>NC_139001.1:8185431-9637806 GCF_964374135.1 Grampus griseus
CTGGAACCTTTGAATGTGATTTCATTTGGAAGAGTCTTTGCAGACATAATTTATGGTCTTGAGATCATGTGGAATTAGGGTGGCTCCTAAGTCCAATGATTAGTGTGTTTAGAAGAGAGAAGGAGAGTCTTAATTGTGTTTCCTTAGATTCTGTGTGTCTACTTGGCATCCATTCATCACCAGGCCAAACTACTGACCAAAGAATTTACCTCTCTCCTGCAAGTCAGCTCGCCTGGGACTCTGCTCTCCTAGCAGGCAGGCTGATGCAAAGCCTCTTATCTGACTCTCACCCAGCAAGCCCATGTTGCCCCTGCCCTAAGTCATCCCAGCGCCAGGTACCAGGCAGCTATAGACCACCCCTGCAGCCGAAAGCCCGCTGGAATTATTCACACCAGCCAATCCTAAACTGTTAACTCTGCCTCGCCTTCCCCACAGGAACTCCAGTAAAGGCTCTGCCCGTGGCTTCCCCTCACTCCTTGCCTTCTGCGTGCCAACACGCTGACGTTTCCAGTGTGTCCTGTGTGGTGGGGCAGGCCCCTTCCCTCAGGACATGTAATACATTCTTCTTTCAATGACGTGGACCTCTCGGTGTCACCATTCAGTCACTTCCATAAATTAAAATCCCGTGGGTGTGAATGACACGATAAGGGAGAAGGAGAAGGGAGAGGACACAGATACAGGGAAGAGGACCACGTGAAGATGGAGGCAGAGACCAGAGTGATGAAAGTCAAGGAAGGCCTGGAGACCCCAGAAAGGAAGAGGCCCTCGCCCGGAGCCTTCAGGGGGAATGCGGCCCGGCTGACACCTTGATTTCAGACTTGGGGCCTCCGAAACTATGAGAGAATAACTCTCTGTGGTTGTCAGGCACCCAGTACTGTTACCCCATTATACAGATGAGGAAACTGCAGCTCAGACAGGGGAAGAGCTGGGGTGTGAGCCAGGCTTTCTGGCCCAAGCCCACGCTCTTAACCACTGCATGATCGTGACATTGAGGAGCCAGCGCCCCGGTCTGCTCTGAACAGAGCAGGTCAGAACTTTGTTCCCACAAATCTGTGTGATCATATCTGGGGCAGCACCCCTCACCCGCTGCCCCTGTACCTGATGTTGCCACTGGCTTTCTTGCTTGCTTTCTTTCTTTTTATAAAATCACCTTTATTTATTTGGCTGCACCGGGTCTTAGTTGTGGCAAGCGGGCTCTAGTTCCCTGACCAGGGATGGAACTCAGGCCCTCTGCATTGGGAGCGCTCAGTCTTAACCACTGTACCCCCCAGGGACGTCCCCTACTGGCTTTCTACACCTCCGGTGATGAGCACGCGTTAGCATGGTCACTGCTCTAGCTGCTGCCACCTTGTGGTGGCCACTGGGATTGGACCGCTCCCCAGCCTTCCGCAGCTGCTCCCGGGAGCGTGTGCCTGGAGTCTTCCGGAGCCCTGCAGCCCTGCGTACACATGTACCCCGGAGCCCCGTGCAGGATGAGGGTGGTGCCCGTGGCCTCTGCCCACCAGTGAGAACACTTGGGCCTGAGTCTTTGACGGCTGCTCCTCGGGCGGGGTGCTCCGTCCCAGCTCTCGCTCTCAGGGCAGCCCCTCTAAGGGGAGACTCCAGATTCTGTGTCTTCCCAGAACTCCGGCTTCCTCCATTCAAGACACTTAAGGACTCAGTGCAACCTGGGCTCCATCAGCAGGTGGCAGGGGATTCTACTTAGAAGCTACACTGGATTCGCTTGGGAGAAGCAGGTTAATAAGGCCCATAGGGTGGGGGCTGAGACCCCAAAGGCATTCTCAAATGACAAAGGATGTTGCTACCCTGCTTTCTAGGAGGTGGATGCTGTTACCCAGAGAGGAGAGCCTGAGTCTGGAAAGAGCTGGGTTTGGGCCAGGGGCCCTACAGCCCAGCTGCTCTGCGGGAGAGAAGGGGTAAGGGGTTGGAGGTTCCTCGGCTGCAGTGAGAAGGGGAGAAAGGTCAGGTCTCTCTGGGGATGGAGCGGATGAGGCTTGGGGTGAACAGAAATATCTAGAGGGAATGTTTAAATTGTTTGCATTGAGGTCTCCAAGGTAAAGCCCGCACCTCCACATCAAAAATCCCACCTTGTTTGCTAGTGGTTTTGTGTGAATTCCGGCAGCCAGGGAACTGCAGCCCCGGGGGAGGGTGTTCTCCCGTAGGTTGACTTGGAGCAGACTGCCCTGGGGACAGCGCAGGACACTGTGGAGGGCTGAGTGACAAAATGGCGCTGGGACAATTGGTTAACTGCTGGAAAAGCATTGGGTTAGTTTCTCAGTTTCACTTAAAGAGGTAACTACAAAGAAAAGAAGACAGAGAGAGGTCATAAGTAAACTGAAAATACTTGATTTGGGGAAGAAGTACTTTCTTTTTTTTTTTTTTTTTAAATTTTATTTATTTATTTATTTTTGGCTGTGTTGGGTCTTCATTGCTGCACCGGGCTTTCTCTAGTTGCGGCGTGCAGGGGCTACTCTTCGTTGCAGTGCGCGGGCTTCTCATTGCGGTGGCTTCTCTTGTTGCGGAGCACGGGCTCTAGGTGCACGAGCTTCAGTCATTGTGGCTCGCGGGCTCTAGTGCGCAGGCCCAGTAGTTGTGGCTCACGGGCTTAGTCGTTCCACAGCATATGGGATCTTCTCGGACCAGGGCTCGAACCCGTGTTCCCTGCACTGGCAGGTGGATTCTTAACCACTGCACCACCAGGGAAGTCCCAAGAAGTACTTTCTAAATATAAAAGCCAGTAAAGAAATTCCAAGGTGGAAAAATCGACGTAGGTCAAAAAACAATCTAAAAAATTTTAAGAACAAACCACAAACGGAAAAAAAGTTTGCTACAGATACCACAGAGGGTTAATATCTATACTATATAAAGATCCCAAACAGATTGATAAGACACCATTGTATTCCAAATAACACAATATGCAAAGAATGAGAACAGACCATTCACCAAAGAAATGTAAATAGCTAATAACCATGGGACAATATTCAAAAGTACTAGTGGTCAAAGAAATACCAGATAAAAAAAAACAAGATAGGGACTTCCCTGGTGGTCCAGTGGTTAAGACTCCACGCTCCCAATGCCGGGGGCCCAGATTCGATCCCTGGTCAGGGAACTAGATCCCGCATGCCACAACTAAAGATCCCACACGTGGCAACTAAGATCCTGCCTGCTGCAGCAAAACCCGGCACAGCCAAATAAATAAATAAATATTAAAAAACCCCAAACAAACGAGGTATCTTTTGGTAGTGGGATTATAAGTGACTTACATTTTTTTTTTTTTGGCCAACTGCGTTTTCTGGTGTTTCTCTAGTAACATTTAGTACTTGCATTAAGAAAAGATTCTAAAAGTTAAAAGCACATGGTTCGCTTAAATAACGAATGAGTAGCCAGTATCAGAGGCTTTCAGCTGTGGTGGGTCATGAGCAAGTTTTTTCTTTCAAGCTTTTGTGCATTTTAAAATTTGTACAATTCACTTGACCTTTCAACAATGAGTAAATATTACTGGACGCATTAGAACAAATTTGCAAGTTAAAGTAAATTCCTTCTCCCTAACCTTCCAGAAGCCTGGGCCCTGTATGCAGATAGGATTCCTGGGGCCACCCAAACACCCACTCTGAGTGGGAAGGCAACTGAACTGAGAGGGCATCTCTCCCACCTCCATCTCCAACACAAAGGGGTGCTTCAGCCCCCCACACACCACACACTCCCCCCTTGGACTGCCCCAGCCCTTTGGATGCCTTTTCTAGTCCGGCCCCCCTCTTCAGGGTCCACCCTGGTGTCTCCCCACCCTCAGGTTTGGCCTGCTGGCTGCTATGAGAGGACTCAAGCCCCTCAGAGGCCTGGCTGGTGGCAGTGCAGTGGCCTGAGGGGGCCCTGAGGGGACTCTGGGGCAGACCAGCATCGAGAGGCTGGAATTCACACCATTATCCCTCTGCCCATGTGTCCTTCTATCCGTCCTTTTTATATTCCTCCTGGGTGTCTGTACTTCAGAATGTGACTGTATTAGGAGATTGGGCCTTTAAAGGGGTCATTAAGTTAGCAGGGGATCATTAGGGTGAGGCTTAACTCAACATGACGGGTGTCCTTTTAAGAAGAGGAAATGTGGACCCAGATACACATACTGGGGGAACGCCATGCAAACGTGAAGACAGCCATCCACAAACCAAGGAGAGCAGCTGGGGGCAGCGCCTTTCTTCACAACCCTCAGATGGAGTAAACACTGCCAACATCTGGATTTCTGACTTTTGCCTCCAGAACTGTGAGAAAACACGCTTCTGCTGTTTAAGCACCGCCAAACCTGTGTACTGTGTTCCGGCAGCCTGAGCGGCTGGATACAGTGCTCTCGAGCACAGGATTAGACCCTCGAATAGAATCACAAAGAGGTAAAAGACAGGTGTCCACCTGCAGAAAATGTACCGTCCCATGTGTGAGACAAGTCACAAATCTCTTGTCACAACGTGGCCTAGTAGGCCCAATGCACATTCCCCAAAGTGTGAGTTCCCAGCACACTCCCCAAGGTGTGAGTTCCCAGCACACTCCCCAAGGTGTGAGTTCCCAGCACATTCCGCAAAGTGTGTGAGTTCCCAGCACACTCCCCAAGGTGTGAGTTCCCAGCACACTCCCCAAGGTGTGAGTTCCCAGCACACTCCCCAAGGTGTGAGTTCCCAGCACACTCCCCAAAGTGTGAGTTCCCAGCACACTCCCCAAAGTGTGAGTTCCCAGCACACTCCCCAAGGTGTGTGAGTTCCCAGCACACTCCCCAAAGTGTGTGAGTTCCCAGCACACTCCCCAAGGTGTGAGTTCCCAGCACATTCCCCAAGGTGTGTGTTCCCAGCACATTCCCCAAGGTGTGTGAGTTCCCAGCACACTCCCCAAAGTGTGTGAGTTCCCAGCACATTCCGCAAAGTGTGTGAGTTCCCAGCACACTCCACAAAGTGTGAGTTCCCAGCACACTCCCCAAGGTGTGAGTTCCCAGCACACTCCCCAAGGTGTGTGAGTTCCCAGCACACTCCCCAAAGTGTGAGTTCCCAGCACACTCCCCAAGGTGTGAGTTCCCAGCACACTCCCCAAGGTGTGAGTTCCCAGCACACTCCCCAAGGTGTGAGTTCCCAGCACATTCCCCAAAGTGTGTGAGTTCCCAGGATTTGGAAGGACTAAACGGGGCCGCTAGAGGCCAAACCATGGCGGTGGGGCCACGGGGTTTTGCCCTCAGTTTCCCCAGCTCCCTCCCAGCTCCTGAGATCTGCTAGTCACCTATGGTGTGTTGGGGGGGCGCTGGCGTGGGTGCAGAGCCTTGGGCACCTCCTGCTCGCAGCTGTGACTCTGCACGGAGCCAGCTTTGCTCCATCCCTGGGACATCCTGTAGATGGTTGACCCGTTTGGATGGTCTGTGCGTCCCAGGGCTGGGACTCACTGCTGTTCCTTCTCTCCTCCCACCAGGGCCCCCTCAACACAAGAAAGAGTGGGGAGAGGGGTTCTTCCACCTCAGGTGGGTTTCCAGAAAGTTATTGCTCTAAGGCAGTTACTCACTGAGCCTTAGCTCTGAGCTAGTGGTTTTAACATCCTTAGTCAGGAAGGAACAATTTGGAGAAGTGATGAAAGGTTTGGACCCTTCCCCAGAAAACTGCACACGCACAGGTGCCCTGAGCCCCACCTCTAAGATTGGAGCTGTGTCTGGTTTTTGCATTCCAGGGACCAGCAGACCCCTAAAATTCACCTGCCAAGTGGCTTGTAGGTCCAGAGTTATGCACAAGTGGAGGGGAGGGTGCTCAGGGATGCAATCCAGGTGGAAGACACCAAGGCAGCAAGAGGACGCCCTGTGGAGAGGCAGTGGGAACACCCCGGCTCATCCCAGAAGGAAGGCCCTCCCTGGAGGCAGAAGGTGTCACTTTCTCCTGGAGGCCGAGGAAGTGGTGGCGGGTTCTGGGCAGGAGACAGGCATGGAGGAAGTGGGCTTTGGAAAGGTTTGGGGAGGAAGCCTCTAGAAGCACAGCCCTGTAAGAGCCTGCCTGCCACATTGCTGCGTGAATGAGCACTGCGTTGTGCAAACATTCCCCAGAAAGACAGGCTCTGTCTTCCAGAACAAAGCAGGAAGAGCAGCGCCGGAGGCCCAGGCGGGTTTGTGTTTAAACAACAGAACGGAAAGTCTCTACCTGTCCCAGACAGGAATGTATTCACGGAGGACGGTCAGCAAGGAGTTTAGGAAATGAGGATTTGGTGCGCCAGCGTTATCAAGGGGAGAGTGTGATGTATCCCCTGGAGGGGAGGGACCGCCAGCTTGCAGGTACCTAGACGGGTCCCACTCGCCCCGACTCCATGTCCACACTCAGCCAGCTACCTTGGGTGTCCCTTAGCTTCTGTAGTGGATTGAACTATGGCCCCCAAAAGACACGTCCACTTGCAACCTCAGAATGTTACCTTATTTAGAATTTGCAGATATAATTAAGTTAAGGATCTCTTGATGAGATCATCCTGGATTTAGGGTGGGCCCTAAATCCAAAGACTGGGTCCTTATAAGACCAAGTGGAAGATGTTAAGAACAAGACACAGAGGGGGAGGCCATGTGAAGGTGGAGGGGAGATGGGAGACAGAACACTAAGGGTCCCCGGCAGCGAGCAGAGGCTAGGAGAGAGGCATGGAACAGATTCTCCCTCAGGGCCTCTAGAAGGAACCCATTCCTGCTGACGCCTTGATTTCTAACTTTAGGTTTCTAGAACTGTGAGAGAATAAGTTCATCAAGTTTGTGGTAGTTTGTTATGACAATCCTAGAAATAAATACACCTTCCCAATGGTGATCATAGGTGTTGGGAAAGGATCTCATGTTTAAATAAATTTGGGAAACACTGTGTTAAACTAGAAGATTCTTTGCTGAGGAACTTCTCAGAGGCTTTAATAGGCTACAGAGCCCTATGGATTTTCAAGGAGGGGGATCAGTATTGAACACACATTTCCCAAACGTATTTAACCAAGGAACACTTGTGTATTAGTCAGCTTGGGCTGTCATAACAGAATACCACAGGCTGAGTGGCTTAAACGACAGACATTTGTTTTCTACAGTCTGGAGGCTCCAAGTCCCAGATCAAGGTGTCAGCAAGGTTGGCTCTGGTGAGGTCTCTTTTCCTGGCTTGCAGATGGCTGCCTTCTCGCTGTGTCCTCACATGGTCTCCTCTCTGTGCATACAAGCAGAGAGAGAGAGAGAAAGGGAGTGCTGTAGTGTCGCTTCCTTTTCTTGTAAGGACATGAGTCCTAATGGACTAGGGTCCTATGCTTTTGACCTCATTTAACCTCGATTACCTCTTTAAAGGTATCTGTAAGTACAGTCACATTAGAGCTTCAATATATGAGTTTCCGGGAGTGGAGGGGACACAATTTAGTCCAAACGTCTTATTTCGTGAGACTGGTTTTCCCCCAGATCTGGGGAGATGCGGATTTAATTGCCTTGAACTTGAGCCCAGGGATATAGGGTGGCAGGGAGCACTGTCAGTTGGCAGGTGGCTGTCATTCATCCCTGCCTGTATAAGGATGTCCTTGGTATGACAGGAGAGGAGAAAGAAGATGTGGTAGATATTTTCTGAAGGTCACAACATTTTGCAGCTCCTCCTGTCAAAAGAAGGAGTCTATTTTCTCTAGCCCCTGAATCAGGGCTTGGCCATGTGACTTGCATTAGTCAAGGGGACAGTAGGAAACATGACACAAGCAGAAGCTTTAACAGTGTTTGTGCATTGGGGCTTGGCTTCTCTTACTCCTTTTGGAGCCCAGTTGCCAAGCGAAGAAGCCTGGCTGGCTCGATAATGAGATTCATGTGGCCCAGTTGCTTTTATCACCCCAGCCAAATGCCAGACATGTGAGTGGGGGCTGTCTGGGATCTGGACCTTTCAGCCTCCAGCCCACCTGCCTACTGACTGCAGCCACGTAGTGTACCCAAGTGAGACCAGCAGAAGAACTACCCAGGGGAATGCCCTGGTGGCGCAGTGGTTAAGAATCCGCCTGCCAGTGCAGGGGACACGGATTCGAGCCCTGGTCCGGGAAGATCCCACATGCCGTGGAGCAACTAAGCCCGCGCACCACAACTATTGAGCCCACGTGTGACAACTACTGAAACCCGTGCACCCAGAGCCCGTGCTCCGCAACAAGAGAAGCCACCGCAATGAGAAGCCCACGCACCGCAACGAAGAGCAGCCCCTGCTCTCCACAACTAGAGAGAAGCCCACGCGCAGCAACGAAGACCCAACGCAGCCATAAATAAATAAATAAATAAATAACCCCCCCAAAGAACTACCCAGCTGAGCCCAGCCCAAATAATAATAAATAATAACAACAACAACAATAACATTTTCTTTAAACTTCTTGGTTTTGAGGTGTTTTCTTTCATAGCAGTAAAGCCACCTTAGAAAAGACATATGACTGTCACTGCCTTATAAGGAATAGCCTTCTCAGGGCACTGCTCTCTGTACCAGGCTAACCTTCTCAGTACTGTGGGGAAACATCTTTGCCACCAGTCTTGCTATTAAAGTTTTCTAGTCTTATCAGCATGATGAATATCAGGTGAAAAATCTTAAACGGACACACCACAAAAACAGGATGTGAGTTTTATTAGTTCAGTCCCTGAAATTAGCCATGGACTGGCTACAGAGAAATCGGAAACATGTTTCAGATGATGGAATGTATCAAACATGTAAAAACTGACCTATCTTGAATATTCTTGAATATCCCACTGGAAGGAGTTGGTGAAAAACATAGGTTTGCTTGCAAAACAATTTCCTCTTGAGAAATGGCACCATCTTCTGAAAATCAAGCTGAAACGACTGTCTTGCTTAGTCTTGGTGTCTTGGGAGAGTCAGGGGCAGGGGAATCGGGGAGAGAAAGCAGTGGATGTGGGGCAGCTCCCAGGTGCCATCTCTTCTTGAGCTGGCTCTCTGCTGCCACCCAGTGCTGATTCTGCGGCATTGCAGGAGGCTGCCCATCCCTTATTCAGGCCCCTGGCTCCGCAGGCGGCACCTCTCCCAGCCATGTGACAGCATGAGGAAGAGGTCTGTGCTCCACACCTCACTCTTGCCCCCACTCTAAAAGCTACACATTCTCTGTTACTCCACAAGGTGTCCAGTGACAGGAGAATACGGATCATTACCAACCACTGCCTCTTCTGGGGCAATTTTATTTTGGGGTCCCACTCCCATTATATTAGATACACTGAGGCCATCCAAATTCCACATCAAATGTGAGTTCCATATAATCACAGAAGGCTTGACTTTCATTGAAGTTGAGGGTTCTTTTCCCCGCAGTGGTCAAATACACGTAACATAAAATTTACCATTTGAACCGTTTGAAAGTGTACAATTTAGCAGCATTAAGTACATTCACAACATAAATCCAGTTCCAGAACATTTTCATCACCTCAAATGGCAACTTGTACCCATTAAGCAGTCACTGCACTGAACTTTTTGATGCGTGGTTACAATTTTTAGACATTTAAACATTTATTAACTTTTATTATTAACATTTACTAACCCAGAAATCACACTTTTATTTTTATATTTGGAGCCAATTAATCTGTTTTTAAAAAGTTGCACATATTCTCATAGGACATTAAAAGCTGCTAGGTTTGGGCTTCCCTGGTGGCACAGTGGTTGGGAGTCCGCCTGCCGATGCAGGGGACACGGGTTCGTGCCCTGGTCTGGGAGGATCCCACATGCCGCGGAGCGGCTGGGCCCGTGAGCCATGGCCGCTGAGCCTGCGCGTCCAGAGCCTGTGCTCCGCAACGGGAGAGGCCACAGCAGTGGGAGGCCCGCGTACCGCATAAAAAAAAAAAAAAGCTCTAGGTTTAAGCCTGTGCATGGGGTGCCTGGGTATAAGGAGACCATGAGAAATCTCCCTCCACTCCCACCTCTGTGCCCCTCCAGGACCTACTGGGCCCCTGAGCCCTGCTGCCTTCCCAGGGCTCCCTGCCCTCCATGCTGCCGTTGGCCATGGATTCTTTTAAACATACCTGTACTATTTATCTAAATTATAAAAGCGTGACACGTCATTATAGATGAGTTGGAAAGTGCAGATGAGCATAAAGGAGAATAACCACCCTTCCTAATTCTACCACCTTGAGATAATCACTGTTAACATTTAGGTGTCTTTACCCCACCCCCCAATCCTTTTGTTTCTAGGCAAAATTACCACCCAACTTACCTCAAGCAATATATACAAGATATATTTTTATTTACAAAGTTGGGATCCTGTACTTTCAGTTTGAAACTCTGCCTTTGTTCCCTTATTAGAAATGATACTTTGAGAAATTTCCTATATTCTTAAATTTAATATTAATAGCTGAATATATTTAAATATAAATTTTAATTGAAAATATAACTACATTTAATAGTTGCATACCCATCATTAAGACACACCATACTAAAAAAAAAAAAAAAAAAAAAAAGACACACCATATTTTATTTAGCCAGGCACCTCTTGTAGGATGGTCTTAGTCAGTTTTCACTAGGTATAGCTGCAGTAACAACGCATCCCCACATCTCGGTAGCTCATGGACATCAAGGCTCGTTTCTTGACCCTCTTACATTTCCTTCACAGCTTGCCTGTGGCTTGGCACCTTTTGGCTGTGGGTCAGCTGTGGCTGTAATTCTCCTTTGTTCAAGCTGAAGGAACAGCCCCCGGGGGGACATGTCAGCCTTGTGGCAGAGGACAAGAGCAAGCGAGCGGGTGGAAAAAAGCAATGGCTCTTAAAGTCTCTGCTCTGATGTGCTACAGGTCCTGTCTACACACAGGCCGTTTGCAAACGCAGTCATGGGGTCAAGGTCAAAGTCAGTGGGGCTGGGCGAATAGCTCCTCTCCAGGGGGCACCACAGGTCACACGGTAGTGGGTGGGGTTGCATAATACTGTTTCAGGAAGGGAGCGTGAATAATTGGAAATAATAATACAATTGTCTACAGATGTTTCCATTTTTAAACTATTAAAGTGTTTTGGGCTCTTTTTTAATGATATTAAAAAAGATATGCAATTTTAAAAATGAAATTTTCATTTTAACCAAGGTTGCACAGGTACATGTTTTTAAAAGTCAAATAATTCTTTAAGGCTTACAAAAAACAACCCACCCCCAAAATAGCAGCTTCCTTCCAGCCAAATTCCCACACCTCAACAAATTGAAAGAGAACTTTTCCCTGGTCTTATTACGTGCCAGGAATTGTGCTAAATAATTTACCCAGGTTATCTCAACTTGATCCATACAGCCACCTCAGGAGGTAAATATATTTATTTATCTCTCTAGTAGAGAAGAAATTTAGGCTGAAGAAGCAATTTCTTTGGCCTAAGGGGCCACTTGCCAGCAGGGGGCAGATCTGCCATTGGAACCCAGGTTGCCCGAGACGCCAGAACCCCGGGAGCCAGACTTCCGCATAAGCGCTTCTCGAGGCGCGGTCCTCACCCGTAGCATCCGCCTCTCCTGGGACCTTGTTAGAAATGCACATTTCTTGGGCCCCACCGCACCCCTGCTGGCTCAGAAACTCTGGGGTTACAATCAACAGTTGGGTGACTCTGACGGATATAGAAGACTGCCAGCTGGTCTCCACGCTGATCCTCCCCACGCCGGCTTCAGTCATTTGGGGCTATTAAAAACGTTGCTTTGCAGGCAGACTTAGGAGCCCCTGGCCGTCCGTGGTCCTCCCCACTGCGCCCCCTTCCCCCCAACACACACACCTCCACCTCCAGCCAGACGCAGAGCCGAGTGAGGCGGGTGTCCCTCTTTCCCCTTTGGGGGGCGAAGGTGTGCATGTGTGGCTTGGGGGCCTGGCTGGTTGCTTGGGGAGGTCTCTGCAGCCCTAACCTGGACTCAGAGCTGCCTGATGTCTGGTCTGGAACCGGATAGAGGCGTCTTTGCACTTTTCATCTGGGAAATAAGTGGAAAAAACCCAAACAAACCAAGCCTACGAATGTCAGAAATCTCCAAAACAAGTTCACCGCTGAGCTTTAGCGCATATAACGCTCGGACTACTTGCTTAGTTCCCCCCCCAGCCCCCATGCTGATGGGTTTCACCTCAGCCCTTTGCAGGGACACCCTCTCCCACTCCATTGCCTCCGCGCACCATTCCACAGAGCTGAGGCCAGGGTGGGAGAGCAAAGGGTCGAGAACCCACCCTGTGGCTGCAAGACTCCTTTTGTCGCTCTGTTGAACCCTGGAGGGTGGCTGCTTCCCACAGCTTGGGGCTGCCCTGGGGCTTGGTCTCTTACCTGATGCTGCCCCGGGGCCCTCGTCCTGGGGGCACCTGGCTAGTGGCATCCCTCTCTTGGTCTTGCCGCTCCCCAGGGGCACTGCCGGGACACAGGAGATGGGGGCCCCTCTGCCCTCAGACCAACTGACCTCCTCTCTCCCCTCCCCTCTCTGCCCATCTCTCCCTCCCGTCCTCTAATTGGGGGAGGGGGAACCTTGCCCTCTTTATAGCTGTTACTCTGCCCTTCTTCCCTTTTGCTTCCTCAGCAAACCCTCCAGGTTCTCCTAAGAAGGGCCTTCAGGAGAGAAGGGGCCCTGCCCGAGCGGGTCCCCAGGGGTGGAGTGGAAGGGCCCACAAGGGAGATAGTTTGAAGGCTGAATCAACAGGATCTGGTGGCTGATGGATGGTGAGCGCAGGGAGAGGTCAAAGCCCAGCCATGCTGGGAGAACAGGCCTAGTCCCCAGAGATGGAGATGTGAACCATTTGTTCATGTTAAAGACGATGGAAGCACCAGACAGTGGACAGGTCCGGAAGGCCATTTGGAAGGGCTGAGCCTGGATTCCGTCCATGGAGGTTATGGGAGACCTTGGTAAGGACCACTGCTAGGGAGTGAGGTGGCTATCATGCACAGGGAGGGCAGAGGATCAGCTGGCAAGGTGGAGATGGCTTTATTTAGGGGACTGAGGCAGAGGAGGATGGAACGTCTACAAACAGCTCCTGGGGACCAGCTGGCCCACAGCCCCACCACAGGCCAAGCAGAGCAGTCAGCAGAAGAGGGAAGCAGGCAGGCCTGAGAATCAGGCATCAGTGTATCCAGTGAGCCTGGTGCATCATGGGTGCTCAGTATGGGTGTTTCTGAGTGTAAGGAACAAACGCAGGACTGGAGTGTATTAGTTTCCTGCCGCTGCCGTAACAAAGTACCAGAGGCTGGTGGCTTAAACAACAGATGTGAAATTTCTCACAGTTCTGAGGTCTGGAAGCACAAGATCAAAGTGTCGTCAGGGCTGGTTTCTTCTGAGGCCTCTCCCCTTGGCTTGCAGACGGCCATCTTCTCACTGTGTCTTTGGCACAGCCTTCCCTCTGTGTCCTAATCTCATCTTCTTATAAGGACACCAGTCATATTGGATTAGGGCCCACCCCAGTGATCTCATTTAACCTTAATTATGTCTTTAAATATCCTATCTCCATATATAGTCATGCTAACTGGAGGTTAGGATTTCAACACATGAATTTTGTGGGGACACCATTCAGTTTGTAACAGGGAGCAACTACATACAGTTGGGGAGATAAAATATACACACTGAAGTAATGGACAAAATGGTGCACAATTGTTAAATTGTGTGCTAGAGAGGAACAAGAAAATAAGACTGTATATAAGAAATGACTAAAAGTTCTAGAGAACCGACTCCCTCTTGCGAGAGCACCAGAATCGCAACTAACTGCTGAACAATCATCGACAGGAAGACGCTGGAACTCACCAAAAAAGATATCCCACATCCAAAGACAAAGGAGAAGCCACAATGGGATGATAGGAGGGGCGCAATCACAATAAAATCAAATCCCATAACTGCTGGGGGGGTGACTCACAAACTGGAGAACACTTATACCACAGAAGTCCACCCACTGGAGTGAAGGTTCTGAGTCCCATGTCAGGCTTCCCAACCTGGGGGTCCGGCAATGGGAGGAGGAATTCCTAGAGAATCAGACTTTGAAGTCTAGCGGGGTTTGATTGCAGGACTTTGACAGGACTGGGGGAAACAGAGACCCCACTCTTGGAGGACACACACAAAGCAGTGAGCGCATCGGGACCCCAGGGGAAGGAGCAGTGACCCCATAGGAGACTGAACCAGACCTACCCGCTAGTGTTGGAGGGTCTCCTGCAGAGGTGGGGGGTGGCTGTGTCTCACCGTGAGGACAAGGACACTGGCAGCAGAAGTTCTGGGAAGTACTCCTTGGTGTGAGCCCTCCCAGAGTCTGCCGTTAGCCCCACCAAAGAGCCCGGGTAGGCTCCAGTGTTGGGTTGACTCAGGCCAAACAACCAACAGGGAGGGAACCCAGCCCACCCCCCACCCCCCATCAGCAGACAAGTGGATTAAAGTTTTACTGAGCTCTGCCCACAACAGCCAGCTCTACCCACCACCAGTCCCTCCCATCAGGAAACTTGCGCAAGCCTCTTAGATAGCCTCATCCACCAGAGGGCAGACAGCAGAAGCAAGAAGAACTACAATCCTGCAGTCTGTGGAACAAAAACCACATTCACAGAAAGATAGACAAGGTGAAAAGGCAGAGGGCTATGTACCAGATGAAGGAACAAGATAAAACCCCAGAAAAACAACTAAATGAAGTGGAGATAGGCAACCTTCCAGAAAAAGGATTCAGAATAATGATGGTGAAGATGATGCAGGACCTCGGAAAAGAATGGAGGCAAAGATCAAGAAGATGCAAGACATGTTTAATAAAGACCTAGAAGAATTAAAGAACAAACAAACAGAGATGAACAATACAATAACTGAAATGAAAGCTACACTAGAAGGAATCAACAGCAGAATAACTGAGGCAGAAGAACGGATAAGTGACCTGGAAAACAGAAAGGTGGAACTCACTGGTGCAGAACAGAATAAAGAAAAAAGAATGAAAAGAAATGAAGACAGCCTAAGAGACCTCTGGGACAACATTAAACGCAACAACACTCGCATTATAGGGGTCCCAGAAGGAGAAGAGAGAGAGAAAGGACCCGAGAAAATATTTGAAGAGATTATAGTCGAAAACTTCCCTAATATGGGAAAGGAAATAGGCACTCAAGTCCAGGAAGCGCAGAGAATCTCATACAGGATAAACCCAAGGAGAAACATGCTGAGACACATAGTAATCAAATTAGTGAAAATTAAAGGAAAAGAAAAATTATTAAAAGCAAGGGAAAAACGACAAATAAGGTACAAGGGAACTCCCATAAGGTTAACAGCTGATTTCTCAGCAGAAACTCTACAAGCCAGAAGGGAGTGGCATGACATATTTAAAGTGATGAAAGGGAAGAACCTACAACCAAGATTACTCTACCCAGCAAGGATCTCATTCAGATTCGATGGAGAAATCAAAAGCTTTACAGACAAGCAAAAGCTAAGAAAATTCAGCACCACCAAACCAGCTCTACAACAAACGCTAAAGGAACTTCTCTAAGTGGGAAACACAAGAGAAGAAACCCAAAACAATTAAGAAAATGGTCCTAGGAACATACATATTGATAATAGCCTTAAATGTGAATGGATTAAGTGCTCCAACCAAAAGACACAGGCTCACTGAATGGATACAAAAACAAGACCTATATATATGCTGTCGACAAGAGACCCACTTCAGACCTAGGGACACATACAGACTGAAAGTGAGGGGATGGAAAAAGATATTCCATGCAAATGGAAATCAAAAGAGAGCTGGAGTAGCAATACTCATATCAGAATAGACTTTAAAATAAAGAATATTACAAGAGATAAGGAAGGACACTACATAATGATCAAGGGATCAATCCAAGAAGAAGATATAACAATTATAAATATATATGCTCCCAACATAGGAGCACCTCAATACATAAGGCAACTGCTAACAGCTATAAAAGAGGAAATTGACAGTAACACAATAATAGTGGGGGACTTTAACACCTCACTTACACCAATGGACAGATCATCCAGACAGAAAATTAATAAGGAAACACAAGCTTTAAATGACACAATAGACCAGATAGATTTAATTGATATTTATAGCACATTCCATCCAAAAACAGCAGATTACACTTTCTTCTCAAGTGCACACAGAACATTCTCCAGGATAGATCACATCTTGGGTCACAAATCAAGCCTCAGTAAATTTAAGAAAATTGAAGTCATATCAAGCATCTTTTCTGACCACAACGCTATGAGATTAGAAATCAATTACAGGGAAAAAACGTAAAAAGCACAAACACAAGAAGGCTAAACAATACGTTACTTAAAAAACCAAGAGATCACAGAAGAAATCAAAGAGGAAATCAAAAAATACCTAGAGACAAATGATAATGAAAACACGACGATCCAAAACCTATGGGATGCAGCAAAAGCAGTTCTAAGAGGGAAGTTTATAGCAATACAATCCTACCTCAAGAAACAACAAACACCTCAAATAAACAACCTAATCTTACACCTAAAGGAACTAGAGAAAAAAGAACAAACAAAACCCAAAGGTAGTAGAAGGAAAGAAATCATAAAGATCAGAGCAGAAATAAATGAAATAGAAACAAAGAAAACAGTAGCAAAGATCAATAAAACTAAAAGCTGGTTCTTTGAGAAGATACACAAAATTGATAACCCATTAGCCAGACTCATCAAGAAAAAGAGGGAGAAGACTCAAATCAATAGAATTAAAAATGAAAAAGGAGTTTCTGTAAAAGGTGTCAGTAAAAGAAGTTACAACAGACACCGCAGAAATACAAAGCATCCTAAGAGACTACTACGAGCAACTCTATGCCAATAAAATGGACAACCTGGAAGAAATGGACAAATTCTTAGAAAGGTATAAGCTTCCAAGACAACCAGGAAGAAATAGAAAATATGAACAGACCAATCACACGTAATGAAATTGAAACTGTGATTAAAAATCTTCCAGGGGCTTCCCTGGTGGTGCAGTGGTTGAGAGTCTGCCTGCCGATGCAGGGGACACGGGTTCGTGCCCCGGTCTGGGAAGATCCCACATGCCGCGGGGTGGCTGGGCCCGTGAGCCATGGCCGCTGAGCCTGCGCGTCCGGAGCCTGTGCTCCGCAACGGGAGAGGCCGCGACAGTAAGAGGCCCGCGTACCGCAAAAGAAAAAAAAAAAATCTACAAACAACAAATGCTGGAGAGGCTGTGGAGAAAAGGGAACCCTCTTGCACTGTTGGTGGGAATGTAAATTGATACAGCCACTAATGGAGAAAAGAATGGAGGTTCCTTAAAAAACTAAAATAGAATTATCATAGGACCCAGCAATCCCACTACTGGGCATTTACCCAGAGAAAACCATCATTCAAAAAGACACATGCACCCCAATGTTCATTGCAGCACTATTCACAATAGCCAGGTCATGGAAGCAACCTAAATGCCCATCGACAGATGAATGGATAAAGAAAATGTGGTACATATATACAATGGAGTATTACTCAGCCGTAAAAAGGAATGAAACTGGGTCATTTGTAGAGACGTGGATGGATCTAGAGACTGTCATACAGAGTGAAGTAAGTCAGAAAAAGAAAAACAAATGTCTTATATTAACGCATATATGTGGAACCTAGAAAAACGGTACAGATGAACCAGTTTGCAGGGCAGAAATAGAGGCACAGATGTAAACAACATACATATGGACACAAAGGGGGGAAAGTGGTGGGTGGGTGGGGTGGTGGTGGGATGAATTGGGAGATTGGGACTGACATATATACACTAATATGTATAAAATAGATAACTAATAAGAACCTGCTCGGGCTTCCCTGGTGGCGCAGTGGTTGAGAGTCCACCTGCCGATGCAGGGGACATGGGTTTGTGCCCCGGTCCGGGAAGATCCCACATGCCGCGGAGTGGCTGGGCCCGTGAGCCATAGCTGCTGAGCCTGCGCGTCCGGAGCCTGTGCTCCGCAACGGGAGAGGCCACAACAGTGAGAGGCCTACGTACCGCAAAAAAAAAAAAAAAAAAGAACCTGCTCTATAAAGAAATAAAAAAAAAAAAAAAAAAAGAATTTTCTCATAAGTCCCACTCAACAATTTCTATTGAACAGTATCTCCTGTTTGGGAAATGTAATTATTTAGCTGGATACATACTGTATAAAGGGTCACTTGGAAAAGCAAAGAAACTAGGATCTGGGAGTGAGGAAAGAGCGAGAAAGGAGAATGGATATTAGGTGGGCAGCTTGCGTCTCTGTCCCAGGTCCCAACCCAAATCCCCTCTATCTCTTACAGTCCGGCCTCCACCTAGCAGTCAGAGCAATTGTTTTTTTGCTTAAATTTTAAGGCAGTACCTTTACAGAGTAGAAAGAAAAAAATCTAGCAGTATAGCTGATACTGCTAGATACTGTACTGATACTGCTAGTGTAGCTGATACTATAGTAAAAAATGTCCCTCTCTCACCCCTACTCCCCACTCCCTCAGTCCAGAAACAATCTCTGAATTTTCAACATGTGAACCAGACCATAGCATTTTCCTACTGAAGACCCTTCCCTGGATCCCAGAGTCTGCTCTCAGGCCCTGCCCTCCTTTCTGCCCTCAGCTCACGCGGCTCTCCTCCTGGCTCATAGTGGGAGGTCCTCTGGCTTCCAGTCAGTTACTGAGGGCACTGCCCGACAGCACTTCCCCTGTTGTTCTCTCCGCCTGGAACACTCTTAAGGGCTCATTTCAGTTCTATTTTGTCTGGCAGCAAGTTTTTCTCTTTAGGTCCAACCCTGGTCAAGGTATCCAAGTCCTGTACCCTCCAGTGAGGGGCCCAAACCCCTGCACAGCTGAATTCCATGGCTGTACTGTCAACAACCAAGGGACATGATGGGGCTGGTCCAGGGCACTGTGGGAAGGGGGGAAGGGCTCCTGACCAAACACGGATGAGCTTAGGAGCTGAGGGATCATTCATTTATTGAATATGTATCAAGGGAATTCCCTGGTGGTCCAGTGGTTAGGACCCAGTGCTTCCACTGCAATGGGTATGGGTTCGATCTCTGGTCAGGGAATTAAGATCCTATAAGCTGTGTGGCATGGCCAAAAAAAAAAAGAATACGTATCAGGTGCTCTCTCCTATGACCTGGTATCGGGAAGATAGAAGAGAATGAGATGAGCATGTTCTCCTGGACCCTCTAGACAGATCGAGGAGACGTAATAAACAAGAAAACGAACAAATAAGATCGTTCCAGGCTGTAATAAGTTCCATGAAGGGCATAAACAGGGGATGTAGCAGAAGGTTTGGGAGTAGAGGAGGGCATGCCAGAATGTGTGGTCAGGGAAGCCACCTCAGAGCTCTGAGGATGAGAAGATGCCAGGGAAAGAGCCAGGGGAAGCTAGGACGAGCAGAGCAAGCAGCACGTGCAAAGGCCCTGAGGTGGCAGAGAGTGGTCTGGCCAAGCACAGGGAAGCAGAAGGTGAACAGAGTTGGGCAAGGCTGAGCTGCAGGCTGACTTAAGCCGGGGTTTATTCTAGGAGCCTTGGGAGGATTTTCAGGAGGACAGTGGCATGATCAAGCTGGCTATGGGACCTGAACTTCATGAGTCCTTTGAGTGGCTTCTGTAATTTTCCGTTTGCAGCGCTGTCTTGGGATAGCATTATGGGGGTTATTTTTGGTTTTCTGGCCAGCTTGGTTAAACCAACAGCAGGATGCATTTTATGAGTGCAGAGCAGCAGGGCAAGTCTCAGCAAATCTCGTACCTGCTTTTCTATGACCTTGGGGGTTGTCTCCCCAGGAGTGACACTCGTGTCCCCTGAATGGGGTACCCTTATCTTTGACATCCCGCCACTCAGCACCTCTCCGTCTTGCCTTCCACTGAGAGTAGATACATCAATCAGGGCTCTCTAGAAAAACAGAACCAATAGGAGATAGGTGATAGATAAATAGAGAGGTAGGTAAGTAGATGGATGGATGGATAGATAAATAGATAGATGGATAGATAGATAGATGGATATTGAAACCTTTGAGCCAACCTGGGCTCTTTGGCTCTGTTGCTCTGGGCAACTCTGTGTATGTTGGGAATATTAACATCCACCAACTATCTTTTGCTTGAAGATGAAGGCATTTGACTCGGGCTGAGCATGTCTGAATTTGGGAAGGAATAAAGTTCTGGGCACCTGGTTCCCAATCTTGGCCTGGAGGCTGGAGTGAGAAGCATGGTTGAGCCCAAACCTCTCCCCTCTGCTGTTTGACTCTCAGCCTTTGCTCAGTGACTGTTGGTGAAGTTCACTGCCAAAGTGACCTGGGACTCGCTGGGCAGGAGATGCCTCACCACACTGGTCCCTTTGCCTGGGGGACCTCAAGAGGTGTTCCTGTCTCCCTAACTGCAAGTCTTGGCTGTGCAATCTTTGCTTTTTCTTAATCAGATACCTCAAGATCACACTCGAAGGGTCTGACCCTTCCCACAGACTCTGCTGAACTCTCACCCCACAGCCTTTCATAACCTCCTGCTTCTCTGTCTTGGTGGTTTGTGTGGTCAGATGACGCCCAGCCATAGAGACAGGAAAAATAAGCCCAAGGGGAAATGAACACGTCCCACATATCCCGTCTCGGATAAAGCGCAGAGGCAGGCCCTGGTTGTTTAATGGTCCCACCACTGTTCCCAGGCCTGAAAGAGTGTGTGTGTGTGTGTGTGTGTGTGTGTGTGTTAGCATGTGTGCACATCACACCAGGCTCATGCCACGCATGCTGTGGGGATGGCCAGCTCTGCGACTATTTTGGACTTTGGTTCAAGCCTTTGCCCTGGACAGTCAGCCAGTGGGCAGTCCCCCCAGCTGAGATCCGTAGGGATGGGGCTCAGAATCAGCCCCACCCCGGAGAACCTTGACTCTCAACCTGAAGAACATGCTCGCTTTCGTTTGGGTTCCCTCAAAAGCGAACCTTGAGACAAGAATTGGGTTAAGTAGTTTATTTGAGATGTGATCCCAAAAAGCGTGGGGTGGAGGAGTGAGACAATGACGAGAGGAAAGAAAATCCAGTGTTTATTAACAGACCAGCTCTGGCTTTGGGCAACTAGTGTTCAGTCCTACTGGGGACCCTCTGAGAGGCTCTGTGGAACATGCCTCAGAGTTGTTCCACCAGGGGGAAAGGAAGCTGTGGTGTATTCGTCATCTGTTTTTTTAAAAAATAAGTTTTATTACGATATAACTGTCAGGACTTCCCTGGTGGCGCAGTGGTTAAGAATCCGCCTGCCAATGCAGGGGACACGGGTTCGAGTCCTGGGCTGGGAAGATCCCACATGCCGCAGAGCAACTAAGCCCGTGTGCCACAACTACTGAGCCTGCGCTCTAGAGCCCTTGAGGCACAACTACTGAGCCTGTGTGCTACAACTACTGAAGCCCACGTGCCTAGAGCCCGTGCTCTGTAACAAGAGAAGCCACCGCAATGAGAAGCCTGTGCACCACAATGAAGAGTAGCCCCTGCTCACCACAGCTAGAGAAAGCCTGCACGCAGCAATGAAGACCCAACGCAGCCAAAAATATAAATAAATAAATTTATTAATTAAATATAAAAAATATATAACTGCCATCCATACAATTCACCCATTAAAAGTATACAATTCAAAGTTTTTTTTGTATATTTACAGACATGTGCAACCATCACCAACCATGGTCAATTTTAGAAGACTTTCATAGCCTCAAAAAGAAATCCCACACCTTTAACTGTCACCCCTATCCACCACCACCCCACCTCAACCTAAGCAGCCACTAATCTACTTTCTGTATCTATAGATTTGCCTATTCTGGCCATTTCATATGAATAGAATCATATAATACATGGATTTTTGTGACCAGTTTCTATCACTTTTCAAGGTTCAGTCAAGCTATAGCATGTATCTGTACCTCTTTGATTTTTATGGCCGAATAATATTCCATTGTACGAATATACCACATTTTGTTTCTCCATTTGTCCATTGATGGACATTTGGGTTGTTTCCACGTTTTGACTCTCATGAATAATGCTGCTATAAACATTTGTGTACAAGTTTTTGTGTAAACAAATGTTTTCATTTCTCTTGGGAATATACCTAGGAGTGGAATTGCTGAATCATATGTAACTCTATATTCAGTCATTTGAGGAACTACCTAACTGTTTTCCAAGGTGGCTGTTCTGTTTTACATTCCCACCAGGAGTGTATGAGATTATCAGTTAGCTATTGCTGCATAACAAATTACTCCAGAACTTCAAAGCTTAAAAAAATAAACATTTACATAACACACTTTTTTCAAGGGTCAGGAATCCAGGAGCAGCTGAACTGGTGGTTCTGGCTCAGGGTTCTAGCTACTGTCTCTCATGAGACTGGAATTATCTGAAAGTTTGACTGGGACTGGAGGATCCCCTTCCAAGGGGGCTCGCTCGCTTGCCTGACAAGTTAGTGCTGGTCGTTGGCAGGAGTCCTTAGTTCCTCACCCCATACACCTTCTCCTGTGCTGCTTCAGTATCCTCATGACATGGCAGGTGGCTTCCACCAAGAGCAAGTGGTCCAAAAGAGAGAAGGGCAGAAGCCTCAATGCTTTTATGATCTAGCCTTGGATGTCACACACCATCATTTCTGCAATTGCATAGTTCAACCCTACTCAGTGTGGGAGGGAACTACACGGGGTGTGAATACCAGGAAGCGAGGCTCATTGGGAGCCATCTTGGAAGTTGCCTACCATGTGGGGCATTTATCCATCCATTCCCATCCCTCCATAGGAGGGTTGTTTCTGGGGAGTTAAGTCCCTGGAACTTTTGGCCTAAACCAGAAAACCCTGAAGACACTACCATGCTAAAGAACACCCTCAGGCGGAGAGAGAGGTTCAGGAAATTGTCACTGTGTATGAGCTGCATTTGCAGATGTTTATAGGAGATAAGGGCAGGGTGCTGACTTCACCTGTTATAGTGATCAGACCCGTCCCACGTCAGGTCTCCTGTGTCCTCCTTCCTTGCCGAAAGGCCCACCACCACCCAACACTTGCCTTCATGCTAACATCCCTCCCCTCCCCTGCCTGTGCGTTCTTATCTGTTCCTCCCTTACTTGGTCAACAGCTGTTTCAGCAGATTCCACAGACTTCTTTAACTATTTATTTGATTTTTGTTTGTCTTATGATTATACAAGCAATACACATTGCTGAAAATACAAACAACACAAAAATATATTACTTAGGAAGTAGAAGCCCCTTATAATCCCACTCTCTAGAAACGATCACTGTTCCCTGATTGTTGTATGTTCTTCAACAATTTCCTGAGCATAAAAACCTACCCTAGTTTTTTTTTAAAAAAACAACAACCTAGTAATATACATGCCTGGGATCCAACCCTTCCTGCTGCTATGTTTCTTACAGGCTCCTCTTGGCAACATACCTTGTCTGGGTGCCTTTCTAGGGCAACATGTGTAGATCAGCCTCCATCTTTCACATGCATGCACAGTGCCAATTAATATGCGTGTTCTACCATTTATTGTGCCCATTCCCTATTGACAGAGATAGCAGATGTCTTTGGGGTCCCCTGTCTCCTCCCCTTGGCCTGACTCTGATTTCAGCCTCAGCTGGGGAGGGAGGGTCCCTGCTCAGGCACATGCTTTGCATCTTCCTCTTTCTACTCCAAGACCTTCTCTGGCACACAGGAGCCCTCTGGACTCTTGTACAAACACAGTCAGGAAGTACAGGGGGAGCTAAGAGCTCTGGAGGAAGTCAATTAGAAACCAGCTGTCTGGTCCTACAGGCAGATGACTCTGGGAGGCATGCAGGGTACTCTTCTTTCAGGAGCTAAGATAAAGAAAGTTTAGGTTGTCTCCAATTTTTCATTATTACAGACAAAGTTATAACTCATACCCTCTTACACGTATCTCTGTATTTTAGCTACTATTCTTTCCCATAAATTTTTGGAGGTAAAGTTGCAGGGCGAAAGGGATAAATCTCAATACTTTGGTGGCTATTGCCAATTTGCCCTCCAGAAATGTTGTAATACTCATCCATGGTGAGGGAGCCTGTTTCCCTCTATCTTGGAAGCTGAGTGCAGTGAGGAGGGTGTCCTGCATGCTTCTCAGCTAGAGGAGGGGAGGGGGCAGGGACGGCTCAGAGCTAGACTTGAGTGGGTGAGGAGGGGTTGGCACGATTGGTTACATACTGAGGGGGGTCCACCTAGTAAGTAAATATGCTGAAAATAACAGAAGGCACATTTCTCACTGTCAGGGAGGGATAGTAAAGGATGAATGCTGTGGTGTTGGATTGGAATTAGGGGTACTGATGTCCGTTCATGTTTTTCAATGTTTATGGCTAGACATACAAATAAATATTGATGTGTGCATATATGTGTGTTATGTTTACCTACATGTACATTTATGTTTATACATGTATTCCCTAGTTGGGCTTCCTGAGAGGGCCTGGGGGCAGCAACACCCTAGTAGTAATGAGCACACATGGCACCCAGATCTTGGTTTCTAAACTCCAGTCTCTGCTAAAAAGAACCAGAGCTCCTTGGAAAATGGCTGATTCCAGACTGGTGCAGGGAAATACATGATGAGCCTGGAATATCTGACTGTGCCAGAAGACACAGAAATATTTATGATGAAGACATGTGAAAAGGATATAGCAGGCAACTTGAAGCGGTTCCCACTGGCCAAATCTGGGACAATTTAAACATGATAAATAATGATAATGGATTATTATTCATTGAATACAATAAGAAATCCTGAGTCCACAAGGATATAGTGAGAGGAAAATTTTTTATCTTAGAGTACAGTACCAACTAATCAATGAAGGAATGATAGAATTAGAATTACCATTTGGCAACCAATAATTAATTCATCTAAGAATCATAAATGAATGCTAAAATTAGTGGGTAAGAGTCTGATGAGAAATGGGATATTTACACAATCTCAAAGTGTCTTCCATAAAATACAAACTAATCCTAAAAGGAAACGTAGTAGCTTTCTAGAGGAGAACCCCGGCAGGTACCACCCTAATCAAGGGAATAAAATTACCATTTTCAGTAACAGGGCCAATCAAAGCTGGGTGCTACCTCATAGGATGTGATGAAAAGGGCAGATCTCCTTTTCTATGATATTCCCGCCCAAAACGTATAACCTGAATGTATCGTAAGGAGACATCAGCAAGCCCTAATTGAGAGAAATCCTACTAAATAACTGGCTTGTAATCTTAAAAAATGTCGAGGTCACGAAGTCAAGGGATGATTGAGGAACTGTTCCAGACTGGGACAACTGGCAGAACTTGAAAGGGTTTGTGGATTAGCCGGCAGTAATGCCTCAGTGCAGTTCCTGAGGTTGATGGCTGTGTTGCGGTGATGCAGGAGGGGCTCCCCGTTTGCAGGAAACATGTACTGAAGTATTTAGGGAGACTGAGCTTCAGGCCAACAACTTACTTTCAAAAGGTTGAGGACAAGAAGTCTTTTGTACTTTTTTTTTTTTTTTTTCCCCAGCTGCACCGTGCAGCTTGCAGCATCCTAGTTCCCCGACCAGGGATCGAACCCGCGACCTCAGCAGTGAAAGCGTGGAGCCCTAACCACTGGACAGCCAGGGAATTCCCTTTTTGTACTATTCTTTTTTTTTTTTTTTGCGGTACGCGGGCCTCTCACTGTTGTGGCCTCTCCCGTTGCGGAGCACAAGCTCCGGACGCGCAGGCTCAGAGGCCATGGCTCACGGGCCCAGCCTCTCTGCGGCATGTGGGATCTTCCCGGACCGGGGCACGAACCCGTGTCTCCTGCATTGGCAGGCGGACTCTCAACCACCGCGCCACCAGGGAAGTCCTTTGTACTATTCTTGCAAAATTTTTCTGGAATGTATTTTGTCATTAAAAATGCCACATGTACCCCGGAGTCTGTAAGAATTATTTCATCCTCACAGCAGCTGGGGAAAGATGGTTAATGAGGCCCTGCAGCTCACACAGGCAGTCGGGGCAGCAGGGGTTTCAGCCAGGCTTGTGCTGTCCTTTTAGGTCATTCAATGAGGGATGTGGCTGGTCAAGATCAGGGCTTTGCACGGGGAGTGAGAAGTGGGGAGAAATAGAGAGGATGGCGCCCTCCCCACGGAAGCAATACTAAAGCCTGTAAGTGCCCACAGGCCCACGCTGTTAGGCGTGATGCATCCCCCGCCGACACAGGGGCCACACAGGGGATGGGATCTGGGTCCAGGCTCCTGGCCAGAAGCCCCTGTTTGCCCCTGGTGGCCAGGAAGTGCCCATACTGGGCCTGGGCAGAGGTTGCCCTTCCATCCCGACCGCTGCACGAGGACCAGGAGTGGGGGACCATAGGGCAGAAGGCCCTGTACCTGGGGGCGAGGAGAAGGGAGCAGAGCAGGCTGGTGTTGTGGCTCCTGGCTCCTCGCACAGGGCCTGGGATCCTGGGTGCGTGGTAGGGGTGACACAGTGGAGGGCGTGACAGTTGGGGATGACAAAGTAGCAGCGATACGGAGGGGGCCTTGGGGACACCAGGGCATGTGACCAGCTGCAGTGCATCTCTGTGTCCAAGTCTTCCCCACCTGTCCTTGGAAGGCTTCTGACCAGGCTAGGCCTGACCCCAATGAAGGGCTTGGCCCGAGACAAGCTACCAGGATTAAGCAAGGAACTGCATTTTAAAATAAAAAAATATATATATATCTACATATATAATTATTATAAGAAAAACAAATGTTGACTGTTGAAAAAAATCTGTTTAACGGAAAACAAAAAGAATTATCTCCCCTCCTCTTACCCTAATCCACTCCCCAGAGAGAACCCCTGGCAACTTCAGAGCTGAGGGCTGCTGGGTGATAATATCCGTCTCAAGGCAGCTGGGAGGAGAACTGACATTGTCTACTTGAGGACAGGCTGTTTACAAGTCCGCCATGTTTTTGGTCCAAATGGACCAAAAAGGATTTCAACTTTCAATTCCTGGATGTGACCCCCTCAAATAGGAGTGTGAACTGGTCCTTCCAACTTTGCATAACTGGAATCTCTTATCTTCTTTGCAGACACGTGTTCTCCTGGGTGTAGTTTTCCAAAAAGGTTTTGTTGACACTTGTGAGCCTGTTGGGACAAGCCACCCCACCCCTAATGCCAGGCTCCCCTGTGCCCATGTGAGCGCCAGCCCCTCTCTCTGATGCTGGTGCATTTGAAGAGGCCTTGGACCCCTGGGTGGCAGAGACTTGTGTGCTTTGTTTTGGTTGCTTGGCAACAGCACGTCTGCCAGGGGCTGTGGATGCCCCTCTGGGCGGGGCATCTGCCTTCCTCCACTCCAGAAGGCTTGAAGGCTCACCTGTCCCAAACAGTGAGAGTGCTGGGGTAGGATCCAACTTCACAGCATCCGGGGCGTCACCCCGGGGCAGGGGTCCATCAAGTGTCTCAAAGAAGTAGGGACATGGTCCTGGACTGGGGCTCATGTCCAGGGGACACAGGGCCGCACCACCAGCACTTTCACCTGCAAGGGGTCTTCAGCTACCTAATGGTCTTCAGGAAACCCTGCCTAAATTAGCCAGAGCCAGTTTTGATATTTGCAAACCAAGATCCTCATCTGGCACAGGAGCCCACCATCACCTGCGACAAGAATTTCAGCAGCAGCATTCCTGGCACGCCGCCTTCAAGCGCACAGACTCCTGGCCTTCTTTAACTTTGGGTCAACTGTACCCACACTGATGCCTAACCCCCAACACACTCTCCGTGTCCCTGTGTTTTGTGCCCTTCGCCACGTCTAACGATTGCTGGTGGATACAGCCAGCACTTTTCACTTACCTTGCGATAACCCTAGAAAGACTCACGCACACGCACAAACAGTTGTCATTTTTCACTGCTTTTAGGTTCTTTAATTTATTTTCTCCAATGAGATGTTATTTGATGTTATTTTGATGTTTGATGTTATTTCCTTTGTAATCCTGAGCCTCTTTTTGCTAGCACTTTGAATACTGCTTTTGTATCTATTGGCTTGAAAGCAGTCTGCCTTGGGAATGGCAATACTTGGGAAGAGAGGTAAAGTGGTAATCAGACCAGCTGGAAGTGGTCTGCTCTCTATAATCACAAAGTGCTGAGTGGAAAGATATTATTCTTGCCAGGCTGGCTGTTCCTTCTACCCTCACCCCTTGGTATGCCACCGCCTATGGGAAGGTAGAATTAATAATATTCATGGAACACTGTGAAACTAAACCAGAACTGAAGTATTAAGCGGTAAAGGGGCATTATGTTTGCAACTGACTCTCAGAGAGTCCAGAAGAATTGCGTACACGCATATCCATACACACAGAAAAGGATTTAAGAAATGTAAAATGTTAACACTTCGTGAATTAGTGTCAAGGGTGTATAGGAATTCTTGGTTGTATTCTTTCCACTTTTCTGGAAGTGTGAAATTGTGCCAATGTCAAACGCTGAGAGACTGGGGTCGCTCGGAAGCAGCTCACGGCCCTTCGGCAGGAGGGGCCGGACGGCCCCAAGTGGGCCTCTTCATGGGCAGGACAGGCGGAGGTCTCCGAGGTCCAGCTGCAGGGCCTGGCCTGCCCATGCCCCCCACAGCTTTGTGTGCTCCTTCCCTCCCACTGGGGCCAGCTCTCCCGCCCCAGCTTGCTGGGGGCCTTCCCCCACAACCTGCTGAGTGACGCTCCTCTGTCTTCCGGCTCCCATACCAGCCCTGACTCCTGGCAGTTTTCTGGTGTCTCCCAGAGAATGCTGAGCAGAGTTATGACCACCATTTCTTGAGTGTGTCAGACTGAAGTGTTTTAACCCATGTTATCCCGCTGAATCCTCACAGCACCCTGACAGACAGGTGCTGTTCTTGCTGGTTTACAGACCAGGAAGCTGGGGTCTGGCGTGCACAGTCTCTGGCAGAGCGGCGATTCTCATCCAGGCCCCATTGTCCCCTGCCTTCCTTTACTGTCTCTCTTCTTGGGAGTAGGCCAGTTTCTGTGAGCGGAACCAGGAATGGGGGCTCGGCAGTACTGATGACCCCACAAGCCGCACGGCTTACTGAGGTGCATCCCAGCCCCCCACCACCTTGTGGGACCCAGACCTTTCCTCCTCTCTCCTGGCCATGGCCTGGCTCCGAGCCAGCCGAGCAGAGCCAGGTGGAAAGGGCTCTGACCTGGGAAAGTGCCCAGGTGAGCACAGCGACTCTCCTGCTCGGATGTTTGCTGTTCGCAGCTCTCCGTGTTTGCTGAGCCCGATTACTGGTGGGTCCCGGGCTGTCCCCCTTGCCCAGGCTGCAGAACTGCCCCTCCGTCCCATCCAGCGCCCCAGTGTCCCCAAGCTCACCTCATCCTCCTTGTCTCATCCCCGAGGGCAGTAAAGCAGGCGGGGTGGGGTTTCTGGACCTCCCAGGAGTCAGCAGGGTGGGGATGGCTATGGGACTCATCACGTGCCTCAGGCCCAGTGAGCCCTGTACACGCTCCAGGACCTGGGAGGTGTGCCCACCGGCTCCCGGAGGTCCCAGTGGCACACGCTTGGCAGATTTGCTGTCGTGTGGAGTTGGGCCCCTAGCACCCAAGTCTGGGTAGATGTCCACCGGCTAAGCTCAGGAGACTGAGGTATACACCCAGAAAACCTGGCACCCATCTAGGCCAGGCCTCAGCCTTGTGGGAGTCCCCGGCCGGACACGGCCCTGGGGAAGCCACCTCAGGATGGAGAGGGAGGCAGTAGATGTCATGGGGTTCTGATGGGACATGCTGCCGTGGTGCTCTCAAGCTCCAGCCCGGAGGCTGGGACACCCAGGGTCCTCTGGTCAGTGCCACAGTCATGATGGCCACTGGGCCTCTCCTTTTGGGGGGCTACCCTTTTAGCATGACATGGTGTTTGACGGCTGCTGATGCTGTGAAGATGCAGCCAGCTGTAGGAATTCCCAACAGGCGGGAGCCATTCTCCCTCTGGAAGACAGAGCTAAGGTCCTTCCCCATCCTTTCCTGGGCTCTGAGCGCCTCCAAAGGGTCCACAGTGGGTTTCGGGCCCTCAGAGTCTGTACGAAGTGGTCACAGTGGTGTGCGTGGGTGTGTTCCATTGAGGGGGGTAGGGGTCGACAAGGCTCATGACGTGCCAAGTGCGGTCTGTGACCCCATGGTGGGCTGTCTTCCCCTCACTGCTCAACTGATGTGATGGCGGCCCCGATCTTGAAGTTTCCATCCAGCCAGGCTCACGCATCTGAGGCTGAGTAGTTAAGTCTCAGGGACACCCTAGAATCCTTTCCCCCAGGGACATGGGCACTGTGTGTCCCTGTGCTGCCTGCAACCTCTCTGTGCCTGGGGCTCTGTTTACATGTGGAGCTCCTGGGAAGGCAGCGAGGGGGACAGGATCTAACTCCCGGTCTCCAAGACCCGGACAGTGACTCATGAGGAGGGGGTGGGGCAGCGAGAGTCTGAGGGAAGAAGGTTTTGCCTGCAGTTAACATTAAATAGAGATAATCCCACGCAAATCCCACCCTACGTTCTTGAGTGCTGGCCCTGTGCCAGCCCTGGGCTGAATCTTTGCAGTCCGCGTCTCACAGCGAGCACACAGTAGTGGTAAGGATGGTTACACGTCCTACAAGGCACAGAGGGGCTGAGTCTCTTCCCTCTACACAGCTCACAGCAGCCTTCCTGGGGCCTGGGGCTTTATACTTAACCCTTCCTGGTGCTTCTCACAGCGAGATTCTGGGGCCTGGGGCTCTCTGGAGGGTGTGTGTATCAAAAACGAGGATTTCTGGATCTCGCCCAGACTAAGTAAATCAAACCTTGGGAAGAGGCCCAGGAGCCAGCATTTCAGCCTGTGAGATCCACGCTTCTAAGCTCCCTAGCAAGTTCCTGATGAAATAACTTCAGCTAAGGAGCTGGTTGGAGGAGGCGGGCCAAGCAGGGAAGGTGCCCCCTGCTGGGTTGAACAAGTGCACAGTTTGGGGGAGAGGAGGAGGCCTCTTCCCTCTCTACAGTCTCCTCCCTCCTGTGGACACCCTGCGGTAGGGAGAGAGGAGCAGGGGGAACATTTGAATGGCTGAGAGGTATTTGGGGTATTTGGGCTGGGAGAACATAGTGACAGGGGACCAGGAAGGCAAGTGGGGTGGGGAGGTACGAAACCAGACTAGACTTTGGTGTTCTTTTTCAGAAGGGAGTGGGGGGCCCTACAGAAGGTTTTCAAGAAGAGGAATGCCGTGGCTTCCCTGGTGGTGCAGTGGTTGAGAGTCTGCCTGCCGATGCAGGGGACATGGGTTCATGCCCCGGTCCGGGAAGATCCCACATGCCGCGGAGCGGCTGGGCCCGTGAGCCATGGCCGCTGAGCCTGCGCGTCCGGAGCCTGTGCTCCACAGCGGGAGAGGCCACAACAGTGAGAGGCCCGCGTACAGGGGGGAAAAAAAAAAAAAAGAAGAGGAATGCCATGGTTGGGGTTTCAGGAAGATGACTGGGCTGTGGGAGCCCAGACCAAAGGAAGAATGGAGGTTCCGGCAGCAGTCCTGTGGGGTGCTGAGTACTGGACCCAGGGGCTGGAGGACCCGAAGGGAGAGAGCGTTAAGGGAGAGGGCGTGGAGACTGCGATCCTGGGACTGAGATAGACGGGGAGGAATCCCATGTGAAGCCTAGGAGGCGGGGTGAGACCTTTAGGGGCTTGTTGACTTGGAGGGGCTGGTGGGACCTCCTTGGAGGTGCATTTGAAACGTGGGGCAGGAGGAGGTGGGATCTGGAGGGACACCGTAATAAGGGATTAAGCTAAGAGTCAGCACGCTGGAGCGCAGGGACATGGTGTGAGACCCAGATCATTCGAACTTCATCCCTCTGAGGCTCAGTTTTCTCATCTGTAAAATAGGTTGTTGTGAGGGCTCTACGAGGTAAGGGTGTTCCTGGAAGCGCCCCATCAGACACTTGGAAACACAGTCGCTACGGTTTGGGTGGCTGCGGGGGGCCCCAGACGGGCGTGTCTGGGTTCAGCGGCCGGGTGGGCTGCAGGGGCACCACTGCCCCCTGTTGGCGGTCCTGGCCAGAGCGTCCCCGACCTCTGACAGGCGGGGCGACCCGGCGGGCTGCTAGTGCGCTGGCCGCCCTCAGTCTGCCCGTCGGCTCGCTCTGGCGCCGCGTCTGTCCGTCGATCGGTCCGCGGACGCCCGCCCCACGCTCGGCGGGTGGGCTCTCGGCCCCTGGATCTCGCGGGGCGCAGACTGCATGGTAGGTGAACGGGATGCCGGCGTGGGCACGGGCGCGGCTGGAAGAGCGCGCAGGCAGGGTCTCTCCAGGGCTGTAGGGATCGGAGGGCGCGTCGGGACGCCCCCCTTCCCGGGGGACTCGCAGCCTTCTAGGGTATTTCTGTCTTTTTGTCGGCCACGCACGCCGCGGGGCTGGGGGCTCCGGTGCAGCGACCTTTCTCGGGGGAGTAAGGGAGTAAGGGAACCTCTCTCGAACCTGGGTTGGCGCCTGCGCATTCCCAGCTCATCTCCTCTGTCCCCGCCCGGCTCCCGCAACAGCCGGCGTAGGGAGTGCGGGTGCGGCGGGCGCGGGCGGAACGTTTGAGTGGATGAAGATGCCCCCCGATTCCAAAGTGCGGGGATTAGGGGTAAGAGAGGCAGGGAGGCTGGGGGAGGCTTCTGGGTGGAGGCTTCGGTGAGGAGAAAGATACTCAGGATTAAGAATACTTGGGATCTAGGAGAGAGACGGACCTGAAAAAGAAAGTCGAGTGGTAGGTGCGCAGGTACATGGGCCACGGGAGCCCCAACCCCCCATCTGAGGACAGGAAATGGAGCCGAAAAAAGAATCGAGGGAGAGGATCCAGGAGCCGAGCCTGAAAATCCGCAGTTGCTCCGAAGGGAGGGGAGGTGGTGGTGGCGGGCTTGGGGAATAGGCTCAGAAGGGCAGCTCCTGATCTTTCGCACCAAGACACATGCCCAGTGGAATCCCGTTCAACCCCTGCCCCATGTCCCTTAGACTGTCCTTCCCTTGCCAGGTGGGAAATAAGGATCATGTCACTATGCACCGAAGCTGAGCACCTGAAATGTGTCAGGCACACTCCTGAGAACTTTATTCTTTCATTTAATCTTCCCAGAAACTATGAGGTAGGCTCTACTTACCCATTTTACAGGTGAGGAGACTGAGGCACAGTGAGGGCATGTCACAGAAGAGGATAGCAGAGCTAGCATTTGACCCCAGGCCAGTCTGTTTAGTTCCATGGCCTGGTTCCTTAACTACTATATCTGGTGGACTGGCAAAGAGATGGGAGCTGGAGAAAGGAGAGGGAACCCCAGAGCTGGCAGTGTCAAGGGTGTCAAATATTCCTACTTCAAACAGTTCAGGTGATAGAAAACAGAAACAAGGACCAACTTTTGGATCAGCACCATAGTTTTTGGCCTTTTCACTGCCTTGCTTGATCCCCACCATGACTCAGTCCTCACAGTGAGTTGATGTAATCAGGCCCTTCTGTGCGTCAGGCAGGCCCTGTGTCAGGCAGGCCTTTCATGTCTTAAATTCCTGGATCCTTGTAATATGGGAACAGCCACAGAGAGATCACCATGCAAATAGTCCCACAGTTGGAAACTGGGGAGGCTGGATTTGAATCCAGGCAGCTGCTTCCAGAGACCTTGCTCTTAAAGACCATGTGATACTGTGCATTGTGCCCATTTTACAGATGCCCAAACTGAGTGTCTCTCCCAAAGTCCATGACTTGAAAGGGGAGAGACCCAAAGGGTGACTGCTGATGGCATAGCCCATGCTTGAGCGTCTCCATCACTGTTCAAAGGTTTCAGTAGATCGTGGAATTTAAAATTGAAGTCCCACTTTTTATCATTTTAAAGATATACTTGTTCTTGTTTTTTTTGGCCACACTGCGCGGCATGCGAGATCTTATTTCCCCAACCAGGGATTGAAACTGTGCCCCCTTCAGTGGAAGCACACGGTCTTAACCGCTGGACTGCCAGGGAAGTTCCTAAGATGTACATTTTTAAGATGAAATTGTGATGCATCTTACAATGGATGGCGGTGTTTTTCCTTCTCAGCGGCACACGATATATCGGCCTTCTTGGTGTTGATGGCATCTTTGGTTTGACGAATAACAACAGAACCAGATTCCCTGAGTGACTTTTCTGGGTGTCTCTCTCTCTTCTGTTCCACAGGCTCCTCTCTGCCTCAATTGCTCCACCCTCCCTGGAGACAGGTCCCTGGGTACAAGGACCCCGGTGCCCTGCAATGGCAGCAGGGCCCTGGGGCCCTTTGACCCCCAGGACTTGAACCTGACTGATGAGGAGCTCAGACTCAAGTACCTGGGGCCCCAGCAGACGGAGCTGTTCATGCCCATCTGTGTCACGTACCTGTTGATCTTCGTGGTGGGCACCGTGGGCAACGCACTGACCTGCATGGTCATCCTGCGCCACAGGGCCATGCGCACGCCCACCAACTACTACCTCTTCAGCCTGGCCGTGTCGGACCTGCTGGTGCTGCTTCTAGGTCTGCCCCTGGAGCTCTACGAGATGTGGCGCAACTACCCTTTCCTGCTGGGCCCCGGTGGCTGCTACTTCCGCACGCTGCTCTTCGAGACTGTCTGCCTGGCCTCGGTGCTCAACGTCACTGCCCTGAGCATAGGGCGCTACGTGGCCGTGGTGCACCCACTGCACGTCAGGTCCGTAGTGACTCATGCCCACGTGCGCCGCGTGCTCGGGGTCATCTGGGGCCTCGCCCTGCTCTGCTCTCTGCCCAACACCAGCCTGCACGGCATTCGGCAGCTGGACGTGCCCTGCCGGGGCACGGTGCCCGACTCGGCCGTGTGCACCTTGGTCCACCAGAAAGCCCTCTACAACCTGGTCGTGCAGGTCACCGCGCTGCTCTTCTTCTGCCTGCCCATGGCCACCATCAGCGTGCTCTACCTGCTCATCGGGCTGCGGCTGCGGCGTGACCGGCTGCTGATCCGCAGGCAGGAGGCCAAGGGCAGGGCCAGGACTAGCAACGGCCGCAGGCTCCAGCTGCTGCAGGATAGGGGTCGGACACAGGTGACCAAGATGTTGTGTAAGTGTTGCTGCTGGGAAGAGGGGCGGAGCCAGGCACTGGGTATGGGGCTGGGGCTTCCAGGGGCCTGGGGGAAAGGGCCGAGTGTTTCGGTTTAGGGTGGAGGCTGAGTGTGAGGTGTGGAGTAACCCCCCCGCCCCCACTCCCCCCGTGTGTGCGTGCATGCACTGCATGTGTGTATACTCTTCTAGATTACCCTTGAGAAAGTGACACTGGAGGTAAATGCTAATGGTTCATGGCGGGATCAGCTACATAATTTGTGGGGCCCAACGCAAAATGAAAATTCAGGGTCCCCTGTTAAAAAATCATTAAGAATGTCAAGACAGCAATAGTAGAGCAGCTGTCTTTTTTTAAAATAATTAATTAATCAATTAATTAATTATATTTATTTTTGGCTGCGTTGGGTCTTCATTGCTGCACACGGGCTTTCTCTGGTTGTGGCGAGCGGGGGCCACTCCTCGTTGTGGTGTGGGGGCTTCTCATTGCGGTGGCTTCTCTTGTTGCGGAACATGGCCTCAAGGCACGTGGGCTTCAGTAAGCTGCAGCACACGGGCTCAGTAGCTGTGGCTCTCGGGCTCTAGAGCGCGGCTCAGAAGTTGTGGTGCACGGGCTTAGGTGCTCCACGGCATGTGGGATCTTCCCAGACCAGGGCTTGAACCCATGTCCCCTGCATTGGCAGGCGGATTCTTAACCACTGTGCCACCAGGGAAATCCCAGAGCTGCCGTCTTGAAGGTTTAAAGGTCAGGGCTCTGTGCAAACGCACAGGTGGCACCCATGAAGCCAGCCCTTGTTCATGGAACCAACCACAGACAGGGCAGAGGCGTGCAGCTAGGCTCCAGGATAACAGAGCTGTTCATGGGCTCTGGACCCTCCAGGTCTCTCATCTTTGCTCCCAAATATGTTTTGGTTCTGTCCTTCCCTAAGTAGCCTGGGAGGCAGGACCACAGGCACAAAGTTCCCCTTTCCTGAGGAGCTAACTGTCCTCTTCCCTTAGTGGCTATGGAAAATCCCAGGGAAGGATTCTGATTGGTGGGCTTGGGTCATGGCCTGCCACCGGGCCAGAGTGGCAGGATGCTGAGGTAAGCAGCCCCCACAGACCCACATGGGGATCCGGGGGGAGCAAAGTTCCCAAAAGAAGGGGAACAGGGTGCTGGAAAGGCAAGATAGTGAATTTCCTGCACACCATGTCTGTGGTTCCCTGGGGACCAGAGGAAGGATCATGATCTAAAAGAGGTGGTTGGAGCCATGTTTGTGAGGGTCTGTGCACAGAACACAGGAGAATCAGGGCAGAAGTGTGGATTGGGGCCGACCAGGGCACGCCCAGCTGGCTTGAGGCTCTGGAGCTTACTGTGGCCTAGGCCTGGTGCTTTTTCAAAAACAGTGGCCCTGGGGAAACCAGGCAAACTGATGCTAAGCCAGTCATTGATTCCCTCCCCATCCTGCCCTGTCCCACAGAGCCTGACTCAGGTAGGTGGGGTGAGCCAGGGCAGGACAGGGCTGGTGAGACCTTGGTCAAAGCCATGGGATTATGGCCAGCTAACTGGGAACTGCCCCATTCCCAGAGAGAGACTCACTCCTCTCCCCCCACCAGAACAGTGTCCCAGAGCCTATGGTCACTTGTACAGCCCCCTAAGATGGGACTGACCTGGAGCTCTGTGCTTGCCTCCTGCACTGCAGACCACCTGCCCGGGTCTGCCTCTGCTGCCTTCTACTGCCCTGCCTACCCGGGCTGAGTCTGCTCATCTGAGATGGCTCTCGCGCTGGGAAAGTGGGGTGTTTCCTTAAGGCTGCCTTGCTTGCTGGCCTGGGGCTCTCGCTTTCTTCTCTCCCTCCTGCTCCTGTCTCGTCTTTCTGAGGGCCTACTGTGCATCAGGCTGTGTGCTGGGGATGTAAGCAATGTTCTGATTGAAATCCGGGATTAAGAGGAAAACCACGCTGGAATGTAAGGGGGAAGACACTGCAGGGGAAGGATTGTGAGCTGGAGATGCAAACATGAGAAACAAGAAACAAAAATCAACACAGACCTGATAGCAAAGACCCAGGGAGGGTAGGGTGAAAACCAGGGCTGGAGGGAAGCTCTGGAGAAAGAGTGAAGGATTGGCTGGCCTGGCCTGCCTTTTACTGGGGCTTGGGGTGGGGCTGTCGAGGAAAGGGGAGGTAATGCAGGGCAGGATATTCAGGGGCACCCAGGAGAGCTGGGGGCTGGGGCTGGGAAGGCTTATAGGGCCAAGACAGGCAAGTGCGTGGTGGCGGGGGGTGTTTGTCTCGCTCTCCCTGTAGCTCCCTGGCTACTGCTGTCTGACCACGGGCCTCATCCTCCTGTTCCTTTCTGCTTATGCATAAGCGGGCGTGGCCCCTGAGTGGCACCCAGAGTGGGCCTTAGCCGCACTGTGTCACGCTGGGGCTCAGCATACACAGCTGTCACTTAGGTCCAGTTCCACGGTGAGAGAATCGGACCAGGCCACTTTGGCCCGGGTGTCCACACCGGGTCCAGGGCGCACGCCCACTGCCCAGTCGGTGACAGTGGCGAGAGCAGCCTCTCCTATAGGGGTGTGGCCAGGACAGGCAAACTTCCAGAAACCTCCAGATGGACAGTGGGTGTGGGTGGCTGGTGAGAGGGGAGAGGAGAGAACAGGCTCCCTTTCTGCCCACAGTTGTCCTGGTCGTGGTGTTTGGGATCTGCTGGGCCCCGTTCCACATCGACCGCCTCATGTGGAGCCTCGTGTCCCACTGGACCGAGGGCCTGCACCTGGCCTTCCAGTACGTGCACGTCGTCTCCGGCGTCTTCTTCTACTTTAGCTCGGCCGCCAACCCTGTGCTCTACAGCCTCATGTCCAGCCGCTTCCAGGACACCTTCCGGGAGGCCCTGTGCCTGGGGAACCGGTGCCGCCGCCACAGATCCCGCCGCAGCTCTCACAGCCTCAGCAGGGTGACCACGGGCAGCACCCTGTATGACATGGGCTCCCCCTGCAGCAGGGCCCAGCCCCTGGCTGAGAATGATGGCCCAGAGGGGTGGCAAGAGACGGACCCCTCCCGAGAGGAGCCTCAGGCAGCTTCACCCTGAGGGGCCAGAGGGCCACGCCCAGCTTTGGGGACCACACCTGCCTCCTCTGCAGCATGTCTTTGTGGCCTGTCCCCCTTCGTGCCCCGTCCCCACTTCAGCCTAGAAACCCTGACCAGCACCTCAGTGATCCTGCCCCACCCATGGATCAGAAGGACTGTAAGGTTGCCGTCTGTCCTCCAGACTCTCAGGTCCCCAGTTCCAGACCTTCCCCTGGAAGGGGAACATCGTGGTCGGATAACTGCGCACCGCAAGACTCTATCTGGGGAGATAGAGTCTCCCCAGCCTGTTTCTGACGTGTTTCCGTGGCGCCCTTCCTTTCCTTCCCATTTCTTGCAGAGCTTCTGCAAGATCTGGCCCATTCTGTCCCTCTCTAGCTCTTGGCCTGCACCTGGGATTCTGACCCGACCCCCTCCCTGGCCCCCAGTCGGCTTGTTTTGCTCTGGGAGCTCCACCCAGTGGAGCCACTAGGCGGCAGGTGTGTCAGGGATCCAGGAGACCTGGCTCCGGTCTCAGCTGAGCCACCGGTCACCTGGTCCCGGCATCAAGCGAACTGCCTCGCCTTACAAGCCTCGGGCCCTGCTTGCAAAATGAAAGGGGCCATGACATTCTAGAGTGCCGCGCTTTGGCACTTTAGCTGTGGTTTTGTGCGCGTGCCTAAGTCCCTGCTTGTAACGAAACAGATCCCTCAGATTAGCAAGGCGGAAATTACTCTTTACATCCTCACTAACCCCCAACCCTTACTCCCTCCCTGACCTCTACAAGCCTCCCACCCCACCCCCTCGAGAGCCACTCAGGGAACATGCTTCGCTTGTCCTAGAGCAAGTGAGGCTTGGCACCGGCCAAGGGACTGTGTGTGAGCAGAGGCCCCTGCCTGCCTCTGTTTTCACCTCCTCACAAGTTGGCTTGGGGGCCTGAGGTGAGCAGAGAATTGGGCCTGACTGGCCAGAGAATCTCTGGGGGCGAGAGACATGGGCCAACCAAGGGCAACGAGTGACTCCGCGAGAACTGCTTGGGACTCAGTGAGGTGAGAAGAGAGACACGTGAGTCCTGAAACGAAGCTCCATCCCAAGTCCCTGTGGGTAACTGGGTGCTCAGTCAGGACCCAGTTAATGGCCAGAACTTGTCCTGCTGCAGCCCCTGACCTGTCCTCCTCCTAAGAGGGGACAGCAGCAGAAGGAGCCCTGGCCTCCTTTGCGGGGAGCTGCAGGACACCCAGGGTGCTACAGGTTCTCCCTGCAGACTCTCCACAGCTCAGGCCCCAGGTCCCCTGACTGCAAAGTGGAGAAGATTGTACAAAAGTGTCCTGGAGTTTTTGAAATTCAGTTGTAAAAATAATACATACTCATTTTAGAAAAATTGGAAAGTACAAATGAGCAAAAATGAAAACAATTTAAAATAATTAAAACCCACCCTTGCTAGGGGATGGGGGAGGGGGAAATAGAGAGTTGTTTAATGGGTACAGAGTTTCAGTTTTTTAAGATGAAAAAGTTCTGGAGATTGGTGGCAAAACAATGTGAATATGCTTGAACAATATTGAATTGTACACCTAAATGGTTAAGATTTAAATTTTATATGTATTTTACTACAGTTTTTTTTAAAGAAAGGGTTAAGTCTAAAGGAAAAGAAAAAATTAAAAAGCCACCCATAGCTTTACTTTCCAGGGTAACCACCACATACAAGACAGGATGGGGGGATCTGAGAAAGGAGCTTGTGAAAAGAGGCTGTGCAGAGCTACGAGTGCCCAATGGCACCTCTGAAATGAGCTCCCAGGCGGCCTTGGGGTGTCGTCGGGGGAAGCAGCTGAGGCCAGACTTCAGGCTGGAGCCTGCTGTTGTCCCCAAAGACAAACTGGACTCCCCAGGGCCTCTCTTAAGTGACAGAGACGACATGCTCCTGAGGCTCTGGTCAGTATTTATGAAGGGGTTACTATGGGCAGAGAAGCAGCGGGCAGGTTGGGGAAGCGGGGGATGTGAGTTATCAGAAGGCCTGGGCTCTGTAAATTTGATGTCTCTCAGGTGTCTCCACGGCATGTCAGTGGATAGGTCCCACTTGTCATGAGTCACTGGTTACCATGGAAAGTGGAAGCAGCAGCAGTGGGCTCAGCCCTGGAGAAGAAAGGATGGAGGTGGAAAGGCCAGCCAGCAAGATTCCACTCTGTCCTGGAAGCAGCATCCCCTGCAGCTCGCTCTTCTGCACTGGTCAGGGGGGCAGCAGCATTCCTGAGTGCTCAGTGCTACTCCCGGGACAGGAGTCCTGGCTCGTCTGGGACTCGGGTCACCTCCCGTCCGAGCTCTGGCTGCAGTCACACAGATGTCTCCTCCTCCCATGTTCGAGAGTTTGGGCCCGCTCTACTTCCCGTCTACTCCACTCCTGCCATTACCCTGGGCGAAGCTGACGTCCCCGTGGATGGCCCGCCGCTGCCCTGGTGTCAGCTCCTGATCTCTCCTGCAGCTCTGGAGGCTCTCGTCCACCGTGGCCTTTTGGCCCCTTGGTAGCATCCTGCCTCCCAGAACCTCTGGGCGTCGTTCCATCTCTGGGAGTGTGAGCTCTTTGGCCATGATCACCTCCTTCCTGCTCTGCTGCTTTATAAATGATACATTTATTCTTTAACCTCATCTAACCTTCCCAGTTCTCGACCACTCTGCTTTCTCCCCATCCATCAGCTTCCTCTCATCTTCACTTCCTTTCTGATGGGTCCTAGATCCCACGGTCCATCACACACAACCCTCTCTGCCAGTATTTCTGAGGGCCAAGGGGAACATACTGGGATCACCCTTTCCTTCTCAGAAAAAAGGCTTATTTTCTTTGGGAACTCACCAAGATGAGTCTCATCAACAAACAAAGCTGCATTTGCCCACCCTTCCTTCTGTGAAGTACCTGCTCAGGAAATATAAAGTGTGCAACACTTCACATCTAGTCTTACATAGTCAGATGGCGTTTCCAAATCAATCCTGACACATGGGAGCCCATCTCATTTTGTACACTTCTTGGTGTCTCCCTTTTCCCCATCCTTGTCTTCTAGTGGGTCCACCGAGTCTTCTTTGTTCCATGTCTTCCCTGTAGAGAGGAGTTGCCTTTTTGGAGGGCTTCCTAGTATTTGCACTCCCTTCCCATTGAGGGGGATCCCTGTGTGTGTGACTCTTGGTTTGAGACCAAGCCCAGGCTCCTACCACAGAAGCTGAAAGGGCTCTGGACACCGCATCACTGACACCACTGTGTGACCCAGGACTTGCACTCAGGCAGCTGGATGGTCTGACCTGGGACTTCCACTGGGAGTGATACTAAGACCCATGACAACAGGGGCAGACATGTCCAGGGCAGCAGTGCTAACAGCAGCATCCCATGCAGGCTGCTCCCGGGGCCCCTGCTGCCCAGCCCGCCTTGGCTTCTGCCCATTTTCTCTGCCGGTTTTTCAGCCTTCTTGTTCTGAGCTACTAAGAGCCTTTCAATAAATTCCTTTTTTGCTTAAGTTGGCCAGAGTTGTTTGCTGCTGTTTGCAACCCAGAACCTTAACAGATCCATCTACCACTGCTGTGAAGGTTACACATTCTGCTTTTTCTACTAGTGGTTGTCTTTACATATTTTTAAGATGAACAGATATTATCATTGTTTTGAAACCCCAAACTACAGTCTGTAATACTTAATCATTCTCCTCTCTCACTCTGTTTTTAAAACTTTTTTTAAGAGGCAAGAACGATGAGGACACACTTAAGGTATTTGATCCTAGAAACACATTTACATTTTTCTAACAGTCTAATCCTCTTCAGCACAAGAACTTTAGTATGCTTCTTCTGACAAAGCAGTAGGGTATAAAGGTGGTGAGCAGGGACTCGAGTCAGGCTGCCTGGGTTCAAATCCTGACTCAAAAGTCAGACTGGCCTTAGGCCAAAGTCAGACTGGACTGAAAGGTACTGACATTTCTAAACAAAGGATGAGCAACCTGCCTGCACACAAATAAGAGACTCAGAGGCCAACACTGAGCGCTGCATCCTTCCAAACAGTGTCCAGGTTCCTAAGTCTACGAGGTTTAGTTTGAGGATGGTAGTTACTGAGGTAAATGTCCCTTTGTGTGGCCTCTTTAAATGCAACACCCCAACTTCACCTTCTTTCAAGCTTCTGCACAAGGCAGGGCAGGACAACTGGGGGGCTGTTTAGGAATAGAGGCCACGGCCCAGGTGAGGGACAGTGGGGATCCAGGGAAGGCCGTACCTGGCTGGGTAAGAGTGCCCTGGCTCAGGAGAGGTGGCCACAGGCTAGAGCTAGGCTGGAGGGCCTGGAAGCTGCTGCCACATTCTCTGGAACATCTACAAGAGTACCTGGGGTCTTTTAATCTAATATTCAAGTAGCTTCATCAGCTCTGAGCAGTGTGGGTATCATTCATTCAGCTAACATGTACTGAGTACCACGTGCCAGGGACCGTACAAGGCTGGGAGCGGGGGCATACAAGTGTTCTGACAGCTGCAAGTCTGGGGGCACAGAAGAGAGGCAGCTGCCCCAGTGGAGGGAAGGTTTCCAGGAGGAGGCGATGCTGCTCAAAGTTCTGGGAGAAGGGGTTGGACTGGCCTCTGAGCTTTGGCCAGGGAAGGGCGGAGCAGCTATAATGACAGTTCCACCAACACTGAATCCAGGGGAGGGGGACCCTAAAGGAAACAGGGGCCGTCAGGAGGAGGAATGGACATTGGACAGGCAAAAACAATAGCAAAGCAGACTGCGGTCCAAGTTCTTTGCTCTCATTCTCTAGACTTCCCTGGTTGCTCTTCCTGGAATTTGCACTTGGAACCTTCCCTCCAGTCTTCCTGTCTGTCTGGCCTTCATGCATAGGTAGGATGTGTTTCCATTTTAGTAAATTTGAAAAAACAAAAAAATGAAGTATACAAATAAACTACTTTTATTCCCAACACCTAAATTAACCACTATTAACATTTTGGCAATTTGATCCCTGTCATTTCCCACACATATACCCTCCCCTCATTAATGAATAATACACTGTTTTCAATCGTTTGCTTTGTGAGAGAACTGCCTTGAACCGTCTGGTACAATATCCATGGTTACGATGGACGGATGAAGCTGACAATACCCAAACTGTGAGATCAAGTTTACCATCACTAGAAGTGGTGACTTAACCAGACATTAAGTGCCTCCTAGAAGGATGTAACAAGTACACAAAACCAACCATAAGTCTTGCAAAAAAAAAACTGAAGCTGAATGTCAGGAAGCTCCAGATCTAACTGGCAGTTTACAAGATCACTGCGGACGGAGGAGCGCGTTCAAGACACCTCGGCGGTGTAAGGCAAATCTAGCATAAGGACAAATTCTATAAGACAAATGGCCTGGTTTCTTCAACAGATAAATGGTATTTAAAAGGAGGTTTCTATTACAAAGTAAAAAAGATTTAAAAGATGTATCAACCAAAGGTAATGCATGGAAATGTTTGAATCCTAATTCAAACATGCTAACAGGGCTTCCCTGGTGGCGTAGTGGTTGGGAGTCCGCCTGCCGATGCAGGGGACACGGGTTCGTGCCCCGGTCCGGGCAGATCCCACATGCCGCGGAGCGGCTGGGCCCGTGAGCCATGGCCGCTGAGCTTGCGCGTCCGGAGCCTGTGCTCCGCAGCGGGAGAGGCCACAGCAATGAGAGGCCCGCGTACAGCAAAAAAAAAAAAAAAAACAAAAAAACATGCTAACAGCAAAAAACAACAAACACGCTAACAGCAAAAAGGCATTTTTGAGACAGAAAACTGAACACAGACTAGATATTAGATGATATTAATCCTGATAGCCTGTATCAGTACTTAATAAAGTGTTTACTGGCAAAATAATAGGATGCCTGGGATTCACATTAAAATACTCAAGCCAAAAAAAAAAAGGGAGAGAGGGAGAGCAAAACTAAAGTGGGGCAGGGAATAGCTGAAAAAAGAATTGCAAAAATACTGAAGTGATTGAGGTGATGGGTAAAAAGGGATTCATTAAATTATATTCTACTTAATAATGTATGCTTGAAAATGTCCATAATAAATTTTAAGTTTGCAATAAAGATTCACATATCTGTATCTTCAGCAGCGTGATCCCTTATCTCTAGGTGAGAAAAGTGGAATTCCTCAATTTAAGGAAGGAGAATTTTTACCTCAACAGGAAGTCACCAAATTTCTCTCCAGGTGTTTGTAATGAGGGGGTTCAGGATATGCTACCCCAAAATACAGCCCCTTGGCATACTGAATATCTTAAGCCAAATGCATCGGTAACACAGCAGGTGCAGAGAGGACTCTGACCTTCCCCCGAAGCAGGTCATAAGACCCTCACGTGAGAGGTGCTCTCCCTCTACCCAGAGGAAAGAAGCATTCTTTTCTCCAAGACTGAGGAACACCAAGACCACACTTACCTCACACTTCTTTCCTTACTTTCACATTTTGTGACACCCTCTACTCTTCATCACATCTAGCAAAACACTCAGGTTTAACCCATTCTTCAGGTCTTCATTTCCTTATGAAGGTTCCTGTGTCACATCAAACTGTATGCTTTTCGCTTGCTAATCTGCCTTTTGTCACAGGGCCCCAGCTAACAATTTAGACAGGTAGAGGAAAAAGATATTTTTCCTCCTCCACAGTAACAATTTGCCTTCTCACCAGTTTCCCCACAATCCCCAAACACTTGTTTGATGTTTTAATTTCTGTTAATCTGATGATACAAAATAGCATTGTATTATTGTTTTAAATGGTATTTTCCCTGTGGTTGTATAGCTGAGCATCTCTTCGTTATCTTTTCGTGCCATCTAAATTTCTTCTGAAAACTACTTTTCATATCCTTTGCCCATATTTGTTTGCCGATTTTTTTTTTTTTTTTAACTTTTGGCATGTGAGACCTTAGTTCCCTAACCAGGGATGGAATCAGCCCCCCATGCATTGGAAGCGCAGCGTCTTAACCACTGGACCACCAGGAAAGTCCCTGTTTGCCTTTTTCTTATTGTAGTTTTTCATACTCTGATACTAACTTTTTATTATATATGTTACAAATATTTCTTCCCAATTTGTTCCTTATATTTTAAATTTGTTTATAGAGACTCTTGCACCCAAAGGTTTTAAACTGTAACATGGCCAAATCTGTCATAATTTTTTTGCTCTGTCATAATCTTGCTGTGTCTTAAGAGTGACATTCATATTCCAAGTTCTTATTACAGATTTTAATAAGAATGCTTCTTACTTTTTGCCATCAAATATTCTACATTTTCAGATAAGGTTTATCTAAAAGATATGTATTTTTCTTCCTTTAGTCTCTTAGTTTGACATTATTAACTTACCTTGCGCCATCTGGCATTCCAGAGATAAATCCTATTGGTCAATATTCTTTTACTATATTCAGTCAAGTACCAAATCTAAAATACGTAGGCAAATCGTTCTTCTCACTCTTCTTCCTCCCCAATCTGGGACTTTCTGAAGCTAGGACAAAAGCAGGGCCCCTTACTCAGGGTCACCCTTCCCCACCCCTCAAAAACACACACATGACCCAAAGTGCTCATTTTCAAATCCCAATGTGGGTATTATTCCTAGAATTTTGATCCCACTACAGGGCCTAATGGTGCTAATGGTCGTTAAGAGACAACATATTAAAGATGGCTTAATTCAAAGAAAATAAGAGACCATATTAAGTAATTGAGGATGCAAATCAATGGCTTCGGACGAGTTCCTTAACCTCTGGGAAACCAGTAACCGATTCTAAGTCACAGATTTGTTTTGAAAAGTCCATGATAAAATGTATGAAAAGCAACCGGTATAAGGCCTGGCACAAAACAGATATTAATGTTTTAGCTGTGACCATTACTACTATCACTAACTGCTTTGAGGGCAGCTTCAGACGCGGGTGGGCAGCGAGGGAAGGTTCCCCGGGGTCAAGAGGCCGACTGCCGGCTTCTGGTCTCCGCTCCACCTCGCGCTGTAAGGTCTGTGCCTCTTTCTAGGCTGAAAATGTCGAGAGTACTAACACACACCCCAATGAGGGGGTGGCTGCCTAACCGGATTAATGGATGTGAAAGCCTGGAACCGACCCTGGGTCCCCGCATGTAGCGGAACCCGCGCCTCTTTCCACGGAAGCGCTGCACTCACAGCGAGCGCCCACCTCACCCACTCGGGGGCCTCCCGGGCCCGCCCAAACCAAAATGTCCGCCCTGCGCGCAGGCGCAACACTTGCTGCCCCGGCTCGAGACCCCGCCCCCAGGCTCGCGCACTGCCCGCCCCCCCAGGATTGCGGCTCGGGACTGGCCTAAAGGCAGCGCGGGCTCTGATTGGGCGAGGCGGAGTCACGAGGGCGTCATTCTCTTCCGTGCTGTATTCTGCCTGGGCCTAGAGTTCTGGGAGGCTGCTGGGAGGGCGCTGCCAGGCAGTTGGCGCCTGCGGGCTGCTGCAGACTCTTCCCAGACGTGTAGTGCAGGTGGCCGCGCGTGGTGGCCCGCGGGGCTTTGAGTGGGCGGGGCCCTACACCAGCGATAGCTTTAAGGGGAGGAGTACTCGTCAGGGACAACACTGTGCGGGTTAATTTGGGAAGTGATGGTTAAAGGTCATGGCTTAAGACTCACTTGTGTTGTTGATTTTGATGGGGGTAGCGATGGAAGCTGCTCCAGTTAACAGTGAGTTCTCAGTCTGGAGAGGTAAAGACACTTGAATTGTAGGTACTGATTTTGTTACGCTATGGGGGCTTTATTTTGGTCCCGTGTGCTTCCGTTTGAGCAGTCGGTGGTGGAATTACTAATTTTTAAGAGCATCAGAGTTACTTGAAAACGATGGTGAAGGGAGCCGAATGAGAGGAAAAGGGAGGAATTCCTTTTTTACCTCGAGGAGTTTCGTTTCTAGATCGTGGCAAAAGAGAAGGTATGGGAGACCTAGCCTACGAACATATACCAAAAATTATCTGTGCGATATATTTTGATATTAACTGGTGAGAGTAAAAGATTCCAAATGAAAATAACTAGGATGAGGCCTAACACGGACTTATTGCAAATGGAAACTTAACACGAATACTAGAGGCAAAAGGTGCATAGCCTGGAATGTTGAAGTCCCTGTGATGTGCCTAATAATCTTGTCCATTTGAAGCAGGAAAACAAATCAAGGTGAACTGAAGAAAATGAGCCTTTCCCCAGAGGAGATAGAAGATGGGGAAGATGAGACATCAGAAGATAAGGACAATGGCAGTAGAGATGAGGTAACTATGTGTACAGTGTGCAGCACAGTAACTTACTAATATCAACAATCCAAATCCAGAGGAAAGCAGTTAAACTGCATTGTTTGATCTGAAAAGTGGTTTTGTGAACATTTTCCAACTAGTTTCACAAGCTCACCCTAAACTCAATACCAAAGTCTGACAAGGTCATTTTTAGAAAGGAACGTTACAGACCACTCTCAGGAGCATAGATGTAAAAATTCCAAACAAAGTATTAGCAAACTAAATATTAGTGTTATGCAAAAAGAAGAGTACATTGTGACTAAGTGCAGTTTATTTGGGGAATACAAAAGTGTTCTTTGTTTGAAAAGTTATTTTGATTGCCTGGAAATACCGGTTTGAAAGAAAATCTCTTGATTCTTAAAATTGCTTCCTTCAATTCCATTAGTTTGTGTGTCCACCAAACATATGTTTCCATATTTATCCTTTCGGCAAATATTTAGGTCCCTAGTATGTTCTGTTTCTGGCTGGGAGCCTCTGCATTAGTATTCCAATGTAGATAGGTTTAAGTTGGGCCCTAAAAGAATTGCGGTGGGTGAGTGGGTACACAGTTAGTGAATATTGAATGCTTCATCTGTGCAGCCACTGTGCTAGGACTTGATGCACTATCTCATTTCATCCTCACAGTGACCATGTTAGGTAGGGATCCTTAGCTCCATTTTATAGACAGGAAAAGAGAGTCATTGACTAACTTGCTCATGGTTTCATGAGCTAATAAGTGACAAATAATAAGTGACAGAACCCGCGTTATGCATTTGGTTCTGCCGAATCCAAAGCCTCTACTCTTTTCTGGTTCATTTCTCAGTCTTCGCCCAAGCAGCTCTTTTGGAGAGACAGATAGGTATTCAATCGCCAATCTTTTGGTATGGGGCTAAGGCTTTGTCTTTGACTTTGAGTTCACTGTTGCGGTAGCTTATCTTTGTATAAAGTATATCCATTGTGTATCTTTTGCAATTTAAAATTTGTTTCTTTAAAACAAAGCAAAACTTAAACGCTAGGAAAGCAATTCGAAAACAGACGCCTACATTTTTACATTGTTTTCCCCATTCTTTTATGGTTCCTCACCCACACCTAATTTGAGCTTTATTGAGTATGTCCAAAGCGTTCAACTTTGTTTTACTAGGTTCAATAACTTTTTGCATTAATCTGATTGGTTTATATGACATTTATTATGTAATTGAAACTGCAACTACAATGGTCATATATAGGTTTGCGAACAAAAGACAGGTTTATTAAGGATACGGTTCAGCTTACAGGATCAGAAACTTCTAGGTGTACCGAGTACCACTTAGTAAGCCCATTAGCCGCATGTGCTTTTTGCATGCATTTCATAGGCATCAAGTTAGTAAATCCTGTTTGGAATTGAGATGGCCATTTAATCCAGCCACAGACTAGCTTAATGTGACACAGTTAAGTGGACATAGTTAGTAGACGTAGTTAGGAGAGCACCTACTGTACTGTGATGTCCACAACACAGTGCATTAACTCTCTATACCAATCAGAGCCAAAAAATTCTTGGTGAATGCAACTTTTGTTTCGGAACCCAGACTGTGTTAGCTCAGAGGAAAATAGGAGTAGTCACATTATATTTTCCTTAAACTGAGATGCATGTGTTATGGTTCTAGACTGTTCACACTGGCAGCCTTTGGTCATTCCTCTTTAAAATGTGATGCCTGTGACCGTTTACTCTGATTGGTGCAGCATATAGTGGTGGTATCACAGTTAGATTAACTTCTAGGCTAACCATACCCTACTGTGGGCTCGTTGAAATTATTTAATTCAAACCCTAGTCTTTTTCACGTGCCTTCCCTGATCCCATGTCATTCCTATGCCAGATGAACTGGTCCCTCATCTGTTTGCCTGTAAATATTGTTCATAGCCAGTAATGCTAATCACATATTATAGTGACTCATCTCTTCCTGTGATGTGGGTTGAGGTCTGTATGTGTGTATGTGTGTATGTCTATATACACACATACATATACATACACACACACACCAGTTGTGTTTTTGCTGGGGCTGCCATAATAAAATATCACAGATGTGTGGGTGGCTGAAACAACAGAAATTTACTTTCTCTCAGTTCAGGAGGCCGGATCAAGTTGTTGGCAATTCGGTTACTTCTGAGGCCTCTCTCCTTGGCGTGTAGATGTCTTCCTTCTTGCTGTGTTTTCACATGGTCATCCACCACCCATAGTTCTTCATTTTCTCCTTTTGTATGTGGCGAGACTTCATTCAGTGTTCTGCTAAAATTTTCATCTTTAGTCATTTAGTTTTATAATACTGTGCCCAATTTTTAGTAGCGTGGCGAGACTTCATTCAGTGTTCTGCTAAAATTTTCATCTTTAGTCATTTAGTTTTATAATACTGTGCCCAATTTTTAGTAGCTCTGGGATAGGAATCTGTGGTGTAATTAGGAAGCACGAGGTCCAGTTTTGGGGGCCTGGCTCTCATTCCTGTGTATGTTTTAGGTGCCTGCGTGGGGGTCCTCACCTTTGGTGTTTTACTTGAATGCAGAGAGTTGGGACACTACAGACACACTGAGCCACCTGAACAGTCGTTGACTTGGTATGTTTTCCTTGCATACTTTTAGAAACCTAGATCCTTCCCTGTAGAGATTCTGATTTCGAAGCTCTAAGTGAAATACAAGAATTTTCTCTTTCTCTTTTTTTCTTAGACAAGCGTGCCAGGTAATTCTGGTGCTGGGAGCTCTTTTACTGCACACTGAGAAATTCATCCTGGAGAAATCAACACAGCCGTTGACACGTGGGCCTGAGCAGATCTTGCACTTGCTGACTGTGCAATGTGACTGTCGCCTCCTGGCCACAGAGGAGACATCTCTTCATTGTTGTTCTTCCTCCTCTAGGTTGATGTCCCTCAGAAAAATGGTAGGAAGATTACTACTGCTCCAGGAAATAAAATCGAGAAAAAAAAGTTTCTGGCTCCCATGTTTGCTGAGAAATTAATATCACCATGCAGGAAGGGAGCCACAGGGGCCAAGGTTCCAAAAGACAGGAGGAGTGCCCTGCTCGAGAACCATGAGAAGGGACTTGAGAACCCTGAGGAGGATGAAGGTAAGAACTGTGAGTTGTGTCAGGTTGAGGGATGTAAAGAGTCCCCTCTGGGGACATCCCTGCTGGTGGCTGTCAGGGGTCAGCCCTATGTGCCATTGCACATGGCTCTCGAAAGGGTTCTGTGGAAATGCCACCCTTGGCATCCCTGGCCGATTCTCCAGGCTTGGCTTGAGGAGTCCCAGTGGACATTTGACTTCTGTTGTCCACATGACCAGAATCAGAGTTTTCTCTTTGAGTATTGTACACTCTTTCTCTCCTTGTGCTTATGAGCCAGGCAGGTTAATTGTCCCCCAGATTTCACTCTGAGTGATTTTTTTGTCCTGATGGCGTCTGTGTAACATTTTAAATGGTATTGCTTCCAAAGCAGTAATTCTTAGCATTGTTATGAAAATACAATAATACATTTTAAATTATTTCAAATAAAAGGTTAAAATGACAGCGAATTTTTTTCTTAGATTTGTATATACAGTCAGACTTATGAGCAGTTTCTCTGAAAGAACAACTTGTCATTTTCATTCTTAACAAGTCTGTGCGGCAGTAATTGATTGGGTGGGTTTTCATTTAGATTCTGAAAAAGAAGCCCTGTATCCTTCATGGGCCAGGGGGAGAAAAGCCTTTCCCCTGGGGGCAGAGGAAGACGAGCAGGACCATAAGGGTGATGACGAAGGCTGTGAGGAAGAGGAAGGTCAGAATGACCTAAACCAGTTCTGTTAAGTGGTAGCCAGTATCAAGGAATTAGAGTTATAAACGAAGCCGTGGGACAGGCCTGTTGAAGTTCTTTTAGGAACTTGAAGAACTTTTCCTAATTAATTTATAAATGCTTTTAAAAGTATTCTGGGGCTTCCCTGGTGGCACAGTGGTTGAGAGTCCGCCTGCCGATGCAGGGGACGTGGGTTCGTGCCCCAGTCCAGGAAGATCACACATGCTGCAGAGTGGCTGGGCCCGTGAGCCATGGCCGCTGAGCCTGCACGTCCAGAGCCTGTGCTCCGCAACGGGAGAGGCCACAACAGTGAGGGCCCGCGTACCACAAAAAAGAAAAAAAAAATCCAATTAAAAGTATTCTGACCAGACCTAACCCAGGCATCTTGTGGAGAATAGGCACAGTGTAGGTATGGCATTTGTGGACAGTGTAAAGGCTCCCACTTCACTCATTTAGTGGCACAGACAGACGATTAAAAATACTATATTCTGGGGACTTGCCTAGTGGCGCAGTGGTTAAGAATCTGCCTGCCAACTCAGGGGACACGGGTTCGAGCCCTGGTCCAGGAAGATCCCACATGCCGTGGAGCAATTAAGCCCGTGCACCACGACTACTGAGCTTGCTCTCTAGAACCTGTGAGCCACAGCTGCTGAGCTCGCGTGCCACAACTACTGAAGCCCACGTGCCTCGAGCCCGTGCTCCACAGCAAGAGAAGCCACCGCAATGAGAAGCCCGCGCACCACGACAAAGAGTAGACCCCGCACGCAGCAACTAGAGAAAGCCCGTGCAGCAACGAAGACCCAACACAGCCAAAATAAATAAATAAATTTATTTTACAAAAACCCAAAGAAACAAAAATTTGTATTCTGGCTTTTGCCCACAGAGCCTATGAAGAAAGCACCTGATAAACCAGAAGGAAGAAATGACCAAACAGAATGCTTCCCCTGAAACCAAAATTCAGAAATTAGAAGGTAACTTCTTTGCTGCGTTTTAGAGCACAAGAGACACGTGGAGAGTTTCATATTGGCAAAAACCAAAACTCTGTTAGCCCAAATGATGGACAAAGGGATTTTAATTGCAGCCTGGTGTTACAATATGCCAGATTCTTCAATGGAAATTTTTTTTAGCATCATTCTTTCTGAACTGTTTCTTTGAGTTCTTTCTCTCTCTCTCTCTCTCTTTCTCTTTGCCTTTTTGTATGTTAGCTAAACCACCTGTAAGTTTCAAACTATTTGTTGGAAACCTGAATTTCAACAAAACTGTTGCTGAACTAAAAACTGGTCTTAGTGAATTTTTTGCTAAAAATGACGTCGCAGTCATTGGTGTCAGAGTTGGCTTGTCCAGGTAAATACTGATAAATTAAGGGTGTTGTTAAGAGTTTATCAGCCCAACAATTATTATTCTTGTCAGATCCTTTTGTTACTTGTTCTTCGCCCTTTATAAGATATTACCTCAGCCTCTTGCAGTTCAGAATGAGTATTTAAAGTCCTTCAGTGGCTCATTTAATAAATCCATTATATTAAATTTTGCTATCCCATTTTTCCAACCAAAATACTAAACTAATCACAAGATCTTCCAGGTCTTTACAGAAACATGTTTTCATGATTTTCCAACTGTGAGCAATGTTATTTGCCTAGAATTATTTTAAACGAACACAGATTTAATCACAAAACCCCTAGCTTTGGTGGCAAATATAGGTTCTGTATCAGTTCTGCTTTTTTGCTGAATTGAATTTCATCGTTTCTTACTTCTTTCTCATCAGAAGCATATGTCTTGGGTGTGAGCATGCTTATTTTATGGTACTCAGGATTTCTTAGGTAGAAATGAAAAGATAATAATAATAGTAAACATTCATTGAGTACTCATTCTACCAGGCATTGTTCCTTGTTTATTTAACTCATTGAATCCATAAGACAATTCTCAGCAGTAATTATTGTCATTATCCCCATTTTACAAAGGAGAAAATTGAGGCACAGAGAAGTTAAGTGACATACCGAATATCACACAGTTAGAAAGTGGCAGGGTCAGGATTTGAGCCCAGCATTCTGGCTCCAGAGGTGATGCCACAACTTTTGACACATTGCTCTGCTTACACTTTTTATTAACTATATTGTGAAATATTGTTGTGTTTGTAGTAAATAAACATTCCTTTTGCATTAAAAAAAAATTCTTGTGACTTCCCTGGTGGCGCAGTGGTTAAGAATCCACCGGCCAATGCAGGGAACACGGGTTCGAGCCCTGGTCCTGGAGGATCCCACATGCTGCAGAGCAACTAAGCCATTCGCCACAACTACTGAGCCTGCACTTTAGAGCCCGCGAGCCATAACTACTGAGCCCGTGTGCCACAGCTACTGAAGCCTGTGGACCTAGAGCCTGTGCTCCACAACAAGAGAAGCCACCACAATGAGAAGCCTGTGCACTGCAACGAAGAGTAGTCCCCCATCGCTGCAACTAGAAGAAAGCCCGCAGGCAGCAACGAAGACCCAGCACAGCCCCCCCCCACCAAAAAAAAAAGAAACTTACTCTAATAGCCTTTGAGTTTGCCAACACGTTTTATTTTAAGAATGATATTTTTGGGTGTTCCCTGATGGTCCAGTGGTTAGGACTCTGCACTTTCACCGCCGTGGGCATGGGTTCAATCCCTGGTCAGGTAACTAAGATCCCACAAGCTGGGGCTTCCCTGGTGGCGCAGTGGTTAAGAATCCGCCTGCCAATGCAGGGGACACAGGTTCGAGGCCTGGTCCGGGAAGATCGCACATGCCACGGAGCAGCTAAGGCAGTGCATCACAACTACTGACCCTGTGTGAGCCGGCGAGCCATAACTACTGAGCCCGTGTGCCACAATTCCTGAAGACTGCATGCCTAGAGTCCATGCTCCACAGCAAGAGAAGCCACCGCAATGAGAAGCCCGTGCACCGCAACGAAGAGTAGCCCCCGCTCACTGCAACTAGAGAAAGCCCGCGCGCAGCAACAAAGACCCAACACCGCCAAAAATAAATAAATTTATTTAAAAAAAGATCCCACAAGACGCATGGCATGGCCAAAAAAAAAAAAAAAAAAGATATTTTTGTTTCAATTCACAAGTGCAATGGCTGTTTCTTAAAACAGAAATTCAAAAGCGTGTCGTTTCATTTTTTATAGCTTTTGGTTAAATCTGGCCAGTCGTTAGAAAACTAATAATGATTTCAGCGGGTGAGTTTGCCCTGACTCTCAGTCCTTGCCCTGGACGAGGGCTTCTCGACTCTTGCACTATTAAAATTTGGGGCCAGCTAATTCCTTGTTGGGGGGGACTGTTCAACAGCATCCCTGGATTCTACCCACTAGATGCTAGAAGCCCCCCAGTTGTGACGGCCAAAGATGTCTCCAGATATTGTCAGACTCATCCCAGGTGAGAAGTGCTGCTCTCCGGTTACTTGATGGCACTGATATTGCCAGTTGGGGGAGCCTTGGTTTTAATTTGTAAAATTTGACAGCTGCGTTTGACTCAATGCTAATTTCCACTTTCACAGCCAGTGTGAGTAGCCAGCTGGAAGGCATATGCCTTTTGACTCTACTTGTGTTTTTTTTCCTTTTCGGCTGCATCTCTGTAGGAGATTTGGTTATGTGAATTTTAAATCTGCTAACGACCAGGAAAAAGCCCTGGAACTTAGTGAGACAAACGTCCTTGGATATGAAATTAAATGGAAGAAACCGAAAAGGGAAAGGAAACAAAGAAACGTATGCAAGCAAGGTAACTTGTTCAGAGATACCTGTGTACCTAGAAGACGCTGCATCAAACAGGAATATCGTATTCTTTCTTACTCTGTGCAAGCACTCCTCAGTTTCTAGCAAGTCCCCTACTTCCACAGCACAGACTCTCTCTGCTGTGCTCACTCCTTCTGCTCTAGCCGCACGGCTCACCTTCTCTGTCCTAATGTTCGTGACTTATCCCCTGGCTATTGACAACCCATTCAAGAGTCTCCGCTTAAAGGTTACCTCTGCAGATCAGAAAAATTTTCCCTTGCCCCCAGACTAAGTTAAGTCTTCTCTACTTGATGTTCTCATTTCCCTTTTTACTTTTCCTACCTGACACTTATCACAGTTTGTAATTATGTGACTGTTTGTTTACTAGCCTTTTCCCCAACAAGACTACATTCTCAAGAGTGGAGACCAAGTCCGTATTTTCACAGCCAGCACGTAGCACAGGCCGTTGTCACCCAGACGCTGTGTGCAAATGTTTGGTTTTTTTAATATTTTATTTATTTATCTTCCTTATTTATTATTATTATTTTTTTGGCTGTGTCAGGTCTTAGTTATGGCACATGGGATCTTTGTTGAGGCATGAGAGAGCTTTTTGTTACGACACGCGTGGGCTTCTCTCTAGTTGTGGCATGCAGGTTTTCTCTTTCTGCTTGCAGCGTGCAGGCTCCAGAGCATGTGGGCTCTGTAGTTTGCAGCACGTGGGCTTAGTTGCCCTGCAGTATGTGGGATCTTAGTTCCCCAACCAGGGATTGAACCTGCATCCCCTGCATTGGAAGGTGGATTCTTTACCACTGGACCACCAGGGAAGTCCCCAAATATTGTTAAATGAAGGAATATGTACTACTCTCCAACTCTTTGAGAAGTATTATTTCTCTCTTAGAGAACTCTTGATGCTTATGAGATCTAAACTCAGACTAAAAATACTCTTTTTGTGTTTATGAAGATGGAAATGCCAAAACACTTTTGATCAAGAACTTGCCTGACAGAGTCACTCAGCATGAATTAATAGAAGTGTTTGAGGATACTTTTCAAATCAGATTGGTGAGCAAGGATGGGATGAGTGAAAGGTATGTCTTTGTACCTTGTACTGAAAAAGAATATATGATAACAGAATTTCATTGTATTCTCCCAAATCACTCATACCAGATTTTAGAGAAGGAAAAAGTAGTTATCCAGCCTTTCTACCAGCAGGCAGAGAAAGCATCATAAATGGATAGCCAAAGGCTTCTAGAAGACTGTAAGGCTGTCATAGAGGAATGAAGACTTTATTCTATCAAGTACAAGATTGAAGATTAGAAGAATCCACTCCTAGGTTATCATCATCCTGTCTCTCCAGGGCCGACTACAGGAAAATAACACCCTTGGTGACTTGTCTGGACAGGTACCAAAAGAGAACATTAACTTGGTCTGTTAGAATTATGTTGTAGCCAATTAATGAAACACTGTCACTATATATCTGGGCTTTGGTAGCCTAAGAGGGTGAATATGGTGAAATTAGAAAGGATGGAATAGAATGTATTTTGAAGGGATTCTCAATGTGGTAAAAATTGGGTATCAGGATTACAGATACATTTGAGCTAAATTTGTTGGTGTAGGTGAACTCTAAAATAATCTATGCCACTGTATTCTGATGAACATAATCTCTGGAAAAGAATCCCACAGATTTAGAAAACAAGTCTGAAAAGATAAATCCCAAATTGTTAGCAGTGTTTACTGTGAGGAGGTTTGGGGGCACTCTGCTGGGCTTGCATACCATACCCCCAAATTAACTCAAAATAGATCAAAGACCTAAATGTAAGAGCTAAAATAGAAAACTACGAACAAAACACAGGAGTAAATCTTTGTGATCTTGGATTAGAGTCTTGCACAAGCAATAAAAGAGAAGATTGAGAAGTTGGGCTTTATCAAAATTAAAAACATTTGTACTTCAGAGGACACTATCTAAAAAGTCAAAAGAAACCCTACATCCTGGGAGAAAATATTGCAAATCATATATATGAAAGAGACCTGTATATATAAAAGATATATAAAGAACTCTTACAGCTCAATAATTAAAAGACAACCCAATTAAAAAATGGGGAAAGGACCTGAATGACCGTTTCTCCAAACAAGGTGTACAAATGGCCAATAAACACGTAGAAAGATGCTCAACATTAGTCACTGAGGAAGTGCAAATCAAAACCATGATGTGAAGGAGGGCTGAGTCAAGATGGTGGACTAGGAGGACGTGGAATTCGCATCTCCGCACAACTAGGGAACCTACCAGGCACCGCTGGGGGATCATGGACACCTAAGGGGATGGGAGGAACTGCTAGCAACCGGCTTGTGGGATATTGGTTCCCAGGCTGGAGGTCAGGCCTGAGCTCCTGTAGTGGGAGCTCTGAGTCCAAACTGCTGGACTGACAGAGAACCTCAGACCCCAGGGAGTATTAGTTGGAGTGAGGCCTCCCATGGGTCCTAATCTCAGCACCAAGACCCAGCTCTATCCAACTGCCTGCAAACTCCAGTGCTGGACGCCTCAGGCCAAACAACCAGTAAGACAGGAATACAGCCCCACCCATCAAAAAAAAAAAAAAAGAAAAAAGAAACGACAGAAAAATATGTTACAGATGAAGGAGCAAGATAAAAACCCACAAAACCAAATAAATGAATATGAAATAGGCAACCTATAATTCAGAGTAATGATAGTAAAGATGATCCAAAATTTCGGAAACAGAAAGGAGAAAATATAAGAAACAGTTAACAAGGATCTAGAAGAACTCAAGAGCAAACAAACAGTGATGAACAACACAATAACTGAAATTAAAAGTACCCTGGAAGGAATCAATAGGAGAATAACTGAGGCAGAAGAATGGATAAGTGACCTGGAAGATAAAATGGTGGGAATAACTGCCAGGGAGCAGAATAAAGAAAAAAGAATGAAAAGAATTGAGGACAGTCTCAGAGACCTCTGGGAAAACATCAAATGCACCAACATTCGAATTATAGGGGTCCCAGAAGAAGAAGAAAGAAAGAAAGAAAGGGTATGAGAAAATATTTGAAGAGGTTATAGTCGAAAACTTCCCTAACATGGGAAAGGAAATAGTCAAGTCCAAGAAGCGCGGGGAGTCCCATACAGGATTAACCAAAGAAGCACGCCAAGACACATATTAATCAAACTATCAAAAATTAAATACAAAGAAAAAATATTAAAAGCAACAAGGGAAAAGCAACATATAACATATAAGGGAATCCCCATAAGGTTAACAGCTGATCTTTGAGCAGAAACTCTGCAAGCCAGGAGGGAGTGGCAGGACATATTTAAAGTGATGAAAGGGAAAAACCTAAAAGCAAGATTACTCTACCCAGCAAGGATCTCATTCAGATTGAACGGAGAAATTAAAACCTTTACAGACAAGCATAGGTAAGAGAATTCAGCACCACCAAACCAGCTTTACAACAAATGCTAAAGGAACTTCTCTAGGCAGGGAACACAAGAGAAGGAAAAGACCTACAAAAACAAACCCAAAACAATTAAGAAAATGGTAATAGGAACATACACATCGATAGTTACCTTAAATGTAAATGGATTAAATGCTCCAACCAAAAGATATAGACTGGCTGAATGGAAACAAAAACAAGACCTGTATATATACTGTCTACAAGAGACCCACTTTAGACCTAGGGACGTACACAGACTGAAAAAGATATTCCATGCAAATGGAAATCAAAAGAAAGCTGGTGTAGCAATTCTCATTGACTTTAAAATAAAGACGATTACCAGAGACAAAGAAGGACACTACATAATGATCAAGGGATCAATCCAGAAGATACAACAATTGTAAATGTTTATGCACCCAACACAGGAGCACCTCAATACATAAGGAAAATGCTAACAGCCGTAAAATGGGAAATCGACAGTAACACTATAATAGCAGGGGACTTTTAACACCCCACGTTCACCAATGGACAGATCATCCAAAATGAAAATAAATAAGGAAACACAAGCTTTAAATGACACATTAAACAAGATGGACTTAATTGATATTTATAGGGCATTCCATCCAAAAACAACAGAATACACTTCCTTCTCAAGGGCTCATGGAACATTCTCCAGGATAGGCCATATCTAGGGTCACAAATCAAGCCTTGGCAAATTTGAGAAAATTGAAATCATATCAAGTATCTTTTCTGATCACAATGCTATGAGACTAGATATCAATTACAGGAAAAAAACTGTAAAAAATACAAACACATGGAGGCTAAACAATATGCTACTAAATAACCAAGAAATCACTGAAGAAATCAAAGAAGAAATCAAAAAATACCTAGAAACAAATGACAAAACACGACGACCCAAAACCTATGGGATGCAGCAAAAGCAGTTGTAAGAGGGAAGTTTATAGCAATACAATCCTACCTCAAGAAGCAAGAAAATCTCAAATAAACAACCTAACCTTACACCTAAAGCAACTAGAGAAAGAACAAAAAAAGCCCCAAAGTTAGCAGAAGGAAAGAAATCATAAAGATCAGATCAGAAATAAATTTAAAAAAATGAAGGAAACAATGGCAAAGATCAATGAAACTAAAAGCTGGTTCTTTGAGAAGATAAACAAAATTGATAAACCATTAGCCAGACTCATCAAGAAAACAAGGGAGAAAACTCAAATCAACAGAATTAGAAATGAAAAAGGAGAAGAAACAGCTGACACTGCAGAAATACAAAGGATCATGAGAGATTACTACAAGCAACTATATGCCAATAAAATGGACAGCTTGGAAGAAATGGACAAATTCTTAGAAAAGCACAGCCTTCCGAGACTGAACCAAGAAGAAATAGAAAATATAAACAGACCAGTCACAAACAGTGAAATTGAAACAGTGATTAAAAATCTTCCAACAAACAAAAGCCCAGGACCAGATGGCTTCACAGGAGAATTCTCAAACATTTAGAGGAGAGCTAACACCTATCCTTCTCAAACTCTTCCAAAGCATAGCAGAGGGAGGAACACTCCCAAACTCATTCTACGAGGCCACCATCATCCTGATACCAAAACCAGACAAAGATGTCACAGAAAAAGAAAACTACAGGCCAATATCACTGATGAACATAGATGTAAAAATCCTCAACAAAATACTAGCAAACAGAATCCAACAGCACATTAAAAGGATCATATACCATGATCAAGTGGGGTTTATTCCAGGAATGCAAGGATTCTTCAATATACTCAAATCAATCAATGTGATACACCATGTTAAGAAACTGAAGGATAAAAAACATATGATAACCTCAATAGATGCAGAAAAAGCTTTTGACAAAATTCAATACCCATTTATGATAAAAACTCCCCAGAAAGTAGGCATAGAGGGAACCTACCTCAACATAATAAAGGCCATATATGACAAACCCACAGCCAACATCGTTCTCAGTGGTGAAAAACAAACCATTTCCTCTAAGATCAGGAACAAGACAAGGGTGCCCATTCTCACCACTGTTATTCCACATAGTTTTGGAAGTTTTAGCCACAGCAGTTAGAGAAGAAAAAGAAATAAAAGGAATCCAAATCGGAAAAGAAGAGGTAAAACTGTCACTGTTTGCAGATGACATGATACTATACATAGAGAATCCTAAAGATGCTAACAGCAAACTACTAGAGCTAATCAATGAATTTGGTAGAGTAGCAGGATACAAAATTAATGCACAGAAATATCTTGCATTCCTATACATTAATGATTAAAAGTCTGAAAGTGAAATTAAGGAAACGCTTCCATTTACCATTGCAACAAAAAGATAAAATACCTAGGAATAAACCTACCTAAGGAGACAAAAGACCTGTATGCAGAAAACTGTGAGACACTGATGAAAGAAATTAAAGATGATACAAACGGAGAGATATACCATGTTCTTGGATTGGAAGAATCAACATTGTGAAAATGACTGTGCTACCCTACCCAAAGCAATCTACAGATTCAGTGCAATCCATATCAAACTACCAATGGCATTTTTCACAGAACGAGGACAAAAAACTGCACAATTTGTATGGAAACACAAAAGACCCTGAATAGCCAAAGCAACCTTGAGAAAGAAAACCAGAGCTGGAGGAATCAGGCTCCCTGACTTTGTAGTATGGAAGTATGTACTCCCATACTACAAAGCTACAGTAATCACGACAGTATGGTACTGGCACAAAAACAGAAATACAGATCAATGGAACAGGATAGAAAGCCCAGAGATAAACCCACGCACATATGGTCACCTTATCTTTGATAAAGGAGGCAGGAATGTACAGTGGAGAAAGGACAGCCTCTTCAATAAGTGGTGCTGGAAAAACTGGACAGCTATGTGTAAAAGAATGAAATTAGAACACTTCCTAACACCATTCACAAAAAAAAAGTCAAAATGCATTAAAGACCTAAATGTAAGGCCAGACACTATAAAACTCTTAGAGGAAAACTTAGGCAGAACACTCTATGACATAAATCACAGCAAGATCCTTTCTGACCCACCTCCTAGAGAAATGGAAATGAAAACAAAAACAAATGGGACCTAATGAAACTTAAAAGCTTTTGCACAGCAAAGGAAACCATAAACAAGACGAAAAGACAACCCTCAGAATGGGAGAAGATATTTGCAAATGAAGCAACTGACAAAGGATTAATCTCTAAAATATACAAGCAGCTCATGCAGCTCAATATCAAAAAAACAAACAATCCAATGCAATAATGGGGAGAAGACCTAAATAGATATTTCTCCAAAGAAGATAATACAAATTGCCAGCAAACACATGAAAGGATGCTCAACATCACTAATCATTAGAGAAATGTAAATCAAAACTACAATGAGGGGGCTTCCCTGGTCGCGCAGTGGTTAAGAATCTGCCTGCCAATGCAGGAGACACAGCTTCGAGCCCTGGTCTGGGAAGATCCCACATGCCGCGGAGCAGCTAAGCCCGTGCGTCACAACTACTGAGCCTGCGCTCCAGAGCCTGCGAGCGACAACTACTGAAGCCCATGTGCCTAGAGCCAGTGCTCCACAACAAGAGAAGCCACTGCAATGAGAAGCCTGTGCACCGCAGTGAAGAGTAGCCCCCCGCTCGCCATAACCAGAGAAATACCCGCGTGCAACAACGAAGACCCAACGTAGCCAAAAATGAAATACATTAAATAAATAAATTTATATAAAAAAAAACCTACAATGAAGTATCACCTCATACCGGTCAGAATGGCCATCATCAAAAAATCTACAACTAATAAATGCTGGAGAGGGTGTGGAGAAAAGGGAACCCTCTTGCACTGTTGGTGGGAATGTAAATTGATACAGCCACTATGGAGAACAGTATGGAGGTTCCTTAAAAAACTGAAAATAGAACTGTCATATGACCCAGCAATCCCACTACTGGCATATACCATGAGAAAACCATAATTCAAAAAGAGTCATGTACCATAATGTTCATTGCAGCACTATTTACAATAGCCAGGACATGGAAGCAACCTAAATGTCCATCAACAGATGAATGGATAAAGAAGATGTGGCGGGCTTCTTTGGTGGCGCAGTGGTTGAGAGTCTGCCTGCCGATGCAGGGGACATGGGTTCGTGCCCCGGTCCGGGAGGATCCCACATGCCGCGGAGCGGCTGGGCCCACGAGCCATGGCCACTGAGCCTGCGCATCAGAGGCCTGCGTACCGCAAAAAAAAAAAAAAAAAAAAAGAAGATGTGGCACATATATACAATGGAATACTCTTCAGCCATAAAAGGAAACGAAATTGAGTTATTTGTAGTGAGGTGGATGGACCTAGAGTCTGTCATGCAGAGTGAAGTAAGTCAGAAAGAGATAAACAAATACCATATGCTAACACATATATATGGAATCTAAAAAATATGGTTCTGATGAACCTAGGGGCAGGACAGGAATAAATATGCAGATGTAGAGGATGGACTTGAGGACATGGGGAGGGGGAAGGGTAAACTGGGATGAAGTGAGAGAGTAGCTTTGACATATACACACTACCAAACGTAAAATAGATAGCTAGTGCGAAGCAGCTGCATAGCACAGGGAGATCAGCTCGGTGCTTTGTGACCACCTAGAGGGGTGGGATAGGGAGGGTGCGAGGGAGACGCGAGAGGGAGCATATATAGGGATGTATGTATGCATATAGCTGATTCACTTTGTTATACAGCAGAAACACAACATTGTAAAGCAATTATACTCCAATAAAGATGTTAAGAAAAACCAAAATGAAACAAAACCATGATGTGATACCACTGCACACTTGTTAGAGTGGCTGTAATAAAAAAGACAATGAGAAGTGTTGACAAGGATGTGGAGAAATCAGAACCCTCTCTCATTGCTGGTGGGAATGTAAAATAGCACAGTTGCTTTGGAAAACGGTTTAGCAGTTTCTCAAAATGTTAAACATAGAGTTGCCATACAGTCCAGCAACTCTCCTATTAGGTATGAATCCACAAGAAGTGAAAACGTGTATCCACACATTTCTACAAATGTTTGTATGAGCTTTACTCATAATAGCCCAAACCGGAAACAACCCAAAATGTCTTAACAGCTGATGAATGGATAAACAAAATGTAGTATTTTCATGCAATGTAATGTTACTCAGCCATGAAAAGGAATGAAGTACTGATACATGCTACAACACAGATGAATCTCAAAAATATTAGGCTAAGTGAAAGAAGCCAGACACAAAAGATGGCATATTTGTATAATCCCAGTTATGTGAAATGTCCAGAATAGGTAGATCTACAGAGACAGGAAGTAGCATAGTGATTGCCTACAGCTGGGGGATGGGAGTGAGTTGGGGGGGATGAGGAGTGACCGGGGCTGGGTGCTTAATTGTCCTAAAATTAGATTATGGTGATGGTTGTAGAATTCTGTAAATATACCCTTGTACACTTTAAATGGGTGAATTTTATGATTTGGAAATTATATCTCAGTAGAGTTTTTTTTTTAAAAAAAACAGTGTGTGTATGTGTGTACATTTGCTTTTATTTATACAGCATGTTGCCTCTAAGGATAGAAATTGGGCAGAAGGAAGACGTCACTGTATCCTGTCTACCTTTTGCATTTCAAATCTTGTATGTGCATTACTAATTCGAAAGACAATACAGAAGAGTACTAAATGTTGACTTCTTTCTTCTCTCCCCTACCCTATCCCCACAATTGCAGGATCGCCTCTATTGACTTCAAGTCACAGGCCGATGCAGAGAGAGCTTTGGAAGAGAAGCAAGGAACAGAGATCGGTGGGCTTTCTGTAGTTCTGGAACTTGTCAGAGCAAAAAGCCAAGGCCAAGATGAGAGAGACGGGAGGGAAAAAAGTGCAACTGGCAAAGTAAGGGTGTGACAGCTCTGTAGATGGAGACTCGCCAGGTTTCCCAGGGAGGGGCTAGTATGAGGTTAGGGGCACTTGGCACTGTTTTGTTTTTTGTTTTTTTTGTTTTTTTTGGCTGCGTTGGGCCTTCGTTGCTGCACATGGGCTTTCTATACTTGTGGTGGGCGGGGGCTACTCTTTGTTGCAGTGTGTGGGCTTCTCATTGTGGTGGCTTCTCTTGCTGCAGAGCATAGGCTCTAGGGGCACGGGCTTCAGTTAGTTGCAGCACATGAGCCCTAGAGTGTGCAGGCTTCTGTAGTTGCAGCATGTGGGCTCCGTAGTTGTGGCTCGCGGGCTGTAGAGCGCAGGCTTGGTAGTTGTGGCGCGCGGGCTTACTTGCTCTGCGGCACGTGGGATCTTCCTGGACCAGGGTTCGAACCCGTGTCCCCTGCATTGGTAGGTGGATTCTTAACCACTGCGCCACCAGGGAAGTCCCACTTGGCACTTTTAAATACAGTTTCTCTATCAGAAATGTGTAAGTCATCCTCATAATTCTGTCAAGCTAATAAGTATTGTCCTAGTTAACTGTAACCTCGAAGCCTGCAGAAGGCATGGCACTTTGAGAGACATCAGTTTAGTTCCCCCTTTTGGGGTATCTTCTAGGATTCTGTTTCAACAAGCTCTTAAATCTGTGGTTTTAGAGTTAGATATTTAATTCTCTTCAAGTTGTGTTTTTTAAAAAATTTTGGCTCTGTTGCGTGGCTTGCAGGCCATGGCAGTGAAAGGGCCAAATCCTAACCACTAGACCACCAGGGAACTTCCTCAGGTTTAAAGACCCCAAACCTAATCTCCCTAATCTGATTGCTCGACGTGGTGGCTTATACAGAAAAAATAAATAAAACAATAGAATTTACCATGAATATTTTTTAAAATCAAGAGATTTCACATAAAAAACTGGATTTCCAGCTGCTTTTGCTACATCAGAAAATCTGGTGGCCCTGGGGCTGCGTCCCTACACGTCCACAGGCGTCTGGAGAGAGGCAGCTGCTTCCTCTCAGCTGTGGCATTTGTTCTGCTGGCTATAGCCCCACTGTTCTGGAAGTTCTTACCAACCCTGAAGGAGTGAACATCACGCTGACACTTTGAAAAAATAGTGAATACTTTTTTTTTTTTTATCACAAAGCCATACTTTTTTCTTCTTGGTAAAGATATTTTTATATGTCTTATGCATTTGTCTCTTTCAAAAGTGGGAAAATGAAAGTTAGACAAGAAAACCATAGACTTCAAGAAAAATGGGAGAGAGCTTATTTCTTTGGAGGTAAAAGAACGTTCCTTCATATTTAATATGCAAACAACGTCTGTCTGTGTCAAGAGAATGTGACCTAAGACACCATTATGAAAGCAACCATCATAGGAACCATGATGAATCTACAGAAAAGCTGTGTGATAGAAAATTCAATGAACTGAAAAAAAGACTGAAATTTCAACATGATTTGCTTTTGAATGTGAATAAAATAAGTGATGCTGCTATGAAATGTAGTTACATATTAAGCGAGAAAATTGCCCGGGCAGCCAAACCTTTTGCAGATGGTGAGTTTATCAAGGACTGTCTGTTGAGTGCGGCAGAAATCATGTGCCCTGAACAGAGACAAGCGTTTGCCAACATAAGACTGACTGGTAGTGTTGTTGCCCAGCATGTTTACAACACGACTGAGAACTTGCAGGACAAGTTGCAAGAAAAAGCCGAATCATTTGTGGCTTTTTCCATTGCAGCTCAGGAAGGAGTGGATGGAAATATCGACCCCCACATAGGTGTATTTATTCGTGGTGGCAATGAAACTTCTGATGTGACCGAAGAACTTCTGGACCTGGCCCCCATAACAGGCACAACATCAGGAAATGAATGTTGAGAAAAGTCTTAAAACATTTAACGTGGACTGGTCAAAATTGGTGAGTATTAGCACAGATGGTGACTCTGCGATGGTTGGTGTTAAAGAACTAGTTGCAAAACTGAAATCTAAAGTATCAGGGCTGGGCTTCCCTGGTGGCGCAGTGGTTAAGAATCTGCCTGCCAATGCAGGGGACACAGGTTCGAGCCCTGGTCCAGGAAGATCCCATGTGCCGTGGAGCAACTAAGCCTGTGCGCCACAACTACTGAGCCTGCTCTCTAGAGCCTGCGTGCCACAACTACTGAAGCGTGCACGCCTGGAGCCCGTGCTGCACAACAAGAGAAGCCAGGGCAATGAGAAGCCTGCACACCGCAATGAAGAGTAGCCCCCGCTCACCGCAACTAGAGACAGCCCACGTGCAGCGACGAAGACCCAATGCAGCCAAAAATAAATAAATTTATTTAAAAAAAAAAAAAATGTCAGAGGTTTGCCAAGACACGGAACTAAAGTCTGTGCATGGCCTCATTCTCCAGGAGTCACTTTGTGCTAAAAGGTTAAAAATGATAGTTAAGGGCTTCCCTGGTGGCACAGTGGTTGAGAGTCCGCCTGCCGATGCAGGGGACACGGGTTCGTGCCCCGGTCCGGGAAGATCCCACATGCCGCCGAGCGGCTGGGCCTGTGAGCCATGGCCGCTGAGCCTGCGCATCCGGATCCTGTGCTCCGCAACGGGAGAGGCCACAACAGTGAGAGGCCCGTTTACAGCAAAAAAAAAAAAAAAAAAAATGGTAGTTAAAAAACTACTATGTCATGGACATAATCTGGATACGCTCCCATGGCTTGGACCACAGAAAGTTCGGTGCTTTGTTTAATGAGTTAGATGCACCATATGGAAGCATGTTCTGCTCCATGGAACTTAAGTGGCTGAGTTGTGGTGTGGTCCTAAGGCAGGTTTTTGAATTGTTGGAGGAAATTAACTTTTTCCTGTCTTCTAGAGGAAAATCTGTGCCTCAGCTTACAAGCAAAGATTGGGTCAGAGACTTAGCCTTTTTGGTTGACATTATGACATATCTAAGCATGTTGGATATGTCTCTGCAAAGGCGTTCTCAAGTGGTGACACAAATGTATGATTCAGTTGGCTCATTCCTAGCAAAATTGTGTCTTTGGGAGACTCATATGGCAAGGAACAATCTGGCCCACTTTCCTACACTGAAATTAGTTCTTGAACATGAAAATGACGGCCTGAACTACATTCACCAAATTAAAGAGTTGAAGGCTGAATTCCAAAAAAGGTTCTCTGATGAAAACTTTATGAGAATGAACTAATATTGTTCAGTTCCCCTTTCTCAATTGGTATCAATAATGTGAATGAAGAGCTACAAATGGAAGTTATTGAATTGCAGTGCAACAGTATACTGAAAGCCAAATATGGTGACGTTGGGATCCCAGAATTCTACAGACACCTTGGGAACGGTTACCCTAAATATAAAAACCATTGCACAAAGGTTCTGTCCATGTTTGGAAGTATTTATGTTTGTGAGCAGCTCTTTTCTGCTATGAAACTAAAGAAAAGTAAATGTTGCTCCCAGTTAAAGGATTCAAAGATGAATGTGCAGCACAGGATTCACAGCCTGACGTTGATTGACATTTTGGGGCATAAGAAAGGAGTGTCAGATTTTGAATTTCAAATCTGAGGAGTAATAAATTATGGAACTTTGAATAATTATTTCTATTTCCAAATTATGTTTTTTCAATGTCAGATTTAAAGCATAATCTCTGGCATCGTATGTTTGTACCTTATAACATATAAAATAACGTTTCCTTATATCCCGGCAGCTTATTTGTCCTATACTTGGCTTTTCTGGCGCTTAGATTATTCAGGTTTATAAACCTGTGCCCTAAAAGTAGCCACATTTTCCCAAAAAAGGCACTTGTGAGCCGGCGACGTGAACCAGGGAGTCAGCTGGATGAACGGAATGTTTAGATGCCTCATGCAACCCTGTCCCCTAGGATGACAGACGTGCCACAGTGATCCTGGGGCTCACCACTTCCTTAGACGGAGCTGGGGCGGCATAGCCAATTCTGGCCGCTGGGCTTCCTTTTTGGTGCTTGCATTTTGCATTTAAACACCTTTCTTTTGAAATTTCAATATTGCTGGTCAGCTCACAGTCAGTTGTGTCTGGACCTGGGAGCCGTTCTACCTCTTACAGACAGGGATGGGCATTCCTTTGGCATCCTGGTCACCCCAAGGGGATGCAGAATGGGGTGTCAACATGTCTAAGAGCTTATGAGCATTCTTCCAGGGAGAAGGCCCATAGCTGCCTTCAGAGTCTTAAAGAGGTCTGTGATCCAAAAGGTGTTTCTCTACTGTGAAATTGGGACAGGACTCCTCACTGTTGCAGAAACTATATCTTGAAAAATCAGTCACATTATAGAAATGATATGTACTTACTGTAGAACATTTGGAAACTCTAAAGAAATAAAGGGAGGGCTTCCCTGGTGGGGCAGTGGTTAAGAATCTGCCTGCCAATGCAGGGGACACGGGTTCGAGCCCTAGTCTGGGAAGATCCCACATGGCGCAGAGCAGCTAAGCCTGTGCATCACGACTACTGAGCCTGCACTCTGTAGCCTGTGAGCCACAATTACTGAGCCCGCGTGCCACAACTGCTGAAGCCCGCGTGCCTAGTGCCCGTGCTCCGCAACAAGAGAAGCCACCGCACTGCAACAAAGAGTAGCCCCCGCTCACTGTAACTAGAGAAAGCCCGTGTGCAGCAACGAAGACCCAACACAGCCAAAAATAATAAATAAATAAAAAGAAAAGAAATAAAGGGAAAAACCTATAATCTCAACAACCAGAGGTAACCCCTATAAATATTTAGGTATGTTTTCTCTGTCAACTTTCTGTGATTATTTTATGTGGTTGAGTACATCATGTATTCTGCTGCCTTCCCCCTCACTCCCTCACTTAGTAAATTCTAAACATCCATCAGCTCTTCCAAGCTTACGGTTGAGTTTGTTTGATTGTGTCAGGTGTGCACTGATGGGCCTTTGCCAGCCAGAGTGAGTTCTCTGGGCAGCACGTGAGCCACAAGGTTGATTTCCAGGGGTGGGATTCCTCTTCCATTCTGCCAGGCTCTGCGAAGGCCAGAGAACTACCCTGTTGTCTAGGGAAGCAGAGGCAGATGCCACCTGCTGACCCTCAAGGCAGTCTTCCAGCGGAGGTCCTGGGACCACTACTGAGGAGAAGCTTAGCTGAACAGCCACAGCAGAGCAAAGAGGGAGATGGGGGCGTTAGGACGGGGTCTCACCCATGGCTCCAGTCTTGGCTGGGCCATCAGTGCTCCCCGAAAGTCTTCCATTTCCCTTGTCCCGTTGTCCATATGACCCCGTCTTCTTCCTACAAGTCAAACCAAATTTACCACTCTTCTCTCCTTCTCATTCGGTAACTTCACCTCCTAAATAAAAGCCATTTGAGAAGGACCCCCTCCTCTCCTGTGCACCTTTACACACTTGCCAGGATCTGTAGCCCCCTCCCTTCCTAAGGTGCCTTCTCCTTGCCCACGGCCAGTCCCTCCCCCTGTACTCTGGTCTCCATCCCTTGCCTCTGTAGGGCTTTCCTCCGTCCTCTGCCTTTCTGTACTTCTGGGATTTTTGTTTGTACTGGCTCCTTCCACCAATATTTGTTTTTAGTTTTCTGAATTTTTTAAACATTGAATACTTTTTGAATATTCACATAGTTCAAAATAATACAAAAAAGTATATGGTGAAAATTATTGCTTCCTTTCCAGCCCACACTCATGTTCACCCTTCACCTCTCCTCCATCTTACTAGTTTCTTGTGTTATCTTTTTTTTTAACATCTTTATTGGAGTATAATTGCTTTACAATGATGTGTTACTTTCTGCTTTATAACAAAGTGAATCAGCTATACATATACATATATCCCCATATCTCTTCCCCTTTGCTTCTCCCTCCCTCCCACCCTCCCTATCCCACCCCTCTAGGTGGTCACAAAGCACCGAGCTGATCTCCCTGTTTCCACCAATATTTAAATATGCCCATGTCCCTGACACACACTTTTAAATTTTCTAATTAAAATGTTAAAATTAGGACACACGTTTACTAGTTCAAAATTTAACAGGTGTAAATTGAAAGGCCTCCTCCCCCATCCCCTAGCCACCTAGCTCCCTTGTATGGAAGTAACCAGTATTATTGGTTTCTTGTGTCCTTCCACTGTTGTGCATGGTCAAGGAATCATGTTTACGTTGTTTTTCCCACCTATTTTTTTTTACACAAAAAACTAATAGGTTATACAGGTGTATAATAGGTTATACAAGTGTAACCTACTAGTACCTTGCTTTTGCTTTTTCATTTAAAGTATCTTGGAGATCATATCAATAACAAAGAGGTGCTCTGTTCGTTTTTACAGTTGTAGTGTTGTGTGGATGTACAAGGATTTGTCTGCCAGTGTATTAGGTTAACTCCAGCTCCACTCCTGTAACAGATGGACTCCAAATTCTTAGTAGGTCAACAGAGTAATCATTTATTTCTCACTCATGACACAGTAGGGAGTGAGTATTCTTGGTCACATGGCCTTCCATGTGATCATTTAGGGACCTAGGCTTCCTCCACTTTGTGCCTCTGTCCTGGGCCATTGGAAATCTCTTCATTCAGCAAGTGGATAGGAAAGAACAAGGAGGGTCCAATGTGGGGACTTTTTATGGCGGGCCTAGGTGTGTGTTCACTACTACCTTTGGCTAGAGCTTGGTCAAATGACCGTACTGCTAGTCCCAAGGGAGGTAGGGAAAGCTGGACCGCAGCTGCATATCCAGGAAGAAGGAATAGGTTGAATGAGCAGCTCACCAGTCTGCTGCCACTAGTCTTCTGCTGATGCTGCCTCCGTTTCCACAGAATCCAAAACAAAGCCTTTCCCTCAACCCACATCTGCCTTTGAAGTCCTGCTCTCCTTCCTTTTACAGCTAAATGTATCTTGAAAGTGTCTCCCAATTTGCTGCCTGCAGTCCTTCTCTGACTCCTCTGCGCACCTGTGATGGAGGTGCCCCCCTCCCCACCTGCCGTTCTGCTGAGACTCTTCCCAAGGACGCCAAGGACCTCTGCGGCAAAGGCTCCTAGATGCTTTTTAGTTCATATCTTAATCCCTGCAACGTTTGACACCACTGACCACCCCTTCCTCCCCCTTTGAAATCTCATTCTTTTCGTTATTCTCCTCCTCTCTGAATGCTTCTTCTCAGGCTGTCCCCTTCCTCTGTCCCTTAAATGTTGATGTTCCTTCGATGACTTTTCCCCCTCACAGCGTATCAGTGGCTTTTCACCTTTTGGGGGAGGGGAAAGGGGAGGGCAGTCAGGGGTCTCTTGGAGCATCAGTTAAAAGATGTCAACCCTCTTCCAAGAATTATGCACGTGTGCACCTACATGTGTATTTTTGTTACACTTTCAGGAGGTCCCCGGATCCCAGAAGCCCACCTTGACATCCAGGTTAAGAACCTCTATTCTGTGTGTCCCCTGGGTGATTCTGTCTACCCCCACAGCTTCCATTGTGTGCAGAGGCTTCCAGAGCAGAATCTCCAGCCAAGCACTTCCTTCTAAATGCCAGCCTGTAAGTGCTGGACCTCTCCATTAGGAGATCCTCCAGGCCCTGCCACTGTATGGCGTTGATAATTGAATTCATCATTTCTCTCCCCAGCTTCTAAACCAGTTCTCCCCTGGCTGGCTTTATTGTAGTGAATGGTGCCGCCATCCATCCAGTTTCTGGCTCAAGTCAGAAACCTGGGAGTTGTCTTGTACTTCCTTCTACTTACTCATTTCCCATTTCTGTCCAGTTGCTAAATCCTGTTGACTGTACTGCTTAACTAAGCTTTTGAGTCTTTCACTTCTCTACAATCTCATCGGTAGTGGACAGTACCACTCTTGTTGGGACCATCGTCATCTCTTGCTTGAACTTCTCTGCAAAAGCCCCCTAATTGGTCTCCCTGCCTCTCCATCTCTAATCTTTCTGCCTTCAAAACATTCTCCACCCAACAGAGTGATCAAAAAATAAACCCAAATTAGGTCACATTACCCCCCTGCTTAACATTCTCCAACGATTCTTTAAATCATTTATAATAAAACCCAAACTCTTCTTAACAGCAACAACAACAACCAAACAATTAAAAATGGGCAAAGGACATGAATAGACATTTCTCCAAAGAAGATGTACCAAATGGCCAATAAACATATGAAAAGATGCTCAACATCACCCGTCATTAGGGAAATGCAAATCGAAACTGCAACGAGGTACCACCCCACACTCATTAGGATGGCTACTATAACAACAACAAACAAACAAAATAACAGGTGTTGGTGAGGATGTGGAGAAACTGGAACCTTTGTGCGCTGTTGGTGGGAATGTAAAATAGTACAGCTGCTGTGGAGAACAGTTTGGTGATTAATCAAAGAGTAAAAAATAATCACGTGATCCAGTAATTCCACTTCTGGGTACATATCCAAAATATCTGAAAGCATGGTCTCTAAGAGATACTTGTACGCCCATGTTCACAATAACTAAAACCCAGGTGTCTCTCAATGGATTCATGGGTAAGCAAAATGTGGTGTATATATACAATGGAGTATTAGTCCTCCTTAAACAGGAAGAAAATTCTGACACGTGCTACAACATGGTGAACCTTGAGAACATTATGCTAAGTGAAAAAACCAGTCTCAAAAAAACATACAGTATGATTCTACTTACTTGAGGTGCTTAGAGTAGTTGAAAATCATAGAAACAGAAAGTTGAACAGTGATTGCCGGGCCTGTGGGGAGGGGCACTGGGGAGCTGTTGTTTCATGGATATGGAGTATCAGCTTTATGAGATGAAACGAGTTCTGGAGGCGGATGCTGGTGGTAGTGGCACAACATTATGAATGTATTTCATACCATTGAACTGTACACTGAAAACAAATTAAGATGGTAAATTTTGTTATGTGTATTTTACCACAGTCAAAAAATTTAGGGAAAAAAATCCCCCAAACTTCTCACCTACCATGTGACCACAGAGCCCCGTGTAATAGGCGTTTCCCTGTCTCCCTGATCTCTTCTCCACTTCGCTCCTCACTGCACGCCGGATACTTGCCCTCTTTCTGTGCCGTGAGTCCGTTTACATAGCTGTCCCTGCTACCGGGAGCACTCCTCTCCAGATCTTCTGACCACTGAGGTCAGAGCTTAAATGTTGCCACTTCAGAGAAGCCTCTCCTGACCCATCTTAGAATGACTGCCTCTGCCCCGTCACCCCTTGTTTTGTTTTCACTCAGGTGATGTTCTTACTCCCCAAATGTCATATCCTTCTCAGTGCATCATATCAGGAGGCACACGTTGTCCCTCTGCCCCTTTCCGGGCGATGTTCACTTTGGTCATTTGGTTAAGATGATTTCTGTCAGGTTTCTTCATTGTAAAATTACTCGTTTTGGGACTTCCCTGGTGGTCCAGTGGTTAAGAATCTGACTTCCGATGCAGGGGATGTGGGTTCGATCCCTGGTCAGGGAACTAACATCCCGTGTGCCGCGGAGCAACTAAGCCCACGTGCCGTGACTACTGAGCTTGTGCACCTCAACGAGAGAGCCCGCGTGCTGCAAACTACAAAGCCCATGCGCCCTGGACCCCGTGGGCCACAGCTAGAGAGAAGCCTGCCCCCTGCAACGAAGAGCCCGTGCACTGCAACTATGACCCAATGCAGCCAAAAGTAAATAAATATTTTTTTAAAATTAAAAAAATAAAATTACTTGTTTATAAGTATCTTATGTAGAGAGACTTTGCAACTCTCTAAATATTCCTATTTCTTATCCTACTTATCCCCACTCATTTTAGCATCTACTGGTAATTCTTGCCTGACACAGCTATTACTGGGGTATTTGCCAAGTGGTGGTTTTCAGTTTTCCTTATTTTACATTTATGGGTTAGAATTCTACCATGAGAAGGGCTTTTCCCTTCACCTTTCTCCCTCCCTCCCTCCCTCCCTCCTTCCCTTCCTTCCTTCATTTATTTACTTACTTATTTACTTATTTATTTATTTGACTGCACTGTGTGGCTTGTGGGAATCTTAGCTCCCCAACCAGGGATTGAAACTGGGCCCTCGCAGTGAAAGCACAGAGTCCTAACCACTGGACTACCAGTGAATTCCTCCTCCTTTATTTCTTCATTCATTCAAGTATTTATATTGATACGGACTCACAGATTCTTATTTTATTCTATAGGTTCTTATTCTATGAACTATCATCCATTACTGTCATTACTTATTTTGTCTGTCAAATTGCCCCTGGTTTGGCATGGGGACATTCAGGTTGCCTCCTGTATGTATTGACATGTCCCAATATGTCCCCATTACTATTTGAGGTCTTCATTCCCTTTTGACACCATAAAATGTTGGAGGCTCACCTCGTACTTTCCTTGCTGCAGCCCTGGAAATAGCCATTTCTCCAAGGAGTCTTGGTGCCCTTTATTGGAGAATGGGTTTAGATACCAAGATCCAGGAACTGGGTGAGTTCACTGGTGTTGGGCGTTACAACTTTCAGGCCCTCTCAGTGGACAGTTAGGAAGCGTATGTGCACACACATGCACATCCAAAGCTATTTCTATATCTATTGATACGTATTTTGAAAACCATGAGCTCACACTGATGCCCCTAGTTCCAGTTCAACACCACAGTGTTTATTTTGGCCTACCCCCTTCCTTCTTTTTTTTTTTTAAATAAATTTATTTATTTTGGCTGTGTTGGGTCTTTGTTGCTGCACGCGGGCTTTCTCTAGTTGCGGTGAGCGGGGACTACTCTTTGTTGCGTGGCACGGGCTTCTCATTGCAGTGGCTTCTCTCGTTGTGGAGCATGGTCTCTAGGCGGGCAAGCTTCAGTAGTTGTGGCACATGGGCTCAGTAGTTGTGGCACACAGGCTTAGTTGCTCCATGGCATGTGGGATCTTCCCGGACCAGGGCTCGAACCTGTGTCCCCTGCATTGGCAGGCAGATTCTTTTTTTTTTTGCGGTACGCGGACCTCTCACTGTTGTGGCCTCTCCCGTTGTGGAGCACAGGCTCCGGACGCGCAGGCTCAGAGGCCATGGCTCACGGGCCCAGCCGCTCCGTGGCATGTGGGATCTTCCCGGACCGGGGCACGAACCCATGTCCCCCGCATCGGCAGGCGGACTCTCAACCACTGCGCCACCGGGGAAGCCCTTTTTTCTTTTTTTTAACATCTTTATTGGAGTATAATTGATTTACAATGGTGTGTTAGTTTCTGCTTTATAACAAAGTGAATCTGCTGTACATATACATATATCCGCATATCTCCTCCCTCTTGTGTCTCCCTCCCATCCTCCCTATCCCACCCCAGCAGGAGGATTCTTAACCACTGCGCCACCAGAGAAGCCCCCCTTCCTTATTTCTAACTCCTTTTTCTGACAGTGAGAAAGCTGGCTCTCATTAGTCACCATATATTTATTTGCTTAGTGGTAGAATACACATAAGCAGTTTCTGAATTTCTAACTCACAGCTCTGAAAAACAAACCTACTACTTAGAGTACAATACTGTGCACTTTTTCCCTTTAGTCTTAGAATAGATGGTCAAATACCCTTTTCTGAAGTCACTTAGAGGAGCGTCCCCCGGCATCCTCCGTGTCGTGACGCTCTCCATTTGTAGTACAGTTGGGCTCATTTGTTTCTGTTTATATTTCCACTTTGGGTTGTCTCCACTCCCCCTTTCCCAGTTCCTTGTTGATTAAAATTTTTTAAAAATTTATGAAACACAGTAATGATTCTAAAAGTCGGAACTACACAGAGATACTCAGAGAAGTGTCACTTCCCCTATGTCTTCTACCCCCTCCTGTCCTTCACACCCTGCCTCTCCCGGCAAGTAAGCAATCTCTGTATTTATCACTATTTTTCTTTTTGCACGGTGTGTATTTTCTAGTTCCTCTTGTTTACGTGGTAGGTAGCCTGCTAGAAAAGCTTTTGCACTTTGCTTTTTTCACGTCACAATTTCTTGGAAATCATTAGTAAACATTTGGGGCTGTTATGTTGTGGCCGTGCTTACTCAACCGACGGTTTGTTTCAACAGTTTCCCCCGTCTTAGAAGGGGATGTGGAGGGAAGTCAGGCCGGAGAGGCAGGCAGAGGTCAGATCCTGGCCAAGGCCATTGCTTGCTGCACTAGTGAACTGGTACAGGATGGATGGGGATGAGGCCAGGGCCAAGGCCAGGGTGAGGAGACAGGGAGACCAGCCAGGAGAGCCTGCCGTGGCGTCGGCCTGGACCAAGGCAGGGTCAGAGGAGCTGGAGGGAAGGGGACTAATTGGGGAGGGCAACATCTGGAGGTGGGGGACAGCAGACAAAGAGGCAAAGATGCCTCCCAGATTTCTAGTTTGGTGACTGAGGGAGAGAATGAAGGCAGAGGAGCTGGTCTGAGGGAGCCTGAGTGACTGGTTGAGTTTCAGGCAGAGCTTATTAGAGGGCCGGAGTAGGGGGTGTGTGCTGTCAGCAGAGGGTGGTGCTCTTCCTTCCTCCCTCCCTCCCTCCCTCTCTTTTGCTGCACCATGTAGCTTGTGAGATCCCAGTTTCCCCACCAGGGACTGAACCGGCCCTCAGCAGTGAAAGCGCGGAGTCCTAACCACTGGACTGCCAGGGAATTCCTGAATGGTGTTTTAAATGATGGCTGCGCAGGGAGTGCCAAAAAATGAGATTCAAAAATGGGTGTGGGGACTTCCCTCGTGGTCCAGTGGTTACGACTCCGCGCAGGGGGTGCGGGTTCGATCCCTGGTCTCGGGGAACTAAGATCCCGCATGCCTCGTGGCCAAAAATGAAAAAAAAGGGTGTGGCGTGATATTAAGTGAAAGATGCCAGGCTCCGAAGCCCACCTGCTATATGATTCCACTTACGTGACACTCTGGAAAGGGCAAAACCAGAGACAGGAAGTGGATCAGTGGTTAGTAGGGAGTGGGTGTGGGGGGAGGGAGGGAACTGACTACAAAGGGCGTGTGGGAAATTTTGGGAGGGGTGGAAACACTCTGGATTATATCATGACTGCATGCGTTTACTGAAACTCACTGAACTGCATACCTAAAAGTAGTGAGTTTTACTGTATGTAAATTACACCTCAATAAGTGACTTTTTTTTTTTTTTTTTTTTTTGCGATACGCGGGCCTCTCACTGCTGTGGCCTCTCCCGTTGCGGAGCACAGGCTCCGGACGCGCAGGCTCAGCGGCCATGGCTTACGGGCCCAGCCGCTCCGCGGCATGTGGGATCTTCCCGGACCGGGGCACGAACCCGTGTCCCCTGCATCGGCAGGCAGACTCTCAACCACTGCGCCACCAGGGAAGCCCTCAATAAGTGACTTTTAAAAAAAAATGGAAGCCTAGGGGACACTGATTGTTGTGGGGCAGTGAGGGGAGAGTCCAGAGGAGAATGAGGGCCCCTGAGCTGAGTCCTGAGATGCTCTGGAATAGAGGAATTGAGTGTCAAATACCAAAGGCGTCAAGTAAGGTGAGACCTAGAAGGTTTACTCACCAACAGTTGGTTGGTGGGGGAACGTTTCCCTTGGATGTGACAACCAGGCCACCGATGACCTTGACCAGAGCAGATATTTTCCCCCCATTTAGGGTCCCCATCTTCCCCATATAGGGTCCCCATCCTCCCCCCCTCACTGTGTAGGGCCCCATCCTTTCCAGGGTTCCCAGCAGACAGTGAGCTGATCAGGAGCCCCAGGAAGGCTGAGCGAAAGCACAGCAAAGGGAAGGGCCCAGCACATTTCTGGGAAATAGCAGTGATGGGGATCCCCGAGGCAACGTGAGTCCTGCCACCAGCACCATAATTTAGGGCCAACTGCAAAGTGAAAATGCAGGGCTCCTGTTCAACAGTTACTAAGGTTTCAAGATGGCAACAGCAGAGCATTAAACCAATCCCAGGGCCCTTCTAAGTGTGGATGGCATGCCTATGAAGCTGGCCCTGCTGCCACCTGAGAGCTGGGTTCCCAAGAAAGCACAGTAGACCACAGGATCTGGCTGGGGAGGCCCAGCCTCCTTCTCTGCAACTAGGACTCCCGGGCTTCACCAGAACCAGGACATGCTTCAGGGCTGCCACCTGCTGGCTATGTCAGGCCACTGCGCCTCCCTTCGGAGAGAAGGACGTTGGGTGGAGCAGGAAAAGCGGCTTGTTGATCTCCAGGTGACCCAACCCTTCCTTTCACTGAAGAGAAAACAGCCCCTGAGGGGCATTCCGTCCGAGGTCACACTGGCCATAACTGTCTCGCGTGAACCTCTCCGTTCCGTACAACCTCACAAAGTAGAGATGATACTCCCATGGAGATGAGGAAAGGAAATTAACAATTTGCGTTCCCTGGCTACTGTGGTTGCCTCCCATGACCCTTCTCTTGTCTAGGCACTCCCCTGATGATTCTGTGGGTACCCACTAGCCCAAGTGCTGACCCACCTGGGCCTGGGGCTGGAAGAGGCAGCATCACCTCATTACCTGGCCACAGAGTGGGCCCATAACCCAAGGACAGTGGAGGGGACTTCTTTTTGGCCGGGGCTGCTGGAAAAGACGTTTTCTAGCTCCCTCTGGACACTAAGGTGTGTAGACATGAGGGTCATTGCTTGAACTGCAGCAAGAGGTTTTGCCACCAGGATGAAAGCTGGTCTGAGCGTGAAACTGACATGGGGAAATGGGGAAAGAAAGACAAAAAAGCAAGTACTGGATGACATCTTTGAGCTACTGGATCAAGCCAGCCCTGAAGAGCTGAGAGTCAGGGTACCCAGCACTTTGCAGTGCTGAGAGCCAGTGAATCCCCTTGTGTATTTAAATAGTTTTGAGCAGCTGCTTGCGATGAAAGGTGTCTAATGCAAAATTTCCTCAAACCTCCATCTGTCTCTAGCCCCATCTGCTATGATCACGAGTCCTCAAGCCCTTCAGTCTCCCTTGAGTGTTCAAAGGCACCAGGCCTCTCTCTCCAGGGCCTTTGCACAGGCTGTTGCGTCTGCCCAGGCCACTCTCCCCTCCCCCATCTAGCTGACAGATCCCATGGGCCATTATGGTCTCAGCCTAGATGGCATCTCCTCAACGTTGGCTCTTCCTAATTCCGGTTCGCTCCAGAAACATTCGCTGAGCTCCTGCTCTGCCAGGCACCAGGCCAGGCCCACCTCTACCCCCCACCCCACCCTCCGCCCCTCATGGGGAGCTCTGGAGATGCAGCAACATGAATCAAAGGGTCACACTCATGTCCTCAGACGAAGAGAAGAGACCTGGGCCTGGAAGTGAGAGTGTGGCAGGATGACCTGGGGATTTCAAAGAAAGCCAGTGAGACTGGAAAGCAGGGTCAGGGAGTTGGGAGTGGAACTTCCTGTCGTAGGAGCACGGAGGTGGTGAGGAGGGTTAGGGTGCTAGATACATTGTGAAGGTAGTCAACTGGCCTTCCCTGTTTGCCAAGCTGCCTTCTGATTCAGCTTCCATCGTAGGTCTGCAAAGAAGCTGGTGCTGGTCCAATGAGAGCTGTATTTGTCCCTGAAGGTTAATATATTTTTATATGGATTTAAAAATTGTGATACAATTCACATACCATAATGTATACTCTTTTTTTTTTTTTAAATTTTAACATCTTTATTGGAGTATAATTGCCTTACAATGTTATGTTAGTTTCAGCTTCACAACAAAATGAATCAGTCACATATATACACACGTTCCCATATCTCTTCCCGCTTGCGTCTCCCTCCCTCCCACCCTCCCCATCCCACCCCTCCAGGCGGTCACAAAGCAGCGAGCTGATCTCCCTGTGCTATGCGGCTGCTTCCCACTAGCTATCTACCTTACGTTTGGTAGTGTATATATGTCCATGCCTCTCTCTCGCTTTGTCACCGTTTACCCTTCCCCCTCCCCATAGCCTCAAGTTCATTCTCTAGTAAGTCTGTGTCTTTATTCCTGTTTCACCCCTAGGTTTTTCATGACATTTTTTTCCTTAAATTCCATATATATGTGTTAGCATACGGTATTTGTCTCTCTCTTTCTGACTTACTTCACTCTGCACGACAGACTCTAGGTCCATCCACCTCATTACAAATAGCTCAATTTCGTTTCTTTTTATGGCTGAGTAATATTCCATTGTATATATGTGCCACATCTTCTTTATCCAGTCATCTGATGATGGACACTTAGGTTGTTTCCATCTCTGGGCTATTGTAAATAGAGCTGCAATGAATATTTTGGTACAGGACTCTTTTTGAATTATGGTTCCTCAGGGTATATGCCCAGTAGTGGGATTGCTGGGTCATATGGTAGTTCTATTTGTAGTTTTTTAAGGAACCTCCATACTGTTCTCCACAGTGGCTGTATCAATTTACATTCCCACCAACAGTGTAAGAGGGTTCCCTTTTCTCCACACCCTCTCCAGCATTTATTGTTTCTAGATTTTTTGATGATGGCCATTCTGACTGGTGTGAGATGATATCTCATTGTAGTTCTGATTTGCATTTCTCTAATGATTAGTGATATTCAGCATTCTTTCATGTGTTTGTTGGCAGTCTGTATATCTTCTTTGGAGAAATGTCTATTTAGGTCTTCTGCCCATCTTTGGATTGGGCTGTTTGTTTTTTTGTTATTAAGCTGCATGAGCTGCTTATAAATTTTGGAGATTAATCCTTTGTCAGTTGCTTCATTTGCAAATATTTTCTCCCATTCTGAGGGTTGTCTTTTGGTCTTGTTTATGGTTTCCTTTGCTGTGCAATAGCTTTGAAGTTTCATTAGGTTCCATTTGTTTATTTTTGTTTTTATTTCCATTTCTCTAGGAGGTGGGTCAAAAAGGACCTTGCTGTGATTTATGTCATAGAGTGTCCTGCCTATGTTGTCATCTAAGAGTTTGATAGTTTCTGGCCTTACATTTAGGTCTTTAATCCATTTTGAGCTTATTTTTGTGTATGGTGTTAGGGAGTGATCTAATCTCATACTCTTACATGTAGCTGTCCAGTTTTCCCAGCACCACTTATTGAAGAGGCTGTCCTTTCTCCACTGTACATTCCTGCCTCCTTTGTCAAAGATAAGGTGACCATATGTGGGTGGGTTTATCTCTGGGCTTTCTATCCTGTTCCATTGATCTATATTAAATGTACAATTCTGGGGTTTTGGTGGTTTTTATTTTGGCATCTTCACAAAGTTGTGCGACTATCACAACTGTCTAATTCTAGAACATTTTCATGACCTCAGAAAGAGACCCTATGCCCATCAGCAGTCATCCCCCATTTCCCTCTTCCCCTAGTCCCTGGAAACTACTAATCTCCTTTCTGTCTCTAAAGATTTGCTAATGTTGGATACTTCACATAAATGGAATTATAAAATATGTGGTATTTTGGATCTTCTTTCACTGAACACATTTTCAAAGTTCATCCATGTTGTAGCACAGAAAAGTACTTTCCTTTTATTGCTGAATAATATTCCATTGCCTGGAGAGACCACATTTTGTTTATCCATTCATCATTTGTTAGACGTTTAGGTTGTTTCACTTTTTTGTCTACTGTGAATAATGCGAGTGTGAACACTCATGTGCAAGTTTTTTTTGTCATGTGTGAGTTTTTGTATGGACGCACGCTCTCATTTCCCTTGGCTGTATACCTAAGAGTGGATTTGTTGGATTACATGGTAACTCTATGTTTAACCCTTTGAGGAACTGCCAGACAATTTTCCAAAGCAGCTGCACCATTTTACACTCCCACCAGTAGTGCACAAGGCTTCCAACTTCTCCACATCCTCACCAACACTTGTTATTAGCTGACTTTTTGATTATTGCCATCCTAGGGGTTGTGAAGATGCATCTCGCTGTGGTTTTGATTTGCATTTACCTTGTTGGCTAATGATGTTGAGCATCTTTTCTTTATTCAGTATTTGTTATATCTTCTTTGGAGAATGTTTATTCAAATACTTTGCCCATTCTTTAATTGGGTGTTTTGTTTTTGTTGTTGAGCTATACGAGTTCTTTGTGTATTCTGGATATTAACCCCTTATATGATTAACAAATATTTTCTCCCATTATATATATTATTATCTTTTCACTTTCTTGATAGTGTACTTTGCAACACAAAAGTTTTTTTTTTTTTATTTTGCTGAAGTCCAGTGTATCTCTTTTTTCTTTTGTTGCTTATGCCTGTGGAGTTATATCTAGGAAACCATTGCCTACCCTAAGATCAGGAAGATTTCCGCCTATGGTCTTTTTTTTCTTTCATTTTTGGCTGCGTTGGGTCTTCGTTGCCGTGAACGGGCTTTCTCTAGCTGCGGCGAGCGGGGGCTACTCTTCGTTGTGGTGTGCGGGCTTCTCATTGAGGTGGCTTCTCTTGTTGTGGAGCACAGGCTCTAGGCTCGTGGGCTTCAGTAGTTGTGGCACGTGGGCTCAGTAGTTGTGGCTCACGGGCTCTAGAACGCAGGCTCAGTAGTTGTGGCACACGGGCTTAGTTGCTCTGCGGCATGTGGGATCTTCCCTGACCAGGGCTCAAACCCGTGTCCCCTGCAGTGGCAGGCGGATTCTTAACCATTGCGCCACCAGGGAAGTCCCCACCTACGTTTTCTTCTAAGAGTTTTATAGTTTTAGCTCTTACATTTACGTCATTGATCCATTTTGAGTTAATTTTTGTAAATGGTAGGAGATAGGTATCCAGTTTCATTCTTTTGCATGTGGATATCCAATTGCCCCAGCACCATTTGTTGAATAGATTGTTTTCCCATTGAATTATTTTGGCACCTTTGTCAAAATCAACTGACTATAAATATATGGGTTTATTTCTGGATTTTCAGATCTATTTCTTTGATATGTATGTCTATTCTTATGCCACTACCACACAGTCTTGACTACCGTAGCTTTGTAGTAAGTTTTGAAATTAAAAAGTGTGTCTACCAACTTTGTTCTTTTCCAAGATTGTTTTGGCTATTCTGGGTCTCTTGAATTTTTATATGAGTTTTAGGATCAGCTTGTCAACTTCTACAACGCAGGCAGCTGGTATTTTGATAGGGATTGTGTTGAATCTGAGATCAATTTGGGGAATGTTGCCATCTTAACAAAATTAAGTTTTCTAATCCATGAACACAGGATTTCTTTCAGTGTAATTTTCAGTGTACAAGTCTTGTACTCTTGTTAAACTTGTTCCTAAGTGTTTTATTCCTTTTGATGCTAGTGTTAACATAATTGTTTTCTTAATTCCATTTTTGATTGTTCATTGCTATTGTATTGAAATATAATTGATTTTTGCACATGGATCTTGTATCCTGCCATCTTGCTGAACTTTTGATTAGCTCTAATAGTTTTTTGTGAATCCCACTGGATTTCTATATATAAGATCATGTCATCTGCACGTAGAGATAGTTTTACTCCTCTCTTTCCAAACTGGATGACTTTTTTTCTCCCCCAAATCACCCTGGATATAACCTCCAGTACAGTGTTGACTAGAAGTGGTAAGAGCAGACATCTTTGTTTAGTTCCTATTCTCAAGGGAAAAAACTTTCAGTCTTTCACTATTGAGTATGATGTTAGCTGTGCGTTTTTTGTAAATGCCCATTATCAGGTTGAGGAAGTACCCTTCTATTTCCTTGTTGAGTGTTTTATCATTAAAGGCTATTGGAGTTTGTGAAATGCTTTTTCTGCATCTATTGAGGTCAGTACAGTATATGGTTTTTGTCCTTTATGGTTAACACATTTTTAAAAGCAGTTACCTGTGCAGGTAGAGGAATAGGAACCAGGAGAATGGGAGACAGGAGTGCAAGAGAGACTTTTTACTGTATATTCTTTTATATTTTTTGGTTTCTTGGATGTATTTCTTATTCAAAAATGAAATAATCTTTTAGAAAATTGTGGCAACATAATATAAAATTTACCATATTAAACATTTTTAAGCATACAGCTCAGTAGTGTTAAGTATATTCACATTGTTGTGCAACCTCCAGAACTTTTTCATCTTGCAAAACTGAAACTCTATACCCATTAAACAACTCCGCATTGCCCCTCCTCCCAGCCCCTGGCAACCACCATTCTACTTCCTGTCTCTACGAATTTGACTACTCTAGGTGCCTCATATAGTGAAATCATACAGTATGTGTCTTTTTTGTGACTCACTTATTTCACGTAGCATAATATCTTCAAGGTTCATCCATGTTGTAGCATGAGTTAGAATTTCCTTTCCTCGTGTTTATCCATTCACTCATTGATGGATCTCTGGGACCTTTGGCTATTGTGAGTAATAGCCAAACACGGCTGTTGAACAAGGGCGTGCGATGTCTTTCAGACCCTGCTTTCAATTCTTTTGGATATATACTCAGAAGTGTTACTTCTGGATTGCACAGTAGTTCTGTTTTTAATTTTTTGAGGAACCACTATAGTGTTTTCCGTAATAGCTGCACCATTTTCTTTATACCAGCAGTGCACAGAGTTCTAAATTTCTCCACATCCTTACCAACATCCGGCTTTTTACAATTTTTATTTATTTATTTATATTATTTTTTAAAAATAAATTTATTTATTTTTTAAAAATAAATTTATTTTTTTGGGGGGCTGCGTTGGGTCTTCGTTGCTGCACGCGGGCTTTCTCTAGTTGCGGTGAGCAGGGGCTACTCTTCGTTGCAGTGCGCGGGCTTCTCATTGCGGTGGCTTCTTGTGGAGCACTGGCTCTAAGTGCGCGGACCTCAGTAGTTGTGGCACGCGGGCTCAGTAGCTGTGGATCGTGGGCTCTAGAGTGCAGGCTCCGTAGTTGTGGCGCACGGGTCCAGGTGCTCTGCAGCATGTGGGATCTTCCCGGACCAGGGCTCGAACCCACGTCCCCTGCACTGGCAGGTGGATTCTTAACCACTGCGCCACCAGGGAAGCCCCTCACCTGGCTTTTTTTTAATAGCAGCCATCCTGATAGGTGTGACGTATAAATTATCTTTTAAAAGTTCAGGTTTCTGAATCTACAAAGCTGAAGTCCAGACTCTCAACTACTTTTAATCTTACCTTCTTTCAATCTTCCATGAAGGCAGGGCCCTAGACCCAGCTTTGACCCTCCTAGACCCAGGAGGACAACTGGAGGGATGGACAGGAACAGAGAAGAAGGTCCAGTGGGGGACAGTGGGGATTCACGAAAGGCAGGGTGTCCCAGCTCAGGCAAGGTGGCCATGGGCTAGGGTTAGACTGGAGGACCTGGAAGCAGCTGCCTTGTTCTCCACAGTCTCTGGAAACCCATCAGAATTCCTGAGCTCTCTGTGGCTAATCCTGGGTTTCTCCAACAGCTGTAAGTCACGTGGGCACCATTCACAGAATCAGCATTTATTTATTTATTTATTTATAAAATGCAAATGTCTTTTTGTTTTTAAGATTTATTTATTTTATTTTATTTTTGTCTGCGCCGGGTCTTAGTTGTGGCATGCAGGATCCTCTGCTGTGGCATGCAGGCTTTTCTCTAGCTGTGGCACGTGGGTTCTGTCGTTGTGGCGTGTGGGCTCTCTAGTTGTGGCCTGAGTGCTCATTAGTTGAGGGTGTGCGGGCTTAGTTGCCCCATGGCATATGGGATCTTTGTTCCCTGACCAGAGATCGAACCCGTGTCCCCTGCATTGGAAGGCGTATTCTTAACTACTGGACCACCAGGGTAGTCCCTGAATCAGCATTTATTGAGCACCACCTGTTCGCTGACACTGTGCAGAGCCCAGGGTTAAAAGTACAAATCCCACAGGACCTCAAGAAACTCACTGCAGAGTAGGAAAACAGACATGGAAGCATACTCACCCAAAGGCACTGTGACAGCTGGTGCTTTACAAGTAGAAATGAGTTTCCAACCCAGTCTGCAGATAACAGGGGTCTCCAGGAAGAGGTGGCTGAGTCAGAAGGTCAACCAGGAGGCCAGGGGTGGGGGGAGGTTGTCTCAGTCAGGGGAAGGAGCACAGGAGAGGGTGCAGGTGGGACAGAGGCCAGAGGGCCCATTAGGGGAAGGCCAGTGGTTCAGTTGCCTGAAGCCTGGAGGTCACAGCTGGGCACAGAACCAGGACTAGGGTGAGACAAGTGAGGCAGTTGCCTTGGATACAAAGTTGAAGGCCAAAAACTCAGTAATCAATACAATGTTTTAATGCAAAACGTGAAACACATATTCCGGGAGAGAAAACTGAATATTTTAAGAATGTCAGTCTTTCCAAAAGTAGTACAAGGAAATTCATGATGAACAAAATATCAAGTTTTAAATGAACACAGGATCAGTAATAGTGTTGTGTAAGCCATAGTGGAGGCTGAGGCCAAAGAAATATCAGTAATTCTCATCCTGAGGGTTTTTAAAATTCGATTTTGTGTTCATTGTGTATTTTTCACGTTAATGAAAAAATACTGCACTGAAATACTACTTATCTTGATCACTCAGTTTCTGGTGCGCCTTAGATCTTGTTCCTGAGACAAATGCCTCGCTCGCCTCACCTTAGTCCCCTTCTCTGCAGCAGGAAGTGGGCTTTCATTGGTGGGCTGCGGCACTGGGGGTTCACCGTGCCGGGTAGGAGAAGTCATTGAAATCTTTCATTTATTAGAATGTGTTTGTATCTGTAGATTTAAAAAACTGATGTGGCAGGAATTCCCTGGCAGTCCAGTGGTTAGGACTCCGCGCTTTCATTGCCGAGGGTGTGGGTTCAATCTCTGGTCAGGGAACTAAGATCCTGCAAGCTGCGTGGCGCAGCCAATAAAACAAAAAAAACCTGATGTGGCTACACGCAAATTAAGATGGGGGGCAAGACTGGTGTCAGGGAGGCCAGTTCAGAATTGCTGCCTTAATCTAGGCAGGATGACGAAGCTTGAAGTAAGAAGGAAGCTGTGGGAAGAGTAGGGGAGTGATTCCAAAGACTCCCAAGGGCCAGGCTGTGGGCAGCCCCTGCCTTGGGGGCTGAGGGGGACGGTCGGGTCTAAGACTGTGTCCGGCCCTGGACTGGGAGGGTCAGTTGCTGTGTCTCGTTTAAGAAGGTATGGAAGACGGCGGTTCAGAGCGGAGGAAGCAGCTGAATTCAGTTTGTGATGCTTGGAATTTGAAGATCTATAGGACACCAAAGGGAGCTGCCTGGAGCCCAGGAGGAAAGAGGCTCTGCAGAGACCCTGATTTGGGCGCTGTCAGGGGACAGTCGTCCCCGGGAGGTGGAACCAAAACCAGAGAGGGTACCCCAAGCAGAGGGGCAGGAGGTGGGGGTACGTACAGAAGGGAGTTGAGGCCACGGGGGGCCCTATTCTTCCAAAAGAAGAAACCAGCAGACAGGAATTATCGTAATTGTCACACCATACTCCATTCATTGAATGGACATTTCCTAAGCATCTTTTATGCACCAGGCACTGTCTGGGCACTTAAGAGGCACTAAGCTGTCCTGGCAGTAAGCTCCGTCCCCCCACCCCCACCCCCGAGCCTACATTCTGGCTTACTCTTCTGTGTTAGTTACACAGGTACGCTTACCTTTAGTCTCAAATTGGTGTGGACCAAGGGGTAGCCCCTTCATTTGGGAATCCTCACTCAATCTTGTCCTCTTGTTTCTTTTCTAAGCTTCCAACTCTCCCTCTACTGGGTCCTTCCCCATAGGCTATAAGCTATGGGGAAGCTTGAGCTGCGACCACTCCCTCTCCCAGGAGTGCTTCCTCCAGGGGCCCTACACTTAGCACTGCCACTTTTCCATCCGCAGCAGTGTGGCTTCTTCCCCATCACACTTGCCAAATTCTCCAACATCTTTTAATACCAAATCCAGTAGACCCTCTCAGGCCTCACCTTATTTGACTTTTTTGTGGCATTGGATACTGTTCTTTCTTCCTTTTTTCTTGAAACCCTTTCTTCCTTGGCTTCCAAAACTCCCCTTTTCTAGCTTGGCTTCTGCCTCTGGGCCTTCTCCCACCCTAGATGTTTTCCACCACTGGGTCTGGGTCTGCCCAGCCTTCTCCTCTCCTCACTCTGGCTGCTATGCTAGGCTGGTCCCTCATGCCATCTGTGTCTGCAGCTGTGTGACCACCTCCATAGAGCCAGCTGCCTAAAGCAGCGGTCCCCAACCTTTTTGGCACCAGGGACTGGCTGTGGAAGGCAGTTTTTCCACGGACGGGGGGATGCGGTGGGGAGAGAGGATGGTTCAGGAGGTGATGGGAGCGACGGGGAGCGGCAGATGAAGCTTCGCTCACTCACCCACCGCTCACCTCCTGCTGTGCGGCCCGGTTCCCAACAGGCCGCAGACCGGTATCGGTCCCCTGCGGGTTGGGGACACCTGGCCTAAAGCGATGGGTATTTCTTATGCATGCATCATGTCCAACATTGAACTCAGGAGCTTCCCCCCAGCCCTGCAGCCCTGCTGGTATCACTCCACATACATACACACACTCAACAGATAATGGAAATAAATGATCTGTTCTCCCTCTCTATTCAAGTCACGAAGTCTGTCAATAATAACAATAGCTAATACTGAGGGCTTATTACACATCTCACTTAATACTCATAACAACCCAAATGTCAGGTACTATTATTATACACATTTTATAAAGAAACTGGGATGACAGAGCAGGGTCTCAATTTAAATCCTAGTTCCTAGCTGTGTGACCCTAGACAAGTTAACTTATCTATGCCCCAGTTTCTGTAAAATTGTGATAATTTTTTTCTAAGAGTAAATGAATTTATATATATATTATGTATAAAGAACTGGAATAGTGCTTGGAACTTCGTAAGTATTATATATTAGCTATTACTGTTTTTCTGTCCCAGGCTGGCTCCAAAGCAAGGCACTTGAACACTAAGCTATACTGGCTTTCTCCACTGCTCCTTTTACCTAAATACTTCATTCATTCAACAAATAATTTTCACCACTACTTATGTCAGGCAATGCTTGAGGCGCCAGGAATAGAGCAAAGAACAAAGTCTGCGTTCTCGTGGCTGGGGAAGGAGCAAACAGACAGTAAACAGACAAGAAAAATGCCAGGTAGTGGTAAGCACCTGCAGAGGACTCGGTTAGGGTGATGTGGTAGGGAGCCTCTGGGCGGCACTTTTCATTGGAGGGTTGGGGAAAGGCCTCTCAAGAGGTGATGTAAACTGAGATCTGAATGACAAGCCAGCCACGCCAGTATTACTATAACTCATCCCCGTCACTTGATCATGCACTGCTCTCTCCAGCCTTTTCCCATGAGTGCCCCAAGCTTGCTCTGTGCCAAACTGCTTGCAAACACGGGGGTCTTACTCCACCATGCCTTGGCTTATGCTGTTCTTTCCGTCCCCCATCACCCAGTAAGTGTCCCCTTGGTCCCCATCCCAGAGTTTAAAATGAGAACCTCCTCAGGGTGCTCTCCACAGATCATCAGAAAGCAGGGTGCAGACCAGAGAACTGGCCCCAGCTTCCTTCCTGATCAGAGAGCCCCAGTGGGTAGCTGTGAGTTTTCTATTCACTCAGTCACAGGAGCCTTCCAGGAAGAGTTGCAAAATAACTTGATTGCTCGCAGCATCCCCACCAGCCCTTGTTAAAATACAAAATCCTGGGGCTTCCCTGGTGGCACAGTGGTTGAGAGTCCGCCTGCCAATGCAGGGGACACGGGTTCGTGCCCCGGTCCGGGAAGATCCCACATGCCGCGGAGCTGCTGGGCCTGTGAGCCATGGCCACTGAGCCTGCGCTCCGCAATGGGAGAGGCCACAACAGTGAGAGGTCCGCGTACCGCAAAAAAAAAAAAAAAAAAAAAAAAAACCCCAAAAACAAATAAAAAAAATCCTGGGCCCAATGCCACACCTCTTTAATTAGAAACTCCAGAGGTGATTCTGAACATTAGTTCAGTTAGGGAAATATCATCACAGCTGAAGGGATCTTGGTTTTGTACCAGGCACCAGGTGCCCAGGATGTAACCATCCTACCTGGGCAGGCTCAAAACTGAAGAAAGTGCTCTAGGTTAAGTTTGACACCAATTAAGTTTTGCCACAATGACCCATCTGAAAAATTGGCAAAAACACAACGCAAGGGCAATTTTCTGTGCTTCCGCCAACAAGGGAACTTTTCTTTGACTCTTTTGATTGACTCCTAGACCATCTGGTGACACTGATTTCGCAGCCACCATTTTAAAATAGCTGCTTTAGTCCCAAATAACAAAGAGGGAACTTTTGAGTGGCCAAAGGCCCTGCACTGTGGTTGGCCTGACCAAGTTCTTCTCCCCATCCCGCAGTTGTAACATCCAGTGACCACCAGGGTGTTTCCCACTGGTAAAATTACCTAGTGCATGAGGTTTCTTGAGATTAAATATTATGTTTGTGCGCTGCTCACAGTAAACCTCACAAACATACGCAACTGTCTATATCAGCGGCTCTCAGAAGGCAGCGTCAGGCGCGTGGGCCGGGGGAGTCACCAGCAGACAGGGGGACTTTCTGGCTCCCGGTTCGTTAGCGGGCGGGACGAAGGTGGTCCCTCAACGCAGTGGACCCTGAATTCCCGACGGTCTCGGGCTAATTAGGAAACTAGGCAAACTCTTATCTTTCCTCCCTCCAGGAGGCTCTGCGTGGAGTGCGGGCCGGGGTCGTGCGTGAAGCCTCCCAGGAAACTCAAGACCTCCACAGTCGACAAGACCCAGACACACTGGGGAGCCGAAAACCACCACCACTCCCCACCGCCCGGGAATTAGGGAACACGCGGCGCCAAAAATGTCCGTCCCACGGCGCAGGCGCCGCGAGCGCGGGCCGTGGATAGGCACTCCGGGAACCGCGCGCTCACGGCCCAATCAGCGCTGGCCTTGCACAAAGCGAGTCCCGCCCCTAGGCCGCCGCCACGAATCCCCTCCCCCCTTCTCTGGCCTCCTCTGCCCGCCCACTCCTGCCCGTGCCCCGCCCCGCGCCGTTCTCAGGTAGAGGCTCGCGATTGGCTTATGGGAGGGACGCGAACTCTGGTTGGTCGCGGCGGAGTCACGAGGGCGCCGTCGTCGCCTTTCCAGAGGCGATTACTGGGCAGGCTCAGTCTTTCGCCTCAGTCTCGAGCTCTAGCTGGCAGCCAAGCGTACGAGCTCTGCGATCAGCGGCCGCCATCGACGTTGCTTCGCTTCTTCTGGGCTCATCTGCGCCACTCGCTCGCCACACACTCCGCAGTCCTAAGCCGCTATCATGGTAAAGCTTGCAAAGGTAAGAGGCCTTGCCCGCGCGAGCACGGACGTCAAGGCCTGTTTTCCGAGGAGCGCGCGCGCGGCGCCGCCAGGAGGAGGGCCTGCGCGCCACCCCGGGCTCCTTCGAGGGCGCCATAGTGCGGGAAGTCTCGCGCGATTAGCTGGGAGGTCTCGCGGCTTTTGGCTGTGTGGTAGCGACGTGAAGAGCTTCGGCAGGTGCGGCGGATGGTCGATGCGGCGGGGAAGGACTTGGGGGCTGAGCGCGGGAAGGGGGCGCTGGGCCCCGGACGGATGAGGCCAAACTCCTGCGACGGGCCCGAGCGGAGCCCCGCCTCCTGGCGCATGTGCCCCGGCTCGCGGCCCGCCACGTGGGCCGCGCCGCGTGGGTCCTGGCGCCTGCTGAGGGCCCCGGGTCCTGGGGCGGAGAGCGGCGGCCCACGGGGTCTCAGCTCCGGGCGGGCGGCAGGTGGGCTCCGGAAGGAGGCCCTGCCGCGTGCTTTTTGCGCAGGGCTGCGCGCACATGGTGGCCTGCGACTTACCCCCACGTGGCCCTGCCGGGGATGAAAGGGGCGGGGTTGATAACCTGGGAAAGGAAAACTTAATGGAAGACTAAAGGTTAAGACGTGGATTTGTTTTTTTTTTAAGACTGCCCTAATTTAAATACAGACGAGGGTGGTGGGATTAGGTGCCACAACTTACCCCAAAGGCTTTTTTAAGGTGGTTTTCCCCAGGTGAAGGGCCATGGATTGTTAGCTGTTACAGTGGTCCGATTGTAGGCGCTATTGAAAAATTGTGCCGCGATGCAAGGTTCGATTCTGGCTGGATGTATAGTTTTTAAAATGAGTGTGCTTAAAGGACGCAGCAAGAAGAGAGACCGTTTTCTTGAAGTTGCGTTTTTATCCTAAGGTTGGATTTTGAAGAACTTGACAGGAAATATGTGGGAAGTTGAGAATTCACCTGTGTTACCATTGGTATGAAGAGTAGTTTTTACGTTAATTATACTTAACAGTATGAAGAGCGGGTTCTGAGGGAGATGATTGCCGTTTTACTCTGAAGAATGGCCTGAAATGTGGGAGGTGTAATGTGTAATGCGTCTGTTTTAGGCCGGTAAAAATCAAGGTGACCCCAAGAAAATGGCTCCTCCCCCAAAGGAGGTAGAAGAAGATAGTGAAGATGAGGAAATGTCAGAAGATGAAGAGGATGATAGCAGTGGAGAAGAGGTAATTGTATATAGTTTAACGCAGAATTGTGTTAAACTACAAAATGGAGCGTTAAAAGCACGTGGTATTGGATGTCTGAAAATACTGGCAAAAAATAGGATTATATTCATTCATATATGACCTGTTGTAATGGTCCAGCGTTTCACAGAGTTTTTATTGACCTGTCAAGATACCATAAGAGTAATGAAGGTGTGGAGTTTTCATGTGCCCTCTGCAGGGCTTGGTGTGATATAATGCAATAATATATTATTAGTTTTCCACTTTGAACACATTAGCCCCACATACCAGCTGGAGAAACAGCCTGGACAGTTAACTGTCCTGCGAGTGGCAGCTTTGAGCATTGTATTTAGGTCTGAGGTTAGCCTTAACAGATTCTTCTAGTCTCTAAGTAGGATTAATTGGTCTTTGTTATCCTGTATGGGCTTGGTAATACTAAACACTGTTAAAATGTGTGGATTGAGGGTTGCCACCTCCCGTTGTGTTAGCACTTAATTAGCACTCCCAGCTACTGTTGGCTAGCTGCAAAGACACCTAATTGCTGTATTTGCTCATGTTTCTTATTTAGAATTTAATATTTTATTTTGACACACATAACCTGATAAAACCAATAGTCAACAAAATGTGGTTTTGAGTGTGACTTAAATGTAGATAAAACGACAGTTTTTTATCAAGCCAATGTGTTCACTCTTTGTATTAATTTTGCAACGATTGACTGTACAGCTTGACTATTTGATGTTCATTTTCTCTTTGGTCCTAAGAATGAACATTCAGTGAACTTTATTCCTCCACCCACTGAGCCCCAAATAATTTAATAACACTTAGCAGGTAGTCCTTTCTATGTGTAAGGCTTTTAATTACATATATCAACTCAATCCTTAAAGCAACGTATAAAGTTGAGTTATTTTCAGATGGGGAAACTATTGAGGCTTAAAATTAAGTTTTAAAACTTTGTCTAAGCCCACGCAGTGGTATCCAGTCTATTTTCAGAGTCCGTGTTAGGGTGTGCTGCCGAACTGTGACTTGAAGCGTACAGAAGGACATGTTACTTGACCCTGTAGTTTAACTTGCTAACATCTAGTGCATGTGGTCTTCATCTAGAGGCAGTGCTAGAATTTAGCATTCATTTATGGGACCAAGGCTCTCTTGAGTTTGGAAACAGGCCTATGTTGGTTTTTATTTATTCTTAAGGTTGTTATTCCTCAGAAAAAAGGCAAAAAGGCTACCACAACTCCAGCAAAGAAGATGATGGTTTCCCCAACAAAAAAGGTTGCAGTTGCCACACCGGCAAAGAAAGCAGTTGTCACCCCTGGCAAAAAGACAGCCGCTACGCCAGCCAAGAAGACAGTTACACCTGCCAAAGCAGTAGCAGCACCTGGCAAAAAGGGAGCCACACCAGGCAAAGCATTGGTAGCAACCCCTGGTAAGAAGGGAGCAGCCGCTCCAGCCAAGGGAGCAAAGAACGGCAAGAATGCCAAGAAGGAAGACAGTGATGAGGAAGATGAAGATGACAGTGAAGAGGAGGAGGAGGAGGATGAAGAGGAGGATGAGGATGAATTCGAGCCTGCGGTGATGAAAGCAACTGCTGCTCCTGCCTCGGATGACGAGGATGAGGATGACGAGGATGATGGTGAAGACGACGATGAGGATGACGAGGATGATGAGGATGGTAAGGCATTGTGTTGGGAGTCCTTGGGCTCCTGTTTGCAAGATACATTAGGGGTGAGGCGTGGGTGGTAATGCTGTGCTCCTGATGACCTGGGGTGGGTTAGACAAGCAGCATCCCAGGGTTTCTCTGGGCTGCTTGTGGTGCACTAGTGGTACCTGTGGTGCCTGTGAATGATTGCCTGCTCCTGAGGAACATGCTTCAAACAGCTCATCCTGTATTTTTCACAATGTAGAATTTTGCTTCCAAGTGATTTGTTAATTCTTGCCATAACAACTAAGCACAGTGGCATGGACAAGATTACATTCATTTTCCTTTGGCTTTTCCTAGGACTAGGAATAGAACTGGGATAATTCTGAGTTTTTGACGAGGTGGCTTCTCTTTCAGACTCAGAAGAAGAAGCTATGGAGACTGCAGCAGCCAAAGGAAAGAAAGGTCCAGCAAAAGCTGCTCCTGTGAAGGCAAAGAACACTGCTGAAGATGAAGATGAGGAAGATGACGAGGAGGATGAGGAGGAGGACGAGGACGAGGAGGAGGACGAGGACGAGGAGGACGAAGACGAGGAGGAGGACGAGGAGGAGGAAGGTAATCAAGTTATAGGTTCTGAAGTGCATTGGCATGAGCTTTGTTTAAAGGAGATGCTTGAGGATGTGTGGCTACTTGTGGATGACATAGATTGTTTGATATCTTGACCAGAACTTGTCAAAGAAGCACCTGGAAAGCGAAAGAAGGAAATGGCCAAACAAAAAGCAGCTCCCGAAGCCAAGAAACAGAAAGTGGAAGGTAACTTAGAGAATTGGGAGGTGGGAAATAACACCTAATAGCACAAGTGATGAACAGCAAAGGGACTTAATACTGAAACCTGATGCTATGTTGCAATGTGCTGATGTGCTATGTACAGAAATAATTTGACTAATAGTCAGATACAGTGGAAAATAGACTAAGTTGAGTAAATTTTTTGTACAGCCACAGAACCAACTACATCTTTCAATCTCTTTGTTGGAAACCTGAACTTCAGTAAATCTGCTCCTGAATTGAAAACGGGTATCAGTGACCTTTTTGCGAAAAATGATCTTGCAGTTGTTGATGTCAGAATTGGTGTGTCTAGGTAAGTGTGGGGGAGCTATGCTGTAGTTCTGCACGATACTCGTGGGTCTGCTAATGCTTTTTCCTTCCCCTTTTAGAACCTTAGCCCATTATCCTTAATGTGAGTATGTTAAAGTCGTCAAAGATTAGACATTAATGAATTAAATCATTGGACTATAAAATTGTAAAACCCCCAAATTGAAATTCCCATAATTTTCCATAACTTTTGATATAGCACAGTCTAGTTTCTAATAATGAGATTTGATGCTTATCTTAGAAGTAGCTATTAGACCTGAGAAGCCATAATAGTGAATGCTTTTAATCAGACAGGATTTTCCTATCTTAGTGCTTAAACACGTTTTTTTGGTCATCTGCTATCAGTTGTTAAGGCGCAGTGTAACTAATGAAGATCTCAGAGGTGAACTTGCATCAGGTCTTGGTACTTGGATCCTGCTCTGTAGCCTCAGCTTAAAAGAGCCTGACTCAGTTTTATTAATTGTATAGGTGCTTTTTAATCCTTGTTTGCACCGTCATATTAGTGTTGCTGCTTGCCCAGAATATGTGTTACGTGGCTCTTGTTTGGCGGGTTTTTTTGTTTTTTCCCCCCACCTGTAATTTTTTTTGTCCTCTTCGCCTTAAAGGAAGTTTGGCTATGTGGATTTTGAATCTGCTGAAGACCTGGAAAAAGCCTTGGAACTCACTGGTTTAAAAGTCTTTGGCAATGAAATTAAACTAGAAAAACCAAAGGGAAAAGACAGTAAGAAAGGTATGTAAAACTTTAGGTAATGATGATACTTGTTAATGACTGTGTATCTAATCTAATGTAGACAAACCAGGGTAAGCAGTTTAACTTTTTTTCCTTTGGCTTCCTCATAATGTTGTGAGGATTAAATGAATTAGAATGTTAAATGTTTACAACAGTGCCTGGCACTGCTTGCTAGACTTAATCAAAAAATAATTGGTTAGATGTACCTAAATTAATACAGAGTCCTAAAAAAAAAAAAGATGGAGTCCTTTCCTCACTGGACCTAGAGCAAGCAGATCCCTAACTACTCCTTTTGCATCTTTTACCCTTCTCTGTATGCACTTGTCACATTTTAAGTGTGTGTTTATGATCTTTTTATTTTTTAATTTTTTTAAGTAAAAAAAATTTTTTTGGCCATGCCGTGCAGCTTGCAGGATGCTAGTTCTGCGACCAGGGATCGAAGCGTGCCCCCCTGCAGTGGGAGCTCTGAGTCCCAACCACTGGACCGCCAGGGAATTCCCTACACTTTTTTGTTTTTTAATGATATTTTTAATTGAAAAATACTGAACGTCTCTTCTATATAAAACATAATATTTAGCCGTATTTTAAATATTCAGTGCATAGTTTGTTGTCAGCTGTGACAGCAGTTTGTTTTGCCACTGCTATATCTCCATAGTAGCAGAGTGCCTCCTACTTGTAGAAACTCTTTTTTTTAATTTTTAACCTTTTTATTTTATTTTTCTGGCTGTGCTGTGTGGCACGCAGGATCTTAGTTCCCTGACCAGGGATCCAACCCGTGCCCCCTACGTTGGGAACGCAGAGTCTTAACCACTGGACAGCCAGGGAAGTCCCTCAAAATTATTTCTTAAACAGAACTTTTACATTGGTCAGTCTTTGGTGATCTTTGGGGGAAGAATCGTCTTTTAAGACATCCAGTTCATTTTTGTGTTTTTTAATCTAGAACGAGATGCGAGAACACTTTTGGCTAAAAATCTTCCTTATAAAGTTACTCAGGAAGAATTAAAAGAAGTGTTCGAAGATGCTGTGGAGATCAGATTAGTCAGCAAGGATGGAAAGAGTAAAGGGTATGTTTTGTGTCTACTGCAGTGTTTCATTAAAATGAATGAACTTTACTAATTTATAAAAGAAATGTTGATTTAATTTTCCTGTGTTTGTGATTTTGGGCAAATTAATTATTCTGTAACCTATGTCAGTCACCCATCTGTACAGTGGGGATAATGTACTTTAAATTAAGTGATAAAATAGTGATTTTATCGTAAGATGAGCTGATGTATAAAATACTATACATGTGCCTCGCTTACAGTAAATGTTTTGGAAATAATTGATTATTGTAGTGAGGTGGACTTAATGTGAACAAATTTTCTAGAAGTGTTTGGCAAACTTTCTGTAATGGGAGAAAAGTTTAAATTGAAAAGTGGAAGATGGCAGAAACCTTGAACATTTCAATTACTATAAAACAAAGGACATTTTTATTGTACTTATCTGAAATATGGGCATATTGCTGAGATTAAAAAACATCTGTGTTAGAGAATTAATATGGTTTTAAAAATCAAGTGAGTTCTTAATGTTTTTTCCTTTTGTAGGATTGCTTATATTGAATTTAAGACAGAAGCTGATGCAGAGAAAACCTTGGAAGAAAAGCAGGGAACAGAGATAGATGGGCGATCCATTTCCCTGTACTATACCGGAGAGAAAGGTCAAGGTCAAGACCATAGAGGTGGAAAGAATAGCACTTGGACTGGTAAGAATTTATAGGCTTCCTACAGGGTTCTGGAATTGATGGAGGGAAAAGAAATCCTTTGCATCTTTGTTCTTTATAAAGTTGACTGATAAATTGGTTGGAGATGTAGATCAGCAAGTTATACCTGTATTTGTAATTGAGTGTCTTGAATGAGGGTTATATGAAATCTTTGTACTAGAACACAGATAAATCTAGCTTCCTTTGCATGTTTTATACTGTAAAGGACTTAGATCGTGTGCATTTAAAAATTAGAATGTGCTGGGAAGACACAGGGCTGTAGTCAGCTTACATCTGAACAGTAGGAGTGGAAGGAAGCAGCATGTAACAGTACATAGTAGGTACGTGATATGTTGAGTACCAGGTAGGGTTCCACTTGTATCAACATTGGTGTGTTAACTCTCCCAAGCACAGAGATTCTTTAAGAACAATGTATAGCTGTGACTGACGTTGGGAACTACTGCTTCAGTCTTAATTTGACATCTCTTTATTTGTAGGTGAATCAAAAACCCTGGTTTTAAGCAACCTCTCCTATAGTGCAACGGAAGAAACTCTTCAGGAAGTATTTGAGAAGGCAACGTTTATCAAAGTGCCCCAGAACCAAAGTGGCAAATCTAAAGGGTAAAATAATTAGTATCTTTATGTTGTCAGTTACAGGCTTTTAAGAGTATCTTGAGGTAAAATCATGTTCTTCTGGCCATTAGTAGAAGCTGCACCATTGAAGTGTTTGAAGAAAAAGGCTTGGTGGCATCAGAGGAGCCATGTGCTTGGTAACGTACTCTAAATGTTGACTCTTTATCCTCAGGTATGCATTTATAGAATTTGCATCATTTGAAGATGCTAAAGAAGCTTTAAATTCATGTAATAAAAGGGAAATTGAGGGCAGACCCATCAGGCTGGAGTTGCAAGGACCCAGGGGACAACCTAATGCAAGAAGCCGTAAGTTAACTTCATTAACAGGATGTTGTTTGTGGTTGCGTCCTCAGATCTAGAACGTTTGTTTCTGTTGCTGCTGAGTAAATGATACTGGATATGATGACTGATTATCTGAGAAATAACTGATGGAATCTCAAGAAAAGTCCTCTAGATAGTCAAGTTCTGATCCAGCGAAGTCAGCACTGAGCAGCACATTTGCCAGGGGTTTACTGTCTTGTATGGTGTTTGTAGCTGCCTGGTTTAGAACTACTTTCACTTGCTTGGGTCGCTGCTTCTCCTGTTTTCCATAAAAGATTCTCAACTGCTCTGGTGATCAGTGTAAACTTGACATGGCATTTGGTCTAAGCCCTTCGCTTTAAACGTTAGTTGACCAAGTTGCTTTTACCCAGACACTCGAGGTGAAATGCTACTACCTTTTGCTAAGATGAGCATTCTTAGCCAGTAGTCAGATACTAGACTGCAACATGCAAGTCCAGCATGCTGTCATAAATTGTGACTTTAATAAAAAGTACAATTTTTATTTTTCTTTTCCCAGAGCCATCCAAAACTCTGTTTGTCAAAGGTCTGTCTGAGGATACTACAGAAGAGACATTAAAGGAGTCGTTTGACGGCTCTGTTCGTGCAAGGATAGTCACTGACCGGGAGACTGGATCCTCTAAGGGGTAAGTAAGATGCAGGGAACATGTGGCGTCCACCAGGTGGAGAGTTCCCACCTAAGACGTCTTCTCATTGAGCTCCTTTCTGTCGATCGGTGACAGTTTAGGATTCGCACGAGAAGAAGAGACAATTCACAGAGCTAGCATTGTTGCCTTCTGTCTTCACAGAGGTATATTCAGCTGTTTTGTGGGACATTCTGTTTCAGCTTTCCATAGGGAACTGCCCTCACCTGGGTCTTGCCCCAGCTAAGCGTCACCATCCAACATGTGGGAGTAACTTGGCATTTGTTCCACATGTTGGCTTTATAATGGGCGATTTCGTTTGGTGTTTTTAGGTTTGGTTTTGTAGACTTCAACAGCGAGGAAGAGGCCAAAGCTGCCAAGGAGGCCATGGAAGATGGTGAAATCGATGGAAACAAAGTTACTTTGGACTGGGCCAAGCCTAAGGGTGAAGGTGGCTTCGGTGGCCGAGGAGGAGGCCGAGGTGGCTTCGGTGGCCGAGGAGGAGGCCGAGGTGGCGGCCGAGGTGGATTTGGAGGCCGAGGCCGGGGAGGCTTTGGAGGTAAGGGGCGCGGTGGCCACCCAGCTGTGTGTGCCAGGTAGCCGTGGCAGTGCACTCCTGGACCTGAGCCTGCAGGCCCCGGTTCCTGCACCAGTCCCCACTCATCCTGCTGGGGAGGGCATGGCTGGCAGCTTTGCAGCCACTCTTCAGTGACGGCTTGCCTTCCTGCAGGGCGAGGAGGCTTCCGAGGAGGCAGAGGAGGAGGAGGAGGAGACCACAAGCCACAAGGAAAGAAGACGAAGTTCGAATAGTCTCTTCTATCCCTGTCTTCCCCTCTTCCATTTGAAAGAAAGGACTCTGAGGTTTTTACTCTGTTACCTGCTCAATGACAGAGCCTTCTGAGGACATTCCAAGACAGTATACAGCCCTGTGGTCTACTTGGAAATCCGTATAGATAACATTTCAAGGGAGATAACCCTGTTGGTGTTGACTGGATATTCGTATAAACTTTTTAAAGAGATGAGTGATAGAGCTAACCCTTATCTGTAAGTTTTGAATTTATATTGTTTCCTCCCATGTACAAAACCATTTTTTTCCTACGGAGTTTTTTGGTTTTGTTTTTGTTTTTTTGCGTTGGTGGGTTATAAAGGAAAGCAGAATGTTTTATCATGATTTTTGCTTTAGCAACTTTGGGACAAATTAAAAGTCCTAAACTCTGGTGCCAGACTTGTACTTCCTGTCCTAGAGTGTTTCTCCTGGAATACACTGAGAGTGGAGCATGGCAAATCAGTTCTGCCACTCCAGATCTCCACCCCCTGTGAAAAGGCTTATGCTTTGGTTTCAAGTATCCCAGCCATAAGTTTTTGCAGCCCTGTGTATGTCACGTGAAAGGCTCATTGGAAGTCCACTGTGGCCTTAGCCGACTTAGAAACAGGCCTGAGGGGTCAGGTGTCCTGAAAAAGTGCTTTGGAAAGAGGGCCAGGAGCACTTTGGTCCGGCCTTGTTTAGGTGGGTGCGAGAGCGACGACTGATGAGTGTACTTCCTGCTGGGTGCGTGGGCCAAAACGGAGGCTTTGGGACTGTGAGGCTGGAGAGGAAGCTGCCGGTCTAGCCGATGGACCTGATATCTTTTGTAATTCCCCCAGCACCCTCAGGTTAAACCAACAAGAAAGGCCTTTGGTTTTGCGCTATGATGAGAACGTGGACATTTTGGCTTGTTAAGCATTCCCTTGCCCACACACTCCACTTCTAGTAAAAGGTCACATGAGAGGCCTAGGTCAAGCGATTAACATGATATATTTAGTTGAAAAATGGTGCGCAAGATGGTACAGAATGAAAATGCCAACTCAAAAATCCAGTACTGGTAGACTAGAGGGCAAACTAAAGGATTTGAATTAGTTTTGGCCTGGTTATGAGTTGCTGGCAGGATGAGGGAATCTAAACCTTGTGCATATCACGCACCACTCACCAAGTCAAGTCCGTTGTAAGTACTAAAGGCGCAGACCAGGACAAATAACCTGGTTTGAAGGGGTGGAAGATTGGAAGTGTGGGTGCTGCTGGGAAGAAAAATCAAGCCAGCAGAGGGACATCCTCTCGTCAGGCAAACCTAAAAACTAAAATGAACCATTGGAGAGCCTACAGCTCAGGGAACTCTACTCAGTGCTCTGTGGTGACCCAAATGGGAAGGAAATCCACAAGAAGGGGGATATATGTATACGTATAGCTGATTCACTTTGCTGTACAGTAGAAACTAACACAACATTGTAAAGCAACTATACTCTGATAAAAATTAAAAGCAAAATAATGAAATGAACCCTTGGTAGCCTATATTTTTCTAGAATTAAAAGTTTAATTAGTTGGAGCCCATTAGGGCTACTCATGAGTTAAAGTATGTTACGTCTTAAAGCAACGCTGAGTAGAGTTTTAGCTGAGCATGTGAAAAGTTAAGTCATTCATAGCAGCTCAGTCTGTCCCAAACTGGAATTTGAAGAAGGGGCCTGTGAGATTGGTCTTTGGGTCTGCAGGGCCTTCTCCATTAACCCGCAACTGTCTTCCGGGTTTAAACCTGAAAGCATAGTGGACTCTTCGGCCATCTAGGAACGTGAATTAGCATTTGCCAGCTTGGCAGAGCCAGTGCTTATTCAGTACTTGTATTAACTTTTAAGACCGTGTGGTGATGGGGGGGGTGGGTTCCCTTTGGCAGGGGGGGGCTGAACCTGACCCTGCTAGCAGCCCAGTTGTAGGAGTTCTTGGCTCCTAGGGTAGGGCCTGCATTGAGATAAGTCTGAACCCACCTTGCTAACCCACTGGCAGTCAATGGTGCTGGTAGTGTGCCAGGCGTTTACCTCAGCCTCTCTGTAACCGGCTGTGGGGCAAGACACGAGCAGAAAAATAGGATTCTTTCTTCCTAACTGCTGTTTTTCTTTGAAGTGAAGGAAACAATCCAGCCCTGTGTCTTACTAGTCATTCCAGCCAGGGGTATTATGCCGACTTCCAGTGAAAGGAAGATGAGGATGGAGGGTGGTTACCCTTTGCGATGGCAGAAGAGCTGTAGGACTTGCACGGAGGGAGTCCTGCAGACTTAATCCTAGGCCTGCCTGCTTCCTCTGGTTTCTGGTTTGGGTTGGGTGAGGGTTTTGCAGCCATTTTAGGAAAGCAGTTCCCTACGGCAAATGGTTGTCGCCACTTCCACCATCCTTCCAGCAGGTGGCAGCACATCCACAAGGATGTGGGCACCTGACAGGCGTCGAGAAGGAAGCTGAAGATTGTCTCAGGCCAATGGGTCTTCAACTCCAAACTCAATCTATGTAGTGATAGGGTCTGGGAATCTGCAGGAAGTGCACTCAGCACACAGAGATGGTGTGGAATCTTCGCCAAAAAAGTGGATTCTAGTTGGGTACAAGAACTACAGTTTGTTGAATGCTTGTCCTGTGCTCTTATCTCAGAGTTGTCCCATTTACCCATACTTGGCCCACTAATTACTTCATTATAACCCAATCTTTGTCTGACCTCAGCCTTAAAAAGTGCCAAAGCTACTTCCCTGGTGGTGCAGTGGTTGAGAGTCCGCCTGCCGATGCAGGGGACACGGGTTCGTGCCCCGGTCCGGGAGGATCCCACATGCTGCGAAGCGGCTGGACCCGTGAGCCATGACCGCTGGGCCTGTGCGTCCGGAGCCTGTGCTCCGCAGTGGGAGAGGCCGCGACAAGTGAGAGGCCCGCACACCGCAAAAAAAAAAAAAAAAGTAAAAAGTGCCAAAGCTTTTCTCATCCCAAGAGAGCTTGTCTCCTGAGCCTACCTCCCTGCCTAGCCGTTCCCTCTAGCCTTTATTGCCAGACTTCGAGAAGGACCACACTCCTGCCTCCCACTTTGCCTCCAGTAGTGTGGCTTCTGTCCCCACCTCAGCACTGAGTTCGTTAAGGGTGCCAGTGACCAAAGGCTGCAAATCCAGTGGTTGGTCCTCCCCTAGTTTATGGCTTCCCTGCAACACCTGACATTCCTCCTGCCAACCTGCAACGTCCTTTTCTCTCATGGTTAGGAAAAGGGTGGAGGCTCTGTGACAGTAGGATGAAGAGGGATGAGAACAAATAAACCTGGGAGTAGAGCCTCCCAACAGGATTTTATCCAATTAATATATATGAGCCAGTGGCTGTTCCTCCACATAAGGTAACCCCGTCATTGGAGGAGAAAGACTTTACTGCTGGTCCTTCGACATGGAAATGTGAAAAGAACACTCGTGTTCCTGCCAACCTCTGAGTGGAGGGACTTGGGTTTTATTTACTGTTCTGTCTCATGGGCCTAGGACAGTCCCTGACACGTAGTAGGTATTCAGTAGGTAATGAAGGAATCCTGGAGAAACTCCTTCCCTCAACTGCAGGAAACCTATGGCAGCAGCAGGAGGGACTCTAAGGCCAGGAGTTCTTAACGTACGTTTTTCAAGTTCTTAACATTTTTGTGTTGGGAGTTCTTTTGGGAGTCTGGCAAAGCTTTTGAAACCTTTTCAGAATAATGTTTTCAAATACTTTTTTTTTTAAAGCATTATAAGGGAAATCAAGTATATTGAAAAAATTTTTTTTTTTTTTTGCGGTACGCGAGCCTCTCACTGCCCTGGCCTCTCCCGCTGCGGAGCACAGGCTCCAGACGCGCAGGCTCAGCAGCCATGGCTCACGGGCCCAGCCACTCCGCGGCACGTGGGATCCTCCCGGACTGGGGTACGAACTGGTGTCCCCTGCATCGGCAGGCGGACTCTCAACCACTGTGCCACCAGGGAAGCCCAGAAAAAAGTTTTTAAAATATTAAAGTACATCATTTGTGATAGAATTGTGTATATGTTCACTAATACATTAGGTAAGATGTATTTACATTTTTTTAATTTGTAGTTGCTTTACAATTGTACAATGAAGTGAATCAGCTATATGTATACATATATCCCCTCCCTCTTGGACCTCCCCCTCCACAAGATGTATTTACATTTAAAATACAGTTAGGGATTTTGGTTCTGGTAATGATGGAGTGGCTTGTAACAGACTAACCCTCCTGTTGATAATTATAAACTTGACAAAATATAAGAATCAACTTCTGAAGGTGTTGAAGACCAAACAATACCAGATAGAAACTGGAGCAGAAACCATCCTTGAAAGAAGGTAAGGACACGGGAGGAGATACATGTTTAAATATCTTTCCCCTCAAGGGTACCCAACCCTGCACCCTGATTAGCATGAACCTTTGGGCATAGAGTTTAAGCAGAAAGGGAGTCTTACTAAACTGAGAAGTCAGGTTGGAGTTTGAGTCTGGAAACTTTCCTGAAGATGAGGGAGACAGAGAAGAAAGCCATAAAATATGCATACAAGTTGCCTTCAAATTCTTGGCCGAGTCCTAAATTGATGAGCAGAGCAAGAGTCTCGAGCACAGAGGAAAACAAGGGAAAGGTGAAATCGCTGGCTACAGGTTCCAGCACATACCTGGTGCTGGAGAGAAGTTTGAAGTTCAAGTTCTGCCCAGTTAGAGGTGTTTGATAAACACTTAAGCTTTTCTTTGAAACTCAGAAGAATCATACTTCAGAAGTAACAGCACATTCCAGGCCCATGGATTAAACCCTAGGACTAAGGGCAAAATGCAAAACTAAGAGAGACTAACCCTAACAAAACCTAAAGCCTAAAACTAAGCCCCCACGTAATCAGTGGGGGAATCTGTTGGGAATTTAATTGCCTACTAGAACAAAATCCAACAGTGTTCAGGGGATGGTGACAATCCAAACTCTGCAATATGTCATACATAATGTCCAGTAAGAGAAAGGTAACTAACTATACGTGCAATGAAGTATGAAAATGTCCACAATCGAGCAAAAAGCAAACAACTCATGTTGAAACTTGTAAGCAAGGACTTTAATCGTTGTGAATATGTTAAAGAATTTACAGGAAAAGATAAATGAAGAAATGGGGAATTTCTGGAGAGAGACGGAGACTGAGAACCAAATGGAAATCCTAGAACTGAAAACAATATATTAAAAAATTCACTAGAAAGGCTTAGCAGCAGGAGAAAGTATCAGTAAACTAGAAGATAGACCAATAGTAATATAGAGGTCAAAGCATGCTACCCCAAAATATGATATCATAGCATATTAAATATTTCAAGCTGAAGGAATTTGAGAAACAGCAGGTGCAGGAAGGACTTACAGAGCTTCCCCTGAAGCAAGCCATAGAACCCTCATATGAGAGGTGCCCTCCTTATACCCGGAGGAAAGGATCACCCTTATCTCTGAAGACAGAGGGACACCAAGAGGGAATTTGAAGGAACAGGCCTTGCTGTTTCCCCCAGTTTACTACACTCAGTTCATACCCTTTTTTGGGGGGTTCTATCATATTTTTCCACAACTCTCCACCCTTCATCAAATCTAACATAAAAATACTAAGGTTTAACCACTTCTTCAGGTTTTCATTTCCTTATGAAGGCTCCCACATCATGTAAGACTTATATTAAATAAATTTGTATGCTTCTCTCTTTTTAATCTGTCTTTTGTTACAGGGCTCCAGCCAAGAACTTAGAAGGGTAGAGGGAAAAGATATTTTTCCTCCTCTACATGATCCAAACTGAAGCTCAAAGGAAAAAGATTGGGAGAAAAATGAACAGAACCTCAATGACAATACCAAACTGTCCATCATGTTTAATTGATCCCAAGAAGGAGAGGAAAGAATGAGTGGGCAGAAATAAATCTCTTAGAAAAGTAATGGCTTAAAAATATCTAAATTGACGAAAAACAACCTACAGACCCAAGAAGAAAGTCATACACACCTCAGCACATCATAACTGAATTGCTGAACAACAAAGATAAAGCCAGACAAGAAAGACCCATTATGTGCAAAGGAACATCTATAGGAATGATGGCTAAGTCTCATCAGGAAAATTATAAGACAATGGATGATATCTTTAAAGTGCTAAAGGAAAAATATCAATCTAGAATTCTAAATCTACAAGGTATTCTTCAAAAATAAAGGAGAAATAAGTCATTTTCAAACAAATGAAGCTGGGAGAACTCATCACCAGTAAGTACACTTGCATTTCAAAAAATGCTAAAGAAAGGTTTTCATGCTGAAGGGGAATGATATCAGCTGGTAAACTGCATCTTCCAGAAGAAATAAAGAGCACTGGAAATGGTAAATAATTTATCCTTTGAAAGGTAGTCTTTGTCTAAGGCAAAAAACATACACATATATTCTGGGGTTTATAATATATGTAAAAGTAAAGTACATGACAAAAATAGCAGAAACTAAGGGAAGTAGGTCAATGAAGTTATACGATTTTAAGATTCTCGCATTACACTTAAGCTAGTATAATGTTAATTTAAGGTAAGCAGTGATAAGTTAAAGAGTATTGTAATCCCTAGAGCAAACATTAAATAAAATAATACAAGCCAATAGAGAATATGGAATATTAATTCCAAAGATGTGAAATGTGGGCTTCCCTGGTGGCGCAGTGGTTGAGAGTCCGCCTGCCGATGTGGGGGACACGGGTTCGTGCCCCGGTCCGGGAAGGTCCCACGTGCCGCGGAGCGGCTGGGCCCGTGAGCCATGGCCGCTGAGCCTGCGCGTCCGGAGCCTGTGCTCCGCAACGGGAGAGGCCACAACAGTGAGAGGCCCGTGTACCGCAAAAAAAAAAAGAAGGAAAGACGTGAAATGTTAAAAAATAACCCCAAATAAGGTAGAAGAACAAGGATTAGATGGGGTACTAGAAAACAAATAATGGAATGATAGTTTATTTAAACTCAATCATACCAATAATTACAGTAAATGAAGATGGACTAAACGAAAGGTAGAGATTGTCAAACTGGATGAAAAACACAAGAACTAACTATAAGCTATTTACAAGAGGTGCCCATTAAATACAAAGAAAAAGGTTGACATAAAAAGATGGAAAGGAATATACCATGAAAACACCAGGCGTAAGAAATCTGTTGTGGCTATATAAATGTCAGACAAAGTAGATTTCAAAACGAGGAGGATAGGGCTTCCCTGGTGGCGCAGTGGTTGAGAGTCCGCCTGTCGATGCAGGGGACACGGGTTCGTGCCACGGTCTGAGAAGATCCCACATGCCGCGGAGCGGCTGCGCCCGTGAGCCATGGCCGCTGAGCCTGCGCGTCCGGAGCCTGTGCTCCGCAACGGGAGAGGCCACAACAGTGAGAGGCCCACGTACCGCAAAAAAACAAAAAACAAAACAAAACGAAAAACCGAGGAGGATAACCAAAGATAAAGAGCATCGTTTCATAATGAAAAAAAGGTCAATTTATCAGAAATGTATAGCGATCCTAAATGTATATTAATAACAGTCTTACAATATGTGAAGCAAAAATGGACAGAGCTAAAAGGAAAAATAGACAAATTTGCAAATCACAGTTGCAGATTTTAACACTTCTCACTTAGTAATAGATAAAGTAAGTAGACAAGTATCAGTAGTGATGGAAGAATTGAACGCTGTTTAGCCAATTAGACCTGACAACGTGAGGATACACATTCAAGTGCACATTGAACATTCACCAGAATATTCTAGGCCACCAAACAAAGCTCAAGAAATTTCAGACTGAAAATCATATGTAGCGTTTTCTCTGGCGCAATAGAAATAAATTAGAAATTGATAACAACAAGACAACTAGAAAATCCCTAAATATTTGGACATTAAGTGCACTTCTGAAAAACCCTTCTGAATGGGTCAAAGTAGAAATCAAAAGAAAAATTAGATGATACTACAAAAAAATTAAGAAAATTAATTAAGAAAATTAAGAAAATTAATTAAGAAAATTAATCTCAAAATAAGCAGAAAAAGGGAATAATAAAAATAAGAATGAAAATGATATAGAAAAATCAAGGCAAAAGTTGGTTCACTGGAAGGATGAAAAGGATTAGTGTAATTGATAGCAAGACTGATAAGAAAAAAGAAATGAAAAGACAAATAGCCAATAAATTTAACAACTTAGACAAAATGAGCAAATTCTTTGAAAACACAACTTTCCAAGACTGACACAAAAAGAAATGGAACATCTGAATAGCTAATCCCTACATCTACTGAAAACATTGAACTCATCATTCAAAACCTTCCCACAAAGAAAATCCCAGGCCCACATGCCTTTGTAAATAAATTCTATCAAATGTTTAAAGAAGAAACAACACCAATCCTAACCTATTTCAGAAAATACAGGAAGGAAAAATTTCCAATCTGTTTTATGAGTGCTGATACCAAAGTATGAGAAGGACATTACAAGAAAAATACCCCAATATCCTTCATGAACATAAACATAAAATCCTTTTAATATTAGCAAGTTAAATGTAGAAATATATTTAAATGATAATACATCATGACCAAGTGGGGTGTATCCTTAATTCAAAGTTGATTAAGATTTGAAAATCAATGTAATTCACCACATTATAGGATAAATGAGAAAATACAATTGTCCAAATAAAAGTAAAAAGAAATTTATCAACATTCAATAATCAACATTCATAATAAACAAAGCTTGACAAACTTTAACAAACTGATGAACATCTATGAAAAACCTACCACTAACATCATGTTACATAATGAAATGTCGAATATTTTTTCCCTAAGATAATGAACAAGGCAAGGATGTCTGCTCTCATTATTTCTACTTAATATTGTATTGGAAGTCCAGTGCAATTAGGCAAGGAAAATAAATAAAAAGGCATAAAGATTGGGAAGCAAGAGGGAATTCACTGGCGGTCCAGTGGTTAGGACTTGGTGCTTTCACTGCCAAGACCTGGGTTCAATCCCTGGTGGGGGAACTAAGATCCCACAGGCCGCCCATGGCGTGGCCAAAAAAAAAAAAAAGAAAAATATTGGGTAGCAAGAACTAAAGTTCTTTATTCACACATGATATGATTGTCTATGTAGCAAAATAACAAGGAATCGTCCAAAATACTATCACTAAAAAGAAAAATTTTTATAAAGTTTACAAGGATTTATATAACAAGGATCAACATATAAAAACCAGTTGTATTTATGTACAAATCATTAAGCAATTGGAAAATATAAAACATTTTAACTACAATTTATAATTGCATTAATAAAAACAAAATACTTAAGTAAATTTAATGAAAGATGAGCAGGACATTGTGAAAAGAAATTAAATAAATAACTGGAGAGATACACCACGTTTGTGGATTGGAAGACTCAATATTGTTAAGATGTCGATCTTCTCCACATTTATAGATTCAACCCAATCATCATAATCTCAGCAAACTTTTTTACAGAAATTGACAGCATAATTTTTTTTGGAGGGGGCCGTGCCGCACGGCATATGGGATCTTAGTTTCCTGACCAGGGATTGAACCTGTGCCCCCTGCAGTGGAATTTCGGAATCTTAACCACTGGACCTCCAGGGAAGTCCCAACAAGATCATTTAAAAACTTATATGGAAATGCAAGGGACTAGAATAGCCAAACGGCCTTGAAAAATAAAAGAAAGCCAGAGGACTTATACTAAATAATTTCAAAATTTATTATAAAGCTACAGTAATCAAGGCACTGTGTTACTATTTTAAGGATAAATATATAGAAAATGAGACAGACTAGAAAGTCCAGAAATAATTCCTCATATACACAGTCAGTTGATTTTTGATAAAGGTACTAAGACATTTAATGGGGAGAAGGTAGCCTTTTTAACAAGTGGGGTTTAAAAAACTAGGTATTCATATTTTAGAAAATGAACCTCGACTTTACTTCACCCTATATATGAAAATAATTCACGATGGATCACAGGCCTAAATACAAGACCTAAAACTATAAAGCTTCTAGAAGAAAACAAAGGAGAATGTCTTTATGACTTAAGGGTAGGGAAAGATTTCTTAGGACACAAATGGTATTTACCATAAATGGGGAAAAAAAGGATCAATTGGACTTCATCAAAATTAAAATGTCTGCTTATCAGAAGACACTGTTAAGAAAATGAAAAGACAAGCCGTAGATTAGGAGAAAATATCCACAATATATATGTATTTCTGATAATCTTCACAATACATATGTATTTCTGGTACATATGTACTTCACAATACATATGTATTTTCAAAATGATAAAGGATTAAAGATCCGTAATAAAAGACAACCCAATAAAGAGACTAAAGTCTTGAACAGACACTTTAAAAACGAAGATATCTGGTTAGGAAAAAAGCGCATAAAAACGTGCTCAACATGATTCGTCATCAGAGAAATACAAATTAAAACTGCAATGAAAAAAAAAAACTGCTCTGAGATACTACTGCATACCCACCACCGTGGCTAAAGTTAAAACTACTGACAATGCCAAGTGTGGTCAAGGATATAGAGCTAGAACCCATATATTGCTGGTAGAATGTAAACGGTATAGGCACATCTTGCTTCCTTTTTGTTTTGGGGGCCCATGCCACCTGGCTTGCGGGATCTCAGTTTCCCAACCAGGGATGGAACCCGGGCCACGGCAGTGAAAGCCCGGAATCCTAACCACTAGGCCACCAGGGAACTCCCTAGGCACACCTTATTTTACTGTGCTTTGACTTGTGCTTTGCAGATGTTGCATCTTTTATAAATTGAAGTTTTGTGGCAACCTGTGTCAAGCAAGTCTATTCACGTCATTTTTCCAACAGCATTTGCTTACTTCGTGTCTCTGTGTCATATTCTTGAAATATTTCAAACTTTTCAATGGTAATTCTAGCAATATTTCCAACTTTCTCATGATTATTATTTTTGTGGTGGTGATCTGTGATCTGTGATCAGTGATCTTTGCCTTTTTTATTTTTTCGGCCACACCGTGCGGCATGCGGGATCTTAGTTCCCCAACCAGAGATGGAACCCGAGCCCCCTGCAGCGGAAGCGAGGAGTCCTAACCACTGCACCACCAGGGAATTTCCTGTGATCAGTGATCTTTGATGCTACTACTGTAATTGTTTTGAGGCACAACGAACCACACCCACATAGGACTGAAAACTTCATCAATAAAGGTGTGTGTTCTGCCTGCTCCCCCTACCGGCCGTTCCTCCGTCTCTTTCCCTCTCCTTGGGCCTCCCTATTCCCTGAGACACAATATTGAAATTAGGCCAATTAATAACCCTACAATGACATCTAAGTGTTCAAGTGAAAGGAAGAGTCACATGTCCCTTAATTTAAATCAAAAGCTAGAAATGATTAAGCTCAGCGAGAAAGACACATCGAAGGCTGAGGCAGGCTGAAAGGTAAGACCTCCAGCACCACTTGTGAATGCAGAAGAAAAGTTCATGAAGGAAGCTAAAAGTGCTACTCATCAACACATGAATGACAAGAAAGTGAAACAGCCTTATTGCTGATGTGGAGAAAGTTTCGGTGGTCTGGATAGAAGACCAAACCAGCCACAACATTCCCTTAAACCAAAGCCTAATCCAGGTCAAGGCCCCAACTCTCTTCAATTCTATGAAGGCTGAGAGAGGTGAGGTAGCTGCGAAAGAAAAGTATGAAAGCTAGCAGAGGTTGGTTCGTGAGGTTTAAGGAATGATGCCCTCTCCGTAACATAGAAGTGCAAGGTGAAGCAGCAGGTGCTTGTACATCTGGTTGATTCGTTTTCCTTTTCAATGTTATAAGTCCTGAAAATCTTGACTTGCAGAGATCTATATCTAAGCTTCTAGGGCTTGCTTTACTAGGAGAAGACAGGCTTTTCTCAAAGAATACCAGAATTCTTCAAGGCTTTTTTAGTTAAGCTCTACTCGTCATAAGTATTTTTGTCCTAAGAAAAATGAGTTCATCTTTAGCTAGGTCAAAATTCAGGAACACATTATCTCAGGAAGAAAAGAATTGTGGATTCATGGTTCAATTTTGATTCCCTAAAGACTGAAATAACTTTTGAAAGAGTTATGAAATGTTGCCAGGTGTTGGCAAATTTCTCTTTGCAAAGAGATTGTTAGAGCATTTTGTGTCTGCTCTCTGTCCTAAGAGAGCACGTCCCCAGCCCGGGATCATTTGCAAAGATGTCATTGGTACTATATTCTCCTTCCTTATTGTCCCAGTTTGTAAATTTTTTAGGAGCAGCATAAATGGTGACTCCGGGACCTCGAAGAGGAAGACATCTCATTCATACAGTTAAAAACACCTGCCAAGTAAGCCAACCCGAGGATAAAAGTTTTTCCTTCAAAGTGTTTCCAGAAGTGGCCTTTCTTTTTCTTTCAGAAAATAATAAGACTTCTGCTGTTAGTCTGAACAGAGCACTTGTCCTTTGAAAGCCAGTGAGAAGCACTTCACGGACTGCGTTCCCATTTCCTGACAAGCTGTTTGCAAATGCAGTCATTGAGAGACCTGCTTCTGATGAAGTTGATGACTTTTATGAAAGTTGACAAAACATCTTTCAGAGATGTCACAAAAGTCTTTATTGCCCGTGCGTTGAGTGATGACAACGTGGAGAGTTTTATCACCAAGTTTGCAAAATCAGATTTGCAGGAGGTCCAGCTGGATAGAGAATGAAGCTTTTCTTCCCAGGCAAAGTTTTATTTGGCAAAGACACTTTTTACTGCTTTCAAAATGTCCACAGCCTTTGTAGTTTGCAAAAGCCACTCGGAAAGTAAGAATTCTTTGGTAGCACCAGCACGCCCACAGTGGGGAGAGTGAAGCTGCTGTTTCCCCAGCGACCTGCTTCAAAATGTTAAAAGAAATGTCATCTATTCTAGAACATATCACACCATGTGAAAAGGAACCTGCTTCCAGTGTTTTCTTCTGGTCCAATCCAAAAAGCAGCTGGATAATCTCTGTGCATGTGCCAGGGCACTGTAACATGTCCCCCCGACAGCGTGGGAGACTTTTCTCTGGGAGCAATTTTGGAGGATGTGCCAATAAAAGCTTATTGTGAAATAGCAAATCCAAGTGCTGGAAGTGTTCCAGCTTTTTTTTTTTTCTTTTTAGTTTCTGCTGTATAACAAAGTGAATCAGCTATAGATATACATACATCCCCATATCCCCTCCCTCTTGCGTCTCCCTCCCACCCTCCCTATCCCACCCTCCCTATCCCACCCCTCTAGGTGGTCACACAGCACCCAGCTGCTCTCCCTGGTTCCAGCTTCTTTGAATTGAGCTTTGCTTACACAACACCCTTACCCCCCACCCCACCATCTTTAAATGCATTTTCAGAAGGGATAGACGTCCCATGGCATTTCCATTTTGCTGGTTCATCCTTCCATTCACAAGAATTTTTCAGTACAGAAAACACTGTGGCTTTTGTGTTCTGTCATGCTCGCTATTAAAAGCGAAACCGGATAATACATTGTCTTTATCATACTTCAGTATCACTCCTGTAACGTGACTTCTTTCGGTGACTTTGATGGTCTTCTGATGTGTCAGCCTGCCTAGGCTACCATCCCTGGTTCTTCAGTCAAACACTGAACTGGGTGTTGCACGGAAGATACTTTGTAGATGGGCTGAAAGACCATAGGCAGTTGACTTTAAGTAAAGGAGATTATCCTAGATAATTTGGATGGGCCTAATTCAGACAGTTGAAAGACTTTAAGAGCAGAGTGGAAGATTCCCCAAAGAAATTCTGCTCGTGTATGTCTGCTCCTGTCCGAGAGCTCCAGTCTGCCCTTCCCGACAGCCTGCCCTGTGGATTTCGGATGAGCCCACCCCCATAATCCTGAAAGCCAATTCCTCACAATACAATAAATCTCTTAATATATGCAGGTGATCCTCATTATTTTTGGATTTTGTATTTGCAAATTCAACCACTCACTAAAGTTTATTTGTAACCCCCAAATCCATACTCATGGTGCTTTTGTGGCCATACGAGGTTGTTCCCACGGTCATCCAGGACACGTACAGAGAGACAAAAATTGTGAGGCATCCAGCATGCGTGTTCCTAGCGGAGGTCGAGTGAGGCGACCTGCCTTCTTGGTTCAGCTCTCACACTGCAAGCAAGGGTCCTTTTGACAGTACATTTAGTGCCATGGTTTTACCATTTTTGTCCTTCTGGTTGGTGATTTTGCTGTTTGAAATGGCCCCCATGCACAGCGCTGAAGTGCTGTCTAGTGTCCTAAGCTGTGTATCGTGAACCTAAAGGAGAAAATATGTGTGTTACACGAGCTTCGTTCACAGCTGAGTTATAGCGATGTTGGCTCTGAGTTCAATGTTAACGAATCAACATATATATGAAATTAGGTGTCTTTAAACAGAAACACACATAAGCAAGGTTGGATATTGATCGGTTGATGAAATTTCCCCCAGGAGCAATGTTTCAGTGTTTACTAATTCAGTGTTTGCAGCGATTTTATAGAACATAACTACCGCAAAGAATGAGAATTAACTGTACCTCCTACTGATTGTTTCTCTGCTTAAAACCCTCACTGACAGAGTGACAGTCACAGAACCGCTAAGATAACTGTGGTTTGTTGCCCACTTTTTTTTTTTTTTTTTTTTTTGCGGTACACAGGCCTCTCACTCTTGTGGCCTCTCCCGTTGCGGAGCACAGGCTCCGGACACACAGGCTCAGCTGCCATGGCTCACGGGCCCAGCCGCTCCGTGGCATGTGGAATCTTCCCAGACCGGGGCATGAACCCGTGTCCCCTGCATCGGCAGGCGGACTCTCAACCACTGCGCCACCAGGGAAGCCCTGTTGCCCACTTTTACAATTAAAGGAAACTTAAGGCTCGGTGAAAATGAAGATGCGGGTTTTGTTCCCATCCCAGTTTATGGCTCCCCTGAACTCATGGCCCCCAGGTTAAGACCACATCTGAACTGAGGCTCATGGAGAAGGACCACATGACCGTGGCAGTCAGGTGCTGTGGGCCGAAGGCAGAGAGGGTCCCATAGACGCTAAAGAGGCCAGAGGAGGAGTCCCGAGTGCTTTGCTGCTTTGGCCCCACCCAGCATGTCGCCTGCAGTTCTTCTTCAAGGGGTGGTTGTCCCCAAGGCTGGGCCATCGCATCCGGAAAACACTGGTTGCCTCCAGTGCTGAGGAGGAGGGGCCTGCAAGGAGGGGAGTTTGGCTGGAGCAGTTCCAAGGTCCCTCCCTCAGAAGGTACAACGGCATCTTGATGGTTTTGATGCGAAATAATCCGCATGCTCAAGAGACATTTTGGGGTGGCAAATTTTTTTCCTCTACAGTCCCGCCTTTAAAACTCCTTGTACGAAGTTTCAAGGCCCAGAAGCTGAATTGGTAGATGGCTCCATCTCATGAAACCAGTCTCTCCTTAAAGCAAAACAAAGGTTCATGGTTGGGCTTCCCTGGTGGCGCAGTGGTTGGGAGTCCGCCTGCCGATGCAGGGGACACGGGTTCGTGCCCCGGTCCGGGAAGATCCCACATGCTGTGGAGCGGCTGGGCCCGTGAGCCATGGCCACTGAGCCTGTGCTCCGCAACGGGAGAGGCCACAACAGTGAGAGGCCCATATACCGCAAAAAAATAAAAAATAAAAAATAAAAATAAAATAAACAAAGGTTCATGGTTGGAGCACATGATCAACCCGGGGTCTGAGTCCTGACTGCTGCCAGTCGGGAGGATTTCTAGATGTCAGGGTCAAAGCATCTTGGGCAGTTTGAAATGTCTCTGATGCTGCGTTCAGGTTAACTTTCTGAGTGGTTTCCACAGCAACAGGCATGAGGATGAGGATGTCTAACGAGGGGGCAATTGTCAGCTGTCTCAGGTGGACGTCAGATTTCTCAGGTTGACTTGGTGGGGCTTCAGGAAAAGGGCAGCTCTCTTTCTTGATGATGCCAAGTCAAAAGTGGGAGAAAAATTGGAAACGTGAGTTGGAAGAGTGGTAGCCAAATATTGGAGAAAACTAGAATTCAGGATGCAGTCTAGTTTAGAGGGGGGAGGGGGGAAGAAAAGAGAAGATAAAGCTGGTGTCCCCAGGGGTCGTACACCATTTGGCTTTATTTCGTTTTGTTTATTTATTTATTTGGCTGCACTGCACGGCTTGCAGGACCTTAGTTCCCCCACCAGGGATTGAACCCGTGCCCCCCTGCAATGGAAACACAGAGTCCTAACCACTGGACCGCCAGGGAATCCCCAGACGCCATTTGTCTTGACTCATCTGTTGTTCTATCTGTGGCTTTAAACCTCCTTCTGTCTGGACAAGCTCACCTTTTGTCTTTTTGTTAAATTAACCAATAAGCCCTGGTTCATCGGACCTGGGAGGACCCTTTGGCTGCCTGTCTGTGCACACAGGCCCACTCTACCATCCTAGAAAGTGAGATCGGTCTGCCTGGCCAGGCTCCTTACAAAGCGGGGCTGGTAATGCATCCTGTCCAGGCCACCGTGCCCTTCAGCTTAAGGTCCTGGGGACACGAGGACTTGCTTCTGGCATCTTCAGGCTGTGGGGCTGGACCTTGGTCCTTCTTGGCTGGGCCCGAATTCACCTCCAGTGGCTGGCACTCCCTTACGCACGGCTCCATGGACCCCACGATAGCGCCCTCTATTGTAGGTCTCGTGCCCATTTTGTAACTGAGCTTCGCAGGGTAACTAGACTGACCTGCACAATGCTTTTTCCAGGCTGAGCTGACCCCACCTTACCTTGCCCACTCTCAGATTTCAGCTTTGCCAGAACCTTTGTCTCAACACCACCACTCTTGGGTAAGGAGGCGGCCCTGCTTTTGGCCCTGGCTCTGTGACGTTCCATTCCTGAACGATCAGCCCCCAGTCCCCGGTGTGAGGTGGGAGATCCGCACATTTTCCCTAGAACCCATTGTTCCATCTCCGGCTCCAGCCCGGGGAAAAGCTGTCACCCAACTGGGATCAACCCTGCCTTTCCCCCTGCGTGAGACTGCATGTTCACACTCTTTCCAACATCGCAACTGTGCACCTCCCAAGACCCATGGCTCAGGAATTATCAGATGAAATCTTTGGATATGACTTTACCCCAAGCGGACATATTTGTCTTCAGAGGCCTCCTCTGATCTCTTTCCTGGAGCCTCTTGGTGTTTTGTTAGCATCTTGACACCTGCCCACGTGCCCAGGGTGAATCTCAGATGGATCTGTATGCGCTTCATGTCTTGGCACCTGCAGTGTTGCTTTGAGAATCTGAGGAAAGCCGTGGATCCTCTCCAGAAAAATCCACAGACCATACACATAGAATCTTTCTTGAAATTTTATATTGGATTTTTTTATATTGTTGATTAACAATGTTATGTTAGTTTCAGGTGTACAGCAAAGTGATCAGTTATACATATACATGTATCCATTCTTTTTCAAATTCTTTTCCCATTTAGGTCATTACAGAATATTGAGCAGAGTTCCCTGTGCTATACGGTAGGTCCATAACCATAGAATCTTGCAAGCAACTTCAAGGGGCTCAGGAACCCCCGACCCCGAGTCTTTCCCTCAGTCTCCTCCCCTGTGTCAAGCTCACTTGATCAGGCAAAGCGAAGACAAAAAGTAAAAGATTCCAGCCCTACACTTACAACTGCTCTAAGACAACAGGGATTGTGAGTCTAGGGGCAGGGTCCTGGCCACAGAGAAGGTCAGATAGCATGTTGGCCACTTGTAGCGGCCCCACTGGGAAAATGTAGGAACGGAACAGCCCTGCCTGGGAGGTAGCCAAGCTGCTAGGTTAAGGGCAGAGCCCTCCAGACTGCCACGTCTGCCCAAGACTTCTCACACTAGCTGCAACAAGTTCGGCCAACTGGACTATCTGAAGGAACAGTCCCCACAAGACTGCCCTGACTGCAGGCACCAGCTGCAAGTTCAGGGGTCTCAGGACCGCCTTTACTTTAGATCTGGGGGCTACAAATTTCAGGGTCCTCACAACCACCCTCAGGTTTGATCATTTGCTGGAATGACTCACAGAACTCGCTGAAAACTATTATACTCACAGCCACATTTATTACAGGGAGGCATACAAATTAGAACCAGTCATAGGGAGAGAAGCATAAGGTGGAGTCTGGGGGGCGTCCAAACGTGAGCTTTGCCCATCCTGTCCCTGTGGAGCCATGCGTGGCGTCACCCCTCCCAGCCGTGATGCGTGAGGATGCACACTGAGGCTTGCCAGCCTGGAAAGATCACTCAGCTTCCGTGCCCAGCGTTTGTGTAACCGAAAGTGGGGCCCGGCTGCTCGCCGCTCAAAAGCCAATACAGAGGCCAGGTTGGTGGAAAAGAAATTTTGCTTTCTTTTGGATGTCGGCAACTGGAGGGGAGGGCGGACTCCCATCCAAAGGCCGACTCCCCCACTGACAATCAGGGGGCAAGAGCTTTTATAGACAGAGGCTGGGGGCTACATGCAGAAACAGCACAGTCAGCTCTGACAGTCATCTTGAAATTGGCCATCGGTGGTCTGATAAGCTTCATCTTGATTGCTTTTTTTTTTTTCATCTTGATTGTTTTAAGTACAGTTAATCTTCAGTTCCAGGGTTGGTCTGTTCCCATCGCCTTGAGGCCTGTTCTTGGAATTGTGGCAGCTTATGTCATGGCTACAGTCTGGCCATCATGTAGTTAACTTCTTCCACCTGGTGGGGCTTTCAGTATCTATAACACAGCTCGCAGGATACGGCTCAGAATAGTATCTATAGCCCCTGAGGAGGAACTAAACGTCCTTGACTTTGTTTAATGACCAAACTATTATTATTTGGTCTCCTTTGACTGTTTTCCTTTGTTTCTGCATGTTCTCACTTCTCTGATTAAACTTGTTCTTTGGCTAAAGTTTTTCCACAGGCAAAAGGCACGCAGAGGACATGGGGGGCAAGGACCACAAGGTCCTGTTTCCATTTCATTTGGATGGGGGTTTCATTACGTAGGAATGAATCAGGGCCCACATAGTCTCCAACCCACCTCCTATCCCTGGAGGATGAGCTTATATCACATGATAAGTCACTTTCTTAGAATAAAATATCTGGTGTGGTCCAGGGGTCCACCATGAATAACAAATAATCTCCTGTTACTTGGGAGATTCCAAGGCCTTGGAAGTTCCCTCCCAGGAGCCAGGACAAAGGGACCAAGGCCAGATCTTTCTCTTTGGGGAGGCCCAATTCCTTAGTACACAGCTCCTGACCTCAGCCCTCTGCCCCTCAGTTGGGCGATCACCCCAATTCTGACTTCATAAGCACATTCCGCTTTGTAAGCGACCCCACAAGTCTTCTCCAGGCTGCAAACTGGCAATGGGGAAAATGCTGATGCAGGTGGCTGGACCCAGGGCCCGGTCCACTGATGGGAAGTGCTGTATGCCACCCTCCCAGCAACCACCGGGCACTTCCCCTGCAGACCCCACTGGTTCTTCAGGAGCTTCAAGCAAACTGCAGCATCTGTGGAGAGACCCAGACTGCCGACTGGTCACTTGTGAAAGGGCGACAGGTGGCTACCTCCCAAACCTCCTGCCCTCAGCCTCCCTGTCCTGGGCTCTATGTGGACGTGGATATCCTGAGCCACGTCCTGTCCAGCCAGAATCCTGCTCCATGTGGACTGAGCCTGTGGTGGTTCAGAATTGGGAGGACAGAGCAGAGGACCGAGCATGGCCCAGAGTTTCGCTTCCCTCCCGACGCTATGCTGACGGGGGTGCAAGCTGATTCAGTGGATTGAGGAGTGAACAGGAGATGGGAATGAGAGACCGTAAGTGGCTGATGCTCTCAGAGACCTGGGGTCTGAGGGCCAGAGTAAAGACAGCAGTAGCTGAAGAGGATCACAGAATTGAAGGAGGGTTTTTGTTTTTAATGTGTGAGAGACTTGAGTCCATTTGGACGACCACTGAGAGGGGGTAGGGAAGCAACACTTAGATGTTGACCACAGAATAGAGTGTTCCTGAGGGGCTTGGGAAGGTGGGCTCTCAGAGGGGTGCAGGGGCTGCACCCTCTTGCAAGAGGGACCCCAGAAGCTAAGGAAAGACACCAATGATGATTTTTGAGGAGGGAGGGTGGGCCTTCCATTTTAAGCAGGAGGCGCTCCCCCATGAGTCCTTGCATTTCCTTGTGGACTAAAAGGCAGGGACCCAAGGGCACGGGAGAACTCCGTAGATAATAAGTAGAGCACTTCAGGTTGGTGCAGGAAAGGCAGACTGATGTCGGGGCAGCTGGATAAATACCTGCCGAGAGAAAACACTGTTCCTCGTGGCTTACGTTAAAATAAGTTCCAGGTGGATCAAAGTATCGATGTGAAAAGTGAAATAGTAAAGAACTAGAAGAGGGACTTCCCTGGCGGTCCAGTGGTTAAGACTCTGCGCTTCCACGGCAGGGGGCACAGGTTGGATCCCTGGTCAGGAAACTATCCTGCATACCGCGTGGCCAAAAAATAAAATGAAATAAAGTACTATGGGAAAATTTGTTTTATAACTTCAAAGTTGGAAAGGACTTTCTGAGGATGGCATAGAACCCAGAAGCCATAAAAGAAAAGATGGGTAATTTACATACAAATAAAATATCATTGCATTGCAGAAAAATTATGAACAAAATTGAAAGATAAATATTTGCACAGCATATTGGATAAATGGCTTTAATGAAGCCCTTCTACAAATCAATAAGAGAAAGACAAATACACCAATAGGAAGATGGACAAAGTTTGAGAACAAACCATTCTCAGAAAAGGAAACACAGATGAGTCATAAACTCAGGAAACAGCTGTTAACCTCGCTTAGAGTAAGAGAAATGCAAGTTAAAACAACACTCTGTACCTTTCCTACCTATTAGATTGGCAAAGATCACCAAGTTTGCTAACATTCTGTCAGCAGGTGTGCGGGGACGGGGCTCACTTGTGCGTTGCTGTAGGGAATGTAGTTTGGTAAATCTCTGGGGAGAGAGCTAGTTGGTAGCCGCTATCTGTTATGGGCCGGGTTGTCCCCTGCCCCAGTTCATATGTTGAAATCATAACTCCTAGTACTTTAGAACATGAATGTATTTGAAGATGGGGTCTTTACGGAAGTAATAAAATTAAAATGAGGTCATTAGGGTGGGCTCTACTCCACTATGACTGGTGTCCTTATAAGAAGAGGAATTTGGACACACCTGTGAAGCCTTAGAAGCAACCAGCCCTGCTGACACCGTGATCTCAGACTATGGGCCTCCAGACTGTGAGGAAATAAATTTCTGTTGTTCAGGTCACTCAGTCTGTGGTACTTCACTTTTTTTTTAAGTTAATTAATTAATTAATGTGGCTGCGTCGGGTCTTAGCTGCGGCACTTGGGATCTTCCCTGCAGCATGCAGGATCTTTTGTTGCGGCACGCGGGCTCTCTAGCTGAGGCACGCGGGCTCTAGAGTGCATGGGCTCAGTTGCCCTGCGGAATGTGGGATCTTAGTTCCCTGACCAGGGATTGAACCTGCGTCCCCTGCACTGGAAGGTGGATTCTTTACCACTGGACCACCAAGGAAGTCCCATGTGGTACTTTGTTATGGCAACACTAGCTGAATAATACACTATCAAAATTTAAATTGACCTGGAAATTTCACTTGCAGGAATTTATGCTACAGTTAGAGTGGCCCATGGGTTCATGAGCACAAACAAGGATATGCAAGCTGTACTGTATGTATCAGTCAAGGTTTAATCAGGAAAACAGAAGCCACTCCAGGTATTTCAAGTAGAGAGAGATTAATACAGGGAAATGGAGACTTGCAGAAGCATTGGAGGGGTTGGGGGAGGAAAGGACAGGAAGCCGCTGGAAGTGAGGGGATGGCAGGGAACGTGTCACCAATGATCCCAGGTGCCAGCAGGACCAAAGCAGGGGTTCCCCAGGAGGACACCTGGAGCTGCTGGAAGCTTTCACTAAGGGTCTCAGCTGCCCACAGCACTGAAGTGGGGGTCTTGCAAGGGGGACCCCAGAAGCTAAGGAAAGACACCAGCGATGATTTTTGCTGCTTACCCATAGCTGCTTCTCAAGAGGAATGGCTTCTACTTCCTTCAGCCTTCTGAATCTGGTGAGGGTGCCCCTCATGGGCAGAATTCAGCCTAGAACATACTGGAAAGGGATTCTGGAAATTCAGAGGAGATATACAAGGGGATAGAGATGATGTTATGTTACGATGATCCCACATGCCATGGAGCAACTAAACCCGTGCACCACAGCTGCCGAGACTGCGCTCTAGAGCCAGCGAGCCACAACTACTGAGCCTGCGTGCCACAACTACTGAACCCGCGTGCCACAACTACTGAAGTCCACGCGCTGCAACCACTGAAGCCCGCGCGCCTAGAGGCCGTGCTCCACAACAAGAGAAGCCACCGCAATGAGAAGTCCGTGCCCTGCAACGAAGAGTAGCCCCCGCTCGCCGTAACTAGAGAAAGCCTGCGCGCAGCAAGGAAGACCCAAAGTAGCCAAAAAAAAAAAAAAAATTATCTACTGTTCATCTATTATTGTGGTAAAATGTACCATTTCAACCTTTTTAAAGTGTACACTTTACCGGCACTAAGTACAAAGACAATGTTGTGCAACTATCATCACTATCCACCTCCAGGACTTTTTCATCATCCCCAACACACAAATTCTGCGCCCATTAAACACAAACTCTTCCCTCCCCGCACCCCCTGGTAACCTCTATTCTGCTGTCTCTATGAGTTTGACTAGTCTAGGGACCTCATATAAGTGGACTCATACAATATTTGTCTTTTCTGTGTCTGATTTATTTCACCCAGCATAATGTCTTCAAGTTTCGTCCATGTTGTAGCATGTACTATTCTGTAGCAAGTTCATTCCTTTTTTTGTTTTTTTTTTTTGGCCATGCTGTGCAGCATGTGGGATCTTAGTTCCCCAACCAGGGATCAAACCCGTGCCCCCTGCAATGGAAGCATGGAGTCTTAACCACTGGACCGCCAGGGAAGTCCTGCAAGTTCATTCCTTTTTATGGCTGAATATTATTCCATTGGACATATACCACATTTTGTTTATCCATTCATCTTGATGGACATCTGGGCTCTCGCCACCTTTTGGCTATTGTGAATAATGCTGCTATGAACACTGATGAACAAATATCTGTTTGAGTCCCTGCTTTGAATTCTGTTCGGTGTATTCCTAGAAGTAAATTTGTTGGATCAAATGGTTTCTGAGGAACAGAGAAATGGTCTCCATACCCACAAGTGGGATTGCTGGACATATGGTAGTTCTATTTTTAATTTTTGAGGAACCTCCATACTGTTCTTCATGGTGGCTGCATCAGTTTACATTCCCACCAGCAGTGCACAAGTGCTGCCTCTTCTCTACCTCCTCGCCAACACTTGCTATTTGTTGTTTTTTTGGTAACAGCCATTCTGACAGGTGAGAGGTGATATCTCATGGTGGTCTTGATTCGTCAATTTTTTTTCTTAAGGAACAACTTTTGGATTTATTTAATCAATTCTACTGCTTTCAAATTCATTAAATTCAACTTTATTTATTTATTTACTTTTTTTGCGGTACGCGGGCCTTTCACTGTTGTGGCCTCTCCCGTTGCAGAGCACAGGCTCCGGACGCGCAGGCTCAGCGGCCATGGCTCACGGGCCCAGCCGCTCCGCGGCATGTGGGATCTTCCCGGTCCGGGGCACGAACCCGTGTCCCCTGCATCGGCAGGCGGACTGTCAACCACTGCGCCACCAGGGAAGCCCAACTTTCATTTTTATTGTGTCTCTATTGTTTCCTTTTTCTGGCTTTGCTTTAGTCTGTTTATTTATTTTTCATTAAAAAAATATTTTTTGGCCACACCATGTGGCTTGTGGGATGTTCCCCACCAGGGATTGAACCCGGGCCACAGCAGTGAGAGCTCCGAATTCTAACCAACAGGCCACCAGGGAACTCCAGGTTTAGTCTGTTTTAAAGTTCTTTCCCTGAAATTTTGAGTTGAAATATTAGTTCAATTATTTGTATTATTTTTTTCGTAGATAATGAACGCATTTAAAGTTATTAAATTTCACAATGTTCAACTGCTTTAGGGCCAAGGCCTAACACCTTTGAAGTCATAATGACATAAATTGGTGTTATCTTCACAAACATAATTATGTGGTAGCCCTGATTTCAAAACAATCTGCCTTTATAGTTTTCATTTTCTCTTTGGCACACAGTTATTTAAGAAAGAGGCTAGGATTGTTGTCATTGTTCTTGTCATTTGGTTTACTTTTGTGGGTAATTTCTGTGGTAAAATTTTCTTGTGCAGAAAGGACGTACGTGCTGAGCATGGTACAGATTTTGATATGAATCTTTGATTCAGTCCCACTTCCTTGCTGGCTGCCAACCAAGGCCTGCTCTCAGCTTCTAGAAGCTGCCCTCACACTTTGTCACTTGGCCACCTCCATCTCCAAGTCAGCTATTGTATGTGGAATCCTTTTCCTGCTTTGAATCTCTCCAATTTCTCCTGCTGGCAAGAGAAAGTTCTCTGCTTCTAAGGGCTCATGGGATTAGATCGGGCTCACCCAGATAATCTCCCTATTTTAAGGTCAACTGTGACATACAGTGCACTGTAGTTATAAGAGTGAAACCTCATCAAATATGAAGGTTCCTGGGAGCAGGTAGGACATCACTGGGGGATGCTGAGTGTACTGTGATTCACAATGGCTCATAAGTCTTCATTATAAAAGACACATTTTTATCAGTAACTCTCTATTTTTTTAAGTGCCAAAGAACATAGGTTCAAATTACATAAAACAAATCTAGTAAGAAATGTTTGACTAGGTCTGGATGTGCTGGGCTGCCTGATTTGAGTCTGACCTTTCAACCAGCAGCTGGTTTCAGCTAACTGCAGGTGGCAATGGTGTATGGTCAGCTGTTTCCAGACCTGCCTCGAAGTTTTGCAGACCATTTGCATGGGTTCAGTATGGTGGTCAACATGCAGCTTTTGCAACCTGAGTGCAGATCTGGCAAGTGGGGAGGCTGCACTGTGCCTTTATCCTGGATGAGCAGCTGCATCAGACCAACCCTGAAGGTGACTGCCCTTGGCCTTTCACTCATGTGAGCCAGCAAATTGCTTTTAAAGTTTCAACCAGCGTGAGACTTCCCTGGTGGTCCGGTGGCTAAGCCTCCACACTCACAATGCAGGGGGCCTGGGTTCGACCCCTGGTCAGGGAACTAGATCCCATATGCATGCCGCAACTGAAAAGATCCCACATGCCACAAGGAAGGTCCCACACGCAGCAATGAGGATCCCGCGTGCCACAACCAAGACCCAACGCAGCCAAATAAATAAATTAAAAAAAAAAAAAATGAAGTTTCAACCAGCTTGAGCTGAATTTTATGTCCTTTGCAATCAAACTTATCCTAAGCAAGGCTGGCTATACGTCAGCTTTTATAGCATGCGGATTATTGTATCAGTTGTCTAGGCGAGCTTAGGTAGTAAACAATTACAAGGACAGCAAACTGTTGCCAGGTATCTAAGGCCTTCCTTCTGACCTCAGGAGGCCTCTGAGGGTGGGCGGGCCAAGGCGATTTCTGTCAAGAGGCTGCACTCATGCTTAGTGGGTAAAACAAGAATCATTCCTCGAGGTGGCCCTGAGGGGGCCATCTCCCTCCCTCCAAGTCCACCGTGTCTGTCCGAATATTGGCCTACGTGTATCTCCTAAACTTTACCCCTCAACTAAGTGACAAACGCTCAGGGTAGAAAGCCTTCTTTATACAGATAAGCTAAAAGAAAAGGATAAACCCCCTGGAATCCCACTACAAGGAAACAATTCCTATTATACAGTCTGGCGTGGAGATTTCTGGCATTTTTGAGGCACGCATGGCCTTAGGTACCGCGGATAACTTGGGCTACAAGTATTCCAAGTTACAGATTTCACGGAACAGCTAATCGTCCCTCCCCTCATTGTCACGATGTCCAACGTGGTCGGCTGGGGGCGCTCCCCGCCCTCTCCTGGCATCGCTCTGGCCCCGCGGACGCCTCCAGCCCTCCGGCCCCGCCCCGCGCCCTGGATCTTCGCAGGGCCCCGCCCACGGCCCGCTGCTGCGGAGCCGGCGCAGAGGGGTCTGTCTGCAGCCGTGCGCCCCTCGCCCCTCTACGGCCGCGTCACGGGCCAGCAGGTAGGTCTCACCGGAAGATGCCGCGCTCCTCACCTCCTAACCAGGTCCCCGGGATCTGGTGGATTCCGCCACCACCCACCCCTGCCTCCCCCACCTCCGACGGCAAAGCGCGATTGTCCCCACTAAAGCCCAGGTGGTTCAGCGATGGCCTCTGGGTCGCGGGTTGGGCTGACCGCCCTCCGACGCCCGCACCCTTTGTCCAGCCTGGGGCGGGAGCAGGAATTCCGGGCATTCCTGTTAGATTCGGCACCAGAGAAAAGCAAAGCGCGAGGAGATTCCTGAGCGGTCACCTGCGGCTCTGCAGGGTCAGGTAATCCCCGCCGGGGCGCCCGCCGGAGTCACCTGGCCAACTGTTTAAAACACCTAGACTAGCGCCCGCCCCTGAGCTTCGGATGTAACCGGCCTGGGTTGGGCCCTGGACGCAAGCGTTTTTCCAAAGTTCCCGGGGGCGGGGAGGGCGGGGGGAGGTTGCTTTTCAGATGAGCAGCGGGGCTGAGCCCCTCCGGAAAGGACTGAGCTCCAGGCTCACCTGGAAGGTGTAACATTTATTCCGAGATGCAAGTTTTGTATCAGAAATATACGCAAAAATTGCATTCTACTCCATAATGTGTCTGTATTCGTTTTAATATAGAAGCAAATGTAAAAGATACTTTTCAGAAAAAGAAACTCCTAACTCCTACAGGTATAAAAATGAACGCGAGGTAAAGATTTATTTTATTCATAAGAGGACAAGTGGATGCTATAACTGGTTCACAGGAGACTTGTCAAAAAGTACAAATTTATATGGAGAGAAGGAATTGAATTGCAAACGGAGGCAAAACTGGTTTTTCCATAGGGGGGAGCGAAGTTGATGGAAGCTCTCGCTTCCTGCGATTTTTTTATTATTATATTTACAATGTATTTCTTAAAATTTTTTATTTAAAAAGATCTAAAATTGAAGTATAGTTGATTTACAAAGTTGTGTTAGTTTCAGGTGTCCAGCAAAGTGATTTAGTTTTGTGTGTGTGTCTATATATAGATATATTCTTTTTCAGATTCTTTTCCATTATAGGTTATTACAAGAAATTGAATATACTTCCCTGTGCTGTCCTTGTTGTTTATCTGTTTTATATATAGTAGTGTGTGTATGTTAATCCCAAACTCCCAATTTATCCCTCCCCCACTTCCTGTGAGTTTAAAAAAAGGTGCAGAATAGCTCCAAGATCATGAACTGGGCTAGAAGCAGACAGCTTGGGGGCTGTGCTTTAAACAGTGCATAGTGTTTCACTGAAACAGAAAAGTTTTTCTTCACAATATTTGAAAAAACTACCTGGAAAAAAGACTTCTTACAGTGCTAATACTGCTGGGCTCCCCGAAACCCAAAATACCCAATTTCCAATCACTCATGGGACATCACATTTTTCTACTTTTGGGGCTTTTGGGCAAAACCCCACAAATACACATGGAAGTTAGTGGGTGAGGGGTTAGGTGCAGAGACCCGAGTTCAAGTAGTGCCTTGTCACATGATACCTGTGGGACCCTACTCTTGGGAGCCTCCATTGCTTCACTTGACCGTCGTATATAACAGGGTTCCAGAAGCTTCCCTCCCTGCTTCTTAGCTTAGGTGGACAGAGTAAGTCACCTCAGAACAGGCTTTCTTTGTTAAGGGGAGGTTTCTTTGAGTGGTCTCTTTAGTTATGTAAATGTGGCAAAGAGAGCACCCACTGCCCGACCTTCTGTGGCCTGACAAAGCTCCCTCTTCCCAAGGCCCCTAGGAATGCAGGGCTGGTGGCTGGGGAGGAGGGGAAGTGTCTTGCATTTGAAGCTCAGGGCCCTTGGGGAGGAAAGGGTTTGAGACCCACCTCCCCCCACCCCTACCTGTTCCCCAGGATCTGATTGAGGAGTGACTAAAATTTACTGTCAGGGAAGGCTTGGAAAGTTGCTTCCCAGGGACAAAGAGAACCTGAGTGCGTTTGTGGGGCTCCCCAGGAGGCTGTGTAGCCGACTGGGAGTCTCGGGACCCAGCACCCCTAGCTTGCTTCTTCTGCTCTTTGGGGAAGGATGACAGCGCTAGCGAGGGTGATTAAGAGAATCACTCTGTGTCTGAAGCGTGCGCCCCGCTACAGCCTCTGCCAGGAAGATAACGCCTGAGAGTGCACAGGACTGGGGTGCGGGGGACCGTGTCACCGTGTCACCGTGTCGGGGGAGAGGCAGCAGCTGAAGAAGGCGGCTCAGACTTTCCAGGGAACACACTTTGGACTAAGGATGTCCTTGAGGGTCCAGACGATTTAGGAGTGGGTGGGCTCCAAAAGGGAGAGGTAGCATTCTGTAGGGAGGAAAGAGAATTTTCCCTCTACCCTTCTAGGTTGTGGGTGGAGACTCCTCCCTATAATAAAAGACACATTAACAGGAGAAAAACAAACAGAAGTTAAATAACATGCATACCTCTTATATGCACGGAGGATACCCAGGAAAACTTTCCGAAATGGCCCAAGCCACCACCTTCAATACCATTTTCGGCTAAAGACTGAAGAAAGATATTGTGGGGTGCAACACCAGGACACCCCGCCCAGCTCCTCCCATCTCCAGCACTGCCCACCCGATGCCCCACTTTTCTGCACTTCTGGGCTGCTGCACGTGTTCCCAGCCTGGACTGTCCTTCCTTCCCCTTCCACCACAGGCGAGCGCCCACTCCTCCTTCAAGATGCAGGTGCTCCCCGCCCTGTGCTGGGGGTCCTGTTACACCAGCCCCTTCAGGTGGGCTCCCCGCACTTCCTCCCTTCCTTCTGCGGTGCTAACGCGGGCGCCCCGCCCCTTTCCCAGCCCTCTCTGCCAGCCCAGCCTGGGCCCCTGAGGTTTGAAATGGGGTCAGGAACAAGGGTCCCCATGGGGCAGAGCCTGAGGAAGTTCCCATGCTGGGAACTTGCTGCTCCCACTGAGATCTCCCTGTGCGTGCGGCTCAGCTGGAGAAAGAGCGAGCCCAGAAGAAGGGGTGTGCCGCCAGGGGCCCCCGCCCCGCTCCTCGTACCTCTCTCTCAGGATCAAGTCTGAACACCTTCCTGCAACCCAGAAGGCCTGAGGTCCCCAGCAGCCTTCCCCTCTCACAGCCCTGTTCCAGCACCTGCAGCCTCACCCACCGCAGCCCCCCGCACTGCAGAGGGGCTCCTATCTGCTTCGGCATGCACCCACCTGTCTCCCCTCCACCTGCCCAGCATCCTTCAGGTGGCAGCTGAACAGAGAGGCTGCCTCTGGACCCCCACCTGGGCCTTGGGTCCAGTGGCCCTTCCACCTCCGTCTCCTGGATGTCCCTCCATGTCTCTTGGCTTCGCTGGACTGAGCCCTGGGTAGGCAGAGACCCCAGAGCCCCTCCCTGCTTTCTGCAGCCCCTGGCTTCAGAGGGTGAGGGATGGACAAACAGGGCTAGCGACCTGTACAGTCACAAGGCTCCGCCTCAGAAGGGCCCTGTGCCCAGTTTAACTCTCTGCTGTGCCGTCGTGAAATTCTTAACATTCTAAGACAGCGTATTACATTAGGATCTAGCCATTCCTCTCACTCACCTGGAGGACAGTCCTAGCGTGGACATTAATAAGTAAGTGACCCTCTCGGGGCATGTGACCCACTGGGCGCAGGCAGGGAGCTGCTGTCTTGCCCACTACAGCCCCAGTGCCCCTTCTCCTGCTGGTGGCTGCCCTCGCCAGCCTGGAAGTATGCAGTTGAGGCCGAGGTTCCCTGCACAGTGCGGTCCCGCTCACACCAGACCCCACACAGGCACCGTTTCAGTGCCGCTTGTCAACCTTACCAAGGCTCCAGGCTGGCTGAAGGAATGTCAGGAAGCCCACCAGGCCCTGCACGCCCCCGACCCAACCCCACTCGCTGCAGCGCCGGCCTCGGGGCGGCTCTGGCCTGGCGCTCGCTGGGAACACTCTGCGGGTGGCAGGCCTCTCTTGCACCCCGCTCCCCACCCAGGGGGCATCTTTCTTGACTCTGCTTTCATCCTGGCACTCAGCTCCCTCTCAGGTCCTTCAAAGGGTCCTTGTGTACCCACCAGCCAAGAACAAGGAACGAGCTGTGTCTTCAGAAATCTCCAGCAACCTTGGCCCCAGACAGGCCCTCCGACGGAGATGGCGACAGGAACTTTCACACCAGAAAGAAAATCAGTCCCCTTTTATTGAGAAAATAGAGTCGACCCCTCAATCTTTTCCCAGGTGATTCGATCCTGATACGAGGTGGCATCCTTCTGCAGCCACCCCCAGGGACCCCTGAACCTGAGTGGGGCGGCTCACGAGGGCCACGCCGTCCCTTCACAGGGGCGAATGCTGGTCTGCTTAGGCCCTGCAGAAGTAGGCGTGCAGGTCGGGCAGGGTTCTGGAGCAGGGCTGGGACGGGCACGGGGGTGCCGGGGCAGGGTTGTGGCTGTGGGTGGAAGAGTGGCCGAGGCAGGTCGTGTCTTGCTGAAATGAGGGAAGTGGAGGGAAGAACACCACCTTCTCCCGAGGCCTGGCACCTTCTCCCTCCAAATTCTTCATAAATAAAACTTCACATTAGTAAAGGAATGTCCACTTCCAGGGTCGAACCGGCTGGTTTCCGGCTGGGGAGCCAGGCCTCACGGGGCTGCAGGAGGGCCCTCGGCTTGGGCTGGGTGGGCAGCACCGTGACTGCTGGGGCCGGAGCACTGCTCTTTGGCCCTGCGTCAGGGGGTGAGGTGGGGCTGCAGCCCATCCAGAGGTTCTGAGAATCGCTGAGGTAGTCAGAGTGGCCGGTCATGCTTCCAGACAGACGGGAGCCGGAGGGAGCATCACAGGACGCAGCTAGGAGTGAAGCCAACTGGGAGTAGACTGGGCAGCCAGACCCCAGGTAGGTCAGGGGGCGGGGGTGTGCTGAGGGCCTTCTGCGGCTCAGTCTCCAGGAGACCCAGGGGCGTGAGAGGGCCTGTGTGCCTGCACAGGGCTCAGCTTCTCCTGAAAGGGCTGCCTGGGCCCGTGGGGAGACTGAGGCATTTCACAGGAGAAGGAGAATCTTCTCCGTGAAGGTGAGAGGGCAGCCGCAGACCCATCCAGGGGCAGGTCCAGCCCAGGTACCTGAGCACAGGGTTCCTCCAGAGGCCACCAGGGCCTCCCACCGGGTCAGAGGGAGCCAGGCCACAGACCCAGGTTAGGAGGGCTGCCAGGGGCCAGTGGCCTCGCTCCCCAGAGGACTGTCTCCAGTCCGGGCAGTTCCAAACGTTCCCGGGCCTCAGCTCTGGCTACCTGCACCCCACCACACCTGGGGACATGTAAGGCCCACCCCTCCGCCTCCCCGCGGAGACCAAAGGCTGTGCCCTGGCCTCGCACTTGCAGCCTCATGCCTTCCGGGGCTCGAGGGCACACGCCCTAGCCTACCCTGGCGGCCCGCCCGGTGTCAGAGCACCTGGAGCTTGCGGGAGCAAGTGAGGTTGCCGTGCACCAGACCCCACATGGCAAGCAGCTCGGTAGGCAGCAGCTTGTGCACGACGAGCATGGAGCGGAAGAAGCAGGGCTCCTTGTTCATGCGGCTGTTGCGGTTCCGCGAGATGCCAAACGTCTTGAAGCCCTCGTGGGCCGTGGGCCGCACACCCAGCACCTCCAGGCACATGCCCAGGAAGACGTCGTCGATGGGGTAAAGCTCCAGGGTGTCGCAAGCGTGGTGCAGGCGCCGGGCCAGGCCCCCGGCCATAAGGAAGCCCCCTCCGCCTGCGTACGGCGGGTAGCTGGCCTGGCTGTACAGGGCCCCGGGGATGTAGTATTTGTTATCCTTCCTGCGGATGGGCCGAGCGTGCTGAAGGACATCACCCACAAACAGGTCTTCCTGGGGCTGCCGGTCAGCCAGAAATTCCAGCAGGTTGGTGGGGTTGACGAAGACGTCATCGTCGCCCTTGAAGATGAAGCGTACGTCGGGGCAGTAGATGTCAAGCCACTTGAGGAAGTGGATCTCCTTGAGGGTCAGGTTGAAGAAGCTGTCAAGAAAGTCCCACTGCAGGATGTCCCCATAGATGCGGTCCTCGTAGGCCAGCAGCTGCTGGTAGTGGGCCCTCTCCTCCTGCTTGGAGGCTGTACCCAGCAGGAAGAGGGTGTGCACGGCGCCGCGGCCCCGGCCCGCCGACTCCTGCTCGCGGCCCCAGGTCTGGCGGATGGCCTCGCGGCGGTCGTGCTGTGTGATGACGGACTTGACAACCACCAGGAGATAGACGTCGCCGCTGCACTTCTCTGGATGGTTCAGCAGCATGGGGAAGTATCGGCAGTGGCGATAGAACAGAAACTGCTGGAAGTGTGGCTCCAGGCCCTGGAACCAGGGCTGGTGGGTCAAGTTTACATTGGCTGAGCAGTTAGTGGTGGTCACATCCCAGGCCTGGGGCCCCCGTGAAACCATGGGTGTGAGGGTGACCGCATCCTTCGGGTTCTTCCAGAAGCTGTCAGGGTTCACCAGGTGTCCGCTTGGTTTCTGGGCCTTCTGTAACCCGAGGGTGGGTAGCAGGGGCTCCTGCAGAAACTGGCTGGGGGTCAGACTGCGCTGGAATACTGTTACAGCCACAAGCAGGGCCAGCGACAGGCACACACTCTTGTAGATGGTTCTCTTCCTTGGGGGGGGGGGCGGGTAGTGAGGTGGGGAGAGGGTGGTACAGAGGAGAGAAGAAAGGATGAGTCAGTCCCCTTGTACAGAGGTGCAGTCCCAGATGGGCAAGTGGACCCTGGGCACAGACTCAAGTCCCTGGGCCCCTGAGCGGTCAGAGGAGGGTCCTGCTTCCTCTCTCATCCTGACCTCCCTCCTCCAGGACCAGGGGAGCCACACAGCACAGAGCTTAAGTACAAACACTGTGGAGTCAGGCTGCTAGGATTCAGATTTTGGTCCTGCTAATTACAAGCTGAATGGAGAGGTCCAGTGGGTCTCCCTTAACCTCTCTGAGCCATGATTTCTTCTTTTCCGAAATGAGGATAGCATGCAATTGGAGCGCTAGCTGCAGTGCCGGGCACACAGTGGGTATGGAGTCGGGGGAATGCTGTGATTCCCCGAGGATGACCTCTGCCCTGCTCCCCACCTCTCCCCCAGGCACCCCCTTTGCTTTGTGCAAGCCTGGTGAACCATCAGAGAGTACACCTGCTCAAAAAGTGTGGGGGACATTGGGGAGTCGGCTCTAACTTGGGACCTGAAGAAACCTGTCCCTCCCCCGTCCCCCGGTCGACAGAGGCCTGAAAATGGGGCGAGCATCTCCCAGCATGCCCACTGCCCCCATACGCCCACTAGGAGAGGTGAAGTCCCCCAACTCGCAGCTGTATCCCCACTCTCCTGGGTCCCTCATAACAAGTTAACCTCACCATACCCCTTTCGGAAGCAGAAATCAGTTTTTTCTTTTCCAGGAGTGCTCGCAGAGCCAGAGCCAGGGCCCTGAGTCCCTGGACCCTGAGCCCTTGGACCCCAGGACCCTCTCTCCTCAGCTCACACTCTGGGGGTGGCCAGGCCCCCTGCCATGTACTCTCCTGTGGAGACATAGGAGCTGGGGACTCCGGTGGCGGTGGGTGGGGGGCAGGCCAGAAAAGCCCTGAGTGCCAAGAGGGGAGATATGGGAGAGAGACTGTAAAGTGGTGAGACAGGAACCAGGTAGAGCAGCCTGGAGTGGCCTCAGGACCGGCTGATTAGGCGGCAGGCACCCGGGGCGAGTGAAGGCTGAGCCCCATGGACAGCAATTTTCCATGGGGTCCCAAGATTTCCTGGAGGAAGACTGGATCCTCTCAGGTGCTGGGACAGGGATGTGACCCAAGACCGGATCCTCCCAGGGGGTGGGAGCGGAGTGCTCCGGGCTGGCTTTCCCGCCCTGGGGGTTTCGGCAAAGCCGTCCACACCCCAGGTCGGGAGGCCGGACTGGAGGAAGTACAGAGGGGGTCATCCCCCTCCACTCCAGGCTGGTTCCACTTGCACCAGCCCACTTCATTTGTGGGGAAAAAGCCCCCAACGGGAGGAGAGGAGAAGGGGATAGGTGGGCAGGCGGGAGGCACGAGCTCCCCAGGAGGAAGGAGAGCCACTCGGGGGTTGAGGGTAGAGGACGGGGGTCGCCCAGGACGCAGGAGGCCCTCAGAATGGAGGACGGGACCCAGCTGCCGGCGAGACCTTGCGTCGCTAACTCCCCGGGTGCGGGAGTGGATGTGCGTGCCTCGGTGCCCGGGCGTAAGGGAGCAGAGGCGCCGCCGGGGAGGGCTGAGCGCACGGGCCCCGCGGTACCCGGTCGCCGACCGGCCGGTGCAGGCGTCGCGCAGAGCCGGGCATCTCCGGCCACCGCTGTGCCAGCCCATCTGTGCCCGGGAAAGTGAGGCCAGCCCGGGACACCCAGCGGGGCATGCCTCCCCGCGCCCCCAGCCCGGGTCCCCCGGCCCGACGGCCCCACTCACCACAGAGACATGGCGGCCCGGTCCAGGGCGGCGGCGGAGCCGGGCGCGCGGATCGCAGCTCTGGGCACCGCGGCTCGGGGACGGCGGGCGGGGACCTGGACCGGGGTGGGCACCGGGACGGGGGCGGGCGGGGGCGGGCATGGGCGGAGGCCGGGACGCGCCCCCGCCGAGGCTTTCCTCTTCCCCGCGGCCGGAGGAGGGGCCGGGAGGGTAGGCGTTGGCCCAGGTACCTTAACCCTTTCGGCGCCCCCGGCCCTCCATCCCCGCGGCCGCGCGCCGAGCCCTCAGCCCCGCGCAGGGCGGCAATTACCCATTTCCCGGGGGTGGCGCCCGAGCCCCGGGAGCGCCCGGAGCCGCCCAGGATCACTCGGCCCGAGCGTGAGTGGCTGAGTCAGGACTTCGGAGCCCACGAGGGTCACTCACGCCCCCAGGGACGCGGTTTCCCCCGCGGGGCTTCCCTGGGGTCGCCGGCCCCTCTGGACTCTTGCGGACCGGGACCCCACCCATCTCCAACCTCCCCAGGCGCGCGGGGCCCAGCCATTTCCCTCCGGCCCCGTCCGGACTTTTTCTGGGTGGGGGAGGCAGAGGCAGACAGGGCTTCCTTTCCCCCCTCTGTTTCCCTCTGCCCTCTCCCCTAACACCCCCCGCCCCCCACCCCCGCACCTAGCTACCTAAGGCTGGGTCTACCGAGGAGAGGGACTGGGGCTGGGAGAGCAGAAGCCCGCGCAGAGGTCAGGGGGAGGCCGGGCTGCCTGAGTGGGGACCCCGGCCCAGGCCTCAGCTCAGCCCTGAAACCTTCTCTGTGTCCCCGGACAATAGCCCTCTCCATCTCTGGGGTCCTTCTCGCCTCTGGAAGCCCCTCCTCACCACCAAGGAAAGGCCTCTCTGCCGGCCCAAACTTCCTTTTCATCCATCAACAAGTATTTCACTCGAAACCTTTTTTGTCCCTAAGCCTTTATTAATCTGTTTGTGTACGACACACCCAGGGACTCCTAGGGAGTGGGCTGCACAAAGACAGAGAACTCACAGGGGCGTTCTTGGCCCGGGTGGGTCTGGGGTGGTGGGCGTTCCATCCAGGTGACTTCCAGAATCCTCTAACAGGTAATGTCTGTCCTAGCCTTGTTCCATGGTGAGGTCCCATCACTGAGCTTACAGTAGGGCCTCAAAAAGGCCCACAGTAGGGCTTCCCTGGTGGCGCAGTGGTTGAGAGTCCACCTGCCGATGCAGGGGACACAGGTTCGTGCCCCGGTCCAGGAGGATCCCACATGCCGCGGAGCGGCTGGGCCCGTGAGCCATGGCCGCTGAGCCTGCATGTCTGGAGCCTGTGCTCTGCAACGGGAGAGGCCACAGCAGTGAGAGGCCTGCGTACCGCAAAAAAAAAAAAAAAAAAAAGGCCCACAGTAGTGAAACAGAAGCATTTCACAGTCCAGTAAATAACAGCTAACATTCATCAGCAGTGCAATATGCAAAGCACGGTCTAGGCCCCTGCGTGAAATGACTGAGTCCTAGAGGCTGTTATTATTACCACTTTACAAAGGAGGAAGTGGAGGTGCTGCCTCCAGTGAGTCAGGTCTCATAGTAGGCAAACCCAGGAAGCCTGCCTGGCTCCGGAGGCAGGCCCTTTTGCCCTTCACTCAGGGAAAGCAGTGACAGGGAGCAACTTCCTGCCAAGGGGCACCCAGGGAGGCCAGGAGGCCTTCAGGTACAGTCAGAGGCAGGTAGTAGGAAGCCTAAGGACCCCAGCTGGACCCCAGGCCCCTGAGACTCCGGTGAGGAGCCCTTTCTTTAAGGCTCGAGGGCCCATTGGAGGGGTAGGAGAAAGCCAGCACTCAATAGCATTTTTCCTGGATGTTGCAAGCCTCAGGGAGGGACTGTGAAGGGCCTTTCAGGCAGAATTCCAGAGGAGAACCCTGGGACCAGCGCCTTAGTAACAGCCCCTCCCAAGTACCAGAGCAGGAAGAAGGTCTGATCTGCAGCCCAAAGCCCCCCTTGGCCTGTCAGCCTGCTGTTGAGGGCCACCCACAGTCCCACTGACCACCCATCCTGCAGGGCACCAGGTAGTTCACTGCCCAGGCTTCTGTGTTCTCTTGCTTTGCCCTGCAAGCATGGCCTTGAGGGAGGGCTAGTGCTGGCCTGGCTGAGGAGAGCCCGCCCTGCCTCAGCACTGACCTCTCACCTGGAAGCTGCGGGTCTTTTTAGGAGTCTAATGAGGGGTGGACACAGTGATCTCTGGGAAGGGAATTTGAGCCCAGGGTTAGGGACTGGAGCGGCAGTGTCGGGTCCGTGGGTCTGCACTTCCTGCATGTCACCGGGGGCAGGTGGCTTATCGCCCTGAGACCTGTTTCCTGGCAGCACGGAATTACAGAGATGACGCATGTGAAGCTTGATCAGTGCCTCCTGCAACGTGGCGAGCCAATCCATAGGCCCCAGAACCCAGGAGGGTTCAAAGGTGACAATGGGAAGACCGCTGCCAAAGGCAGCAGAGTGTTTGCCAGTGGAATCTGGTCCATTGAGAGGAACAATTTGTCATCATGGGTTCATTTGATCTGTGCCTCGGTCAGACTCAGCCTGGGAAATGGATGACAGTTAAATACTCAGTGCTCGACTCTGGGGTGGGAGCCAGGCCAGCCCCTGGTCAGCTTGCACCGTCAGTCTGACAGGCTCCCCTGGGGCTGCTTGGGCCTGTCCCTCTCAGGAGTGCCAGAGCTCACCCAGTCTGGCCCACTCCACCTGTCCCAGCCCCTGCCCTTCAGGCAGAGTCCCAGCAGCAGATTCCTGCTGACGTCTCAAGCCTTGACGGGGGTGGTCGAGTGAGGCCCCTGAGGAGGCAGAGGTCAGTCTGCAGATGGAATCTGTCACCTGCCCCACAGCCAGTGGCTGAAGACAGAGGGAAGCTGCAGAAACTGATCCGGGAGGTGGAGGGGGCCCTGGAGGGAGGGTGGGGGAAAGGAAGCAACCGGTTAGGCGGGGCTGGCATGGGTCCCAAGCATGGTGGAAGTGGGTCAGCTGTCCCTGTCACATGGTCATCCTCTGCTCCCCTCAGGTTGATGTTCTGCCCTGAAAGAGGGAGCTCAGTGAGCCCTGCCTGGGAGATCGCCAAGAGCCCCCTTCCCCCTCCCCCCTCCCCCTCCCCCTCCCCACTTTCTTTCACATCAGCCCCACCAACCCTCCAGAACTGGTTGGGATCCTGACCCTGCTGGTTTCCCCTGGGATGAAAGCCCGGGGCCCAGAGCCTGCTGAGCCCTCAGATGTGGAGGGCCCTCTGCAGGACCAGAGGAGGCACTGGGCCAGCCTCTGGCCAAGGTGTGAGGAGCTCTGGGCACTTGGGAGAGAGGGGATGGAGCTCAGAGCTGGGCAAAGGCTGCAGGGTGGAGAGTGGCCCTGGCTGTGGTCCCTTAGGTGCAGCATGTGTGAGCGTGTGAATTCACATCCTCCCCAAGTAGGAGTCTGCGCTCCAGGGGCAGCCACGGCCAGTGCTTCGAGGGTGGCCATCTACACTTGCACCATGGGGTCTGTTCATTCACACTGGAGTGTCAGAAGCCATCGCTCTTTGGTGAAGGTGTGTGCCTGGCAAGAAACTGCACAGGCCCCTCTGTTCGAGCCTGAATGAGCCCCATAACCCAGCAGAGCAGTGCCCTGGGCCCAGAACTTTCTGTAATTGGTCTTGGGTGCCCCCCCACCTACAGTGATCAGACTGGAGAGTTAGCCAGTCCTTGGTCAGTATGAGCATGTCCTTGAATTTGCCCTGGGATGGAAAGTGGTTCTCCCTCGGGCTCCTGGGCAGGGGTAGGAGGTCTGCTTTTGTGCTTCTCCGCAATAGGTGCTTTAAGTGGGGCAGCATTGATTGCACTGTCACACACCACCTGTCCAGGAGGTGTGGGGTGAGGCCCACTGTCCTCACCTACCTCTGGTCCTCAGAGGCCACCATATCCCCAGCAGAAACCTGACCCACCTTGCAGGGCATGCTGGGAGGGGCTTCCTGGTCAAGGGAGGCAGTGCACACACTGGCACTGGAGGAGCCCCCCGCAGGCAAACTCTGTCCCCCCTGCAGTCTTCCAGGGGAACGTGTTTCCTGTGGGTTGGCCCTCCCTTTAAAGAGTGAGAGGAGCAGGAGGCGGTCCAAAAGGAGTGAGCAGAGAGGTGGGGGGATGGGGAAGAAAGGGGGGCTCGGGGAGGGGGCAGGGAGGAGGGACAGGGTTTTGAAGCATGGGTGGTCGACTTGGAGTCTGAGAGGTCACCTCACCCAAAGGAAGACTGGGCCAAAGAGAAGCCCAGATCACAGGGGCTTGAGAGAAGATGGGAGGAAGGTAAAAGGGGCTCCTTGCAGGGTCCCCATATGAGCAACACAACGGGCAACCCCATTGCTTCCAGGGAAGCCCGAGATGCCCTTCTAGGGCCAAATCCTGATGGAGCCAAGACTGACTCAACAACTAAGAAGGTGATATTGCCATAACCGGTGAAGCTGCTTTCAAATCATGATTCCAGGGCCTGCCTGCAGAGAATCTGATGGAACCTGGGAAATTGTATTTTCCCACTTTCCTAGATGATTCTGATGCACAGGAAGGTTTGGGAGCCACTGGTGTTGAACCCTCCAATTCCAGCTCTTTTGGTCAGCCGTGGGCAAGGGCCAGCACAGGGACAGTTCCTCCTGGGAGCCTGGGGACAGGAAAGACCTAATGGGAGGCAGGTGTGGAGGAAATCAGGCCAAGATGGAAGAGCTGAGGAGTTCGCTTTTCCCATCGAAGCAGGAGGCAGTTGAGGAAGCGGCCGCGGAGTCAGTGGCTTGAGAAGACGGGGGGAGGGTGGCCACAGCCCTTGTATGGGATCTGAGAAAGCCAGGGAGGGACAGAGGCGTGGTAAGCGCCAGGCAAGGGTGGTCCCGTGCGCCCTGGAGACTCAGACCTGCGACTGAGGCAAGGATTGTCCGGGGCCCCTCTGGCTGCAAGTGACAGACACCCAAATCCAAGTAGCTCAAGCTTGTTTGATGGGCCAGTGATTGTGTCTGGGGGGTTCGGGTGCCATGATCGGCCGGGCCTGGGTCACATGTCCGCTGCTGTAGTCGGAACAACTGTGAGGGGGCAGAGCCCTTAAAGGAAGCTGCTATTCTCAAGAAGGCAAGGGAAGAGCTGCCCGGGCCAGTCCTCCCGCTGACGCCCCCTTGGACTCTCAAACTGCCCTGAGAAACAAGCCCTAAGCCTGAGGGCCCCAGAAGGAAGAAGAAGGGTGGTGTCTGTGTGGGAAGTGTCTGTAAATGTTTTCCTGACAAGTCCTTCTCTCCAGGCTGGCCACTGGGGGGATGGGCACAGCCCCCTTGCGGGGCTGGCCTCCCCTTTCCTGTGCCTGGGCCCCCACTGGCTGGCCTGGGGGCAGCCGAAGCCACCCTGGCCTTTGTAGGGGTGGGAGCCAGTCACATGTGGGTGGAGCTGGTCAGACGAGAGAGAAGCCACAATTGAAACAGGCCCAGGAGCAGGGTCAGGGCGGCCTGTGAAGAAGTTGGGCGGGAACGAGAGGCACACTCCCCGGATGCTGCCCTGGACACAGGCCAGCTGGGCTGAGCCCCAGGCTGCTGTGGGCAGGGCGTGGTGGGCACTCACAGCAGACACACACAGAGCCACACAGGCAAGCAAGCGACAGACCCAGACACACACACACACACACCCAGGGACAGGCAAGAACACACGGACGTATTTAGAGACACACAGCACTCAGACACAGACACATTCACACACAGAAGCATGCATGTTTGGCATGACAGTCATAATCATACACACTCGAGATACATGCACACCTGGTAAGAAATACACGCAGACACACTTATACACCTACAGAGACACACACTTCCACAGAGAGAGGCACATACACACACCTAGACTCACCCATAGACACACCCAGATACTCATCACACATGCACACACACCTTCACACACACACACAAGTCCAGGTGGGAGGGGCTTCCCCCAACCAGCTCATCTGCTACCAGTGAAACCCTGCTTGGCAGGCCTTTGAGAATGGGCTCGGCACCATTGGCACCATTGGCTCGGCATCGGATCCCTACTGCATCCTTGAGTGGCCTCTTCTGATCTCCTGCAGGTCCTCAAGCCTATGCCCACCCATACCTCCAGAAACCTCCAGCTACTGACCACAGGCCCTTTGCACCACCCGAGTCTACCTCCCATCCCTACCCCAGCTGCCCTGGCCTTCCTCTCTCCTTCACCAAGACTCCAGCTTCCTTCTGCTCAAATGTGCTCCCCCCTGCTGCATCGAGTGAACTTCTGCTCATCTTTCAAAACCCACCCCAAATGTCCCCTTCCTTGGAGTAGGTGCTCCCTCTCTTGGCTGGCATCATGTCTGTCTGTCTGTCCCCCCTCCACCTGTCCCACCACAACCAAGAGCAGGGGCAGGCCTTTCTGTTCTCCTGGCGGCACGGGGTGGGGGAGGCACCGATGCCGTTGGCTGAATAACAGAGGGCGTGAATTACCAGCATTGGCTGCCTCGAGGAGACCCTGGCACAGACGAGGCCAGTCTCGCCACAGCCGTATTCAGAGGATGACGGGGTGTGCCCACCCCAGGGAGCCTTGGGAGGTCCAGACAGATCGGCAGGGCTCCCGCCCCACCCCCAGCACGCACGTTCAAGTTCACACTGACACGCATTCACACGAGGGTGGGCATTGTGCCCTCTCATCCTGGACAGCTGGGTGCCCCCTCCCCCCAGGCCATCAATGACTCACATCCCTGCCCGCCAGGCGGCCGGCTTGGGCACACACAGCCTCCTTTCAGCCCCTCGGCCTCAAACACACTAGCTTAGTCTTCCTTCCCGGCGCCTCCCCCTCGGCTGTGAGCCGGCCTGCCCTCCCCGGCCTGGCAGCTCAGCCCCACCGGGAGGCCTCCCTCCTCTCCGAAGCACAGGGCTCCCTGTCTCTCGTCACCCGGCCCCTGTCCAAGCCCTGAATGGCTGCCTTTTCATGGCCCAGAGCCTGGCCAGGTGCATTCTGGGCAGCCCTGCTCCTACCACAGCCCGCCGGGTAGCTGTTGGCCTGGTGCTGCTACCACCGAGGGGCCAGAGCCAGAGGGACCACACTAGCCGAGACTCAGAGCCCCAAAAGTCCCTCCTAGGCTCTGGTCAAAGGCCTCTCCACATTGACAAAGACTCTTCTTCACACACATACCCTCCCCCTGCTTCCCTAGCAGCCCTGGAGAGCTTGGCCAGAAATGGGGTGTCATTATTCCCATTTTACCGAAGGAACAACTGAGGCCCAGAGAAAAGTCAGCCTGCTGGTGAATGGCAGAGCTGGGACCGGGTCTCGGAAAAGACTGGTTAATAACACGATAGGCCTTGCAGAACTGCAGTGAGCACGGTAAAGGGCTGAGCCAGGAGCCTTGGAGAAGGGGTCCAAGAGTGGGCTTCATGTGACAATGGTCACAAAATCTGTTCTGGGCTTTGTACCCAGCACCCCTCCCTTTTGGTAACAGACCTCCTCCCTCTGGTCTCAGGGTGGGCTCTCAACCAGGCTGGGCCAGTCAGTCTCTTATGCCCCCTCCTGCCCTGACAGCATGCTTGGTCCAAGGGGGTGGGCCTGTGACCTAAACTGTGCCAGTCAGGGCTCTGCCCTGGGGAGTGGAACCTGGGGAGGGACACCCCTTTCCTCTCTGGTCACCAGGCTTTTGAGAGTGTGGCTCTGAACATATTGGGGAAGTGCTGTGCTCACGCACCCCGTGCCCCACTCACAAACAACAACAAACAACACGCACAGCAAACAGAGAAACAGGGCCGGAATCCTGGATCTAGAGGCCCTGTGGTTGGCAAAGTATTGCCCCTCCCACAAAGCTGTCCCTGCCCTGACCCTCAGAACCTGTTACCATATTAGGAAACAGGCAAAAAGGATCCAGATGTAATTAAGGTTCTAGACCTGGAAATAGGGTGTTTAGCCTGGATTATCCAGGTGGGCCCAATCTAATCATGAGAGGCCTTGAAAGCAGAGACCCTTCTCTGGCTGGAAGCAGACGGGAGCATCAGAGAGACTCCAGGTGTGAGAGGCATTTGACGTGCCTTTACTGGTTGTGAAATATAGGGATCCACTTGGAGCCTAGAGACCAGAGAGGCCCCTGGGAGTTGCAGGTGGCCCCCAGTTAACAGCCAGCAAGGATTCGGGAACCTCGATCCTGCAGCCAAAAGGAACTGGATTCTGCCCACAGTGTGAATGAGCTTAGAAGCATATTCTTCCCAGAGCCTCCCAATAAGAGCCCACCAACACCGTGATTTTTTTTTTTTTTTTTTTTTTTTTTTTGCGGTACGCGGGCCTCTAACTGTTGTGGCCTCTCCCGTTGTGGAGCACAGGCTCCGGACGCGCAGGCTCAGCGGCCATGGCTCACCGGCCTAGCCGCTTTGCGGCATGTGTGATCTTCCCGGACCGGGGCACGAACCCACGTCCCCTGCATCGGCAGGCGGATGCTCAACCACTGAGCCACCAGGGAAGCCCCAACACCTTGATTTTGACCTTGTAAAATTCTGAGCAGAGAAACTAGCTGAGCCACCCTGGGCTTCTGACCTACTGACGTGTGAGAGAATAAATTTTGAGCTGCTAAATTTGTGGTAATTGGTTACTGTAGTATTAGGAAGATAAAATAGGGCCTGAGAACTAGTGCCACCCTGCCTCCCCTGATTTGGTTACAGGGGCCAATAATTTTTTGTTGGTCGTTTTTGTCACCCACCCACAAGCAAAGACTCTGGACTTTGCCCAGAAGCTCAGGTGGCCCAGCTTTGCCCCTTCCTCACCCAGCAGGGCTGATGTCACTGGGGAGAGGTCCAGCGCCTGAGAGACAGGGATGAGTGACTTATCTGAGAATTTTCTATGGTGACTTAGTCAATACTTGTGAAGGTTGGCAGGGTCAATAGACATAGGGAGTTGTGGTCCAAGGTGGCAACATAGGAGGTGCCTGAGCCCACTTCCTCCCAGGAACACACCAAATCTATGTCGACACATGGAGCAGTTCTTTCTGAAAGAAACCCAGAAACTAGCTGAGTGACAACTACACATCGAGAAAATAGGGGAAAAAACCTACATTGAAAGGATAGGAAAGGCTGAGACACACTCTTGCCATATACTCCACCCCTGGTAGAGTGACATGTACCAGGAGGGGACTCACAATTCCCAGCTTCTCTCTCAGGGGTGGAGGGTTTGGACCCCAGTCTAGTGTGCCAAATTCTAAAACTTCCACCCGAGGGAAGAGTCCCCCAAACACCTAGCCCTGAAAGCCAGACTATACCAAACAAACAAACAAACAGTTCTTAACTGGCTATACTCCCAGGGCTCTACTATCAAAATTCCAAAGGTATTTTTCACAGAAATAGAAAAAACAACCCTACAACTTGTATGGAACCACAAAAGGCCTCAAATAACCAAAGCAATCTTGAGAAAGATAAACAAAGTTGGAGGAATTACACTTGTGGTTTCAAATTATATTACAAAGCTATAGTAATCAAAACAATATGGTATTGGCACAAAAACAGACGAAAGATCAATGGAACCAAATAATGAGCCCAGAAGTAAATTTATGTATATGTAGTCAATTAACTTACAGCAAAAGAGCCAAGGCCAAGAATATACAGTGGGGAAAGTATGGTCTCTTCAATAAATGGTGTTGGGAAAACTGGTTAGCAACATGCAAAAGAGTGAAACTGGACCCCTCTCTTATACCACACCCCAAATCAACTCAAAATGGATTAAAGACTTGTATGTATTACGACCTGAAACCATAAAGCTCCTAGAAAAAGACATAGGGGGTAATCTCCTTGACATGAGTTTTGGCAACTTTTGGGATATTTTTGGATTTGATACCAAAGGAAAGGCAACAAAAGCAAAATTAACAAGTGGAACTACATGAAACTAAAAAGTTTCTGCACAGAAAAGGAACCATCAACAAAATGAAATGGCAACCTGCGGAATGGAAGAAAATATTTGCAAATCATATATCTGATAAGGGGTTAATATCCAAAATATATAACGAACTCAAACAACTCAACAGCAAAAAAAAACAAACAATCTGATTTTAAAATGGCCATTTTCTCAAAGAAGACATCCAAATTGTCAACAGGTACATGAAAATGTACTCAACATCGCTAATCATCAGGGAAATGCAAGTCAAAACCGCAATGAGATATCACCTCATACCTGTTAGGATGGCTTTTATAGGACAGAGGAAAAGATAACAAGTGTTGGTGAGAATGTGGGGAAAAGGGAACCCTTGTGTGCTTTTGGTGGGAATGTAAATTGGTGTAGCTACTATGGAAAATAATATGGAGGTTCCTCCAAAAAATTAAAAAAGGAGCTACCATATGATCCATCAACCCCATTTCTAGGTATATATCCAAAGGGAATGAAAAAAGTGTTTCAGAGAGATATTTGCACACCCATGTCTACTGCAACATTATTCACAATAGCCAAGATATGGAAACAACCTAAGCGGCTGTCAATGGATGAATGGATAAAGAAGATGTGAGATACACACACACACACACACACACACACACACACACACACACACACACACACACACACCACACATACACACGAATATTATTCAGCCATGAAGGAAATCTTGCCATTTTTATTTCTTTTTTATTTTTTTGCTGTACGCGGGCCTCTCACTGTTGTGGCCTCCCCCGTTGTGGAGCACAGGCTCCGAACATGCAGGCTCAGCGGCCATGGCTCACGGGCCCAGCTGCTCCATGGCACGTGGGATCTTCCCGGACCGGGGCACGAACCTGTGTCCCCTGCATCGGCAGGCGGACTCTCAACCACTGCGCCACCAGGGAAGCCCAAATCTTGCCATTTTTGACAACATGGATGGACCTTGAGTGCATTATGCTAAGTGAAAAAGCCAGACAGAGAAAGATAAATACTGCATGTTATCACTTATATGTGGAATCTAAGAAAAAAGTCAAACACATAAAAACAGAAAATTGGTTGCCAGGGGCTGGGGGTGGGGGAAATAGGCAGAGGTTGATAAAAGGGTACAGACTTTCAGCTATAAGATAGATAAGGGGAATTCCCTGGCGGTCCAGTGGTTAGAACTCCGCCTTTCCACTGCTGTGGGCCTGAGTTCGATCCCTGGTCAGGGAACTAAAATCCTGCAAGCTGTGCAGTGCAGCAGCAAAAAACAAAAGATAAATAAGGTCTAAGGATCTGAGGTGAAACATGGTGACTAGAGTTGATAACACTGTATTGTATACTTGTGATTTGCTGAGAGTGGAACTTAAATGTTCTCACCAAATAAATAAATAAATAACTCTGTGAAGTGATGGCTGTTAATTAACTAGATGGGGGGATCCTTTTACAGTGTATTAGAAGGTCTGAGTTACCAAGTCTGAGCACATCGAGTGTTCCTGAGGATGCAGGGCCCCTGGAACTCTCGTCCACTGGGGGTGGGAATGTCAATTGTCGCAACACCTTCAGAAAACTGTTCGATGGTTCCTTAATAAGTTAAACATATACTTATCACATGACCCAGCCATTCCACTCCTAAGTATTTATCAAAGAGAAACAATCCTCAGTCCCTACAAACACTTGTACCTGAATGCTCACGGCATCTTTATTTTTAGTAGCTAAATAAACCAATGGTGATATTATAAAATGGACCACTGCTCAATAATAAAAAGGACTAAATTCCTGATACACACCACAACAGGGATACATCTCAAAATAATTATGTTGAGTGAAAGAAGCCAGACCAGAAAGAATACCTGTTGTATGATTCTAGTGTGTACGTAGAAGTTGGGAAAATACAAGCCTGCCTTTAATGACAGAAAAATCAGTCGCCTAGAGGTGGGGGGAGGAGACGGGAGAGGTTCCAAGAGGCCAGAGGAAGCCTTTGGGGGTGATGGGTCTCTTCACTCTGCTGCTTGTGGCGTGGTTTCATGGGTGTTTACACGCATCCGAATTGATCACATTGTACGTTAGACAATTACAGTTGATTGTATGTTGATGACACCTCAGTAAAACCGTTAAAAAGCAGCAGCAGCAGTACTAGACACGGGCTCCCTGAGGGGGTTTGTGGTTTGCGGGGAGGAGAGTTGAGGCCCAGCCAGGAGTAGCTCCAGCGGGGGAGCCCTGGACCGAGAGCCAGGGCCCTGGTGCTCTCGGGATGCTGACTCCAGGCCACTGGCCCTGCGCCGGTGAATCCTGCACCTTCAGGTGTGCTGTGCCCACCCCACAGGACACTGGGAAGAGGCCCTCCCTGCCCTCCCAGAGCTCCCGGCAAAAACCTCCAGGATGTCTGTGCTGTGACGGGGTGGGGGTGAGGGGGAGGGGTAAGAAAGGCCTCCTGGGAGCTGGTGTCCCAGCAGAGGCCCAAGGAGGAATGGGGGTGTGTGGGGAAGGGCAGGCACACGTGGGCTGTCGGCCAGGGACAGGGAGGAAGGAGCAGCCTGTGTCTCCTGGGGGCTAACCGCTCCCTGGGAGCCCGCGGGGCCGTCCTTCTCCAGGGTGTGGGCCCCTTGACCCCAGCCTGGGCCGGGGATCCGCTCAGCCCCTCCATCGCCTGGCTGCTGGTCCTGCTACCCTCCCCCCAGCGCAGGGCAGGGGCTCAGGAAGCCGGACTCCGCCTAGAAAGTGGTAACACAGACGCGGTGTGACACACATTTCAGGGGCCTGGACCCCTGCCCCAGTGGAGACCCCAGCCTGCTCCGGGCACTGTGGGAGAGCATCCCTCAGCCAGGGATAAGGGGACGATGTGATTCTGTCCAGGGTTGGCAGAGACACAGTGACATTGCTTGCCATAGGTGTCTGGACTGTAGGCAGCTGCCGCCTATGCGGCGTCCCCCTCGGGCTTCGGACGTGGAAGGAATGAAACCGCGAGGCTCGCCTTCGTGCTGACTTTTCCCGTTCCCTTTCAGCTAAGGCTGCTTTGGGAAGGTGAAACCTCACACCCAGTCCTGCTTGACCAAGGAAGCTTCCAGCAGGACCGGGAGAGCTGGGCTTAACGCCCCTTCCTACCCTATTTCCCACGGACGGATATGCCTCTCAACAGCCTCGGGCTCCCTGCAGGAGAGCAAGGCCTTTGGCCGTGGAAGACTGAGCTGATCCACTTCCAGAGAAGCCAGGGGGCCAAGGGAGGCCTTGTCTTCAGGGGTCCTCCCAGCCTCCACTTCTGAGTGGCAGCTCTTTTCCCATTCCCCACCCCATCCTGCTCTCCCCATCAAAACGGGGAGGGGAGACCCTGGCAGAATCATTTCTTCTCTGACTGGAAGTTTCCTCTCTCTGGGATTTGTGGTTCAAGCCATGTTGGCCCAGTCGTGCGTGGACCACAGTTCTGGATCGGTTTGGTCTTGGTTTGAGGCTCACCTTAGACACAGGATACCATCTCGATTCTCAGTTTATGGAGCCAGAGGCGCCAGGACAGAGGGGAGGTTCCCTCCGCGCCTTTCTGCTTAGACCCTCTTGTCGCTGGGTGAAGTCCCTGGTGCCCTCCCATCTTCCTGAACTGTCATCTGGCTGGAGCAGGGGCTGGAAGATTCGCAGGAGCCCCAGAAAGATGAGACCTGAGAAGCGCTGGGAGGAAGCGGGTCTGTGAGGGGTGGGGTGAGGGACAGGAGTGGATAAAAGCATTTTCAGAGCCGGGGGCCCCATGATTCTGGAGAGTGGGACCCAAGATCTTCCCTTAACATGGGAGGGTCACTGCAGGTACGGGGGAGCCACTGATTATAGATGTTGGAGAACCAACAAAGGAGAAAAGAAAACCCAGCCTGGATCTGACGCTGTAACAGCAGAAGCTGACCAATGGAGGCGTGAGTGAGGGCGTGGGGGGTCTGAGCCAGGAGCCCAGCGCTGGGAGGTCTGCTCCAGGGCACAGAGAGAGGGGAAAAGGCCAGAGCCATTCCAGGGGGCCAGAAACAGCAGTGAAGGCATTTCAGTGCCTGTCTGACACCCCCAGGCAGTAGTCACGGTACCTTACCTTCTGGTAGAAACCTTTTTTGTTAGCCACACCACCGTGCAGGAAAAAGATGGCAGTGTGTTTTATCCCTGAGCCAGACTGAGTTTCTGAGAAGATGTATTTAACCACAACTATGACCTTGACTTTTTGGTCCAGTTTGTTTGGCCTGCTGCTGCTCCTGCCTTATGATGACCTCCGAATCCTTGCAGGACCCCTGACCCTTACGACCGAGGCTGTGGAGGGAGTCTAGTCCCCAGCAGACCGCGAGCTTAGCACTGCAGCATCACCCTTGGTCCCTTTGCTGATTCCCCGCACCCGGCCTCATGGTCACCTCTCTTGTCCCCTCCTAGTCTTACATTTACACACATCACAGAGGGGACCCTCACCATTTGGAAAAAACAGTGCAGGTGGAAAATTGTTCTCTCAAGAATCACAAGGGACCCAGTCAAACGACGTTTCCTTGAAGAGACCTGAGGCGGAAGGGGACGAGCCACAGCATCGGGCCACACTTCCTGTGGGCCAGAGCGGGGAGCACGTGGGTGGGTGGGAGGGCAGTTGCCTATGAAAATAATCAGAAGCAGAGCTAGCGACGCTTTTCCCCAGCCGCTAAGAGAAGGTGGGTTTTGAAGGAAGGCTGGGAGCGATGTGGCCGGCAGAACCTGCCAGCAGCCCGAGTCTAAGCGGGTAGGTCACTGCTTCAAGTCGTAGGCTTGATGGTAAGTGACACCCAACACGAAGAATCATTAAACACACAATCAAAAAGGCAGGGAGTTATCGGTGATTTATTGGCCCAGATGAGCAGGAAGGATCAGGGTGTTGCTGGAGACGGCTGCAAGCGGGACTCTGTCCAGGGATCTCACCTCTGTTTCCTCCTCAGTGGCGCCTCCTTCTCTCCTCCTGCAGGAGTGAACGCGGCCGGCATCTCAGCTTCGCCATCCAGAGGGAAAGGGGCCCCCAGGTCTGACTGGCGTGGCTCAAGTCCACCTCCCCCCCGCATGACTCCAGGGGGGCCAGGGTCAAGGCAGAGAATGGGATCTCCATTTGGACCATGTGGTGAGGGCGGGGTGAGGAGAGGCCCCTCCTTGGAGGGAGGTCTGCTCAGGCATCCCGTGGCAGCACCCGAGCTTCTGATCACCAAGGAATACCAGACACAGGTGGGACGGCCCCACGGATGGTGCGGCAGTCACGACGCCTTAAAGCCATGTCGCCGTTGGGAGACGCCACCCTACACCTCAGCTTTGGTGGTGCCTCTGCAGCCTCTCGGTCAAGGCTCTCCCTTGCCAGCTGCCCCCCTGCACCTTTCTTAGTACCTGATCCTCCTTGAAGTCATTGTAATGGAAATGTCACTCCATTCTTCCCTACGCTCTGCAGTCGCCGGGACAACAAGGGTGCAGGCTCCCTGGTTGCTCAGAGGAGGGACTGGCCGGGCCTGGCTTGGCCCCCTTTCTGGTGATGGGGGAGTCGGTCTCCTTGGGGTTCCAAGGTGGTCCAGTGATAGCCAGGTTCCCACCTCCCTATTTCCAGGTGTCCCCCCCGGGGGCCCCCAAAAGCTCAGAAATCCTTCTCTTTTGCCTGATTTTTGTGTTTTTCCACTTGCCCCCTACTCCATGCCCTTTGTGGATGGAAAGTCCTGGTCACTGTATGCCTGCCCGGGAGCCCACGCCCAACGCTCCCCTCCCCGTCTCTGGGCCCCTCTGCCCTGGGCAACTGGGGCCTCATCTGTAGGGCTTTGGGCTCAGAAACTGGGTCCCCCTGAAGATGGCCCAGCTGGGAACCCCACACCAAAACATTAATCGACCCTCAAGCCCCGGGGCCACGGGGCGCCCAGGAGGCCCCAAGCCCTCCAGTCATGCTGCTCCCCAGGGCGGCCCTGGAAGACTGGCCTTTGGCCTGGCGCTAGTGTCCCCCAGTTCACGTCCCAGCCACTTCCGCCTGCACTCTTCTTGCTTCTGGCTTCGGCAATTTATCCAGGCTCTATGCCTGCCTTCTGCCGGTGCAGCCAGGTCCCCAGTACGCCCAGACCCTGCCCCTCTGCACTTGTAAGTCACTGGGACCCTCAGCCTGGCTTCCCCCTTGAAGATGCTGTTGCCTGGGTTCAAGCCTGGCCTGAGTGCACCCCGGGAACCCGCTGACGTGAGGAAGGCATCCACACTTATCTCCCCCGCAGCCCTGTCAGTGCTCCCACCTGGGTGTTTCAGAATCAGAACACAAAGCCCTAGGAGTGTGTCTGGGGAGCCCTCCTGACTCTCTGGGAGTGACTGGGAGGCAGCAGCAGTGCCGCACCCCTAGGCACACATGGCGGCTGTGTTTCTAGGCGGTACAGAGATAACGCAAGTGCAATCAGCAGCAGTGTGTCAAGAGGGAAAGTGTTCCAGGGCACCCCCAGTGACCAGATAGCACCCTCAGTTATCACGTGACCCAGGAGCAAGGCTCCATGTCAGCTCCTGCAGGGCAAAGGTCTGGAAGTGAAGTGGTGTAGCCACCACCTGTCCCCGCCACGTGTCCCCCTTGCCGTTCTAGGGGGCACACACTGCCCTGATCCTTCCAACTTGCCCCTGACCCACCCAACCTTCTGCCCCAGGCTGCACCCTGCACACGCCTTAACAACCGGCTCTGCTGCTGGGGGGCCGGAGGAAGCCTGGTTTGTAGCGTTTGTCGCTTTCTGTGGTGTAAGTGTCCCCATCACAGCCAGTTTCAAGCTACCAAAGTGATGTCACTGAACCCAGACTTGTGAAGGGGTGCATAGTAGGCGGTATTATAGTGTACCTCTCTCCTACAAATACAACAGGTGTATGTATCCTCCAGGATGTAGACAATATAAACAGTAAAACTAGGAAGGGATGAGTTTTGAGTATTTATTACTTTTGTTTTTAATAGAAATTATTTAATTTTAAGTTTATAAAATTTAAGCTTTGAAAATGACTGTGCTAACACCAGCTCATAGAAATCCTGAACATTTAGCGAGTGGGCACAAACTGACCACAGGACACCACTGCCTCCTGCCCAGGTGGGACCTGGCCCAGGGCCTGGACCCAGCACTCCTCAAGATCACTGCTCCGTGGCCTGTGCTCCAGCTGCCCCTCTTAGAGCTCACGCCATCACTTTGGCCCCTCGTCCTTCTCCAGGTGACCCCACTGACCTCAAAGCCTCTAGCATCCAACTCGTTGGCTCAGCTTTTTCCCGGGGCCAGGCTGACCTCTGGCCCAGCACCGCTCTCTGGAAGGTGTCCTCAGGCAGCCCAGCCCTCCTCCAGCTCTGACTGTGGTGAGCACCTTCCACGCACTGCTTTCCTCCCCGGGTTCTGGAGCATGTGCTCCCAGCCTGGCTCCTCCCTGGAGACTGTCTCCTGCACCAGCCACTCTTCTTTCTCTCACCCCTGGTTCTGCCCTAGTTTTCTTATTTCTCCAGTTCCCTCCTCTGAGATCCCATCCATTCCCAGGCTTCAACTGACACCTTAAAGAGACGACTCTGTGTAGGTCTCTCTAGGCCTGACTTTCTGCGAATTCTACAAGCTCCTCCTAGAAATCTGCCCATCACTTCAGTCTGGTGCTGGTGCCCTGCCCTGAACTGTGGCTGTCTGCAAAGGCCAGGACTTCTTCCTAGAAGATGGATAGCAACTCACAGGCCAGTGGAAGCTTGTCTCCTGCTGCGAGTTTAGCCAAGCTACTCTGCGATGTTGCTGCAGCATCTGCCGTGTGGCTCAGTGAGGCCGCAGAGGCTTTGAACTGACCCCAGCCCTCTCGCTAGTGCGTGGCCCAGGAACAGCCTGCAGCTCCGAGGTAAGAGTGAGTTCCCGATAGGACTTCCCCAAGGGCCTAGTGATATATAGTCTCCCCCACCTCCCAGGACCTCCCCGTGTGTCCCGTCCCCGACCCCAGGAGAGCCGTGTACCTCCCCCGGAGGTACTTCTCTGTTGCACTTTCCCTTCACCGGGGCTCCACCTAAGCAACGTTAATTTAACAAAATCACAACACCCCGCAACCCAGTGCAGAGCAGCCCCACAGGATACGTTTGTTGAACTGAATTAAAATGGGAAGTTTATGCCACGGTGGAAAAACCATCCTGAAAGATTTGGTTCTGAGGCGTGAGGTAAGTTCTGAACACCCTCTCTATGGTAGATTGTCGCAGACCTGTCGGGTTTGTTTCTGGGTCCTTGTCGGTCCCTCTTGCACAGACTTGGCCTTGGCCATGTAACCTGTGTTGGCCAATGGGAGAGCAGCAAACGTGATGCAGGTAGAAACCTGAACAGCACGTGGGTTTGAGCTCTCTCACTGCAATTGTTGCCCTGAGACCACCATGTGAACGAGCCTGAGCTAACTTGCTGGAGGATAAACCCAGGACCCAGCCCGCAGCCAACTGCCAGACACGAGTGAGGCCCTTGACTGCCCTCTGATCAGCTGGGTCCAGCCAAGCCCGAGAGAGCTGCCCCTCTGGGTCCAGCCTCCATTGCTGATCCACACAGTTGTGAAGCTAATAAATTGTTGTTTTATGCCATTAAGTTTTGGGGGCAGTTTGTTATGTGCAAAAGTGAACTGCATCACTCCTTAGAACAACTCCCCACAGGGTCTGGAGAGCTGAAGATGGTCAGGCAGGCAGGCCCAGCCCCTCGGCCACGAGGCTGTACTATCAGCACCCTGGGAGGCCCCAGGAGGATCTCCCCAGATCCCAGGCGAGGCCAGTGAGGCATTCACCTCGCACACAAAATGTAAGCGGTGCCCCCGGATTCAAGATACATGGTATTTTAATGCAATTCAGCAAACTATGGCTCGTGGGCTGGCTGCCTATTTTTGTAAGTAAAGCTTTATCGGAATCGGGGCCGGGATTAAGGTTCTGCAAGCAAGGTGGGGCCACAGAAGCATGTGGTCAGATCCTGTTTGTTTTTTTAAAATAAATTTATTTATTTTTGGCTGTGTTGGATCTTCAGTGCTGTGCGTGGGCTTTCTCTAGTTGCGGTGAGCGGGGGCTTCTCTTCGTAGCTGTGCGCGGGCTCTAGGCACGCCGGTTTCAGTAGTTATGGCACGTGGGCTCAGTAGTTGTGGCTTGTGGGCTCTAGAGCGCAGGCTCAGTAGTTGTGGCGCACGGGCTTAGTTGCTCCACGGCATGTGGGCTCTTCCTGGACTAGGGCTCGAACCCCTGTCCCTTAAATTGGCAGACAGATTCTTAACTACTGTGCCAACAGGGAAGCCCCAGATTCTGTTTTTATTATAAGTTTGATACTTTGTCATGGATTTTTTGTGTTAATCTTATTTACTTGTGCTTTTTTTTTTTTTTTTTTAGCTCCTTTGATTTGGGCCAAATACTTTCCAGCCTGCCGCGTGAGCCCTGGTATCTGACTAGATCTCAAACCTCTACCTGCCTATTATATTCCCACCAAGGGTCATAATTTAAGCTGTTGCTGGACTTTTACACTTGTTGTGAATGAGCAAATGAGATCAAGTCCTACTCAGGAGAAATTAAGGGGCCAGTAACCAGAGAGCTGGGATCAGCTTTCAGGGGCAGAAGGACTCTTCCCGAAGGCCCATTTCTCCAAAGTTCCATGGACTCCTCTCCACGTCTTCCCTGAGTAGGTTTCATGGGCAAATCCTCAGAGCTGCATGATTTGGTTTCCAGATGACCTGTGAAAACGTTCTGGTTTCGGTTTTGTATATTTGATTTCCCCCCCGCACCCCACCCCGTAGACAGTGTTTATATCCACCTCCCATTAGGGCAGCAGAGAGCTAGAATATTTACGCATAAATCATTGGTATCTTACAAAGTCTCTTTTGTGCCATCAGCCTTGGGATGTGGAAGTGTGTGTCTGCAAGAGGGCCCTCCCAGAGGCCGAGGCCATGTTTAGTCCCCAGGGAACCGCCCAGACCACTGCTGGTGACCTCAGTGTAGTTTGCCCACATTGTTTTTTTATCCCAAATGGCCAGACATTTTACAAATCACACTTGAGCTCATCTGCAGGCTTGAGGAGAAAGAGAAGTTCCCCTTGCATCAGGGAGGCTATGGGTGGTAACAGATAAGCCACCCACTCCCTCTGGATTCTGGAGACAGGGCTTCTCCCACGCCAAGGCAGGGCACGGCTGTGCCAGTTGGTGGCATCTGAGGAATCTGAAGGGAGTGGACAGTGCTGGAGAGAATGGGAGAGATTTTTCCATGATGCTCCTCTGCTGTTCATCAGCAAACACTCTCTGCCTTTTCAACGTTTCACCGCGGAGCGCTTCCATTTCAGGGACCCAGTCTCTCCTCCTCCTGTTTGTCCGTATCAACAACACTGAGAGAAGTGTTCGTGTTTTCTCTTTATTCCTTCAGAGGTCAAGCCAGGTGTTCAGAGGGCCTGGAGGCTGACATTCCCAAGAAGGCAGGGCAGTGTTCCACACAGCCTCCTTCCCCAGGAACAGAGAGGGGCTCACGCATTTCCAGAGAATCAAGATGGGCCAGTGACACGACCACAGAGTTCTAATGTGCCCAGCCTGGCACCGCTGCCAAGACCTTGCGAGATTAACCCAGGGTCCTGGCCCATGATGTGTTTACAGTCATCACAGGGGCAACCTGGCCTCTTGCCTGCTCCAACATTCTCCCGTTTACCTCTCTGCCCGCTCTCCTGAGGAGTCAGAAGGCCACTGAAAAACGCAGTGCTTATCCTTTATTTACGTCCAGTGGGGCCACAGTGATGTCTCCACTAATGGGCATGGCCAGGGCAGACGGACTGCCTGGGGGGCAGCATGTGATTTTATTCACACACACACACACGTACCATCTAAATACTGATAATTTTATTTCAATATTTGTGTTTTAGAAGAGGTCAGACCCTGCGACTAGCTTGAGTAACATTCCTGGCTCTGCAGTGAAGTTTCTTCCTCTGTCCTCAGACGTGGGCCCTGAGGGCACCCTCGGCAAGAAGCGAGTACAGGCCTCCACCAGCGGGGGACAGTCACACTGCCTGTGGCACTATTTGTGCTTATGGTCTTAATGGAGGGAGGGAAATGGCTTTAAACTGGTCAGCGCTCTGAGTCCTTAAAACACACGTGCAGAAGCACGGGGCTGCCTTGGAATAGCCATATTCCCAGCCAGAGAGGGGAACACACCACATTCTTACCAGATTTTAAAAGAGGAAGAAAATACGAAGTCCGCTGCTCAGGCAGCGGGCTTGAGAATGAGTTTCTGGTACTCTCAGTCCCTTCTGTTTCCTCATACTCGGTCTGGGTGAGGGGGGCCAGTTTCCGCCGAGGCCAGGGTCCCGTCTCCGGCCGAGAGGTCTGGCTCCGGCTCCTCCGCAGAAGCTCCCGAGACGGACGAGATGGACAGGCTCATGGATTTGGCTGTGCTGCCCCCCCAGCTGGGTGCCAGGGGGAGGGCGGGCAGGAAGGGCGGTGGCAGGACCCTGGGGCATGGGCTGTGGTGGGCCTGGTCCTGGATGCCTGGAGGGCTGTCCCCCTCAGCCCCTGAAGCCACCTGGCGGCTCACTGACAACTGTCTCTTCACATCTGTCACCTGCAGCTGCTGGCTGGCTGAGGGCAGGAAGTTGGCTGGTCACTGGGCAACGGGATGGTGACACCGGGGAAGAACCCATCCTCACTTCCTGGAAGACTGGCCGCCTGGAGAAGAAAATCTAGGCAAGCTGCCAGCGCCAGGCCGGTCTCAGCACAGAGCCCCGTCTGTCCCACACAAGCCCTCCTTTCAACAGGAGAACCTTCCCTCCCGGGTCACCTGCTCTGCGGCCAGGGCCTGAGTCGGGCGGCCACGCTCGTTCCTTACAGGAAGCAGGCTGCCCGGTGCGGGGACTCAGTGAGCTCCGCCGGCTGCGCGCCAGTGTCTGCTGCTACCCACCCCGTGCGCCGGCCAGCCCGTCCGCGGCCAGGTGCTGCCACCGTGGTTACGAGAGCAGGGGCGCCCGGCCTGCTGCAGCCCGGAGGCCGGGCAGGGATGGGCGGCCTGCCTGCCCCTCTCCTGGCCGCCCCCCGCCCCGTACTCGCCGGCATTTCCTCCGGACCTGTGTGCGGAAGCACCGCGGTGGGGAGGCCGGGCTGGGGCCCCGCGTGTGTTTCCCAGCAGAGGGGTGCTGCAAGAAGGGGGGAGGGCCCCGCGGGCTTCCCAGCCTCGGCCCATTTACACGCTCTCAGCCCAACGGCTCCCCGGCTGGCCAGAGTGCCCGGGGCCACGCCAGGAAGGGAAGGGGCCGGCCGCAGGCCTGCATACATCCTGAGAGTGACTGATTCTGTGCCACTTGACGTTCTTTTGTTCGGGTTCTCTTTTGTTTTCCCTTATTTTTAGTAAAGCCCTTTAGAAAGTTACGGGCTCAGCTGGGGAGTGGAGGGGTGTGGTCAAGTAGCCGACGGGCAGGGGACAGAGAAGCGGTCTTTACCGCTAGTAAAAGGGCAGGAGGGGGACCCCAGGGACAGAGGGTGGCCCTTGGACACCCCCCTCGGTCCCTCGGGCGACCCCTCCGCCCAGCCTGCGAGGAAGCACCTGCTTCTGTCTGATTTCGAGGCCGCCCTGAGCTGCTGCTGGCTGCTTCCCACCAGAAGCCTGGTTTGGATTTCAGGGTTGACCTGCAAGCCCCACGCAGGGGGATCTTGTCTCCGAGTGGCACTGCCTGGAGGGTGTCATTCCACCTGTCTGTGTATGAGCCGCTGAGGCCAAGGGCAATTTCATAAACAGAAAGATGAGTGAAGAACCGGTCCCTGGGGCAGAGGAAGCGACCGGCTAGGGCCCTGGTCCTGCGGGGAGGGGAAGCGGGCCTTGGTCCGGTGGGCACGGAAGGGGCACCAGTCAGATGCAGAAGGCCAGCGCCCTTCCCTGCAGGCTGACTTACTTTGCAGGCTCCTCATGGCGGACGCCGTGGAGCCGGGGCAGCTGGCCTGCTGTGGGCCACACGAGGAGAAATGAGGGGCCAGAGCCGATGCCTTGGCCTTGGGTGGGTTCAGGTCCAGGATCTCCGGGCTGCAGGGGGCCCGGGGCTTGTAGGCGAAGCCTGGTGTAAACTCCCTGGAACAAAATGTGCAATCTGCAGTCACAGGAGGAAGGAAGGACCCCCCTTTCCAAGCACTAATAGATGCCAGGCATGCACTGTCCTGGGCATGTGGTGGGGGTGAGGGAGAGCAGGGCACCCAGAGCCATAAGCCCTGCCCCACGGAGCTCACGTTTTAGGGCAGGAGGGAGACGATGAAAGAGGAATCAATGCTAAGGAGGAGAGGAAGCAAGGAAGGGAATAGGGAACTTGGGAGAGTATTAAATTGTGAGATCCAATGGCGAGGAAAGCTGTGGCTGGCAGAGTAATGGTACCCAGTTAGGTCCATGTCCTACTCCCTGGGACCTTACATGACAAAAGGGAATTAAGGCTGCAGGTGTGAGATTATCCTAGATTACTGGGGTGGGCCCAAGGTAATCACAAGGGTCCTTAAGAGTGGGAGAGAGGCAGAAGAAGAGAGTCAGAAGAACAGGTATGGCCACGGAAAAAAGGCACAGAGACGCCACGCTGCTGGCTTGAAGGATGGTGGAAGGGGCCACGAGCCAAGGAGGGCATGAGGCCTCTAGAAGCCAGAAAAGACAGAAAAGAGATTCTTCCCTAGACCTCCGGAATGTAACCTGTCCAGTGGACACCTTGATTCCAGCCCACTGAGACCTGTGTAGGACTTCTAACCTAGGGAACTGTAAGATAATAAATTTGTGTTTGCTCAGGTAACTAAACGTGTGCTAATTTATCATAGCAATTGGAAAGTGATTTTAGATGGGGTAGCCCGAGAAGGCCTCAGTGAGAAGGTGACTTTTAGCCCCCAAACAATCCTGTGAGGCAGGCATTACTACCCCATTTTTCAGATGTTAAAACTGAGGCTCTAAGTTTATAAACTTTCCCAAGGTCACACACATAACAAGCAGTTAGTGAGGCCAAGCTCTGAACCCAGTGGGATCTTATAGCCAGCCATCCTGCAGACGCCCTCAGGACCCCATCCCAATGGACCAGCTTCACAGAGACAGGAGCCAGCTTTCCTCCGGCACCTGCAGCCACCGCAGCTGGGGTTGGTGATGTGACTTCCCGGCCCAGCCCTTTGCTCTCTGGCTGTCATTGAGCTATATACATGCTCAATTCTTCTTCCCACCTCGACTTCTGGGGCCTTTGCTATCTATGCGCCCATTTTCCGGACAATAACTCTGAAGACTGGAGTCCCGGGTTGTCACCCAGGGTTGTTGTCACCATTGAATGAGCTGATGTCAGCGCCAGCTCCGCTCCCGGCAGGCAGCAGGTACTCCTATAGTCCAGCTTCCCTTCAATAAGTGGGTGTCTCCATCTGCGGGCTGCACACAGTGGGCGCACGGCAGGTACTGTGAGCTTGGCGAGTGAGGGGGTCCCCCCATTGCATCCCCTGGGACAGGGAGATGCTGACCGGCTGCAGGGCTTCCCAGTGGGCAGTGAGGAGTATGTGTGTGTGCATGTGCGTGTGCGTGTGTGGTGTGTGCTGGGGGTTGAAACTGAGGTCTGTGGGAAGTGCGGGATCCAGTGGCCGGGAAGGAGGGTGGGGGGCCCAGAGGGTGCGCTCACTGGAAGGACCTGGACTCTCAGTCCCGCTGTGCTGCTCTCTAGCTGGTGACGAGAGTGAGCAAGTCTGCTGACGTTTTGGGAGCCTCAGTTTCCTCACCTGTAAAATGTTTTCTATAGGACAGCTCTGAAGGTAGGGTGGCTGTGCTCCGGGCCCAGCTGTGGTAAAGTGCCCCCTAAATGGGGGTTACGGCTCTGGGGAGTGAGACTTGGGAGGAAACTGCATAATTTTTGGATTCATTTCTATATGCCTCCTTTTTTTTTTTTTATATTGAGAATCTATTACTTTAATAATCAGAAAAATAAAACTTAAATATCTGAAAAGTCTCCAAATTCAAATTTAGAAAAAGACCGGCATACACCACTATATATAAAATAGATAACTAATAAGGACCTACTGTAGAGCACAGGGGACTCTACTCAGTACTCTGTAATGGCCTCTATGGGAAAAGAATCTAAAAAGGAGTGGATATATGTATACGTATAACTGATTCACTTTGCTGTACAGCAGGAACTAATACAACATTGTAAATCAACTATATTCCAATAAAGCAAAAAAAAAGAGGCTGGCATAAAAACCGCCCATACTTTAGACAAGAAATCTTTCATACCAGGTTGAAAAGGATAGAGGAGATTTAGCCCTATTACGTTTTTTTAAATTTTAATTTTTTTTCTTCAAAAAGCAAAATTTATTTTTATGTCACTCATAATATTGTCCCTCCAGGTGAACTCCCTAAGAGCAGCAATTTGGTCTAGTTGACCTTTGAGCCCCAGTGTCCAGCACGGTTTCTGAGCACCACATGCATTACCAGTGAATGAAAGAAAAGCAAAACCTTAGGGCAAAGGCGTCATAAATTCCGGTATATAGATCAGATGAAAGAGCACACAATCATTAAAAATAATGAAGATGGGGGCTACTCAGGCGTATGAGAGAGAATGGAATAAGGCTGAAAACAGAGCAATACAGAGTAGCATGTAAGTCTGACTGCAATTGTGTGAAAGCAGGCATGCACTGCTGACACTTCTTCCACATACAAAGAAGCTTCTTATACGGGCTAATGAGGTGGTTTTCCTTTCATATTATTTAGTTCAGATGTTTTCTCCTATTTTGCTTTTCTAATTTTGATATACAGATTTTTTTTTCTTTCTTTTTTTGGCCTGTGGCTTGTGGGATCTCAGTTCCCTGACCAGGGATTGAACCCGGGCCATGGCAGTGAAAGCCCGGAATCCCAGACCACCAGGGAACTCCCTAATTTTGATATTTTTTATCATTGTTATTGCAGTAAAATATACAGAACATAAAAATCTTGACCATCTTTAAATGTAGCCCCATTACACTTTAAGAAGGAATACTTGAGAGACACTAGTAAAAACTACTCAGGTGAGCACTGGGTCTATTCCCGGCAATGGTAACGGCACAGGGTCAGCCCTGGGTTACCTGGGGATGTCCCATCACACGGTCATGGAACAGGGTGGCCAGATTTGGAGGAGCTAGACGTGCAGGCCCAGGACGGCTGGCCCGCTTCACCCCGTGGGGCCTTAGAGCCAGTGGGCAGCAAGGTCAAGTTGCAGGGTCAGAGGCAGCCGAGGTGAGTTGGCAAGAAGCGAAGGGAGAAAAAAGTCTGGGCAGCAGGGCTGGGAATCTCTGACCTCCCAACCCAGGGCAACCAGGAAAGGGTCCCATCCTTTTTGGAGAGCGAGTTGGCAATGCGTGTGAACACCCTTACGTGCAGGTTAATTTTATGGGTCAACATTGCTGGGCCGTGGCACCCAGGTATTTGAGCAAATATTGTCTGGATATTTCTGTGCAAGTGTTTTTTGGATGAGATGAACATTTCAATAGGTGGACTTTTTTTTTTTTTTTTTTTGGCCGTGCTGTGCGGCTTGTGGGATCTTAGTTTCCCGACCACGGATTGAACCCGAGCCCTTGGCAGTGAGAATGCAGAGTCCTAACCACTGGACCGCCAGGGAACTCCTCACAGGTGGCCTTTGGGTAAAGCAGACTGCCCTCCAGAATGTGGGTGGGTCTCATCTGATCACTTTTGGATTTTGGATTTGTCAGGCCTCTGCTACTATGGGAGCCGGTTCCTTAAAAGAAATCTCTGTATAGACACACTTCCTGTTGGTTCTCTTTCTCTGGAGAATCCTAACTAATACACCTTAAAAGGCAGCCTCCTCTCTGCCGTGGGACGTGACCTTTGGCCAGGGCAGCGTTGCTGCTGGGGGAAGAGCACCCTCAGGCAGAGGCTCCCTCGGCTGGCTCCCCCTTTGGCATTGGAGAAACTGGCCTTTGGCAGACACCGGGGGGCCGCCCTTCGGCTTGGCAGGTGCCCCCCATCCCATGAGGTTCCCCAAACCACCTGGGGGGCTGCAGGAAGTGGCGGTGTGGACTGAGGGCGCTGGCCACTGTCACTGAACTCTGCAGGGATGATGGCATCAGGACCCCCTGGAAAGGACTCTGTACGAGGCGGGGATAGGCGTCTGTCGGTAAGGGTCAGCTTGGCCTCTGAGTGGCCCCTAGCCCCCTAACGCCCCAGAATGTTGAGCTCAGCAGTCTGGGCAGCTAGGAGCCAGAGCCAGGAACGGGCGACGGTCTGGCAGGAGATGGGGCCGGATGAGGGCAGAGCAGAAAAAGCACATGGATGGCAGGTGCCTACGATTTAGAAAAACGTAATCTGCTGCAGGAACACATGGTGCTGGGTCCTAGTAAGAGGTAAACTTCAATATATTGGTAAATTGGGAGGCAGCCTGAAAGGTAGGCGATTACTTATTAAAGAAGACTGGCCTGCTTATATTATCTCCCTTATCAATAGGAACATTGTGTTGGAAGGGAGTAGCAATAAAAGGCTTCTGGAGATATTTAATCTCTACTTGTGTCTGGAATGTCGCTGAGTCATAATCCGAAGATGGCTGGCGGCCGATGGGTCGGCAAGGCCACGGGACCGTCTGGGCAGCAAGGCCCCTCACCTTCCCGGAGGTGACGGCTGGAAAGCAACGCTGCACGCTCCAAGGTGCAGGTCAGGCCCTCCAGGTCTGGACCGACAGATTTCCTGGGAGAGGGCCTTGGCTCTTCTTGGGATAAATGCTTTTTTAGAAAAATGCATTTTCATAGTCTGGTTAACAGTTACTCAAAGCTAAGCGGATAGAAAAAAGAAAAGGAGAACTTGGCTGTGGGGAGGTGTGGGATGGTGGGGTCCGAACATTTTTACTCCTGGCTTTTCTAGGAAGGCAATTGCACAGCAAGACCAGCTGCTGGAAGCCACGAGGCTGCAATCATCTTTACACCACCTCAAAGTTGGAGCTAAGCAAAGAGAGCTAGGGCTATCATTCCGTCTACCAATGACCCACGCCCAGAGCTCCAGGGCCTTCCTTCTGCCGCAAACGAGGGCCCACCCAGCCGACTCATCTTCCTCCAGCGCCAGGGGCTGCCCTCCCCGCTACAGACAGAGAGAGAGGAGTTGTCAAGCCAGAGAGAGAGCCACTCTCTCCCTTTCTCCTGAGGATCCATCCATCGCCTGTTTTGAGCTCCTGCCCTGGGCCAGGTGTGGGAACACAGGGACAAACACCCTGCTCACGGCCTCTGTCTTTGAGGAGCGCGGGAGACAGTCACGGAGCACGTGACCACAGTGGGCCTCGGGCTCACCATCTTTTACGCCCTCGGCCCGGGAGAGACATCTAGGACTGCCCCCCTGCCCTGTGCAGGTTCCAAAGTCCTTCCGGCTCATCCCCACACAGCAGGAAAGAAAGGTGCAGGGTCGCTGCCTGCCCCAGTGGGTGCCGGCTCTGCTAGGGCTTCTGCAGGTCATCTCGGACTCCCTGGCCACTCCTGCAGGCGGTGGGTGGCTTCAGGCCTCTCTGGAGCCTGGAATGCGGGCCCTCCCACTGCCTCACCCAGCTCCCCGAGGCGTCGCTGCTGCTGCCGCCGGAGCGTGACCACAACTGAGGTTAGGGTGACCCTGCGGACACAGCAAGGGAAGTCCTTCCCTGTTCTACGGGAAGGTGGGGCGCGGGAGGCCTGGACAGTCACTGTGGCAAGATCCCTCTACTTCCGAGACTGCAAGGCGTAGTCATGTTCGCCATGACTCTAGCCCAGTGTTTTAGTGCAGGAGGTTGGCTTGTCTATGGTGACACGCTCAGCCGGCAGGGCGTTCTGTGACCAGGAGGAAGTGGTGGGCGGCGGTTGGGAGACAGGCTGGGTCTGAGTCCAGAGCCGGGCCCCTCCCCCTGAGCAGGCTTCCTCCGAGCTGAAAGAGGGAGCCTGTGAGAGATTAAGAAAAACAGTGCTTTCTAGGTTCTAAAGAACCCCTCGTAACCCGTCAAGCAGCAGTTTGTGCTCGTTGGGAAAGAGCGAGAGAAAAGAACTTTTATTTTCCTCTTGGAGGCCCAGTTTCGGTTTCAGGAAGCTGACATTGGAGCCAAACCATTTTACTGATCTCGTTCATCTTTCTCCCCTCCAAAGCCAACTGCTAAGATAGGACACCGACCTCAAATTACTTCTAATCACAAACCCTCCCCAACATGTTTACCTATCAGTTCTTAAAACTAGTCTCTTGGGCATGTTTGTAAGTTTTTCTCTCCTTCCGGTCTGACAGCTGATACCTCTCCTGAGGCAGGTCCCTCCCCTTGGGCTCTGAGGTTATCACGCGCGGTGACCACAGTCCCCCGAGGATCTCAGAACCACGCTTCAGGGCCCAGCGAAACGCTCCTTTGCTTCCATCGTCAGACACTGGGCCTCAGAGGAGCCTCCCCAGGATACCTCCCCATCCCTACCTGGTGGTCTCGCCACTGTCCAGGGCACAGGGCACCTCCCTAGGCTGGCTCAGGCCCCCCGCTGGGGGCAGGTGAGGCTCTCCCTGACGTCCTGCTGGCAACCGCTCTCCCGACTTGGCATCGATGGTGGCTGGGGAAGAGGAGAGAGCTCAGTTGACTTCTGCTCTGGAAGCTCTTTGAGGATGCTCTTTGCTGGGCTGCGCCCTGAAGTCGAGAAAAGCACACACCCCGGGCCAGTCCCTCACGGCTCCCCGGCGCCTGTGGATGGGGACTTGTTTACTCGTGCAGCTCGGGGCCTTTCCAGATGGCCACTTGATGTACTTATAACCTGAGGGTGCAACAGGCATGCTCTGGCTGGAGCACACGAAGCGCAGAGAAGGACAGACCAGCGGTCCTGTCGCCTCCCACACTCCCACTGCCTCTCAGGGAAAAGCCAACAAAAGCCAGAATTGTCTCCTGGGCCCCTGCTTGGCGCTGATGCACAGCGGCCCAGAGGCACCCTGAAAAACTCTTCGTGTTTATTTGAAATTCAAGTTCACCTGGGTGTCCTGTATTTTTATTTGCCAAATCTGGCAACCCCAGAGGTGGGGCTCTCTTCGCCCTGTGCTGCCCCAGGATCCTTCAGGCCTGAATCCCTGTCTTCCCCCAGGGGCAGGAACCTCCATAATACCACCTAGCAAGGACAAGGCCACCTAGGTCACCCCAAGATCACGGGGAGTGATGGGAGAAGTCCCAGATGACACTGCCGCAGATGCCTCCCAAGGGTCTGGGGACGGGCCTGTTCTGTATTTCAAACGACATGGACCCCTCTTTCTCCAGCCCTGCTTCTCCTCTTCTTGTTCTACAGCCAAAGGGGTCCGTGTCACCATCAGAGCAACACTGTGACAGTCTGGATTCACTGCTTCCTTAATCCAAGCTCTTTTCAGCTCTTTCATTAAAAAAAAAAAAAAAAAGTCTCTCTAGCACCTTTGCAACGTGGCCTCTGCTTTATCTAAAATATAAAGAGTCTTCCCTACATAAACAGACATGTCTCCAAAGAAGACGTACAGATGGCCAACAGGCACATGAAAGACGCTAAACATCGCTAATTATTAGACAAATGCAAATTAAAACTACAATGATATACCACTTCACACCGGTCAGAATGGCCATCATTAAAAAGTCTCTAACAAATGCTGGAGAGGGTGTGGAGAAAAGGCAACCCTCCTACACTGTTGGTGGGAACGTAAGTTGGTGCAGCCACTATGGAAAACGAATGGAGTTTCCTCAGAAAAACTACAAATAGAGTTGCCATATGACTAGCAATTCCACTCCTGGGCATATATCCAGACAAAACTATAATTCAAAAAGATACACGCGCCCCTATGTTCACAGCAGCACTATTCACAATAGCCAAGACACTAAATGTCCACTGACAGATGAATGGATAAAGAAGACGTGGTACATATATACCATGGAATACAACTCAGCCTTAAAAAAGAATGAGATAATGCCATTTGCAGCAGCATGGATGGACCTAGAGATTATCATACTAGGTGAAGTAAGTCAGAAAGAGAAAGACAAACACCATACTTATATGGTACAAAAACACATACTCACTTATACATGGAATCTAAAATATGACACAAATGAACTTATCTATGAAACAGAAGCAGACTCCCAGACATAGAGAACAGACTTGTGGTGGCCAAGGGGGCGGGGGGTGGGGATGGGATGGAGTGGGAGTTTGGGGTCAGCAGGTGCAAACTAGTATATATAGAATGGGTAAACAAGGTCCTATTGTATAGCACAGGGAACGATATTCAATATCCTGTGATAAACCATAATGGAAAAGAATATAAAAAAGAATGTATATATATGTGTAACTAAATCACTTTGCTGTAGAGCAGAAATTAATGCAACATTGTAAATCAACTAGACTTCAATTAAAAAAAAATCTTCCCTGCAGGTTTCCTCAAATCCATAGCAAGGGGGCGCAGCTTTGACTTCCAGATAACTCTCTTTTGACCCAAACAAGGACTCTGTTTCTGGTATGGAAGCCAATGGGTGGCTTTATTTACAGTCCACATTGGACAGTCTCCACCCAGAACTGGGACTGGAACTAGAATTTCAGCCTTCTCTGATCTGCTCTTCGATGGACAACTGGCCTGCTTGTCTGTGCTCTCTGCTCAATGGTCTTACAGTAAGTCCCCTACATACAAACCTTCAAGTTGTGAACTTTCAAAGACGTGAACGTGCATTTGCACGTCCAGTCACGTAAGTTAGTTCACGTCTCTGGCGTTCATTGCCATGTGTGTGCATCCCCTACAAATGGTTGCAGCAGCCACTCAGAATGCAATCCGGTGCTACCGGGTCATCTCTGATGAGAAAAAAGAGCTACTACCCAGACGTCACTGGATCGTTTTTTCAAGAGGGTAGACAGAATTGAATCCAGCAAGGAACCAGAACCTGTGCCATCCACGTCAGGTGTGAGTGAAATTGCAGCTTGCCCTCCGTCTCCTATAGCTGACGACCCTTCAGCTCTACCATCTCCCACCTCCTCTCCCTCCTCCAGTCAGTAACTCTTCTTGCCTGTTCACTCGATGCCAGCCCTTATATGCCAGCTGTTGTACTGTACTACCGCACTTTTCAAGATACCGTACTGTAAGATTAAAGATGTTTTCTTTATTTTGTGTGTTTGTTTTTTATGTATTATTTGTGCAAAAAGTATTATAAACCTATTACAGTACAGTACTATGTAGCTGATTATATTAGTTATAATTAGTTATATTAGTTATTAGTATCATATTAGTTATATTAGTTATAAGTAGTTATATTAGTTATTAGTATCATATTAGTTATATTAGTTATAAGTAGTTATATTAGTTATTAGTATCATATTAGTTATATTAGTTATAAGTAGTTACATTAGTTACTAGTATCATATTAGTTATATTAGTTATAAGTAGTTACATTAGTTACTAGTATCATATTAGTTATATTAGTTATAAGTAGTTAGTTATATTAGTTACTAGTATCATCTTAGTTATATTAGTTATAAGTAGTTACATTAGTTACTAGTATCATATTAGTTATATTAGTTATAAGTAGTTAGTTACATTAGTTACTAGTATCATATTAGTTATATTAGTTATAAGTAGTTAGTTACATTAGTTACTAGTATCATATTAGTTAGCTGGGTGCCTAGGCTAGCTTCGTTGGATTTACGAACAAATTGGACTTACGACTGTGATCTCAGAATGGAACTCGTTCCTAGGTAGGAGACTTAACTGGTTAATAAAGTCCAGGGGACCAGATTTGGGTGTATGAAATAATAGTTGAGTGGAACCACCCATGAGTGCTGAGCTACACACAGAAAATCCCATGAGAGTTAATGGTGTTACAAGATGGTGCCCAGGGGTAGGCAGCCCTCCAGGATCAGGACCTTTCCCCGGCCGCTGGTGGTGGGAGACAGCTGGCAAAGCCCTCTGGCAGGAGGGAGGAGGCGCCAAGCTGGGGTCTCCGGAGACCCTCTGAGGTCTTCTCGGTTCAGTCACCAAGCAGCAGCCACCCCTCCGTCCTTGCCTATTCCCTCTGCTTAGGCCACACTGCAGACTTTCAGAGCACCCGCTGCGGCACACCCCCCGCAAGAAAACCAGCTCCACTGAAAGAGCTGGGACCTGGGAGGAGAAGGGCAGTGCGTGCGTGCACCTGAGGCTTCCTGGAACAACCACTGCTTTCCCACCTGTTAATCCATTTCAGACAGGGCTGGCATTGTCCCTCCACGGTCCACTGACAAGGCATGTGATCTTGATACCCCCGTTTTGGTTGGTGGGGAAATGAGAATAACTTGCCTCGGGCCAATATCGTGCAACACTCTAAGTCACATTCTTAGCTTCTTTTTCTTGGGAACTATTTCCTTTCGGCTCCGTGGGGCTGAGTCCTTTGCTTAAAAATAATGTACTTTCTGGGCCTGCATTCAACTGATCAAGCCGTTTGAGGATCCCGCAGGTTCCTCATCACGAGTCCTGCCTTCAGTGTTGACTGAATGCACAGGTGTGACGGGGTGTCCTGAACAAACCCGACGTGTGGGCCGCGGTGCTGGGTTCCCACGGGTCTTAAGGTGTTAATTCCCAGCATGAGGGTAGCCAGACTCAGTAGCAAGTCATGTGTGAGGGGAGCTGTGGGGAGTGGCCAGGCGAGGCCAGCATGGGATGCGGGGGGACAAGGTGAGCAGAAGAGACGGGCAAGAAAGGGCTGGGGGGGCAGGACCGGAAGGACGGTAGGGTCAAGAGGAAGTCAGATCAGCTCTTGTCGGGGAAGGAGTGAAACCGGAGCCGGTGAGGGTCAGGACGGCCCGCTGCCCACCGCTGTCCCCTCCTTCCCTCAACCGTGGCACTCAGTCCCAGATGCAGCCTCAGAACCAGTCTCAAGGCAGCATTCCAAGCACACTGGCTGAAGCCTGTTTGCACGCAGCCTCACGTGGAGGCTGAGAAGAGGAAGAGATGGCGGTGGCGAGACAGGGTGGGGAGCTGGCACTGGTCCACGGATGAGGCGAGGGCCAGGGTGGCTGCAGCTGGGCAAAAGGAAGGAAGCACAGAATCTACACTGGAGACGGAATCCACGCTCATTAAATGACCCCGGGATGCCGATGACCCGGACGCTTGGCTTCTCCAAGGGGAGAACTTTTGTCAAGGAAAAGGATTTTAACGGAGAACTACGGGTGCTGGCCTGAGGTGGAGACACGGCCTGGGGGTGTGGGGAGAGACTAATATGCCTGGTGTCTGCAGGGGGAGTGAGGGCGGACTGGGGGTCAGTGTAGTGGAGTCCACCGAGGCAGGAGGGCAGTAGATGGGCTCCCAGCCAGACCTGAGCGAACAGGAGCAGGTGGAAGATGGGACCCGAAAAATACGGCCTCAGTGTTCACAGCAGGCTCATGGGTGCACCCGACAGCGTGACTGGGCCCGTCTGGAGGGGCTGGTGAGCAGCTGCTGCCTCTGCAGGGAGAGGCACTGGGAACGGCTGACGATCCCAGGGATGGGTGCCCATTGTTTTCCTGCAAGGAACCAGACCCTGCCAGGGCCAAAAGCAGTTGTGCTTGAAACTAACAAGAACGTCTACATGACCCGCTGACCCTCAGCCACCTCCGTCCCTGACAGCCTCAAGTGCGTCCACCCTACAGGTAATAATACCATGAGAAATCGTTCCAAAAGATAGGAACACACTTATAATCCGTGCAAGACAGAGGGTCACCCTGGTGGTCATTTGGGTCAAACAAGGATGTTACTGCTAAATAAGTTTAGCCTAAATGCAACTGTTTGGAAGTCCAGGCCTATAGAACTTGAAATCATTTTAAACTCAGTGGCATTAGGTCAAACTGGCGAAAATTGTTAGACAACCTAAAACCTCCACCCCGGCAGCAGAGACCTCTGGATAAATTATTGAGCTAGTCGTCTTTTAGAGAAGGCATATTAATGTCTGCAGCTCTAACAAAACCCATGTAAAATAACAGATGATCAAAGCTGGCAAAACCTCTAACACTGCTTATAGTCAAGAGATCCTCTCCTGGGGTAACCAAATAACCTGGCTTTCTTCTGGCGCCGTGACAGGTCTATTGCTCTGAATTGGGGATGAGAAGCATTTGAATCCAACTGTGAGCAGATTATAAAAGCTCGCAGATGTTTCTCATACTGGAATCTGACCTGCTCCTCTGTTGTTTTTCTATTTGAATGGATATTAGAGTCTTATCTGATCTGTTCATATCTTTTTAATTTCCTCTTGAAAATTAAAAAAAAAAACTTTGTACATTTCTAATTCAAAGCACATATATTTTTTCTGGCATCTAAAAACTACATTTATCCCCCATCAGTCTCTGATGAACTCAACTGGATACTTCAAAATGCGTTTGGATCCCACAGTAGTTTTTGCTCCTAGCCAACATTTCCGACTCAATTCAGCCTTCTAACACGTGGCTGACCACCTCAGCACCAGAGTTCGGGGCACCAAAGTTTTGGTCAGAGATCTACATCGTTTTGAGATTCCTACTTAAAAATCTCACATTAAACACAGCTTCCCCAGTCAGAAATGTTGCTCAGATAGCTTGCACATGTGAGCACTGGACACAGTGCTCTGAGAGAAGGGGGTCTAGAGGAAAAGCCCACGGTCAGGTCTGGCTGTGTGGTCGCAAGCCTGTGGGCCTCTACGACACGGAGCAGTGGCTGAGAACAGAGGGCTTCTCAGGAGCAGGTGGGAGGCCAAGGCCTTTCTGGGTCTGTAACTGCAGCTGCTTCATAAGATTCCAGGCATCACCAATCCCAGAGCTGCCCCCAGTCCCAGAGCTGCCCCCAGTCCCAGTGCTGCCCCCTGTCCCAGAGCTGCCCCCAGGCCCAGTGTTGCCCCCAGTCCCAGAGCTGCCACCAGTCCCAGAGCTGCCCCCAGGCCCAGTGCTGCCCCCAGTCCCAGTACTGCCCCCCAGTCTCAGAGCTGCCCCCAGGCCCAGTGCTGCCCCCAGTCCCAGTGCTGCCCCCCAGTCCCAGTGCTGCCCCCAGGCCCAGAGCTGCCCCCAGGCCCAGTGCTGCCCCCAGGCCCAGTGCTGCCCCCAATCCCAGAGCTGTCCCCAGTCCCAGAGCTGCCCCCCAGGCCCAGAGCTGCCCCCAGTCCCAGTGCTGCCCCCAGGCCCAGAGCTGCCCCCAGGCCCAGTGCTGCCCCCAGGCCCAGAGCTGCCCCCAGGCCCAAAGCTGCCCCCCACATGCTGCCAGTATGCTTACATGAGGAGGAAGTGCAAGGCTGAGGACCAGGCATGACCCCCTTGCAGACTGGACGGTGGGCATTTGGCAGAGACGGGAGGCAGCTGTTTCTGGCATGTTTGGCCATCTGGGGAGAGATGGGATGGTCTTCCAGCCTGGAGGAAAAAAAGAAAAACAGCAATAAATACAGATAGGAGATATTTGACTGGTCACTACTGTGTAGCATCACAAAATTGCAGGAAGTGGAAGTACCTGAAAGTCTTTTGTTAAACTGATATTAGCAGATATTGAATCTCTTTAAGAAAGAGGAAGTACCCTTACCTCACTCTTGTTAGCTCTTATAAATTTACAGTGAAACATGGCTATTATTTTTCTAACACACAATTGGATCTTTTGGCTTTGGGTGACACGGGAGCATGACATTTCAACCAAACAATTTAAAGTATCAATCTTCTGGGCTTTCTTCCAAGGATGAAGCAGATTAGCAAAGGGATGAATTCCATCAGAAAAGACGTGACATAGGTCAGCCGTGACAAGAGTTAGGCCAGAACGGGACTGGGGAAGAGCTCGTTCTCTGGAACACTGTCAATGGTGTGCGCAGTGCCTACCGCTGGCACCTGGGTCGATGGAGACTCATTCACCCAGCAGACATGCAGTGGGCGCCTGCGAGAGACAGGGGGCCTGGGCAAGCACATCACAGGGAGGTAAGTAGGATGTGGGGTGGCATCTCCCGGCAGCCTTCACGGCAGATCCCCAGGAAGGTTCTGCAGTGTGCGCAGAGCAGCACAGCACTCACTCCCCTTCAACGAGGAGCTAGCAGCCACCTGCTCCAGCACGGCAGGCTTGTCCCCCCTCTGTCTAGGGTTGCGCCCCATGAAACGGCTGTTCTTGAATGTCAGTTCCAGCAGCAAAGACAAGCAGACACCTAACTGCCGTGCGGGGCAGAAAAGCCTCTGTGTGTGTGTGCATGTGTGTAAGAGAGAGGCAGACAGACAGACTCAGCCGGTCTTGAGCTCTGAGCTGGGGTTTGTCAGGGGCCCGAAGATGGAACATTTCCCGGCAGAGGTAGCAAGCCATGAACGGGCAGGGCAGGACATGGAGCAAAAGGCAAAAAAAAAAAAAAAAAAGCATACATGTGCGCTGCTTTGCTACAGAGATGTAGCGCGCTCAGAATGCAGGCTGGGGGCACACAGTGTCCTGGGGAACGTGGGGCTTCGAGGGCTGAGGTTGGGGGTGTCAATTAAGAAGGACCTGGTTGGCCAGCGTTTGATTAGATTTGGTCCCTAAGGGAGACAGGAGTCACAGCAGTGAGGTTTTGTTTGTTGCTGTATCCCCCGAGCCGAGTTGTTCATTACAGATTACTATAGAGCAAACCTGGAAATAAGCAAACCGCTCAGCTGTAGGGGATAACTAAGTAAAGTATGTCACATTCATTTGAAATATCTTATGGCCACTGTTGTATGAATAAATGTAGGTTTTCCCCCTGCTCTCTATAATCCCCTTATTTGCACCTGTTTCTCTCCAGCGTTCTCTCCAGACAGAAGAGGCCACCCAGACCACGGAAGAGACTTCGCCCTGACCAAGCTGGACTGCCTGGCCTGGGGCTCCCCAAGAGTCCCCAGGGATCAGGTCCTCAGGTCCCCAGGGAGACCAGAGGCTCTGGATAACCAGACTAGTTTTGTTTATATAAACAGGGTAGGAGCAAGGCTATGAAGAATGAATAAGGCTTGGCAGCCAAAAATGCATATCGGTGCTTTATAGAGTCATGTAGAAATAAGCTGACGGCATCTTAAACTGTGACACTCCATCCCAACAAAGGGCCTGGTGCTACGGTGAGAGGCTGCAGAAAAGAACAGGAGTCCTTTCTGGGTAGACCCACTAGTCCTTTTGGTCCTTTCCTTCAGAATCACATTGGCCAACACCAGCCTTCTCCTGGATAAAGGCTGTAAGTGGCTTGGAGACCCTGAGAGACATGGGGGGAAGAGGGAGACTCAACCTCTTTCCTTCCAAAAAATCCCCAAAAGATAAATAATAAAGAGATAAATGCTTTTTGATATGAAATTTTATTTTGAATTTTAAAAATACATACATCTTACACTGCAGTTGATCAAAACAAAGCTTAAGAAAGTAAATCCCCGCCTCCTTTAGGACCCAGACTTACGCTGGGTACCCGGTCCTGTGGCCGCCGGGAGTGATGGGCCGGCACAGGGGCTCAGGGCCGCCCCACTGCACGCCGGCCGCCCCCTTCCGCCTCACCTTCCCCGTGTTGGTCATGATCTGGTGGAAGCAAAAAGGAAACAGAGCTGTAGAAATCATCTAGTTGAGAGCTGACCTAGACATTCTAACTCACTACATTTAATAATCTATAGTAATAAGAGGATTTGCAAATAAGTGAGGAAGGAGCATGACACGGATCATTCAGCTGAACAGAAAAGTTCGGGGAAAATCTGCTTAGGTTTTCACATTATACCATTCAGCAGTATAAATTAAAAAAACAAAATCAAACCACGGAAAAAGGAGAAGAAAACAACTGGATATGGTAACTTATCACATCCCTGGAGAGGACTGACTTTTGAAAGTAAGAAGGGAAGAAAGACAGACAGCTTTGGTTTCATAAAAAATCAACATTTCCACATACACAGTAATTTAATGATAAACCAAATTAACAGGTAAACAATGAACTGGGAAGAAATATTTGCAGCACGTATAATAGATGAAAGCTTAAGATTTTCATTAGATAAAGAGTTCTTACAAATCAGTAAGTAAAACACTAAGTAGATGACTGGGCAAAGAAGTCCAACAGCCAAGTCACAAAATAAAAAGTATCACCAGTAAAGAGAAGAAAAAATGATCAACTTTATAAGTAACTAGAAACTACAACTTTACAAAAAGTGTATCATTCTCCAGTTATTAAGTGAGTGACAATTAAAGAAATGACCCCATCCACTTCTGACAATAGTTTAAAATGTCAGTGGCATGGAAATTTGAGACAGCTCTTTTGGAAAGTAATTTGGCATTTTATATCAAGAGTCATTAAAATGTTCATATCCTTGGGTGTTAAACCCTAGAGAGAGAATCCACAATGTGGAAGATGTTAAATAAAGCTGTATGTTACAAAATCATTACACAGTAAAACTGGAACCATCTAACTGTCTAGTAATAGGGGAATAATTAAGTAAAATATGGTATATTCATTGGAAATATTACATGGCCATGTACAATGATAAAGACTAGGCTATGAAGAAAAATGTTTATTTAAAACATTGTTAAGTCAGGTTATAATACTGTACATAAATGATGCTTTTCATTATGCTAAGTACACAAAAAGACTGGAAGGAAATGAACACTAAAATGATTATAGTGGCTACACAGGACAGTGAACCAAGAATCATTTTTTTCCTCTCTATTTTCCGAGTTTTCTGTAATATGGTTATATTATGTTAATAATTAAGAAAAACTGTTTAAAAAAGAAATCACTGTAAAATTGATGAAATGTGGATGAAGTCTGTGGACTGTACCAACATCAACCTCCTGGTTCAATACATGCTACAGCCACCACTGAGGACGCCAGGTGAAGGGTGCACGGGACCTCTCCGTACTACTTTTTCAACTTCCCGTGAATCTGGAATTATTTCCAAATAAAAAGTTAAAGAAAAATTTTTAATTGGAATTACATCTTTGATTTCCTGATTTTACTTAAAAGTTATTTGGGTTTATCTAGTATTTGAGGTAGGAAGAAGAAAAAAAAGGCCCACTGCCTCTGGGAGAGCATCACTAGGCCTCACCTGTGCTGTGGGGGACAGCTACCAGCTGGAGGAGTTGGTCAGCGGGTGGGGGGAGAGGGAAGGGGGTGTGAAGGGGAGAAAGGCAGGTGAGAGGGGTGGGGAGGCCCCTACCCTCTTGGAGGAAAAGGAACGTAATTAAGCTTCCCAAATAAGAACTAATATGCAGCTTCATCTCTCTTAATATCTCTTGTGAAATTTGCAAAAGAAGCCTATTTTAACTGTCGTCACTCAACACTGCTGTCTGTTTCTCCTCCGACTTCCCTTCTGTCCCGCTGTCCCCGTCTAGTACCTAGGGTCAAATTCACATGTCCGCCCCCATCACCAGAGCAGGTTCCTTCAGGCCAATATTCAACAGTACCTTAGGACCACCCGGGGCTTCTCTTTCCCCCTCCATTATGCCAGTCAGACACCCAGGTCCTTCCACAGAGGGCTAGGATAGGAAGGCTCAGTCTTAGGCACTGGAGAGGGAGACAGTGAGTGTGTGGGCTGCCAGCCCCCCATGCCCCCTGCCTCCTCCCTGTTCCATTGTCCCTCCCAGCTCACCCCTCCCAACTCCTTCCTAGAGGAGAGAGAACACAGCACATATTTGAGAGTGTTTCAGCCTTTGGAAAACCCCGTCAGCCACACCATCTCCCTAAAACTTCACAGGCCTAAGAAACAATCTAAGGCGGGTGGTATTTGTCCTCTCCAGTGGATGAGGAAACTGGGCCAGGCCTGTGGGCAGAACCATACGGTGTGTCGTCAGAAGGCCTGAGGAAAGGCCTCTGGTGAACAGGGCTGGTGTGAGGGCCCAGAACGACTGTGTTAGGCGCTCGGTGTCTCAGAGCAGCTCTTTCCAGAGGGCTTGTTTCCTGTTCACCTCACAAGCCACTGTGCATGTGGGGAGCCACGGAGGGGCCCACAAGGGCTCCAGGGCACTCTCTGGGCACCTCAGTTTGCAAAGGAGCCCTTTTGGGCTGGAAAGGTCTTAAAGTGTGTCTACCAACAATGTGCTATTTCCACAGAAATGCTTCAGGGGTTGTTGGGAGAGAAGAGAAAGGGTTCCTGACAACCACCCTACTCACCAAAGGAACTCAGCTTCCATCTGTGTTACGGATGGAGATGCTGTTTGAAAAAGGTTCTGATACTAAAAAAATACAGCATGTTTAACCACAATTAGAAAAAAATGCAGCATGTGATTTAGCTGAACGTAATTTATTCTGTAGTAAAAGATGGTCAACATGTCCATTTAGGTAAAAAATTTCCCATTTACTAGTTTTTGAGTATTGGTGAATCACTTAAAGCAATTATGACATGCTATAGAGCAGTATGAATTTTTGTAAGAAAATACAGGCACACAATATGTCCATCTATACACATGGAAAACAACCTGGAAGCTGAAGGAGACACTGCTAGCTGGCCACCTAATACTCATTCCCTCTTTCTTGACCAACAGCCCTCTGATTTTGTGGGCCCAGAAATGCATCTACTTAAAAACACCTTTCCAGACTCCCTTGCAGCTAGGGGCCATGTGGCCCAGTTCTGACCAGTAAGAAGTAAGTGGGGGGGGAGGTTGGGAGGGAGACGCAAGAGGGAGGAGATATGGTGATATACGTATATGTATAGCTGAGTCACTTTGTTATAAAGCAGAAACGAACACACCATTGTAAAGCAATTATACTCCAATAAAAAAAAAAAAAAAAGAAGTAAGTGGGGGACACCAGAAGTAGCTTTGGGAAAAGCACTGTAGAGGGGGTGGATTTGGCTGGCCTGCACGCTTGACTTCCTCCTGACTTTATCATGTTTTGTGCCAGGAGCTGCATCCATCGTCTTATGACCAAGAGGCAACAAGCATGTGAATGAAGGGCCAATGCACCAGGCAGAGCGCCCATGGAGCTAATGAAACCAAAGCTTCACAGCCCCGGAAAGAGCCCTGGCATTGTGCTCATATGGTTTTTGTAAAATTTGCAGAAGTAGCATGTTTCGGTTGCAGTCACTTAAAACTGCTGTTTCTTTCTACTCTCACTTCCCTTGCCATACTCCCCCTCATGGTGTTGGAATGGCCAAAGGCAATTTAGAACTTAGCCAAAAGGACGGTGAATCCGGATGGCCTTTAATTTGAGTTTAGTGGGAAATATGATTCCCAGTCACTTCTGTGCATAGCCAAACATCGCTAGCTGTCCTGGTGTGGAAGTGGCTTCTAGAATTCCACACACCATCAGAGAATTTATGAAGAGTCAGTGCACAGGAAAGCTAGAAATGCCCCCAAATCTTCCAGTTTCTTTATGAAAGAAGTTTGAGGATGGTTTTCTCAAATTTAACAACAATCCTAAAAATTTACACAGCGTTACCATAAAACTAAATGTGAAGCCAAAAGAAAATTTTCAAATCTATCAGAAATAAGAAACAAAGCAGGGCTTCCCCGGTGGCGCAGTGGTTGGGAGTCCGCCTGCCGATGCAGGGGACGCGGGTTCGTGCCCCGGTGCGGGAAGATCCCACATGCCGCGGAGCGGCTGGGCCCGTGAGCCATGGCCGCTGAGGCTGCGTGTCCAGAGCCTGTGCTCCGCAATGGGAGGGGCCACAACAGTGGGAGGCCCGCGTCCCGCCAAAAAAAAAAAAAAAAAGAAAGAAACAAAGCTGATCAAATACATTACAGGAAGGACTAATTTTCTTTTCTTTCTCTGTAGAAAATATTACAAACTCGTTGCAACATATGTAGAGGCAATCAAAGAGTATAAAACAAAAAATATACGGAAAGAAAACCATGAAGCGCGTGGCAAGCAGCTAGTTAATAAAACATTATTTTTCTGTTTGTGATACCTGTCGGTTCTTTCTTTTTTTCCCTTTACCTACTTTAAAAAAAAAAAAATTGAACTATAGTTGATTTACCATGTTGTGTTAGTTTCAGGTGTACAGCAAAGTGATTCAGTTATACATATGTCTATTCTCTTTTAGATTCTTTTCCATTATAGGTTATTACAAGATATTGAGTATAGTTCCCTGTGTTATACAGTAGGTCCTTCTTGGTTATCAATCTGTCAGTTCTTAAAATTTGAATTTGACTGTGATTTATTTTTCTTAGTCTCATTCTAAGTATTCACTATTATACCTAAACTTTGTATTCCGTTGTTTTAAAGAAGGCCTGCAAAACCCTGTAAACTGGAGGGCCCACAAAACCTGGATCTTCCCTTCTGACGGGAGACGAGCCTGGGGTCTGATAAGGCTGGATTCCCTGCTACTTGCAGATGAGCTCAAAACCAACTGACAAAGGAAAGATGAGATACAGAGATAAATGAAAGGAAAATAGAGGGAACAGTGGTTATCTCTGGGTGGACAGAATTATTATGGTGGTTGTTTATGCTGTGCTTACTTTTGACTTTTCAGTAATAAGCATGTATTTCTTTTGCAATCAGAAAAAAGAATCCCAGAAACAAACTGAAAAAGAAAAGGATTTGGAATCTTTGGGGGTTGGGGATTCTTCCCCCTGCTTGTTCGGTTGTGTTTTCACACATAGGAATATGGACTTTTTAGTTAGTTCCAAGTGACTTTTCAATCATCAGAGTCAGGCAGAGCAGGAATAATTGGTTGAAAAGTGATTAGAAAAAAACCCCAAAGTGGAGACAAATTTGGAAAAAAAAAAGGAAAAATTGGAAACTGAGGCCCTTCCTTCTCCGGTTTTGGTTTTCACTGCGAGTAAAACAGGGCCAGCTGCAGGCGCCCAAGCTTCTTCCCTGTCTCCGGCGGGCTGGCCCTGCCCCCTGGCCAGATGCACTCACTTCCCCTGCTGAGGCCCCGTTAACCTTGAGGTCTGCCCACGTGGCAATGTTTCCATGGCCCAGATGCTGGCTTTAGAACCACTGAGGGGTATAATATGCAGATTCCTGGTGCCAGGTCCACACACTCAGACTGTCCGGGGGCTGGGCCAGGACCCCTGCTTTAACCAGCCCTTTAGGAGATCTCCAAACCAACTTGGCAGAAAAGGAAGTGTGGGAAGGGAGAGATTAGCATTGACACCAGGCATTCCCCCTCCAAACTGAGTCTATGCTCAAAAATTGGACCATAGAGTAATTCTGAATATTTCACACAGTTGGAGACTCTAAACTTTCAAATACGGAACAGAATTCACTGGAAAATCAGCGGTTGTCCCGGAAGGCAGCAGAGCTTAGTGGTAAAGAGCAAACAGGCTCAGATAACACCTGAGAATGCTCCTCAACGCTCTCAGCCTCAGCTGCCTCATCTATGACACGCAACACGAGCAGAATTTACCCCATCCTTTGTTGGGAGGAGATTAAATAAATGGAATCAGATGTGTGAGGCAATCAGCACAGGACTTGGCCCAGGACGTGAGCCCAGCTAATTTAAGGCACGCCTATGACTGTGGTTAAAGGTAACTGAACGATAAGTTTAAACTTCAAAATAAAAACAAGACAACTGAGATCCTATGACGAATATCTACACTCCTTTACCCAGGGTGCTGAAGATATTTAAAGCAGGGCACTCTTTTTAGGAAGAACTAAGCGATTATTCGGCATAATGTGGATGATTCTGAAAGATTTAGAAATAACCAAGCAAGGAGAAGTTGGCAAGTCATCAATCTTGATCTGCTGCTGATCACGGCCTGAAGAAGAAACACAGAAGGGTGCTGTTTTCACCAGAATTATGAATGAACGGATACATGTGATGTGGCCACCACCACGCTCAGGCAAGCCCAGGAAAAGGGGCTTGTTCTGCCCGAGCTTTCCCTGAGTTCCCTGTGGGCGCCAGCTTCTTCATGGCCCGGGCTCTGCAGTGCGCAGGCGCTATCTGCTTGAACTTGGGGGGGTGAGGACAGGCGGCGAGTGTGGCCTTGCAGGGCACGGGGTGGCCATCAATGCCCAGCAAGCGGGGAGCCATGGGTCCAGGCATCCTGGGAAGGGCTCCCTTCCATCCCCTCGACACCCTGGCAGGCTGCCCTCACTGCACCTCCCCGCTCACGCCCTAACTAGTATTATAGTTTTAAAATAACTGGTGTGTACAATTACCACTCCTGGGATTATGGTAAGGAGGTCTGGGCTGGGACCTACACTCTTTTTTTTTATTTTTATTTTTTTTTGTTGTACGTGGGCCTCTCACTGTTGCGGCCTCTCCCGTTGTGGAGCACAGGCTCCGGACGCGCAGGCTCAGCGGCCATGGCTCACGGGCCCAGCCGCTCCGCGGCATCTTCCCGGACCGGGGCACAAACCCGTGTCCCCTGCATCGGCAGGCGGACTCCCAACCACTGCGCCACCAGGGAAGCCCCTAGACTCTATTTTAACGTACCTTCGACGGCCAGCTCTGACATCACAGGACGATACCCGTCAACCCCCGACCCCCCATCCCTCATCAACAGCACACTTTTATCTGCTCTGTGTCATCTTCTGTAAACTTCTGGAAGATAACAGCTTGAGAAACTTTGCCAGCATTCTGTTGTGTGTTAGGCAAATGGCACAGGTTCAATGAAAAATTTTTGAATACAAGTTTCTAAAAGTCAACAGCTTTCCACTGATCTTGAAAAATCTAGTCTACCTAGTACACCAGAATGGGAGGCGTGAATTGTGACTTTTGGGGTGCACATTCCCTAGTGAAATGCAACGCCTTCTGTCTCTGGCAGGTTCCCTCGTTTGACACAAGCAGTTAGCAGGTATGAGTGCGCAACCCCGCGTGAACCACCAGAGCCAAAGGTGGGCAGGTGAGGTGAGCTCACAGCGCCGGCCGTCTGTCCATTTCAAATCAAGACTGGGTGGCTGAGGGCGGCTGAGGAGTCTAACGAACAAAGACAGCAAAACGGGCAGTGTTCCTATAACCTCAGCGATTACTGCTCAACAGTAAGTTTTCTACTAAAACTTTAAAGTGTTTCCACGTGAGATCCTATGGTGACCTGGCCTAGTGGGTCGAATGGTGGCCCCCAACAGATCTGTCCATGTACTAACCCCGGGAACCTGTGAACGTGGCCTGATTTGGACACATCTTTGCAGATGTAGTTACATTAGGGCTCCTAACGTGAAGAGATCATCCTAGATTATCCTAAATCCACTGAAGAGTGTCATAAGAGACAAGAGAACACAGAGAGAAGAGGAGAGGAGGCAGAGTCTGGAGTTCCACAGCCACAAGCCAAGGAGGGTCTGGAGCCGCCAGAAGGTGCAAGACCAAGAAAGGTTCTCCCCTAGAGCCTTCAGAGGGAGTGTGGTTGTGCTGATAACTTGACTGTGGACTGCTGGCCTCCAGAATGGTGGGAGAATACATTTCTGTGGTTTTAAGCCATCCAGTTTATGGTCATTTGTTACTGCGGCCCTAGGAAGCTAATAACCTCGGTCTTCACGTCCCTATAACGAATTCTTTCTGTACTTCATTCTTACCACTCACATTGCCACCGACAAGTAACTGACACCAATGAGATAAACAAGCATGTGTAGAACTTTTCTAACTATTTCCTTCTGGTAAAAGAACAGTACCTATGCATTAAGGAGATTTAGAACTGCAGGCTATGGTAAAATGACACCATTTCTGGATGCCATTAAGCTGGATTATTGGTTGATTTGAAAGCTCTGTCACTTTGTGCCTCACCAAACTGCAAGATTAAACTGGTAGTTCCAGCATGTTCGGTGTCTTGTTTTCGTTGTTGCTGTTAAAAATCTTCACCACATCAACATAAGATCTCACCCGCGGCATTCCACTGTGCAGAGGTGCTAAAAGCTATTTAGCGGAGGGGCTGTACTGGGGTTTCTGTCTGAACATCCTTGCTGACCCTCGCATGCTTGTGCAGTGGTGTCTGTGGGGAAGTCCCAGCATCTCAGGGCTGAGTTCTCGACAGCTTCGCCACCATCCTCCAGAGAAGCCCCACCAACTTGCCTTCTGTTTTCCTCACCACCTGCCCATGAAGCATGAGAATCTTGCTTTTAAAAATGCACGTCCAGGGCTTCGCTGGTGGCGCAGTGGTTAAGAATCCACCTGTCAGTGCAGGGGACACGGGTTCGAGCCCTGGTCCAGGAAGATCCCACACGCCGCGGAGCAACTAAGCCCGTGCGCCACAACTACTGAGCCTACGCTCTAGAGCCCATGAGCCACAACTACTGAGCCCATGTGCCACGACTACTGAAGCCTGCATGCCTAGAGCCCATGCTCCGCAACAAGAGAAGCCACCGTGGTGAGAAGCCCGCGCACCACAACGAAGAGTCGCCCCCGCTCGCCACAACTAGAGAAAGCCCTCGCGCAGCAACGAAGACCCAACACAGACAAAAATAAATAAAATAAAAAATAAATAAATTGAAAAAAAAAATGCACGTCCTGTCAAATGGAGCTCAGGCCTTCCCTGACAAAGCCAGTGTTCTTCCAAAGGGAAGCAAAGGCCTAGTCAGGGCTCAAGACTTCCATCAGCAGTTTGGAACCCAGATGGCCTCACTTCCGTCCCTTCTCAAGCACCTACCTCCTCACTTGACTTAACGTAATGGAGCCTCCGCAGTCAGTTAGGTTCCTTTGATCCCTGAGCTGTTTCTAGGGACAGTGGCGGGCTATAGGCACTTGTCCATGACTGGGGGCCGGTGGTCACCCAGCCTCCTAAATCACCCCCTTTCTTTAACTCTTGCCCCATGTGGTCTATTCTCCACAAAGCAGCCAGAGTGAAAATAGAAGTTAATATAGTAAAACGTAAGTCAGACCGAGCACTGCCCTGCTCTGCACCCTCCAACAGCTTCCCAGCTCACGCAGAGTAAACTCCAAAACCCTCGCCGACAATGTCCCCATGCCTGGGCCCTTGGCTGTCCTCCAACCTCAAGTTCTGCCAGCATATACTGACTCCAGCCTGGGGCCCCTGGAAACTCCTTGAACAATGAGGAAGACCAGGCCCAGGTGACCAGGGAGACCAGTGCCCAGGGTGAGGTGATGAGGGCCTGGACGGGGCAGTAATGGGAATGGACAGGTGTTTTCTGCTTCCACCTGCCCCTGGAAAGGCTCACGCCACCTGCACCCACCACCTTTTTCCTTCCCAAGTCACTGTCCTCGCTTCAACTGTTCAGCATCCCAGCTCCAACACTGACCTGCCCAATCTGAGGAGATTTCAGGGTCCATGTAACCGACCCAGTCAACCACCAGCTTCAGAATTCCAGGAGCTCCTTTTAATACCACCGGCCTTCACTCCTACGTGCCAGCCATCTGTCACGGGGCTTCAGTCTGAACTGGCCTCATCCTGTGCCGTTGCTGCTCCCTTCAGACCCCTTACCCTGCGGCATCCCACCTGCTCACCCGTGTGTTCTCTGATCAAGGCTCCACGAGACACCTGGGCCCTCGACGCCGCGGTCCTCTCCCAGCCAGTGGGCAGCTCCCCTGACTCACACCCTTCCCTATCTAGCTGGTGGGTGGTAGCAAGGCGTTCCGGGAGCATCGGAGTCGGCGGGGAGTTCAGATTATGGCCCCTCACAGACGTGTGACTCCACAGGCCTCTTGGTGCTTTGACTGACTACTCAGCCCACCCGGAAGCACCCCTCCTCAAGCCTCTCTGACTGTTCACTTTCTGTCCTTCTCAGGGGCCCGTCTTCCTTCTCCTGCACCTGACATCTGGCTCGGCCCCTGCCCTTGGCCCCGCCCTCCCTCCCTCTCCACCCTCCGCCTCCCTCACTGGGCGACCTCACCTGCTCGGATGGCTTCGGCCATCACCTGTGTGCTGACGACTGACAAAGCTGCAGCAGTCTTCCCTTCTCACGGATGAGGCATGAGAAAACCAAGACGCTGGACGGGCAGACAATTACTACTAAGGACGGGCTTACCCTCGGATGTTACGAAGGCCCTGGAGTGTGCCTTTTAGTTATACTCTAACCGCCTTCTGTCCAGCAGCGGGTCTGTTTAGGATAGTAACTAGGGCCGCTGTGCACTTCAGGGCCGCTGGAAGCAAGCTGGCTGACACATATCTTCTAATAAACGTAGTATCATAACAGAGCAAACCAAACCCTCATGTGTTACTGCAAATGCTAAGTCCATCAATGGTCCATCTCTCCTTTCTATTTTGGGGCCCCCGCCCCCTTCACACGGTACTTACTCCCAAGTACTCCGTGGTCAGCAGCTTCTCGCCTGAGAGCTCTCCAAGCTGGGGCTGGATCAGTTCATCTTTGTCCAGATCGGCTTCCATAGTGTCATGGTCCTCCTGTTTCAAAGGAGACACGGGGTGAGTGCTCTGGACCCCTCCCTTGCTGCAAGTTCCCAGAGGGCGGCTCCCCAAGGAGGCACCTCATGAAATGGGAAGACCTTAGCCCAACAGCAGCGGCTCATGGGTTTGCATTTCAAAGGTTCTCCGGGGCCGTCTGCCCTCTGCTCACAACCTCCGTGAAGATGAAAGGGAAAATGCCAACCCACCTCTTTAGGAAGCTGGGCACCTAATGAACACTTCCACGGCCACAGGTGGGAAGAGGTTCACCCAAGGTGCTGTTGAAGGGTCTCTCCTAGTTACAGTTCTCAGAATGTTTTTCTCTGTGAGGTCAAGGTGCCATGTGAACAGCCAAATCAGCCAGTCTACAAATAACTACTAAGCACCTCCACGTGCGCAGGCCTAACAGAGGATACAAAACTGTGTGTTGTAGGCTTGCTCTTCTTCCGCAGTTTACGGTCAATAAGAAGACTCAGCAAAAAGAGAAAAACTGCTTTGCTTCTGGGAAGATGGAGTGGACATATTTTTCCCTGTTCCTCCCACTAAGTACAACCCAAAACACTGGACATTACGTACAAAATAAATATGAGACCCTGAGAGGTGGAGAGGAGGGGGCAGACTGGCTGGGTATCCTGAAACACAAGGAATAAAAGGTGGTGAGTCCCCTGGGTTTACTTTTTTGCCTTAGAGATTCCCGACTTGGTGCTGAAGAAGCCAGCAATCCGGAAACGAGCATGGTGAAGACAAAAAAAGTCCCCCAAAGCCTACTCCGCCTAGCCAAAGAACCAGGAAACAGGAAGCCCAGCACGATGGAACTTTTAGACACTAACCAAACACCGGAGCAAACACTGTCATCCCACCCACAACCACACCAGCAAGGGCGTCAGGGCGCTGAGACTTCTGCCCTTACCAGGCTGTGACGAGGCACCCCAGTAACCCCCACCAGGGTGATATCAGAGAGGGACAAGTAGGGAGGGGGAGTTTTGTCCTTGCTGGGTGGTAATGAAGCCCCCCTACCCGGAGGGGAGAGTAGAGACCAGGTGGAGAGCCTGGACTTCCACCCCCACTCTGCAGTAATGAGATGTCCCTGCCCCGTAACCAGGGATGGTGTCAGAGGAGGCCTGGTGGAGACTCAAGACGTTCCCCACTGCCACGTTTCACCACGTTCCTGCGGTGTCGGGGAGGCCACGTGGGGGCCAGTAACAAGGCATTCCTACCACCTCTTCCAGTCAGGGAGGTGTTAGTGGCGGCCTAGCAGGGATGGAGAACTCTCACCCCTGTCCTGCAGTAACAAGGAGTCTCCTCCCCCGCTTCCCGGGGTGTCAACAGAGGCCAACTGCAGAACCTGGACATCTACCCACACCTAACAGGAATGAGGAGAAGCCTCTGCTCCTCTGCCACAGCAGGGGTAAAAGAGAAGGTTTAAAGTAAGACAAAAGTTTCATAACATAGTATCCAAAATATCTGGGTTTAAATAAAAAATCATTCATCATACCAGGCACCAGCGTGCTCTCAAACTGAATTAAGAGACAATCAAGAGATGCCAACATCAAGATACAGAGATGCTAGAATTGTCTGAAAAAGTTTTAAAGCGACCATCATAAAATGGCTTCAATGAGCTATCACAAACATTCTTGAAACAAATTAAAAAAACAGGAAGTCTCAAGAACATAGAAAGTAAACATAAAGCAAACAAAAGGAAGGCAATAAGAAAGAGAAGAGCAGATATCGATGAAAAGGAAAACAACAGAGAAAACTGGTAAAACTAAAAGCTGATTCTTTGAAAAGATTAATGAAATTGTCAAACCTGTAGCAAGACTGACAAAGAAAGAGAAGACACAAATTACTGATATCAGGAATGAAACAGGAGCTATCACTACAGATCTGCAGACATCAAAAGGATAATAGGCCCATACCAAGTTAATCATCACACTTTCGCCACCTATATACTTCTAAATTTCTTTTCTACTTGCCACTGTCTTCTCTTAGGCCCTTGTCACTTTTTGTTCTTTTTCACTGTTTGAAAAGATATATTAGTTCAATTTTTTTGTAACAAATAATGTACAATTAAATTATATAATGCACGAGAGGTAACTTGGTGGGACTTCCACTGGCCAAATGGGGACAATGTGAGCATGAAAATAAATGTGGATATTAATGGATTATCAGGTAGAAATCCACAGAGGTAGAGTTCACACTTATATAAATAAAAGATTTTTAAAAAATGAAAAAAAAAAAGGATAATAGGGATTACTATGAGCAACTGTACATAAAGTTGACAACTTAGATAAAAAACACAAAGCCTCTCAGATGATTTGAATAATCCTATAATTATTAAGAAAATTGAATTCCTAATTTAAAAATTCCCCCAAAGACTTCTCCAGGCCCACATGGTTTCACTGGAGAATTCTACCAAACTTTTTAAAAAGTTAACACCAATTCTACACAATGTTCTCCAAAAACGGAAGAGGAAGAAATAATTCCTAATTCATTTTATGAAGCTGGTATTACCCTGGTACTGAAACCAGACAATGACAGTATTTTTATAAAAAGAGTACAGACAAATATCCATCATAAATAAAGATGCAAAAGTCCTTAACAACCGAGTTAAAGGAAAATGAAAAAAAATCCTTAACAAAATATAGGCAAATAGAATAGACCAATAGATCAATATGCTAAAAAAAATTATATACAATGACCAAGTGGGGTTTGTTCTAGTGATGCAAGTCTGGTTCAGTATTTAAAATTTAATCATTGTAATCCACAAGATTAACAGGCTTATGAAGAAAAAAAAATCACATGATTATATTAATGGATGAAGAAAAAGCATGGCAAAATTCAATATCCATTCATGACCCAAAACTCCGAAGAATAGGAATGGGGGGTACTTGATAAAGAACATCTATAGAAAACCTGTATTTAGCATTATACTTAATGGTGAAAGACTGGATGCCTTCCCCCTAAGACTGGGAACAAGGGAAGGATTTCTACTCTCACCATTCTTAGTGTTATAAGTTCTAGACAGAGCAAGAAGGCAAAAAAGGAAATAGGAAGCGTACAGATCAGAAAGGAAGAAATAGAATTGTCTTTATTTGCAGATGACATGATTGTCTATGTAGAAAATCCTAAGGAATTGACCTCCCCAAACTCAAAGAACTAATAAGTGGGTTCAGCAAGGTCACAGGATATAAGATAAACATACAGAAATCAATTTCTACATACTAGTCTTAAATTAAGACTCTGATTAAAAATACAATATAATTTACAATTGCTTATACACACACAAAAAAAATAAAATAAGAAATACTTAGGTGTAAATCTAACAAAACATGTATAGGACTTGTATGCTGAGAACTACAAAACGCTAAAGAAAGAAATCAAAGGAGGCCTAAATAAATGGAAAGACATTAACTTGTTCATGAATTAGAAACTCAACATAGTTAAAATGTCAATTCTCCCCAAGTTGATTTACAAGTTTAATGTAATTTCTATAAAAATCCCAGCAAGATTTTTCTGTAGATGGGTACAGGACTACTCTAAAATTTGTATGGAAGGGGCAAAGGAACTAGAATAGCTAAGACAATTTTGAAAAAGAAGAATAAAGTGGGAGGAATCAGTCCACCTGATTTCAAGACTTCTTATTGTAGGCAAAGACTGTCGTCTGCCATTTCAGCAAACAAAGGATGCTGTGGCCATAAAGTCATCAGCCACTGCAGCCACCCCTGCTGGTGCACCCTGAGGGGAACTCAGGATGGAAAAAAACAAGGTACTGGCCCTAGATAGTTAAGATGAATATCAAAACGGTAATTTCAATGAGCCCAGGCTCTTGCATCTTCCCATACACTGAAAAGCACTAAAATCATTAACTTGAGACGTCCGTTTTTTTGTGTTTTTTTGTGATTAGTAGTAATCTTTTGATGTTCAACTACATTCTCCTCCCCAGCAAAAGCTCCTATTATATCCAGTGCCTCCCTTACCTCTTTGGAACAGTCCCTCAGAGCTGTCTGAGAGGCTGTCTCCCAGGCTACAGTCCTCAGTAAAGCCCCTGAATAAAACATAACTCTCAACTTCTAGGTTGTGCACTTTTTTCCCAGTTGACATTATATAGCTACCAGAATCAAGACTATGTGGTGTTGGCAGAGGAAGAGAGATATAGATCAACTGGACAAAACAGAGAACCTCAAACAGACCTACACAAATACGCCCAACTGATTTTTGACAAAGGTGCAAAAAGTATTTCAACAGAGGAAGGACAGTCTTTTCAACAAGTGGTGCTGCCCCAAGATTCAATAATGAAAATTTGGAATTATTGACTAGATTGCTGCAAACTGGAACAGATCTCTTGGTGTGAAAAAGTAAATTATCACTAGGGAAACTTTTAAAATCTAAAATTATCATAAAATATCTTAATACTAGAGAAGGGAAAATATTCTATACGGGAGATAGTAGAGCACATAGGCTAGAAACATGGGCTCTGATGGTCATCTGCCATTGGGCTTTGTACGGTTTATTCCATCTACCTTTCAGTTTCCTTATCTGTAAAATCATGGTAATAATAGAATCTAACTCACAGGACACTTCTGAAAACTGTACATTAGAAAAGTGCCAGATACACTGTAAATGACTAATAAATGCCAACCATTGTTATTAAAACAAACAAACAAACAAAAACAAGTGGTGCTGGAGCAACTGGACATGCATGGGAAAAAAAAAAGAACCTTACTTTAATTCTCACACCTTATATAAAAATTAACTCAGAATGGACCATGGACTTAAATGAAAAGCTATCAAGTTGTTAGAAAAGGAGAAAATCTTCAGGACCCATGGCAAGGCAAAGCGTTCTTATACTTGATACCAGGAGTACAGTCCATAAAAAGGAAAATTTGATAAATCGGATTTTTATTGAAAATTTAAAAACTTTGCTGTGTGAAAGACCCTGTTAAGAGGACAAAAAGAAAAGCTATAGACTGGCAGAAAACATTCGGAAACCACATACCTGACAAAGGACTAGTATCTAAATATATAAAATATAGAAAGAATACTCAAAACTCAACAGTAAAACCCCCAAACAATCCAGTTAGAAAACGGGCAAAAATATGAAGAGACATTTCACTAACGAGGACACGCGGATGACACATTAAAATGTTCAACATCACTACCCATTAGGAAAATGCAAATTAAAACCGCAGTGAGTCACTCCACACCTATCAGAATGGCTAAGTTAAAAACAGTGATAACATCAAATGCTGGTGAGGATGCAGAGAAAGCACATCACACATACGCTGCTGGTGGGAACACAGAACTGGAGCGGCCGCTCCGGCAAACAGCACGGCAGCTTCTCAAAAAGCTAGACATGGAGCTACATGTGACCCAACAATTATGCTCTTAGGCATTTATCCCGGAGAAGTGGAAACTTACTGTCACACAAAAACCTGTACATGAATGTTCATAGCAGCTTTATTTGTAATAACCAAAAACTGGGAACGATAGATGTCCTTCCACAGGAGAATGTTAAACAAACTGTGGTCCAGCCACACCACGAACTATTTTTTTTTTAATTTATTTATTTTTAGCTGCGTTGGGTCTTTGCTGCTGCGCTCAGGCTTTCTCTAGTTGTGGTGAGCGGGGGCTACTCTTCCCTGCGGTGCGCGGGCTTCTCGTTGCGGTGGCTCCTCTTGTTGAGGAACACGGGCTCTAGGTGCTCGGGCTTCAGTAGTTGTGGCACACGGGCTCAGCAGTTGTGGCTCGCGGGCTCTGAGCTCAGGCTCAGTAGTTGTGGCGCACGGGCTTAGTTGCTCTGCGGCATGTGGGATCTTCCCGGACCAGGGCTCGAACCCATGTCCCCTGCACTGGCAGGCGGATTCTTAACCACTGTGCCACCAGGGAAGCCCCACACCATGAACTATTGACACACAGGGGCCTGGATGAATCTCCAGTGAAATACGCTGTGTGAAAAAAGCCAATCCTCAGTGGTTACATACTGTATCATTCCACTTATACGACGTTCTTGAAACGCTAAAACTATGGAAATGGAGAACAGGTTAGTGGTTGCCCGATTTTAAGGAGGACATGGGAGCTGTGGCTGTAACGGGACCCTGTGGTAATGGAAACCTTCTGGCTCTCGAATGCGTCGGTGTTAACACCCTGGCTGTTATGCTGTAGCTTTGCAAGAGGCTGCCGGTGGGTGGAGTTGGGTAAAGGGTACACAAGATTCTTCTCTATCGTTATGTCAATCTATAATTGTCTCAAAATAAAAAGTTTTCAAATACACAAAAAGAGAGGAGTTACAAACAAGATGATAGCATATATGAGCTGACTCGGGTCTGTGTCCCATCAAACTCCAGCTGAACGACGTACATGGTGCCGGGGAAGCTGCGGTCCTCTTTCCCGCTCCCTGCTAGTGCTTCGGAGATTACACTGTCCTTTGCAGGTTAAATTATAAAGAGCAATACAAAACAGACCAGGCCGTCACCTGACTGAGGTAGAAACTAAGGAAAGAATGTGTCCGCGTGAAGGGAGCTGGCCTGCTGTGAAGTGAGATGGCAGGAAGGAGGGGCCCTGGAGGAGATGCCCGTCCAGTGCCCGTCCAGTCTCAGGGCGGAGGGGGTGCCCCAGGGCTGCACGCCTGGGTGACAAGCGTCCCTGAGATTATCTAACCAATCCTTCTCCTGATTCCTCACCCACTCAACCACATGTGACTTGCTTCCTCTAAACTTGCCAACAGGAAGAGAAAGCAAACGTCAAGTACCCGTCCTTGTTTTCAAACAAACTTCCAGCCATTTTGGGTGCCCCAGTCTTTTGTGAATTTGGTTTATCTGAGTCAGTTTCCAAGGGATGCGGAGGCCCAAATTCCCGTGAGGACTGCCTCTGGGTAGGGCCGTTCCAGGGCGCAGCCCTGTCTCCCGGGCGTTCTCCACCACCCAGTCAGTGCCACCTGCCACCACTAGACGCTGTCACCCCAGGGTGGGCTTTCTTAGGGAAAGGGGATTCGACTTATTCTAGGTGGCCCCCGAAGCAGACCAGAACCAGCAGACTGAGAGGCATGTTCCAGTCCAACCCGTAGCTTTTCCTAACCCTCCGCGCTGTCTTACCCGCGGCAGGGGCTGCTGCGGAGACACTGCTCCCTCCAGCTTACATTTGAGCACTTCACTGATGCTCTGTAACCACAGAGCCATGGAGGAATCCACCTTACATTTCCACAGCACTTCACCTGAATTCTCACAGTGACTCCGTGTGGGTTCCTTTGATTACACCTACTTTGTCTGATGTGGAATCTGAGCTGGAGAGAAGGGACAGGTCCACAGTGAGAGCCTGGCCTGGAGGCAGGAGTCTGGACTTTAACCTTGGGCCAGTCCCCTTCTGCCCAGATCTTTCTGACTCAGCCACCTGGGGCCCCTCAGAGAAGCCGGTCTCTGAGGAGGCACAGGCTGGACTGACCGGGTCCTCTGAGGCCCGAGGGTCCTCGGTGCCCGGTGGAGACTGAGCTCAATGGGGCAGAGAGAGGGGAGAGGAGGGCCGCGGCACCGTTCCGGACCCCCCTGTCTTGTCCTCTCTCTTCCTGTCCCATCTAATCACCGACGGAGAATCCGCTCTTGTCCTACCTGGAACACCAGGTTCATGGTCGTGCAGCCTCTAGTCCTGACTCATTCTCCATGCAAGGGCTGCTGCCTTCTCCTGCTGCTTCACCTGGGTTGGCAGCTCTGTCGAGCGCGTGTGAACACGCCATCCTGAAATTTCACTCGGGGTTCCTTAAAGGTAATGCTATATGAGGCCCTACCTGAGGTCAGGTCTGGGACAGCCAGGTAAGATTTACGCTGCTGCCTTGGCTTAGAGTTTAGCTTACTACAATACCAGCATCTTAGTGATCAAATAGTGTGTACATTATATGATTATTTTAGGAAAATGACTGCTCTTTGTGGACGAAAGCATTGGGCTGTGTGGTCAGCGTGAGTGGCCAAGCGCTCTGGGCAGTGGGGTAGTATTTCATCTCTTTCCTAGGGAACCAAGCTTTGGAGGCTCCAGCTGGAAATGGGCACATGGATCACAGTTTCACAGAGGTATTGGTCATACACCACTTCCCTGCCAGGATGAGATATGAAACCTTAAGAAACAAAACAAATGCCCACATTCCATTTCAATGAAAAATAAAAGGTCAATGGCTAACCTTAGTCAACGCTCACAAAAGTACTTCTTTACTCTCGACAACAACGAGTACATATGTAAGGCATTCACTTGCAAATATACAAACCAGCGAATGTATTCTCCATCATAAGTTAAAGCTTGATTTATTAACTCATTCAAAGATAAGTTAGTAAGAGATTCACTGAAATATTATTCAAATTTTTAAAAATTTAAAGCAAGTTGAAGCTGTTTTTTATTAAAAATACTTCATAGCTAAATTCATTGGTAATTGATAACCTTCACAAAACACAGGCCAGTTTCTACATTTGGTCCCTAATATACACGACCCTGTAATAAAAATCAACTTAAGTCACAGTGTCATATGCAAGTGTAGGGCCAGAGGCAGAACCAGGGCATCTCAGCCGATCTGCTCGCCACCTGGAGAATTTGCTTCCTCTGCCACAGTTTCTCTACTGCCAACACGCAGGCAAATACTCTTGGTGCTTTCAAGAATATTACGTTGATGTAAGATGCATACATGTAAGCAAATGGATGTGAAAATCATTATTAAATTGATAGTTCCTGGTTAAGAAAGTTTGTAATGAGGCTCTGATTAGACGTGATTCTTGTCAATGCCTGAGTTTCTCCATCCGGCGAATGAGATCGTTTAAAATCCTGTCCCTTTTAAAATCATGCCTTACTGATTAAGGAAATTTCTTAAGTTCTCTGATTTTGAAAAGCCATATACTGTATAGACACAAACAAGTCACTGTCATAGTTTTTCTAAGAAACACTGATACCAGCAAAAAGGAAACGGAGGCATCGTTAGGACCCCTGAAATGTAAAGAGCAGAAGGAAAATGGGCTGCACTCGATGAGCTGGAAAGTGCAGCTTAGCAAAGAGAAGCAAGAGCTTAATTCAATACTATTCAATCTGTTTCCAGCAACACTTGGGAAACTAGACGCAGAGGGAGCTTCGGGAAGGCAGAGGAAACCACTAGGTGTGGTGGGAAACGAAAGGAGAGCGGCTGTAAAACTGATGCCTGCTGATAGCAGGGCACTGGGTCCACTTCTTCAGTTGGGGCCAAGTGGGTGCAAACGACTGAGGATGTGTCAGAACTTTCTGAAATGGGCAAACCTAGGAGACATTCAGTGATAAGTTTACAGCTTCAGCCTTCTCTCTGGGAGAGAGGAGACTACTTCCACTAGTTTCCCCCAATTTAAGTGGGAAGAATTTCCCTTGCCTCACTTAAGTGTGTGTGAGCAGCTGAACGCGGCAGCACCCGGGTGCAGAACACACCGTGTAAAAACAGCAGCAGCCGCATTGCCAGCTTTTCCGAGCTGCCTGGGAATTCCAGATGAAACATACTTTGCAATCTACTCTGTGAAGTAAGCAGGTGATGGATAAGGAAATGCTTCAAGAATAAATGTCTCATTAGGGTGGGTTTTAAATACCATTGCTGGGAGGAATTTTACTAAAATTACTGGTCTTTATGTACTTCGGCAGAATGCATCAGATTACTGAAGGGAGAGCCCAGGGATAACTGATTACTTCAAGAAATTAAGAATGCCTCATAAAAAAGGCACTTGAGCTGAGATGAATTTAGATGTTCTAATACGAAGCTTCCCCATAGCGGCTCGGTGATCTTATGACACTACAAGATTCTTAACTGGAGGCTTTCGATACATAATACTCCAGACAAACCAGATTCTAAGCAATTGGCCTGAAAACAAAACTAAGGTTGACCACTAAATGCATTTGAAAACTCAGATTCTTACAGATATAATGCAGAGAGCAGAATGTATTCAAGTGGTTTTACATATGACAAGTGAGAGTATCGAGTGTGTTTTCCACTTGAAATAATTATAAGACTTCTACCAGCAGTTTAAATTTGAGACACCTTCTCAGAACACTGAATTGGAAATCTCACTCTTTGTAAAAATAAGGAAAAAACACTCCACATGGGAGAGAAAGGGTGGACCAAGGTGACCAGGCAGGCAGTGTAATCAACATATTTCCCCTAGCGGAATGGACCTTTTCCATTTTTGCAGATTTCTTTGAGTGTGTGCCAGGACTGCAGATGGAAACAGGTTCTGAATCCTGGAGGACTTGTCGCGATGCTGCGTTGCTCTAGACAGCAACTTCCCTGCCCACAAAATGACATTCCTGGGGGTAATGACAGCTGGCTTAACAACCAGCTCAGTTCATTAACTAACCCCCGAACAGAAACTAGACAAAGCCCAACACCCTTCACTTCCCTGATTCCTCTAAGCCATTGCTTTCGCTGCTCAGTGTGCTTGCTTCAACTTCACCTGAAGTCTAAGTGAAAATAGCAAGACACATGGAGACGACGGCAGTGTTGCTCTGAGAGAAGCCGAGCGTATTAAAATATGGAACACACAGAATCAGAGGAGACTTGGAGGCTGAACAGGACTGGAAGTGAAAGACAGTAGAAAGCTTTGGTGGGACAGAGGGAGGAAGACGACATCATAGCAGTGTCCAGACACTGTGCGGGATGCAGACAGGACGAGTTGGGTAACCCGCGAGGTGGTTCCTTCTGAATAAGAGTCACTGAGCGCGCTCAAGAGATGAGAGGGGCGGGCGGCGCGGCACTCCCGGGAAACAAAAGACCCCAAGGCCGGAGTGAGGGGGGCGGCTAGCTGACAAGCCAGAAACCACCACCCCACACCTGGAAATGCCCCTGACACAATGAGGGTATATGCTTACACATCAGCAAGAATGTCATAAGGAAAAATTATTATTCAATAAATCATGTAAGTTCTGAAAAAATGTTTAGATGAACTTCAAAGTCCTCAAAGAATCTAGATGAAGGAGATTTGAAAAGTAAGGATTTGTCAGTGTTTCTCAAGCTCCCTGCGGTGGGGAAAATGTGTTTGCGGGGATTGATCAGGAATCTGAATTTGTTTTTTTAGGAAACACCTCACAAGCACGCTGTTACCAGAAGTTTGTGCTGGGAACAACCCCCCTCCCCTCCTTTTACCCACTGAGGGCGTCCAGTGGCCCCCTTCCCCCGCTCTCCACCCCCAGCTCCATCCTGGCCACCCACCAACCCTGGCTCCAGCTCTGGCCGGGTACCACACGAGGAACCTCCACTCTAGCAGACCTTCATCTGCATCAGTCTAGTCTGCCTGTAGATCATGATGATACAGTAATGTCAAAACTGGCTAACATGCACTGCGTCTGTGCTAGCACTTTATGGGGATGATTTCATTCGATCCTCACAACCACCTGAAGAAATGGGTATTTATAGTTGCACTTTACAGATGAGAACACTGAGGCCTGGTGTGGTTAACCAACTTGCCCCAGGCCACATGGCTGGTAAGAGATGGGGCAGGACTCAGACCCAGGCAGTCTGATTACAGAACCACTTTCTCTGTATTTAGATTCAAACACTCGCTGTTTTAACGTTCAGCATGTATTTGCCATTTACAGGGTCTGTTCGGGGGTACAGAGAGGCTTCTGTGCTTGGCCCCTGTCACCTCGGACTTGGAATGAGGACACGGACAGTACACATGATCAAATGCGCCCATGAGAGGAGACAAGAATGTGATCCAAGACCCCAGTGAGCTGCAACAATAAGATATCAGGAGATCAAGAGAGCGTCTTAGTCTTGGCTTTAACATGTCCCCCTGCTCACCCCCCAACGTTTCTGGATTAGACTCTTTCCACATAGCTCCAGAAGGAGCAAGTGTGTACTATATAGATACAAAGGAAGGAACGGAAACTATCGTTTTTTTTTGTGTCCATTATGTGCCACAGATTAACTCACTGATCTCACAACAATTTGGTAGTAATTATCTTTATCTTCATAGATGAAGAAACAAAGCAAGTAATGTGAAAGAAAATATAAAAGCAGACTGGGGTCTCAACAGAGTGGGCCTTTGAATACCACCATTAGCAACTTAATTTTATTAGGTGATAGGGGGCATGGGAATGTTTTTAAGACGGAATCAAGTGAAAGTGTAAATGGATTCGGCCACCTTGAAGAGCAACTTGGCAGTATCTAATAAAGATGAGACTTCTGTACCGCAGTTAAGAGGATGAACTAGGGCAGCACGTGTTGGTGTCAATAAATCTCTAACACGTAATGTTGAATGGAAAAAGCTGGTAAATGATTCATAGAGTATTATGCCATTCATGTACATTTAAAAACCATAAAACAATACTGTATATTGTTAATGGAAACATAAAGATGCTATAGAAGCACAGAATGCTCATGGAATTTTATACACCAGCTTCAGGATGGTGGTTAATTCCGGGGAAGGTGGGAGAGGAGAGGGATGAAGGGATAGATCCACTGCTGTCATGTTATTTTCTGGACTTTCTAGAAAGTTTAAAATGTCCCCCAGTTTAAAAATGAAGAGATCATGTCCCTGCATGATTGATCCAAGCCCTGCTTTAGAAAGATGGTCTGGTGGCCACATGCAGGACAGGCTGGGAAGGGAAGAGACGGAGGCTTAAGCCAGGATGTGGAACAGAAAAGGAAATGAAGGAGTAGATGAAAATGACTTTCAGAACGATGAACCACTGTGTCTGGAGGATGATGACAAAGTACAAGGGGGAAGGAACAGCCCCAGGTCACTGCGCTGTTGAAGGAGTAGTGGGGCCTGGACAAGCAGGCAGTTTAGGAACCTCAGTTTCTGTTAACGTCCACATTTGAGTTAGAGCCAATTACTGACTATATATCACATGTGTTAGACACTCGATAGTTGGCTCATTTAGAGAAACGGAGTCTTGTACATGGTAGAGTCAGGACCCCAACAAGGGTCCCTGATTCTAAGATGAATGATGTTCGGCTAAGCCCAGATGCCTCTTCAGCCTAGAAACTCACGAGGTCCACAGGCTCCCTGGTCCCAGCGCCTCAAGGCTCAGTTCAAGGACAGGGATGCCACGCCCTGTCAATGACTTCCTGAATTCACTTGGCAGCTGTAGCTCTCCTTGTGAGGCGGTCAGTGGGCATTCTGAGTGAGCCCTTGAGGCAAGACGAGTGATAACGTCACTTTTCACTTAATACCTTCCAGCAGCTTCCCTCCTCTCTCAGAACAAGAGCTAATGTCTTTCTCAAGGATCCAGGTGATCTGACCTTAGCTACCTTCTGTGACCCCGTATCCTATTCCCTCCCCATTTCTTGTGGCTCCCCAAATAGGCTTCTACCTCAGGGCCTTGACATTTGCTATTCCCAGTGTCCACCACGGGGCTTCTCCCTCAAGCCCTTCCTACTTTTATTGTTCTGTAAGGCACCTACCACCGTTTGACATATCACATTTCTATTTTCTTATTTGTTTAAGGTCTGCTTTTCTCCCGACAGAGTATCTGTTTCGCTTACTGCCACGCCCTGGTAGCTTCTGGTAATGGAATATGAGGTCAGGTAATTCCCCTTTACACAGATCAAGCACAAAACGTGACAAATGTATTAAAAACAATCATTTCAGGACACTGGAAAATGACCAGTTGCAGGCCACAACTGCTCGCTGGGGAAGTGCTACTGCACTTGGGGCAAGAATGGTGCAATGGCTGGGGGAGTTCCTGTCTATTTCAGGCAGTGAAAACCCACAGCTTTATCAGCTGAAGGTGTGGCCTTGGTAGAGGGCAAGTAGCAGAGCAGCTAGTTGAAGGGGGATACCCGGAAGCAAGGGAGCCATAGAAGGACTGGGGTAATAAAATCTCCAAGGATCCCCGACCGACTGCTAAACTACAGACACACACAGAAAACCCCAGGGAGCTCAGAGAAATTTAAAAGCTTGGGGAAACTTGCAAATTTTCTGTGCTTTTAAATGCATTCCTCAACCTACACATAATTCAAGTGGCAGAAGATGGTCACTTGAGGTTTGTCAACATAACCTTCGCCCAAATCTCTGACTGACCGTAAAAATATGCAGGGGAAGTAATAAGCAGAGACACCACTGGGGGAGAGAGTTCACAGTTAGAGACCAGGCAAGTTAACAGCTTACTAAACAATACTCAGGAGAACAAAACGTAATCCAGAATCATTGCAACATATTATCTGCAACGCCTAGTTTTCAAACAAAGGCATTACTAGACGTGGCCCAAGAAACAGAAAAATGTGAGCTGCGCTCAGGAAATATCAAGAAGCCGAGAACTCGCTTTGAGTGGGCCCAGATGTTGGATTTAGTAGACACACACTTCAAAACAGCTATTATGAAAATGTTTAAAGAACTGAAGGAAAACGTGCTCAAGAGTTAAAGAAAAATATACTAAAAATGAGTGAAAAACAGGAAATCTTGACAGGGAAATGGACACTATAAAAAGGAACCAGATGGGAATTCTAGAGCTGAAAAGGATTAATAACTGAAATGAAAAATTCAGTGGATGGGCTCAATAGCAGATATATATGAACTGGCAGAAGTATCAGTCAATTGGAAGATGGATCAACACAAAGTATCTGGCTTAAAGAACAGAGAGAAAAAACACTGAAGAAAATGAAGAAAGCCTCAGAGATCTGTCAGAGAAGATCAAGTGTTCTAACGTATGTGTAATTGGATTTCTAGGAGGAGAGGAGAGAAGAAAGGGGCAGAATATATACTTGAATAAATAATGGCTGAACACTTCCCAAATTTGGTGGAAAACTGTAACTTATAGACCCAAGAAGCTCAGTGAATCCTAAAAAGGATGCATACAAAGAAAACTACACTCAAACACATCATAATCAAATTGCCGAGAACCAAAATTGAACATAAAAATCTTAAGTAGCAGCAAAGGCAAAACAACTCACCACATCCAGGGAAAGGATGATAAAAGATAAAATTAATAGCAGGCTTCTCATCAGAAACAATGGAAGCAAGGAGACAGTGACATATTCAAAGTGAGAGAGAAAAACCTGTTGATCAAGAGGTCTATACCCAGTGTAACTGTCCTTCAAAAATGAAGGTGAAATAAGGACAATTCCAGGGACTCTCCCGGTGGTCCAGTGGTTAAGACTCCACACTCCCAATTCAGGGGGCCCGGGTTCCATCCCTGGTCAGGGGACTAGATCCTACATGCCGCAACTAAGAGTCTGCACGCTGAAATGAAGATCCTGCGTGCTGCAACTAAGACCTGGTGCAGCTAAATAAATTCATAAATAAATAAATATTTAAAGACAATTCCAGATTTAAAAAACGGAGAGAATTTGTTGTTAACAGACCTGAATTACTAGAAATGCTAAAGGCAGTGCTTCAAACGAGAGGGAAATGGTGTCCGATGGTAACCTCACAGGAAGGCATGAAGGGCACTGAAAATGATTAATACGTGGGTGGATACATAGATATACACTTTCCCCGGATTTCTTTAAAAGATTTATGACGATTTAAAGCAAGGATTTACAATACTGGGTTGATAATAAATATAGAAAATCTGCTTTTTTTTGCCCACATCATGGCATGTGGGACCTTAGTTCCCCAACCAGGAATCGAACCCATGTCCCCTGCATTGGAAGTGTGGAGTCTTAATCACTGGACCTCCAGGGAAGTTCCAGAAGATCTTTGCAATATTGGTTTAGGCCAATGGTTTTCAAGTGGAGGTGCTTTTGCTTCCTAGAGGACATTTAGCAATGTCAGCAAACATTTTCGGTTGTCACAGCTTTGGAGTGGGGTGAATAATCCTGGCACCCATGAGTAGAGGTCGGAAATGCTGTTAAACATCCCACAACACGTGGAACAGTCCCCACAACAAAGAATGATCTGGCCCCAAATGTCAACAGCGCCCAAGGCTGATAAACGGTGGGTTGGGCAAAGAGCTCTTAGGCACAACAACAGAAGCACAAACCATGAAAGAAAAAACAAAAAATTTTTGTACTTCAAAAGACACCATTAAGAAAATGAAAAGACAAGCCACACACCAGGAGAATATATTTGCAAGTCACATATCAGAGAAAGGACTTGTATCCAGAATACATAAAGAACTCTCACAACTCAATAATAAAAAGACAAACAACCCAATTTTTAAAATGGGAAAACTATCTGAATAGATATTTCACCAAAGAAGACAAGCAAATGGCTAGGGTTGAACTGTGTATCCCCAAAAGATATGTTGAAATCCTACCCCCAATGCCTCAGAATGTGACCTTAATTGGAAATAGGGTTGTTGCAGATGTAATTAGTTAAGATGAGGTCATACCGGAGTAGGGTGGGCCCTTAGTCCAATGTGACTGGTGTCCTTACAAGAAGATGATGCGAAGACACACAGGTGAGAAGTGCACCTGCAAGCCAAGGAACGCAAAGGACCTCCAGCAAGGGGGACCAGGAGCTAAGAAGAAGGTGTGGAACAGATTCTCCCCCAGAACCTGGAGAGAGTGTGGCTCTGCTGACACCGAGCTTCCAGAACTGTGACACAATACATTTCTGTTGTTTTAAGCCAGCCAGTTTGTAGTACTTTGTTACAGCAGCCCTAGGAAACTAATGCATCTAGCAAGCACATAAAAAGATGCTCAACATCATTAGTAATTAGGGGAATACAAATTAAAAACACAGCGTAATATCACTTCACACCCACTAGGATGGCTATAATTAAAACAACACACAAATAAACATTGGTGAGGATGTGGAGAAACTGGAGCCCTTATACCTTGGCTGATGGGAATGTAAAAATGGGTACAGCTGCTTTGGAAAACATTTCGTCCATTCCTTTAAAAGTTAAACATAAATTTGTCATACAACCCAGGAATTCCACTCCTGGGTAACTACCCAAGAGAAATGAAAACATATGACCACACAAAGACTTATACACAAATGTTCACAGCAGCCTTATCTATAATAGCCAGAAAAATGAGAACAATGCAAATGTCTATCAGCCAGCGAATGGATAAACAAGTGGTCTATCCATACGACGGAATACTATTCAGAAACAAAAAGAAATGAACTATTGCTATATCCTATATGGTTAAACCTCAAAAATATCATACTAAATGAAACCCATCATATGCAAAAGACTACATACTATGTGAAATGTCCAGAAAAGGCAAATCTACAGAAACAGAAAGCAGATTACTAGTTGCTTGGGGCTTGTGGGGGAGGGAGACAGTGGACAGGGATTGACTACAAAAGGGCCTAAGGGATCTTTTTGGGGTGATGGAAATGTTCTAAAATTGAATTGTGGGGACAGTAGTGCAACTCTGTAAATTTGCTAAAAATCATTAAATTGTACGCTTAAAACAGATGAAGTTCATGGTATGTAAATTACACGTCGATAAAACTTTAAAAATATGAATGCCCTAGGGCTTCCCTGGTGGCGCAGTGGTTGAGAGTCTGCCTGCCAATGCAGGGGACACGGGTTCGTGCCCCGGTCCAGGAGGATCCCACATGCCGCGGAGCGGCTGGGCCCGTGAGCCATGGCCGCTGAGCCTGCGCGTCCGGAGCCTGTGCTCCACAGCAGGAGAGGCCACAGCAGTTAGAGGCCCACGTACCACAAAAAAAAAAAAAAAAAAAAGAATGCCCTAAATAAACACTCCAATCAAAGGCAGAGATTGTCAGACTGGATAAAAAAGCAGAACCTAGCTATATCCTGCCTACAAGAGAAGCACTTTAAATTCCAAGACACAGATAGGTTGAAAGTAAAGGAATGGAAAAAGATATACCATGTGAATAGTAAGCACAGGAGAGCTGGAATGGCTGTATTAATATCAGACAGACAGAAGACTTCCCTGGTGGTCCAGTGGGAAAGACTACGTGCTCCCAATGCAGGGGGCCCGGGTTCGATCTCTGGTTGGGGAACTAGATCCTGCATGCATGCCGCAACTAAGAAGTCCACATCCCGCAACTAAAATCCGGCGCGGCCAAAATAAAATAAATAAATAAATATTTCAAAAACCAGGGCTTCCCTGGTGGCGCAGTGGTTGAGAGTCCGCCTGCCGATGCAGGGGACACGGGTTTGTGCCCCGGTCCGGGAAGATCCCGCATGCCGCGGAGCGGCTGGGCCTGTGAGCCATGGCCGCTGAGCCTGCGCATCCGGAGCCTGTGCTCCGCAACGGGAGAGGCCACAACAGTGAGAGGCCTGTGTACCGCAAAAAAAAAAAAAAAAACAACAACAGACAGACAAAACATACTGGGCACGTTACTAGAGACAAAGAGCACGTTTCATAATGATTAAAGGGGTCAACACTGGGATGATATATTACAACAATTACAAATATATATGATTCAAACAAAAGAACTCCAAAATAGATGAAGCAAAACTGACAGAACTGAAATGAAAAATAGGCAAGTCTACAATTAAAATCGGAGATTTCTATATTCCTCTCTCAGTAACTGGTAGAACAACAAGTAGACAGAAAAATCAGTAAGGACATAGACTTGTCCCTGGCATAAAACAGGTGCTTGATAAATACCTGTTAACCAGATGAATTCTCACTAAGTCAGTTTTTTTTTTTTTTTTTTTTGCGGTACACAGGCCCCTCACTGTTGTGGCCTCTCCCGTTGCGGAGCACAGGCTCCGGACGCGCAGGCTCAGCGGCCATGGCTCACGGGCCCAGCCGCTCCGCGGCATGTGGGATCTTCCCGGACCGGGGCACAAACCGGCGTCCCCTGCATCGGCAGGTGGACTCTCAACCACTGTGCCACCAGGGAAGCCCCTTAAAATGTTTTTTTTTTTTTTAATTATTTATTTATTTTTGGCTGCATTGGGTCTTCGTTGCTGCGCGCGGCCTTTCTCTAGTTGCCGCGAGCGGGGGGGCTACTCTTCGTTGCGGTGCGTGGGCTTCTTACTGCGGTGGCTTCTCTTGTTGTGGAGCACGGGCTCTAGACCCGCGGGCTTCAGTAGTTGTGGCTCGCGGGCTCTAGAGCGCAGGCTCAGTAGCTGTGGCGCACGGGCTTAGTTGCTCCGCGGCATGTGGGATCTTCCCGGACCAGGGCTCGAACATTGCAGGGCTCGTGTCTCCTGCATTGGCAGGCAGATTCTTAACCATTGCGCCACCAGGGAAGTCCTAAAATGGTTTATTCTGAGATGAATCTCACTATGGTGGACTGTTGCACAGACAGCAACTCCTCCCATGCCAGCAAGCACACTCCTTCACAAGAGGCCTAGTGGCTTTGGCCTTTGCCTTCTGAGAGCCTGGCAACGACCATGTTGTGAAGAGGCCCAGCAAATTCACTGGAGGGGGAGGGCAGGCCCTGCCCAGTCAACCCACAGAATCGGGAGGAAAAGACTGTTGCTTTTTTTAAGCCACTAAGATTTGGGGTGGTTTTATCAGTTAGCAAAGGCTAACTGGTACTGTCACAAATAAAACATTGAGCAAACGAGCCAAACTCAGAGAGTGCATCATGCTGTAGGATTCCATTCACATAAATGTCAACAACAGAGAACTCAAGGTGGGGCTTCTGAGATGCAGACGCTAATGATTCGGATGGTGGTTACACAGGTGTGTGCATTTGGATCAGGTGACTCTGCCTGCATCCACTTTTCTGGGGGAATTCTCTGCAGAGAGAAACCATCAGAGCTCCTGTGAGCATCTACCCAACCAGTATACCTACCCAACAACCAGTGTGTGCCACGTGCCGTGCTAGGTGCTGGGGGTGCTCTGGAGAACGAAGCTGACGCTGTCCCCACCCTAGTGGCACTTACAGTTCACTAGTGGAGAATAAAAGGCAGTGCAAATAAATAGCATCTAAAAAAAGATGAATCCATCGTGAAGGGTAATATCAAGATAAATGCCCAAGAGGAGCACACAATTTGCAGCAACATGCGTTGCATGACTATGAGTTGCATTCCCTGTGGTGTTTCTCCCGCATACCACATAGCAACATGAACTTTCACTTTGCTTCTGGTCTTCTCTCTTTCAAGTGAGCTTGCTCTGCTTTTCCCTTTAAAGATCTGACTTACATCTGTCTACTCTTAGCAGCAGATCTTGGTTTAAGTTGAATACACCACGCCTCACAACAGCTTAATGAGTATCTGTCCATTTCGTTGTTCTTGTCATTCTGCAAAATTGAATACGGTGCATTGCTCACTTTGCTCACTACTAACAGAAAATTGCTTCTATTTCTATATTTTATATAACAGACATATTCAATATTTTATATAACACACGTGGCACACAGAATTTAGACACAAACTGGCTCAATTTGAGTCAAACAGACCCTGAGCCCTTACAGCCAAATGACAGTGATACAAGCAAGGGCCTTAGTTACTACCTGGAGCGCCGATGTCTTGAATTTTTAAGTTGGAAGGGATGGCAGGTCATGCACTATTTTTTCTCCACTCACATTCCCAGGCCTAAGACACTAAGTGTTTCATATCTGAATGCCAAGTGATAGTGATTTGATTAGGTAAGTAGAAACAAGTTTATTTAATAAAAATTTTAAAATAATGCAGAATGCACTTAAGTATAAGGATTTATCAAATAGGTCAAAATTAGAAATATACATGTCTCACTACATAAAAAGTACTATTATTCCAAAAATCTATGATAACAGGAAAAAGCAATGCACTGCTGTGGTATTTGTAAAAAATTAGATAAGAGAAAAAAAAGTTTATTGTAGAGTACTGGTTGACCTTTTCTGCATCTGTTTCCATGGAAACAGATGTTGGACAAATAGGGTTTGTAAATGCCTCAGAATCTGGAGGTGTCTCCGAGCCCTCACCTTGTTTTGAGCCATCTGCTGTCTATTTCCATAGAAACCAGAGTGGAAACGAGGGCAGTAGCCATGAGTCAGCCTGTTGGGTGGTTTGTCCCCGCCAAGGTATGAGAGCATAGGAGCTGTGTTATAGAAATAAGCGAGTTTAGAACCAGAAAAAAGCAAAAATCGTAATTGGGAAACACTGGGTTTCTTCATTGACTTGATTAAATAATGGAAAGGCCCTGCAAGTAACACAGACATAAACAGATGTTTCTTTGCTAATTAGGTAACAGGGAATTAAACTCATATCCACATGGTGCCAAGGAAGCAGACCACAGAAGGTGACCCATCAGAGGTGATTTGCAGAGAGCAGCTGGTTTTTTGGACGTGTACTCTGAAGCAGTTTCAGGTGGATCACCCATCTCACAGGTTGTGTATAAAGGTGGCCAAAGAGAAAGGCGGTCATGGCCCAAGCACTCAACACCTCTCTGTCTATGGAACGCAAGGTTGCTCGAAGGAAGCCCAGTCGGGCAGGAAACTGACTGGATCTAGGCCCCACCCACTTTCTGTTCTAGCCAGATAATGGTATGTGACTCCCACATAAAATCAAGTTCCCCCTAATACACGATAGGCTTCCCCCACCCCCAAGCCTGTGTTGCCCATTTTTGTTAAAGGCATCACCACCCTCCCTGCTATCTGGGGTCAAGGTTCCCGGCCTTCAGTTCCTAATGACATGCCCTGTTAGTGACCAGCTCCTGCCACTTCCACCTCCAGGAGCACCCCCTGCAGAATATCTCCCAGCTGGCGGCCAAGTTCAGCATCATCCCCACTGAAGCATGCAGCAGAGGGAGGGCGGGCACAGAGACTCTCACAGCAGCCTGGGTTTAAATCTCAGTTCCCCCAATTACTGCCCATGTAACCTTGAGCAAGTTTCTGAACCTCTCTAAACTCTGGCTTTCTCATCCAAGAAACAGGGCTAATAACAGTACCCATCTGACAGAGGGGGTGCAAGGAATAAATAGAAGAAAGGTCGTTAAGCTCTTGGCCTGCACACAGTCAGCATTCAGAAGATGCTGGCTCCTCAGTAATTCTAAGCTTTCTTGATCTCTTGTTAATTTGAACACTGACACCAGATCAACCATCCTATAGCACAGCTCTGTTCACATCCCTCCCAGGCTCACACATAAATATTCAGGGCTTCACAGATACTCCATTTTCTGTAGCCTGGCTCCAAACCGCCTTTCCAGCTTTGTCTCCCTCCCTTCCCCTTCGCATACTCCAAGCTGAGGCCAAAGTGAACCATCCTTGACTGGTGTCCAGCCTATGCTCTCGACTCATGCCATTCCTCAGCCTGGATGCCCACCTTCTCTGAAGCTGATTTGAATCTAACAGCTGTAACACCTCTTTTACTCGCTTTCTTCCTCTAGTTTTTGTTTTTTTTTTTAAACGTAATTAATTAATTTATTTAATTTTTGGCTGCATTGGGTCTTCGTTGCTACACATGGGCTTTCTCTAGTTGCGGCGAGCAGGGTCTACTCTTTGTTGCGGTGCGCGGGCTTCTCACTGCAGTGGCTTCTCTTGTTGTGGAGCACGGGCTCTAGGTGTGCAGGCTTCAGTAGTTGTGGCACACGGGCTCAATAGTTGTGGCTCACGGGCTCTAGAGCACAAGCTCAGTAGTTGTGGCACACAGGCTTAGTTGCTCCACGGCATGTGGGACCTTGCAGGACCAGGGCTCGAACCCATGTCTCCTGCATTGGCAGGCGGATTCTTAACCACTGCACCACCAGGGAAGTCCCTCTTCCTCTAGTTTTTAAATAAATAAAAGTTCCATTTGAAAGACTTTGGTCTTTGGAGTGAATACTTAAGGGATCAATGTGACTCTTATGGCCAGATTACCAGATATGATGACGGCGGTAATTGTCCCAGCCCCGGAACCCAGGCAGCAGCAACAGTGGGATAAAGCAGGGAAGGTTTGAGACCATGCAGGGTCCCTAGAGCTCCTGCTTACTTCAAGAGTCAGTGTCAGGGAGAGGAGGGAGATAAGGCTAGAAAGTCCGGTGGGGCCAGGCTGTGGAAGCCTCGTGTATTAACCATGCCTTTTATTTTCTCTTTTCTGATGGTTTGACATCTGGGGTCTTGCTGACCATGGAAGGACTGCCTCTCCTAGAAGTAGCCAGTTCCTGGAGATATTAAACAACTCACTTGGGAGCACACCTTTCAAATGCAAACCAACCAATCCAGAGCCCACGCCCCAATCACCTCCTGTATTGGGTCCTCATACTCTGGGCCATTATCCACCCGTCCTAATCACCTGTCTGGCCAGGTACCAGACAACTCAGGACAGCCCCTAGACCACAAAGCCCCGTGAAATTATTCAAACCAGCGAATCTTACCTTGTCCCGACCATTCTTTCCTCAGAAACCACAACAAAGGCTCTTGGCCACATTTCCTTTCTCTCCCTCAGCCTCCTGACCTCGGTGCCTCCTCTCCCCTGACATGTACCCCGCTGAGTGTGATGTGCCCCAACCTCTTGCGAACTGGGTGCAACTATTTTTTCTGATCTGTTAGCCTAACTGAAGCTCACATCTTCTATTAATACACTGTATTTTAAAACACCTGAGGCCATATCCTTATCTAAGGCTCCTCTATGGCACCCATGCTTCCACCAGAGCCAGAGTACAATGGGACACCAGGTGCAGAAACACCAGTACGTAATATGTTCTCCACAGCCAGGTGTGGTGGGCCTGAAGTTGACAACAGTGGTGATACTGAGGATCATAACCATGACCATCATCACCATGGGAACCGACATTCACCAGGGGCTTACGGTGTCCCAGGAACTGTGCCAAGTGCTTTTTTTTTTTTTTTTGGCGGTACGCGGGCCTCTCACTGTTGTGGCCTCTCCTGTTGCGGAGCACAGGCTCCGGTCGCGCAGGCTCAGCGGCCATGGCTCACGGGCCCAGCCGCTCCGCGGCATGTGGGATCCTCCCGGACCGGGGCACGAACCTGTGTCCCCTGCATCAGCAGGCGGACCCTCAACCACTGCGCCACCAGGGAAGCCCTGCCAAGTGCTTTTGATGTGATTCCTTAGTGACGTCAGAACATACTGGGATTTTATAAAAGCCACTGATTCAGCTCTACTGCCTGAGCCCGGCCTTTCTTTGGATACTGATGTTTCTACCCAGGGCCTTGTATTTGGTAAAATGCATCTAAAGAGAGTATCACTTGAAAAATTAGTGACATAAAAATTTTTTTTTAAGGAATAAGACCTAGTTTTCTGCTTTCTACTTCGATGCTTTAGGAAATACGATTAAAAAAGAAAATGAAAAGAAAAAGCCTAGCCTTCCCACGTCATATCAACCACACGAGATGGTCACTGGGTCTGAGTTTACAACAGCAGCCTGGGGGGCGGTTAACCTCGGACCCCTCCCTCGCCCCACTTCCTGTACCAGACTGACCGGCTTCACTTCCTCAGGAGAATATGTGCGTACACCATGGGCCAGGTGGGATTGGGGTGGGGGGGGGGGTGGGCAAAAGAAATGGTAAGACAAAATAAAAAAAAACAAAAACAAAACTAATTCCAGCCCCCAGGACAAGATAAAAATCCTCCTGATCTGGACTTCCCTGGTGGCGCAGTGGTTGAGAGTCTGCCTGCCGATACAAGGGACACGGGTTCGTGCCCCAGTCCGGGAAGATCTCACATGCCGCAGAGCGGCTGGGCCCATGAGCCATGGCCGCTGAGCCTGCGCGTTCGGAGTCTGTGCTCCGCAGCGGGAGAGGCCACAACAGTGAGAGGCCTGCGTACCGAAAAAAAAAAAAAAATCCTCCTGATCTATTTTATGAAGCCAGAGTAAATTTTAATAACCAAACTCATAAAGATGTACAAAACTAAACTGTAAGCCAGTGGTTCTCAAAGTGTGTTCTGGGGAAGCTTCAGAGGCCTCAAGATCCTTTCAGGAGGTTTATAAAGTCTATACTATGTTCATAATATAATATTATTATATATCACATAAAATATATATTTATTATCATTTATAAAATGTAAAACAATACACAATTATTTTAATAGTAATAATATTTGTCTTTTTCACTCTCATTCTCCTATGATACAGTGAAGTTTTCTGGAGGCTACATGACACATGATGATATCACTCTGATAGTTAATAAATGTATGTTTTATTTATTCTTATGTTTTCTAGAAATTTCTAAGGTTTGGGGTATAGATATGTACATTTTCATAACTAAGTTTGTTCTCAGTACTTCTACTGTGCTTTTACTAGCAATCTTTGGTTACATCTACTATAACTTATATAACTTCATTATCAACCAATAATCTTTATTTTGAAATCATGAGGTTTTCCTTGCTCCTACGCAGTAACAGACTAGCAGTACACTTATTGTTTTATGTTGCAACAGTTATTTTTATAATGAAAAATTATAGAAAAGCTTTTCTAATTTAAAAATTTCTCTCTAAAACTGTTAAAATTTAAGAATCATTTATTTTAAGATAAAAGAAAATTTGTTTATAAAGTCTTTTTCTTATACTTTTAAGGATGGATCATTGGCTTAAAAAAGAATGATCATTTGTTATAAAGCAGAAACTAACACACCACTGTAAATCAATTATGCTCCAATAAAGATGTTAAAAAAAACAAAACACACACACACACACACACACACACACACACACACAGAATGATCAGAGGACTCAATTTCTCAACCCACAGCTGCACCATTTATATGAAAAAATGCTGAAAAAAATGAAACCGACTTATCAGAAAGGTCTCTGACTCATGGAAGGGAGGAATCTGTTCCAGAAAAGCTGGGCAAAACCGCAAATAAAAACCAAAATTATGATGGAAGTTATCTTTCCCTCAGTTTTATAGATGTCAATAATTTACCTTATGTAAACATTTGTTTGTTTGTTTTTGCGGTACGCAGGCCTCTCACTGTTGTGGCCTCTCCCGCTGCGGAGCACATAAAGCCAGTTAAGGTATAATTTTGAGACCAATCATTCAGAGTCCAAAGAAAAAGAAATTAAATATTTTAAACATAGATGTGACTGAGTTCTTTAAAAGTCAAAAACTGAAAATTTGTTTGTTATATCTTTTCAGACTAGAAGTTAAAAAGCCACTGAAGCTGCGTTATGGGCATACAGGAACTGTGTATTCTTTTTCTTTTTCGGTAAATCTAAAATTATCCCCACCCCCAAGCCCAATTATTTAAAAAACAAAGACACTGAAGACCTTAAAGTGTACGTTATTATATTGCATTGGTCCAAGAAAAATACACAACAGCCTTGTAGAGCCAATACTACTGAATGCCGGCTGGATGGAAAGTTAGCAAAAGAAATCACAGCATGCTACTTCTCAATGAAACAGTAGCTTGTTGAATTAAAGATTAAGCTGCAAACATGAACGCTGAGTTAGTATCTCACCTGCAGAGCTATGCCTGGACCTGCTGTTTGGCTTGTATTCATCCAGTATCAATAGTAACGAGTCATTAAAGACCTTTTATGTAAATACTTGGCAGCAAAACACAAGTGACACTAACTGAAATACCTCATTGAATACCTTTATTGACTTTCATGGTTTAACCTGATATCTGAACTTATGGTGCAAAAGCAAAGGAGGGTAAAACTACTAGTTCCATAGCATCAATCAGCGCATTGCTAACAAGCTCTAGTAGTCGCTGTATTCTCCATTACCACCACAGGTAGCTAGCTGGCTAGCTAGACAGAATTATAGATGAATAACAGAAAAATGATAGGTAGATAGATAGATGAAAGATGATAGAAAGATGATAGAGTTTCATTTAAGAAGTCCTCAGTGAAGCAGCAGGAATTAATTTTATTAAATCTTGATTCTCGTGGTCTGTCTTTTTAGCATTCTGTGTAAAGAGGATGTACATGATAGTCATCTTGAAGAAAGCATTTGTGCGGTTATTTGATTTGCAAGCTGAATTAGGCACTTTTTTTCGAGGAGCATCTCTTTTACTCAAAAGAATGACATAAGAACTATGTTATGCAGACTTGGGTATCTGGCAGACATTTTCTCAAAAATTGATGAGGTGAGCCTGTCACTTCAAGGAAAACAACTGATAGTATTTGTTATCAATAATAAAATTTGGACTCTCAAGAGAAAACAAGAATTTTAAAAAACTTGTACCTACTGCTGTGAGCTTGATAGCTTCCCAACACCTAAAGACTTTTCTGATGAGATCAGTGGTGATATTAACGAACGCAATTTGGAAGGGTGTTTTGTAATAAAATACGGCAACAACTGGAAGAACTGCAAAAGTGCAGAACCATTATTTCCCCAACTATCAATGCATGAAAATACAAAATCACATGTGGGTGAAAGAGCAATTGAAAGTGCAAAACAGGCAGGATGCCAGCAGGAATTGTGAAGTAAGCACTTTTGAAAATCCATTCTCCGTAAAAGCAAGAACACTGGCAAAAATTGTCAAAATCAATTTCTTCAGGACTTTGAAAATTAACCAAAGTCTGCAACAATCTGAGGAGCGTTTATTCAAGAAGAAAACTGGCTCTCAGTAAGAACAGCAAATGTTGTGGCATTTAAACTTGCCCTGTTCCTCTCCCTCTCTCCCCAGGTCCCTGAAAACCACCAGCTCTGCAATCCAAGTGAAAACCAGCATCCAAGCAGTCACTGGAGGAGCAGACAGGTTTGAAGCACCCCAAAGGCCTCATTCTCAGAAAACTGTCATGTTTTGACCTGTCTGGCAATTTCCTGGAAAACCCCCTCATAGATAGAATTTGTCTTTATTTAACCCACTAGTTCACTTGGGGTCAACTCATAGGCTTTGTTGAAAACACACTCTTAAATAAGAGTGTGAGTGTGAGATGAATGAAAATGAAGATACAACCTTCCAAAACTTATGAGGTGTAGTAAAAGCACTACTCAGAGGGAAATTTATAGCTGTATATATTTAATGTATTTAATGCCTACATTAAAAAAGAAGAAAGATCTCAAATCAAGAAGCTAATATACCTTAAGAAACCAGAAAAAGAAGAGCAGGAGGAAGGATATAATGAAATTAGAGATAAATGAAATAGAGAAACAATAGAGAAAAATCAACAAAAACAAAAGTTGGTTCCTGTAGAGATCAACAAAACTGACAAAACTTTAGCTAGACTGACTGTATTAGTCAGCTTGGGCTGCTATCATAAAATACCACAGACTGAGTGGCTTAACCAAGAGAAATTTATTTCTCATAGTTCTGGAGGCTGAGAAGTCCAAGATCAAGGTGCAGGCTGATTCACTTCCTGATGAGGGCTCTCCTCTTGGCTTGCAGACAGCCGCTTTCTCTGTGTCCTCACACGGTGGTGAGAGAGACAGAGCGTTCTGTAGTGTCCCTTCTTCTAAGTATACTAATTCTATCAGATCAGGGTCCCACACTTATGATTTCATTTAACCTTAATTACCTCCTTGTAGGCCCTATCTCCAAATACAGCCACACCGAGGGTTAGGGCTTCAACATATGAATTTGAGGGAACACAGTTCAGTCCATAGCACTGACTAAGAAAAAGAGATAAGACTCAGATTAGTAAAATCAGGAATGAAAGGTGGAATACTACTGCCCTTACAGAAATGAAACCATAAGAAAGTACTGTGAATAACTGTACACCAACAAATCAATGTCTTAGATGAAATGGACAAATTCCTAGAAGGACACAAATTACAAAAACTGGCTCAAGAAGAAATAAAAAATATGAATAGACAGACATATAATAAGTAAAAAGATCAAATTAGTAAAAACAAAAACAAAACTTCCCACAAAGAAAAGCCCAGGTGCAGAAGGCAGCACTGGTAAAGTTCTACCAAATGTTTAAAGAAGAATTAACAACACTTCACAAACTCTTCCAAAGATGGAAGAGGTGGGAACACTTCCCAACGCATATTATGAGGCCAGTATTACCCTGATATCAAAACTAGACAAGGATATCACAAGAGAAGTCAAACGACAGACTGCTATCTATTATGAATATAGATACATAAATCCTCAAAGAGATACTAGCAAACCAAATCCAGCAACATATGAAAGGGATTACAAATCATGGAGAAGCAGGATTTATCTCAGAAGTTCAAGGGTGGTTTACCATATGAAAACCAGTCAGTGTAATACACCATATTAATAGAATGAAAGACACCCGCCCCCCACCACACACACACACATGATCATCTTAATTGATGTAGAAAAGGCATTTGACAAAATTCAACACTTAACAAAGCTGGAAAAGAAGGGAACTTTCTCAAACTGATAATGAGCATCTATGAAGAACCCACAGCTAACATCATACTGGACAGTGAAAGACAAACATTCCCCCTAAGATCAGGAAAGGACAAAGGGTCCACTCTCACCAATTCTATTCAACACTGTACTGGAACTTCTAGCCAGGGCAATTAAACAAGAAAAGGATATAAAAGACATCTAGATTGGAAAGGAAGAAGTGAAAATATCTCTATTCGCAGATGACATGGTGGTGTATACAGAAAATCCGAAGGAATCCATCACAAAACAAAACAAAGAAACAAAAACTTTTAGAGCTAATAAATGAGTTCAGTAAGGTCATAGGATACAACAAGATCAAAATACTAAAGTCAATTGTATTTCTATACACTAGCATTGAGCAATCAGAAAATAAGATAAACAAAATGAAAAACAGATGAATAGATTTTAATTAACAGAATAAAAAAGGTTTATTGATATAGTTTCTGATTCCACATTGCAACTAACCTTTAATAAACTATCACTTGTCCAGTTTTGAAGTAGTATCAAAGAAAAATATTTCTATCCCAAAAAGCTATTAAAATACTCCAACAATTTCAACTACATAAATGTATGAGGCTAGATTTTCTTTATATCCTTCAATCAAAACAACATATTGCAACAGGTAGAACGCACAGGCGGATTTGAGAACCCAACTCTTTTCTAATCCAGATATTAAAGAGATTCCTAAAAATAAAATACAATGCTACTCTTCTTAATAGTTTTTTTTGTTTTGGAAAATAATTCTTTAAAAAAATATTTTATTTACATTGACATGTAATGGGTTTATTATTGTCATTTTATTTTATTTTTATTTTTCTGGCTGCACCTCGAGGCTTGTGGGATCTTAGTTCCCTGACCACGGATTGAACCCGGGCTCTGGCACTGAAAGTGCCAAGTCCTAACCACTGGACCACCAGGGAATCCCCTATTATTGTCATTTTAAAATTAATAAGTACATTTTATCAGTTTTATATTCTAATTTAGCAAACATTGACAGGCAAAATACACATAAACAAAAGCTCTTTGCAATATGCAATAATTTTAAGAGTATAAAAGTGTTCCACAACCAAAAATTTGAGGACAGTTACTTCAAACCTACATAAACATTATATATTTCTTTTACATGTATAAAATATTTAATAATCAAATTTTAAATGAAAAAATGAAATCTTAGAAGAAAATCTAGGTGATACTACATGTAAAATTTAGGGTTAAGGGAAACCTTAATCAGGATAGAAAACCCAAAGGGTATAAAAGAAAAGCAAAGATATTTGTCTTTAAAATTTTTTTTAAAGATTTATGACAAAAGAAGTTATAAAAATATGTCAGTAAATAAAAGATACATCTTTAAAATAGCTGCAATTAAGGTGAAAAAGGATCAATATCTATAATATATAGAGAATTCACATGAACCGACACGGAAAGACAAACACAATTTTAAAAATAGAGAAAGGATAGGAATGTGAAATTACAGCACAGCAAATCCAAATATCCAATCAAATAAACATAAAGACATTCAAACTCACTACTCAATGGAGATGCAAAATTAAAATGACAATGAGATCCACTTTACCACCATTAGATTGGCAAAAATAAAAAGAGTAATGACACCTATCGCTGGTGGAGATGGAGGGAAAGGCTCCTCTCCTGCTCTGCTAGTGAAATCTGAACTGTTACAGCCTTTCTAAAAAGCAATCTAGAAAAATGCATTACCATTAAAACACACATACACTTCAACGCAGCAACAGAAGCCCACGTAAATAAAAGCACCACTAAATAAGGATATATTTGCAAAGATGTTTACTGCAGCACTGTCTGAAGTAGCAAAGATCGGGAAAACCGCACATGCACAGCATTAAAAGGAATCCCAGCTGCCTTGCTGGTTGACTCAGAGAGATTTCCAGAAGATATTAAGAGGGGAAAAAGGCAACACTGAGGGTGTGTGTGTTTGCATCTGTGTGTTATCTCATTTTGTAAAACAAATACTGACAAAAACATCCAGGACTATGGTACATACGTTTGTGTACTTTCTTTGTGTACCTTGTAAGAAAAGTATGAAAGCACATACACATACTAGGTTGTTAATACGGGTTTTGTGGGGGCAGCACTGTGGGTCGGGGAGAAGCAAAGGACAAAGCTCATGCTGCCTCCTCTAGAAGATGCCTTTCCTGCCTTCCTGACCACATCCTTCTCTTCAGCAATCCATTCCACTCACCTTTCACCCTCGGTGAGGCGAAGTGCTGTCAAAGCAGCCACTTTCCAGTCTTCTCTGAGGACTCAGAATTTCTGCAGCACTTCTTGTTTCTATCACATTCACGGACCTCTGAGCGCGTATTTATTTTCTATTATTTGCTAACTTTATATATGTCTCGCAAGAGACAAAATCATGTAGTGGTTAACAGTGTGGACAAGTCAGACCACCTGGGTTTGATTCCTGGCTCTGTCACTTAATTATCAGCTGTGTGAACTTGGCAAGTGACGTATTTTCTCTGTTTCCCTGTCTGTGAAATGGAACGATAACGGCACCTATCACCAGGTTCTTGTGAGGAATAAATGGGTAAATAGTAAGTGTAAGGTGCCTAGAACAGTGCCTGGCACGTGGTGATGCTACACAAGCTATTATCAGGGTCTTTATTACCTCACCTATCTAGATTTTAAACTCTTAGAGTCATATTAAACCATAGATACTCTTAAATTTCTTTTGGATCCCTTCCCCATTACTTCCTAGAATAATGTTATTTTAAGGTCCTCAAATATTCGTTGAATAAGCAAGTGAATGGCTCTTAGATTTCAGAAGTCTATAGAGAAAGGAACTGCTGAGGACATGACTGTCACTTTCATGGCAACCAGTAAGTAAATGTCCATGGCTGATCTAACCCAGCCTTTAAACCTATTTTGTTAAGAGGGGAGAATATTTGTCTTAAAATCAATCTTCTGGAATAGCACAGAAAGGCCTTTCATCTCCACTTACAAAGCCACTTATGAGCTAGACACAAGGAACTCGCCTCAAACTGCCATTTGTGGTGAGAATACTGGAATCAGGACTCCTTGTGATTCACCATCGACCCTTTGGGAACATATTATCTACGTTTAATATAAAAATAAACTGTATTAGATAATAACACATTTCTTCAAAGCACTAGGTGAGATGCGTTGGAACCCTTAAATTGTTGTTGTCATTTGTCCATTCTCTCCTAGGTACTGTCCAAGCTTATCTAGTGATAGTTTTTTTTCCTCTGGAGCTTTAAATGGTCCAAGAAGAGTATAAGAAGCAATTTAGAAAATAATGAAAACACCTGTCCTTCTGATGCCATCCTCTCTCTCTCCTCCTGCTTTGAATGTTCAACCTTTCCCTCTCAACTGGATCCTTCCCAAACAGCATTTTAACATGCTTAGGTATCTCCCAAATGAAAACAAAACAAAAATGCCCCGTTTAGCCACCATCCAACTCTCTTCCCCTGCTCATAGCCAAATCTGTGGGAAGAGCTGTATGTACTTATTAGCTCCATTCTCTTACTTCCCACCTGCTCCTCAACTGCTCAGTTTGGCTTTTGCCTCATTAGTCTTCAAAAATGCTCAGCAGCCAACCTCCGTCCACTAAATCCAGCGTGCCCTTCCTACTTCTCGCCTCACGTGGTGAGTCTGCAGCCCTGGGCCCTGCTGATCCGGGCCTTTCTTCACCTCTCAGCCACACTTCCTTATCCCCCAGACCTCACCCAGGGAATTTCCAGTGTCAACTAAGAGGGTGTAACTTTCCACACCTTTCCGCTATGTATATATGAGCAGGTATATAATTCATCAGGATGTGTGTTTATAAGTTTGTTTTTTGAAATTGACTCATACTGCTCATGTTACTTTGCAATTTCCTTTTTCCATTTGACGTTATATCCTAGACAGTCTACAAGTCAGAAAAAAACTAACTCTAGTTAACTTTTTATGTTGGTATGTGTATGTATATATATTCAGGCATAACTAAATAAGTGTTAATACATTAGGACAAGTCGTTACATTTTTAGAAATTAGAGGGAAAAATCAGATTTTGCATCTGGGGATCCTTGAGAGTCTCCAGCGGAGCAGGACCAGTGGCCGAAGTTGCAAGGGCACAGGTTTCAGCTCAGTGTAAGGCAAGGCAGCCATAATTTACCCCGGCCTCCGGCCCCTCCTAGAGCCATTTTACCTTTAGAGGCACTAAGCAGCTAACTGCAAACAGTGGCTTCGTTATCTGCGTTTTGGGTTTAAATAATTTTGCTGTCTCCTTCAAAGTTGTCACCTTGGGATGTGACAGCCACATTCCAACAACAGTGTGACTTGCATGACTGATTTTTGGAGAGTTTCCTGTAGTTTAAGCATCTTTCACTTTCTCCCCACACCCATACCTCCCCCACCCCTGCCCCCAGTTTAAAAAGTAACACCTGGCCTTGGGGAAAGCTGAGTAAAGCAGAGACCTGCTGGCTCCTTCCCAGGTCGTCCTGGCTAGTCCTCCACAGTACGCGTCGGGACCATGACAGAGGGAGAGCCCAGAACCTGCCGACCTGAGCTCATCACAGAGAGTCAAGTTTTGGCCCCAAATGACAGGTCCTTTCCTTATAATTTTCCAGCTAAACCCTTTCAAGAATCTTCTGAAAATTCTAGTTATCACAACAAATATTTTCAAACACTAGCTTCTTAAAATAAAAATATGCATAGAGTAGCAAAAAGTCCAGAAAATTAAAAGATGTCTATATTCCTTCTTTACCATAGACTATATAACTGTAGTTACAGTCGACTATAACTTCCACAGGGAAATTTCCAAAAGTTGAATTCCCATCATTAACAGCTGAACCAAATGAATTTTCCCTTGCAGTACAAAAACAAAGGGGTTAATAGCAATAAAATAAAACCACCCCACAGTGATAACAGATAGAGGGGAAAAACAGATCTTGAGGGGAGCTTTTTTTGGACAAAAAGTTATTGGAATTAAATAATTAAGATATTAACTCGGGGCTTCCCTGGTGGCACAGTGGTTAGGAGTCTGCCTGTCGGTGCAGGGGACACGGGTTTGTGCCCCAGTTCGGGGGGGATCCCGCATGCCGCGGCGGCTGGGCCTGTGGGCCATGGCCACTGGGCCTGTGCATCCGGAGCCTGTGCTCCGCGGCGGGAGAATCCACAGCAGCGAGAGGTCCGTGTACAGCAAAAAAAAAAAAAAAAAAAAAAAGATATTAACTCAAAGTATAATATAAAAGAGTGCTGAAGGGCGAGACACACAGGTGGTGTCTCTTCACGGTCCTGAGAAGGCCAGTGAGTCAGGGAGCTGGGTTCTCTCCAGGGTCGGCAAACAATGGCCTGTGGTCGTTAGGCCAGTAAACTAAGAAGGATTTTCACATTTTTAAATGTTTGAAAAAAATTTTTAATGACACATAAAAATCATATGAAATTCAAACTTCAGGACACATTAAAAAAAAAGGTTTATGGGAACACAGCCACGTTCAACCATTCATGTATTGTCCACGGCTACCTTGTGTTACAATGGGTGGATCTGGGTGGATGAAACTGACAGTGTGGCCTGCAAAGCCTAAAATATTTACTAGCTTCCTCTTTAGAGAAGAAGTCTGCTGACCCCTGTTGTAAACCAGATTTTACTGCCGTCAGCTGTGTGTGAACTTAGGCTGGCCTCCTCCCTTCTCTGGATCCACCTTTGTAAAGGAAGGGGCCTGGACAAGGTGCTGGCTAGTTCTGGAAGTCCAGAACTGCAGGGAGCAGGGGTGCCCGCTGCTGCCGCCTACAGCCCATTAGGAAAATGGCAGGCAGGAGGCTGGCTGCAGAGGGACCATAGCTCACAGATCTGTCCTCATTGGTGGAGCCGTCCTTGTTGGTGGAGGGCTCTTAAATGAACTGTCTCCCCTAACTGATGCCATCAATGAACAAAAACCTGGCTTCTACACACCTTTTACATGGACAGACCACAACTCCAAAGAACAACTCATCTTCCAGCGTTCACTTCGGGAATAAATGCTCCCCACAAAATAGAGGGAATGCAAATCACTTATTACCACAGAGAACAAGAGAGGACAGCCATGTATGGGTTTTTTAGGTCTGAAGGAAAAATAATGAAATAGCTTGTCATGTGAAAATCCACCTACAGCCCATGAGTCACCATTCTCTACACCACCTCACAGGACTCACTCAGACGCCCTTGTTCTGAACCTTCACGCTCTAAAAAACCAGGTAAGCCGATTTTTCACAGCTGAGGTAACCCACACCACAGGAATGCAAATGACAGGGTAAAGTGGTAGGTTCTGCCAGCTCTGAACCAAGCCCCGGACTCCCACCCTGGAGATTCTCCCGGGGAGCCTCCAGGCCCAACGCTCACACCCACGAGGAAGACAGGGGAGGTTCACGCCCCCTTCAGGGCAAAAGACTCAGCGCAAGACCGGTCATCTTTCAGCCTCCCATCAACCCAAGTGCCACAGAGTGTGGCCTCTCCATGCTGGCTGCAACGAGCCCACCAAGGTGCGGCCACAGTCTCCAGACACGCCACCCGCAAGTCCTCCCACCCTGCAGCCGCGTGTGGGTGGAGTCTAACTGCCACCCCCACCCCCACCCCCACCCCCGACTGGTCTGGTCTTGGCACATGCCCCGAGCAGAACGCAGCGTAAGTGATGTTCTGAGGCTGCTGAGCCCACACAAGGACTGGAAGCTTTCCCTTCTTTCCCCTTGGAGACCGGCCCCCAACCAAAAAGGCAGTCCCGGGATGGACCACTAAGTGATTACAGGCCACGTGGAGAGGGGCTGTGGCAGCCGCGATGCCAGCTCAGACGTGGAGAAGAGCCACTGACACCCCAAGAGAGACCAGCAGAAAACCACCCAGCTGAGCTCTAGCTGACCCACACAATTGTGAGAAGTAACGTAGCAGGGACTGAAAGCTCCGTTTCTGGACTAACTTTCCAAGGCGAGGAAGAGACTCAGAATCGTTGGCCGGAGTTTTCTATGTGGTGTCAAGAGCCTCTAACTTACTTCATCATCTTCATCTTCGTCATCATCAGATTCAAGAACACCGTCCAGTAGCTCTTCTACAAAGAAAAAAATCAATGAATAACTGCAACCACAGTTGGGAGCCTTGGTCAACAAACTCCTTCAGCTGCTGCAGAGACAGGTAAACGCAGCCTGTGAGCCCCCGGGGCCAGAGCACTTGACCTGCTCAGCACCTGCCTTATTATCACTCATTGCTTGAACAGACGACATGAAAGTAAAGAAAGCCGGAGAGAAGAGGAAAGGAAATCAAACAGGAAATAGGAGGACAGAAGGAAACAAAGGCGCTGAGGACACTGTCCAGCACACTTAGGAAGGCGGCAGATGCACCTAGACTTAACCAAACCCCAAAACCATTTCCTAGAAGGGAATCCGTAGAAACGCCAGGACTCCCGTTGTCCTCGACGCAGCCCTCATTCTGAAGGGAAGGACTCCACTGACCCGGCTGGACCGAAGTCAGCAGGTCACTCACAGGGCTCGCGGGCCTGCCGTTGTCGTGGAAGCTACTTTGCATGCTGGAGGATGTTGCGTCACCTGCATCTGGGCTGAAGCTTAATTACCCAACTTCTATGCCCTCCCAGCCCCTGAACAGCACTGCTCCTTCCCACCTTCGGTAAGTGGCTTTCACAGTGAGGAGGTTGCTATATTTACCAATTGTAAATTAAACCTTTCTTCTTCAAATATGGAAAGGCCTTATTTTTTTTTTTGAATCTCAGCTATTTCATGAGGCCACAGGCTAGTCCAGCCACACTGCCCCCTCCCCCGAGCCCGTGGGCTCAGACTCAACCTACTTTCGGAACAATGTGCAGTCCTGTGAACTCAAGTCCCTTACGAGCCTCAGCTCCTCCTCTCCGGGAGGACGGGGACACGAGCCCTGCTTCCCACACTGCTCCCTGGGCTGTGGGCCCAACAACAGGGCTCTTGAGTTACCAGCATCCCTTCTTTCCTGAGGGCCCTCCGGGAAAGCCGGCTCCGCCTTGCTCTGCCCAGTAACCAGTCAGGTCGCCCTGTCCTCTCTTTGGCGACCAGCTGGTATCTGCCGGTCCCCCTTGCTGAGCGCTGGAGTCACGGACAAAACTCCCTGCTGCTGCTGGCCATTCACTTCCACTTGTCACGTCACCAGGCCGGGAGTTCCCCTTAGGCTTCGCCAGAGCAGTCCTTCCCCTCCTGTGGGGTTAAAGTTCTAAAATACATGGGAATTTTTGTCCTTGAGGACCTTAAAACTCCACTAGAAAAAGAGTGCTAGAGGATTGAGATGGACTTGAATTAAGATAACCCATGTACATGTTTTCATGTTCACTAAAATAAAACAAGAAAGTCGATACTTTAAGAAAAAGATTGTTAAATCTAAAACTAGATTTACTAGTTTAAGATTCACCTATCTTAAACTAGTAAATGTCTCATAACTCCCACTCGGCTATCAACTCCCCCTTGAGGAGGAAGACTGGACTGGATGGAAACTCTCCCGCTCTCCCTCCTCTAGGTTTAAGCATGATGCTTGTAGATTCATTTTGCCTTGATAGCTGTTGACAGGTATCCTAAGGTATTTATGTGTATGTATCTGGTCCTCCACCCAAATATTCAATGACTTTCTAATTTTGCTTCAAAGTAGCAGACTCCTGGGTAATCGTCTCTGGAGTCCTGCCACTGTCCTACGGATACAGAACAGCTTCTGTGCTTGAAATGAAAAAGAACCACTGTAGGCACTCCATTGAAACTGGACCTTCCGCAGCTGAGCAGGTAGACCCCACGTCTGTCCTGAACACACAAGGTTGTAAGGCCTTGGCTCTGCGCAGGACAACTTCTTGCTAAATCACATCCCTTACGGAAACGTAGACTGACCCCTCGTCCTCACATTCGTTAGCGTGCCGGTCCAAGGGCCAGCTTTATGTAAGAGGAAGAGATGTTTTCTTGGCCAGAGAGACAAGACACACTGCTTTCTGGCTGCCTGGGAGGAGGGAAGACTGACAAGGAAATAGAGGTGAGTGTGTCTTGACAGACCGACTGAAACAGAGTCAGCCTTGAAGGTTCCCAACCCAAACCTGACCCTGACGCTGCAGAGGACTCCTGGCCTGGGAGGGAGGTCTCGGCATAGCTAGCGACCTCAGAGCAGATAGGCAACAACTTTTCCCAGCATTCCCCTGCCTTCCCAAACTGTGGCCTACATAGAGAAGGTTAGGGAGTAACCTCGGCCAGGACTAAGGTAAGGTTTTATTTCCTTTTATTATTTTTTTCAATATGCCCGCCTAGCAGAATGGAAGTGCAAAGTCAGAAATGCAGTAGCTGCAGAAAATACAAATCTGTTCCTTCCCCACCTGAATCCGGGATGAATTATACTTGCTCCATAAAAACCAAAGGGGAGGACATTCAAGTGGAAATGGGCCCCCAGCCTGAAGGCAGCCAAGGTTTAACCTCACCGGCTGCTCTCCTGGCCGCCTCCTGTTGATGGGGAGCCCTCTAACCCCCTCCTTCTGCCTCTCCATTTCTGTGTCCCTCCGAGGCAGGGCTGCACACTGGAATCACCTGGGAGTTTTAAACACTATTCGTACCTGGGGCTCCTCCAGAGATTCTGATTTAATTGGCATGGGGTGCTACCTTGGGGGGTTTTCAAATCTCCCCAGGTGACTGCGCTGTGCAGCCCTAGCTGTGGACCAGGAGCTGGGAGAGCCACCTGTGGGCCTCCTCCAGTGAAGGGCTTCACGCATTTCCCTTTGCTCGGCCTTGGTCAAGCTGCTGCCTTGGGATTAGAGACCAGGAGATTCATTTTTTACCTGCGTTCGCGTGAGGAACAGAATCTGTGCACTTGGACTTTCAGTGATGTGGACAAGGGCGTGCAGAAAGACGTAAGTGACAAGCTTGACCCTGGATGCTGGCAGCGCCAGGTGCCCCTGGCTTGTGTACCAGTCAGGATCAAGGCATCAGGGGGCCACAGAAAGAGCTAAGAGCATCCCCACCACCCGGTCCCATCCAAGGCTTCCTTTACCTTCCTTTCCTGCTTATTATGGGATGTGGGTGGTCCCAGTAATGGAAGGAAGGGGATCACATCCTCCCACGTTGCTGGTTGGCAACATGAATTCTTCTGGAGCGAATGAACGTGGGAGGACGAGGGCCTTTTCCACGGTGGTGCCGGAAAGATTGGCATCTGTTTTCATTATCTGACCCTCGGACCCTGGGACGGCCGCCCTAGTGGTCTGGGGGAAATAATTAGGAGGGGGAGGCCCACATAAAGAGAACTTCCAGTTAGAGAAGGGTTCTGCAACTGCTTTTGAGCTCTTTTTGTTGACTATAAGCCAAAAGCGTGATGAGAGACTATCGATCACGGGACAAAGTGGCCCTGGCTACCTGGCTGAACTTCCATTTGTGGGTTCACTTGGGTCTCCCCACCTCCCTTAAGGCCTCTTGAATGAATTCTAAGACATGACAAGCTCCTCTAAGAAAGCCCACATGTCTTTCTAGCATATGTGAAAGATTCAAAGGATACATAATAGATTCTTGCCTTAAACAGACCTGAACGAAGCTGCTTGATGATAAATTCAATCTGGCGGATCATTTCAGCGTTGCCTTCTTTGATGAAGCAGCAAAGGATGTCTTCCATTCCCTAGAAGCATCGGAGAGAGTAAGAGTTAACATTTCAGTTTTGGGGGGAAACTACTTTTCAATGGAGTAGTTTCACCTAATCAAAAAAAAACACCAGGGCTTCCCAGGTGGTGCAGTGGTTAAGAATCCGCCTGCCAATGCAGGGGACACGGGTTCGAGCCCTGGTCCGGGAAGATCCTACATGCCGGGGAGCAACTAAGCCTGTGTGCTACAACCACTGAGCCTGCGCTCTAGAGCCTGAGAGCCACAACTACTAAAGCCCTCGAGCCTAGAGCCCGTGCTCCACAACAAGAGAAGCCACTGCAATGAGGAGCCCGCACAACCCAACGAAGACCCAATGCAGCCAAAAGTAACTAAATTAATTAATTTAAACAAACAAAAAGAACCAAAAACCAAAAAACTTTTTTTTCAGGAGGAAGGGATATACGCACAATAAAAATCCTCTGCTCAGTTCTAAACATTCTTTTTGTTGTTTTTACAATTCACAAGGAAATTACTTTATTCTTGGTTGACTATCTGACCTAATCATAACACATTTATTTTTAAAAAAGCTATCGTAAAATTTTACTGTGTAAGTCCTCCTTTGAGCTTTGGCAGTATGTTGTTTGGGGAGGTGGTTTCGCTCCCATGTTTTCCCTGTAGTTATACACTGCCTACTGGATTTTAGGGCCAAAAATGGTCTTTGAAAAGGAAAACCACATGTTCAGAGAAGTCATAGAACAAATAGAACCTCTTTTTAAACAGCCATCGTTCTTTTTCCATCAAAATAATTATAAAGTCATTACAGTGTGTATTATTTACTACAAAACACTGACATCAGCGTTTTCAATTCTGACTAACAGAATTCCAGGGACATGTAGAGGTAAGATGCTGACTTGACCATAAATGTCTATTTCTCCTCCTTCCTCTTTTCTGTGGGACTTGAATGTATGGTTGGAGCTGATGAGGCCTTCTTACCCCCACGAGGGGAAAGTGTATCTGATATTGAACCCAAAGCAGAGGGAGCAGAGTACAGAGGTGCTGGTAGAGAAACAGATCAAGTGACATGTGAATCCTGATCGAGCTGTGCCTGAGGCTTGCGCCGGAAGCTTCTGCCTGGACTTATCAGTTACCGGAGCCAGTGAGCTCCTGTTTAGGTAGGGCAGCTTGGAATCAACAGCTCTAACTGAATCAAAGCAGAAGCGCCCAGAGCACGTTTGAACATGGTGAGTTCCCATCACCTAAAGCAGAGCATTACCTTCTAGAAAGGTAAAATCTGGATTGTAGTTCTCGTTTCCCCATAAACTAGCTACGTGACCTTGGTCAATTATTGAACTCTTCCCAGCCTTTTTCCTCAACTATAAAATAAGGATGGCAACTCAAGTGGACACGAGATCTTTAAAGGATATAACTGGGTGTTGGTTATGTAAATATGTATATTTGTCAAAATGCGTTAAACTGTATATGTGAGGCTTGTGCATTTCACTGTTCATAATTATACCTAAAAAAAAAGAAAGAAAAAGCATCTAGTCTGACGACTGGCACATAGGAGATGCTTAATAAATGGTTGAGACTGTGCTTGCTGTGTCTGGTAGGGGTTTCTGGCTCAGAAGAGAGAGCTGGCAGCTGAAGCAAGGGAGCCAACAAGGTTCCCGGTGGCCCCAGAGTGAGAAGAGAAGAGGGTTCGGACAGAACCTTGGAGAACCTTTAGGTGTCTCCTGTTTTCCGCTATGATCAGTAATGCTGTGATGACTATTTTCATACATGAATCTTTGTTCATGTTTTTGTATGGAGCTTCAGAAGTGGAATTACTGGGCAAAGAATGAATATTTTTGAGGACTGTTATACATGTTGTCAAATTGCTTTCTGAAAATGCCATATCAATTTATCCTCTCGGTAAGATTTCCACACTAATTTTTTTTTCAATAAATTTATTTATTTATTTATTTCTGGCTGCGTTGGGTCTTTGTTACTGCGTGCAGTCTTTCTTTAGTTGCGCTGAGCGGGGGGCTACTCTTCGTTGCGGTGCACGGGCTTCTCACTGTGGAGGCTTCTCTTGTTACAGAGCACGGGCTCTGGAGCGCAGGCTCAGTAGTTGTGGCACACGGCCCTAGTTGCTCCGCGGCACGTGGGATCTTCCTGGACCAGGGCTCGAACCCGTGTCCCCCTGAATTGGCAGGTGGATTCTTAACCACTGCGCCACCAGGGAAGCCCTCCACATTAATTTTGAAAGGCCCGCACATGATGGGATGCCATGGAATACAGCAGACAGGCTCACCAACTGTAACGGACAACCGTTACATTTGTAGCTGATGAACACTTTTAAAAGAGCTTCTCTACAACGTGTTCATTTCCCAAGGCCGCAGCCAGCATGCCAGCATTCCCAGGCTCCCTTCAGCCAGGGTGCAGGCAGATGACCTAGGTCCTGCCAATCAAATGCACCCACGTGAGACTGATTCAGAACTGGGCAATGTGAAGGAATCAGGCATACGGGGAACGCACATCTTTGTGCCGGTTGGGCAGGCGGCATCCCGCCCTTCAGGGACAGCAGAGCAGAGTTTCTGGCATTGCGGTGTGAGCCTGGGCCCAGGGCATTGGTGCAAGGCACAGTGGGGATATCACTGGAGCAGCCCCGTGGAGCGTGTGGGCATTTCTCCTGGCTCTGTGGCTTCTGAGCCCAGTTCCCTGGTTCTCCCAGAGACTCCGAGAGCCTTGACAGAGCATCTGGTCTGCTCCAGCCCAGGGCGCAATGTTTGGCTGGGGTTTCGATCCCAGGGAAGAGCTCCTGGCCGACAATTACTCCAGCCCTGGGTGCAGGAGGCCTTGGGGTAGCATGAGGGTGGCCCTCTTTTTTTTTTTTTTTTTTTTTTTTTTTTTTTTTTTTTGCGGTACGCGGGCCCCTCACCGCCGCGGCCCCTCCCGCCGCGGAGCACAGGCTCCGGAAGCGCAGGCTCAGCGGCCATGGCTCACGGGCCCAGCCGCTCCGCGGCATGCGGGATCCCCCCGGACCGGGGCACGAACCCGCGTCCCCCGCATCGGCAGGCGGACTCCCAACCACCGCGCCACCAGGGAAGCCCAAGGGTGGCCCTCTTGATCGCATCTGCTCTCCGGCCCCAGACCTTGGTGGTCTCTTAAAGTTCAAATGGGCCTCAGGGCACGCATGTATCTTTTTCTCCTTTTTTTTTTTTTTTTATTGTTGGTATTACTTTAAGACCACCATAGTGGCATTTGGTACTAATCTAATTTTTATGTATTCTCTCTCATTTTCCACAAGCACACAAATGTTTTACACAGTTGCAAACACAGAGTTATTATAATGGCATATTCTGCTTTTATCCCTCATTACACAATGAAGTTCCCATACTGTCTCATACTGCTTTTCTTAATTATCATCTTCAATAGCTACTAGTACTGTGAGCAAAAGAACCACAATTTCATTAGCAATTCCTCTATTACCAGACATTTATGTTCTGGTTTTTCACTATTATAAAGATATTGAACTGAGCCCTGTCATGCCCAGAGCTCTTCTCTGCATCAGTGACCAGAGGAAAACGAATGAATCCAAAATATGTAGGTTTCCATAATTTATCACATACACTGCTGAACTTCCTTCCAAAAGGACTGTGCTGACACACACCCGGCACGGTCTGAACGTCAGTTCCGTCACCTCCTCCCTGGCTTTGCGTGTGAGCAGATGTTAGGGCGGTGAGATTATGGATAACGTTCTCCTCACTGTCTGGTTTCCTTTATTACTGTTATATAACAAAGGAAAAGGATGTAATACCCTCCATCAATCTAAACACCTCTTCAAGGATAAGAGTGAAATGAGAGGAAATCTCAGGGTTTTAGAAAGACTCTGGTGAAGCCACATCCTCCTTTAGAGGCGTCTCTTACAGATAAATGGTAACTACTTAGGTGAAGTGTCCAGAAGCTCCCTCCATTTGCTTACGACTTTGATCCCTGTTAAAATGCCAGAGGGAGGCGTATGCTACTTACACCTCTATCTAAGTGGTCTACGTGTTCTTTTCAAAGTCGGTAATTCAGAGGCTGTCTAGAAACTTATGTCAGAAACTATAAAGGAAGATATTAATGGATTTAACTATAATTAAAGCTGTCATATAACCAAAGCCCCATAAGTAAAACACCAATGAAAAATTGGGGAAACATTTGTGATATATGTCAAAAGATTAATAGCCCTAATTTCCCTTGCGACTTCTTTGATCCAGAGGCAACTTAGAAGCGAGTGGCAGCCAGGCTCCATGGACGAACCCCCCTCCTGACCGCATGCTCCCGGGCCGTCCCTCCCACACTGCAGCCGAGCCGGTCCCGTGACCACTTCTCAGATTGGGTCATAGAGGAGACTGTGGCTGCTGTCTTGCTCACTCTCTGACTCTCTAGGATCCCTCGGGGAGAAGCCAGCTGCCATGTGGAGAGAAGCCCTATGCAGCAGTCCCCTGGCAAGGAAACGAGGTCCCCAGACAACAGCCAGCACGAGAGCGAGCTTGGAAGCGGATCCTTGTGCCCTCGGCTCCCCGGCTGAAGTCTTCACTAAAATCCCAGGAGAGACTCTTGGCCAGCACCACGCAGCTAATCTGCTCCCCAACGTCTGTCCTATAGAAACTGTGAGGCAGTCATTTTTTTTTTTTGAGGCAGTCATTTTTTATAAGCCATTAAACTTTGGGGTAATTTTTTATGCAGCAATAGAAAGCGAATTCAATTGTGCTGCTTAATTTCCAAACCTTTGGGGATTTCCTAGATGCCTTATTATGATGTTTATGTTTTCCATCATTATTGATTCAACCCTTTTCTGCCCATTCCCTCTCTCCCCTCTCCTTCTGGGGCTCCAATGACAGGCATGTGAGACCTCAGGATACTGCTGCACAGGGCTCTGAGGCTGTCCCATTCTTCCATCTCTTTTCTCTCTGGCCTGGATGATCTCTAAGGGCCACCCCCCTCGTGTCCGACAACAGTGAGTCTCTTTTCGCCACTTGGGGCCTGTCCCCTTCCTGCCCTTAAGTCCGCCTTCTCCACCCCTGTGCCCTGGATGTCTGCCATTCATGCTTCTGGACTCCACATCACCTCTGCTCTTTCTTTTTCTTCAACCTACATGTTTTCTTCCTTGTTCTCTGCCTTGGTTGACAATTCCTCTCTTTGACCTGAATGACCATAATGCAGAATTTAATCAAGTTTATCTTCCCCTATTCTGTATTGAAAAAGCAGATTTCTTTTTCTCTTTAGAAGCAGTAGGCAGGGCTTCCCTGGTGGCGCAGTGGTTGAGAGTCCGCCTGCCGATGCAGGGGACACGGATTCGTACCCTGGTCCGGGAAGATCCCACATCCCACACGCCACGGAGCGGCTGGGCCCATGAGCCATGGCCGCTGAGCCTGCGCATCCGGAGCCTGTGGTCCGCAACGGGAGAGGCCACAACAGTGAGAGGCCCGCGTACGGCAAAAAAAAAAAAAAAAAAGCAGTAGGCAATTAAGTTTCATTGTTTACCGTGACCACACAGAATGGATCTTAAATAAGTTTTTGTCTCTGGCATAACTGCTGATGTAACTCTAGATGACCCATTAGAAGATTTAGTAATTCTTCTAAGTAAGCAAAGCCAAGTGGAAGAACATGCTTCATTGGTCTCAAACTGAATTTAGCCTGTTGTTTGATGATGGATATATATTTAATCCCTTCATTCTAAGCATTTAATACGCACACACGGTTTCACATGTCGTAAGGAAAAAGGACAAAACTCCAATGGTTTTGATTAGATCTAGAAACGTTTGTCATCTCAAAAGATGCTAATCACCTGAGGTTTGTTTCATGCTTCCAATATAAACACTAAAGTAAACACATTAAATATTCAGTTAACTCTTTTCCAACCAGACAGTTTTATCAGTTTTATCTGTTCCACCTGGTTGCTATCAGAATGCCTGCAGATTAGAGGAGTGCTTTGATTGCCCCAGGTCTCACGGCTACAATTCCTCCAGGAAGCCTGGAGGTGAATTTGGGTGATGATTTTCTCCGTTTCATCATTTTCTTGCTAAGTTTCTCCTACTATGAAATCCACAAGCATTCCCAAAGCCCTCAGTTAAAATGAGTCACTTAAATTTTTAAAAATGTCTACAACTTTCCAAAAAATAAACCTTCTAGCAACTTCCGATGCTGTGGTTCTTAATCCTGTCGGCTGGGATCCCTTGAGAATCTGATAAAAACCACAAACTCTCTCCCCAGAAAACTGCAAATATGTATTTGGGATACACTTTCAGGGAGTTCAGAAGCTATCTGAAGCCCTTCCCTGGGGCCCCATCAGGGACCCCTTATTCTAATAGCCTCTGAACGTGGCCCTGACAGAAGCTGACCAATCCACAGCACGTTTTCTTACCATTGCTCTTGCTTCTTCACGAATGGATGGAATAGAAAGGATGCTGTACAGAGCTCCATTCACATACGGCTGTATCTTTAAGGGGAGAAAAAACAGTCATTTTCAGGTTCTCAAATACCATACAACTCAAACATCACACACTACCCTTGAGAACAGCCTGGCTGGCGAGCACTGCCACCTTCACAGCTCCCTGAGCTCCAGGATGCAGGTCTCCAAATGACAGACATCTCCACTGGCACGGCCCAGGGCAACAGCTAAAACTAAGAGTTCAAAACCAAGGGCATCATTCTCTCCCAAAGTTTACTCCCGTTACATGTCATTGCTGAATTAATGTCATCCTGATGACTCAGGCTAGAACCTTTGGAGGCGTCACTGATTCCTCTCTCTTCTTACCCTCCAATGTTGGGTCTCCAAGCCATCTTTAGTGGGAACCCATCTTTTCCATAGGTGCCGCTACAGTCCTTGTTCAGACATCATCGTCCATGACCTAGGCTACATGAGACCTCCAAAAGGGTCTCTCTGCCTTCTATGTTCACCCTTTAACCCAACCATCATATCATTGCCAAGATTCTACAGCATGGGCCAAATCATCCCTCCCCCGACCTCGGGAACCTTCTGTAGAAACTACCTGGAAAGTCCTAACTCCTTATTGTAGGACACAGGGCCCTTCAACGTTTGGCCTCTATACCATCTTCCTCTGCTCCTTCCTTCCGGCCACTTGGCATTCACACTACACAGATTCCACTTAAGGGACTGCCCCCTGCCCCCCCCCACCCACCCGACGGCACACTGTGACATGCCCTGGCCTGGTTCTAACAGCTCATCTTGCTGGGAATGCTCTTCCCATATATGTCTATCTGGAAACCTATGGTTCATCCTTTAAAACTCAGCTCAGGGGCTTCCCTGGCAGTCCAGCGGTTAAGACTCCACGCTTCCAATGCAAGGGGTGCGGGTTCAATCCCTGGTCAGGGAACTAAGATCCCACACGCCGCACAGTGTGGCCAAAAATAAATAAATAAATACATAAATAATTAAAAAATAAAACTCAGCTCAGACATACCTCAGAGGAAGCCTTTCCTAAGCCCCCAGACAGGCTGCTCTGCTCCCTGTACATACCTCCCTCTGCTTCTGCGCTGGATTCAGTATTTATTTATTTATCTGCTGCACTGCGCGGCTTGCAGGATCTCAGTTCCCTGACCAGGGATTAAACCTGGGCCATGGCAGTGAAAGCCCAGAATCCTAACCCCTAGGCCACCAGCCAACTCCCAGGATTTGGTGTATTTTTAAACTTATACTTATGTCTCTCCATGAGCTCTTCAGGGACAGGACCCATGTTTTACGCACATAAGTAACCCTAACATCAAGCCAGACAGGACATGGTACATTGCAGCTGCTTGATAAATGGGCTTTCCCTTTCGAGTGGACTGCATGCTACGTACACCCTCCGCAGCAATGGGGGAGGTCTCATTTCCCACCACCCTTTTCCAGAACCGGATTTATTACCACTTTTCATTTCTGCTAATCTAATGGGTAAGAGAAGACATCCTATAGTTGTGTTTATTTTCATTTCCCTGACTACTAGCAAAATTGAAGATCTTTTCATATTTACAGACCATCAAGATTTACTGTTCTGTAAACTGTCCATTTATACACTTTGTCCTTTTTTTCCTGTTGGCTTTTTCTCTGTTTGACTCTTAACGTGTATCAAGAGCCGGCTAAAGAGGGCAGATCTTTGTGGAGGTTTTGGCTTCAGGTGCAAAGTGATGTCATGGTTTCCACAAAGGCATTTGTAGAAAGCGGGGGAGAGAATAATCATAGCGTGTGTTAGCTGATCCAGATCTCTATTTTATTTAAAAAGGGCTTGCCTCCCATTGGCTAGAACACCACATGGATGAGAGCAGAAGCCAGGACGGCCATCCCGCGGACAGTTCTGCAGGACTCTGACCCAAGACTGACATATGGGGTGAGCCAGCAGTGACGAGTGTCTACGCCCCAGGGAAGCTCCGGCTCGGGCCCTTGAGGGGGAAGTGCAGCCACGTCCACCGAGGATGGCTGTGGCACAGAGAGGTGAAGGCAAGCAAACAGGGCACCCCTGGGGGACTGGATAAGTGAAAGGGCAGGGCTGCCAACAAGGGGCTGCTGTACAGCAGTGAGAGTTAAGGACCTAGGCGTACAGAAGGCAACAGAGCAAGGTCCTAAAGAGACAGTGAAAATGGAAGAAAAGGATGCGATCTAGAGGGCAATGTTATTTATACAAATTGAGCACACCCATAATATTAAATGTATTTTCATGTTACATACGTGTCCATGGACATATATTAAAGCCAACAGAGGAGTGTCAACATGGGGGGAGGAGTGAAGCAGGGGGAGATGACCAGGAGGAAAAAATAACCCCCGGGAGGGAGCAGTACAGGCCAGCGAACGGCAGTTGTGCTCACAAACGGGAAGCCAGGGAACAGCCTCCTGCTCTGGGTTCCAGAATTTAAAAATGATGAAAGCTCTGACGTAGCTTATACAAATACTTGGAAGAGGGCAAGTGCAGCAAGTACCCCCGGCCACCCTCCCCCAAGCCCGGGGTTTACGGCGCTGACTGGGTACCTCGCGGTTTTCATGGCCGAGCAGATCCGAAAGAACTTTCAGCACGAGGCCCGCCACCTTGGCACACATGTTCTTCCCTTTAGGAGAAAAAGAGAGAAACAAAACAGGACATGTCTAAACTCAGAGGCACAGTTTCAGGTCAGGCAGACTTGAATATGAACCTTGGCTCCTCTGCCTGTGAGCTGTGTGACCTTGGGTGAGTCACTTCACCGACTTGGGGCCCAATTTCTTCCTCTGGGGTCCCTTGGGGATTATAATGTCCACCTCAAAGGGCGATGTAGAATTAAGTAGCTCAGTGTATCTCAGGATGTGAACACTAAAGTTTCCCAAAGCAATAGAGAAAAGGAGACAGGACCATGAGACAGAAAGACAGCATCAGTTTTTTGTCTTCTTTTGGCCGAGCGCCACGGCACGTGGGACCTTAGTTCCCCGACCAGGGATCAAACCTGCGCCCCCTGCATTGGAAGCGCGGAGTCTTAAACACTGGACCGCCAGGGAAGTCCCGGCAGCTCAGTATAGGGCAGCACACTCCCAGTGCTCAGTAAGTGGCGGCGGTTCTTATTATTCAGGAGGTCAGAGCTGTTCACTACACTGAAAGCACGATGAGTCAAAGGGCCATGCTCTCCTCCCAAGTGCACAGGCCATCACTTACAAAGCCTCCAGCTATTTCAGGAATTCCAAACATCATCATGACAATCATTGCAAATAAACTGATGATAATAAAGAAAAGCCGATTATAATCTGATAAATGTTTTAAAGCTAGGAAATTTGCATACGCTATGTTTTTAAAAGAGAAGATTAGTCATTTAGTCAGTCAACAACACACAGTTAGGTGGTTCAGATTCCAAGGCGTCTGAGGGTGAAGGAGCTTCTAACAAATACCCTGAGCTATTTATCCAGGTAACCTCCCAACACCTTCTCAACACCTTCTCAGACAGAGGTCAGCCGTGGGCCGGACGTGGCACCTCTCCAAGGAAGCTTCTTCCATCCCAGGGAACAGATCATTTAAGTGGGATGGAACCTGCAGGAAAGCTAAAATCACTCCCTTTGTTGATCAAGACATAAATGACCTAAGATGTCACATGGGAATCGCTGTCTGTACGAGGTGGAGTGGGGAAGGCGACTGTGATTAAGAGCAGGAACCTGGTTTAATGTCACTGCTCTGTCATCAACTTAATCCTGTGGAATCTTGGGAACATACTTCTCTGTCTTCAGGTAAAACAGATCATAATTCTTCACTTCCTACCTTAGAATAATGCAATGAAAATGAAGAAAAACGTAATGTAATTCAATCTCCTCTTAATGGGTACTGCATATATATGCAGTATATATATATATATATATATATATATATATATATATATATACACACACACACACATACATATACGTATAAATTATTCTTTCCAAGGCCAGAGTGGTATTTTGGCTTTAGGGATTCAATAGCTTTATACCTAGCTGGACATGCTTCACACTCTTTTTCTGTTTTGAGTTTTCTGGGAGGGAAACGGAAGGCAGATCACATCAGGCTCGTGGGTACTCCAGAGCCTGGGGGCAGGGGGACGGCAACAGTGAGACCTGTGCTCCGGAGGCAGAGGTTCATGAGCAGGGCCACCGAGTACTCGAGCGTGTAGTCTGACAGGCAGTCAGGCTCCTCCAAGACGTCAATCAGCCAGAAGATGAGGCCATCTTGAATCATCGCTGTCTGCAGTGGGCGCCTAGGATGAAACAGCCTGCAGGGAGTCAGCAGGAAACCTTTCATGTGACAGTACATAGTAGTGTGAATGCCTATCAGAAAAGAAACTTCACGGAAGTCACGGACCCTGGCGAATATCTTACTGTTAGACCTGTACAACGGAAACTACAACAATAAATTCTTTACCTTTCAGGGATGTTATTAAAGGTTTAAAGAAAAATAAGGCAGTAAGGAGACTTCCTACTCTGAAAGTTTCCTTTTCAATATTTAGAATTAGCAGCGTAGTACTTCAGATACTTAATAAATATTTATTGATAGCTTTTGGTCTACTTAACCCAGGAAACAGAGTCATAGAAATGGTTCACTGACAAACAGATTTTTACCTGAAGTCTAGTCTATATAATGTAGTTTAGGCACTCTGAGCTATGTAAAAGTAAAGAAACACAAAAAAGAAGACCAGCTCATATAAAACCAGCTCAATACCATTTTGATTCAGATCTCTATAGAGTATGGCTAGTTTAGTAACCTGGGTAATACAATTTATATGGAATTATTTTCTACCCAAGGTCCAGGTGTAAAATCTTACAAAATTCAATGCCTCATCATAATGTGTTACAGTGGATGTTATCATGTCAACCTTAAGAATTGACGGGACTAAGCACTATCATAACTAAAGTTATTAAATTTCTAAAAGTTTTTCAAATACAGTCAACATCAAGCTAAATCATCTTTATAAACAAACAGAAACATGTTCCTATGATCTGAGGAAGTAATAACTCTGGAGATCATTTATAGTTCTTTCAATTCATGTAGGTAGAACGAGCAATTTTCATCAGCAGGGACGTGGCAAAGAGTAGGAACTACATACCTACAGCTTTCCTCCCACAAAACATATACACACTTAGAATATGTCCCTTTTCAGGTTTTAGTTTATTAGTGAGAGTCAGTCAGATGTTAACCACATCTGGTGGGAAGAAAAAGTTAGGGACTGAGAGAAAAAGTTAGGGACTCAAGGTACTAAAATTCTTAGTAGTCAACGAAAAAGTCAGGTGGTCATCAGGGAACATGGATTCTGGAAGAATTAGCATATGACCCAGCAATTCCACTCCTAGATACCTACCCAGGAGAAAAGAAAACATGGGTCTACACAAAGACGTGTATGCAAATACTCATAGCAGCATTATGCGTAATAGCCAAAAAGTGGAAACAACCAAGATATCATCAACTGATGAATGAATGCACAAAATGTGGTCTGTCCACGTAATGGAATGTTATTCGGCAACACAAAGGAACAAAGTACTGGTACCTGCTACTTGTATGAACCTCAAAAACAAGTGAAAGAAGCCAGTCACAAAAGACCACACCAGTACAGGTAAATCTACAGAAACCAGAGTGGTGGTTACCTGGGGCGAAGGGATAAGCATGAAAAGTGGCTACAGGTAGGCATGAAGTTTCTTTCTGTGGTGATGGAAGTGTTCTAAAATTAGACTGTGGTGATGGTTGTACAACTTTTGGTGAATTTACCAAAAATCATTGAATTGTACACTTAAAACGGGTAAATTTTGTGGTATGTAAAATACACCTTAATAATGCTGCCAATTTAGACAAAAAAAAGGCTCTGGGAGGACGTCAGATCTGCTTCAAGAAGAGGTGTCTGAGTTTTAAATCTCGAATGTGGAGCACTCCCAAGTCACGACCAGGTCCAGGCTGAGACGACAGCGCAGGCGGCCGAGATGGGTGACCAGGAACCGGGAGGCTCCACCCCTGACTTCCACAGAGCGACCTTCCCCCCCGACTGTGACCGCGCATCTACACGTGCCTCCCCCACAGTGAACTGTGGGCTCTTGCAGGTGGAGGCTCTCTCGGGGTGCATTCATGTGCTTATCTCCGAACCTTGCACGTGGCCTGAGACACAATCTAGCATCTAGCACCTGGTCAGCACGAGATAATGGTCATTAGGAGAACAGACCAGTGCTTTAAAGTGTAGGAGCAGGATGGTTTAGGGGATCCGAGGTACGCTTTCCAGCTCTTCTTCAGAAAGTCACCCAACCTCTTCTAAGCATTCACTGAAAAATATCACCTGCCTCTTGGATTGTCACTGGGACCAAATAAGCACAAAACAGTGGCTAAGAAACCCCCAAGTTGATTTCACAGGCGCCACCATGACCTACTGCACGGTCAGCACCTGAGGCTGAACTTCTGCAAGGCCCCGAGAACGTTCTCCCGAGTGATGACGTCCTTGTCTTCCTCCTTCAGCCTCTCTTCCAGCATCCGCAGCACCTTTGTGTTCTGGGCAAGGTAGCGGCGACCTAATAATATAACCAGAGATGAACAAGGGAGAGAATTTATCTTGTGTTAAGTTCATGCTCCAAAACCACTTTCTGTGAAAACGCACGTAGAGTTTGGGTAATTTTATGTTCTAGAAAACTTATTAAAGCATATTTCAACTGCAAGTTGGTTTTACTCAATCAACTATCTAATGAATGGAAACCACTTTTCCTGTCATCTAAACATGATTCATCACTGTGTTCTTGTGCGGAGTACTGTCTTTTATTTACCCAAAATCTTTTTTTATTTTTTTAAGATTTTTTTTGATGTGGACCATTTTTTGTTTTTAAAGTCTTTATTGAATTTGTTACTATACTGCTTCTGTTCTATGTTTTAGTTTTTTGGTCGTGAGGCATGTGGGATCTTAGCTCCCCGACCAGGGATTGAACCCACACCCCCTGCACTGGAAGGCAAAGTTCCAACCACTGGACCGCCAGGGAAGTCCCTACCCAAAATCTTGAACCCAAAAGTCATATCACAAGGAAAAAGGGGGTGATGAATCTGTGTGTTATGAACCCCTTAGTCTTAACAACAGAGGCAGCCCATTGTGCTTTCTGGACACACCCATGGCCTGGAGAAGAAGTTAGGAACCATACCTGGGACCCTATCACTAGCCTGTTGTGAACTTGTATCTTGATACAGATGACATTAATTTCAGACATAAAGTTCAACCATATTATATGAATGGTCCTTGGCACATACCCTGGCTTATCATAAAATGTTTGTTAAATGGCTGGAACAACAAACAAACGAATGAAAAAACTTTTGGAGTGTCATACAGTCACAATTTAAAACTCCCATTATTCGTGTTAAAAAGAGCTCAAACAAATTAGAATTTATGGGAGGTAATGGCATTTTGTAAAATCATTTTGAATTAAATTATGGTGGCATGTTATTTGGGGAATTTTCAAATCCTCTTGATTTAAAAGGATTAGTGTTTTGAAAGACATGGTATAGTGCTTATTGGGATCACTTTATTTCACCAACCTTATTTGGTCTTAAGTAGAAAATGATAAAAAATGCATTACCTGCTATCTTGAGAGCAATCTAAAAAGTACTACGTTACAATACCAGAAAGTTTACAAAATAAAACCAAAGGCTAACAAAATAAACTCCCAAACCATCAAAATTTGCTCTGACATAAGTTACAGTAATATGACAACAACTAAGTTTTTCAAAAGACCTTAGATGCATTAAACAGTAATAAACTGAGGAATCACATGCCATTGCTAAGAAACTTGGGGAAGAATGTGTTTTCACAGGGAAAGACACATCCACAAGACCTAGCTCTTCTCTTTGAAGGTATCAATGAAAAAAAAAATGTTGCCTGCCGTATCAGTAAGCAAAGGATGTTGCAGACATCACGCCACTTGCAGCCACTCTGGACGGTGAGCCCTGAGGGAACTCAGGATGGAGACCAACAGGCTGCCCACTGCCAAGCCCTCAGCCCCTGCAGCCACCCCCAGCGGTGCACCCTGAAGAGGTTCAGGATGGAAAAGCACAGGCTATGGCCCTAGATCGCTGAGGTGCCTGTCAAAGGAATGATTTCAGTGAGCCCAGACTCTTGCATCTTCCCGTACACAGAAAAGTGCTGAATTCCTTAACTTGAGATGTCTGGTTTTCTTTAACAGTAAGCTTTTGATGCTCTGTCTACCTCATCTTTGCTGCAAAAACTCTTTTATACCCTGGCTCCCTCCCTGCCTCTTCGGAGCAGTCCCTCTGAGCTATGTAAGATGCTGCATCCGGGCTTAAGTCTTTCAGTTTTGTCCACCAAATAAAACATAATTCTCAGCTTTTCATTTTTTTCCCTCAGTCGGCAAGGAGAGCTGCCGTCTCACCTTCTGCCAGGGATGCAAAAGCGTTGACGAGCCTGGCCATGTACTGCCGTACCACCTCGCTCTTCGAGTGCAGCAGCTGCAGCACACTCCTCTGTGGGAGAAAAAAATAAAAAAATAATTAAAAAAATATATATATATCAATCAAAAGAGGAAAAGCAATGAAGTGAAAGAAAAGTGAGAGAGAAGCATATGTCTCCTCTGCAGGTCTGCTGTTCTCTTCCTCTGAGTGAACTTATTAGAGGTGATTCGGTCTTGATTTCCAACTGATTTTTTTCTGAGAGTTGGCAAAAAAATATGTTTTTCAGACTTCCGAATTTAGAAGAATTAATTATTCGAAGCACTTAGAATGGTGACTGACACCGAGTAAGCAACACTACTTGCTATTACTGTTGCTGATGTCCTTCCAGGTAGAACAAGTGATCCAACACTCGTCTAACTTCGCTCCCTCCAAAACCACCATAAAACTAAATGGATTTTTTAAGGAGACAAATCCTCAAGGACAGAGAGGACAACACCATAAACCACCATAAAACTAAATGGATTTTTTAAGGAGACAAATCTTCAAGGACAGAGAGGACAGCACAAGAAACTATAACAACACAATCTTGGAATCAGGAATGCAGGATGGTAACAAACTTAGCAGACCCGAGAACGCCAAGCGGGCAATGAGGAATCACCAGCTTACGTCACGTAACCCTCAGAAGTCTCGAGAACTGGGGGGAAATCAAGAAGAAGGAATGAAAGCTGTGGAGGCAGCAGCTAGATCCCCCCCGCGCTGCTCCTGCACAGCTGTCCTCCCGTTCACCTCCCATCACACATCTGGGAGTGCTCTCTTTTGAGGGCAACACAAAAGGTCTCTGGACGGAGGACAGCAGGCAGAGGTGAGCAGGGCTGCCACACCAAAATGGAGCAGGGGTGGTGCCTAAAAGCAGGATAAATGCTCGACAGAGAGCCACCTCCGTCCTCTTCCCCTACCTGGCTCTCGGAACACTGCCAACCAGACTGTTACCTTCTAGGCAGATTAGAAGACACTTCCTGGAGGAGAATGACCAGCCCTGGAAACAGGGAAAGAACTAAAGTTTCTGAAATCAGAGGTTCCCAATAGATGGCCCACCAGGGTCACCCTCAGTGGAGCTCTATGCCTACAGGCCTGACCCTCACCTTCAGAACCACCAGTCAGCTTTTCAGTCCCTCCACTCTAAACATCAGGAGATAACCAAGGTCTACCAGGAACTCAAGGAAAGCTTCTAATGTGGAAAATAAGGCCAAAACAAATGGGGCAGGGGAGAGAAGCAACTTGGAGGAAATGAGACTGTGCAGGGAGAAGAAAACTAAAAATAGACAAAAATTTGTCATTAATATCCTCAGAGATATAACTGTATCCATGAAACAACAGAATGCTACAAAAAAACACAAAAAAGGGAAATGAAAAACTCTACAGGAGGGTTGGAAAATAAAGATGAGGAAATCTCCCAGAAAGTGGAACAAAATGAAAAACATGGAAAATATGAGAAAAAAGATAGAGAACCAGTTCAAGAGGCCCAACATTCAGAAAGAATGAACAGAGAAAACAAGAGAGGAAATCATCAACAAAACAACTCAAGAAAAGTTCCCAGAACTAAAGTTGTCAGATTGAAAGGGGTCACAAAGTGCCCAAAACAGTGTCAAATACACATCATGAAAGGTATCAATGGGAAATTCATTAACACTGGTGAAAAAGAAAAGATTCAACACGTTTCTAGAGAGAAAAAAACAGGTCACATACAAAGGGTCAGGAATTAGAATGGCCTGGGACTTTTCAACAGCAACACTGGAACCTAAAAGACAATGAAGCAATATCTTCAAAATTCTGAAGGATAATTATTTACAACCCAGAGTTCTATACAAAGAATAATGATATTTTCAGACATACACAGTCTTGAAAAATATACTCCCCATCCATCCTTTTTCTAGAAGCTATTAACTAAAGGCTTCACCAAGAAGACAATCCGGAATATTGGAAACAGAGATCCAATTCAGGAAAGGGCTGCAAGGAATCAACATACGTTTGGTGAAAAGAGATTTCTGGAAGGCAGCTGTGCCCCAGATGTGGAGGGCCACCAGTACAGGCTGAATGACTGACTCAAGAGAGTAACATACCAAAGGCTGTCATCCCCAAGATGCCTATTGCCACTGTACCATATTCATTTAGGTAAAATTTTTATTGAAATATAACATCCATACAGAATATTGCCCAGACCATGAGTGTGCAGCTTGATGACACGTGGGTAACCGGTAGTCAAATCAAGAAACAGAACACTGGGCTTCCCTGGTGGCGCAGTGGTTGAGAGTCCGCCTGCCAATGCAGGGGACACGGGTTCGTGCCCCAGTCCGGGAGGATGGGCCCGTGAGCCATGGCCGCTGAGCCTGCGCGTCCGGAGCCTGTGCTCCGCAACGGGAGAGGCCACAGCAGTGAGAGGCCCGCGTACCGCAAAAAAAAAAAAAAGAAAAAAGAAAGAAACAGAACATTACCAAAGCCCCAGACGCCCTTCCGGGGTCCCTTTCCAAATCAAGGGCAATATCTCTCCTGGCTTCTTATATCGTAGGTTAGTTCTGTCCATTTTTAAATGTTTTAATAAGTAAAGTCATGCAGTATGTATTCTTTTATGTCTGACTCTTTCATTCAGTATTATGTCTGTGAGAGTCATCGTGTTGTATGCTGTGTGCTCCTTCCCATTGCTCTAGACATCTCATTTTACAAATATATCCCAGTTGAGTTATCCATTCTACTCTTGATGAGACATTTGGGTTATAGCCAGTGTTTTGATTCTTATAAATAGTGCTGCTATGAGCATTCTTACACATCTTTTAGTTGACCGTATGGACACATTTCTGTTGGGGTTATACTTAGGAGTGGTTCTGCTAGGACACAGACTATGCGGTTTTAGCAAATACGGCCAGAGATCCAAAGTAGTGCACCATGTAACATATTTTCAAATAGAGTGCAAACTACCTGGGTAAGGTGAGCCCAGAGTCATCCACACTTGGATACCCCTGCCCTTGTTCTGATGAAGCTCCAGCTCCCCCATTCACACCCTGCTGTGTGGATCAGCTGTGGAAAGTCTTTTCATCCCCACAGAAGTGTTCGCATGTGATCAGCTCCTGAGAACTAGAAGTAGACGAGGCAAGCTTAAAAACCCAGATTACAGAGCGGCTCACCATTCCCCTTGGCCATACATATTGCTGCTGGATAACCAGCACCTGGCCTACCTTTCAGCCCTGCCAGAGGCCCTGTGCTTCCTGGGACTCTGTCCTGACTTTGATTACCAATGTCCCCAGAGGGGACCATTAAGAGCCCAGGGAAGCTACGCCTGATTATAATCCAGCAATTTTATTCATGTCATCTTCCCCTAGGTGCCTTCATCTAACATGGGAACAGTACCCTTTCCTTGCAGAGCAAGGTCTGTGCTTGCCACTCAGCAAACCCCAAATCAAACACTATATTATTCAGGGTACACATGCAAATGAGGACACTACAAAGAAAAGCAAGGAACTGACTGAGACAAAGTGAGGGTGTGCACACTCATGTTCAATGCAGCATTATTTACAACAGCCAAACGGTAGAGGTAACTCAAGTGTCTGTTGATCAATGGATAAACAAAACGTGGGATATATATATATATATATATATATATAACAAAACGTGGGAGATATATATATATATATATATATATATATATCTCCCAATTTATTTTGGTGTCATGGTGACACGGCACCCATGTTTCCCAAGGAGTTCTCCTGCTCTGCAGATTCTCTGACATCTTAAGGTAACTCCAGCTCATTCTTTACTAAAAAAAATAAATAAGCGATAGCAATTAAAAATAATGACCTGAGGAAGATATGACATCTTCAGTGGCTATAAAGATTTCGGCATTTTGACAAATATCATATATCACAAAACCTAAGACACCTTTCATGGGAGGACATATTATTTTTTTTATATATAACCAAGAAAGAAAAAAGCACTGCAAGGTAAACTGTAACAGGCCATCGGCTATTAGATACACCCCAGTTTCGGAAATGCTAAAATGGGGGGAGAAATTACATCTTAGATTCAATGAAATATCACAGTTCAGAAAGAATCAGTATTGAATTCACTCTTTGAATTTGAGTTCGTTAAGTCATGACAGTATATTCTTCAGCTGCTTCGTGTCTTACAGGCTGGTTTCCGTGCCATTACAAATACCAACAAAAAAAAAAGGAAAAGAAAATAAGAATTTGAGGGACTATTTTTCATACTTAACTGTTTCATGGGAACAATACGATTATGTACAAAGAAGAAACTCAAAACCCTTAAATGTTGTCGCCTGTGCACACAACAGATTACGCGCAACAAGCTTTCTCCGGGGCTGTTTCATCAGCGATCCTAAGAGGTATTGATACTGCACTCAGGGCACACACTGTGAAGCCTAACAGTAGGGAGATGAAGTTTTTAGAGCATTTTGGATGAAACTGAAATAATGAGATGCAGTATCTTCTCTGCATAGGGCATGTTCAAGCTGTCGATCCTCCTTCGGTAGGAGGCCAGGTGCTGAGAACCCTGGGGAAGAGGGATGAGGAGGCGGGAGGAGGACTCCTCCGAGCTGGGCCCTGGGTTAAGTTCTCCCCACACGTGACCACATGCAGCCATCCCAACAACCTCACGAGGCAGGTGATGGCCCCTTCTTGGTGGTGGAAATCTCCCTGAGACTGAGAAATTTGCTTAAGGGTGTCTGGCCAATAGTCGGTGGGGCAGAGATTTGAAACCAGTTTATCTCCCTCTAAACCCCATACTTTTCCCACTGCACCATTAGACCTATCTGGTCCAAAGCTATATACAAAGAGTGTTGAAGACACTTTTTTTTTTTTCAGTACGCGGGCCTCTCATTGCTGTGGCCTCTCCCGTTGCAGAGCACAGGCTCTGGACGCGCAGGCTCAGCGGCCATGGCTCACGGGCCCAGCCGCTCCACGGCACGTGGGATCTTCCCAGACCGGGGCACGAACCCGCGTCCCCTGGATCAGCAGGCAGACTCTCAACCACTGCGGCACCAGGGAAGCCCAAGACACTTTTTAAGTCAGGCCCAGATGAAAACAATTTGAATCTGCTTACCTGCCTTGCCCCTTGTAAGTCATGCTGAGTTTTCAGGACTCATGGTAAGCAGTGGGGTGAGAGAAAGAGCGGGGAATTTGAGAAAAGGAAAAATGGCAGAAAAGGGCTGCAGAGTTGAATCCAGCAGTACTAACTTGTTTAGGACTCTGCATTAGAAGTGAAAAGTGGGCCAGTGTCCAGGGTGGACAGCAGATTTCGGAAGCTAACAGAAGCCCCAGGCTGACATACAGTCACTACGATGAAGATATGCATAGAAATGAAAGCCTCCTCCTTCTGAGATCCTTCCCAGAAATGCAGGCCCTGGCTGGGCGCTGGCCCCTCTCTCACCCACCTGGCTATGGCTGTGACAGTCCAAGAGGTCGTTGCTGATGTAGGCCTGCAGAACGGTCTCCCTCTGCTCTCCAGGGTGCGATGTGGTCAAGCGCTAGAATGAAGAAAAACAAGGGCAACAGGACCCAAGTGTTGATGTGGAGGAAACTGTTCCCGCAGCTGGTAGCACCAGTAACTATGCATTTCACCAAACAAGATGAGTAATACCCAGCCGGGTGGCCAACCAGCCAACCAGCCAGTTAACAAAAAATTACAACGTACTTCTGGATGGGCGATGCAGGAGTCAACTTACACACGTAACCTCCAGAGCAGTGAAGGACTGTACTGGACTGGACTGTAAGGGAGGAGATAAGAGACAGCACACCGATGCCTGCAGAGGGCTTTTTTTTTTTTTGCCGTAAGTGGCTCAAGAGTTGGTACCCGAAGGACGAGCAGACTATTGGGCAGCACGGGGGGATGTGAGCGCAGTGGGGGCTGGGGACGTGTGGTCCAGCTGAGGGGGGTGTGAAAACACAAGGTGCCTTTGCGTGGTGCCCGACGGGGGGGCCGTGAATGAGCGCCAGGCGCACAGAGCAGACCCGTCCCACAGGGGCCGGCACAGCAGCACTGCGGATACTGTGTGTGCGTGTGCGTGCGCGTGTGTGGCACCCCTGGCACCGCCCTCCTTGCATACGGTCCTCTCTTCCCCCAGGGCCTCCCTCCTTGGCTGCAGTGGGTCCCACCTCTCCGGGACACCGGCCTCTCAGGACCTCCACCTTTGGGTTCCGGACAGTCTGCTGCTCTTCCCGCCTTCTCACCCATGGGCTTTACACGGTCACAGGGGCTGCCGCCCTTCTGGTGAGTTCGGAGGCTACTGCTGGGCTGGGGTGGAGGGGTGAGGGGCTGGAGGGGTCTCAGACAGAATTACAAGGATCTCTTTATTTTTCCTGCTTGTTCTATGACATTCATTCAGCAAAGGAACATCCTGTCTCGCCAAGAGGCTTAATAGCATGGACCGATAGCAAGTGCCCGGCGGATAATCGAAGAACCAAAGGGAGGCTGGTAACTGGAGCAGCGGCAAACCTCCGGGCAGGGACAGCCGCTAGCGGTTACTCACGCCACCCACCCACTCTAGTCAACAGAACCAGAGCAGACACAGTGGCCCCAGGACTCTCCCTGCTGATCCTGGAGCGTCCTCAGAGCGCTCCTCCAGACCACATTCCCGGAAGCACTGCCAACCGTCAGAGTGCAAGTGCTTCCCAGAGAGATGGGGAAATCACTCAGAGGCATTTGGACGTCAAGATAACCTGAAATTTGGGGATCCATGAAGGGGTTTGACACTATTTCAAGGTGAATTAGAATAGATTATTCAGTTAAAGAGTGAACCAGGGACTTTCCTGGTGGCCCAGGGGTTAAGAATCCGCCTGCTGATGCAGGGGACACGGGTTCGAGCCCTGGTCCGGGAAGATCCCACATGTCGCAGAGCAACTAAGCCCGTGCGCCACAACTACTGAGCCTGTGTGCCACAACTACTGAGCCTGCGCTCTAGAGCCGCATGCCACAACTACTGAAGCCTGCGCGCCTAGAGCCCGTGCTCTGCAGCAAGAGAAGCCACTGCAATGGGAATCCCACGCACCGCAGCGAAGGGTAGCCCCCGCTCGCCACAACTAGAGAGAGTCCAATAAATAAATAAACTGTACTCCAATAAAAATTAAAAAAAAAAAGAGTGAACCAGTGTTGACTTAGGCCAGCAGTTCTCAAAATGTAGTCTGGGGAACCCTGGGGATCTAGAAGGGTTCCCCATACTACACTTGGAGAGTCCCTTCAGGGTAGTCTAGAAGGTCACAATTATTTTCATAATAATACTAAGGCATGTTTTGCCTTTTTAATGATCAACCTCTCAGAGGTCATATGAAGCGTGATAGATACTGTGACAAACTGAACGTAGAAGCAGAGATGAGGATCCAGCTGCCCCCCATTAAGCCAGACATTAAAGAAATTTATAAAAGTGGAAAACAATGTCAGTCTTCTCACTAATTTTTTTTTTAGTTTGGAAAATAGTTATTTTTCATAAAAAAATATGTTATGTTATGTCCTCAGTTTATTACTGTTCATCTTAAATGAATTAATAAATATATATTTTACGTTTTCTCAGCTTTAACTTCTAATACTGTGAAATTTTGGTAGATAAAATTCACATAAACAAAGCTCTTTGGGTTCCTCAGTAATTTTTGACAGTGTCAAGAGGTCTGGGACCAGAAAGCTTGAGAACCACTGCCTTAACTGTGATCAATCTGAAAACTGGCGAGAAAAGCAACCATTTATTTATTTAAACGAAGGCTTTTTTTCTTTTTTTTTGGCTGTGCCGCGTGGCTTGCGGGATCTTAGTTCCCTGACCAGGGATCGAACCTGTGCCCCCTGCAGGGGAAGCGTGGCGTCCTAACCACTGGACCACCAGGGAATTCTCAGAAAAGTAACCATTTAGATTACACTCTATTTTCCTTAAAGACTTGTTAATGAGTTTTCACCCTTGATGCCTGCTCGTGTGGCTGCGCGGGAATACCTAAATCCAGAGGTGTCTGCGGGGGTCAGTGTGAGCGGGACTCGTGCTCTAAAACACCGACGCCACCAGCTGTGAGTCTGGCTCAGGACCAGGGAAGGACCAGATGCCAGGACGTCTCCGGGGCCTTGAAACTACATGTACCAAATCATCATGTATCAAATCATCGAGTGAAGGCAATGGCAGCTGTGACGTCAACATAGGGGTTTTTTAAAAGAGACCACAGTGATGTTCAGAAGCTGCTTTTCATTTGCACTCTTGGTGTCAGCAGGAAGCATGAAGAAAGATTTTGAGAAGATGGGTTAAAAGATACAGGCAAGGCAGCCAGCCAAGAAAACCAGCATGGTCTTTTTTTTTTTTTTTTTTTTTTCCTCGGTACCTGGGCCTCTCACTGTTGTGGCCTCCTGTTGCAGAGCACAGGCTCCGGATGCACAGGCTCAGCGGCCATGGCTCACGGGCCCAGCCGCTCCGTGGCATGTGGGATCTTCCCGGACCGGGGCACGAACCCGTGTCCCCTGCATCGGCAGGCGGACTCTCAACCACTGCACCATCAGGGAAGCCCCCCTTTTTTTTTTTAACTTCAAGAAAAAGGTACTTACCCAGCGCAGAGCCTGCAACAAAAAGGCTTTCAAGCGGTCACTCCCCAAAATCAAATCCTTCTTCAGTTTCTCATAATCCAAGGAGGGCAGTAATGGGACATCCTTCAATTTCCTACTCAGCAACACAAGTTCAAAGAGAAAGAACAGAGCAAAAGGGCGTGTTCATCACACCTCCTGAGTATCATGACAGTCTCATCTAGAGCTGCTCTGACACGCTGGACGGGCAGTGGCCCACCTGCTCTCTGTGCTCCTCGCGTTAACTCCAGGCCTCCACCAAGAGGGCTGGGTTCCAGGCCCCCCACCCCAGCTTCAACGGGCTCAGCTCTGTCTCTTCTGTTGCATGTACCAGGGTCTATATAACACTTTTCCTAAAACAAGGAGTCTCGGCCTAATGGGATTAGATACCACCACGTTCACAATAGGCCAGGGCTCCGCACCATGGGGATGAAATCACCTTGGAGGCATCATAGAATCCTGAGGTCTATTTAGAATCCTGAGCAAAGTCCAAAGCCTATTAGTTTCAGCAGGCTACCCTAGGGTCCTCCCTAAAAACCTGAAGCCACTGTCCCTCTCAAGCCTGACGGACTGGCTTGGGGGGATGTGAAGGACAGAACAGGGGTCAGAAAACAACTGTGACGACGAGGCGCACAGCTGACCATCCAGGAGGTAGGAGGGTGTGGCCAGGAAGCAGCAGTGGGGACGTGCCAGTGAGACAGGTAGTAAGTAGGGCAATTTGCAAACCCTCCTCAGGAGGACTCTGAGTCAGACCTCAGGCGAAGGCAGGTTTCAACTAAGAGAGACCGCTGTTCAGAGATCCACACGGTGCAGATGACCCAACACCTGCATCTGGCTGGCCAGAAACAAAAGGGACCACCTCAGATGCCTTGTCACTAAAACAAGTATCTTCACATTCTGTTTTGTTGAATAGAAGAAGATTGGAGTGTATAGAAAAATGGAAAACTGAATGAGGTCTGCACTGTCTCCATGTTAATTTCCTCGTTTTGCTGTTGTACTACAGTCAGATAAGATGTCATCACCTTATCTGAGACACTGAGGGACTCAGCTTCCTATGAAGCTATAATCATTTCAAAATAAAAAAACTAAGAACAAAACAAAATATGATTCTTCTAATACTGTGCAGAGAATATTAATATTAAATGAGAATTCATGAAGAATTGAGTGAAAAGACTGAAGCTGTAGGGTTTCATTTGCTTTTAAGGGTGGAGTAAAAACTGAGCTAATACCTCTGGGAGGTAGGATTTGGGGCTCTCTAAATTTTCTTCTTCATGTTTCTATAGACTCAAATTTTCTATAATGAGCATGTATTACTTACATTATAGGAAAAAATTACATGCTAGTTGTTTTTTTTGGCCACGCCACGCAGCTTGCAGGATCTTAGTTCCCCGAGACCATGGATCGAACCCGTGCCCTCAGCAGTGAAAGCACACAGTCCTAACCACTGGACCGCCAGGGTGTTCCCTTAAGGTTAGTTTTTAAAAGAAAAAATGAGATCCTCTTATAGGGCCTGGAAGAAAAAGCCAGAAAAGAGGGCATCGAATGGGGTCTCAGTTAACACTCCTGGGGAGGAGCGTCAGAGTCTTCTATTTAATATGGCAAATAGTAAACCTCTGTTCATGGTACATTGATTATTTTGATTTTTTTTTCCAGAGGCAGATACTATTGTGAGTTTAAAAATGAATACAAATACTTTAAAAAATTCCAATTATAAATAACTGGTCAGTATTCTTCAAATGTGTCAAGGCCTCGAAAGACAAAGACTGAAGAATGATTTCAAATTAAAGGAAACTAAGACGTGACAAGACTAACGTGTGATCCTGGACTGAACCTCAGACCAGAGAAAGGACATAACAGAACAACGGATAGAATGTGAATAAGCCCTGCAGACTAGAGGACAGGACTTTTTCAGCATTAATTTTCTGATTTTGATAACTGCACTGGGCTTGTGTAAAATATTAACACTGGGGAATCCGGGTGAAGGGTATATGGGAATTCTTTGTTCTATTTTTGCAACTCTGAAATTATTTCAAAATGAAAGAAAGTTTTAATTTAAAATGCAAACAGGCTCTTTCTCTAGACAACAAAAGTTCCATTTGTAAAGCCAAGTTTGATAATGTTCTATAGCTGGGCAGCTTCTACTCAAAGGAGGAAAAACGGTCATATATGTTTGGGCCATATTTACTTGCCAATAATGGCAATATTACTAAGTTGCTCGGCTATCCCCCATTTCTGTGGTCCAGCCACTCTCCCACAGTCCATGAGGAAACTGAGGTACAGACAGGTTATAAAAGTGGTCCAAGGTCACAGAGCCGGTGGCAGAGGGGGGTTTGAACCCTGGCAGTCCGTGCTCATAAGCACTGCATTCCACAGCCACCATCTGAAGTGAACAGAGTGCAGGGTTAATGTCAGACTCGGGCAAGACCGAGGGAGGGAGGAATGTTGTATCGACCGCAGGTGTCTTGGTAATATCATAGCACCCTCCAATCCCCACCACCACCCAAGGCTGGCTCAGAGGGTCACCAGAACCCACCCTAGTCCTCGTGTCCATGCCAAAGGTTCTCAACTTCCCTGCTAGTGCAACACCTATGCCTGGTGAAGCCCCCGTGCCTCAGATACCCCCAGGGGGACAGCCTAACTGACTTGGATAGGAACGCCCCAGCACACACAGAGCTATCCTGTGGCCCTGGTCACAATGTGACTCAGGAGAGAACATAAAATCTAGACATTGCCACGTTCTGTGGACTGCCGTACGACAGTAGATTAAACTGATTTCTATAGAATATTATAGGAACAATTCAACAATTTCTTCCATTCGATGCTACCTCACCAACGTAAATAGAATTGACTTTAAAAGATACTTTTGTAAGTATTTTATAAGTATTACTTATGATTACTGGTATTTCCTTTAATACCCACATGTAGCTCCAGCTTAATCAAAGGAATTCGTCTAAGCGAGGCAGTTAAGAGCTTTTATTAAAACTGTTTCGAATTTCAGTTTTACCCATAGCTATTCCCCTTAATAACAATTCCTAAGAGTAGTTACTTACACGGGTGCCAAGGAGGCTCTTAACATGGTTGAAGCCTGAGGGGGGAGGGGGAGAGAAGGAAAGAGATCATGTTAGACATTGACAGCAATGCATTAATCCCAAATCACTGTAACGGCACAGAACCAACGGATTTGCAAAGTGTTTCATCCACCAGGATTCTCCAACCATAATCGTATATGATTTAAAAATTAGCCCAAGTCCAAGTTTAGTAATACCCTACTTATGCATTTCCCAAGCTGCCCACCTTTGGCTTGTTGCTACTCCACTCCAAGCAGCAGTCTATAAGAAAACGGGTGGGTTCGCCCTGACCAAGCTCCCAGAGGAACTTAAAGCTGCCTAGTCAAAGACATCATAAGGAACAAAAGCAATGAAAATCAGTTTATTACCCTGGTTTTCTTCTTTATTAAGATTTTATCTTTGAGTATACAAATAACACATGCACTTAGCACCAAGTCGCTCTAGAGGTGTTTATGGAAAAAATTCACGATCCCCCTCCCACCCTACTCCCTTCTAATCCTGCCTATAGGCCAAATCACTGCCTACTTTATGGGCACGTCCCATTTATTGTTTTGTTTTTGCTACTACAGCAACGTGGTATTAAGCATGTACTGAAATAGAGAAACCACCAAATGCTGTGAATGACACTTGTTTGGATGGACTCAAACCAACCGTAAAAGACATTTTGAGAAAACACGGGAAATGTGAAAATGGACTGCACTGGTATTACATGATACTAAGGAATTAGTATTAATTATGTTCGGCACTGTGGTTACGTTTTTCGTTTTTTGAAGCCCTTATCTGTTAGAGATGTATATTGAATTATTTATAGGTAAAATGATAGAATGTTTGGAATTTGTCTAAAAGAACTCTAGGGGACAAAAGGAAGTAGAGGCGACGAGAGGAAGTCTCAGCCGTCTGTGCAGCCCTTCCCGAAGGGGCAGGCAGTAGCGCTCAGTTCCCTCTACGTCACCACAACCCTCGAACGGAACATTATCCACGCTGATCATATTGAACTGTGATCATTTTGCAGCCATTTCTGTCTCTTTCTCCTTTAGCAGACACGGAGTTTCACAAGGGCTGGAGATATAGCACCTGCATGTCCCCAGCACCTGGCACAGTACCTGGACCACAGAGGCACTCAATCAACATTTATTTGTTGAATGCATGAATGAAGACTGACTTCCAAAAGTGGGCACTCCAGCATACTTGACTGATTTACTAAATGTAATAAATCGGCCACGTTCTCAACTGCTTCCCTTCGCAGTATTTACAGATCCCCGTATTCTCACCTTGAAGACCGAAAACCCTGCTTTTCAATGGTTCATGACCATGTACGATCTTGTAACTTTGAACCTTTGACTTTTCCTTTTCTTTTTTGGCCACACTGTGCAGCTTGTGGGATCTTAGTTCCCCGACGAGGGACTGAACCCACGCCCTCGGCAGTCAGAGCTCGGCGTCCTAACCACTGGTCTGCCAGGGAATTCCCTTTCCTTTCTTTTTTTTTTTTTTAAAACCCTTGACTTTTTAAAAATTAATTACTTGTTATTCCTGTTATTGGCTTAAACAGCAAGGAGCTCAGAACATTGTTTGAAATGTCATCTAAATGACTTGTCTAACACATTAAGGGGATCAAGGAGCCAGTAATGTGGTCAATGAAGGACACAGCCATAGTAAAACACCCGCATAATATACACACAAGAGAAAAATATTTTAAAGTTAGTGATATTGGCTACTTCATATTTCCACAAATAAGATTCATTTACATACAACCCCCTTTTTTCATAATTAAGAAAATGTTCTCGGGCTTCCCTGGTGGCGCAGTGGTTGAGAGTCCGCCTGCCGATGCAGGGGACACGGGTTCGTGCCCCGGTCCGGGAAGATCCCACGTGCCGCGGAGCGGCTGGGCCCGTGAGCCGTGGCCGCTGAGCCTGCGCGTACGGAGCCTGTGCTCCGCAACGGGAGAGGCCACAACAGTGAGAGGCCCGCGTACCGCAAAAAAAAAAAAAAAAAAAAAAAAAAAAAGAAAAGAAAGTGTTCTCTATCTTTTAAAACACTGATTTTTTTCTCTTTTGCTAAATTCTATATCATTCTATTTGCCCTGTGAAGAAAGTAATTGAAAAGCAGTAATAACTGACCCTTTCATGAGAAGAGCCAGTATGTTAAACAGTATTGAGACTTTACTATTCAATCAAGTAAATAAAATTTTTCTTTTAAAGCGGGCAATGAGCCGAGGGGAGAATGGCCCAGCCTGCTCCTAACGGGGAGGAAGGTGTGGTATTTCATTCAGTAAGTACTGGCTGCCCACAATCTAACAGGCCTCTGCTAGGCACCGCTGAAATCGGTGGGCAAGGCAAAAGCCCTCTTCTCAGAGAGCTTGCAATCCAGTGGGCAGAATCAATGATCAAATAAATCTCCGTGCCTCGCCTGCAAGATGGTGGCAATGCTATACCAGTGGGTGCAGATGCCAACGAGGGCGCACGGAAGTCAGCGTAGCTTCCCCTCTCTTCTGCCTGTCCACGCTGAGCTCCCAGTGCTGACGGGGATGCTAGAGCTGAGAGGTACTGGGCGTAAGTTATGAAGAAGTTGACCTTAACATTGACACCCAAGTATAAATTTGCCCATGGAATGGAGAAATCACAGTGGGTGATGGCTACCACTTCCTTCTTAGGTGGAGGCCTTAATAAGAATACTCGAACACTGAGGGGGCTGCTCTGATCTGTTGACTAACCTTTACCTTGGATTGGATTTCTAAAGGTCACTGCCACCAGCTGCGGGCGCTGCTCTGCGCGTAGGCGGGGTGGACACAGCTACGACAGTCTGGCTAAGGAAGAAAAGCCCCAGGAAGAGAAAGCTGGGAGAGGCCCCAGAATCATCATCAGCTGGAATAATTTCCCTCTCAAGGTAACTCTGGATTTTGAGTATGGACGACAAGCCCAGGGAGCACCCCCTCGCTAAGGAGGCCCTGACCGCAGCCCCAGTGGGCGCTGTGTGAGTTCCAGGATTCTACGCTGGCACTCAGAGTAAGGCCCCCAAGGCCTGGGGCACCAGGAGGAGGCCGGCGCCCCGGCCACGGCGGACGTGGGCGCAGAGGGGTGGCGCTTTCCACTGGGCAAGCACAGTGTGAACGTGTGGCAGCCCTTTCCGGGCACAGGTAGAGGCCAGTGGAACGAGGAACGTATGCACCTGTCAGTTAGTCACTGAGCGCCTGTGCCGTGCCGGGCTCAGGGCAGGGCTCTCTGCAACGCTTGGACGTGGGAGAACTGAACTGCTACCTCAGCCGAGAGTGAACACGCAGAACTACGGCCCCACCCCTTCCCAGCTGCAGGCAAGGAAGCGGAGCCCGGCCCTCGGGGTCATGGTGTGGGCGAGGGCGTTACCGGGGCCACACGAGCCTGGGACCACTCTTGGTGACAACAGCAGGATGAGGGGCTTTGCTAATGACGCATGACGTCAGGAAGCGTGCTTAGAGAAACCGGGAGGAGGTGTGATGTGGCGAGAGTGTCCCTGGGTCACGAGCGACTGGAGGTGGACTGGGTTGGCAGGGGCCTGTCACTGTGGGACTTCTCCGGGGAGTTTGGTGTACGGCTAAGGGTCGTGAATCTCAGTACCCAGCGTGTCTCAAACTTGTGACATCAACAGTTTGCTTGGGGACGGGGACATCCCATGGGACTGGCTTCAATACACACACTTCGGGAACTGCTGCTCCACAGGAGCAGCGGGTGTGCACAGCCCAGGGAGGGTCAGAAAGAAGGAGCCTCGCCGACACCAGCAGTGGCTGCGAGCCCCAGGGCGACAGGAAGGCCCCGCCTGGAGCCAGAAACCTCCTCGGACCAGGCTGGTCCACTGCCAGCCCTTCTTCCCCGGCCCCGCTCACGTGGGACTAACGCTGAACCCAGGTGCCGCCTGTGCGGTGCAGGACAAAGGCAGGACCCTTGTCAGGCGACCTCACGGGGAATGGTCACCAGGAGACGTTAAGTCACCACTGCGGGAAACCTGAGGAAATGTGTGTCGGCCACGCGACAGAGAGGCAACAGGAGCCGGGGACCCAGAGGGACATCCCCGCCACATGGACAAGGGAGGCTGCTGTGGCCAGCTCTGTAACAGGAAGGGGTACGGACACAACTCGAAAACGCAGGGCTGTGACCGCAGAAGGGGAGCGCTGGAATGGAAAACTGTGCAAATGCGATCTGGAAGCGGCGCTACGTGTGCGCGCGGTGTGGGAGTGCCCAGTGTCTGAACCCTTGGCCTTGCCGCGCCACCCACAGCCTGAAGGCGGCTGAGAGCCTGGGGCCGGGCAAGGCGCACAGCTATGCGCACACCTGGGGAGGTGCCGGGGGCTGGGGCGCTGGGGCTTCTTGGGGTTTCTGAGACCCGAGTCAGGCCTAGAGAGACAGATGCGCATGAGATCATGGAGGGCTGGGGACTCCATGCTGAGCACGTCGGACGGGAAGCAATGACAGGTATTAAGCAAGGGAGTAACCAGATGGGATTCCTGTATGTACCTGAATCCTTCCTGAAGCCTGTGGGCATAAGTAAATAAATAAGACACAACCAGAAAGGTCACTCCAGCTCCCGTGTGAATGAGCCATCAGAAATCTAAGAGTTTTGAGACTGAGACCAGGCAGGAAATGTTGCTTTAAGCCAGGACAGAAAGAGGGAGAGCCTGAACAGACACAAAGCAACAGAGGCAGGGCAGGAGGGAGGAAGCCCGCCCAGATCCCCACGGCCACCTGAGCACAGGGCGGAGGAAAGGGAAGAGCCTCGGGTGACCCCCGGGGTTCCCTGGAGTGCCATTTGCTGAGACAGAAACACAGGAGGGAAATCACCCGTGTGGAGGAAAAGATGAGCCTGGGTTGGGACACGGAAAGTGTGACGTGCCTGTCAGACATTCACGGGGAGAAGGCCGGTAAGTCTGGGTTTGGAGGTCAGGGAAAAGGTCCGAGCTAATGGCACAGTTCCCCTCTGCCGATCACGGTCCTACCGACTGATGAGACCAAAGGTATTCAATCCTCACATCAGCAGGGTCAGTTCAGGTACGTGACAGGCACTGGTGTATGAGGTGTGGTAGGGAGAGGGGAACCAGGTGTGCAACTCCCCGTCCTCGATACACAGAGCACTGGGCCCAGAAAGGCTGCCTCGAAATGCAGTGGCAACATGGGGAAAGGGCAGGCGTCCTGCCAAGACTTAAGCAAGCCGCCTGAGGGAGAACGCCAAGGCTGAAGAGGCTGGACTTCATTTGCAGAGCCACAGTCCACACAGCAGGAAGCTTCGGGAAGTACCCTCCTTAGCAGAGCAGTGCCACAGCAAGGCTTCCTGAACATCGGCACGCGGCCACCTCCCCGAAGGGTCACCGCCACCCCCGCCACCCCCACCACCCCCGCCCCTGCAGGTTTTCACTGCTAACAAAGATGGTTGATTCTGGAAGTAGATGCCTCCTAGGATTCACATGTCCTGCGTCTTTAATATATTTCATGCTATCACACTGGGAAGTACTGTAACTTGTATTTCCAGTGCGGCCTACCTGGAGTCGTGGAAGAAAGGGAGGGTTAATTCCCCAAAGAGCCATTTTCCCAATAAGGATGGGTTTAAATGGAAACTTTCCCATCCGATGAATCACAAACCTAGAGGCGCCACAGGGCGGGACTTGGGACTCAGCCGGGGGCTGTGCTCAGTTTTCCACCTCGAGAGTGTCTCTGCATTCATGCTTGCCCACTGCAAACAGGGGGCTAAGGAGAGAAAGACATACCAAAGCACTTTTAAATGCTATTTGCAGCACACAAAGATGGACGCTGCATCATTAGAAAGAGCAAAAACCGACAATGTCTGCCAGAGGAAGGGCTAAATGCACCATATTGTTCTCCAACTAAAATTCTGAAAGATAAGGGAAATACAAGTATGCTAAAGGGACAAGAAAGACTTTCAAAAATGTAGTTAAGTGAAAGGAGACAGCTGCAGAATGATATGTGCAATAAAATCTCAATTATATACAATTTTTAAAGGTCTGGAGGATGTATGTGAAACACAGTCAACACTTATCTGTGGAGGAAGGCGGGATGGGGTGCGTGTGAGGGAGGGAAGGGGTTTCTGCTTTGCTCCATTTACTGCTAAATTGTTGTGTATTTTCCAGCTAACATATTCTTGTATCCCTTGTATAACCTTAGAACACACAAAAAACCTCCCTCTTGTGCTCTGAGGAAGAAGTTTCTCCTTTTACTACTTATCACTAGATTCCTGATAATACAAAATCAGATTCATCTCAAATCCCAGCAAATAATGGGCCCCAGGGTTTGGAGCCTGACTTGGTAAGGACCGCGGCATGACAAACCTGGGGTTAGGGTGGTGACAAGCAGTCAAGCTGGAAGAGGCCACCCAGGAGAGCTCTCTTCTCAAGATTTAATCCATCATCATCAACCCTGGGAGCACGTGCATTTGACGCCCAGCTCTGATAATGCATCAGACTTCCGGACACAGTTACCTGGGTGGGAAGGAGGTAGGGTGGAAACACACTTCTTGTCTCCTCAGTGGGGTCCTCGGCCTCCACACATACACAGTCTTCACATATACCCCCCAGAGGGGGTGACTTACTGGATTTGCACCGCCCCGCACCCGCCTCCTCTGGGCAGTGAGGCTGCGCAGAGAGCACAGCCCCAGTGGTAGGGGTGGAGCGGGTGGAGAGCAGGGGCTGGGCCACAGCTGTCCATGACGGGGGGTGGGGTGGGTGGGGCGGGGGGGATTGTTTCTTTAATTCCAGGGCTCAACAGTAGGTTACCCACCTGCCTACCAAAAAAAAAAATCCACATTCTCCAACATAAGCTTTGTCAGAATCAGTGGCAACATCTCCAGCTCCTTTTCCCTTCATTCTATTGTTGTATTTTTCGATTGGTTCGGAACTCAGGGGGAAGAAGGGTCTTATTTACTGAGCCCTTCTGAACTTTCAACAGTGAACGAGGTTGCAGAGGGCCAGATTCTTAACAGCCAGATTTTAAAACCAGTATCAAAGGCACTAAACTTCGTAGCACCAGCCGTTTTCTGATGGGCTTCAGCCAGGCTCCTGTCAGTACAGTCAATTGAAACGCTCAAGCCCGAGGAGAAGCTGATCGAGGACCAGGCTAGAAGGAAGGCTGGTCCGTGCCTACCTATTTATCTTGAAACTGATGGCATCCTGTTTGGACTTCGGGTAGACTATATTCCCTTAAACAAATAAAAAAGCAATCTTCTTCCAAGTCCTAGATCCGATTGGCTCAGTCACCAGACATCCGATCTAAATTGTACCCTAATTTCCTCTTCATGCGTTATAAATCTGATATCATACATTGACGTTAGGCATGCCTAGTCAACTACAATATTCTTTTACACTTCCATAATGACGCCTCACCCACTTTTTATCACCTTATAAGAAAAATATACTAGGAACAATAAAAAATTGTTTGCAGTTTTTATGGCCTGTTATTAAGTCAATGACTCAAGTGGGGAAAAAAAAATGGTTGCGAGTTAAGGCAAACAGAGCACATCCTCTCTCCCGCGGTTTCTGAGGCTCACACTCTGTACCTTAGAGCCACCATAACAGGGAAGGATGGTAGGACCAGCCTCTTGACAAATGAAGGTAACTTCTAACGGGATGAAACAGCAGATACGTTGTTCCCCCATCCCCTTTTATATCGCTCCTTTTAAACACGACATCAGTTTTGTTCACGTGGCCCGTGGGATCTTAGTTCCCTGACCGGGGACTGAACCCGTGCCCCCTGCAGTGGAAGCGCGGAGTCTTAACCACTGGACTGCCAGGGAAGTCCCAACATCAGTTTTAAATATGCTGGATGCAGCACTCCGCCAACAGACAGGATTCTTGTATATGCAAGACAGGGTGGGGTTTTATAAACAAACCTGAAGAACACTAAGTATTTACTGAATTAATACATAAATGGAAGGGGTGGGGGGAATAAGTGGCCTTATTAGACACAGATCCTGCTATGCTAATTACTGCTAGAAAGCCATCATTTTTGGTGAACACACTCTATCCTTAATGTTACCTTAGGTTGATGACTTACAGTTAAGCATACACTGGACACAGAGGGTCAACTCAGCCAGGCCACAGGGATGTGGCTTGAAGCCCCTCATCCTAGAGGGCCCACGAGGGAGTTACTTTTTCGAAACTCGGATGTCTGTGTGTGCTTTACTGACATTTTAAAAACAGTCGATTCGCTAAGATTCCTGTATGCTGACATCACTCCACCCACATCCTAAAGCATGGACTCCGCAGCTCCTGTCCATGTGTGGCACAGCTGACGCAGCGAAAGCCGGGCGGTGCACTTCCACGTGCACCCCGAGGACATAGTCAAGGACGCTGGCTCTTCACCACGTTACCATGTCCTTTCTACCAAGATCCACGAGAGGAACTCTCCGCAGGTCTTAGCACCAGAAAAATCCTGTGCAGCAGTTTTTTGACCTTCCAGTCCTCAAAAAAAAGGTACTTAGACTTGTTTTTAAATTGTAAGAGTAATATACCTACTTGGAAAAAGTTCACGGTCTAAAGGGCACATAGGGGACGTTGGTGGCATTGAAATGGTCTATTGTGGGCACATGTGATGGGCTCGTAGGCGTTCATTTTACTGCTGTGCTTCACAGGCTGCATGCGTAGCACAAATGCCGTTTTAGATGCAGTGAATATCACCCTCTCTTCCTTTAGAAATAAGTCATGTAACTGTTTTTTGCACAGGCTACTGGGAAGCCCACAGCCAAATCTGAGCCTCGCTCCCAGGGGTACAGTAACTTAGGACATGCATTTTTTTATCCTAGCCTGAGCCCGGGCTTACTTTTATTCTTCCTACCCTCATCTTCCTTTAAGCACAATTTCTTTTTTTCCCCCAGCATTACTGAGATATAACTGACATACAACATTGTGTGAGTTTCAGGCATACAATGTGATAATCTAATAAATGTATATATTGTGAAATGATTACCACGATAAGGTCAGTTAACACAGCTGTCACCTCTCATAGTTAACTTTTGCTGTTGTGAGAACATTTAAGATCTACTCTCTTAAAAACCTTCAAGTTCACAATACAGTGTTGTTAACTGTAGTCCTCATGCCGCACATTACATCCCCAGACCTATTCACTTTAAAGCCAGATGTCTGTACCCTTTGACCAACATCCCCTCATCTCCCCCACTCCCTGGCGACCACCAATCTACTTTCAGTTTCTATGAATTCTAACCAAAATTTCTTTATTTTTATTTTCTATCTTTTCATTTCTCATATTTGTGTTTTCTCATAATAAGCTGCTTCAAATCTACTTGAGAATCAGGGAGGTTATTTTAATGCTGAAAAAGGCCTTGTTTATGAAGACCCTAGTATTAACGTGCAAACAAGTAAAAGCTGGGGCTCTGACCCTCGGGGTTGCCTCAGGATCACCCGGTGCTTCCTTCCTAATTGCCCGGCTCCACACACACAGCCTCTGGACCAGGGGGCAGGTTGGTGTGCGCTCCCGGGACATGGGTTCAGGAACTCTGAAAACTTCCTCTGGAGACACAGCTGTACTCGTGCCCCTGGTTAAGAACCCGACTCAGCTCCACGTGCCTCCAGATGTGAGCTCTCCTAGGAAGGACACATCACCTACGTGATGTCTTGGCCTGTAACGCCAACCTGAATCTGACCACAAGGAAACATCAACCACAGAAGGAGAAATGTCCTACTTTTAAAGAAGGGGAAGGACTGTCTTCTTTTAAAATGTCGATGTCATGAAAGTCAAAGAAAGAAAGACGGGGTGGGGGGTGGGGGGTGGGGGTGGGGGAGTGTTGAAGCTGAAAGGAGGCTAGAGAGACACGACAAATCAACGTAACACCTGAGCCCACACTCCGGGCACGGGGAAGGGGCTGCTGCAGAGGACGTTAATGGCTCCGCTGGCAAAACTAGGACATGCACAGTAGGTTAGTCAGGTGAAAATACTGCCTCGATATTAAATTTACTGAAGTTGACAATCACATGGTTATATAAGAGAACATTGCTGTTAAGAAATGCACACTGCACTCCAGTATTTAGGAGCAAAGGGCCAGAAACATACGTAATTTATCCTCAGATGGTTCAGAAAACATATTGTGTGTATGGGTGTGTGTGGAGAGAAAGTAAACAAATGAGCAAAACGCTAGCAGGTGGTGAATATGGGTAAAGGGTATACAAGTGCCCTTCGGGCAGTTTTTGCAGCTTTTCTGTACGTTTGCAATGATTCTAAGTATAAAGTTTAAAAAGATAAAAGGAAAGTCCGTCTGCCACCCCACAACCCCAACACGGCAGTGATTTTTCAAACAGGACGAGGTTTCCTTCGTTTCCTACTGCCTTGCTGCCATTAGCGGCCCTGGGACCCAACAAGCAGCTCCGCCTGGAAGAGACAAACGCGCCTCCCCAGCCCCCGCCCCCGCCCCCAGGAGGCCGCCGCCCAGCGGCCCAAACCCACTCTTCCTTCTGGGAACGCACAGACCTCCAAAGCCCGCTGAGATGCAGACTCCGAATGTGTTATTTCCTCCTGTTCTCCCATTTTTTAAAGTTACGGGATTTTGACACCTGGGGGCAGACCCGGGCGCAGAGCCTCACCGTGCCGGGCCTCGTGAAGTCCACGCTGCGCGCCAGGCTCTGCCGCATCTGGTTGCTGAAGAGGCGGACGCAGACGCTCTGCAGGTACTCGGGGGTGATCTGTCGGAGGACAGAGGATGGACGGCGGGTGAAAGGGGTGAGACATCCCCGGAGCCGTGAGAGGCACCCTAGCCAGTGTCGGAGCTGACTCTCAACAGCCTCTCCGAGGGCACAAAGGTGAGCTTTTGCTTTAACATCGCAGCCCCAGGGAGTTGAAGCGCTGCGCCTGACGCAAAAACTAACACACTACTGGTGTGGTCACGGGATAGCACACTTTAAGTCACAGAACCCCACTTAACGTACTCCTGCTGTCATATAGAATAAACTGATTTCTCTTTTTTCTTTTGGCTGCACAGGGTGGCTTGTGGGATCTCAGTTCCCTGACCAGGGATTGAACCTGTGCACTCAGCAGTGAAACTGCAGAGTCCTAACCACTGGACCGCCAGGGATTTCCCATCAAATAAACCGATTTTAAACCATTTTTTGTTAATGCAAGCAACAAAGTCACTGGGTGGCCATAATGTGATGGAAAGAAAGCCGGACTGAAGATCTGAAGATCTGGGGTCAAGCAGTGGACTCGAGGAAATCAGCAGCTCTGCCTCCTGCTTTCCTGACCTGTCGGATGAAATGAATGAGGCCACGGCTCTGCGTCACGGGGAGGGGGGTAAATGAGATCAAGGGAGAGCCTAGCACATGACAGATGGCTCAGTAAACGCTTACTGAATGAGTGATGGAGACACTTTATACGCTCTCCAGCACTAGACAACAGGAGGCTGGGTTACTGCTGCATCAATGCCACTGCATCATGGCCTCTTCCTTCAGCACCTCTCATACCTCTCTCATTAGGTACCGTGATTCAGGATGGACATCCAGCATCTAAGGTGGTAATCTCTGAAACGTTTTCATCTTATGTCTTTTCTTTTTATAGGGGTAACATGTGCTCATTTAAAAGGTAACACAACCTCTCCCCAGCCCCACCCCACAAGCCAATCCCTGGAGGTAACTACTCTTAACAATTTTACCCCCTTCCAGACTTTTTCCTGTGCCTGATTGTGAGAGGGAAGCTCCTTTTCCCCAGCCTCACGATTCCATGTGCTGAACTTCCATATGGTAATGTAACTGGCTCTCTTCCTACCCCTCACTCATTCGTCCCCACAAGAGGAAGACAACTCAACTGGCTGGTGAGTTGGAAAGAGCCAGAACACTGGGCTAGACCCTTTTGTCTCCCTGCGGTCCTCCTGTCTGTCCCCTTGAAACATCTGGTCTGATTCGGCCACCAGAAAGACTGCCCCTCTGTGCCAGATGTCTCTGGTCATCCCTCGACACTCAGCTATAAGTGACTCAGACAAATAAGGGCCCCATCTCAAGGCTGTACCTCCTACATTATCCTGAGCCCATTTCCTCTGAATTCCCACAGTATCAAAATTTAATCATTCATTTTTCATCCTGTACATTTAACCTTTCCTTGTAAACCTGTTCCTTCCCTACAACCTAGAAACATGTCCAAATACATTTAATATTTTAAAAATACCTTCCCTTTTCTCCTCCCTAGGCCCTCATCTATCAACCACCCTCTCAGTGTTCTTCCTTCACAGCCAAGGTCCTTGAAAGAATAGGCAACGTTTGCCGCCTCCCCTTCACTTTACCTTTCAACACACCACAGTCGAGCCCCCATCTGAATCACCCCAAGGAAACTCATGGCAAAGGCCTTCTAAGTGTCAGAAACACTGGACACTTTTCCGTTCTGGACTTCTACAGTTTTCTGTGATTTTTGAGACTTTGGATCAACCCCTTGCTCCTGAAACTGTTTCCTCTTTTGGCTGATACCGGAACTGATACCAGACCCAGCCCTTTAACAAGGAAATCTGATTCTGTCACTCTCTTGCTTAAAAAAAGTGAGTGAGAAAAGGACATGAATAAACAGTTGACTAAAAGACAAATATATAAATGGCCAAAAAACATATGAAAATATATTCAGCCTCATACATGACTAAAGAAATGTAAATTGAAACATTCAGAATACCAAGTTTTACTTAGCAAACTGGCAAAAATTTCAACGTATAATCATGTCCAGTGTTGGCAAGTGTGTGGAGAAATAGATGCTCTGATACGCTACTGGGGGTGGGGGGGTGGGTAGACATCGTTGAAATCTTTGGAGAAATAATTTGGCAAAACATCTCTCAAAGTTTTAATGCCCATAACCTTTGACCTAGCAATTCCATTCTTAGGCTCTTATCTTACCTATATTCAAAGGTCTACAGTATATACAAGGATGCTCATCATAACAGTTTTTGTTATAGCAAACAAAAAAATCTAAATGTTCCTCATCAGAGATCTGATGAATTATGGTTCACCCTTGCAGTGGAATAATAATGTACAAGCATCAAAAAGAATGAAGTAGGTGTGTGGTCATGTGGAAAGATCTCCAAGATATATTGAAAGTGAAATAGCAAGCTTGGGAAGAGTAATGGGTCACAGGATCCCAAGTAAGTATGGCATACCGTATGCACACGCACACACGTGCACACACATGCACATGCACAGAAGTGTTCTGAAATAATACACAAGGAAGTGTTAATCTTGAATGTCAGTAAGAAAACGAGACTTAGGAATTGTGTGTGGAAGGGGCCTTTTGCTCCTAACTATATACTCCTCTGAGTTGTTTCAGTCTTTTACCAAGAGCACGTATTTCTTTTACATGAAGAACAAGCTAGTTAAGATTCCAGTGTTCCCCCCAACCTCATCTCTCCCTGTTTCGATAGTGGAGGCCCTTCCAACCCCTGCCTGGTGGTCTGCAGGCCTCTGCTTGCACACTCCAGTTGTAAGAGCTCATGTGCCCATCTGTGGCCACACCTGGCGTCGCGTCGACCTGGCTGTAGGAAGCACACCAGGATGATGGCAGTCACGTTTTAAGAGGAGAGAAGGCAAAAGGAAAACACACACTTTATTTATTTCTGTACTGTTTGAATTTTCTTTCTTTTTTCTATCTTTTGGCCTTGCTGTGCGGCATGCGGGATCTTAGTTCCCTGACCAGGGATCGAACCCGTGCCCCCTGCAGTGGAAGAGCGGTGTCTTAATCACCGGACCGCCAGGGAAGTCCCTGAATTTTCTATGTACATGCCTTCTTTTTCTTCTTTTTTGTCAACAGATGTGTCATGACACATCTTTATCTCAAAAAAGACACATGAACAATGGGGGACCTTCCTTACCATCTTGCCACTGACTGTGGCCTCCAGAGAATCCACCAGCTCTGCCGTGACTCCGATGAGATTGTGGTAGTCCGCCTGGATCTTATTGTACCGTTTCAAGTACGTCATTGACCTACGCTCAGCTTCTACCAGCTGCTGGTGGAGTTGCTGCAACACTTCTAGGAAGACAATATATATTTATATTAAAACAAAACAAAAAAGCAACAATTTAAAAGACCCCTACAAAATAAAAAATAATTATATTCTTGTCAAGGGAGTACCATGCCTACTGTCAGAATATCTTACCATAACAATGAACTTGACGCTCCGTATTTGTGTTTCACACTTCTTCTGTCTCATGCCACTTTTAATTACAAAGTGCTTTGTAATCACTGATGTTTTCATTTCTTATCCCCGGTAGTTCAACTGAGTCATCACTTGCTTTCCTAACAAAATCTATTTCCTTGGCCGAACCCCATGCAACTTCTTTTAGTTCCTCTCTCTATGTACAAGAAACAAACTCAATGTTTCTTTCTAGAATCAGCTCACAAAATGGTTGAACCAAAACTGAGTTTTTCTCTGTTTGTGCCCCGTGAGGTTGTCTGGGGGATAACTCATAACCGCAAGAGAGTTCTTCATTTTAAGTGAAGGTTAGGGCTGCTTGACAGGTGCTGAGAAAACTCAAATCCAGGATTAGGTAAGATTCCAGGTGTTCATTCTGCCAGTTCGATGAAGCATAAGTCTTAGAGCGGCAGCCTTGGAAGGTTCTAGGGTTGTCTCCTTGGAATCCCCCCCACCCTGGCCCCGTACCCCATGGCAGCGCTTGACGGCCACGCCACCCTGGGCACAGTTGGACTATACAAATCTTCTTCGGTGTCAGTACTCCTTGGCCCTATCCTACTTTTTCCCTTTCCTGGAAGGCTATGTTTCGGATGGGAGGACGTGTTGCTGCCCCGAAACCCACGTTAACTCAATATTGTCCCGATCCAGGCACTGCATAATACTTAAAGCCTTCATTTTAGAACACATTTCATGTATACAGAGAGAGTCTTTACAATTATAAAGACCAAATATAGCCATTATTTTATAATAACTTTAATGGAGTATAATCTATAAAAATATTGAATCACTTATGTTGTATACCTGAAACTAATATAATATTGTAAATCAACTCTAATTCAGTTAAAGACCTGGGTTCAAATCTCTACCCTACCAATTTCTTGCTGGGTAACCTGGGGCAAGACACTTAATGTCTCTGCTTCTCATTTCTTAACCTATAAAATGGGGAAGATGATAATGATCTTGAAGGGTTATTGTGAGGATTAAAGAACACATGTACTCAAAGTGCCCAGCACACGGCTGGCCCACAGCAGCTGCCATACACTCCAGCTATTATTATTATTGCCTTTCATGGAAAGGGGTCAAAGATTTTTGAAATATATTTCTATGCAAGTAGATAACTTGAAAAAGCGGCAGAAAGGTTACGTCCTAAAGCAGTGGTAATGCAAATTTTGAAATATATCAGAATCACCCGAAAATAAAGATGATCAAGCTTTACCTTCAGAGACTCTGCTTTTGCGGATATTGGGTAGGGGCTAAGTATCTATGCTGTCAACAAACTCCCGGCTCTGACACAGGCCACAAGTTTGAGAAACACTGTCCTAAATTATGTTTTCCTCCTAATTTGTGTCCTAAACAGCTATGAGGATCACCCAGGTTCAAACTGTATTTCAAAAACTTTTATGTGTCACAATTGTTGATGTGCAGAAGTAAAATATTTTAACTACTAAAACCCAAAATATCACATAATGAATTATTAGTATTTAACGCCCATCAAATCTCAGTATTGAAAGATAACTTTAAAAAGTCATCTGACACAAATTTACATCCAGTACTGGAACCTCTGGAGAACATTCCTAGAAATCATTTATCAATCTTCTCCTAATATAATATTGGGAAGGAGTCACTACCTTCCTCCTACACTAAGTATCATTTAAGCTTTTTCATACATCCAAAACTCAAAATTACATAAACAAGAACTTCCAAGGATGAAAATTTTAGATTATTCATAGTCTCATTTTATGGGAATAAATATTAAAGAGTATCTGTGACATTTTTCTCAACGTGTACCAAGTGGCGGACGAATGAAATACCAAAACCCACTAGCTGGGTCAAATGACTTCCCAAATTGTCAGTGTTAATGTCATCAAAGCAGTCCCTCTCCAAAGGGGACTGTAGCGAAAAACTCTTCCCCGCATAAACTCATTTTACAATTAACTAAATGTTAGGGGCTATTTGTGGAACTTTTGCCTTGGGAACCCAGAATTGGAATTTATGACAGTTTCAAAGTATGGTAACCCGAGGCAAAAGAGCCTTCACTGCCAGCAGCCTATAGGAAAGAGAGAAGTAGGCAACTGGGCTGAAACGTTCATAACCCTTTCAAATACACCATTTAGCAAAAAGAGCCTGCTATCCAGAGATATCACCTTGCAGACACCTTAACTGGCTACACACAGGACCTGACCATTACTGTAAGCTATTTGGGTTACAGCTCAAAATATCAACTTTATTTTTGAGCATTAAACAGAACTTTGACTCTTTTTTTCCCTGTCAAATTGTGACGGGGAAGAGCTAAATCAGACTCCATGTTCCGATCTGTTTCTTAGACTTTAACCTTTGCTTTTCGTTGCTTTTGTTATTATAAACATACCTAATGGCCTGCCTCAGGGAACCCTGCCCACCTGTGGATGGCTGCAAGAAAGAAGAAACTAACACATCCCCTCACCAAGTCTGGTCATTCCAGAAGATGCTTTCCAAGACTGACGGCCCTTTTACTTTACTTCCTCACCACCTCTCCCTCTCTGATTCCGTAAAAGAAACTGGCATCCAGACCCAGATAAGATGGTTTTCCACAGACACCTGTCTGCCGGCTTTCCGAATAAAGTCGTATTCCTTGCCTCAAGACCTTGTCTCCGATGCATTGGCCCGTCATGCGGCGAGCAAAGCGAGCTTGGACTCAGTAACGAAAAGTTTCATGAGACAAGGACAACTAAGCTAAGATGCCTTGCCATGCAAGATCTCAACTTTTAATGGAGATGTCTTGGTCCATGTTATCTGAATGAAACTGTCGTGATCATGCCAGCGAAATTTATTGAGACTCTTTATATTTCAAAGCCACTGACATAATTTGTGCAGAAGTCCAAAGAACTGCATCCCAAGCTTTAAACAAAAGATATATACAACCAAAAGAATGCCAGTTAAGGTCACAAAGAGTGACCTTATATTTCCTATAATTTCCTGTATTATATAATTTCCTATATTTCCTATAATTCGAGCATGAAATGAATCAATAACAAAAGTGATCCTACAGTAAAGCAGTCAAGCTTTCCCTTGTTGACATTTCTACTTCATTTAGATGCATTGTTGTGTTTTTTTTTTTAAGAGTAGATGAGGGGCTTCCGTGGTGGAGCAGTGGTTAAGAATCCACCTGCCAATGCAGGAGACACGGGTTCGAGCCCTGGTCCGGGAAGATCCCACATGCCGCGGAGCAGCTAAGCCCGTGCGCCCCAACTACTGAGCCTACACTCTAGAGCCTGCGAGCTACAACTGCTGAAGCCCGTGCGCCTAGAGCCCGTGCTCCGCAACAAGAGAAACCACCGCAGTGAGAAGCCCGCGCACCGCAATGAAGAGTAGCCCCCGCTCGCCGCAACTAGAGAGAGCCCACGCACAGCAACGAAGACCTAACGCAGCCAAAAATAAATAAATTAATTTAAAAAAGAGAAAAAAGAAGAATTAAGGCAGTTCTCTGGGACCCAAAGGACGCAGGTTGGGTGGTGGTTTTAAAATATGACTGCAGGGTCTTTGACAGTTCCTTCCCATCAAGAGGTGGAATGTAAGTCTCCTTCCTTTGAATGTGGGCTGGCTTTAGGAATTTGCTTCTAATGAATAGAACACACCAGAAACAACACTGAGTTACTTCAGAGACTGGGTTAGAAAAGGTGACACAGCTTCCATCCAGCCCCCTCTGGGGACATTCACCCTGGGTGGGAACCCGGCCAACAGGCCCTGAGGAAGCGTCCACGTGGGCATTCTAGTCCAGGGCCTCTGCTGAGAGCCCAGCCGAGAGCCAGCATCAGCCACCAGACCTGTGCACGCGGAAGCCTTGGAGACGGCTCTACCCAGCTCCGTCTACACCCGGGAGACACCCCGAGGGAGAACTGACTGAGCCCACAACTCCCAGACCACGCAAGATGATAGCAATAAGAATAAATGGACATGGTTGTTTTATGCCACTGAGTCTGAGACAGCTTGCTGGGCAGCAAGAGGAAGAGAAGTAGTGAGGCAAAGGAGCATTTCTGGGGGTTGCAGGTCGAGCCCCGAGCGCCTGTCCCAACTGAGGAGCTCCAGCTGTGCTGAACGGGAGACAACCGGCCTGGACCCGCCCTGGCCAAGGCCCGGAGCCGCACTAACCCAGTAGGGAGCAGGCCTGGGCAGCCGCAGAGAGAGACCCCAGGTACGCGTCCTCCGCATAACCATGCTGGGGGCAACGCCACCTCCGGGAGCTCGAGGCTGCAGCCTGTGACCCTCGGAGCGGTCCCCATTGCTCCTCTGTGTTCAGGCCCGGACCGAGGGCATGAGTCCTGCCGCTCCTCCACGCAGGTCCCTCTGAGTTTCGGGAGGGGAGGGCCAGCTGCAGAACCAGCGGCGCAATTAGAACCGCTGAGCTGGAGGCCCACGAGGCCACCGAGGGCGAGAAGAAACACCCAAGCGCTTCCCACCTGAAGCTACTGAAGCACGCGTGGGGTCAGATCTGCAGCCCTGCTCATCGTTCAGTCGCCTGGCACACCAAGGGCTAAATAATCTACTAATGCTTCTTTTCTTTAGAAACCTTTAACTCTCTAAAAGGAAACAGAAAAACAACGGCAGGAAGCTTTGCAATCCTCTCTAACATGACTGCTGTGAAAAGGGCAGATGTGTTATTTCACGTAGTAAAACTCCACCTGCTGGGAATTGAGGATTATGCCCTCGATACTTACCAAAGGCACGAAGCACATCATATAACCCTTTGCAACAGAAGAATTTAAGCAGTTTTCATAATGTTGTATCAAAGACAAAACTCCGGCAAAGAATCCCAACTGTGGCCACCAATTTCATGTTAACTAAAATTTTTCTCACCTTTCTGCAAAATGAACAGGTCTGGTAAAAATTACTAATCTTGGAAAACCATCATTTTATGCTAAAAGTGTAAGACTGGAATTCCTACTTTGAATGCAAAAAATGGAAATGCTTTGTAAGAACGAGAACTCCATATTGCTGCGGAGATAAGACCCTGTTAAAGTAGTTTAAGGTAAAAGTGAGACACTGAAGTAACTCTTTCCCTACCCATGCTGCACTGTGTCTTCTAACTGTGCTGCTGCACGTGGGTCCCTCTGGCACTTGCTTGGATTCTCCTTGTTTCTCCGCGTCTTAGTTATCTGACATGCAAGACAAAGCTAACAATACCAGCCACCCTGAAAAGTGGGTCTCAAGGAACGCAGATTAAAAAGGACTACAAAGCGTTTCATAAATATTTAGATTTTTAAAGCCCTCGTTTGCCAAGTCCGCGGAATTCTCTCCATTTCATTACTTAAAACTCGAGTTGGCAAAGTTGTGATTTAAAATTTTTCATCTAGATGATTTACCTTTGTTGCTTTGTCCATTCTCCTTCTGGGATGAAAGAAGTTCAGGAAAACAGGCATTCAGGAGGCAGAACTCAGGGTATCTCACATTGTGTTGGCCAGTCTGAGAAAGGGCCCCAGCGTGGTAAAGAAGAAATCTCAGGACAGGGAAGGGCGCCTCTTAATGCTGCTATAAATAACTAAGACAGTTACCGACTTCTCGATTTTTGGTGACTCGTGACTCACAGATAAATCCTCCTCTATGCACCTCAAGAACCACTCTGTGAGTCCAACAGCCCCTAACTGGCCTCCTTCCCCCTTCAAAAGCCTTCCCCACAGCTACCAAAATGTTTGACTAAAAGTGCAAATCTGAATTCATACCCTTTAACGCTGTAACTTCAGTGCTAAAACGTTAGCCTAAGGAAATTGAGAATGGGATGAAGAGAGCATGGCGCGGTAACTACAACCACAGACTCTGGCACCAGACTGCCTCCTGGGTTTAAATCTCAGCTTCCACACATCTGGCTGCATGTCTGATGGCAAGGTATTTACCTGTTTTATTTGGGTTTTCTTAATTTAAAAAATATATATATTTATTTATTTATTTTTGGCTGCGCTGGGTCTTCGTTGCTGCGCGCGGGCTTTCTCTAGTTGCGGCGAGCGGGGGCTACTTGGTTGCGGTGCGCGGGCTTCTCATTGCAGTGGCTTCTCTTGTTGCGGAGCTCGGGCTCTAGGTGTGCGGGCTTCAGTAGCTGTGGCACGTGGGCTTCAATAGTTGTGGCTCGCGGGCTCTAGAGCACAGGCTCAGTAGTTGTGGCACACGGGATTAGCTGCTCCGCGGCATGTGGGATCTTCCCGGACCAGGGCTCGAACCTGTGTCACCTGCATTGGCAGACGGATTCTTAACCACTGCGCCATGAGGGAAGTCCCTGGGTTTTCCTAATTTTTCTGGTAACAGCTTTATTGAGATGTAATTCACATATTATATACTTCACCCATTCAAAGTGTACATTTCAATGGTTTTCAGTACAGTCACTGAGTTGTGCAACCATCACTACAATCGGCTGTGGAACATTTTCATCCTCCAAAAAGGAAACCCTGTGCCCGTCAGCAGTCACCACCCTCCCCAGCCCTAGGCAACCACTGTCTACTCTCTGTAGATTTGCCCCCTCTGGCCCCTTCATACAAATGGAATCATACAATATGCAGCCTTCTGGGTCTGGCTTCTTTCATTTGGCATCATGCTTTCAAGATTCATCCATGTTGTAGCACAGATCAGTAATTCACTCACTTTTACTGCCACGTAATATTCCGTTATATGGACAGACCACGTTTGGTTTATCCGTTCATCAGTCGATGGACATCTGGGTTGTTGGCACTTCTCAGCTATTTCAAACAATGCTGCTGTGAACGTTCACGTACAAGTTGCTGTGTAGACATATGTTTTCATTTCTCTTGAGTATACAGCTAGGGGTGGAACTGCTGGGACATAGGTAATTTCTATGTTTAAACTTTGAGAAGACAACCTAGTTTTGAAGAATATTTAATGATATGAGGAAATTCTCTCTTCATTTGATAAAAAATATTTAAAAATACACACACATATAGCTGCATATCCTCATTTATTGTAAACATTACATACTTTGGGGTGCATGTATGTACACAAATGCATTTCTGTGCTTTCCAAATTTTCTATAAGGAATATGATCAATTTTATAATCAGGAATAAAAAGAGTGTTTTTTTGTTTGTTTGTTTAGAAATGTAAACATAACCATGCTATTCTTCTTCTTAAAATGGTTCAAAGACTCCTCATTACTTACGGGACCTCATAGGAACCTTCGTGCCCTGGGCCTGCCTAATCTCTGACTCTCTCTCTCAACTCTTCTGCTCCAGGAATACTGAACGCTTCATAGTTTCCCAAACATACAGGCTCAGTGCTTTTGCACGAGCTGTTCCCTCCACCTGGAACTCCTGTCCCTCATTCTGTCTGCCTCACAGACTCCCATTTTACTGTTCAAAACTCCAACTTGCCTGAGACAACTATATCTTGGCCTTTTTTTTGTGTCCCTAATTCCTAGCACAATATTCAACCTAATATATGCGTTGAACTGAACTCCAAATATTTCCACATAACAAGGAAAAGAAAGGAATAATGTCTATAGTTACCTGCTAGACTTCAGTGTATTTGCTTCAAAGCATGTTGAACAGGATAAAAGGTAACAACTATTTGCAAACTATAATACTAACAGCTAACAGTCAGTAACACAAGCGCTTCCATGTGTTGGGCTGTTTTAAGCAAGTTTTTCATGTATTAACTCAATCATGTTATTCCAATGAAATGGGTGCTATTATTAATATAACTAATATGATTTACTACGTAAAAAATTTCTTTTAGAATCTTTACATAATTCCCATTACCTTTTTAAGGAGAAACGCTTTTTAAAAGTGTATTAAAGTAATCATAAACCAAGGTGGAAAAGTCCTCATTTCACTGAAAACTGTCCTTTTATACGGAACTCTAAGAGGGAAAAGAATTGGGTATGCAAACATAATGGTATGTGGGCAGAGGGTAGTATTGGAACAAAACCTTAAAGGATATGAAAGCAGACAGGAGAGCTGTACTCAGCCCGATGGTGGGCGGTCTCAAGGCGAGGCTGAGGACTTGAGTACAGGCCACAGGGAGCCACTGGAGGCTTAGGAAGCTGAAGCAGGAGAGACATGCCATGAAATCCCAGGGATTTCAATTCAAAGAGTTCAATTAGGAAAAGAGAGTCCAGTGCTTTGGAGTTAGAACGGAAGCAGAAGGTATTATGCAGCACAGCGGCCTAAATGTTTTATTAAAATAAACAAAACAAACACCAACCTTACAATTCAAAATGCTATATTCTTGTTATGAAATAACTTTTGATACATTCTTGTTCAGAATAAAAGGAGATGAACGTCTTTAGAGACCCATGAGCTTTGGGAAATCAGCCTCCCACGGGCCGGGCGATCCGTGACATTCTTCCCCGGACAAGCTCCATTTACACCTGCTGCCTGGTCCTCTGTCCGGGCAGTGTTCCCTTTTTACTCTCAAAAGTGTCCCTATTTAAATTGGATTGTGGTGATGGCTGCACAACTCTATCCATTTGCTAAAAATCATTAAATAATGCACTTACCATGGGTAAATTTCATAGTGTGTAAATTATACCTCAGTAAAGTTGTTTTTTATTTATTTATTTTTAACATATTTATTTATTTATTTGGCTGTGCCGGGTCTTAGTTGTGGCACTTGGGATTTTTAGTTGCGGCATGTGGGATCTAGTTCCCTGACCAGGGATCGAACCCGGGCCCCCTATATTGGGAGCACAGAGTCTTAACCACTGGACCACCAAGGAAGTCCCAACAAAGTTGTTTTATAAAAGTCCTAATTTGAGGCTTCCCTGGTGGCGCAGTGGTTGAGAGTCCGCCTACCGATGCAGGACACATGGGTTCGTGCCCCGGTCCGGTTAGATCCCACATGCCGCCGAGCGTCTGGGCCCGTGAGCCATGGCCGCTGAGCCTGCGCGTCCAGATCCTGTGCTCCACAACGGGAAAAAGTCCTAATTTGAGTGACAAGTTATATATGACTTGTCCATACGCCACGGCCTCAAGGCCTTAAAAGTGACTAGCTGATCTTCTGCGAAGGACAATTCTTCCAAAGAGTTATTTTTCAAGAAGACAGACATTTTTTTTTTTCCTACTCAGACAGCTTCTCATCACACGACATGAAAATAGGACCCTCGCCGCGTCTCAGAGACCCAACGCCATAGAAGTCAATCCTTTACAGCAGTGGTCCCCAACCGTTTTGGCAGCAGGGACGGTTTCGTGGAAGACAATTTTTCCACGGATGGTGAGGGCGATGGCGTGGGTGGTGATGCGAGCGATGGGGAGCGGCGATGAAGCTTCCCTCACTCGCCCGCCGCTCACCTCCTGCTGTGCAGCCCGGTTCCTAACAGGCCGCGGACTGGTTGGCACGCGCCCCCATTAACGCTTAATTCGCTCTTAAGTATGAAAGCAGCACGACCACAACTATCCCTATTTGAGGACATCTAGGCCAGTGAGCTGCTCTAACACCATAGGTGGCCTCCATATGCTTCAAAAGGATACATATAATGTTAAAAGCTTCGGCGTGTTACTGGCTTTAAAAATGAAACCCAGAAACCTTTCCAACTTCAACTTTAATTCTGGAGTCCAAGGATCCTGAAGGAAAGGAAAAAAAAAAAAAAACAAGGAAAAAAAAGAAAAGCACTAGGTCATTAAATGCCAACAAACATTGTCAGGTTGTGGCCTTTAGGGTTAAATAACTCCACCACAGTTACTGAAATCAGAAGCAAGATGTCTTGCCAGTGGTGTGATGCTGTAAAAAACAGGTTTTAGGACACTTCACCAATTCACTTATAGAAGATTCGAGAGCCCACAGCAGGAGGAAAGAAGAGAGTACTTTCATATACAGAGAAAAAATAACCCTGTACATGATTTGAATTTTTCATGTGATTTAAACACAAGCCTGATAAGTAACCTTATTATGTTGAATACCCAAAATAATGCAGTATGGTTTAGGCATACGTGGCACTGGCAGGAATACACAATTATCGCTACGCTACTGAGAGTCTCCAGAAGAAGGAGACTCATTTCCATAAACCTCATCCAGACGAGAAAAGCAGAAAGAAGCTGTTATCTGCCTCAAATACTCCATCATGTCCAGCATCATGACGTACATCTAGTTTGATCTGCTCCTTAAAAATAAATTATTTATCTCAAATAATGCTCATTGAGAAGGAAAAAATAATGACTCACGAAGTAAAAGAACAAGTGTCACAAGCAACGATCTTTCTCAGGACAATTTTTCTGAGTCTTCAGACAAAAATATCGACCACCTAAACCAAGAAGTTCCACTAGAAAGAAGCTCTGTCACTAAAAGCTCAGGTCCACTTACCTCTGAGATCCTGCCCCATCTCCCCCAGATCTGCCCATCCTTCCCCATTTCTCCGCCCAGCTCTAATCCTCATCCACGCCTCCCACCCCACCCCATCAGTCCATCCAGTGCGTTGTCTGACCCTCTGAAAAAACACTGCCAGAAAAGCAGAAAAGTCTGGTATTTTAAAAAGATTTTGTAATTCCCCGACACAGCATGATGACTTCATTTCTCATGTGTGTGTTGTGGGTTGAATTGTGCCCCCTAAAAAGACATGTTGAAGCCCTAATCTCCTCATAATGTGAGGCCAGGGGAACGGGGACATTGCAGATGGAATTAGCTATTAGTGTAAGCTCTTAATCCAATATGACTGCTGTCCTTATAAGAAGAAGGGAATTTAGACACAGACACAGAGAGAAGATGGCCACGTAAAGACAGAGCAGAGATCTGGAATTATTCAACCACAAGCCAATAGACACCTGAGGCTACTGGAAGCTGGAAAAGGCAAAGAAGCATCTTCCCCTACAAGCTTCGGAGAGAGCACGCCCCTGCCGATACCCTGATTTCAGACTTCTGGCCTCCTAAACTGTGGGACAATAAATTTCTGTTCTAAACCACCCGGTCTGTGGTCCTTTGTTATAGCAGCTGCAGGAAACTAACAGCGTGCTCCAGCTCAAGGCTCTCTGTGCTCAACCATATAGAAAAGAATCTCAGGAAAGGACTGCTAGATTGGCCAACATAAACGAAGACGTCTTAAAAAACAAAACAAAATAAAATATTTGGGTATCCCTAGACACACTGCAGTGAAATTATACAATCTTAAAGGCCAGAGAAAAAAGACAGACCACGTACAAAGGAACAGCAATTAGACTGACGGCCAACTTCAAAATTGCAACAGTGGGAGCCAGGAGATGAAATAAAAATACCTTCAATGTCCCAAAAGAAAGTAACTGTCGGTTCCAATACAGATGTTAAAAAGAAAAAAAAAAAAAGAAAACAACTGTCAGGACTTCCTGGCAGTCCAGTGGTTAAGACTCCGCACTCCCACTGCAAGGGGCAAATAGTCTGATGGTAATATAGTACACAATCAGGTAACCAAATATATACCAAGTAAGTGAGAATTTTAACACAAATCAAAATATTCATAGCCAGTGATTGTGTAAAGCAGCCTAGTTTTTTTTCAGGCTACTAATTTTCATCGTAATTGAATAAGTTATTGTTTCAATACCGCAGAAGTATACACAGAATGATTTAAGAGGTTAGTATGTTTTAAAATATTTTGCCAGTTCTGGGCTAACAAGTCTTGGTGCAACAACAAAAAAGCACACTTTATAGCACAAGAAAAGTTGGTTAAAGCAAATTACCTGTACATTCTTTTCAAATACAACAAAACATAAGCAAATTTTAGCCTTTTTACAGCATCATTCAGAAAGCACCAATGTATACAAGGTGAGACTGCCATGCTGCCCAGGATCTGGGACAAGGTTTGGAGGTGGTCACTTACCTGGAAAAGCTCTTTAAATGAGGGGTGGACCATGGGATTGGGAACAAAAGGCAGGGCATAGAAAGGGAGAAACTCCGTGGTCTGGCTCAGCGCTGCCCCTTTGGTCTCCAGGTAGGTTTTGAAATAAGAAATCCTTTCATCCAGTTCCTCTTTGTCCTGCGAGGAAGGGAGGATGCTCGTTTGAGATCTCCTGCTTGACGCCAGCTCACGTGTTCACCTGTCCTCTCTCCGAGGTTCCTTCAGTTCCAGCCACGTCGCTGGCATCCTCCCTGTCTGGCCCAGCCTGCGTGCCGTCACCAGTCATCCTAACATCACCCCTATTTCGCCCCTTCGTGAAACTGTCAGGAATATCAGAGAACTAGATATATGATACACACAGTTCAAATGCTGCCTTTTCAATCTATCATTACCATTTTCTCATATCCTTAAAATTCTTCATAAACATCATTCTTAATGGCAGGACAAAACATCATCTCGTGGGTCTATCATAATTTATTTAGCCAATTCCCCCATTATTAGATATGCACATTGTTTTCATAGCTCAGATATCAGAAATAACTATTTGTCTGCATTGCTGTGATTTCCTTACGAGAGGTTTTTAAGGGTGAACAGTTACTGTTTTTAACATGGAACGCTTCACGAATGTGCATGTCATCCTTGCGCAGGGCCATGCTAATCTTCTCTGCATCGTTCCAATTTTTTTTTTTTTAGTATATGTGCTGCCGAAGAGAGCACTTAAAGGTGAATAGTTTTTTGAAACGGAAGTTTTCCGTATCATCATTCCTTTCCTTTATTAGGCTAACTAAGAAGTGATCCTGCCTGCTTCGCTGCTTCCAGGTGTAATCCCAGGCAAGTCGGGTCCCCCGCCAGGGTTTCCATTTTCTCCTGGGCCTCAACGAGAAGGTCCACCCTGGCCTCGCCTGTTACGTCCCTCACAGCCTCATACACAGGCCAATTTTTCTCATCAGTGCATCTCACTTCACCTACACCGTGAAGCCCACTGGACTTAAAAAATTTATTGATCTTTTTATCTTACAGAAAAATGGAAAAATTAGAAAATAAAAATAAATACAAAGAAAATGAGAAGTCTCCCACAACGTCACCCACAGGAGTCCTATCTTAAGGAACAGCCTTCCAAGAATGGCTACCACAATGTGCTGTAAAGCTGCTCCTCGACCACTGAGCCTTCCTGTGGCCCCCTGACATTTAATAAGTTAACACAGGTCCCGGGGGCAGTAGCCAAGGCATGGAGAAGCCACGAAACAAATGTGCGTGGTCCGATGTCAGCCTGGCCTGCTCCCCTTCTGTCATTCTCTCCGTGCCCCAAGGTTCACCTGCAGAGAAGTTTGCAGCTGCTCCCCTCTCCCCTTCATAGCTCCAGTCCCACACCTGCAGGAAAAGACTGCAGAAGCTAAATTCGACTTATCACTCAAATGAACTTTCACAGACGGGCATACCATTTTTCCACTGTTTAAGCTTAAATTTATCTCCTAATATATGGTCGAAAATGTGGTCTAAACACGTATTTTCTTAGACATACATGTCGAGGTATTCAGGAAAATGATGTAGCTTTCATAACAGAAGTGATTAACTTTCCATGCAAATTAGAAAATAAACTGCTGGGAATGAGACAGAAAATCATTCATCAGGATGTAAGACGCCTACTCCTTAGAAGCAATATGATAAAATGGCCACAAAACTAAATTAATCCTCATTTGCAAAACATAACACATTCTCCTTTAACACACCATTTGGACCAACCCACGCCATAAGGTGAACCTACAGGTCTCCCTGTGGAGTGTTTCAGAAGATAGATGGCAAAATGGATGTGTAGGTAGAATTCCAACTTCTGGGCGAGGGAGTCGCCAGCCCGGATGGAACTGGGAATGTGCCCCTCCCACAAATCGAAGAACACCTTCTGGTCTCCACTGTCAAACGCAGCAAGGAGGTCCTTCTGTGGAGAAGACATCAGAGTGAAGCCTGGTCATAGGGGTGCCCCTTCTCTCCACACCCCGAATCCTCACACCCTCCCACTACCTTGGATACCGGTATACTCCATCGTTTCAGTGTGAGCAAAATTAAGTCTCCTTTTCAGAGGTAAGGGATAGGAAAATAGAGACCCAGAGGGCTTCAAACTGCCTAGGCTACAGACCGACCTGGATTTCCACTGCTCTGCAACGTCAAATCTGACCATTCTAAAGAACAGACACAACATTTAAGGTCTCTGAGATGGAAGGAATCAGGCATAGGCCAAAGATTGAGCCCAGAGACTCACAGGCAAGTGAATACATTGAGGTCGCCCTTTGGACTTGCTGACCCACTGCACGCAACTGATGAGAACAGGCCAGACCCAGAGCCCAGCCAGACCTCAGTGGAACAACCTCATACCTATGGCAAGTTGCTGACACCACAACTGCCAAGTCCCTGAGCGCCTGGGAGCTCAGCCACACGGAACAGTCGGTCCCAGGCCTGGGAGGTGGGTGCTGTCACGTGCCTGCTGTTGCTAGAAGCATGTCTGGCAGAGAGGGCAGTGTGGGAAGCAACCACAGAGCCCAACACATGCAGGTAGTGACTGCCCGGGCCCTCCCGTTCCAGGAACAAGGAAGCCTGGGCTGGAGATGGAGGAGGGCGCACAGGCCTGGCACCAACCCGACTTCGGAGCTGTGCCAGTCTGACTATGTGGGGCAGAGACAGCTTCCCAACTCGCCATGCAGTAGCTGAAACAGAGAATTCTGGAGAAAGGTGGTGGCAGTTCCCATGTCACCTGTCTCACAGAAAAATGACAACTGATACATCACAAATAGCTGCTGCGTAATTCTGCAGATTTAGGTATAAGGCGGAATCACAAGAACTTCCTGTGACTCATATTGTTTTCCTTTTTGTATCAAATGCCCAAGATCCTCAGACCTACATTTTGTGCTCAACTGCAAAAGCTTTTCTTGGAGTGCATTTTCTATAGAATCACCAGTTCCCCAACCCATCACCACCACTATTTACCACCATTATTTGGTCATTGTTCTTTTATACTTTTTTTAATGGTTTTACATTTTTTCTGTAAAACTGTCTTTTTTTTTAAGGTTACACATTCTATTTGTTTATAATCAAACTTTTTAACATTATAAAATAGAAATGTACAGAGAACAATGTTACATTGTTTGGTCATCCTTAAGCCAAAGACATTCACTGATAAGGAATCTTCCACTGTGAATCTTACAAAAATGTTCTCTATGTCACGTGACCGAGAACAACTGTCTCTGAATATTACCTTAGTCTGGAAGGGATTGGCATACATTTGAAAGAAACTCAGAATGTTTCAAAATAAGCCCTAGAGTGAAATTCTACCTCTTCAAAACTGGCCTTTCTGTCTCTCAGCCCTGGAAACAGCGAAGGACAGCTGGTCAGCAACTGCAGGCAGGGCGGGTAGCAAAGTAAAGCAGAGGCAGCTAAGCACCGCCACCTCTGGAAGAACCTGGGGGAACCTGGCCAGAGGCTCCCCTTTTCTCGTCACTAACTGATGCAAAGGTGGAGGGGAGCCTCCCAAGGGTGTGCTGCTGGGGCCCGGCCCCGCCCCAGGCTCACCTCGGCTGAGCTCTGAGCGAACCCCGCGAGCCACTCTGCGGAGGACTGTCCTGCGAGAGGTCCAGGGACTGTGTGAATGAGGTGACCGCAGACTCTCATGGGTATTTTAAAGCCTGGAGTCAAGGTACTTTCTTAACATGGTTGGCAAAGGAGGTCTATGTGCCCAATGGCCCATCTACACTTTATTCTAAACTCTACCTTTGTAGACCTGGGACTACAAACCTTTGCCGTGCCACTATACTCCTAGTTTATGAATCATATTCTGTACCTGGAAATGGTCCCTGCGTTGAAAGTAATATCTACACATAAAGCAATCCAGTGTTACAACTCATAGGGTCACAAAATATTAACTTCTCAAATATAAACCATGATCACAGCCAGCATTATGAAGATCAGAAAATTTACACACCACCAATAATCACCTATAAACACACACACACACACACACACACACACACTCACACATTCTTACAGAACTGTGCTTAGGGAAACTCTCCCTTTGCTGAGTGCCAACTTCACAAATGTCCCTAAGTCACTGCTCCAGGTATTTTTGTTTGGGAAATCTGTAATGGCAGGGCACAGCTGTTTATTGAATGAGCAGAAAAGACAGGCTTCTCACAATCAGAAAGTTTCAAGGTCTTTCAAGTTAAGTACAGCCTCTGTTTCCATGTCTAGTAATGACTAGATTCTTGTTTCACGTTCTGAAAAGTTTGCTCCAGGGTTGGGAGGTATCATCAGGCTGCCCGGTGCATCACTGACAGAAGAGCCTGTGTCTGAAGTGGTGGTAGCTCAGAATCCAGGTGCGTGGGGACTGGAGGGGCACTGGGTTGGGGGCCATTGCGATGGTGCCCCCGCTCAATGGTACCCCGTGCCAGGCCAATGGGGAGTTGGGCTGTGGCCTGACCTCCAGCTACTCAGTGGGACTCTCAAACAGTCTCATATTTTTCTTAGAAGTATGTACATTGAAACAAATAAAATTATTAAAATAATAAAATCATGCAAAGCTGAAATACGCTGCCTCAGGAAACGGTATGTTCTCTTGTCACTGGATGTATTCACGGTGAATCAATCACTTACCTAGGATGTTACGAATGGGATGGAGCATCAAATAATGGTTGAAATGAGGACTTTTAAGATCCTGTCTAACCCTGAGAGTTGAGGACCATGTAATATGTGCCCTTTGCAGCCCACTGCCACAGGCTCACCGCTACCCAGGCCTTGCTTTGAAAGGATGCTGCCTTGCATATGGCTCTCGCTCCCTGTCCCCTCCGACCTCCCCAACTTAGAAGGCAAGCACCATGAGGGCAGAGATTTTGTTTTGTTTTGTTCGTTGCTGTGTCTCCAGTACCTGGAATTCATAACCTAAAACTCCTCAGAATGGGGACCACATTAGTCTTAGTTTCTAAGCATTGCACGGTTTCTTCTTGCCAAGAAATGTATGTAAAAGATCTTATGTTGCCACCCATTTCCTAGGATACAGAGATTTGAAAATGACATGACTCATTTATCCATAAACATCTGCACAGTCTAAGAGTCACTGTGCCCAGGTCCCCAGAAATACTCCAACATTCTCTAGTGGCAGCATTTCTTACAAATTTGGAGCACCTTGATTATCTACAGAAATCAAAAAAAGTAAAATGTTACCTGGATTATCGATGATTTGGAGTCCCTTAAAGAGCCACATGCTGATTTAGATAACGGTTTTCCTTTTATTTTGCATTCTTTTGAAAATGTTTTCAAGGTGTCTTCAAATTCGGCAAAATCTAAATACTATTTTAAAAAGAGCATAAATGTATACATATTTCTCTGTTTTAACATCAACAAAGTAACCATCTTTGATGTAATTGTACCAGCTCAATATTATCACAAAATTTATAATGGGGTTAATGAACTGTCATCTTTGGGAGAAGTAATTTGGGATCCAGCTTAGAATTTACTTACTGATACACACACTAAAAAACTAGAAAGACAGTATCATAGAAAACATTTATTTACAGAAAATAAATTTGTTTTTAGAAGGAAAATGTGAGCTGCATTATAATTTATTTTTTAATTTTGGCCCCGTCGCATGGCTTGCGGGATCTCAGTTCCCCAACCAGGGATCGAACCCATGCCCTCGGCAGTGAAAGTGCAGAGTCTTAACCACTGGGCCACCAGGGAATTCCCTTATTATAATTATTAATAGAAAATAAGATGATATGTGCAGCAGCCTGAAAAAGGCAAAAGTGATCAAAGGACCTGATGGCTTTGGGTCTAGTAGGTCTCTGGGAATTTGTTACTTGAAACAGAGGGATTAGAGGTAATGCTTGCCCCTAAGAACAAAAGGTAAGTCATTAAAAGATGGGCAAAGTCATCAGCCACCTTCAAGCACTAATGATCCCCACCCCACCCCGTCTTGAAACGCCCCTCTGCCTTGTGTTAGCGACATGCATTACTTCTACTGCTGCTCTCCACACTTCTCAGTTTGTGTCAGTCGTAACTTTCTGTTTCCACCTCCTCTAACTGTGGCTATTTCTCCAGGCCCTATCCACAATCCTCTGCTGTGACAGCTTTGAAAATTTATTCATGATCACAGCAAATTCCAAAGCTGCATTCCCAGGGTGGATGCCGTATCCTTGCTCCACGGCCATGTCTCTCAACGCCTACTGGACAGTTCAACCACAAGGTAAAACAGTAGCAACCACTTCTTCAGCACCAACTCCACGCCAGCCCCTACTACAGGCAGCAGAGAATACCAAAAAGCATAAGGTGTGGGTCTTATCCTTCAAAAGCTTTCAGCGTAGGACACCTAAATGTCCATTAATAGGCAACAAGTTAAATAGATGATGATGCAGCCACTCAGTGAACTAGTCTACGGCATTCAGAAGTATGAGGCAGATCACGGGAAGAGGTTCATACTGTACTACTGTTGACAGGTGAAAGGCAAGCTGCAGAACGATGTGTGTGGTATCATCACATTTTGTAAAACAAACTATAGTCGCGCGAATACATTTTGAATACTCATAGAAAAAAGTCTGGAAAGGTGATATACTAAGCCATTAACAGTGGTCACTGCAGGAGGGAAATTCACTGTTTATACTTCTATACTGTTTGAATCTGTTACCATGAGCATGGGCTGCCTTTATAACTTTCTTTAAAGGAATTCTAAAAAGCAGCTTTACAATTTCAGTTTAGTTATGAAAACAAAATATAAATACATGGAAAATTATGAAAAGGAAAACAGATAACTGTAATGTAATGATAGAAACATTACAAGGCATTACAGAATTTCCTGCATTGTAAAATACAAGTTTTACAAGTTTTCAAGATCTTTTCCTGTGACCTGTGTTTTGTAAAACATACCTCTTTCACTAGTCCAAGTAATTCTGATTCATGAGCCAGAATGTCCCCCATATTGAACCGTTACTGTTAATTCTCACAGCAGAAGTCTCTACAAGGCAAAAACATAAGACAAAGGCTATCATTCCAACTATCTGTAAAATAACAAAAAGATAGCTGTAGTGGGCAGAATAATGGCCCCCATGTCCTAATCCCCAGAACCTGTGAAAATATTAGGTTGCATAGAAGGGGTGGATTAAGGCTACAGATGGAATTAAGGTTGCTGATCAGCTGACCTTAAAATAGGGAGAGTAGCCTGGATTATCTGGGGGACCCAACATAACCACAGGGGTCCTCATCAGGGAAAGAGGGAAGCAGGAAGGTTAGCGTCAGAGTGACGCAGTGGGAGAAAGACTCAACCCGCCGTTGCTGGCCTTGAAGATGGAGGAAGGGCCGGGAGCCAAGGAATGCGGGCGGCTTCTAGAACCTGCGAAAGGTAGTCAACTGACTCTCCTCTGGAGCATCCAGAGAGGAACAAGCCCTGCCAACACCTTGAGTTTAGTCCTGTGAGACCCATTTCAGCCTTCTGACCTCCAGAACTGTAAGACGATAAATCTGTGTTGTTTTAAGCCACTAAATTTATGGTAATTTATTACAGTAGCACTAGGAAATACAGTGGCTAAAGTCAAAAGTAATTCTCTCTTCTATGACAACTACTTAAAATGAACGTGATCAAGGACTGGAGGGTGGTATAAATGAGACAGTCAAGGATTGCTGGTGAGAGGCAGGAAGATTATTTTCCTTATTTAGAGTTTTCTAAAGTGCTATCACGTGGTATGTGTAATTCAAACAGTCAAGAGCATAAAGTGTACTTGGAACAAAATAGAGTGTAATGATAAAGTCAATTCGTTTACTTTAAGAAAGGATACGCACTAGAATTAGTCTCATGGAAAAAACACAGAGTCACTAATCCCTCGCTCTGCTTCCAAGTAAAAAACATTAAACCCAGAAATAGAGTCACAGATGTAGAAAACAAACTTATGGTTACCAGGAGGGAAAGTGGGGGGACGGATAAACTGGAAGATTGGGATTGATATATACACAATACTATATGTAAAATATATAACTAATAAGGATCTACTGAATAGCACAGGGAACTCTACTCAATACTCTGTAATGACTTATATGGGAAAAGAATCTTAAAAAAGAGTGGATACATGCATATGTATAACTGATTCACTTTGCTGTATGAAACTGAAACTAACACACTGTAAATCAACTATACTCCAATAAAAAAATACAAAATAAAAAGTTTCTAAAAAATGCAAAAAAAAAATTAAACAGTCACAAAAAGATATCAGGTACTACTTAAAAGAAATCTTTTTTTTTTTTTTTTTTTTTGCGGTACGTAGGCCTCTCACTGTTGCTGCCTCTCCCGTTGCGGAGCACAGGCTCCGGACGCGCAGGCTCAGTGGCCATGGCACGCGGGATCCTCCCGGACCAGGGCACGAACTCGTGTCCCCTGCATCGGCAGGCGGACTCTCAACAACTGCGCCACCAGGGAAGCCCCAAAAGAAACCTTTAATGTCACCCGAAGTCCACAGTCATTCGGCCTTACACTACCGGAAGAGGAGGTGGTGTGCATTTACACAACTGTTAACACAAGGTTCATACACCAGAGAATTTATTAGGTCAGTTTTTTAAAAATTAAGTGCAAGAATGTCCAACATCTTTTATATTTTCAAAACACTTAAATAAATAAAACGTCATGAACTTTTTAAAAGTAATTCTTTCTTCTCTTCCTGCCACCCCTCCCCAAGGTGTACCCAAAGCAGCCATTCCCTGGACCCCACTCCCAGTCTCCTCCCCGCGGCTGGTTGCCCATAACCTCAGAGGAATTACAAAGCCTGGGCTCTAATGCTAACTCTGCCATTCACTGGCACCTGATCTGGGGCACATCACTGGAACCTGTTTCTATCTGTAAAATAAAATGGAGAATTTATCAGATCTCTTCTAGTTCTAAGAATGCATGATTTGGGACTTCCCTGGGGGTCCAGTGGTTAAGACTCCACGCTCCCAATGCAGGGGGCCCAGGTTCGATCCCTGGTCAGGGAACTAGATCCCATGTGCATGCTGCAACTAAGAGACTAAGAGTTCACGTGCCACAACTAAGGAGCCCTTGAGCCGCAACTAAGAGCCAGTACAACCAAATAAATAAATAAATATTAAAAAAAAAAAAAAGAATGCGTGATTCTGTAACCTTACATTTTTCTGCCCATAACAGTGCATTCAGTTTGAAATATTTGAACACAAGTCCGGAAGACGAAATTTAGAAATCTCCCCCTTTTCATTCTCTCTGTCTCCCCATCGCTGTCTCGTGCCTTTGTCTCTCCCAAGGTCCCTCCACACCACCTCCCATCACCTCCCTCTCCACCTCACTCCAATGTCTAAGCTACAACCCTCCCGTGGTTCCACCTCTAGATGAAGGCCAGGCTCCTTCGGCCCAACTCTCATCTCAAAGTCTACACCACTTGGCCTCTAACACTCTTCCTTTTGCTCCATAGGCTTGAGCCACGTGGGCCACCGTGCGGTTCCAGTGCACACCCGCTGGACCCGCCCTGCACATGCCTGCCCTCCCTGAGGGCTCTGCTTTCACTGCCCCCTCTGCCTCGTGGGCCCTCCTCCAGGCATCCACATCCCACTCAAGTCTCTGCTTCAAAGTCACCCCCTCAGAGCCTTGCCCTGACCACCCTCTCTAAGGAGCCAGCCCTCGGTCACTTCCTACCCTTTCTGCTGCTTTACGTTTCTCAGCAGCACTAAGCACCCCCTGACAGGAACATCCTTCCATTAACATATCTGCTCACTGTCGCTCCCACCCCGGGGTACAGATTCCACGAGGAAGACACGCGTTCACTTGGCATCCCCAGTGACTGGACCAGTGCCTGGCACACTGTGGGTGCTCAAAATTACTTATTGAGCGAATGGAAAGAATTTCAGATATGAAGAAAATACGGCAAGGAAGGAGACAGAGCACGGAGGAGAGGAGTCTGGGGACATTTTAGAAAGGGTGGTCGGGGGACTTCCCTGGTGGTTCAGTGGTAAAGAATCTGCCTAACAATGCAGGGGAGGTGGGTTCGATCCCTGGTCAGGGACGATCCCACATGCCGCAGAGCAACTAAGCCCTGCGCCACAACTGCCGAGCCTGCGCTCTAGAGCCAGCGAGCCACAACTACTGAGCCTGTGTGCCACAACTACTGAAGTCCACGCGCTGCAACTACTGAAGATCGTGTGCCTAGAGCCCGTGCTCTGCAACAAGAGAAGGCACCGCAATGAGAAGCCCACGCACCGCAACGAGGAGTAGCCCCTGCTAACCGCAACTTGAGAAAGCCCGCGTGCAGCAACGAAGCCCCAGTGCAGCCAAAATATAAAAAGAAAAAAAAAGAAAGGGTGGTCAGAGGAGGCCTCCCTGGGAACAGGAGTGGTGAGCAGAGATGTGAGAGAGCAGGCACTTCCCAGACCTGCGCAGACGGATTTGCAAGTGCTAAGGCTGCAGGTGCTGGGGCAGGGGTGCCGCTAGGGCAGAAGAGCAGGCAGGCTGTGGAGGCAATGAGGTGCCAGGGCCCAGTCCAGTAGGACTCGTGTAGGGGACTGGCCAGGCCGTTAGCCGGGCACAACGGGAGGCCGGGAGGGGGCTGACCCAACCTGGCTCACGTCTTGTAAGGAGCGCCATGTCTGCCGGGCCAAGAAGAGACTGCAGGGCCCCATGAGAGGAAACGAGTGATAAAGGGAGTTCGGACGAGCGGTAGGAACCGTGTGAAGTGTTCTGGTTCCAGGTGTAAAGGCAGAGGTGGCCGGCTGCTGCTGGGCTGGATGTAGCATGTGCGGTGACAAGGTGAAGGGCGACACCTGGGGCCTGCACAGTTGGGTGAAGAGTAAGCCACTCGCTAATCTGGGGAAATTGGGGAGGGACGGTCTGAGAGCTAAATCAAGAGTTCTGTTCCGGCCCTAAATCTGAGATGCAGAGCAGACATTCAAGTGGGGGCGCTGAGAAGGCTGATGGAGTGAAGGCAGCAGCGGGAGCCGGGGAGGAGCGTCCAGAAGTCGGCCGCGCAAAGATGGCGGTTCGGCAGATGAGCGCGGTGACTGATGTGACCCCCGCCCCGGGCAGAAAGTGCAGCTGGAGAGGAGGACAGGCCCAGGCTGAGCCCTGGGGCCCTCGGTACTGCGGGGTCAGCGAGACGGCAGACTAAGCAAGAACAGAGACTTGCTGGGAGACACGACCAGGACACTGTGCCACTCTGGAAGCCCAGTGAAGGTGCTTCCCACGTCAGCTGCGCCTGCGCCTGGTCAAGGGCGATGAGGACAGGAGAACTAATCCCTGGATTTGGCAAAATGGAGTCTGGCTGTGACCTTGATAAGAGCAGTGAGGACATGTGCCTGACTGGAAAGGGTTAAAGAGAGAAAGGGAAGTAAGGAAGGAGAGACAAAAAGGACAGGAGAGATGGCAAGGCGGCTGGAAAGAGATGGGAGGTTTTTTTTTAAGAAGGAAGATGTTGTAAGCAGCGTGTTTGTATGTTGATAGGAGTGACCCAGTTAGAGAAGGAAAAGTGGATGAGGCGGGAGAGAGAGGAGATGGTTAAGGAAGCAATGTCCTTGATGCGGCCAGTGTCCAATGAGGGCCGGGCCTCACACAGGCATGGGGACAGGACATCTCCTGACACAGAGGGATGGCAGAGGATATGGGTAGTGACCAAAGAAATGGGCAGATTTAGTGATGAGAAGCAAAACAAGAAACAAGGTCATCAGCTGAGAGCAAGAAGCAAGTTGGTAGTTTGAAGAGAAGGGAAGGTGGGAACCAAATCAACTATGGAAACACGGCAGGATTTCCAGTATTGAGAGTCTGCTTAAGATACATAGACTCGAGGGACTTCCTTGGTGGTCCAGTAGTTAAGAATCTACCTTCCAATGCAGGGACATGGGTTTGATCCCTGGTCGGGGAACTAAGATCCCACATGCTGTGGGGCAGGGGTCCCCAACCCCCAGGACTCAGACCAGTACCAGTCCGTGTCCTGTTAGGAATCGGGCTGCACAGCAACAGGTGAGCGGCAGGCGAGTGAGCGAAGCTTCATCTGCTGTTTCCCACCGCTCCCCATCGCGTGCATTACCGCCTGAACCATCCCCCACCCCATCCATGGAAAAATTGTCTTCCACGGACATGGTCCCTGGTGCCAAAAAGGTTGGGGACCTGCCATGGGACAACTAAGCCCGCGCTCTGCAACTACTGAGCCTGCGCACTCTGGAGCCCGCACGCCACAACTAGAGAGTACATGCGCCGCAACTACTGAGCCCGCGCACTCTGGAGCCCGCACGCCACAACTAGAGAGTGCATGTGCCGCAACTACTGAGCCCGCTCACTCTGGAGCCCGCACGCCACAACTAGAGAGCACGTGTGCCGCAACTACTGAGCCCGCATGCTCTGGAGCCTGCATGCCACAGCGAAGGACCCCCCTCACCCATGCCGCAACAAAGATCCTGTGTGCCGCAACTAAGACCCGACACAGCCAAATAGATAGATAAATAATATTAAAAAAAAAATACATGGACTTGAATCCCAAACAGAACCAGTCTGCACCATTTTGCACTTTTCTCCAGCCACTTGCAGCTGTCTGAGTTAGGTTAACAGGGTGCGGCTTTTGCAGGACAGGGGAAAGAGAAAACGAGCATAACAGCGATGGAGCATTGGAGTTAAGCTACGTTAAAGATCGGGGGAGGGAAGGTGCATAAGGGGGTTGAAAGGCAGTGAAAAAGTAATGGGGTCAGAGGCACATCAAAGTGAGCTTGAAAGACAGAAGGTGGTGCTCAGAGAGCAGGATGAATAGTTCAAATCAAGATTTTGAAGGTGGTGCAGTAATAAAAAGCTCATGACCGCAGAAGTGGGCAAATGAGGAGGATGGAGGAAAAAGATGCCTATAAGTAAGGAGGACGAAGAAACTTGTGCAGCCAGGATTCTGAAACCCCTCAAAATGAAGCAGAGGAGGTGGAGACGTAGACAGTGAGCCAGGCGCTGCAGTCTTCAAGGGAAACAACGGTGGTAAAGCCCACGGCATGGACTTCAAAGGTGGGGGGGTAGGGGGTGATTGGGAAGTAGCAATGAGGAGCAAGCAGGACCCCCTGCCTGCCAGTTACACAAGGTGTGAGGAGAAAGACACCTCTGTGTCTGTCTGAGGACCACCCACCTCTCCAGCCTTCCTCTGGACCAACCACCAACACCTGTCCCTGTTCCTGTCCCGGCTCCATTCTTACTTCCCCATGTGAGGCCCCAGTAACACTGAACTCCAGGCCATTCCTCCTTACAAAATGCTCTTTCATGATTCTAAGCCTTTGGATGTACTCTTCTTCACCTCGTGGGCAAACTTGACACATCTTACTGAGTCAAGGGCTTGACCTCCTTTACGAAGTCTTCCAGGAACCCCTCTCCTTCCTTCCCCATCAAGGCAATTCTCTCTCCTCTGGGGTACCTCTATATCCTACATTTACTTCTACTGTTATACTTATTACCCTATTTAAAAAGGCAGGCAGCTGTATTTAAATTTTGTATCTCTAGAACCTAGCAGAGTGCCTGGTAGGCACCCAAGACATGTGATAAATAAATGAAGCCCAAGCAGACGGAAAAGCATCTTGAAGGCCCTGGAACAAGAAAACTTTGTTGTTTTAAGAACTCAAGCTCCTTCCTACCTCAGGGCCTTTGCACATATTGTTCTCTCTGCCAGCAACACTCTTCCCCTTTCTTTTTTCACCTGGCTAAGCCCTGTGCTTATACACATCACTTCGTCAGAGAAGTTCTTCATGACCATCTTTTGAATAAGATTCTGCTATGATCATCCGTCAGTGAATGTGAGCCATCATTGGGTATTCTATTACTCTGACATTCTTAAAAATTACAGAATTTTCTGTACACTTTCATATCATAATAAGTCCACTTATTGAGGGCTTATTGTATGCCACGCAAAACGCTTCTCATTTAATTTTCACAATAAACCTGAATGATGAATACGATGTATATATTCCTTTTACAGATGAGGCAGCTGAGGCTCAGGGACGGTAAGGTGCTCCCAATAACTCAACTAGTAAGTAACAAAGTGGGAATTTAAATCCAGACTGATATTAACCACTACACAGTATTACCCCGAAGTTTGGACCACCTCAATCAGAATCACCTGGGATGCTTGTGAAATGAAAATTCCTAGCATCACTCTGAACTTACTGAACACAATGCCCAGAAATTGTTTTACACAATCTCTCCCGATGACTTTTATGCACGTTCAGGTTTGAGAACCACGGCTTTACTTTATGCAAAAACTAGAGAAAACTTCAATCACTCTTGAGGACTGCAGTGGCAGCTTCTGATTTCTATATAATAGGGATTTAGGGCCTACGAGCTGGTTGAATAAGGGGAAGACTATGGGATTTGTCTGGAAGACGAATTTGAATAGGAAGCATCCTGGTTTTGCTTAGATTGGATGAAGTCTGGACTCAACCTGGGTGCCTGGGGAGAGCGGTTAGCTGATGGGAGATAACGGAAGGGATGGATCTAAAAGCCCCAGGCCACCCTCTCGTGCCGCCACTCCCCAGCTGGACGACATGGAGCCCCTTTCAAGCTTGGCTCACTGAAGCAAAGATCAGGGACTACTTGTGGGAAGCAGCTGGACCTGTCCTCGGGATATCCAGGCAGCCGCCTCAGGCCCACAAAGTCCAGGACAGCAGTCGAAAAGTGGGGTCATCCGGCAGCGGCTGCTGAGTTGGCGCGTCGGGGTTTTCCTCTGGGGAGAGGGCTCAGCAGAGCCTCGGCCCTCTGGCCCATCACCACTCCTCCCCGCCCGGGGACGGCGGGCTCGGGGGTGGCCCGGCCGCGTCTGGGGACGAGCTTACCTGCTGCTCTGACGCGGGCACATGCGCCTACCCTGCCCGGTCGCCCCTCGTCCAGCCGTCGCCCCGGCAACCGCCGCCGCCTGCCTGGCACCACGTGGAGCAGCGCAGCCAATCACCGGACGCGACCTACGCGGAGCATCCTGGGACAAACGGCGGAGCCTAGCGGGCTAAGTCTCGGGGCTTCCGGGCGGCGGAAGTGAAGTCGCGGCTCGCAGTTCAGAGTCCGCTGCGGGTTACAAGATGCTGGGCGGCGTCACCCGCCCTCCTCTCCACAACTTCTCATTGGTTCTTTTCCACAAATATTGCGCCTGGGGCTTCCCTGGTGGCGCAGTGCTTGAGAGTCCGCCTGCCGATGCAGGGGACACGGGTTCGTGCCCCGGTCCGGGAAGATCCCCCATGCCGCGGAGTGGCTGGGCCCCTGAGCCATGGCCGCTGAGCCTGCGCGTCCGGAGCCTGTGCCCCGCAACGGGAGAGGCCACAACAGTGAGAGGCCCGCGTACCGCAAAAGAAAAAATAAAAATTGCGCCTGGCGTTGTGCCTGGCTCTAGGGATGAGCCCGACCAGGCTGGAAACAAAACCATCAAGAGATTACAGTGTGGTGTGCGCGGAAAAAGATAGGCGTCGTTATTCCCATTTTACAGGAGCGACCCAGGGTCAATTTAGAACCAACAAGGTAGCCCAAGATCTGCCTTAAAGCTCCAGGCACCAGGTTCCACCCCACTGTAGCAGTTTCCAGGGATTTTAGAGAAACTTTTTTTTCCCCACGTGAAATGTGGGTTTTTAAAAGTGAAACAGGAGCACAAATCATCCCTGTCCTTGCGTGTGGTGCTTTTGAACTGAAGTTCACCAGCACTGAAAGAGCACCTGCGAGTCGCCCAACTCTGGGCTGGACGCTGGGGAGTTGGCTAGAGATGGAGAAAATCTCTCCCCACCCGGCATTGAGGACCAGATCTCCATGTTTCCATCTCCATGCTTCCAAGAAGGTGGAGACCACCAAGGCCAGAGACAGGGAAGAGGGCATGGAGAAGGTAGATATGCTTGCCTTTGAAGAAGCCCTAAGATGGTCTGTGGCCACCTCCCCAGGCCCCAGGCCTGCCAGTGCTCTTTTGAGATCTGAGAGTGTTTTCAAAGAAAGGTTGTATTTAGCAGGAAGAGACACATTGTCCAGGTAATAGGAATTGAAAATAAGCCTCGCCATTCATAATGACAGAAGTTCACATCTATTGTCAACTCACTGTGTGCCAGGAATTGCCAGACAAAATACAGGACAACCAATTAAGTTTTAATTTCAGGTAAGTTTTTAGTTAAGTATATCCCAAATATTACCTTATTTTATTGTGCATATAGGACATTATATTTCCTGTATTTTTATTTGATAAATATGGCAACCCTATGAGTGCCCACTTGTATGTAATCCTCACACCACATCTATGAGATGGGTAATATTTTCAGGGGTTTACAGATTAACGAGGTTGTACCTTACCTGAGCCCTCTGCTCCTGGGAAACAGTGATGGTTAAGAAATCCCCCCACCCTTTTGTGTTCTGGGAAGGGGCTTTACCAAAAAGAACTACCCTTCCTCTTGTGACTTAGATAAGGCTCATCATCCACTCTTCGTGACTCCTGTAAGGTTCATGCATGATGCCCTTGTTTACCTGTGACAAGGCCAAACATAGACCTTTCCCCTTTTGCTTGAACCTGCTCACCAGGCCAGACACAGACCTTCCAAATTCCTGTTCTTTGTCTCATGGTTGATTAGCTGAGATAAGAACTGTTTGTGCCCCCCCTGAAACTAGTTAGATACAGAGATAAGCATGTCCTGTTCAGCTAATTGACTGAGATTTCCCCTGATGGCAAAATCAACCCAACTGTAAATCATCCTACTTGTAATCTGTCTAGCCCTCCCTCTACGAGTGCCTGTGGAGGCACTCTGATGTCTGACCTGGTTCGCTCTACCTATTGAAATAGCCTGAATAAAATCAACCTGCTTGTCCAGGTTTTGTCTTTGACAAGATGAATAACACAAAGAGGTTAAGAAATTCCTCCAAATCCACATAGCTAGGGAGTGGTAGAACCAGAACTGAACACAAGACCTTGTGCCTTTGAACCCTAGGCTCTTAACTACAATAAAAACCACTCCAGGTGGTTCCCTGGTGGTCTGGTGGTTAGGAATCTGCCCTTCCACTGCAGGGGACACGGGTTTCAATCCCTGGTCAGGGAACTAAGATCCCGCATGCTGCGCAACCCTGCCAAAGAAAAAGACAAAAACAAACAAAAAACCACTCCTGCTTTACTTTCTCTTACAAGTGCATTTGCCTCACGATCAGGATTGGTCACTTACGAGTGCATTTGCCTGATGAGCAGGATTTGCCCAGCATCCCATCCCATGACCACAGGGATGGGCATTACAGCCCAATCTGGACCAATATTGCCCCATCCTTCTGACAAGTGATTGGTTCAGGATAGGCATGTGACCCAAGCTGATCCAATGGAAGTCCTTCCCTGGGATTTTTCTGTTGAAATGTGGTCAGTTCATTGTAAAATGAGACTCCAGAGCAGCCTACTGCCGTGTTCTTCATCTCATGGGAAGGCCTGAGAAAATGAAGCTGTTACCTAGAGAGATGCAAACAGAGCATGTTGGGGGCATCAGATCCTTGGTCCCAGACTCCTGAGTTCCCTGGAGCAGCCCTCACTCCATCCATTGCGTTAGCACTGCTCCCCCCCAACCCCAGCATCCTTCCAATCAACCATCATTTTCATTTAAACTGGTTCAAATTGAGTTTCTGTCACTTGTAACCAAAAGAAGTCTGACTATTACAGACATAATTTCTATATGTTATATCAACTGAAAATGGCTTAAAAATTTGTTTCTTGTTAAACAATTTAAGTTTATTTCCAGGGATGTGAGTCACATCACAGCACCCAGTAGTTCTGTGGCCTGGGTGAGGTTGGCAAAAAGATCCAGACCTTCAAATGGCCTTCCCAAAGGGCAAGCACAGAGGGCAGTATGTTGGTTTGAACTGAAGAGTAGATGCTACAGTGACCGAATTTGGTGGTTTTCTCGCAGGTTGACACATCTTGAGGACCAGCAAGGCATGGCTCACAAGGAACCTCTTTAGCTGTACCGCCAACCCTGTCACTAAGCATTTCCTGGCCTCATTGTTGTCTCAGCCTAAGCACCGATCCACTTGCCCCAAACCAACTTTACATTATGACTACTGCTTTCACGGTGAGACCTACATATGGACTTGAGAGGGTGTGGGTGAGACAGGGACAACTGGGCTACTAAATAGTTGGTTAATCATGACACTGAAAAGAATAATTCCTGATGATAGAAGATGCACATAGTAACGCTGAATCTCCCTTTTCACCCTTCTCCCCACCTATATTTAATGTCCCATGAGCTCAGTTGAACCTGAGGTCAAGGGTAAGACATAGAACTCCTTGCTGCCCCTGGATGAAGCCTTTTACTGCTAATAGACATCTGAAGCCAAAAGTGAAACTATGGCCGGTGAGGAGAGAATTTGGGAGGATGACCCACTGGCTTTCCCATGTGTGGTCCCCAGATCAGCTGCCGCAGCAGCATCTGGGAGCTTGTTAGAAATGCACATTCTCAGGCCCCACCCAGACCTGCCGAATCAGAAACTCTGGGTGGGGCCCAGCAATCTAGGCGACTGGGACTGATGGGCGCCCCAAGTGTGGGAGCCGCTGGACTTGAAGGTCTCGGGTTGCGCGGGCTCTGGGCGGGAGCGGAAGCGAGCATCCCCCGGGCCCCGGCGCGGCGCGGGGAGCTGGGCTCTGCGAGGCTGGATCGGCGCCCGCCGCCCGCCCCGCCCTGGAAGCCGCACAGACGCCGCCCGCCCGCGCGTCTGGCTGGCTGGCGCGGGGACCAGGTGGAGCCGCGATCACCAACGCAGCCGCTCCGCCCCGAGAGGAAGCAAGCAAGACGCCCACGGAGTTTTCACCCAATGACCCTAATCTTGGGGGTGGGGGCGTCACTGCAGTGACCTCGGGCCTGGGAAGGATGGGGTCAGCGCGGGGCCTGGGTAGAGCTTAAGACAGCAGCCGTCGGACCTGACCTGGGCTCCGCCCAGGTGGAAGTTCGGCTCCTGCCGGGCCCCTGGCGCGCCCGCGCCTCCTCCCGCGGTCATTTCCAGGAACCTGGACTCTGGCTGTGCCAGCCCGGCGGTCAGAGTGCAGAGCGGTTCCCAGAAATCACAGGCGCTCTGGAGCGGAGACAGTCCCCACCCGGGCGGCCCGGGCATCACTGTTTTCCCCCCGCGACCGGCCCCCAGCCCTGACCCTGGGAAGGAAGTCGGGGCAAAGACACTGGAGCGGCCTGGGGCACAGCAGCGCGGGCCAACCCCGCCTTCCCTCATTACAAGCTCTCTGGCCCTGTCCCTTTTCCTCCCGGCCTCAACTCCTTACAGAGTCGCGCCAGGGACGCAGAGGACTCCTTCACGTCCAGTGACAGAAACCTGTCTTGAAACAGCTTCAGTCAAAAGCGACTTTTCCTGGCTCCCATCACAGGGAAGTCAGGCGCAGCCCGCCTCCCTCAGGCAGAGCGGGAAGGAGGATCCCAGCAGTGCCTTCAGTTCTCGGCTTCTGTCTCTCTCCTCTGGGCTCTTCCAGGGGCTTTGTGTGGGGCGGGGACCGGAAGCCAGCTCTCCCCGTGGCGGGACCTGTGACCTGGGCCCGGGAGCAGCGAGCGGCGGCCTGGGCGGAGAGGCAGGGAGGACGAGCAAAGCCCTGTGGGAGCGCTCTCCCTGGAGTCTGGGGCCCAAGGGTCTGGTTCCCCTCTCTCCTGAGGCCTGGCTGCACCCTGTCCTTGACTCTTTAAAATGGCTTTGTGTGTATAAGATGAAGGCTGCTTCTGTGCTGAGCATGTTCGAGTTGATGACCCACAAGGAAGAGTCTGGACTCCCACAGGCTCCCTGGGCAGGGCTGGCTGCCTCCCAGCCTCCCTGCCCGTGGGCGTGGGGCGGAGCTCCCTAGCATGGAGGAGGGAAGAGGGGACACAGACACTGCCTCAGCGTCCAGCTCGGTGACCTCCTCCTCCCTCCCGCTGGGACAGGGGAGTGGCCTCATCCTCCTCTGTATGGGTCCCAGGAGGGCCTGCCAAGATCCTTGGGGGAGGTGCTAAAGTGGGCAGAGATGTTGGAGCAGCTACAGTGTGGCGGCATCTTGTCCAGTCTCAGAAGTTTCTGGTAAATGGAGCTAAGGCAAACCCCGCCCCCCGCCCTGAGTATCTGCTTTGAGGAGGGGCTGAGAAGCTGTCCAGGAAAAATGATATGAACTCTGTCCATCCCTAGGGTTCAGGCAAATGTGGCCCAGCTGAGAACCTGTGATAGTCCTGATGGAGGTCAACCTGCAGGGGTAGAGGTCAGCCTGCAGGAGCTGAGCACATCCAGGAAGGAACGGGAGGGGCAGTATCATCAAACTCTGCAACAATCTGAGGCTTGGCCAGCTGGCCAGCTCTTAGCAGCAGCATCCCATCTCAGAGTCACAGATCTTTGGGACTGCAGTGACCATAGGCCATATAGGCCCATAGGGATCACATGAGAAAACTGGAGAGTGAGAGAAGTCCATGGGAGGGGGACCTCCGCTGTGAGGTGAGCCTCCATCCACCCCTTTGAGCTCCCGGGCTGGGAAGCCAGAGCCACTTAGAGGTAGCAGCACCTTTGCCCTGGGCCTGTTGGCCAGTGGGGACAGAGGAGGAGACGCTCTGAAGGTTTCCTAGCTGGGCTGTGAGTGGTGAAGCCCAAAAATCAAGGCCAGGCTGGGAGGGTGACGGGTGCCGTTTGTATGGAGATGAAGGAAATTTCTTTCTCCAGATTTTCTCGTAGGCTGAGCACTGGATTTGTTTGGAAGAAATATTTGGATAAGTCCTTTGGGGTAAGAGTGGGTGAGGAGCAGATGAGAACCCAAGGTCTCAGTGCTCTGCCTTCCAAGGGGGCTGGGTGCTAGCCCCGGGGTGCTGGCTAACCCACCGCTGCCTCCAGGGGTCACCCTTGATGGTGGTGCACCATGGTGGCCCTGCTCCCCAGCGTCCAGGCCTTGCTTTGAACCCCAAAGCCCTTGCGTCTAAACTATCCAGGTCTTTGGAAAGCCAGGTCTCGGGCCAGGCCAGCTGTGGCCACACAATCGTGCAGGCAGGCCTTTTGCTGTTCTCCCCAGCAGTGCCGAACCTAGAACACAGGTGTAGGCAAGGAGCCAAGACAAGGGACAGTTTTCTATCATCCCGGACCCAAGAGCCCTCAGGACCCTGGTATGCCTGCCTCCCATTTTCTAGAACCATCTGTCCTATGGAAATGTGTGTGTACCTGTCTGGAGGAAGTAACAGGGGCTGTAGACAGGTAACATTCTTTACTTGCCCTTGAAAGTCTGGCTCAGTCCAGATCCTCTGATCGGAGGTCTCGGGGGCAGGGGGCACGGGGCAGCCCAAGCCCTCTCGGGGGGCGGTGGGGGGCTCTGGGAGCCCCCTCCCCTCCAGGAAGCTGTGAGAGCTACAGGCCCCTGCCAGAGGAGAGCCCATTTATTTCCTCTGCCTGCTCAGCCCTCACATGGCCTTATAGGGTAGAGGCTGCGCAGAGGCCTGGCCCGCTGGGAAGAGCAGGCGGGGGGCCTCAGGGTCGCTCTCCATGGAGGCTGCGCCGTCGCCCTGGGTGTTGAGTCTCCACCTTCTCAGGCTCCCCCTTCCATCACATGCTTTGTAATATCCTCTTTCCTATCCTAAAATGAAATTCCCAGCTAATATAACCCCCTCACCCACCTGATTTTAAAATAATCATGATAATGCAATTTATTAAAAAACAATGTATTTTTCCATATGTGAGCACTTGGGCCGACTACACGGGAAGAAGAAAGCAGTCTGATGCACGTGGCCTCAGGCAGTTGCCCCTGCAGACCGGCGCAGGGGTGTGATGGTGGCGACTGGGTAGTTCAAAAGGATGAGCAGCTCTTAGTAAAGTTCTGGACCAGACCGAGCCACGCGCGGCAAGATGTCCAGCATGGTGGGCTCCCACCAGGAACACCCGTTGGGTTCCCCAGTCATTGTGGGAACTAAAAATGCCTCCACCCTACCCATGTGGGAAATGCCTCCCTTCCAGGGGCAGCTATGCCTCACTCCTGAGAACTGCAGCTTCAGGCTGTGAGGGTGGAGGGGAGATGAACGTGAATCCACCAAGCCCAGACCCAGGAGCTAATAACCCCGTGTGGGGAGAGGTAAGGGACACAGTGAGGACAAACACAGGTATAATTCACGGTCACCACTTGGTGTCTCTGACTTCGCTCCTTCTGCTGGAGGACATGACACCATCAGGCTCCAGCAAAAAGCTTGCTATCCCTACCCTCACTTCGTCATCGTCAGTGACCAAGTTGTTCAATTTGGCCTAAAATTTCTCTCAGATCCATGTTCTTCTCTTTATTGCTTCTGCCTTCTGCTTCGCTCAAGCCTCATCTCCCTGGTGGAAGACTGCAGTGGTTTCCTCTGACTCCCCCCACCCCCCGCCACCAATTCAATCACCTCATCTGTCCCCTAGTACACCCTCTGTGTTAATTTGCTAGGGCTGCCATACAAAATACTAGACACCGGGTGGCTTAAACAGCAGAATTTTACTTTATTACAGTTCTGGAGGCTGGAAACCCAAGATCAAGTGTTGGCAGGTTTGGTTTCTTCTGAGGCCTCTCTCTGCAGCTTGCAGATGGCCTCCCTCTTGCTCTCTCCTTCCATGGTTGCCCCTTGGTCTGTGTGTTGTCTGTCTTGTAAGGACACTAGTCATAGGATTAGGGCCCACCCATATGATTTCATCTTAACTACCTCTTGACAGGCCCTATCTCCATATATAGTCATATTCTGAGGTACTGGAGGTTAGGACTTCACTATACGAACTTTGAGGGGACACAGTTTAGCCCATCGCACCCCTCTTTAATGGTTCTTCTTGAAGTAGTCTTTTGGTATCAAATGCCAGAAATTCAACTCTAAGTGCCTTGTGTTTTGCTTTAAAAAAGAGGAGAGCTTGTCACTCATGGAACTTCATAGTCTGGAGGTAGAGACACAGCTGGATCCGGAGCTTGTGTGATGCTCTTTGGATCCACCTCTGAGCTCGGGTTCCTCTGGGTTGGCATCATGTTCAGGCTCTTTGCGGAGCAAGGCTCAGCTTTAGGGCGTGTCAAAAGTAGAAGAGAGAGTGGTTCCCAGTAGTTGGAACAGAGGTCCCAGAACTGGTCTTGTTTTCTCGGATTGGCCTGATGGGCTGTGTGCTCTTCCCTGAACCTGTCACCGAGGCCTGCGGGTGGAGTGTGCTGACCGGCAGCTGGGCTGAGCTAGGAGGTCAGCGGTTCCCTCAGGGAAGGCACAGACATCCGTTCCCAGAAGGGATGCAAATGGCGGCTGGTTTGCAAACGTTATAGAAGCTCACTGGAGAATGGGTGAATACACGAGTGCATGAGCTCCCTAGACCTTCTCTAACGTGGTACAGAAATGCGAGCTAAGGCCAGTCGTCTATGGATTTAATTCCCACAGTTTGGTTTGGTCGCACTGGCTTTCCCCTCAGATGTGATGCTTTTCCATATTCCTTATTAGTATCAGCCCCACTGCCAGAGTGTGACTTTGTCTTGGACCAGTCAGTGGCTTGAGAATGTTGAGGGACTAAGCACAGATTACATGTCCCTGTTCAGGAGGGATTAGGACCTTTAAAGACTCTAAGCACTGAAAAGATTATGGTGCCTCCCCCACGCCCCGTTGGCCCCATTAAAAATAAAAATATTTCTAAGCCACAGAATAAATGTAAGGAGGTCTAACAGCGTATTCATTTTCCCCATAAAGACTATTTTAATTGCAAATATATGTTGATCAAATTATTTTAAGAAAAATGAAATTATTTTTTCCTGGGCTTCTACCCTGCTGGCTCCAGCATGCACTTCTGCCCGCTGATGGGCAATTTAGCCCTGCCAGCCCCGCCTGAGCCCGCTGCCGGCTGAGGAGGTACTGGACTGCGTGAACACAGCCCCCCTGAGAACCCTGATGAGAAGAAAGGCTGAGGCACCTGTGTCTAGGCCTCTGTGGGGCTGGCTTGGGGCCTGGAGTTTCCAGGGCAAGGACTGACTGTTTGGCATCCGCTCACAGGCACTGTCTGCTCGGGCAAGGCGATGTGCTTGCATCTCCCTGGTCACTGCAAGCCGCAGAAGGTCTCAGGCTGGGGGCTCCGGTGGGGCACTTCCCAGGGGAAGCAGTGCGTCGTGGCCGCCCCTGCTCCTCAGTATGCCCACCGCAGGGCTCTGGGGAAGAGAGCGAAGCCTCTCATTAAACGGGCTGTCACCAGAGTTCGACAAACCCGAAGTCCTTTTTGCTGGTGAGCAGCAAGAGCCACAGTGAGTGCAGGCGAGCCTGGAGTTAGGGAAGCCAGCGGGCCTGATGCCATGTATCACATGTACCACAGGCGAGACCTGCCCAAGGGGCCCCAGCAGGACAGCATTCTCACTTCCTGCCACTTGGTCCACTGACCTGGTTTCTGGGGACCCTTCCTTTGGGGAATAATTCGGCCTCCAGGTATGTCCTGCATTGCTGCTGGAGACATCTGTCTTCTACAGAGGGCTTTTGCTGATGGCTGTGCTGTTGGAGGGGTTCTGGGGTCCTCACTACCCCCGTATCCACACCCCGTCTAAACGCCAAGGGGACCCAAGTCTGGAGGCAGCTTTGTGTAGGACCGTGTTTCTCAGTGTGGTCTCAGGATCATCTCTATCAGGATCACCCGAGTGCCAGCTAAACTGGCTGATTTCTGAGTTGGACTCCAGCTCTGTCAAGTCACTGCCATGGTGGCTAAATAAGCAGAAGCAAACGAATCGGGTTTTGTAGTCAGACCTGGGTTCGAATTTGTCTCATAACTTCCTGTGTACCCTCATCCTCTCTAAGTCCCATTTTGCGTAACATGGGCTAGGAATATTTAGCTCACGATAGAATCGCGAGGATTGAAAATGGTAAAATGTGAATAAAGTGCTGAACAGTGCCTAGCTCACAGAAGCTAAATACACGTTTGGCACCGTCATCGGTCCATCTACCTGTCCATCTGTCCATCTAATACTTACTGGGAGCCTACGACGAGCCAGGAACTGCTCTAGGCACTAGGAATACATCAGTCATCAAACACAAACTCCTTGTCCCCAGGAAGTTTACGCACTAAGCGGGGGATACAGACAATAAAGAAACATATGATAGGCAAGGTGGTTCTAAGTGCCATGGAGAGAAATAAATCAGGATCAAGTGTATCACCAGACTCCCCAGTTATTTAACCTGGAGCCAACAGGCATTATGTCTCAAACACTGTGACAGGGACTTTGGGGGATATGTTGGGGCTTGCTCTTAAGGAGCTGGCTGGGCGATAAAAATCCCATACACACAGGAAATCACTGGAGAACAACGAATCACCTGCCAACCATGTATCATACACGCCTGGGAGCTGCTCAGAGGAAAGATTGATTGAATACCCCCACCAGGCTTCTAATCCAGGAACAAAGGAAGGGATATGCTTACTCCTTATTTTGGAGAGGCTAGTTCATACCCAGCATAAGCAGAAAGCCTTGTATGCTTATAAACCTCTTAAATCATTAGAACATGAATCAGGGCTTCTGAGAAAAGATCATGGCACGAGTCAGAGGCTGCTCACACCAGGTCGTGGGAATACAACTTGATGGGAAACTCTTTATCTGTCCAACTATTTGCCAAGACCCAGCTCTGTGTAATGCCCAAGATCTCTGAAGGTAATTGTCTGCCGGATGCAATTTTATTATAAATAAATAACTCACTGATTTGGCAATCACTGAGTGCATGCACCAAAGGAACTGCCCAGATCCCAGCGAACAGATGGGAAATGCCCATCAGCAATGGGCTGTGTTGTAGAGGCAACGGGTGTTTGGAAATAATGCTTTTATTGACAATCCCTTTTTGAAAAGGCGTACTGGCTTAAGAGTATGGAGGAAGAAGACACAAACTTGGAGCAGAGTATGGAAGTAGAATAGCCAGAAAAATGGCTATTTGGAGGTCTGTTGCCCTTTGGATCAAACATGCCCAGAAAACTAATAGGCCAGGGACCAGCTCTGTGGAAAGACGAACTGGAAACACAACTGTAAAAGTGGTGCTTAATGTCAACCAGTCACTTCACTATTATAAGTGCCTTCATGTGTAAAATGAGGGGTTAGACCATACCGTTCTGATTCAATTAAAATTTAGGGAATACGTTAGTGCTAGGTTCTTTAACCTAGATAGATTATCTCAAGATAACAGCGTCTAGTTCACAGGGTTGTCGTGAGGAATAATACATGTGATTCTTAGTATCTAGCATGTAGTAAGCATGTAATAATTAGCCATTATCATTTAATCCCCCAACCTTGAGATAAACATTATTTCCTCTGTACAAATGAGGAAACCACTAAGGGACAAGATCAGGATCTGAACCAAAGTCTGAAGCCAGAGTCTACGACCTTCCCATTATGCAGTTCGGTTTGGAAGGGCCCTCCCTTCCAGTTCTTAATTGTAAAAAATGAAAGGGTAGAAAAGGAACTTGAGCTCTAGAAACAATCAAGCTAAGCAACTTCTAAGGGATTTGCCGTGCAAAGCCGAAGTGTTGTCTCATTTATGACAAAGAAAATAAGGAGGCTGGGGAGAGGACTGAGACAAAGCCACCAAAGCGTCTTTGCCCAAGCTCAGCTGCTTCTCATCATCTCATGCCAGTGAGAGATTTCAGACACACCATCTTGCACATATACATACACAAAGAAAAGCCAAGGTTCTCCAAGAGTAAAACCCACTGAAAAACAGTCCTTAGAAGGATTGTTTAATCACTGCAGGAGATAAATAAGAAGACATTTGAATTAATCCCCTCATATGTCCTCATGGATTCTGTCCCAGTTGTTCTGTTAGTGCTCAGTTGTGGCTCTCACCATTCTCAACAGTACAGAGTCCAAGAATATATGATCATACATTGCGCGCTAGGGTTATAATGGTGAGCAAGACAAAAGTGGGGGAAGATATAGGCAAGTCAACTGGGGAATGAATAATAATATGGTGTGATAAGGACCACGGGGGCAATACTGGGTGCTGGGGAAGCAGAGAGGACCTCGTCCAGCTCTGGTGGGGGGAATTGGGGAGGGTTTCTTAGAAAAAGTCTCTTTAAATTGAGACCTAAAGAACTAACTAGTAGAATGTATACATATAGCTAATTCACTTCACTGTACAGCAGAAACTAACACAACATTGTAAAGCAATTATGCTCCAATAAAAAAAGAAAAAAAAAAGAAGCAACTAGTAGATTCACCAGACCTTGAGGGAGAGGCGGGAATAAAGAGAGAAGGGTATTTCAGGCAGAAGGAATAGTACGTGCAAAAGCCAGTTATCTCTAATTGGCATGAGATGATGAGAAGCTGAGCTTGGGCAAAGAAGCTTTGGTGGCTTTGTCTCAGTGAGACAACACTTCGGCTTTCCACAACAAATCCCTTCAATGGATCTTTGAAGGAAGTGAAAGTGGTTCTAAGTGTGAGGTGGGAGAAGAGTGAAGAGATGGGAGGTTGGAGAGGTGAGTAGCAGCTAACACCTTGCATAACTTTGTACACACAGAAAAGGATTTGCACATTATTCAATAAAGAACCACTGAGAGATTTTAAGCAGGAGACTAATATGGTTTGCAATTTAGAAAGATCAGTTTGGAGAATGGAGTAGAGTGGGCCAAGTCTAGAGGCAGACAAACAGTTAAGTATTTAAACTAGGGATAGTGAACAGTGGGGAAGGAGGGTGGACGAACTGGAGAGATACTTGAGAGGCTAAACTGAGTCAAGGGTGAAGCCTTTCTAGATTTCTGGTTGGATCACCAGATCGAGGGGTTGTAATTAGCCTCAAGCGGGAGCAGAAGAGGCTGGACGTGCTTTGCTTATATGGTTTTAAGTGCCTGTGAGGCAGCCCAAATAGGGATGCCCAGGAAGTGGTTGGATGTGCACCCTCCTTGCCTTCAACTCTGAAACAGTGTGCCCCAATGACAACACTGGCAGTAATTGCTGCCATTTTCCCTTCTGTTTCTTCTATAGAATGTGTCAATTCTAGCTCCTGTCCTGTTTTCATACGTGACTTTATTTCATATATCACTTTAGATTTCTTTGCACCTTAGTTATCTCGGTGCTGTGCGTATCTTAGGAAATCTTCTAGGAAAAAAAAAATCAGGAAAAGAGATACGATCTCATCATAATCTGACCCAAGAGGCCATTTTACTTTAACAGCTTGCATTTTTTTTTTTTTTCGTTACGCGGGCCTCTCACTGTTGTGGCCTCTCCCGTTGCGGAGCGCAGGCTCAGCGGCCATGGCTCACGGGCCCAGCCGCTCCGCGGCATGTGGGATCTTCCCGGCCCGGGGCACGAATCTGTGTCCCCTGCATCGGCAGGTGGACTCTCAACCACTGCGCCACCAGGGAAGCCCAATAGCTTGCATTTTTAAAAGCTATAACCTTAAGATTTAAGACCAAGATACAAATTCTAAATTGCACTTCTTACTGGGAACTAGTGCTGACTACTCCCTGAAGTTCAATTCACTTTTTTAGAAAGAATTTATTAACTTTGGCCAGAGACCCATGAATGTACCACTTCTCCCAGACTACTCAATTTTGGACAGTGACATCATCTACAGACTTCTGTTTTTTAAACATTTCATATATTAAGGGAAATGTTAGAGATAACCGTGTCTGAAATGCAAGCAATGTTAAGAGGTTGAACAGGAAGGACATAGCTAATGAGAGGCTAGGAAATGAGATAATCTCTTTTAGAGAATCATCTGATATTGAGGAAACAAGGAATTTACAAAGGAGGGGATACAATGAAATTAACCAACGAGTGGAGCCATCCTTTGGGATCAGTAACCTTTAGACCTGGACCTAACAACAAAGCTGTGGTGGATGAACGGATAGAGCTGATCTACCCAGGAGTTTGTTTCCTCTAAAAACAGGTTTTTTTTTTTCTTTTCCAGACTCAGAAGGCTATATCTTAAATTAAGAAGTGAAAGAATCAAGGTTGGAATAAAGAGTTATTCGTGTATAAATGTTGGAAACTACCTACTTTTACTTTAATAGTTGAAGGCCAAGGCACAAAAGGCCCTACATAACCAAATGTCTGCATTTTTTATTACCTTTAAATTATACCTCAATAAAAAAAAACATGAAAAAAATGTCAGAAAAGGAGAAAAAAAGGGTACATTATTAAATCTTGTGGCTAAATAAACTGAAATAATTTATATCTATTGTCCTTAACAGGGTCAAAAGCAGGAAACAATAAGCAAAGCTTATTTAAAAAAAAAAAAAGCTTCTGAGCTGCCTAAACAGACTACATTTCCCTTGGACCATTAAAGGGACTTCCACCTCAATAAGTGACGCCACCCTACACCTTGAATCCCATTAATAAAAATGCAGACAATTCTTGGAGTAATAAACAAGGGTGGTTGTTTTTCTCTCTTATTTTTTCCATTATTTTGCAAATAATCTATAAAATAGTTTAACTCTTTCACCAATATTAAAGTCATGCATACTTATCCCAGCAATCAAAGATTTAGCTCTTTGGGTTTAGGCGTTTCATGGTGGGAGGAAAGAGTACTAGATCCATTTATTTAAAATCCAGGCTGAAAAACAAACAAGAAGTCCTTGTCCATCTGAAGATCTTAATATATTTATTTGAAAACCAAGTTGTGTGAAAGAGAACACTAAATAGTCATATACCATCTCTTCAACCAAAGACTTGGACACAAGGTCCGCACAGAGGCAATGATACATGCAGTGAATAGCAGGTCTCAGCATGAACTTCCTCACAGGCGTTTCCAATATGAGCTTGGACAATCTTCTTCAGGTGAGTAATAAAATCCTGGGGAAGCGGGGAGAGAGAGAAGCTAGGGTTATTCTTTATTTTAAAAACATTGAAAAAACCCAAAACAAACTACTAGATGTTGAAGTCTAAAACTAGCCTATAGACTTCCCTGGTGGTCCAGTGGTTAAGACTCCACGCTTCCACTGCAGGGGTAATGGGTTCAATCCCCGGTTGGAGAACTAGAATCCCACACGTTGCACAGTGTGGCAAAAAAAGAAAAAACAAAAAAACACGCAAAATAAAAAACCAAAACAACAAACAAACAAACAAAACCAAAATAGCCCCTAACTCTGCTGATGCAGTCCTAATACGACAGTTCGTGCTAAGACAGACTATAGTTTCCAAATTCTCATTTGACTGGATATTTTACCCTTTTAAAAACTAACAAGGGGAACTTCCCTGGTGGTCCAGTGGGTAAGACTCCACGCTCCCAATGCAGGGGGCCAGGGTTCGATCCCTGGTCGGGGACTAGATCCTGCATGCATACTGCAACTAAGAGTCCGCATGCTGCAACTAAGAAGTCCGCATGCTGCAACTAAAAGATCCTGCATGCTGCAACTAAAATCTGCGTGCTGCAACTAAAATCCCGCGTGCCGCAACTAAGACCTGGCGCAGACTAAATAACTAAATACAAAAGTAAATAGATAAATAAATAAATATGAAAAAAAACCTAACAAGAATCTAATTTCCAACTGAAAACTTCTAAGCCATTTTGTAGTTAGCTGTCTTGAAAGACTTAATCAGGGGGTTTTCAGTAAGGTATTGTGAAAGGCTGAAGAGGGCTAATGTGAGTTCAGTTCTGCACCCAGACTGAGAGCTCAGGGTATTAATATTGTCATGTGCTGGTTGGGTAAAGCTTAGGAAACCATCAAGAGCTGGAAGACAATTTTCAAAGGCAGGAAGGCAAGTTATAAATCTCCAAACTGTGTCTTGGAGGCTTGAATATATTTTTCTACTAATAGCAGGGTTTCTGCCTTAACATTTATCTGAGATTTCTATAAAAGCTTTCATTAATTGCTTACTTAGTGTGTAACACTCACAGCGTTAGATTTGCAACTTGACATTTCAAATGTATTTTTCTTTTGTCCTAATGTAATAAATGGTACTGATCTTACTTTCTTTAAAGAGTAGAATAAATTCATATTTGTTTGACAACGTACTTGTAGTAGGGTGGAATTAGAGAACCTTGATTATACAGTTTATATGTATCTTCAGATACGTGATGACCATTCAAAAAAAATTGGAGGAAACAGAATGACAATTTCGTGAAATTGCAATCTTTTTGCATCTAAAAACCCCCTTCAACATTGTTAGGACATTAGCATAATAATAATCTTTTTCAACTGGACAAAGCTTTGTGTTACAGTCTAACTGACCCCAAAGTACCTATAAGCACTATGGCTTATACATATTAGATGTTCAATAGCTTCTCAAATAAATGAATGGTAAGGCTTTTAGTGCCAAAAGTATTGCCAAAGGAAAGGGAGAGAGAGAAGAATCAGTGAGGAATTTAGACCTGTGCTACTCAAAGTGTGATCTACGGACCAGTGCCCGTCCACAAACTATAACTGATCCACAACAAGGAGCTTACATCAAAATGGAAATCACCTCCGTCACTGAGCTGTCAGTTCAGCTGACTTTTTTGGGGTTAGTGGGTAGCAAGGCTTTTTTGATGAGAGAAGCATTGAGTTACATTCTGGAGCAAGCTCCCTACTTCGTCATGGACCTATGAAATCTGTTTGCAGTCCAGCCACTTTGAATAGCACTGGTAGAACACTAGAGGGTAGAGAGTCAAAGAAGGAAAAAGGAATTGGTATATTCCATATTCATGAAGAGGTCAAAGAAGGGTAAATTTTAATACTGTTTAGGTAAACAGGGATTAAGTACAAAAGGGAAAAAGTGAGACCATGTCTCTGTATAAAACATTTGTGAAGAACTGACTAAGATTTCCCTTGATACACAATTTTGTTCCACACACACCTCTGGTCCTTAGTCATCAATATACTCAAATGGTTCTGGGGGTTCTGGCTCTTGCTCCTCTTCCTCAATTTTCGGGCCATGGGCTGCCACAGGTTCCACCAGCTCTTCAATGTCTTCACTGGTATCCTTCAGAATGATGATGCCTCCAATGGACAGCTATTAAACAGAGCAAGGAATGAAGAAGCACAAGCTCCACTCATATTTCCAGAATGCTCCAGAATCTTGAGTGCATATTTGTTAAATGGTACCTCAAGGCTACTAGAATGATTTGGAAATAAAGAACTGGGATGGAACTACCTTTCCTTGATGACAGTCAGGAAACCTGGGCATTTGTGCCTGTGTGATGCTACACTAGTGACTTAACTAAACTGTTCAAACGTAAGAAGGGGCTAATAAAATCTTCCTGATCTATTCCTTCAGGTTAGTCTGAGGGCTGAATGAGGACATCATTGCCAATGTGCATAAGAAAGGATAAAGATAACTGTAATCTATAGGAGTACCTGCAAACTTAACCCAGTGGCTCTGGATGGTAGAACATGTGGTGTTGCTGTTTGGATGATGCATCCCAATTTAAGAAGTATTTCTCAGTACTGCACTAGCCTCAGTCGGACTGCAGGGAGAATGTTTACTATCCAAAGACGGTATTCTAATGCCTTGTTACTCAGTGTGTGGTCCTGTACCAGTAGCATCCTCATTACCTCAGAGCTTGTTACAAATGCAGAAAACTTAGTCCCGCTTTAGATCTCTGAATTTGTATTTTAAGAAGATCCTCAGGTGATTTATATGCATGTTAAAGTTTGAGACGCACACTAGTCTAACAGATACTTTATCATTTGTGAGAAAACCATCATTTTGGACACAAGAGACAACCTAGAAATGAAAAGCCAATTTTTCTTCAGCAATTTCAGAATGATAGAGCAATATAAGTATCACAAATATCTGAGTGTTTTTCACTATAATCTACAAATCCTTGTGATGCGAGACAGTGAAAAACTAGACTAGAAACAAAAGGGAAGTAGAGTATAGAAGCAATTCTATTAAGCCCTCTCCCAAACATATTAGCAAAAGGTAAATTCAAAAATCAAACTGTCTGCCCTTCTCTGGTGTGCTAATCTTATTCTATTTGCTTGCCTGTGTCAAAGGAAATGGAAAGCTGCTCTCTGTAATTAAATCAGTCAACAGTGAAGGGAACATCTGGCAAAAACATATTTCTACCAAAGCACATTACTGGGAAGGAAAAAAAGCCCAAGCATGTTAGGAAAATGATTCATATATGTATAAGCATCTCTGCAGTTCAACCTAATCTAATTTTTACTCATCAGAACTCTGCTCTGCCACGCTATAAAACTGGTGTGCCTTCATGAATTTCTAAACTATTTCCCTTCTCTCAATACATACATATTCATACACATTAATCTATAATCCTTTCACTTAAAAAGCTTGCTTTCCTTGAAGAAAAGCCATTTTATGAATGGACCCTTCCTTTAATACCAATATTCATCCAAGAACAGAGTAACATGGCCACTATCCTAATACTCCATGGTCTAAAAGTTTATTTGAACCTTCTAAAGGACCAAATGGAGATCAATCTTTTACTCAACAGAAAATACCCATGTTCACCAAAGGACTTCCTGCATTTTGGAAATACATGGCTCCAGATTACAATGGAACTATTTCATGCTTAACTGGAATGCTCCAGCCCAAATCCTGCAATATAATCAACATATGGGAAGAGCTTTTTATAGCTACATGGTTTAGATTTATTAATGCCTTATATGTTAGAGAGAAAGTTCACACTCTCTAAGCAGAGAATAAGATATATGACATTCTGTTTTCTGAGAAGGCTAGTGACAATGGAAGACAGAGGCAATGGGGCACTTTGGCTGCCAAATGTTCCACACTCTCTATAAGACATCTTTTAAGATGGACAGGAAACAGAGTAGGAATGCCACCCATTTTCAAAACTAAAGCTGCTGGGACTTCGCTGGTGGTCCAGTGGTTAAGAATCTGCCTTCCAACGCAGGGGACGCGGGTCTGATCCCTGGTTGGGGAACTAAGATCCCACGTGCTGTGGGGCAACTAAGCCCATGCACCGCACCTATTGAGTCCACGTGCTACAAACTACAGAACCCATGCACTCTGGAGCCCACATGCCACAACTACAGAGCCCACGTGCCGCAACTAGAGAGAAGCCCACACACTACAATGAAGAGCCTGTGTGCTCTGGAGCCCGCGCACCACAACTAGAGAACAGCCCGTAAGCCACAACAAAAGATCCCGCGTGCCACAAAGAAGATCCCATATGCCACAACCAAGACACAACGTAGCCAAAAAATAAAAAATGAAATAAATAAATATTAAAAAAAAAAAAAAACAACCCTAAAGCTGCCTCTTTCAAATGTAATGTCTGAGGAAGGATCTGATGACCCTGCCATTGAGGGTTCTGGAGGGAATGAGTCAGGGGGCACCTCTTTCTTCACTGCATACACACAGAGGCAGTCTTTCCTTCCTTTTTTAAAAAATTGAGATATAATTCACATAACATAAATGATCTCTTTTAAAGTATACAATTCAGTGATTTTTTTTTTAGGATACTCACAAAATTGTGCAGCCACCTCCACTATCTAATTCAAGAACACACTCATCAACGTAAAAGAAATTCTGCATCTGCCAGCCGTCATTCTCCATCCCCCACTCCCAGCTCCTACAACCGCTAAAGCAACTTCTGTCTGTATGGATTTGTCTATTCTGGACATCTCAAATAAACAGAACCATACATTATGTGGCCTTCTGCGTCTGGCTTTTTTCACTTAGGATAAGGTTTTTAAGTTTCAAACACGGTGGAGTATGTATCAGTATGTCATTTCTTTCAGCTGAATAATATTGCATTGTGCATATCACATTTTGTTTATCCATCCACCACTTGATGGACATTTAAGTTGTTTCTACCTTTTGGCTATTATGTATAAAGCTGATATAAACATTAGTGTACAAGTGTTTGTGTGGACATTCACTTGGGCATATACTAAGGAGTGGAATTGCTGGGTCATGTAAGTCTATATTTAACTTTTCGAGGAACTGCCAAACTGGTTTCCATACAGGCTGCAACACTTTACATTCCTACCAGTACTATATGCGGCTCCCAATTTCTCCATATCCTTGCTAACTTTAACCTACAAACCTATTGTCTTTTTTTTTTTTTTTTTTTTTTTTTTGCGGTACGCGGGCCTCTCACTGCTGTGGCCTCTCCTTGTTGTGGAGCACAGGCTCCGGACGCGCAGGCTCCGCGGCATGCGGGATCCTCCCGGACCAGGGCACGAACCCGCATCCCCCGCATCGGCAGGCAGACTCTCAACCACTGTGCCACCAGGGAAGCCCCTATTGTCTTTTTCATTATAGCCATCCTAGGGTATTATGAAGTATCTCCTTGTGGTTCTGATTTCCATTTCCCTAATGATGAATGATGTTGAGCATCTTTTCATGTGCTTTTGGTCATTTGTAAATCTTCTTTGGAGAAATGTCTATTCAAATCCTTTGCCCATTTAAAATATACATTTTTTAAAAAATCATTGAGTTTTAAGAGTTTTAAAAAATGTATTTGGGTATAAGTCTCTTATCAGGTATGTGATTTGAAAATATTTTCTATTCTCTGGGGTTTTTTTCCACTTTCTTGATAGTGTCTTTCGTAACACAAAAGTTTTTAACTTGATTAAGTCCAATTTATCTTTTTTTTGCGGTTGCTTCTGCTTTAGATGTCACATATGAGAAAACACTGCCTAATCCAAGATCATAAAGATTTACAGATAGGGTTTATATAGTGTTAGCTCTTATATTTAAGTCTTTGATCCATTTTCAATTAATTTTTATATATGTTGTAAGGTAGGGATCCAATTTAATTCTTTTGCATATGGATAGCCAGTTGTCTTAAGCACCATGTCTTGAAAATACTATTCTTTCCCCATTGAAGAAAACCAATCGACCATAAAATGGATTAAAGACCTAAACGTAAGACCGGATACTATAAAACTTCTAGAGGAAAACACAGGCAGAACACTCTTTGACAGAAATCGCAGCAAATTTTTTTTTAGATCCATTTCCTAGAGTAATGGAAACAAAAGCAAAAATACACAAATGGGACCTAATTAAACTTAAAAGCTTTTGCACAGCAAAGGAAACTATAAAACAAAAAGATAGCATACAAAATAAGAGAAAATATTTGCAAATGATGTGACTGACAAGGGATTAATTTCTAAAATAAACAGCTTATACAGCTCAATATCAAAAAAACAAACAATCCACTCAAAAAATGGGCAGAAGACCTAAATAGACATTTCTCCAAAGAAGACATACAGATGGCCAACAGGCACATGAAAAGATGCTCAGCATCACTAACTATTAGAGAAATGTAAATCAAAACTACAATGAGCTATCACCTCACACAGGTGAGAATGGCCATCATCAAAAAAACCTACAAATAATACATGCTGGAGAGAGTGTGGAGAAAAGGGAACCCTCCTACACTGTTGGTGGGAATATAAATTGGTGCAGCCACTATGGAGAACACTATGGAGGCTCCTTAAAAAACTAAAAACAGAGTTACTATATAATCCTGTAATCCCACTCCTGGGCATGTATCTGGAAAAGACAAAAACTAATTCAGAAAGATATATGCACCCCAATGCTCATAGCAGCACTATTTACAATAGCCAAGACATGGAAGCAACCTAAATGCCCACTGACAGATGAATGGATAAAGATGTGGTATATATATGTGTACACACACACACACACACACACACACACACACACACACACACACAGGAATATTACTCAGCCATAAAAAAGAATGAAATAATGCCATCTGCAGCAACATGGATGGACCAAGAGATTATCGTATACTCAGTGAAGAAAGTCAGATAGACAAAGACAAATATAATATCATATCACTTATCTGTGGAATCTAAAAAAACGGTACAAATTTATTTACAAAACAGAAGTATACTCAGATAATACTGTAGAAAGCAAACTTACGGTTACCAAAGGGGAAAGGTGTGTGGGGGGGGGATAAATTAAGGGGAAAGGGTGTGGGGGGGGATAAATTAGGAGTTTGGGATTAACAGATACACACTACTATATATAAAAGAGATAAACAAGGACCTACTGTATAGCACAGGGAACTACATCCAACATCTTATAATAACCTATAATGGAAAAGAATCTGAAAAAGAGTAGATATATACATAAATGTATAACTGAATCACTTTGCTGTATGTATACCTGAAACTAATACAACATTGTAAATCAACTATACTTCAATTAAAAAAAAAGTCATATTGACCATAAATTTTTGGACTCTCAATTTAAAGTCATTTATCTGGATGTCTATCCTTATGCCAATACCAGTTTTGATTACTGTAGCTTTGTAGTAAGTTTTGAAATTGGGAAGTGTGATTCTTCCAACTCTGCTCTTCTTTCTCAAGATTGTTTTGGCTATTCTGGGTCCCCTGTATTTCCATATGAATTTTAGGATCAGTTTGTATATTTCTGCAAAATAAAGTTACCTGGGATTTTGATAAGGACTGTGTTGAATCTATAGATCAAATTGGGGAGTACTGCCATCTTGAGTAATACTCAATTTTCCAATTTGTGAACATTAATTATTGGCTCTGTAGTTTTTTTCCTTGTAATGTCTTTGCCTGGTTTTACTACAGAGTAATATTGGCCACACAGAATAAGTTTGGCAGTGTTTCCTCCTCTTGTATTTTTTAAGAGCAGTTTGTAAAGGATTGGTGCTATTTTTTCTTTAAACATTTGATGGAATTAACCAGTGAAGCCATTTGGCCCTGGGCTTTTCTTTATAGCTTCCTGATTATTAATTCAATCTCTTTACTTGTTATATATCTATTCAGATTTACTATTTCTTCTTGAGTCAGTTGTAGTAGTTTGTGTCTTTCTAGGACTTTGTCAATTTCATCTAAATTACCTAATTTGTTGACATATAGTTATTCACAGTATACTCTCATAATCCTTTTATTTCTGTAAGGTTGGTAGTAATGTGTAAGGCTGGTAGTAATGTCTCCTCTTTGTTTCCTGATTTTAGTAATTTGAGTCTTTCCCCTTTTTTTGATTAAACAGATAGAAATTTATTTGCCCTATATAGTAAGAATCATAACAATATCCAACTTTAGTATACACATACTGTGTGCCAGACATGGTTCTGTATGGCTCACGTATGTGCCAAACATACCTATATGTTGTGTCCCCTCCCCCAATTCATATGTTGAAATCCTACCCCACCCCCACAAAGTGTAATGGTATGAGAAGTTGGGTCTTTAGGATGCAATTAGGTCATGAAGGCAAAGCCCTCAGGAATGAAATTCATGCCCTTATAAGAAGAAACATGAAGAGAGTTTGCTTTGTCTTTCTCTGCTATGTGAGGATACAATGAGAAGAGGGCTGTCTATAAGCTGGGATGATGGCCTTTACCAAGAACTTGCTCATGCTGGCACCCTGTTCTTGGACTTCTAGTCTCAGAACTGTGAGAAAGAAAGATTTGTTGTTTAAGCCACCCAGTCTTAAACAGTAGGTGGCAATTTGCTATAGCAGCCAGAACAGACTAAGACATATTTTAATGCAAATTACATTTTTATACAGTGTGTACACATCAACACCAATTTATGATTGCACTGTACACTTGTCTTTTAAATCAGATAAGAGGAAAAAAGACCAGGGAGTGGGTGGTGAGCTGGCCACCCTGGGGACAGGGTGAGAGCAGACTCGGGCCACAGGGTGGGGTCCCTCTGGTCTAGAGTTCTGTGACCACATTTTCTGAACTCCAACTCATCTGATAAAGAATTTTTCTGGATCCCTTCATAATCTTAAGAATTACTGAAGACCACAAATAACAAATATTGGCAAGGATGTGGAGAAAAGGGAACCCTTGTGCACTGTTGGTGGGAATGTAAACTGGTTCAGCCACTATGGACAACAGTATGGAGGTTCCTGAAAAAACTAAAACTAGAACTACCAGATGATCTAGCAATTCTACTCCTGGGTATGTATCTGAAGAAAATGAACATTAATTTGAAAAGATATATGCACTGCAATATTCACAGCAACATTGTTTACAATAGCCAAGATATGGAAGCAATGTAAGCATCCATAAACAGGTGAATGAATAAAAAAGAATAAATGGAATACTACTCAGCCATAAAAAAGAATGAAATTGTGCCATTTGCAACAACACGGATGGAATTGGAGGGTATTATGCTCAGTGAAATAAGTCAACGAACTAGCAGAAAGAGAAACTAAGAAAACAATCCCGTTTACAATTGCAACAAAAAGAATAAAATATCTAGGAGTAAGTTTAATCAAGGAGGAGAAAAACCTATATACTGATAACTGAATAAGACATTGTTGAACAAAACTGAAAATACAAAGAAATGGAAAGACATTTCATGCTCATAAATTAGAAAAATTAACAATATTAAAATGTCCATATACCTAAAGCAATCTATAGGTTCAATGCAATCCCTAACACAATCTCAATGACATTTGTTTTTACGGAAATAGAACCAAAAAAATCCTAAATTTTAAAATGTAAATACAGAAGACCTGGAATAGCCAAAGAAATCCTGAGAAAATAGAACCAAGCTGGAAGTGTCACACTCCCTGATTTCAAATTATACTACAAAGCTGTAGTAATCAAAGCAGCATGGTATCGGCAGAAAAATAGACACAACAGACACACAGATCAATGGAACAGAACTGAACATTCAGAAATAAACCCACATATACAGACAACTAATTTACGACAAAGGAGCCAAGAGCATACAGTAGAGAAAGTAAAGTCTCTTCAATAAACCGTGTTGTGAAAACTGGACAGCCAAATGCAAAAGAATGAAACCAGACCACTTTCTTACAGCATACACAAAAATTAACTCAAAATGTATTAAAGACTTGAATGTAAGACCTGAAACCGTAAGACTCCTAGAAGAAAACACAGGCAGTATGCTTTCTGACATTGCTTTTAGCAGTATCTGTCTGGATATGTTTCCTCAGACAAGGGAAACAAAAGTGAAAATGAACAAATGGGACTACTTCAAACCAAAAGTTTCTCCACAGCAAAGGAAACCATCAATGAAAAGAAAACCTACCAAATGGGAGAAGATATTTGCAAATCATATATCCATCATACAAGAGGTTCATATCCAAAATATATAAAGAAATTTACAACTGACCAATAAAAAAACAAATGACTAAATTTAAAAAACGCAAAGGAGTTGAATAGATATTTTTCCAAAGAAGATACAGGTGGCCAACAGGCACATGAAAAGATGTTCAACATTGCTAATTATTAAGTAAATGCAAATCAATCAAAACCACAAGATATTACCTCATACCCATTAGAACAGCTATTATCAAAAAGGCAAAAAATAACAAGGGTTGGAGAGGATGTGGAGAAAAGGAAACCCTGGTACACTGTTGGTCGAAATGTAAATGGATGTAGCCATTGTGGAAAACAGTATGCAGATTCCTCAAAGAATAATCCAGCTATTCTACTTCTGGGAATATGAAAACACTAATTTGAAAAGATATATGTACCCCTCTGTTCATAGCAGCATTATTTATAACAGCCAAGATATGGACACAACCTAAGTGCCCATCGATAGAAGAATGGATAAAAAAGATGTCACACACACACACACACACACACACACACACACACACACACACACAATGGAATACTTACTACTCAGCCATAAAAAAAGGATGAAACCTTGCCATCTGCAATAACATGGATACACCTTGAGGGTATTATGCTAAGTGAAATAAGTTAGATGGAGAAAGACAAATACCACGATTTCACTCATATATGGACTAAAACAAAAATATTAATGAACAAGCAAAACAAAACAAAGCAAAAAAAAAAAAAAACCATAGAGAAAACAGTAACTTCTTGGGGGGTGCGGGAGGGTGAAATGGAGAAAGGGGGGTCAACTGTATGGTGATGGATGGAAACTAGAGTTTTGGTGGTGAGCATACTGCTGTGTATACAGAAGGTGAATTATAATGTGGTATACACAAAACTTACATTTGTTATAAACCAATGTTACCTCAGTTAAAAAAAAGAAGAAAAGAATCCTTCTTTGTCTTTCAACAGTGTGATTATGATGTGTCTAGGTGTGGATCTCTTTATCTTACTTGGATTCACTGAGCATCCTGGATATGTAGATCAATGTTATTCATAAAATTATGGAAGTTTTCAGTCATTATTTCTTCAAATATTCTTCTATAATTTTCTCTCTCTTTTTGGGACTCCCATTAGCCCATTTCTGTGTATGTTGGTATGCTTGGCTTTTAACAGGTCTGTTCATTTTTTCTTCACCCTTTTTTTGTTGTTCCTCAAATGACCTATTTTCAAGTTTGCTCAAGTCTTCCTGAATCAGCTGTTGAGCTCCTCTAGCAAATTTTTCATTTCAGTTATTGTATTTTTCAAATCCAGAATGTCTATTTGATTATTTTTTACAATTTCTATCTCTTTACTGATATTCATGATTTGTTAAGATAACATTCTTATACTTTCCTTTAGTTCTATAGACATAGTTCCTTTAGTTCTTTGAACATATTTTAGTTGATTTAGTCTGCCTATTATGTACAACACCTAGGCTTCCTCAGAGAGAGTTTTATTTATTGCTTTTTTCCTGTGTATGAGTCATGTTTTATTGCTTTGTATATCTTATAATTTTCTGTTGAAAACTGGACACTTAAATAATACAATGTGGCAACTCTGGAAATCAGATTCTCACCTCTCCCCAGGGTTTGCTGTTGTTGTCTGTTTTGTGACTTTTCTATAAAGTGTTTTCTGTTGTGTGTGATCACTGAAGTCTTCTCTCAGTTACCTGATTGGACAGCTAATGACTAGCCAGGGATTTCCTTAAACACGTGGAACAATAAGTCTCCGAGTCTTTGCTGAGGGGCTATGTGTGTGATTGGGGCACACCTTCAATAGTCAGCCAGGCACAGACAGAAGAAATCTTTTCGCTTGTAAATGAACAACTGTTACAGCTTCCTCGGATTTATTTTGAGCAAAGGCTTAACAATCATTTAAGTTCCAGCTGAGGAAAACCAGTCTCCTCATATGGCCTCATGACACTGAGCATATACTTTGCTCTCTTTAGTTCTTCATAATTGTCAAAATCACTAGGTGTTTTGTGTGCTTAAAGTACTCACTAGTTGTGTACTAATATACCTGTTCCAGCATGAGCAGTTTTGAAAGGATGCTGTTAGAATATATTCTCCAGAAACATGTCACTTTAGCGAGCTGGGTTGCAGATTAGATAGCGACTACATTTAATGTGTCCATTAGTGGTTCTATTAATTCATTCATTCGACACTACAGACCAGCTGTATTAGGTCCTAGTAATGCAGAATTAATAGGAGATGGGAGAAAACCTGCAAGCTATTCCGTCTTTCCCGGCCTGACTGCCTGCTGCCCACAGATGGCTGATGATTTGTCACCACCACCAAGTAATATTCACTGACTGAGGATTTACCATGTTCCACATGTTGTTTTAAGTGTTTCACATATAACAACCTATTTAATCTTTACAATATTCCTAGGCGGTAGGTAGTATCACCATCCCAATTATTAGATGAGGAAACTGAAAGACGAAGCAATCAAATGACTTGTCTCAGTTACACAGCTAAGAAACAGCAGATCTGCAATATAAACTCAGTTCCGCCCAATTCTAGCTCTTCCACTAAATATCTTCCATCCTCTGCGCTTGTCTCCTCTAGCTGATAATCTAATCACGTAAGAGCTTGACTCACAATTGTGGTTAAGAGTTGTCACCACCATCAGGGACCACCTTCAAGCTGATGAGAATGGGTTTACTTTTCTATAAGGATCTAGAAATCTTGTCTATGACATTTGAGACAGGTCCAGGATTTGAATGTATTAAATATGTCTACTAATGGTTCTCTAGTTTTCGAGATACAAGAACCTAGAAAATAAAGACATTATCATGGCTCAAATTTCTGATCAGCATTCGTTTCTAACATGAAACATTCTGCCCTAGAATAAATTAAATGGCGTGAAGATCCTTTTCTAATTGTAAAATAGAACACTCTAAGTGCTTATGTATTAAATGTATTACCTTGTTCAATCACATTCCTATGAGTTAAGGATGATAATTCTTATTTTATAGTAGTGAAAACTGAGGAAGAGAGGATTAGTACTTGGCTTAAGGTCTCACAGGCTGAGAGTGGTAGAATCAGGATTCAAACTCAGGATGTCTGGCTCCAGAGTCTGTAGTCCAAATCACTATGCTGTATTAGAAACTTCCATGATGTAAGCCTTTGGTAGATGAAGGATGTTTGCAGGGTCACACAAAGAAAAGTCTCCCCAAATCTATATGGAATGCAAGGGAATGTCCTCTTTTGCTAAGAGATTTATTAGTATTACAGAGCTTTTCCCAATACTTTGGAGATTTATCCTTCTCTATAAAGATTCCATTGCCCTACAGATTAACATCCTACTGGTATATAGTTAAGGGCCATTGGTGACTTACTGGTTTGAAAGGCTGGTATCTGCAGGTCTCTGGCATGCTTAGGACCTTAAGCTGGGCAGGCATAACTCGGGCTGGGTTATCCAATAACTGGAAGTTTGGCTCAGGTTCTTTTTTCTTCTCTTTTTCTTCCTTTTTCTCTGCCTCATCCTACGGGGGAAAAAATAGCCCCATAAAGGTTCACTTCTGTTCTACATCACTGAATAATGTTTAATAAATTTACTGAGCAACTATTGGGTGCAAAAGGTAGTTAGGATTAGACATAACGGAAGTAGAAGTAAAGTGATACCAGACTCAGACAAGAGAGATGGTAACTCTGCTTGGGGGTGAGAATGATACTTAACTTAGTTGTAAAGAGTGAGAAGGTTTTTCTATCATCAGAGATATTCAAAAATAAATGATGTTCCCTTTGCCTGAAAGGGCTTTTCTCTCTACCACCATCATCTCACTGTCTAATGAAAATCCTACTCTGCCCTTCAAAACTCATTTTAGTTGTCATTTCCTCCAAGAACTCATTTTTGATTTGTACCCTTCTATTCTTCCCATGAATGGGTATAATTTCTAAAGTCTCTTCCAATTAAAATTTTGAGTCTCCATGCTTGGAACAGGATAATTATTTAAAGGAAGCCAAGAGCAAGGTATAACAATGTTCAACTAAGGAAGAATCTGGACCATGACAGAGAAAGCTACATCAACCCATATGACCACCAAGTTATACCTACCACTTCCATTTTCTCCTCTTCCTTTTTTTCCTTTTCTTTTTCCTTCTTTTTAGCCTTGGCAGTTATAGATAACACAGCAGTGGAAACCTAGAGGAGTGAACAGGGTAAATCATTTTAATCCCTTACTTACACGCAAATGTACAAGCCCAATGAGAATTCAGTTCTACAGTACTATTCTGTTTCCTGGTAGTAAGTATCATAAAGAACAAAATAATCTGGGAATATAAAGATAACTTACTGTTACAGTCATCAGGTAAATCTTTAGTTCCTAGAGGCCTGTGTCCAATATAACTCTAATTTTTTCTGATCTGTAGTATACCTTGGATGTGAGTTTGCTATGATAAGTTTCTAAGATAGAGATTTGGGTGCCACATCCTTTTTTACTTCATAGGGAAAGCACTGGAAAACAAAAATTTTCTCCAAACCTGGTCGTAAAGATCTCTCACTGGACTAGATGCCCTACAATGGTAATCCACAGTAGGTGAGTCGTTAACCTAGAATTATCCTCCTTGATGGGTCTCATTGAAATCAAAGGTGAAACAGGTACTTCGAAAGGCTGGGCAGTAATGGTGTAAAGCTGCCTTTGTTTTAGACTCAAAAGGGAGAGGGCCCTGAAACACAGCTGATGAACAAGATACTGTTGTCAAAGGATACCATCACCTACCACCCGCAAATTTGGTCAGTTATATAATTATCCCTACTTAACTATAACATTTACAGCAAATAGTCAACTGGCTAATATGGAACATTTTCTTGAGGGAAAAAATCATTTTCCTAAACCTCAAGTGTCATAAAGGGTAATTTTACTGAGAAAACTACAGGGGCAAGCACAGCTCTCAATTTCACCATACTTTAACTTAACACGTATCAATGAGTGTCTTCATGCTTGTGGGGAGGAGTATAAATTGGTTATATCCATTTTGAAAAGAAATTTAGTTGACACTTATAAAAATAAATAATGTGCATTACTTTTGATCAAGCAATTCCATATCTAAGATCCTAACCTATAGATATACTTGTACAAGTGCACAAATATACACGTATAAAAACTCTATTCCAGTCCCATTTGTAACAGTGACAAATCAGAAATAACCTTAAATGTCTATTAGATAAAGAACTGGTAAGACAATGATATATACATAAAGGGATTGCTCTGCAGCTTTGGAAAAAGAGATCAATACACATTGAAAGTTTTTTTAAAAAACTGTTAAAGTGAAAACAATAAGATGCAGAACAGCACACAGAATAATTCGATTTGTGGTATAAAAAGTATAGCTATGTGCAGAAAAAACATTTGGAGGGATTCACAAATTGTGATTCCTGCAACATGGGACTTGGATGACCAGGAGAGAAAAGGGCTTTCACTTTCTATTCCTGTGTAACGTTCGATTTTACTATGAGAAGTATTACTTTAAAAATACCTACTTTAAAACAACAATATTTAAAACAAACCCAAGTAAAACACTAAGCAGCTCCTATATAGGTACAAATGGTGCCCAAAGTAGCAAAAAACCTACCTTTTCCTTTTCTTTTTCTTTTGGTACTTCCAGAGGGGCAGGATATGCAAATGTTGATGGTTTACAGTTTGATTTATATTGAACTTTCGGCATCTGAAGAAATAAGAGAATTCCCCCCCTCTATTAAAATAATCAAAATCAAGATTTAAGTATTCTATGCTCTTAACAAGCATACAGATGCCAAGGGGTGCCAGAAGTTTCAATCCTGGCTAAATTACACAGTTATTCAATTATGTTACCACTCCTCCCTTAAAGGCATCTCTCTTCTTTCACTGAATTAGTTTTGAGGTGCTTTACAGAACTACTGTGGTTCCCTATACTTTCTTCAAGCTCTGTGCCTTTAAACAGGCATCCCTTTCATTTTTACTGACCACACATCCTGCGTCAGAGCGTTAAGTCCCACTCACAGTGTGAGCGTCAGATCAACTGTTACCTTCTTTGTAAAGTGTCATCTGATTATCTAACCTGCATTCCTAACTTCCATGTCCCTTCCTTGTACCACAGTAACAACCTATACACGTCCATATACAGTTTCTACACCATATAATCACAACTTACAAGAGTCTAGCATGAGCCTAATGGAAAAGTCGGCTTTGCATTACTTATTGACCAGGTTTAAAGTTCTCTAGTCTGAATTTTTCTCTATTTACCCAAGAGAATGGTAATGAGCATCACATTTACTAGGACAAGCAATCTTGTCTTTTCCATCCCACTTTCACTGTAAGGAATGGAAACAGAGATCATAAAATTGTGTGCCAGAGGAAGAAGTCCCTAAAGATTATACAGTATGTTTAACCACAATGTTAAATGTTAGGGATTGGGAAAACAAAAGATTCTTGCTCTGAGAGATAAAACTGCTCAATATTTACACATGTGAGTAGTTTAATACTGAAACACTTAGAGGATAATTAATTGGCTATACAGATACTGAAAAAAATCAATTCAATGAAATACTCAATCTTTACCAGCCATTTTTTGGCCTAAAATTTTTCCACTCTGAAAACTTAACAGAATGTTTTAACAATGGCGATGACCAAATGTAAGAGTTATTTAAAGATCAAAAAGCCTCTGAGAGGATGCAAGACCAAGAAAGTGATTCATCAGGCCATAGGACTGAGAAAAAAGACATAAGCAAAAATCTCATTTAAAAAAAAAAAAAAAGGATAGTGTGATGACAGGGAATGTATCACCTTAAGTCTTTGACTTAAGTGACTAGTTTTCTGTCAGTGTCCCTGGCTCCTCACTGCTGGTCTTGCTTTCTGCCACTACCAAACGGACATCCTCCTATCTTGTTTTCCCTTTAGCAACAATCCTCTCTTCCATCAAATGCTCTAGCATCACATAACACTGAAACATATCCCTGTCTCAAACCTTCCTTCCTTAATAAGATTTAGTTTAGGTCTTCCTTGCCCAGATTATTGCAATAGCATTGTAACAAATTTCCACTGATATCAGAATGTTTCTAAAATGCAAATCTCATTTATCTGCATGAAATCCTACAACAGCTCTCACAGACCTTCAATATTAAATAAAATTCATCAGTGATTATAAATCCTTTGCATATTTTTATATTTTGCCCCCCTCTTACCAATCCCTCTCAATTGATTTACCCAAGGTTACGCAGTTAGTAAAAAGACTTCATTTTCAAAACTTCCACCAACACACTCCTCTCAATAAGGTGATGATTCAGTCTGAAGGGAAAATACTTTATTAATAAGATGCCAACTAATCTTTAAGATTTTATGAAAATCCTCGTGAGTGGGTGGCAAATAGGATATGGTGAAGATACAATATAAAACTGAGGTCTCACAAACATACCTTTAAGTCCTTGTTAAGGCCAATGACACAGGTAGGGGTATAAGCCAATGACAGGAAGTGTGAAAGAGGAAACCAGAACCAGAACTGGGTAAAGACAAGGACGCCAACCACAGAAGGCATATGGGTGTGCCCAGTTCTGGACTGCAAGGAGATTGTGACATTATGTCCACCTGTAGAAAAGGAGAGAAATCATAAACATGAATCTAGTTGAGCAATAATAAAGATTTCTAACTACTACACTAGGGAAAAATTTGGTGATTATTTTGAGAGTATAGTTCTAAAATCTAATATGAAGTCACTGGAATTAGTTAGCCAATGAGCTATCTAGGGTGTCCAAAATTGGAAATACTGGACTAAGGGTAATTTAGAACTTCTTTCTATATAGATAGGCATTTTTCAAAAACTAAGCCTGAAGGATATCAGAACGTGTATGCTTAATTAAATATTAATCTATATTGTACATTGGCTTTTAATGTGCAAACAAAAAGTAAAATTTTAGTACATATCATATTTGTAAACAGTGGCAAAGAGACAAGAGGTAAATACTGTTTGCTTATTTTTATTCTTTCTGCTTTAGTCATGTCTGAATGCAGGCAGCTCCAAGATTAACTAGCCTTTTGATCTTGGACAAATCACTTTACCTCTAAAAGTTTTTTTTCCCATTGGCAAAATGAGAGTTTGAACTTGAGCATTTGAACTAGAGCACTACCACTAACAAAAGAAAAATTTTAATATCCAATCCTTGATTCAACTGAAAAAATTTTTTGAGGAAGCACAATATGTAAAACAATGAAATCAGAGCTAATTCTGTTAAATCAGAAGAGATTTGGGGCTTGAATCTGACCTGTAAATCTACCTCTTTCCACGTCCCCTAGACTTTCCCTTGAGGGAGTGCAGAGAAACACAGTTTGAAAGCTAGTGAACAAGAACTAAGATCCAAGTATCAGTTAGCTAAGATCTCTACTGGGACCTCATAAGGCTGAGATTCTAGGAGGCTTTAGGGGTTGCAAACTTGAATGTCTTTAGGAACTGGTCAGGTAAACAAATGAGAAGAGTTGGACTGAAAGCAGTGTGAATTGAAGCAAACTGAAAAGTTCATGTCGGGCTTCCCTGGTGGCGCAGTGGTTGAGAGTCCGCCTGCCGATGCAGGGGACACTGGTTTGTGCCCCGGTCTGGGAAGATCCCACATGCCGTGGAGCGGCTGGGCCCGTGAGCCATGGCTGCTGAGCCTGCACGTCGGGAGCCTGTGCTCTGCAACGGAAGAGGCCACAACGGTGAGAGGCCCGTGTGTTGCAAAAAAAAAAAAAAAAAAAAGTTCGTGTCATATTTAAAGAGGACATGTTACTAGGGGTGTTAGATCCAGAGTCACTATGTAATTTTGTTTTTAAGAGTACACTTGAATCTGGATTTCGGACAAAATTTTGCAAATTTTGCTAGGCAGGCAAAAACGTATTTAAGGCAGGTATGGCCCATGGGCTGTTGTGTTGCAGCCTCTGGCCTATAGTAACAGTGTTAGTGTTGGACCCCAGAACTTTGAGACACGAATCTTTTAGTTTATATAATATAGCCCATAAAAATAAGGCTTGTTTGTGCCTAGTCACCATCCTAATATGAATTCCAATTCTGGATTTCCATTGCTCACATTTCACTTCTCTTCATCTCAGTATCACACAGACACCTTCATGTTTTTTATGTATTTATTTATGGCTGTGTTGGGTCTTTGTTGCTATGCAAAGGCTTTCTCTAGTTGCGGTGAGTGGGGGCTACTCTTTGTTGTGGTGTGCAGGCTTCTCATTGCGGTGGCTTCTCGTGTTGCGGAGCACGGGCTCTAGGTGCATGGGCTTCAGCAGTTGTCACACGTGGGCTCAGTAGTTGTGGCTCACGGGTTTAGTTGCTCTGTGGCATGTGGGATTTCCCCGGACCAGGGCTTGAACCCGTGTCCCCTGCATTGGCGGGCCGATTCTTAACCACTGCGCCACCAGGGAAGTCCTGCCTTCATGTTTTGCTTGGAGTTAGGAAGTGAGTACTAACTTTACTAAGCCAAAAAGCATTTTTTATAAGAATCAGCGTTCTACTGTTCAACCAAATAACCTAGATTTTCTTAATACTCCCTCTACAGATATTTCATTTAAGATTTTACCTAGAAATAAATCAGGTATACTTTAATTGTGTTTTTCCAACAGGAATGAGTTATACTTTTACTGTCTACTTATATTCTTCCCTATTCTAAACCCTACATTCACAGAATGCTTACAATATATTAAAAATTTTGAAATACTGAAAAAGATTCCAAGGAGCCTCCAATCTAGTGAAGACAGATAATTAGATAATTAAAATAAGGCACAAAAGTATTATGTTAGGTATAACTGGGTACTAGGCCCACCTACATGGTGGAGGCTGAATACAGTAGAAGAGGGGGGAAAGGCTTCCTAGAGAATGTGATATTTGATCTAAGTTTTGAAGCTGAATTTTCTTTTATTTCAATGAAACCTATCTTCTTCAGACTTAGAAACTAAACTAGCCTTTAGTTCTAATAGTTTGAGATTTAATATGAAACAAGGGCAAGTTTATTCTGTTGATAGTGTTTGCACAGTTTTACAAACTTCACCATAAACTTTCTTAATCTTCAGCTTTTCTCCTTGAAGAAACCAAATCATTGAGTGAGTTCTCATAAACTTTACTCACTCCTTTGAAGTTGCCCTCTCCAGATTTTCTCTACTACCATTCACTTCTGAGAGAGAAATTACAGGACTAAAATTTTTTCTAATGCAGCTGCAGAAATGTTTTCCAGGAAGAAAGGATATTAGCAAAGTGAAAAAGGGTAAGAAAATAATCTTATGCTCCTAATAGCAAATATGGCAGTGCACGACTTTCATGTACTTAATGACACTAAAAAGAGAAATGGAAAGAAGCATCAAAACTTGATTGGTTCACCACAGATCAAACAGACACTCCCCAAAAAAAAGATGGAAGGAGCGAAGGGCTCAAAGAGGAAGGAGGGGAAACCAGAGAGAGGACTTCTAGTAAAGATGGCAGAATAAAGCTAAAACAAAGAATTATTCTCTCCCCAATTTCGTAACAAATGACTCTAATTTAGTAGTACTAAAGAATGAGTAAAGGGTTGAAGCCTAAAACCACAAACTTCAAAAACTAGCAGCTAAAAGAAAACATAAAAGATTATGGAGTAGTAAAATGTTACTTCTAAATCCTATTTAAAAACCAGTTACCAAAAGTAGCCAATCTGAAAAGGTTACATACTGTATGATTCCAACTATATAACATTCTGGAAAAGGAAAAACTAAAGCTATAGAGACAGCAGAAAGATCAGTGGTTGCCCGGGGACTGGGGGTGCGGGGGTGGGGAGGGAGGGAGGGATGCAAATGTAGAGCACAGAGGATTTTTAAGGCAGTGAAAGTATTCTGTATGATACTGTAAAGGTGGATACATATCATTACGCATCTATCAAAACCCATAGAGAGTGAACCCGAATGTAAACTAGAGACTGACAAAATCCAGTCAGTTAAGGGTTAAGTCTTAGTATAGATACCTTGGAAAAAGAAACAGCAATAAAAGAAATGGTGGTGAGCACTGAATCCCTTTAAATAAGAAACTAAGACTAAACTGTGAGAATTATGATTTCACAAGAGTATGTAAATGTTACGAGCTATGACAATGTAAACATAAAAATTTTGGAAGGTGGCAAAGAATGAGAAAGGAGAAACTATGGCATGTCAATGTCTGTATCATTTATACATGGGAGAGAATACCATCAAGAACTGAAATGGTTTACTTCATCTAAAGTATCTATAGAATACTGTCCTTATTTATATACAGCTGCAACGAACTATCTTTAAATTAAAAAGAGAGAAAAATATAAATTGTACGTTAAACACTAAAAATTTAAGCAGAAAACTCTCAACTTCTTGGAAAATTAAAACAGAACAAACTTTACTAGACAAATGGATTAAAAGAGAAGGGTATTTGCCTCAAAAATTTAGAAAACAAGGACTTCCCTGGTGGTCCAGTGGCTAAGACTCCACGCTCCCAATGCAGGGGGCCCAGGTTTGATCCCTGGTCAGGGAACTAGATCCCACATGCATGCCACAACTAAGAGTTCGCATGCCACAACTAAAGATCCCACATGCTGCAACGAAGATCCTGCGTGCTGCAACTAAGACCCAGCTCAGCCAAAATAAATAAATTAATTAATTAAAAAAAATTTAGAAAACAGCACCAACATTCTAAGAACGAAAAAGCAATAAGAGTCAAGCAAAAATAAAGAATTTAGGGGAAAAAAGATTAGCAATAGCATATAAACAAAAAGAGAAATCTCTAGCAAATCTAATTAAGAAAAAGATAATATAATCAAATTAGAAAGGAGACAGATTTTTTTAAAAAGCCTTATATATAAGGGAGATTACCTAAAATTAAAAAATAAGGATGCTGAAAATCTTAATATGACTAAAAATACTCTAAGTACAAAACCTGACAAGGTTAACAAAAAAAACTTACAATATCAAAAACTTCAGCTTCTTTCTCTGATTTCCTTCACTAGAAATATAAACACATTTCTAGTTGACCAATAAAAGAATATTTGCAATAAATATGGCTAACAGTGTTTTTATTAGAAGAAATTAAGATAACCAACAAGTTTTAGAAAAGCTCATCTAGTAATAGAATTACTATGAAAACCTTGAGATACTATCGTTTTACCTTCCAAATTAGCAAAGATTAATGAAAAAGATTATATTCTACATGCCTAGGGTACAGTTAGAAAAAGAATCTCACACTTGAATGAAATAGTTATGCTTCCTCCCTTCTACCCTACTGAGTGAGATATCACCAGTAATAACAGTTAAAGAATAGGCTGAATGAACCCCAAGTCCAAGGTACTAAAGCACACCATTATATCTTTTTTTTTTTTCTTTTTGCGTTACGCAGGCCTCTCACTGTTGTGGCCTCTCCCATTGCGGAGCACAGGCTCAGCGGCCATGGCTCACGGGCCCAGCCGCTCCGCGGCATGTGGGATCTTCCCGGACCGGGGCACGAACCCGTGTCCCCTGCATCGGCAGGCGGACTCTCAACCACTCCGCCACCAGGGAAGCCCCACCATTCTATCTTGAAAGGGTAGCCCATCTCTTTCTAAATAAACCATAGTGTAGTGGTGAAGAATGTGAAGTCAGGAGCCAGTTGGTACAGTGTGCTATGCATTTACTAGGCAAATATTCCATGTATCTTATTTCAGGATGATTTAGCTGCTAGAGTTTGTCTAAAACCTAATTTTTTCCTCAAAAAAATTCCAATGTCAAACTGTTTAAAACTGATATATATTAAGAAAATTAAAGGAAAAGAAATCAGCCAACACTCACTGAGCACTTTACTAAGTGACTGGGACTGTTTTAGTTGCTTTACATGTATTTTTAATCCACCAACACTATGAGGTAGACCTTACGAAACAAGAAAACAGACATAAAGAGGGGAAATATAGCTAGTACTGTAAAGGGACTGGGATTCAAACCGTAATAGTCTGCAGTCTTAACTCTACTAAATTATTTCTATGAACTATAGGCTCCAAATTTTCTCCAGGAGTAATTTGTCCCAGACTCCGTTTCTACATTGTCATATAGTTAGAACATATATTTCATTAGATTTAGTTTAAACAGACAAATTAATATGGAAGATTTAAAAACATTTACCTGCATCCAGTATGCCCTGGGCCAGAATAGCGCCAAACTTGGCCATGACATCATCGTGTTTATCATTGATGACTTTCGAATACAGCTGTCTGAACTGATTCACCTGAAGGAACAAGAAAAACAATTATAGTCTAGTTCTATTCACTTGCTGTGTCATTTTCGAGCGGGGAATAGACTGCTCAAATGGCAATGAAACCTGAGTTCTGATTCACAACATTCAAAAAGACAGCATTCTGCGCTTCCCTGATGGCGCAGTGTTTGAGAATCTGCCTGCCAATGCAGGGGACACGGGTTCGAGCCCTGGTCTGGGAAGATCCCACATGCCACGGAGCAACTAAGCACGTGAGCCACAACTACTGGGCCTGCGCACCTAGAGCCTGTGCTCCACAACAGGAGAGGCTGCAATAGTGAGAGGCCCGCACACCGCGATGATGAGTGGCCCCCGCTTGCGCAACTAGAGAAAGCCCTCGCACAGAAACGAAGACCCAACACAACCAAAAATAAATAAATAAATTTATTAAAAAAAAAAAAAAGAGAGGGTTCTGGACCGGATTTGAAGGCAGAACAGTCCCATGGTTGAAATCATGGATGTCATGACTTTTCTGGTATGGGAGCACCAGCTCTGTTTTCAATCCTCATTCCACAGTGGATGATTCAGACTCGGGGGAATGCTGAGTGTGATTTCATATTGTACCACTGTTAGTCAGCAGGCTTAAACAGTTCAAGTGAACACTAAGGCGTTCAGTGAACTCTGAATTACACCTCTTCTGCTCACCACCAACCTCCAGATTTCCTCATCGGCACAGTCCTTCAATTCTACCTTACAACAAACTACCTTTCACTGCAGCTGTGTGAGGCATATTTTGGATTTATATTCACATATACAATAAAGATTTTCATTATGCTTACACATCAATTTTCAGAGGACACATCACAATAATTACTCTTACCAAAAGAATACATCAAGGGACTTCCCTGGTGGCGCAGTGGTTAAGAATCCGCCTGCCAATGCAGGGGACATGGGTTGGATCCCTGGTCCACGAAGATCCCGCGTGCCGTGGAGCAACTAAGCCTGTGTGTCTCAACTACTGAGCCTGTGCTCTAGAGCTTGCGAGCCACAACTACTGAGCCTGCACTCTAGAGCCCGTGCTCCGCAACGAGAAGCCACCGCAGTGAGAAGCCTGTGCACGCCAAGGAAGAGTAGCCCCCACTCGCTGCAACTAGAGAAAGCCCGCGCGCAGCAATGAAGATCCAATGCAGCCAAAAATAAAATTAATTAAAAACAAAAAGGGAAAAAAAAATCTTAAAAAAAAAGAACACAGCAAAATGGAATATATGCTGACTCATTCAGGGAGGGATTACTGGTAATTTTTGTTCGCTTCTTTATTATTTTCTGTATTTTCTAAAATTAACATATATTACTTTTATAATTAGAAAATAATATTTATAAAATATATGTTCTCATCAAAATATCTGATTTTTGGGTGACAATAAGGGAAATATTTTATGCTTCCTCCATGTCTTACACTTCTCTATTTTCCCACCAAGTGCTTTTCAAATGGTAAGCACCCAGAAAGGAGTCGGCTTGTTCAAGAAGCACATGATCACCAGAGCTCCCCAAATCTGCCAAAGGCAGAAAATATTGAATTTGAGTTTCCCAATATAATGATTTTATCTGCATTACATATTCTTTCAGAATCTCTTACTCTTTTCATTTATCTTGGTCGGGGAGGCCACACTGTGATACAGCGCAGAGTAACATAGGGTCAGACAACACTGGCTTATAAACACCTCTGCTCTAATAAGCTGTTTGGGTAAGTTACTTGGCTTTTCTGAGTCTCAGTTTCTTCGGCTGCTGTAAGGACTATATGAAGTAATACATATGTAAAGTAATGTGTAAAAGTAATGTGCAAAAGACATTTTATGATTCAGTAAGCATGGCTGTCTTACCATATCAGAGCAGAGTCCTACCAGTCCTCCATGACTATCCTCTCTGCAACCTAAATACTGCTATCAAAATGATATTCCTTAAAATGGTTCTCACTTATTTATTCATAGGCAACGACAGAATGTGATAGCGAAAACAATGAACTAACTCTGCCACTACCCAGCATATGACCATTAGCAATCCACTCACTTCTTTACATCTTACTTTCTCTAACTATAAAACCCTGCACGATGAGATCATCACAAAATTCCCTTCTAGTTTTAAAAATCCTAAGGTTTGATGATTTTACTCTGGTTCAACAAGTCAAATTCCTTTGATTCTTAACTTATTTTACATGAACACTTATATTACCTTATATAGGATGGAAATTTTATGTGCTAAGTTTACATGAACTTACAAAAAGAAACGTTGGACAAAGCACTGTATGTACATTATAAGGAAGAACTTAAATATAAAACCACATCCCAAACAACAGGACATTTGGTGAAACTAAAAGATGGAATAAAAAAAATCAATGCAAATACATAACGGGTTTATCCAATCAATATTAAGTAGACTAGTACTTTAAAAAAGCTAGTTTTTGTTCATCACTTAAAAATTTTTCCTCACATTTTATTACTTATGCAGCAGTAACTTAATTTTCATTATTACGATTCTTCATAAAGAATTATTATATTAGGTTAGGATAGTATCTTATTTGGAAGGCGACTTTGAGCCCATCTGGTCTACTCTGCCTAATTTACAGATGTGAAAAATGGAACCAAGATAGGTAAAATGACTGGCTTGCTTGTGATTACAAACAATTTATTGCAGTCATGGCTAAGGATCATGATTTTCTGACTCAATTTCATCGCTATGAATAGTATGGCCCCCACATAAAACAAATTAGAATTTGTAGGAGAAAATCATATTAATTTCCCATTTTATATTATGATAATCTCACAGAAAAGACAATTAAATTTCAGACAATGCCGTGACCCATGCCTTCTGCTGTGCCTGATTATCTAAAATCTACCTTCTCCAAATCCTGCATTTAAAACACTCATCATGTTTTTAACTCTGTACACCTTATACTGTTGGAAAAAAACAAAACCCATACTTCTATGTCAGCGAGAAAAATAAAGGATGGGAGAAGGGCATAAAGTTCCATAAACGTCTTTTCTGTGGTTACTTATCACCTAGGTGTGTCTCTTCCTGTTTTTTTTTTTTTTTTCCTGTTTTCCTGGATATAGAAATGAAGCTGTACATCAGGGATCAGTTTTAGAGGTTTTTTTCCCCCTCTTCTCTTTCTATGACATTACATTAGCTCTTATGACTTCAACTAGGTATATAATTCCTTCCATGAACTCACTGAGGCCCGAAGAATTTTGGAATTCAGAATTTAGAAAGGTGACATGGTGCACACACCATAAGTTATGCAATATGCTCAGTGGAGCGTGGGGGTAATATCCCGTAATCAACCAAATTAATATTTCTGAAGCAGCAAAATGAATGTTTACTAAATGGGATAAAGGCTATAAATGAGTTCATACTGGCTCAGATTTTACAGCCAAACGAGTCCTTAAAGACAGACAAAACTCTTAGTTTTCAGACCTTTCTGTAAATTAGAATTGCAGATAAAGGCCATGAACTTATATAATTTATCTGGGCTAGCTCCCATCTCTTTCTTTAGTTCTGTTTTTTTTCCTATGCTCTCATCTTAAATCCAACTGACTTGCTATAATCGCAAACTTAACATGCCTAATGTGAAAATTATCTTTATTCTTTTTCAAGATTCTTGGCAATGCTATCATGATTTTCCCACTATCAATATCCCAAGTGATGTTTTCAGCTCCCTCCTCAATCTTATTAGTATTATTTTGTTCATGGTAGTTGGTTGTGCCTTTTCTTTATATTATCACCAACACTTTTAGGGTCCAAATCCCTGTCTTACTTAAGGCAACAGTATGGTAATACAAATTACTATTTAAAAATGTGTTATGCTGTAAAATAAAACCTTATAATATAAACGTTCATGCTGATTTATTTTAAAACTGCAAAAGCTGATCAAACTTGGCCAAATATGATCCTACTTCCAAAAAGGGTACATGCCAGTGGTGGGAGAAGCTTCCTTGTAATAGGCCTCAGGCTAGATGATATTAGGCAAGGAGGAGCACAGGATCCCATTCTTACACTTTAATATTTTTATCTGATTCTATATATGATACTTGTTATATACATGTTCAAATAACTGCTAACAGTGGAGTTCACTTAATAAGAAAAACAGAAGATAGATCCTTCATAAAGAGTTGGGTTCCGGAGACAAAATAACTCCAAGGACTCATAAAAGAACAGTATTCTAGTTAAATGGTTCTGAACCTCTGGTCTAAGAGCCTTCTAAATTGGGTTTGTAATCACCCAAGGGTGTATGTATGTTCTGGGGTCTATGTTTGTGAGAGTGAGTGAGCAAGAAACTGGCAGAAGAAAAGCAAAGATGTACTGGAGTTAGTTAAGCTAAGACCACAATGTGTAGAGCTTAGTGTTTAGACAGCATTCTGTAAAAGGATGTGAGGTAGATCATGACTGCATAAAAAACATTTCCTTTGGAAATTTCCATTAAAAATCTCACAAAATATCTGAGAAATGTCCCTTCTGTATTCCTTTGAGGAGGGGGTTATAGTCTTGATGAAATTAACACTTGATCTTTGATTTCAAGGCATTTTCATGGACTGGTTTGTAACCTTGTGACTAGGACTCTGTAGCCTTGAGAACTTACTTCTCTTCAAGCTTGTTAACAGCTTTTTCTTTTCAGCAATATCACATACCACCCCAAAAGAATATCAATTTTTTAAATTTTGGCCACGCCACGTGGCTTGCAGGATCTTAGTTCCCGGAGCAGGCACTGAACCCATGCCCCCTGCAGTGGAAGTACGAAGTCCCAACCACTGGACCGCCAGGGAATTCCCAGAATATCAATGTTGCCTTCTTCGTAATTATCAGGTAAGAGAGAGATATAAACTATATATAGCCTACAAAGCTCTTGATCACATGCTTAAGAGCAGAAAACGATGAAACAGAACTTAAAGTTTAAGGATTCATGAAGTGAGTAACATTTTACTCTAAGGGATAGTGTTTCCAGAAAGAACATCTGTTGTATACACTTTCGCTTTTGTAGTCACTGGGGTACACATTTAACTTTCCCCATTGAGTTTATATTAATGGCACAGCCTAGCAGCTATAACTGCATTTTAACATTCTTATCAATACCCAAGATTCTGATACAATGTGAAGACGCAAGTGTACACCACATATTCACATCAGCTAAGACTTCATTCAACAAAATTTATGGAATGATTACAAAATACTAATTATTTAAACTGCTGTATTTTTTATATTTTCTAAATATGAAAAAGTTTTATTTATTAGAATAAATAGTTGAAAGGTTTTTGAAACTATACAGCCTACCCTAACCTAACCCCACCCCCATTACAAAGTACTCTGCCATTGTTGGTACAGAGCTTATGGTTATAAAATCAATGAAATCCTATAGCAGAGGATGGGAAGATGGGAAAACATTTGTCATGTTCACAATACACATAACAAGAAAGCAACATGCGAGGTCAAAGTGAATAAATATCTATATATTACTGTTAGGGGACGTGCATTCCATGGTCAAACTTCCCTCTTTAATGACATTACTCAGTTGGATAACCTCCAGCTGATAAAGCTCAACAGAAGATCAAAAGTAGAAATAAAAGATGCAAAAGCTACTCATAACTGCTCTATTTAAAAACAAAAACCAAAAAGAAATGTGGTCTGCTTGAAAAGATGTTTATATTCTAGAAGATACAATATATTAAATAATGTATTATTAAAAGAGGATGAGAAGTTTGATTCTATTTTTGCAATAATCCAATTTTTATAAGTCTTAAAAGTGATTTTAGGAGAGAGTAGGACTGGATAAAAAAAAAAAAAGGACAACAACAAAAATGACAGCAACTGCTCAGAAAAGGAAATCTATTAAAGCTCCACAGAATAATCAATGAGTTCTGAAATTTTTTTTCTCCTCCTCCCCAGTCTATCTATTGATACTTTGCTAAAAATGAATCTGCTTAATGAGGCAGAAGACAGTATACCAGTGGCTTTTTCTGTTGTCAATTTCTTTGACTGTTTCTTATATAGGAGCAGAATTATACAAGGTTGTTAAATGCCCTAACTTTAAATTAAGAATTAAAGATCTGAAATTACTGCATAAGCTATATACATCTATTAAACATGTCACACATGGTAATTTTTAGTATATGTAATAAGATTTATGCACTTTCTGTTTCTCAACAAAATGAGAAGTTCTGGGTGAGGTGCCAAGATACATTAGTTACCGAAGTCTGAAATGAGGTCTGAGAGACTAACATGAGGAAATTTTAAAACAGATGCCTCAAAATCTGTTAGGGGGCCATCCACAAGGTATATATGAGGACTTGATTGTATCAATAGAAGGATATGTGAAAAGGATTTCTCTACGGGGAAAACTGGGCTTTAAGTCTTTCCCACTAACACTAAGCCTAGAGATGGGCTTCAGAGAGACCATGTGGTGAGCATGTGGTGAGCCTAGTATGATCAGTGGTCATTGTGCACTGACATCTGACACATGAGTTATGAGGCATTAGCTACTGACTGAGGCACAAGCAATGAGAGAGAGAGGGGGAGAGAGAGGGAGAGGCAGGCAAAGGTGCACTGAGAGCCAATTATACTCCTACCTACAAGAAGGGCAAAAAATGCAATAGTGTTTCTGTGGACAGATGTGGGTCAAAGAAGAAAGAAAGCCTTCCTGGAGCCATTTGAAACCCTGCCCAAGGGATCTCCAATGACGGCAATGACATTCTAACAGAGAATCTGGATGTACTCATTTCTAAACTGAGATTGTATATATTATATAAAGTTTTTATTACCTCAGAAGGATGGATCAAAAAAAATCACAGACCACTTAGTTTGCATCTTGTATCACAGGAACAAGTTATCCTACTGAATAAATTTTAAAAGCACAGCAGGAGGCAAAAATTCAAGTTGATTTTTATGATTTTGTCAACCCATGAGTTCTAATTTTTCAAGTATGGCTATATAACTAAATTAACAAAGTGACCATAAATTTATAAAAAATGCAATCAAAGAGTATTATATACTTAAAGTTCTCCTATTCTCCTACCTCTTTACTTTCTGTGAGTTCAGTGTACACCATATTTGAGGTAGAAATGTCCTCAAAAGAAGATAAGCTACCAAAGAAAAGCCTGAACCAGCTCTCTTCTAGAGAATTTTTTTGTTTGCTCACCTTGGGACAAGTGATTTCAGTCTGCTGGATCATGATGAGAGCCGAAGCTATGAGAGCTCCTTGCCTCACATAGTTCACAGGGTCATTTGTCATTGGTTCTAGCAAATTAATTGCTTCCTGAAAGCATTAACAAAAAAAACTTTTAATAAAGTTTATATAGCTAAATTTTCAGATTAGTTACTGTCTTTCTAAGTCAATATTTTCATCTAACATTGTAATCACAAGTTAATTTAAGACAACTTGGATGCAACAGTCAAAACTGAGTATGCTTTAAGTTTCAATATAATTGATGGTAAGTGAAAAGGAAGCTTACAACACAAGTGCTCCTGTCTTGGGGTAAAAGAGATAAAAAAGAAAGTAGAAAAAATGAGATTAATGTTTGATAAACACCTATTATTTTCCAGGTGCAGTGGGAGGTATTTTATATATATTATCCATTTAATCCTCTTCATCCTAAAACAACAATAACAGCAATACAAAACAATCTTTAAAAACAAAGAAACAGAGTTAGGTAAAGTAAATTGCCAAAAATCACATAAGTGTAGCAAACTCAGGCCAGTCTGACTCTAAGTATCCAACTTCCTTCAAATACTAGAGTAAGATAATATCTTAAGATGATTTTACAAAATCTAATTTAAAAAATTAAATAAATCGAATGTAAATTGAAACAAACAAAAAACAAAGAGAAACAAAACTCCCAAAACAAAAAAGATTTTACCTGCTAGGAGAATGGCAACACAAATTAAGTCAAATAGGACTAGAAATGATTCCATGGTTACACTTCCCACATATGGTGGGATTTTCCAAAATGTTTACCAGGATATCCCCAATATCATATTCTTCAGAATACCAGTTCTATGAAAACAGGATTCCTTGATTAAATAAGTTTGGGAGCTCCTGCATACTGTGTATCACCCCCTCTTGCGATTCAAAAACGTATCTAGCACACCAAGGGCTCCAGGAGTGTACATATCATAACAAAAGGTTCAAGAAACCTTATTAAAGAAACTACTAGACCTTTGCATAGCCCAGCATCTGTTCATTGTATTTGACCAAGAACTCTTTTGCTCCATATAATTTCTATTACACACCCTGCAGGACCTTTGTTCAGTACCCCTTACAAGATCCTTAGGTAGGTATAAATTTGGAGGAACAAAGCAATTATTTTATATGATTATCAAACTTAATTTAATACAGTATGTCACTTCTCAAATGTCCTTTGATCCAAAGCCAAGTAAAGGAAGAATAAATTGAATCCTTTTTTGGGGGGCGTGGGGGAATGACTTCAGATTTCCTTTCACGTTGATTTATTTACTTAAGAAATATCAGAGCAAGAGACTGGTTCAAGATAGCGGAGTAGAAGGATGTGCGCTCACTTCCTCTTGAGAGAGCACTGGAATCACAACTAACTGCTGAACGATCACTGACAGGAAGACACTGGAACTCACCAAAAAAGGTACCCCACATCCAAAGACAAAGGAGAAACCACAATGAGATGGCAGGAGGGGGGCAATCACAGTAAAATCAAATCCCATAACTGCTGGGTGGGTGACTCACAAACTGGAGAACACTTATACCACAGAAGTCCACCCACTGGAGTGAAGGTTCTGAGCCCCACGTCAGGCTTCCCAACCTGGGGGTCTGGCAACGGGAGGAGGAATTCCTAGAGAATCAGACTTTGAAGGCTAGTGGGATTTGGTTGCAGGACTTCAACAGCACTGGGGGAAACAGAGACTCCACTCTTGGAGGGCACACAAAAAGTAGTGTGCGCACTGGGACCCAGGGGAAGGAGCAGTGACCCCATAGGAGACTGAACCAGACCTACTGCTTGTGTTGGAGGGTCTCCTGCAGAGGCAGGGGGTGGCTGTGTCTCGCCCTAAGGACAAGGACACTGGCAGCAGAAGTTCTGGGAAGTACTCCTTGGCGTGAGCCCTCCCAGAGTCTGCCATTAGCCCCACCAAAGAGTCAGGTAGGATCCAGTGTTGGGTCGCCTCAGGCCAAACAACCAACAGGGAGGGAACCCAACCCCTCCATCAGCAGACAAGCTGATTAAAGTTTTACTGAGCTCTGCCCACCACCAGTCCCTCCCATCAGGAAACTTGCACAAGCCTCTTACACAGCCTCATCCACCAGAGGGCAGACAGCAGAAGCAAGAACTACAATCCTGAAGCCTGTGGAACAAAAAACACATTCTCGGAAAGAGAGACAAGATGAAAAGGCAGAGGGCTATGTACTAGATAAAAAAACAAGATAAAACCCCAGAAAAACAACTAAATGAAGTAGAGATAGGAAACCTTCCAGAAAAAGAACTCAGAATAATGATAGTGAAGATGATCCAGGACCTCAGAAAAACAATGAAGGCAAAGATCGAGAAGATGCAAGAAATGTTTAACAAAGACCTAGAAGAACTAAAGAACAAACAAACAGAGATGAACAATACAATAACTGAAATGAAAACTACACTAGAAGGAATCAATAGCAGAATAACTGAGGCAGAAGAACGGATAAGTGACTTGGAAGACAGAATGGTGGAATTCACTGCTGTGGAACAGAATAAAGAAAAAAGAATGAAACGAAATAAAGACAGCATAAGAGACCTCTGGGACAATATTAAACGCAACAACATTCGCATTATAGGGGTCCCAGAAGGAGAAGAGAGAGAGAAAGGACCCGAGAAAATATTCGAAGAGATTATAGTCAAAAACTTCCCTGACATGGGAAAGGAAATAGCCACCCAAGCCCAGGAAGCACAGAGAGTCCCAGGCACAATAAACCCAAGGAGAAACATGGCAAGACACATAGTAATCAAATTGGCAAAAATTAAAGACAGAAAAATTACTGAAAGCAACAAGGGAAAAAATGACAAATAACATACAAGGGAACTCCCATAAGGCTAATAGCTGATTTCTCAGCAGAAACTCTACAGGCCAGAAGGGAGTGGCATGATATATTTCAAGTGATGAAAGGGAAGAACCTACAACCAAGATTACTTTACCCAGCAAGGATCTCATTCAGATTCAATGGAGAAATCAACAGTTTAAAGACAAGCAGAAGCTAAAAGAATACAGCAGCACCAAACCAGCTCTACAACAAACGCTAAAGGAACTTCTTTAAGTGGGAAACACAAGAGAAGAAAAGGACCTACAAAAACAAATCCAAAACAATTGAGAAAATGGTAATAGGAACATACATATCGATAATTACCTTAAACATGAATAGATTAAAAGCTCCAACCAAAAGATACAGGCTCTCTGAATGGATACAAAAACAAGACCCATATATATGCTGTCTACAAGAGACCCACTTCAGACCTAGGGACACATACAGACTGAAAGTGAGGGGATGGAAAAAGATATTCCATGCAAATGGAAATCAAAAGAAAGCTGGAGTAGCAATATTCATATCAGAGAAAATAGACTCTAAAATAAACAGTGTTACAAGAGACAAGGAAGGACACTACATAATTATCAAGGGATCAATCCAAGAAGAAGATATAACAATTATAAATATATATGCACCCAACACAGGAGCACCTCAATACATAAGGCAACTGCTAACAGCTATAAAAGAGGAAATCAACAGTAACACAATAATAGTGGGGGAATTTAACACCTCACTTAAACCAATGGACAGATCATCCAGACAGAAAATTAATAAGGAAACATAAGCTTTAAATGACACAATAGACCAGATAGATTTAATTGATATTTATATGATATTCCATCCAGAAACAGCAGATTACACTTTCTTCTCAAGTGCACACAGAACATTCTCCAGGATAGATCACATCTTGGGTCACAAAACAAGCCTCAGTAAATTTAAGAAAACTGAAATCATATCAAGCAACTTTTCTGACCTCAACACTATGAGATTAGAAATCAATTACAGGGAAAAAAACCTAAAAAACACAAACACATGGAGGCTAAACAATACGTTACTAAATAACCAAGAGATCACTGAAGAAATCAAAGAGGAAATCAAAACATACCTAGAGACAAATATGACAATCCAAAACCTATGGGATGCAGCAAAAGCAGTTCTAAGAGGGAAGTTTATAGCTATACAAGCCTACCTCAAGAAACAGGAAAAGTCTCAAATAAACAGTCTAACCTTACACCTGAAGGAACTAGAGAAAGAAGAACAAACGAAATGCAAAGTTAGCAGAAGGAAAGAAATCATAAAGATCAGAGCAGAAATAAATGAAATAGAAACAAAGAAAACAACAGAAAAGATCAATAAAACTAAAAGCTGGTTCTTTGAGAAGATAAACAAAATTGATAAACCATTAGCCAGACTCATCAAGAAAAGGAGGGAGAGGACTCAAATCAATAAAATTAGAAATGAAAAAGAAGAAGTTACAAAAGACACCGCAGAAATACAAAGCATCCTGAGAGACTACTACAAGCAACTCTATGCCAACAAAATGGACAACCTGGAAGAAATGGAAAAATTTGTAGAAAGGTATAACCTTCCAAGACTGAACCAGGAAGAAACAGAAAATATGAACAGACAAATCACAAGTAATGAAATTGAAACTGTGAGTAAAAATCTTCCAACAAACAAAAGTCCAGGACCAGATCACTTCACAGGTGAATTCTATCAAACATGTAGAGAAGAGCTAACACCCATCCTTCTCAAACTCTTCCAGAAAATTGCAAAGAACACTCCCAAGCTCATTCTATGAGGCCACCATCACCCTGATACCAAAACCAGACAAAGATACAACAAAAAAAGAAAATTACAGACCAATATCACTGATGAATATAGATGCAAAAATCCTCAACAAAATACTAGCAAACAGAATCCAACAACACATTAAAAGGATCATACACCATGATCAAGTGGGGTTTATTCCGGAGATGCAAAGATTCTTCAATATACACAAATCAATCAATGTGATACACCATATTAACAAACTGAAGAAGAAAAACCATATGATCATCTCAATACATGCAGAAAAAGCTTATGACAAAATTCAACACCCATTTATGGTAAAAACTCTCCAGAAAGTGGGCACAGAGAGAACCTACCTCAACATAATAAAGACCATATATGACAAACCTACAGCAAACATCATTCTTAATGGTGAAAAACTGAAAGCATTTCCTCTAAGATCAGGAACAAGACAAGGATGTCCACTCTCGCCACTATTATTCGACATAGTTTTGGAAGTCCTAGCCACAGCAATCAGAGAAGAAAAAGAAATAAAAGGAATACAAATTGGAAAAGAAGAAGTATAACTGTCACTGTTTGCAGATAACATGATACTATATATAGAGAATCCTAAAGATGCTACCAGAAAACTACTAGAGCTAATCAATGAATATGGTAAAGCTGAAGGATACAAAATTAACGCACAGTAATCTCTTGCATTCCTATACACTAATGATGAAAAATCTGAAAGAGAAATTAGGAAACACTCCCATTTACCACTGTAAAAAAAGAATAAAATACCTAGGAGTAAACTACCTAGGGAGACAAAAGACCTGTATACAGAAAACTATTAAGACACTGATGAAAGAAATTAAAGATGATACAAACAGATGGAGAGATATACCATGTTCTTGGATCAGAGGAATCAAAATTGTGAAAATGACTATACTACCTAAAGCAATCTACAGATTCAATGCAATCCCTATCAAATTACCAATGGCGTTTTTTACAGAACTAGAACAAAAAAGTCTAAAAATCTGTATGGAGACCGAGAAGACCCCAAATAGCCAAAGCAGTCTTGAGGGAAAAAAATGGAGCTGGAGGAATCAGACTCTGTGACTTCAGACTATACTACAGAGCTACAGTAACCAAGACAATATGGTACTGGTAGAAAACCAGAAATATAGATCAATGGAACAGGATAGAAAGCCCAGAGATAAACCCACACACCTAGGGTCAACTAATCTATGACAAAGGAGGCAAGGATACACAATGGAGAAAAGATAGTCTCTTCAGTAAGTGGTGCTGGGGAAACTGGACAGTTACATGTAAAAGAATGAAATTAGAACACTCCCTAACTCCATACACAAAAATAAACTCAAAATGCATTAGAGACCTAAATCTGAGGAAAGACACCATAAAACTCTTAGAGGAAAACATAGAAGAACACTCTTTGACATAAATCACAGCAAGAGATATTTTGATCTACCTCTTAGAGTAATGGAAATAAAAACAAAAATAAACAAATGGGACCTAATGAAACTTAAAAGCTTTTGCAAAGCAAAGGAAACTACAAACACGACGAAAAGACAACCCTCAGAATGGGAGAAAATATTTGCAAACGAATCAAGGGAAAAAGGATTACTCTCCAAAATATATAAACAGCTCATGCAGCTCAATATTAAAAACACAAACAACCCAATCCAAAAATGGGCAGAAGACCTAAACAGACATTTCTCCAAAGAAGACATACAGATGGCCAAGAAGCACATGAAAAGCTGCTCAACATCACTAATTATTAGGCAAATGCAAATCAAAACTACAATGAGGTATCACCTCACACCAGTTAGAATGGAATCATCAGAAAATCTAGAAACGACAAATGCTGGAGAGGGTGTGGAGAAAAGTGAACCCTCTTGCACTGTTGGTGGGAATGTAAACTGATACAGCCACTATGGAGAACAGTATGGAGGTTCCTCAAAAAACTAAAAATAGAATTACCATATGACCCAGCAATCCCACTACTGGGCATTTACCCAGAGAAAACTATAATTCAAAAAGACACATGCACCCCAATGTTCACTGCAGCACTATTTACAATAGCCAGGTAATGGAAGCCACCTAAATGCCCATCAACAGACGAATGGATAAAGAAGATGTGGTACATATATACAATGGAATATTACTCAGCCATAAAAAGGAAAAAACTTGGGTCATTTGTGGATGGACCTAGAGACTGTCATAGAGAGTGAAGTAAGTCAGAAAGAAAAACAAATATCGTATATTAACACATATATGTGGAACCTAGAAAAACGGTACAGATGAACCGGTTTGTAGGGCAGAAATAGAGACATAGAAGTAGAGAAGAAACGTATGGACACTAAGGGGGGAAAGTGGCGGAGGGATGGTGGTGGTGTGATGAATTGGGAGATTGGGATTGACATATATACACCAATATGTATAAAATAGATAACTAATAAGAACCTGCTGTATAAAAAAATAAAATTCAAAAGAGAAAAATCAGAGCGATTAATAAATAATACAAATACCATATAAATGTATTCCTTTTCCTCACTTCCCTGAAAAATGTAGTGCCGTTGTTTAGAAGAGAAAGTTTTGCAAATGTTACTCATATTGTCAATATTGTTTATGAAGTATTCATGATAAAAATATAAGAAAATTTCCAACTTATAAGTTAAAAGACACTAACTTGGCCTTTGAGGTATGTGATATGACCTCAAAGATACATTTTAGACTAAATAGGTGTTTCAGGCTTTTAAGAAACAAAATTAACGTGCCAAGTTTCAGACAGATACGTATTGATACGTAGATCATACAAACTATCTAGAAATAAAGCAGACTTGTTTAGTATGAGTAATGAAGAATATTCATTGAATTAAATTGTCAGATACTGTGTCTCAAAGAACATTTGCTCCTAGATAGCATATTAAGTTTAGAATAATCTGGAAAGAAAAAAATCTAATTTACATTTAACTTATGAGGTCTGACATAAATGTCTACTAAATACCGGAGGGAGAAAATACTTAGTAAAACATCCAACTATATTTTTCCTTTGTTTATAGAACAGATGTGTCCTAGAAAAAAATGAAGGCCTATTTCTATAAACTGTATTTTATACACACAATGACTTTTCTAATAACACTGAAGATACATTCTCATGTAAGAAATTCTCCTCCAAAAGAAATGAAAACATTTAAAAAACAAAACTGTTAGGACAGAGACCACGTCCAACTTGTTCATCATCATATCCTTAAAATGATCTTCCCTTCATCATTCGACAAATATTTACTGAAACTCTACTATGTGCCAGGTCTGACTTTAGGTTTTAGCAGTGAACATTCTGTTCTCAGGGACCTTACATTTCAGTGGAGAGAAGACAGACAATAAATAAATAGGTGTAAAAATATGTCAGGTGGGGCTTCCCTGGTGGCGCAGTGGTTGAGAGTCCACCTGCCGATGCAGGGGACGTGGGTTCGTGCCCCAGTCCGGGAGGATCCCACATGCCGCAGGGCGGCTGGGCCCGTGAGCCGTGGCCACTGGGCCTGCACGTCCGGAGTCTGTGCTCCGCAACGGGAGAGGCCACGGCAGTGAGAGGCCTGCGTACCGCAAAAAAAAAAAAAAAAAAAAGAAAAACAATGTCAGGTGGTGATGAAGAAAAATAAAGCAGGGTAAGGAGACAGAATAAGAATATTGGAAGGGCATGTCTCTATAAATTTTTATACAATTCTCGCCACATATAGTGAAAATGCCTATTTTAATTCCTAGCTTTAATAATGTTTTATGTGACTAGAAAAAAATTATTTGTATCCAATACTAATACTCTTTATTAGAGAAAAAGTCAAGCAAATTAAAATGTAATTCCTGGAATCAATCAATAAACTAATAATTATGCTTTACTTTAGTTCGGACAAGAGATGATTTTTAAAAAGTGGCTCCTTTCTGATGTAAAGACACTGGGAATATAATCATGTTCTTCTTCCCTCTCTCTCTCTCTCTCTCTCTCTCTCTCTCTCACACACACACACACACACACACACACACACACACACACACACACACATGCCTGTGTGCTATTAAAAGAAAAGTGCACCTTTTGGGGAACTGGCCAAGGTGTGTTCATGTGCTCTATGAAAGGCAAAATGTGGTGATTTATGTTATTGCTGTGAATCAAGAATACTTGTTACTAAAGCATTGGTGCATTTCTTTATGACTCTCATGACAAACTGTTTTCAAATCATCAATGTACCTAACCCAAGCCTTTATTTTGTCACTTTTGTGGGCTTAACAAATACCAGGTTATCTATTATGTTCTTGAGAAAACAGGCAAACAGCAGTTAAATATAAACTTAAAACAAACACACAAAAAAATCAAACTGAGTTGACTGTGGTGGCCTCAAATAAGAACTTTGATTTCCACAATACTTATTATGCAAATTAAACATGTAAAATAACAATGTAAAGCCAGAGTAGCTCTTCAAAGAAAAAAATACTATTTCTTCTTTTTAAAGAAATCAATGCTTTCATAAAAAATTCAACAGCATTGTTTTCATTAGAGCCATCCATGTAATGTGGTGGTTTGTTCTTAAACGGCTTTGAGCAATCCAGAATAGTTAAGTGAGGAAGTTCTGGGAAGCTTAACTTGTGAGGCAAGTTAAGTCTTACAGATCACACCACACTTGTATTTTTACAACTGTTACATAAACTTTTCGGCTACAGAAAACAGTCTGGCGCCAGAAAAGAACTGACCGCATTGGCTTTGGCCTTTACCTTGTTTCCTGTACCAGCACAGCAGATGCCCAGGGCCATTGCAGCTCCATAACGCACATGAGGATTGTAACTCTCTGACAACAATGAAACGACACTGGGGCACTGTTCAGGGGTCCTGATAAGAAACAGAGAAAGTGAAGACAGTGGTATAGATAACATATTTTAAATCAAGATGGAAGAATTTTAATCAATTTTTTGAAAGTTATGGGAAACAACAGAGTTATATTTAACACAGAAGTTACAGAATTAAAAATCTCCAACAGAATTCTAATTATTGATATTAGAAAGCTATCTTCAACATTCAGAGAATATATGAAAAGAAAGAGGAACATATCAGTGATCCCTCAACCACAGCTCTGCATCACAGCATTACTCATTCCCTTCTGTCTTCTCCAGGGTGGGGAACAGCCCTACGGGGGGTGGGGGGCTGGGGTAATGGGGACGGGGAACACTGCCCTACGTCCATTCTTATAACTCCTGCTTATTCTGTGTCTTGTTTCAGAAGACAAAAGTCACTTACAGAGACTCCAAGGTGTTTCCAAAGCTGCACAAAAGATTTAAAACTCCCAGTATTACTCTGATTGAATATTAAATTGTTAAATAAGACTTGGTATGAAAAAATTCTGATTTTTTTTGTCTTCAGCAATTATTTTTGTGTTGATAAGAATAGAGAAATTGTTCTTTTCTCACCTTCTTCATATTTGCAGCAAATACAGAAGAGAGGACAACCTTGACAAATGAAGTATCTGATCTCATCTTTGAAGGACTATCCTGTTATAGTGGTCACTCCTGAGGGGGCAGCAGGTTGGGTGTAGTAACTAGAAGAGACTGTAAGGGGAGTTTCTGGAAGGCTGGTACTGATGTTGAACTAGGTGCTGGTTACACACGTGTGTTCAGTTACGAAAATTCATCAAGCTGTAGGTTAATTATGTTCATATTTTTAGATGTATACTACACTTCAATAAAAACTTAAAAAGAGACTATTAATATATTACGTTTCATTAGAACGCTTTTTCTTTTTTCTTTTTCTTTTTTTTTGCGGTATGCGGGCCTCTCACTGCTGTGGCCTCTCCCGTTGCGGAGCACAGGCTCCGGACGTGCAGGCTCAGCGGCCATGGCTCACGGGCCCAGCCGCTCCGCGGCATGTGGGATCTTCCCGGACCGGGGCACGAACCTGTGTCCCCTGCATCAGCAGGCGGACTCTCAACCACTGCGCCACCAGGGAAGCCCAATAGAACGTTTTTTAAAAAAAGTATCCTGTTGTGAATAAAAGCAGTTATTACCTACAGACCAATTTAAATCTATAATTCTATGTTGAAATTGTCCTCTAGCCTCAAACTCCAGTGAATGGTAAATTCAAATTTCAAATGGAGTAGAGCCAAGTTTATGCAAATTGTCTATAAAGGTGGAATTTTGGGGGAGAGGCAAGATAGGGGTAGGCGATTAAGAGTACAAACTATTATGTATAATATAAATAAGTTACAAGGGTATATTGTACAACACAGGAAATACAGCCAATATTTTATGGTAACTATATATGGAACATAATCTTTTAAAATTGTGAATCACTGTTGTACATCTGAAACATATATTATACATCAACCATACCTCAAAAAAGAAAAAAAGGTAGAACTCTGCTATCACTCTTTCTTGAAAATGTTCTTTCTCAGTTTGATGAAGCTAGCTCCTAGTACGAAAAATCTGTAAACAATCTAGTGGCAACAATACAGAAGAACAGTATAAAGAAAGCAATGTACTAGGAAACAGAAGATCTGGGTTCTAGTCTTAGTTTTGTTAGTTTCTCAGTACATGACATCAGGCAAATCACTTAAATTTTCTTTTCTGTAACTAGAGATAATATTTCTTGACTATCATGCAGGAATAATATAAAAACAAATGAACAAATACACATATGCTTTCAGTTAATGAGTACTGAGGTAAATAACAGTAAGTTATATAAGAAGTAAAAAACCCATGTTCTAGTTCCTGTTTTGCCTCTAAATAAGCTGGGATAATTTTAGACAAGGTTCAATTAACCATACACTTTGGGGTCCCTTTTCACATCGGAAAAAGAACGAATTGGACTAAAAGTTCCATAAGGTCTGTTCCACTTTACAATTCCATGGCTTTTAAAAATGAATCAATCATCAAAGGTTTTAAATCAGTGTTCATTATTACAGGACATTTCATCAATGAGAAATATTCCTATGAAATAAAAATGAAATTTTAAAGGTGATATCATACCAAAGAGGTTGCTGGAGAATTACTGTAGTTGACAGCATCATTGTTCAACTTTTTAAAAATAAATAATTAATTAATTTTTGGCTGCATTAGGTCTTCGTTGCTGTGTGCGGGCTTTCTCTAGTTGTGGTGAGTAGGGGCTACTCTTTATTGCAGTGCACGGGCTTCTCAATGCGGTGGCTTCTCTTGTCGTGGAGCATGGGCTCTAGGCATGCAGGCTTAGTAGCTGTGGCTCACGGGCTCTAGGTGCGCGGGCTCAGCAGTTGTGGTGCACGGGCTTAGTTGCTCCGCAGCATGTGGGATCTTCCTGGACCAGAGCTCAAACCTGTGTCCCCTGCATTGGCAGGCAGATTCTTAACCACTGCACCATAAGGTTAAGTCCCATCATTATTTAACTTTTATTTTTCACTTGCATTGGGCTAAGAACTTAAAAGTTCTGTCCATAATTTTTTTTTAAATGTATTTATTTTTATTATTTATTTTATTTTTGGCTGTGTTGGGTCTTTGTTGCTGCACGCGGGCTTTCTCTAGTTACGGCGCACGGGCTTTCTCTAGTTGCGGCGAGCAGGGGCTACCTCTTTGTTGCGGTGCGCGGGCTTCTCATCGTGGTGGCTTCTCTTGTTGCGGAGCACGGGCTCTAGGTGTGCAGGCTTCAGTAGCTGCGGCTCGCGGGCTCTAGAGCGTAGGCTCAGTAGTTGTGGTGCATGGGCTTAGTTGCGCCGAGGCGTGTGGGATCTTCCCGGACCAGGGCTCGAACACGTGTCCCCTGCATTGGCAGGTGGATTCATAACCACTGGGCCACCAGGGAAGCCCAGTTCTGTCCATACTTTGATACTCAAATCCTCTGACAAACTCAAACATCTTATCACATAACAAATTATAAATAAAACCACTCAAGACTGCACGTCTCAAGGGGCAAGGATGGAGACTGTGTCTTCTGTACTTTTTCCCATAAATTAGTGGCACAGTGCTAGGTACTAAAGATAAAATAATTTTTATTACTTAATAAAAGACAAAGGGAGCCAAACTAAATATATATTTAGAGACTTGACCAACAAGTATTTCCTACTAGGTTCAAATCCTAAGGGTTAATCACTGGGAAAAATATCAGGCCCTTCCTTGTTCCCCTCCTCACTTAAGTTTTTAACTCAGCTAGATAATCAAAAATGAGAGAGTTAACAAGTACCTCTGAGTTACTTCATAAGGGCTAATTGTGTGTCTTTTAATTTTATGTGCTTTGAAGTTCCCAGTAGGGAGACCACATAAAGGGCTAGGGAAGGCCTACTTTAAAAAGTAAAACACTGAAACAGGTAACTAAGTTCTGATTTGTTGTTTCAATAAAATTTCTTGGCTTGTAGCTAACAGTCATCTTACCAACTTACTATTTGTACAACCTTCCAGAGAGCAGGAATTGTGCAAGGGCATATGCACAAGTCACTACCATATTATCCAACCATAAAGTGCACATATGAATTCCTTTTTTTAAAAACATACTGGCTATTAACTACTGTTTATTGAATATTTTGCACAACCTCAATATTAAATTGTATTAATCAAAATGCTTTCAAGAATATGTGTCTTTTCTAATCTATCTTCCCTAGAAAAGGAAAAAATATAGCACTATACGTATACAGGCAGAAACACTGTTCTAAGCACGTGGGTTTGGTCCATCGCAGCGGGAATTTGGTGAGGACATAAACCTCACGGTAGTCCCTTGGCAGAGTTATGAATTTATATTTTCATTAGGTAGGTGCCACAGGATTACCATAATGACAAAGGAATTAAGAGTATTCCCTCTGTTTAAGTCCCTTGTACTCCCTACCAACAGACTCCAAATAATCTGAGCAGCATCCTGAATTTTGAAGTGCCCGTTGAACATCTTTAACTAAATAGTCCACAAATACCTCAGTCAATACACAGAATTCTGTACAGAAAGAGGAACAAAGGGCACCCCTCCCCTAAACTGCTTCTCTTTCCGTCATGACTATTCATCTATACACCAAGAAAACTCACATTTTCAATCATTCTATTCTCTCATTCCCCACATCTAATCTGCCCACTCAAGTGAAACCTTTAAATCTTGTTTGTGTTTGCACTGCTTGTTTTAGACCCTGATCATCTCTCACTTGAAATAATACAGTGATTCCTTAAACGATCTCTCTCTTCCTCCTCTCCCTTTCGTTTTCAACATGCTGTGGTAGAAAGAACGTGGGCTTGGAATTTGAAAAACCTGGATTCCAATTCTAGTGCAGCCATTTATTAATAGAATGGCAATCATTAAGTCTCTCTGAGACTTAACTGCTTCATGCATAAAATGATATCTGCTCCACCTTATTTATGCTGGGGAGTTAGTGGTGTGGTAGAGTAGAATACTATACTATAATTACTAAAATCTTAATGCATAACCAGAAATTGCCTTTGGGCCAGAACCAGGAATTTGGTTACTAGTATGCTGTAGTTTGGGCTCTTATTTTTTAAGAAAGGTAAGGCAACTCATACCCAAAAGTTCATTCAAAACAATGTAAAACAAGTTGGATATTAAACCTAGAAAACTGGTTATATACAGGGTTCTGACCTCCAGATTTCCTCACCAACTTTTTAGGGAGCTAATGGCACAGAGAACACTTTACCTACCTTGCCCCTCAGCTGCAGCAAGGACAGGACATTCCAGCGAAAAGTGACTCACAAAGAGCTTATCCTAAACGTATCTTAAAACTTCATTTATTTTATGATCTCCCACTTGTTAAAAGTATTATACTTAGAATAGGGCATTAACAATTTCATGAGGTTTAGAAAAAAATTTTGCCTGCGAACATAAATACAGAGCTTTGCCTGGGAGCCTAACGCAAAGAGCTTTACCTAGTTGATTACCATAAAAGACTGATATAGGTTGTGAGGGCTATAAACTCAAAAGCACATAAAAAATTCTTTTATGTTTCTCAGTCTAATAATAGTTCCAACTCTGACACCTTCTTCAGAAAATTTGTTAAGACAAGGAATGACAAATTCTTTAATTAGCTTAGACATTCAACCTCTTCAAGAGTACAATAAAATCATAATATTCTAGGTTTATTTTAATTTTTCAACAGGCAGCTCTAAAAGGACAAAAGAATTTTTCTAAGCAATGATCGCAATGCAAACATTCACTGAAAGCGAAACTTACATTAATCTTTATCCAAATACATAATACATGTTGGTATATATGTCTAATTTTTAAAACTAAGCTAATAAATGATAAAATTATATCATCACCATCTTGAAACTGGTAATGAATTAATGGACAACAGCATCATTATCAAAGACGCTAACATCATGAAAAGAGAAACAACTAGACCTTACACCTTATGTGCACTGCCAGCCCCTTCTTAATAAAAAAGGAGGAGGAGGAGAGGGAGAAAGGAGAAGGGGAAGGAGGAGAAGGAGAAGAGAAAGAGTGAAATATTGAACCAGAATGTGACCAAGCCTCTAGATCTAACTATCAATTTACAGGAAATATAGAAGACCAAAAAACATTATATTACACACAGGGATGCAACTGAGAAAGAGGGGGGCAAGGCAAGGGAAGGAGAAAGAACCTGCAAATTAATAGAAAATACACTAACTCTTTAATAACAATTCATAAGGCTTTTTTTCAGTTATTTTAGATAATTCTGACTCTCCTTGAATGTTAGCTTTTCTATGTAAACATTTATCTCTTTAAGATAATGTCACAAAATAATTCCTGTAGTTTGTTTTAATGGCTTTGGATCAACATTTAAAACTAAGTATTTAAATGACTAATCCCTGATCAGCAATACAAGTTCATCTCTATGTCTCTGTGAACATATTTAGAAAAATAAATGTCTAGAAATGTTCAAGTCACAGGAAAAATCGTGGATTTTGTTATATTGGCTGGGGATAGTTAGAGAGCAAGGAATTCAACACTTTGATTAGCACAAAATGTGTTACCTATGACTTAGCTTTTCCTCATATTTACATTTTGATATATTAAATTTAAAAGTATATTTACTCAGACAATTACAAATTTGCTAGCTGCATTTGTTCTCAACAATGGAGCTACATGTTGTGGGAATTCTAGCAACATTTCTTGCTCTCTTTATTTCTTGGCTAGTTTATAAAAATTTAAAAAGTGAATACCATTAAAAGAGGGGAGATATTTAACATTTTGAATTTTGTTTTCATCACAACATAAAACATACATAAAATATTATCACAAAAATAACTGAAAAAGAAGAAAACAGTTTCATTTCCCAAAAACACTTCTGTCCTATGAAACTCTGTATCCTAAGCTACTGCTATTTGTAGTTTTTTACTACCGTTTTTATGAGTTTTTTTTTTACCATCAATTTAGTATTTACTGAATTATCTATCTACTACATGTAAAGTACCACAAGGAAAACAAAACCACACAGATCTTGCCCCAAACCTTACAAATTTAGTGCAATCTTTAATGTTTCTTTTTTAACATCTTATTGGACTTCAGAAAACTAAAAATAATTATAGTTTTAGACAAGCTTTTGGTAAGTTTCCAAACAGATTAATTTCTTTCAGGTGCTGCCAAAATGGAGTGAAAATATCTCAAATAGGTGAGAAGAAAGTAGACTGAAAAGATTTATATAAAGAAATTGCTACTTCACCATAATAAGAAACATGGCTCTGAAAAATCTCAGATTGCATTCCTGAACCTAGAGAAATGTGTAACATTCAAAAAGTTACAGAATTATCAGCATGTTTCCCCCTGCCCTTCAAATCATCAAACTAAGAAATGAAAAATTCTCTAGAGGGGGTTCAACAGCAGAATTGAGCAGGCAGAAAAAAGAATCAAATAAGGTTAACTGATAATATTAAGTTAGGTTAATTGAGAATTGAAGTTAGGTTAGTTGAGATTATCCAATCTGAGGAGCAGAAAAAGAATGAAGCAAAATGAACAGAGCCTAAGAGACCTGTGGGTGACACAAAACACACCAACATACGCATAATGGGAGTCCCAATGGGAGAAGAGAAAGAGAAGGCTGAAAGAACTCTTGAAGAAATAATAGCCAAAAACTTCCCAAATTTTGATGAGAGACTAGAAACTTAACAAACTCCAAGCAGGATAAACTCAAAGAGAACAGTGAACAAAAAAGACAAAGACTACATTCTAGTAGGAGAAAGACAATAAACAATAAATGATAAAGTAAGTAAAAAGGTGAAGTTCTAAGGAGAACCAAAAAAGTAAATCAAGGTAAGGTGTATTGGAAGAGCCAAGAGAAGGGGGCATTTTGCAGTATTCATTAGAGTAGTCAAGGCAGGCTTCAATGATAGGTGATATTTAAGCAAAGAAAAGAAGGCAGTGAAGAAGTGAGCCAAGTGGCTATCCAGAGAAGGAGTATATTAGGTAGAGGAAACAGCTCAAGCAAGGGCCCTGTGGGGGAATGACGCCCAGCATGTTTGAGGAGTGGCAAAGAGGCCAATAGTTCAAGTGTAGTGAAGAGGGGAAGAGTAGTTGAAAACAGGGCCAGACTATAGGAAACTTGGTTTTTACTATGAGTGAAGTGAAGGGCAGTCAGGATTCTAAGCAAAGGAATGATATGATCTGACTTGTTTAAAAATGGTAATTTTGGCTGCTCTACTGAGACCAGAGGGCAAAGGTAGAAGAAAGAAGATGAGTTAAGAGGCTATCTCACAAATCTGGTTAAGATATAACTGTGACTCGGTGGTAGTCATGAACATGGGGGAAAAAGTTTGAAATTTGGTACATATATTGAAGTAGAATAAACAAGATTTCCTGATGGTAAGACGTGAAAAAAAAGAGACTGGAAGAATGCAACGGCCTTTAACTGAGATAAAGAAACCAATAGATAGAACAGATTTGGAGGGAAAGGGCAAAAGTTCAATTTTGGACATTTTGAGTTTGAGATGTTTTTAGACATCTAAGGGAAATACTGAGTAGGTAATTGAATGTAACAGTCTGGAGTTTGAAGGAAAGGCCTAGGCTAGAGATACAAATTTGGGAGTTTTAGTATATAGGTAGTATTCAAAGCCTTAAGTGTGTCTGAGATCACCAAGTGTGAAGGGAGAGGAGATCCAGAAATGAGTCCCAGAGGAGCCCCAATATTAAACAGGTTGACATGAAAGAGAACAAGTAAAGGAGACTACACAGGAGTAGTAATGAGGTAGGAGAAAATCCAACAGTGTGGTCTAGTGGAAGCTAAGCAAAGAAACTATTTTAAGGAAGGGGAAGGGGAAATGATCAACTGGGTCAAATGCTGCTGTGAAGTAGGCAGAGCAGGTTACATCACCTCCTTTTTACACATGTAGAAATTAAAGCTCAGAGAAATTGGTTTGTCTGAGCTCCTAACCCTTAAGTATGCTGCTTGTCTCATCTCATGACCACAAGATCACAGTCATTGGGCTGGAAATAGAGTTTTAGGAGTTTTTTTCAACAAGTTAATGGAAAACCGTAAGAGTGAATGGAAGGAGAAAATGAAGAAGGAGAAAAGTCAACAGGATAGGAACCTCTGAAAATCTACATATTAAGAGGGTAGAATAAAACTTAGAAAAGATTCTGTAAGAAAGACAAAGAACGCAGGCAGGATAAGGTGTCTTTGGTTTTTTTGTGTGTGTGTGTAGGAACCTCCCTCCCTCTCCTGGACCAGCCCCTTCTCTCCACCCACCCACCCCACGGCCCCCCAGTCCATTCTCTACTCTGTTGCCCAACAGCAGGTTTCCCCTGAGGTGCATGGAAGCCACAGGAAGCAGGCCTTCGTGCTGCCTTCAGGACCTTCGCCTAGGCCATCCCCTCCCACCCCTTGGTCTGACACCCTCTGGGCTCATCTTTAGGCACCTGTCCCTCCCGAAGTATTCCTCCTGTTTTAGCTGTAACAGCATTTATCACACTGCGCAGAGGACCGCCCTGTTCCCCGCGCAGTCTGCAGGGTGGAAATACTGTGGCAAACACACCTCTCAGAATTACTAGAAATTGACCTTCCCTCTCTGAGCATGCTGCCTTATCTGTAAAACAAGATACTGATAGTCTGTGATTATGGTGGGGATTGAATAAGATTTTTTAAAGCAGCAGGTACTGCCTACGTTGGGTGCAAAATGAAATGGGAGCTTTAAAAAAGAACTTCTGACAGCTGCAGCTGTTCCTTGCAAACTGCAGGACACGGATCCAGCCCACGACCGCAGTCTTGTGTAGTATATTCAGGCCGCACTGAACACGGGACCTGCAGGCGGCGGAGCGGACTGTGTTGATGGAACAGAACCTAGAACTGGGGCGATGGGCTGAGGCCCAGCGGTGACAGGTCGCTTCTAACGGCTCCCGGGCACCCAGAGCCCGGAGCTGCACTGGGGTGCCGGGTGCCATGGTTCCGGGGTGCAGAGGTTCCGGGGTCTCGAGGTCCCGGAATCCCACGGTCCAAAGTGCCGGAACGCGACCCAAATCCAGCCCCGACCGGCGGCCCTAGCGCTGACGGCCCCGCCCCTCAGATAAGGTGTCTTTGAAGTAAAAAAAAAGATACAAGTTTTAAAGAGAAATGCTCAGTCAATAGTGATGAATACTGCACAAAATCAACAATTGGTGTTAATTAGTGACTTTCTAAGAGTTATTTTAATAGAATGTTGGGGATAAAAATCTGATTACAAGGGTTATAGATTGGGTGGGTAGTAAGAAGGAAAAAGGATAGGCAATTCTCTAAAGAAGTCAAATGATGAAGGAAAGAGACTTAAGGGATAAGGAAAGGTTTTTATTTTTCATTAACTGTAAACCTGAGCATGTCTGCAAGAAAGAACTTAAAGCTGAGGAAATGAATATTCAAGGCATGGATTCTATGTGTGAAAAAGAAGATACTTTATTCAGCAAGATTGCAAAGAATTACCATAAAGAGTTGGGACTAAGGATTTAAGTAGAAGTTAGTTATGGTAAAGAGGAATGACAACATGATCCCAAACGATAGGATGGATGAAAAGAAAGACATTTTAAGAAGTTGAAAGGTGACAGAGCTTTCAAATGGGTCTAAGTCTTTCATTAAAATAAGATGTAAGAGACTTCCCTGGTGGTGCAGTGGTTAAGAATCTGCCTGCCAATGCAGGGGACATGGGTTCAAGCCCTGGTCTGGGAAGATCCCACATGCCGTGGAGCAACTAAGCCCACGTGCCATAACTATTGAAGCCTGAGTGCCATAAGTACTGAAGTCTGAGCACCTAAAGACCGTGCTCTGCAACAAGAGAAGCCACCATAATGAGAAGTCTGGGCACCACAAGGAAGAGTAGACCCCACTCGCCGCAACTAGAAAAAGCCCGTGCGCAGCAACCAAGACCCAACACAGCCAAAAATAAATAAATTAATTAAAAAATAATAATAAGAGGTAAATTCAGTCACCAGGGAAGAATGAGCGAAGTTTTAGCTCTTTCACTGATCTCGTCAAAGAGAGTGAACAAGAAAGGAATTAAAAAAAAAAAAGCCAAGAAATATTTGAGCTGCACTGAGGGTCCTGTTGAAGTGAGTTAGTCTTAGCTGTACCATATCTATAATTATCAGTATATGCGTTTGCACCCCTCATGAAATTATAAATTATATTGATATAAAGGCAGAAAATGTTTATCTTGTTCATCACTGTATCTCCACAAGCTAACGGAACTCAATGAATACTTCGCAAATGAATAAATATGTAGTGGACACAATCCGCATATTGTCAAAAATTCCTTAGTGTGTTAGTGTTTGAAAGATACTATGACTGAGAGATAAAAAATATCTTTGACTGATATTTAAGTTGTCAAGATATTAGACTGTCCCTTGAAGTAGAAGACAGAATCTGTTCAATAAATTAAAAGGCATCAGGGATAAAAATAAGTATTTTAGAAAAAAAAGTACCAATTAGGTGTTTTGGTTATGGTCAGAGTTTGAGTTTGACCTTTAAGCTACTTTAGTAAGAATTAATTTATCTGGAGTTCTTGGTAAATGAGATATTCTACACAAATAAAGTTTCCAGATATTTGAAATCTCATTCTACCATTTAGAATCATACTTTTATATTTTTTTGTCATTTTGGATGAAAATTAAAAAAAATGCATTTCACGTATTCCTGTCATCCAAAACAGAGCTGAATAAAGGTGATTTAACCTTTATTAAATATATGGTAGTCAACACTATGGTATCAATTACACCACAGAGTTGTGGAGGGCTGAGTTATGAGAGCTACAAGTCTCTATTGTGAGTAGACCTACACGCCTACACTTGTTAATTCCTGTTTTTTAATTGGCCCCCTTTGCTATTACCAAAGTGCTTGTCCACCTCTTAATCTGTTACTCTACTCTGGAGAAGGGAGGGAAACGTGTTTGTTAAAACTGTCTCAAATATTAAAACAATAACAACAGAAAAAACCGTCTGAAGAGTGAATTTATCAATGGATATTCTTTTGTACTATTTAGATTTACCACCATGTGCAAATGTTTGTTTTCATTAAAGATGGGGGACAGAAGTTTTTGTGAGTGTGTTCAGAGCAAGAAGATTTGGAGTGGGGACTTACAGACAGCCTTCTGCCTAATGTGCGTGAGGTCTTAGAACACAGGTTTAGTTATTTGCCAACTGAGAGATTCATCTACCCTTTTATTATTATTATCTTGCTTTCTCTCCGATTATCAGCTATGCTTCTAATAACTCAAGGTTGCCAAATAAGTAGTTGTTCTAGCTAGTTATGTCCTTTAGCCATTAAACTAATTAAAAATACAAAAATAAAATAAAAACATTCCAAGAACCAATTTTAACTACTTTTAGTTAAGGTTTAAAAAAAAAAAGTGAGGGACTTCCCTGTGGTCCAGTGGTTAAGAATCTACCTTCCAATGCAGGGGACACAGGTTTGACCCCTGGCAGGGGAACTAAGATCCCACATGCCGTGGGGAAACTAAGCCCATGAGCCTCAACTACTGAGCATGCGAGCCACAACTAGAGAGCCTGCGTGCTCTGGAGCCTGCGTGCCACAACGAAAAGATCCCACATGCTGCAACCAAGATCCTGCGTGCTGCAACTAAGACCCTATTCAGCCAAAAATAAAATAAATAAATAAATATTAAAAAAAAAAGAAAGTGAGTGAATGTGGGTGAGAAGGGTCGGCATTGGCACAGTATTATAAAATAATAATGTTTGGTATTTTTATAATATACTCAATGAATATTTTAATAAATTTATCTGTAAACACAAATCAATGAAGGTTTCTTTCATACAAGTCTTTTCATTAAATATAATGATGCTATTTTCAATCTGACATTACTTGTTTTGCAGATACCTATCTGCCTGCATGAGCACAGGGGTCAAATTGTGGTTCAGAATAAAGCAGTTATTTTAAGATATTTTCATAGTCCTGAAGAGAAATTCTGGCACATTAAAATCCATCTGATTGTTCTTGAGGATTATTTTATTCGTTTTCACCCAAAATTCTTAGTAAATATTTTTTGTAAAATATTGAATTTTGAGTTAAAATAAAACAAATATTGAATAAAATCTGAAGTGCTCAGTAGAACTGAAATGAACAAAATATTTTCCAATAACTTTCACACAAGGGAAGGAATATAAATTTGAAACAGGGCATAAATGCTGTTGCCAATGTAGAAGTAATTAAATAATTTTAAACTATGAGCAATCTATGATGATCTTTATTTATTTTTTTGCCACATGGCATGCGGGCTCTAGTTCCCTGACTAGGGATCGAACACGTGCCCCCCTGCAATGGAAGCACAGAGTCTTAACCACTGGACCGCCAGGGAAGTCCCCTATGATGACCTTTTAAAAGGAAACCTTGAGAATGCTGAAGTTCTAGTACTAAGCTAGTCTTACAGTTTAAGGAAAACTCAGATAGAATAGCTGATAAGACTTTTACACTAATTTTCTGAAATAAGGCAGAAATGTATTTTCATTATATATCACATACTTTCCCCAATGTATCTGTGAAAAAAAAAAACTGCCAATGAACCAACTCCCAAATCCAGAGGCCATCTTTTTAAAAGCAAGCAATGAAAAAGTCTCTTCTAAAACTTATGTAAGCATGTAGAATTCAAACCTTTCTGTGTTCTTCTATATAAGGTTGTAACCAGAGCAAATTAATTGTGTTCCACAACAAAGGCATAAAAGCTGGATAAGAATCTTGTTTCACTGGTAGAAATTAGAGCTCTGGAAATCACTCTAAGGTTCACTGGGCAGAACCTTCACGGAATTAAAGCTCTAGTATCTCTAGATTGTATCTTATTCTTTCTCAAATGGGAAAAACAGCCTAGGGTTAATCTAAAACAGAACTACGTTAAGCTAAAATGACAGAGTTTATTACAGTCCCCCCAATATTAAAGAGAGCTCTTAAGAATATAACTTGAATAAGGGTCACGAACTGGTTTAACATACTTAACTAGTGATTTTATGAGTTATAATGCATGCTGCTACTCTCTAAAAATGAATGTATCAAAGATGAAATAACCTCCTTGGCACGCTTACAGCTATACAACACATTTGTTTCATTGCTTTCAAGCACCAGTGCTGGAGGCTCAGAATAAGTCAATGGGAGGAGGACTTCAGCCACAGCAGCATCTGGTCTACTGAGCAGATAAGATGACATGCTTGGGAGAGTAAAGAGCAAGCAAGAGGTAAGTATTTAACAAATAAATATAGAGTTGATCTAAAGAGTTTTCTTTTTTACTTTCTTCACAAACTCTGCTACCATAATCTTTTATTTCTATTCAGTGGTTAAAAAAACCAAAATGAAAAATTTACAAATGTTAAAGGGGAGATTTTTAACGTGGGATTTGTAGATTTTATGAATAAATGATTTAATCTTCCTCTCAGCTTCCCCTCCTTCCCTCGGAAACTGGGAAGGTTAAGAAAAAAATTACTACTTAAAACCAAAAAAGAACTGGTTCAAATTTGGCATAAAGCGATAAACATAAAGTGATAAATTTGGAAAATATTTGTTGCAGAAACATGCTTTCTTCGAAGGATGAAATAAGTAAAAACAAGTATCTGGATTCTAGTAATACGTATTTTCTCCCCTTCTTTCAAACTAAAGGAGTTATAAAATGTTTTACAAAAATGGCATTTATATCAGTATTAAAATAAACCTGCTCAGACAAAACCCAATTACAAATAAGGATTCCTAGCTGGTAAATCATTTATTTATACGTTAGGGGGGCTTGGAGTGTTTCTAGGTAGATGGCCAGTGTGTATGAAAAGTTCTATTCAGAACTATTTGGTGCTCTGATGTTTCTAATCTTCTGTACATATTCTAAAGTAAAGGTAAAAAGACATTCAAGGGTCAGGAAACACCTAGGTTTTTATTATACCACTGAAAAAATTAATATATCTCGTTTCATTAATTGGAGCATACCAGGCATACGTTTATGAGGATTGGCTGCATTGTCACAAATGCACAAGAGACCTATTGAGAAGGGAGGGGCTACTAATAAATTCAACTTTTTAAACTGGGTTTTGAAAATAAAGAAATAAAATAATGCAATTGACATATTTTTATATCTAGGGGAAGCTCTCTGGCATTCAAATTCAAACTCGACTCCACCACTACAAGAAAAAAAAAGAGGGAGAGAGAGAAACCAAAAATATAGTCTTTTTTTCACAGCTATCAGTTTCTTTCACTAAGCCTTCGGAAACCGGAACCTCTGCAGAATACTAAACACTCGGGCCTTACCTACAGACATGGACAAATGTACGTATGCTCTCATTTTATAGAACTTGAAATTCTTTTTTTAAGGAAGGAGTCAACTTTGGCCTTGAGTATTTGGCATGGGTACAAAGGCTTAAAAATGCAGATGACCAGCTTAGCTACTGACCATGCTGACCACTGTCTGGAATCGGAAAAAATTAAAGAGAAACAATGAATGGCTCTCTCTTATAGAATATTCGAATGACGCACAATTCCTGAGCACATTTTGCAGAGCTCATTTGACCATTTAATCTCTTCTAACTGGTCTGGATTACAGACAGAATCGATACCAGACGAAATGAAACAGATTGTTGAGGAACAGGGAAATAAGCTGCACTGGGCAGCTCTTCTGATACTCATGGTGATAATACCCACAATTGGTGGAAACATCCTCGTTATTCTGGCTGTTGCACTGGAGAAAAAGTTACAGTATGCTACCAATTATTTCCTAATGTCCCTGGCAGTGGCTGATTTGCTGGTTGGATTATTTGTGATGCCGATTGCCCTCTTGACAATAATGTTTGGTAAGTATTTCATTTTGTTCCTGCCATCAAACCACCGAACTATGGTATACTATTAGAGAAACAGATACTCATTTAATCTTTAAATATGGACTTGCACTATTTAAAGGTACAGTGAGTAAACAGTCCCTCATTTTTCATCATTTTCTATGGCTGATAATCAGTTTTAAAGAGCAAAAAATAATTTCTTGGAAACAATTCCATTCCCTCCTCAGCCACCTAACAAAATCATTTAAAAAGTCATCCAAGTTAGCAATATTCATATATTCTGCATACATTACCTAAAAATTATTGTGAAGAACAGACCTATACTTTACCCCATTACTAGTACTTTTTTTTTTTCTTGATAAAGCAATATCTAGGACACTGCTGTGACAGTTAGTGTGCTGGGTTAATTATTAATAATAAGGTCTTTGAATCACTGAATTCCGATATAAATCTCTAAACCCCAATTTAAATTGGAATTGTTCTAAAAAGTCTTGTTATATCTCTTTATAGTTTGTGTACGTAAGACTTAAACACAAGTCTTACACATATGTCTTGTTAACAAAAAACTATGTTTAGTTGCTGAAGGAATGGTCTGGCTCAGAGCATCTCAAGAGATGATCCATCTGTTTAATTTTTATGATTTCTGACCATTTATGTCCTTGATATATGTTAGAGGAATCAGACCTCTAAGTTACTAAAATAAGGGATCAAAACCTGAGTTATTACAATAATTTAAAATATAATTAGAACTGAAATCTTAGTTATAATATTGATAAAAAAGATAACGATATTAAAAGGATATAAGTAGTTTCCTATTCATGCATATCATCTCTAGTTAGAGAATTTGGGTACACACAAATAATTCTGATGATGAATTATGAGGGCTCTTAAGAATCAGCATTAAGAGAATATTTAACTTATTTAATGCTTGACATTAATTGATATTCCATTCATTAATTGCTTAAGAAAAAATGATTATTTGTAGCAGATAGGGCTTCTTGGAATTGCTTATATGGTGAAGATAAAAATATTTCAGGTTATAGAAGTAAAATTTATTAACTAGAATATATATTAGAAGGTGAAGAAAAACTGCCATTCAAACTATTGTATTCAGGTTTAAATGTTACATTTTTATAAGTAAGTACAGAAAGATATCTAAAAGTAAGTACTTGATCCCCCATATATAATCGGATGGTGACGGGCTAAAACTTCCCATTCTAAATCAACTCTTATCCAGGCTTTAAATTCTGTGGTAGGACATGCAGTAATGAATAAGGTTTTCTGCTTTAGAAGACTCTCTAATCATTAATATTGCCTGTCTATACCCCTCCCTTTTACAAATTTGCAACCTTTTGAATAATCTAGTGCTACACATAACCATGGAAAATAATTAAGAAATCTTACTCTAAAGGAGAACCTAAACAATCTTAATTCTGAATAAAGTTTAAAAGAAATAAATGAGGATTATGCAGGAACATTTATGCATATATGGTAAAGACTGTATAGGCATTGATTCAAACTCTTATCTCCATGCACACAATAGTTTAATGTGTCAAATCACTCTTTAAATTGTGCTTTGCTAGGCGTACAAAAAATATTAAAATGCTCGTCTCATACTACCACAAAATTTAATTGACGTTATGTTGAATAAATGAGATTGAAGTGAATTTTAACTTTAAAATCCATGAGTCCATCAAACATCTATTAGTCTTTGCAAAATACTGTGGTAGATACTTAAATCAACAACTAAACAGTTAAGGAATCTTAAAAGGCAAAGTTTCATGGCATTAAATAAGCTGACAAACAAAACACAAAAGCAGACAACAGTGATAATCCCATGTATTCCACAGGAAAACAGTAGGTACATAGCAGCTGAAAACTAAGTTTATATTTAAATATTTGGGGCCCAAGATATTCTTAGCTGTAAGAGTCAGCAGAAAATCCAACATATTTTAACACAAAATATGTAGAATGTCTTCCTATGTCTGAAATAATTATTACATTTTTAACCTAATTTCCTTCTTTCAAATGTAAATTTTTAATTACAAAATAAACTCTTTCATAGACTGAAACACTTCTACTATCAGTAATTAAGCTATATAGAAAGGTTAGTAGATTTTTAAAAATAAACTAACCTGGGAACTTAACCACTATTCAAAATATTACTGAATTAATTCATTATTGAAAACATTATTCTATTTCTATGAGAAAATATATGAGAAAATGCATGTTGCCCTCTAAAAAGCTTCAAAAGGATGCATTCATAAATTGGGAACTGCACATATTATAAATGGGGACCTGACTTCAAACACTAAGAGTTTTTGATAGCCTTTCATGTGTTAACAAATACTAAGACTTTCTAAATTAATGCATTTATAAGAATTTCTATAATCTTAAAATGCAGAAGTAGATTTTGTGTATTTTTCTCTCATTATAGGGATAATCTTCAGAACTTCTGAAGTCTGTACAAACAAAAGTGTCCCTGGCTCTGTAAACATAAACAAACTAATTACCACTATGAATGACATAAGTTATTTTAGTTATCTCACGGAAATTCAATGACAGTAACACTGAAACTTTATATTCTAATAAAATGTAGTTTTTAAAAAAGAGAGCACTGAAAATTTTAAAGTGGCTTTTATACTGAGAAACATTTTATTGAACCAAAAATTTGTATAATATTTGATTATATATTATTTGAATTTCTTCCAAGATTATTATGACTGGCAGGCAAAACATGGTCTTTCAAATTGTGCTACATCAACTTTTCTGTCACTTCTTCCTCTTTGGGAGCATTGGACTTAACCTTTACTTTCCAGTTTTTTACTGTTTTGTCTATAATTCTTAAAAATCATGATCACAAATTAGTAGCTTATAACATAAGGCTTGAAGTTGCCTAGGTTAGAAATACTTGAGTAGGACGCAAAGGAAAACAGAACATCATATGCCGATATAAAAAAGAAAGATTATTCACAGTTTAAGAACGTCTCCGAACTTTGCCTTCTCTCATGAAATAAATGATTAAAAATGTAAAGGGAGTAAATACAGCATTTGGTCATTCATTGGTCATTACTGGCTTATTTACAACAAGTTTTAATCCATGTCTCATGATCTGTAAGTTGAAACAGTATCTGTGGTACAGTTGAAAGAGGGTGTATAAAATGGCTGAAAGATGGGGGTTTGAAGCAAGATACCCTAGGCTTTGAATCCTGGTTCTCTTGTATTGGCTTATGCAAGTCACTTAACAACATATCAGAGTTCAATCACCTTGTCTGTAAAATGGTTATGCTACATCTTCCATTGCCAATATCTTGTGAAATTGTCAAGTAGGTCCCAGCACGTTTTAGGCACTAATAATTGGCAAGTACCAGTACAACATGCAAAGGGTTTATATACTTAAATATAAGATTTAGTTTGGATGTGAGTTTCACCAGAGATGAGATAAATGTATAGCAGTAAAAGAAAAACAAATCAGTTATTCATTTATGCAGTGAAATGCTGCTCTACCTAATTCTTAAATGAGGGAGCAAAGCAATTAAAGGCACTTCTTTTTGGAAAGTGGAAATTTTAAAAAACCAAGGAAAAATTTTTGTAAGTATTAAATCACTCGAAACGCTTAAAACACTATATTGGACATCTAACCCCAGGATACCTCATATGCTCAAATGTAACGAAAAAACAAGAATAACAAAAACAAAGCAGAAGCTTTGTAATAAAAATTTAAGCATTGGTCTAGGTCTGTCTTTTCCAGAAGATAAATATAGAAACATAAGAATTTGAGATTAAAAAAACTATGAAAACTATGTCCTTTTTGGACATTAGAGCCATTTAGGATTTGTCCTGCTCCAATACATTCATGAACTATTTACCTCCACGAACATAGTCCTCTTGGGATGGCTTTAAAAATAGTCTTTAAATCCTTAAAAGGGAAATCTTTTATGTGCCAGATTCAGAGATTAATGTCAATTACTTTCCAAAACAAAAAAACGAACAAAAAGGCATGGCAATGTCTGGCAATGCACATAGGTTACTTATGCTTCTTTGCCACATATATAACATAGTTAAAATTCAACTTTAGTAAAAGGCATACTTTCATGACAAATTTAATTAAAAGTTGAACAGTTAAACATGTTCTCATGCCCTTTTTTTGAAGTACAGTTTTAAGTTTAATTGGATGCACGCACTCTTGCTACAGCAGGCAGGAAGACAAACATACCAGGTTTTATACTGATGATATGGCTCATTGTTTCTAAGTGGGAGTGTTTTAATGGTTGGGCTAGTTGGCTAGTTTCTGTCAAACAATAATAGTAATAAGAACTAACATTTTGAGTGCTTTCTCTATGCCAGATATTGTTCTAAACACTTTACATGTATTATTGCATTTAATCCTCAAAGCAACTCTATAAAATCAGTATTATTATTATCATCCCCATTTTACAAGAGAGGAGATAAGAATAAGTAAGTGGCAGAGATACAATTTGAACCTAGGAGAACTGATTCTAGAATTCACACTCTTAACCTCTGTTACACTGCTTTCTCAAATGAAATGAGAAATTATATCAACCAAAACTATAATATTTGGCAAAGACAACATTTATATCTCAAATAACTCTATCGAACAGGAGGGCCATAGAATTTTCTCCAGGGACAAGGCAGAACCCAATATTTTTTTAAGGTTATATTTCATATTAAATGATACAGAATATGTGGGTCTTAACCAATACTTGCATGAATCCTTGAAATGATTGCCAGACATCTTTTCTGAGGAAGATATTAGACATAGGTCTAAGAAGTTACTGAACCTTCCCTGGGAGACAAATAGAAACGTATGTAACTGAACGGCAGTTCTACCACCCCTTATGTATGATGGTACAGCACACAAGTCTTCATTTTAAACAAGATATTTGTGCTACTAATATTTTTAGATAAATAACAAACTGTCCATGATCCAAGACTCATCTAAGACTTGTTTTGCTCCTATAATTATCAATTTGTAATTATTTTAGGCACCCAAAGAAATGCCATTATTCAAACCTTATTGGAAGTAAATTCCTCTTTGAGTTTAATGAAGTGGATAGGGCAACGAGGTGGGAAGTGGGATTTGTTTTTGTTTTTGTTTTTTTTGCGGTACGCGGGCCTCTCACTGTTGTGGCCTCTCCCGTTGCGGAGCACAGGCTCCGGACGCGCAGGCTCAGCGGCCATGGCTCAGGGGCCCAGCCACTCCGCGGCATGTGGGGTCTTCCCTCTGCGGCACGTGGGATCTTCCCGGACCGGGGCACAAACCCGTGTCCCCTGCATCGGCAGGCGGACTCTCAACCACTGTGCCACCAGGGAAGCCCGGGATTTGTTTTTCAGAGAAATTTTGTGTGCTTTCTTTTTGTGGGACAACAAATACTATATAATTTAAATGTCTTCCCCTTTCTGTATTAGCTTTTATTAAAAAAAAGTCTAATTTAGAGCCCCAGCAGTAATTAATTTAGTTTAAGTACCTGATAACTTATTTCCCTTAGATTCTTTCTTTCTTTTTATGTTCCATTTAAAATAATACATTACATTCTTATGGAAATAAGTTAGACATAATACATTATAACAAATAAATGAAATTATAAATCCTTAAACCAAATTAAAACTCCTAATAAAAATAACATATAAGTTTTTGAATAGCTAACCTATCTCACCATACCAAGTTAACCTTTTTCAGTTACTCTGAATAGTAAAAAACTTTTCTGACCTTGAGCCTATCAAATTAATACTATTTAGAATGAAAATATCTGGACTAGAAAAAATCCTTTCATAAACTGAGAATGTCTAGAACTGTTTTTAACTTGTATAAATTATTGTATCATGTGATTTCTACTTTAGGCAATTATTTTAGCTTTGTATAAAAGATACCTATTTAATGCAGTCATCTGTTACTTTTATATTAGTTTCATAAAAACAGTCTATTCACTAGTATTTCATGAAACTTGGAATCATAAAGGTTAATCAAAAAGATCCATCACTCTTAATTCTAAATCTCAGTCTCTTTCTTTCTTAAAGAAATTTCTCTATCACGTTTCAACATCTCTACTATTATCAATTAAGAAAGCACTCAAGTAATAAAATTTTAATGATCTGCATTAATTTTAATATCCACTATCCACTTTCTGTTCCAAAATTGAAGTTTATAAAATAAATTCATTATGTTGGAAAAGGAGGCTAACAAGGTTTCACAGGTTTGTGAAAACCAGCACTAAAGAGCTTTCCCTCTTAGCTCACAATTAGAAGTATGTGGGTCAGGCAGTTCAATTCCAAAGACATGTACTTTTCATATGAGAATTCTATTGTGGCTTCCTACTCACGGCTACTAGATTTATGACTAGAATTTTCCAGACCTTAATTTAAAAAAATATAATCCATAATTAGAATAGCTAAATAGGCAAGTTTAAATTTATTAGCAACCCACTTTGAAAGATGATGGAGATCATGCATTTAAAAAAAGGAAGCCTATAAGAAGATATAAGATATAAGACATTAATTATCTGCCTTTTAAAATCCTTAACTATGATTAACATCTCTGGTTGTAGCTCTAGGCTTGAGTATTTTTCTACTTCCTACTCAGTTCTAAATCTGAACTTCAGGATAGTTGAAGATGAAGCCTCACTTCAAGTAGCTTCCACTGCAAAACTATCTGTCATGGATGATTCTTTCCACTCTAGACCATAAGTTTGCTTAAGCTCAGGTCAAAGAGTACATTGCTGCCTTTGTTCAAGGTCCTTTTCCACTAGTTAACAGGAAAACTGAACACTACGGCTAAGAGGGAGAAAGTCTGATTGATTAGATTCATTCTAAACACACGTTTCTCTGCCATACTTTATTTCTTTGTTTATTTTGAGCGGTCTTGCATAAGTTTGTTTCTGTGAGGAATTCTGAGTGCCTATCCTACGCCAGCAAACTCAATACACAACCTTTTCAAGAAAGCAGTGCTTCTCAAACACTAATCTGCATACAGATCACCTGGGTATTTCCTTCAACTGCAGTATGATTCAGTACCTAAGGGATGAGGCCCAAGAGCCTGCAGTTCTAACTAGTTCCTAGGTGATGCTGATCCTTGCTGATCTGAAGAGCACACCTTGAGTAGCAAGGCCCTAAAGAACACTTTCAATTAACATTTAAATTTTGATAAATAAATGCTCCCTCTCATATTCAAAGACTTAATTGTACCACAATTTACTCATCCACAAAATCAATGATATAATCTCTAAGGTCTCTTCCAGCTCAATGATTATAATTTATCATCTCTGTCCCTTATCCCCACCCCCAATTCAGTGAAGTAGGAAAAGTCTGATTACAGTAATTTACTTAAAAGTATGAATTACTCCTTCCACCTAATGCTTTAAATCCTTTTGAAAGAATCTGCTGAGCATGGAACCAAGTACCAAGGAATCATTTATCTTTTTTTCAATAAAAAATTCATACTGATTTTGTTTTAAAAAGAAATATTTTAATATTTCTATTAAGCATGCCACATACCAACTTTGGAAACAGAAGGCACCAAATGGTGTGTTTGTCAGCCTTGCTACCTACCTTTTTTTTTTGCTACCTATTTTTTTTTTTTTTTTTTTGCTATCTACCTTTTTTTGTGAAGTATCCAAATATTTTTCACTGAGATCCCACTTGAGTCTTGAAAAAGACATATTCAAGTCTATCTAAAACCTCTTTCCCTAAATTATGGTCCTTTTTTGATCTGGGATACTAACCTTTCTCCACACCCAGGCTTCCTGAATTTAAACAGTTTACAATTAAAGGGTCTCTTGGTGCTCTGAAATCCTGAGATAGTTATCTTGGTTCCCTCTTCAATTATCTCAATCATTTTATACCTGTCAAAGTCAGATACACTCGCAAAAACCAGGAAAAGAAAAGTAGTTTACATGTCAGTGGACATACAATTAAACCATAAAAAGGGTTTATATAATCAAAAGTTAATATTTCTAAAGTGTTTCAGACTGTATGAGGTATAGAATAAATGCTTTTTAAATAAAAATTTGTTAAATAAAGTACTATGCTTAATAATGAGATTTTCATTTTAAACCCAAGTCTGTACTGTTTATTACATCTCCTTGCTTGGAGTGAAGGATGGACTATATTGGAAGGGTAACAACCCATTTTTCTTTGGAATAATCTGAAGCCATTCCTTTTGCAAACTTTATTTAAGAACTACTTCTGTCAAAAGGAAAACTCAAGTCATTCCACTTAATTATTTCACCAAATTAGAGTTTGCTATAAACAAGGATCATACTGCTAGTTAATGCTAGAAGTAAGCCAAAATCCCAGGCCTCACTGAGACTGCCATGCTAATATTCTTTTTGCCACATTATATTGCTTCCTCTATTCGGTAAATGTTTTTTTTTTTTTAAATACAATAGCAGTTTAAAAATAAATTTTATCTGAATAGTAAGGTTAAGTTCCAGTTGCAACACTGTATACATTTTTAACAGATCACAAAAGGAATACACAAAAGAGCAAAGGTCAAAATAATGCTAAAAATGCTAAACTGATTTAGGAAAAGAGCTGTAATTATTATACAAAACAGAAAATGTATTTAAAGGGTACCATCTACAGAATGTATTTAATATTACTGACTCCATTATCTGAAGTCAAACATTACCTTGGAGCTTAAGTCGTAAAATTTCAGATGAATACAGAAAAAGGTTAAAAAATATGTATCACTTAAAAAAGAAACTGTAGATTAAAGGTTGCCATTTTGAGGAGAATATGTTTTTGTTTTGTTTTTCTTTCTTTCAGAGGCTATGTGGCCCCTCCCACTCGTTCTATGCCCTGCCTGGTTATTTCTTGACGTTCTTTTTTCTACTGCATCCATCATGCATCTCTGTGCCATTTCAGTGGATCGTTACATAGCCATCAAAAAGCCAATCCAGGCCAATCAATATAACTCACGAGCTACAGCATTCATCAAGATTACAGTGGTGTGGTTAATTTCAATAGGTATGTGGGGAATGTCAGGGTGTGGGGTGGTGTATATAGGCTTTGGTTCCATTTGGCTAGGAGATTACCAGGCCTGGTAGACACTGTTACACCAATACAAGCTCCTCACAACATTACATTCAGCGTACAGCCTCTAAAGCACACTATCAGCAAAAAGTGTGAAAAAGAAGAAAAGTTCAAGGCTTGATTTTGACATGCAGGAAGACTAAATCTGAAAACAGTTTTCATATATGTCAACCGATCATTAAGGTCTGGGTAGCATGCAGAATCTTGAAATTTTATTAAAGTAACAACAATTTAAAAAGATGAAATGCATCTTAAATCACACCTAAGAAGATAAATAGGAAAAGAGGAAAAAAAAAACAAAAACAAAAAGAACCCAAACTTTTTGTATGCAGGTATCAGAGTTCATATATTCACCTTGGAAACCAGTATGTACGCAGACTAAAGGCATTACTGTCTAAGTGTTTTGAACATGTTTAATTACAAGTTTTAAGAGATACACAAACGATGTTCAGAAATAATTTTGGGGAGAAATTGTATTTCTTCTAAACTGTTTTTATGCCCCTGTGCCCATGTTTAATACTCAAAGATAGCTGCTATATTAGAGTATCTTAGCATGAAGTACAGCATAAATGATAACTCAAATCTTTTAAATAAGTTAGTATCAGAAAAACAGATTCACAACGGTTACTATGATCATTAACGGTTTGCCAGCAGATTCACATTCTCCTAGTAAGGAAAAATTCAAAGAAGAAAAAAAATCAAGAGAGACCTGAAAATGCTAAAAGGAAAGCAAGAAAAAGATGTGACTTCTCTCCCTAATCAGAAAAAAGAACGCTGGGGGAAAAATCAAGAAAGCAAGACACTGAAAATGACCTTTATATTCCCGGAATAAAGATACCAAGGCCAAACCTCTTTTGAAAAATTTGGAGGTAAAACTAAGGACTGTTACTAGTCTGGCTTGGGAGGAAATTAGGGTCAAGGAAAACTCTATTCAGAATGGAGGTATCTGCAAGTAGAGAGAAAAGGCTAGCTTTGGGGACAGAGGCTGATTGATAGAAGAGGCCTCTAAAAAAGAAGCTACGGAAAAGGCATGGATGGGTGACAACTGCCAAAATTTAGAGTGGAGAGAAGGAAAACTAAAGTAGTTCATATCAAACAACCCATACCTTTTTGGTAAGCTCAGTGTGATAAGGGAGAAGGAAAGGGAAACAGTGTGTGTTAGGGTAGGCTGGAGGCGGGGGGGGGTGGGGGGGGAGACAATAGGGCAAAGGTAGAGGGAAAATAGGAGAAATGGCTCCTTAAGAGAATTAAAACACTGAAACTGAAATATAATCAAGCCAATAAACAGCCTGTTGGTACCTCAATCAAGGCTGGATGACATGAATTTATAAATTGATCAAATTTATAGAGTACCTATGATATGTTAGGTACTAAGAATACAAAGATAAATAAGAAAAAGAATCTTTGCATTCAGGAAGATGGACTAATACTAAGTGATATGTATACAGGAAGAAAAGAATAAAAAGATGAACCCAAAATTACAGCTTAGAAGGATCTTACAAATCTACTTTTTCCTTTTACAGATGAGAAAAGAAACCTAGAGGTTTTAAACAGTTGGCTTAAAGACTTAACAGCTTTTTAGCACAAAGGCCAAGATCAATGCCATTTTCATTTCATCACACTTTGTTGTAGAACCAATGACAATTTAGTGACTTTGTAAAAGAAAAGGCAAATAATGAGGTTAGTTCAGTTTTTAAATTCTACAAAGTGCTAAAAAAAAAAGCTCACTTTCTTCTTCTGAATTTACAGTTATCCTAGGTAACATCTGACAACAGTAAGGCGAAAGGAGAATAAGAGGGTAAGGTATAAAAAATACTAGTGAAAACTTAAATGTCATTGACCAACAAGCTGGTTGGGAAGGTAACCTGAGCCTTGATGGGAGTTAGTGGAATGTGAAAAAAGAGAAGGAAGGATGCACTAGATGTCAAGATAACTGTAAAGAGAAGTAATGAAGAGCAGCAGGACAAGAAAGGGAAATATCAGAATTCATGATTTTCGATATGGGCCAGTTTTTTCTTTTTTTAATTTATTTATTTTTGGCTGTGTTGGGTCTTTGTTGCTGCGCACGGGCTTTCTCTAGTTGCAGTGAGTGGGGGCTGCTCTTCATTGTGGTGTGCAGACTTCTCATGCAGTGGCTTTTCTTGTTGTGGAGCATCTAGGCACACAAGCTTCAGTAGTTGTGGCATGCAGGCTCAGTAGTTATGGCTCGTGGGCTCTAGAGCACAGGCTCAGTAGTTGTGGTGCACGGGCCTAGCTGCTTCACGGCATGTGGGACCTTCCTGGACCAGGGCTCGAACCCATGTCCCCCGAACTAGCAGGCAGATGCTTAACCACTGCGCCACTAGGGAAGTCCCTATGGGGTAGTTTTAAGTGGACTTATGGATGGATGGCTTCAGGAGTGCACTGGAGTTGAAGAGTTCAAGAAATATAAAATTAGGTGTTAGAAGAGTAATAAATGGGATGAAGTCATGGAAGATGATAGCAAGGTTAACAGTGGATAGAAAACTATAGCAAGGGGCCAAAACCATTAAGGAAGACAGACATATATCCTGGAGGTTGGTAGATGATCTAGATGGAGAATAGAGTGGTATAAGTAGCTTAAATACTTTAAAAGGGAAGTGCTTTGGGGTGGGGAAAGAACAGTGTAATGATTACCTGCAAGTAACAGGGTAGAGGTGGGGCCAGCCAAGTTTTTCTATAAAGGGCAAGACAGTAAATATTTTGGTCTTACAGATGTTATATGGTTCTGTCAGAACTACTCAACTCTGCAGCAGAACAAAAGCAGCCATATATAATACATTAACAAATGGGTATGGCTGTGTTCCAATAAAGTTTTATTTAAAAAACAGAAGGCAGGCCAGATTTGGCCCTTGGGCTATAGTTTGCTGACCCCTAGTGTAGAAAAGAAAGTATACAGAATCCTCTTTCTGGTGTTATACCTGAGGAAAAGCAGAAAAAGCAGTGGCCTCCATTAGAAAGGGTTTGAGCAATATAGTCTTGTCAAGGTCTCTTTGCTACCATAAAAAGGCTATGCAGGTGATAGGAGTACTTTTAGATTCATAAAAGTGAATTCTTTCATGATACTTCCTAGAGTTGTCTAAAGATCAATTAATTCAGACTTATTTTAAAGTATCTGCTGTTTCAAAGGGAAAGGATTAGGGTTAACCCTTGTGCTATCTTGCTAATAAGCTACTTCACTAATAAACAAGGTCATATTTAAATACCTACTTCATGGTATTTAAAGTATAATAAAATTAGCATGAGGTACATTTCTTTCATTTTTATTAGAGGAACCTTCAATCTTGAAAATAAATTTCATGGCTTCCCTGGTGGCGCAGTGGTTAAGAATCCGCCTGTCAATACAGGGGACACGGGTTCGAGCCCTGGTCGGGAAGATCCCACATGACGCAGAGCAACTAAGCCCGTGCGCCACAACTACTGAGCCTGCACTCTAGAACCCGCAAGCCACAACTACTGGACCCAAGTGTTACAACTACTGAAGCTCGCGTGCTTAGAGCCCATGCACTGCAATGAGAAGCCCGTGCACCACAATGAAGAGTAGCCCCTGCTCACTGCAACTAGAGAAAGCCCGCATGCAGCAACAAAGACCCAACACAGCCAAAAATAAATAAATATTTTTTAAAAAGCAAGTAAATTTCATGATCCACTCGCTCTCAAATTTTTAAGTAGCATTTGAAAAAAAAAACAATAAACCCTGAGTTTTCCCTAAGAAGTCAGAAAGAAAAGGTTAAAAGACATTCACAAATATCAAAAGATAAAACTGTCTGTTAAATGAAACTGTGTAACCTCAAAGATTATAAAATAGGTATCTACTCAGAATTAAGATATTGCATGAATGTATTCTTAAGTCTCTTTAGCTCAACTACACTGGATATTAAGATAAAAGCAGCTTCTCTTCTGAATTCTTTTCCTTAACTTGGGATAGATCAACAAACAAAAATAGATAATGAGAAATGGAGAATAAATGAAGACATTCTCTACTATTTCATGCATACACTATGGTTTTAGGGAAGCTTTAATTACAAAACTGAAACCACTAACCAATCTCTTTAAAAACAGCAGGTTTGCTTACTTAGGTTCTATTTGTCAAATCTTCCACTGATCTATTGCTTGACAGATTCTGCATTGTGGGTACCAGGAATTACAATACACTAATAGGTAAAGTCAGTAAGATAAACTTTAAAAGGACCTAATCTAAGAGTCAAAGGTCATAAAATAATTCAATTTATCTTGTTTCTTCTTCCTTAGGCATTGCCATTCCAATCCCTATTAAAGGTATAGACACTGATGTGGGTAACCCAAACAACATCACTTGTGGGCTGACAAAGGATCGTTTTGGCAATTTCATGCTCTTTGGCTCACTGGCTTCCTTCTTTACACCTCTGGCGATCATGATTGTCACCTACTTTCTCACTATCCATGCTTTACAGAAGAAAGCTTACTTGGTCAAAAACAAGCCACCTCAACGCCTAATGTGGTTGACTGTGTCCACAGTTTTCCAAAGGGATGAAACACCTTGCTCAACACCAGAAAAAGTGGCAATGCTGGATGGTTCTCACAAGGACAAAACCCTGCCTAATGCAAGTGATAACATACTTATGCGAAGAACGTCCACAGTAGGAAAAAAGTCAGTGCATACCATTTCCAATGAACAGAGAGCCTCAAAGGTTCTAGGGATTGTGTTTTTCCTCTTTTTGCTTATGTGGTGCCCCTTTTTTATTACAAATATAACTTTAGCTTTATGTGATTCCTGCAACCAGACGACTCTCAAAATGCTCCTGGAGATATTTGTGTGGATAGGCTATGTTTCCTCAGGGGTGAATCCTCTGGTCTACACCCTCTTCAACAAGACATTTCGGGATGCATTTGGCCGGTACATCACCTGCAATTACTGGGCCACAAAATCAGTAAAAACTCTCAGAAAATGCTCCGGTAATGTGTACTTCCAGAATCCAATGGCAGAGAACTCTAAATATTTTATGAAACATAGAATGCGAAATGGCATTAATCCTGCCATGTACCAGAGTCCAATGAGGCTCCGAAGTTCAACCATTCAGTTTTCATCAATCATTTTACTAGATACACTTCTCACCGAAAATGAAGGTGACAAAACTGAAGAGCAAATCAGTTATGTATAGAGTAACGGCACAGTTTTTATGTAACTAATACAATGATGAGTAAGATAAAGAAGATATAAATATACCAAGAATTACATAAAAAATTACATCATGTATCAAAAATCATCTCTTTAAGAATTATGTATTAAGATTACCCAATTTTATTTGGGCAAAATTATTCTAACGAAAAAAATCATTTTTGTATAGTTGCAAATTAAAAAACAATCCAGCACACTAGTTAAATGCTAAGATAGTCAAATGAAATAAAATTAAATAAATCAATAAACTTCTGGCTTACAAAAAAACAATGTCACCATAAGAATTTATTTAGTTCCTAATTGTATGCAAAGCTATGCTAAGAATGAAATAAACAAAACAAGTATTAACCTTGTCTTCAAGGCGTTAAAGACATAAGGCATAACACAGAACAACAGTGATAGGGTTGAACAGAGGACTAAAAATAAGTGCATAAAATAATGATCACATCTGAAGGTAAGCTGAGATTGCCATTCATAGTCTGGCTTAGTTAAATGTAGTCACAATTTTGCACTGATCAGGAAACTGTCTTGATGGAAGGGGTAGGGAGAGTAGCTGGATATCACACAAAGTGACACGGTCTTAGAACTAGAGCTGTTTGTTAGATGGCTCACACCAAGCATCTACTCAGCAGAGGTGCGTCTACCGGAGGAGAAGGAGAAAGCAAATGAAACCAGTCTTGGGTACCTAAACCTCATTATGTTTCTCAAAGAGCATGCAATAAGGCATGGGACCTTATTAATCCAGGAACCTAAATTTTAATGATCTTATAAATGAGATCATGGCTGCCCAAGCTTCCCCAAAGACTTGGTTGAACTTCTGGTACAAAATTTTTTATTCATCTTTTTGTTACTTTACTTTGCACTACAAGATCTGGAATAAATCCAATCTATGCTGTTTACTAACTGATTGAATTTACAAAAAATACTTAATTTCTCAGTCTCCTCATCTACGTTTCATAGGGTTCTTATGAGAATGAGTTCATGTGGGTACTCTGTAAATGGAAGCCAATTCTATTTACTTTTGATATTTTAATTTTTTTTTTTTTTTTTTTTTTTTTTGCGGTACGCGGGCCTCTCACCGTTGTGGCCTCCCCCGCCGCAGAGCACAGGCTCTGGACGCGCAGGCCCAGCGGCCACGGCCCACGGGCACAGCTGCTCCACGGCATGTGGGATCCCCCCGGACCGGGGCACGAACCCGCGTCCCCTGCATCGGCAGGCGGACCCCCAACCACTGTGCCACCAGGGAAGCCCCGATATTTTAATTTTTTAATTATTTTATTTTTGGCGGCGTTGGGTCTTCATTGCTGTGCGCGGGTTCTCTCTAGTTGTGGCGAGTGGGGGCTACTCCTCATCGCGGTCCGCAGGCTTCTCACTGCAGTGGCTTCTCTTGTTGCGGAGCACGGGCTCTAGGCACGTGGGCTTCAGTAGTTGTGGCATATGGGCTCAGTAGTTGTGTCTTGTGGGCTCCAGAGCGCAGGCTCAGTAGTTGTGGTGCATGGGCTTAGTTGCTCCGTGGCATGTGGGATCTTTCTGGACCAGGGCTCGAACCCGTGTCCCCTGCATTGGCAGGCGGATTCTTAACCACTGTGCCACCCGGGAAGCCCTTGATATTTTATTTTTATGCTACTCACATAAATGGTGAATAAATTTAGGCTGAGGGAATCTGCAGTGAAGACAGCCCATATCTTAGCCTTTCCTTTTCAGGCTGACCCATTCTTATGCCTCAACCTATTGCTCCATCCTTGCTCCCTTCCAGGCAACACAGTTTAAGAAAATTATCACAAGAAATATGCTGGCTATGGAGAAGCTCACTCAGCATAAGAAAACCAGGTATATAAAATTCAAATTGCAGAATCCTTTCCTAGAACATGGTTCTATTACAGATCTTATGGGCTCTATGTCATCTGCCAGAAAGAGTATACCTTACAAATTTAACTCCTAAATCACTAAAACTTTAGGCATTTTTGTGATAACTCTTTTTTCAGCAGTGTTAAAGGTGGGTTATCTCCGCATGAAAGGATGTTTAACATCACTAATCATTAGAGAAATACAAATCAAAACTACAATGAGGTTATCACCTCACACTGGTCAGAATGGCCATTATCAAAAAAAACTACAAACAATAAATGCTGGAGAGGGTGTGGAGAAAAGGGAACCCTCTTGCACTGTTGGTGAGAATGTAAGTTGATATAGCCACTATGGAGAACAGTATGAAGGTTCCTTAAAAAACTAAAAGTAGAATTACCATACTGCCCAGCAATCCGACTACTGGGCATATACCCTGAGAAAACTGTAATTCAAAAGGAGTCATGTACCACAATGTTCATTGCAGCTCTATTTATAATAGCCAAGACATAGAAGCAACCTAAGTGTCCACTGACAGATGAATGGATAAAGAAGATGTGGTACATATATACAATGGAATATTACTCAGCCATAAAAAGAAACAAAACTGAGTTATTTGTAGTGAGGTGGATGGACCTAGAGACTGTCATACAGAGTGAAGTAAGTCAGAAAGAGAAAAACAAATACCATATGCTAATACATATATATGGAATCTAAAAAAAAAATGGCTCTGAAGAACCTAGGGGCAGGACAGGAATAAAGACGCAGACATAGAGAATGGACTTGAAGACACAGGAAGGGAGAAGGGTAAGCTGGGATGAAGTGAGAGAGTGGCATGGACATAAATACACTACCAAATGTAAAACAGAGAGCTAGTGGGAAGCAGCCACATAGCACAGGGAGATCAGCTCGGTGCTTTGTGTCCACCTAGAGGGGTGGGATAGGGAGGGTGGGAGGGAGACACAAGAGGGAGGAGATATGGGGATATAGGTGTATGTATAGCTGATTCACTTTGTTATACAGCAGAGACTAACACAACACTGTAAAGCAATTATACTCCAATAAAGATGTTAAAAAAAAAAAGGGATGGGTTATCTCGAATAAGAGGCAAAATAATTTACGTTCCTTAAAAAAAAAAAAAAAAGTCATTCTTATCTATTTTGGTTCCAGTCTCTAATATGAAGTGTTTGGCGTATGTTAAGATTTACATTCTTGCCAAGTCAGAGATTAAGTTTTCAGATATCACTCCAACAGTATTCCAAACTGTGTCTTAGGTATCTGATGGCATATAAAATTGTTTCAGAAAATTTAAATACTAGAGATGGCAATCTCACTGGCAAAGCTCTATCCCTAGACAATCTAGATTAGAAGGAGTATCTTCCCACATGCTCTATACTGACTTCAAATTTGTGTATGTGCTTAAACATATGCACACCCACAGAATTAACTATAAGACCTTTAAGCTGTTCAGCTTCAATTCCTGAAAAAAAATTCCTTGCTTACAGTTAGCTGAGAGCTAGTTAATGAGATCATTCTAGTATTTCCAGAAGGTTCTAGAAAAAGAAATACAACTCCAATATAAACTATTCCTGAAAAAGTACAACACAGCACAAAATTTTTAGCATTTTGATACATAACTGATATTTCTATTCTAAAACATTTTAAGGAAATCTATATTTAAAAGCAAATCTCGAAGTTAACCACTGCTATGGCAACAAAGGGACTCTCTTTAATAGTTCTACCTTCAAAGAAAAGGAATAGATTGTACCTATTTAGAAGAATAATTTTGAAAAAAATTTTTTTCACTCTACTCCGTATTTATTTATTTATTCCTTGCGGTACGCGGGCCTCTCACTGTTGTAGTCTCTCCCACTGCAGAGCACAGGCTCCGGAAGCGCAGGCTCAGTGGCCATGGCTCACCGGCCTAGCCACTCCATGGCATGTGGGATCTTCCCAGACCGGGGCACGAACCTGTGTCCCCTGCATCGGCAGGCGGACTCTCAACCACTGCGCCACCAGGGAAGCCCCATTATTATTGTTAATTGAATGCGAGGGGAAAACAAAGATGCAGATAGAAGGAAGAATTAAAAAAACAAAACTAAAGGAAGTTACAGCATCCAGACACTGAGGCAGAAACAGAAAACAGCACACAGAGAATATGTATCAAATTGATACAAAATTGTGAATGGAGATATTGTAAAGATAATTTACACATTTGGTGGTAACTATCTGATTGCTAGGGTTCCTTCAAATGCTAAGGATCTATGATGATGCAACATATTTCTATTCAAGAAACCATTTTTTGTGGTCTAAAAAGTATCTGCACCAAGAATCTCCCTCTGATCTTGTGAGATCCATCCATATCTGCAAGTAAATTAATGTATAAATTGAGAAATATTTAGTGTTATATTGTAAGCTTAAGTCATAGCAAAGATGATCACGGATATCAAAGATTATCTAATTTTTTTTTTTTTTTGCGGTATGTGGGCCTCTCACTGTTTTAGCCTCTCCCGTTGTGGAGCACAGGCTCCGGATGCGCAGGCTCAGTGGCCATGGCTCACGGGCCCAGCCGCTCCGTGGCATGTGGGATCTTCCCGGACTGGGGCACAAACCCGTGTCCCCTGCATCGGCAGGCGGACTCTCAACCACTGTGCCACCAGGGAAGCCCTATCTAATTTTAAGAAAGGTCTATATCAGATCATCACCTTGTTCACCATTATAGCAACTTAATTTCAACAAGTATATAAAAACTAATACTTCTATTAGCCTCTTTCTTCATTTTCCTTTCCGATGTGAAGATGAAATAATTCAGATTCTGTTCAATTCCAACTGAGTTTTCAGTCAATGCCAAGCACAGTACTGTACAGAGTAGTGACAATAAACCTGCTGACTAGACTAATAACAATGGACCCACGAATCACCTATTTACTGGATTAAAATTACACTAGGTTCATTTCAACTTGGCAAGAATGTTTTTCAATTTAATTTTCTATTTTTATCATACAGATTATGAACATATAACCCACAAATACCAGTAGAAAGAAACAGTGAAAACACTACAACTCCCTGGACTATCCTAAGAATAAAGGAGATAATATACATGAAATTTGTTTTTTTTTTTTTTTGCAGTACGTGGGCCTCTCACTGTTGTGGCCTCTCCCGTTGCAGAGCACAGGCTCTGGACGCACAGGCTCAGCGGCCACGGCTCATGGGCCCAGCCGTTCCACGGCATGTGGGATCTTCCCGGACCGGGGCATGAACCCGTGTCCCCTGCATCAGCAGGCGGACTCTCAACCACTGTGCCACCAGGGAAGCCCTACACATGAAAATTTTTAGTTTTCTACAAAGACAATTTCACCTTAGTTGCTGAAGTACAAATATGTGTTTACTGATATGTTTTCAGTATTTGTGTCCAATAAGTATACTTTAAAAGAAGTTTTAAAAATTAAGAAGAAATAAATCCTTAAAACACAATTCAAGGGGGCCAAATGTCTGTGGTTATTTTAGAAGTATCATTTAAAAGGGAAGAAATGATAAAATGGAGCACACTAAGAAAGCAACCGATGACACATCAGAAAACATTTACTAATTCTTAGGATACAGTACAGAAACTTTCCAAATATTAAACTTAATAAGGAAATTTGAGAATAAAAATGTTCTATCACAGACACTCAGAAAGAAGGCGCTCTGAAGTAAAGGCATGGTAGAGAAAGCATTGGTCTATCCTGAGACTTGTTTTGAATTTCTGTTCTACCATTCAGCTCTATGACAACAGGAAGTTTTGTTAACAATTTTGGAATTCAATTTTCTTCTCTTCAAAAAAAAATGGGAATACTGTTTTATTTCTAAGGTTTTTTTCACCTTTAAAAGTTATCACTCCAAGGCTTCCCTGGTGGTGCAGTGGTTGAGAGTCCGCCTGCCAATGCAGGGGACATGGGTTCGTGCCCCGGTCCGGGAGGATCCCACATGCCGCGGAGCGGCTGGGCCCGTGAGCCGTGGCCGCTGAGCCTGCGCGTCCAGAGTCTGTGCTCCGCAATGGGAGAGGCCACAACAGTGAGAGGCCCGCATACCGCAAAAAAAAAAAAAAAAAAAATCACTCCAGGGAATTGACAACAATCTAAAATTAGAGAACTTGGCTTTAACTGCAACTCCTTAGACAAGTTGATTACATTTAATTTTCTTCATCCATGAAGTTTTAGACAAAGTTACCTATAAAGTCTTTTCCAGTTTCTACCTCTTAGAAGAATCATATTATGAAGAAAAAAGAAAACAACAGCAACAGAACTCTGAATGGTCCCTTAGAAATAATGAGCACAAAAACAACTCATTAGCTGGATCTGAGTATCCTAGGTAGTAGAGATCTTAGCAAAGCCTAAAAGCAGCTCATGGAAGACATCTGCTGCTGAAACTGGGAACTGAGCACATGTGTAAGCTACAGTAAACACAAGGGCAGAAATGAATTTTGATAATTAGAGAGCAAAGCACTGTCAGGTTAAAAATGGAAGAAAAACAGTTTTCACGAAAGCTCAACTTCCTGTGTGGCAGAATACACACACTAGGTGACTGATTTATATGATATAAAATATAAAGTGACTAATAGGAACAGTTAGTAGCCGACTGAATAGATAAAACACAGGAAGAGACCATGATGAGTAGGATTCTTTATACAGGCCAATAGTTACTAAGGGCACACCTAGAAGAATATATTTTCCATATACAAATTATCTAGTTTTCCAATAAGAATTAAAAAAAAACCTCCCCGAATAGCAATAATAAAACCATTTGTTTTTGGTTTTCAATTGTGTCTAATCTCTAGAACAAAATTAAGGAAAGGTTAGCATCACAGGTTGGCTAGAATGATATGCCAAAGATGACAGGAAGGAAACAGAACTATTCAACCTCTATTCTGCTTCCATCTTTTGTCTCAGGAGAATGCTTTTTAGACCAGAAAGATAGAAAGTAACGTTGTTAAGACTGATCAAAATGCAAAACAGGTGAAGAGACTGGGTGCCTTAAATGAGTTCAAGTCTCTAAGCTAAATGAATCACTTCCCTGAAACAGAACTTGTGAATATAATTGTAGAACCACTGTTGACAAATCTGAGCAAAAACAGAAAATGGCAAAGATACAAAAGGACTGTACGTGGCTAAATATTCCAGTGTTCAAAAAGAGACAGGACTCAAGAAATTTAAACTATGGAGCCTGCTGTAGATCTTTTGAAAAAATGTGGAATAGCTTAACACAAATAGCTTTTATCAGATCTCAGAAAAGGAATCAATGAACACGTGATACTTCTATGAATTTACTAAAAACAATAATAACCAATTAACCACATAATCTGTTTTAGAGGTACCAGACTAGTAGATCTGTATAAATACTATGACTTTAGGATTTAGTGAAAGTTCTCTAGTCTCTCTGTGAACAAGTTAGACAAATGAGGTTAGAGGTAATACAGTAAAGGAGATTAGTATTTTTTTGAACAACCTCATTCAACAAAACTGACTGGTGTAAGGAGAAACCTATTAACATGCTATATGGATGTGTGCTTTGCTGTTTTATTCAACATTTTTATCCACAATAGGAAAAATATATTTAGTGCCTGCAGTAAATGGTTAACTTCCTATCTTGCATCTTAGAGAAGGTCCTCTAACCAGTTCACAGTGGATGTTGAGTAAATATTTGTTGGAAAAAATATATATACAATCTATACCAAAGATGAAAAGTACATGAAACTCATCTTACATGCACCTTCAGAACTTATTTTACTGTGTAATTTCACCACAAGTAAACTCTAATAAGCAGTGCCCAAAAACGAACTGAAAGAAATACTTTTTATTTTCCTATGTTGCATTTTAAGATAAAGTACCTAAGCGAAAAGAAACAGTGTATATGAAATTGGAGAGAAGAACTACTGTAAGAAGTACTACTGCATCTACCACAACTATTGCAACTGCCACTACTCATACACACTTGAATAGCACTTACTAGTGCCAGATACAGTTCGAAAGACTTTAGACATATTAATTCACTTAACTGTCAAAAAACAGTCTTAGGTACTATTACTATACCCTTAGGAATTTGAAGTTCAAAGACGCTAAGTAACAAGCCCAAAGTCACTCAGCTAGTAAGTGACAGGGCCAAGATTCAATCCTGGCAGATTGGTTTCAGAGTGTGTCCTCTAAATCACAACCATACTATAATGCCAAGGGCATCTCCAAATCTGCACATTTTCCACTCCTTTGCGTTTAAACAAAACCTAATACCTTTCACTCTCATTAAAGAGCTTCAAGAACTCTACAAGTCTGTGTGAGAGATAGCATCCCTTTTGAATTACCAATATACATGGGAAGAGGACTACTGCTTCTCAAAGAGCATCTCAGACTCTCAAAACATACTGGCTTCTTTTTCAGAGGAACAGTACTAACTTTAATGTTATATGGTCCTCACTCTGAACCTAGACATACTTCCTCAGATATTTAGTTTCTGTTTAATTACTAACTACAAATAGAAATGGAATATAAATAGAATCAGAAGTTAGAAATTATTACCTGAAGAGAATGAACCCAAGTGATTCTACTGCTGCCCTCCTGACATCGTCGTTAACATCACTTACCTAGGAAAAAATTTAAAGGATAATTACATTATACTACATGCATCCTATTACTACATTCATCACATTAGTAGAATAAACTGATATGAGAGGCCCACATCATTTAAATGTAAACTAGATCTCATTAGTATATTACCGTAGCCACCTCCCTAATCCATGGTTTCACTTTCAGCAGTTTCAGTTAGCCACAGTCAACTGTGGTCTGAATATTAAATGGAAAATTCCAGAAATAAACAATTCATAAGTTTTAAATTGCATGTCATTGAGTATTCTAATGAAATCTCACACCATCCCACTCTGTCCCGCCTGGGATGTAAATCATTCCTTTGTTTGGTGTGTCTCAGTTGTATATGCTATCCACACACTAGTCACATAGTAGCCCTCTCAGTTATCAGATCGATGAGGTATTGCAGTGCTTATATTCAAATAATCTTTATTTTACCTAATAATGGCCCCAAAGCACAGGAGTAGTGATGCTGCAATTCAGGTATTCTCTTACTGTGCCTAATTTATAAGTTAAACTTTATTACAGGTATGTATGTATGTTATGTATATGAAAAAACATAGTATATGGACTATCCGTGGTTTCAGGCATCCCCTGGGCGTCTTGGAACATATACCCCGTGGGTAAGGGGGGACTACTGTATTCCTCTATTAGAATGTCTTACCCCAATTAAGAAAAATTCATCTGAGAATTTCTTCATTTCAAGGCTTAGAAGCCTTTATAGTTTGGTGAAGTTTAAGATGCAGGGCTACTTCTAAAGACTATTTCAGCTCTACCATAGCTTTTGTGGGCCACGTTGAAAATCTAACCATTCCTTCAATGTTGTTTTCAAAACTGTATGTCCTAAACTCAAGCAAAATACAACCTTCTATAACATACCACATGCTGCACTGATAAATAATAAATTATTAATAAATACTGTGTCAAGTGAATATCTCTAGGAAGAAAGAAATAATAATAGCTCTAAATCTTTTCTGCATGGGAAGATGACCTTGGGTCTACCATCTCCCAGCACCAAGATGGTAGAAACCTACTGGGTTAAGACATATGGAACGTCCACTGTGTTATCAGGCAACATTATTTATCACTGAAAAACTGTACCTGTATTGGGTGACTCTGAGTGGAAAAAGCCTGTTGGAAAACATGGGCATTGGCTTTCCTGTGCAACGTGTCTCCTGTCATAGAGCATGTCCCTTAGGGGTACCTGGAAGCTAACTTCACAGGCTGGAAAAAGAAGTCGTTCCTATTGTTCATTAGATTTCCCTACCCTGGGGTGGCTGCACACATTCACATGGTCTTTTTTTTTAAAACACAATAAAAGAGTTTAATAAGGTGTCCAGTTTACAAAATAAATCTAAAAAAATCAATAGCTTTTGTTTTACACCAATAATAACCTGGCAGAAAATGTAATGGGAGGAAAATTCCATACACAATCATAACAATAAATATGGAATACCCAGGAACAATTCTCCTGAGGTGTGTTGAAGTCCTAGACGAATGCTTTACAATTTATTTGCAGACGGGAAGACATATCATGTTCCTCAAAGGAAGCAGCTAATATGCAGTTTGAGTTTTCTGTGTTGCAACTCTCATTACACTTGTATTAATTTGTTCTGGCATCTGTATTCCCTAAGCTCAATGTATTCCATTAAGCTCAATGATGCCAAAGACTCTGTGTCATTCCCTGCTGTGTTCTAGTGCATGTCCAAGTTCCTGGATCCATTCACATGGTCCTGTCCCTTATAAATGAGGGTGCCCCTTGGAATAGAGTTTCAGAAGTTGCTCCTAAATGACTTTAAGGACTTTCATTCAAATAGACACACTGTCATCCTTTCCTGTATCCTTCTGAAAAGCTAAGTGAACCTGGCGCTAGGTTATGGCTGACTGTGCTCCATGAATGAGGATCTGAACCTGGGGCCGCTGGTGATAGTTATGTGGTGTGGGTGTGCAGTCATCAGCACATTTAGTGTCCGTCTGCAAACTTTCTCTTCCATGCCTATCCAAGAAAGGTCAGAGTACTTACAGCAACGTGTAGCAGGCGGCGAATAGCTTTGTTGTTACCTGAACCACAATAAGCCATGGCCACGGTATACATTCCAGATCGTCGAAGAATTGGATCCTAAGAAATAATTCAATATCAATCATCAACTTATTTCAGATAGTAACTTCTACAGGCTTAGTTTCATCCATCAGGGGAGCTGGTTTTAGGTAAGAAATGAACTCAAGGAGCACCATTTTGTGGTTGGCAGTTCTCTACACAAATGGAGAATTAAAAGACTCTAATATGGTAGTAGTTAACTGCTTCTAATTCCCAATATTCTGTGCAACATGCCTATGCTGCCTCACACTTTTTATAAAGTATAAACTCAAGCCCAATACCAACACTCACTGCCCTATGATTCTCAACTTCCATTTGTCAAACAACAAAGAAGCTTGCTTCTAATTCTACATTCTAACTTGCTTTTACCTTACCACTTAATTCTTGGCCACTGAGCACTGAGTGGAAGAGATATGTAGTCTGATAGGTGAGCAAAATAATTAGTTTTATCAATAAACTATAGCAGTGGATGTTTTTATCAGATTACAGAGGACAGTACTGTTTACCACTGACTACCTACCATATACAATACCATTGTAAAAACAAAACAAAAGGCAAAGGAAAAAAATTTCACCCAAATAAATAAGTATAGAGATTGGCACTGTTTTCTGATGAAAAAACAATGAAGTAAACTTTATGTCTTATTAAATGATTATGAAATCATCCCCAAAACATTATTTCTAAAAGAAATCAACTTATATATTTCTAAAGAATTTTTCTAAATCTGCTTATTTGAAAAATCACTGAAGTCTTGATTAAATTTAAAATTCTCAAATTAGCCCTGCTCACCTCTTTTAATCAGAGTTTTTCTTTCCTAAATTCTATAAGGCTTTATATATCTTTTGAGAAGTTTTATCAACAAATGTGCCTAAGAGTTCTGATAGGAACAAAGATAATTTCCAGTAAAGGTTAAGTGTTTCTGTAAATGCTGGATATAATAATGCAGGTGAGGAGGGTGAGGAAATGCAGGGAAAAAAGGATGAATAATATGTGACCTTATCACGGCAGAGAGATTCAATGAGAGCATCAGCCTCCTCCATCCTTCCGTACATCACTAATGCTATGCCAACTGCAAGACCACGTAGAATCTTCTCATGTTGAGTTTCCTGTGCATAGCCAACCATGTCCTCAATAGCCTGGGCATTTTTAGAGCCCAACATAACCAAACCTAGGGCCAGGCCAGCTGCTTCCCCTAGTGAGTGAAAAGCAAAACATTAAAGAGTACGAGTTATGTACGTAAAGTAAATAAAACATATCCTATTGGAAGTGCTAACTATTAGCATCAACTATCAAAACAACCATTAGCTTCTGAGAGCATTGTTTCAAGTCATCAGACATAAAGAATAGTTTATGTGGAAGTACATCCATATATTTACAGCTATTTTCCTTTTAAATCTTGATAGGATACACTACAAAATCCTACAGAGATTTCAAAGGAGACATTATGGCAATATTTTTTCTACATTATCACCTAGCAGTAGAGACAGCCTCAGGATACAAGCAGATCACTCTAATAAACTTCTATTTGCAAAAGTCAGTTATACAGACATATACACAAGACATACCATTTTAAAAAGCCTATATATCACAAAACATATTTTTATAAAATGAGTTTGATAAATGGGGCAAATAGAGAAATCTATTCCTATACTTCCTAAAAAGAATTCTCTACAAATAGAGAAATCCATTAGATTTTTAAGAGACCACAAAATATAGGTAGAAAACAAATATTACAGTTACATTAATTAATCCTAGAGTTTGTTATCTTTGGAAAGAATCACTTACCTGTCACAGCATCATCCTGATAAAGGTTTGTTTTTAGTAAATCATACACATCCTGGCGTGCAGTCCCCATGGCAGCCAAACCAAGGCCCAGACTGCCACCATGTCGAACAATCTAGAGAAAAAGGATGGGCTCCATTTATTTGGTACACTGCACTTAAAATCCAACTTTCATTCTAATTTCAAAATACGTTGTGATATTAGGCATGGAAAGCAGCTGGCCTAGGAAGTATGATCAAAGGATACAGAGGGCCAGTGGTAACCTCACCAATTTCAGTTTCAAAAGAATGCTGCTTGCTGATGCAAAATAATAGTGGGTTGAAAAGGAAATGAAAAAAATGAAAGTGGAGACAGTACAGCTCTCTTTTAATAAATTCACATGAGAAGGGGAGGAGAAAGATGACAACAACTAAAAGGGAGAAGCAAGTGGTGAGGAAAGATTTTTTTAGGATAGGTGAGACCTGAAGATGCTTGTGGACTGAGGGAGGCAGCATAGAAGGAAACTGAAGATAAAGGAGAAAAAAGTTTCTTCATAACTTCATGGTTATGAAGAAAGTGGGAGAAAATGGTGTCAAGACCAAAAGTTAGTCTTTATTTGAAGAACACTTTTGTGGTGATCTGTTACTTTTGAATGTACGGTATCCTTTTATTGGTGACAGCACCCCACTCCTGCTTGGGGAATATTCCTCCCCACTGGTTCGAGTCTTGGTGGAACCATCACTTAAAATAAGCTCCCATCTTCCCCTAGCGAAAGTGTGGGCCTGTGACCCAAGACAGGCCAATCAGATGCTCCTCTGGAATTTTAATCTTTCTTAGGTGGAATGACCCAAGGACCAAAAACATTTCAAGTTCATTCATCCTGACAGTAGTGCGCTGAAGAGATGATCCCATTACTTCTTGTTATCTAGATTCCTAGAACTGCCCTGTGCTTAACCTTTGTGAGAACTGGTTCATCAGCTTTTCCTTTAATTAAATAAGCTACTTCCAATAAACTCCTTGTTTAAGCAGAGGGTTTTATTGCTGGTAACCAAAAAGTTTTATCTGACAAGAAAATTTTTACCTGAGACCAACAGAGGAAATGAGGTAGAGATATGTATAAACTATATGATTTGTGGATAGGGGGTTTATTAGCTGAGAAAGACCTTCCTACTGGCCTCAGTCTTTTCACTGAAGTAGGACAGAATTTTCTGGCTCACTTAGCTACTCTCCCGATAACCTTCTAAAAGAGACTAACATAAAAGTTAAAGTCTAAAATCCTAGGTGTCAAGGTTCCTTAAAAAAAGAACAGGGCTGCTTAGTAAGTTTTTCCAAAAGAGTTACATTTAAAAAACCATCGAAGTTCAAACAAGCAAGATTCTGATTCCCAAAAGAGTACATGCAATTTCTTTGGGCTTTAGTTTCCTGAAAAATAATAGAATTAGGCTAAATGATCACTAAAGTCACTTATATAACATAACAAGACTCTGAAGTGTGGGAATACAACACATATTTTATCAATATAAATATCTGGTACTTTATTTTGCTCCTCACACACAAGGTTTAAAGGACTGAGAAGCACAATTTTAGCTTATAGAGAAGGAGAGGAAACTACCTTCAAAAGAAAAGATTCTAGGGACTTCCCTGGTGGTATAGTGGTTAAGACTCCATGCTCCCAATGCAGGGGGCCTGGGTTCGATCCCTGGTCAGGGAACTAGATCCCACATGCATGCCGCAACTAAGGAGCCCATATGCTGCAACTAAGGCGCTGGCCAGCCATAACTAAGGAGTCCACGAGCCACAACTAAGGAGCCCGCCTGCCACAACTAAGACGCATGCAACCAAATAAAGAAAGAAAGAAAAGATTCAATGAGAACAGTACTGGTTTGGGAATCCTACAAAATTTCTATTCACTGAAATAATTTGGCAAATTTAATGTTTCCCTGGACTTTTTTTTTTTTTTTTGCGGTACGCGGGCCTCTCACTGTTGTGGCCTCTCCCGCCGCGGAGCATAGGCTCCGGACGCACAGGCTCAGCGGCCATGGCTCACGAGCCTAGCCGCTCCACGGCACGTGGGATCTTCCCGGAGCGGGGCACGAACCCATGTCCCCTGCATCGGCAGGCGGACTCCCAACCACTGCGCCACCAGGGAAGCCCTCCCTGGACTCTTAAGTAATGGGAATTTATTTTTCCATTCTAATACTTACATCATTGCTGGCATTCTTAAGCTGGTTAAGCAGATAGTCAATTATATCACCCCCATGATTGGCATGAATGAGACCTAGTGCATAGAGACCTCCACCTTCCTGATAGGCTGATCCTGGAGACGTGTCCTTGGGAAGATATGTTGCCATTAACTGTAATGCTTCCTTCTCATGACCCTGTAAATTTGAGCCACCACAAAGGTGTCAGTAAAAGAAAGTTAGAGAAAAGAAGATGTAACATTTTCTATGATTATTGCTTTTTCTCCAGAGTGAAGGGGGAAGTGGGGCTCTCTCCTAAGCAACTTTATCACTCACACAAGAAGACAGCCTTTAAATGACCCAGTCACATCCTGGTTAGAAACAAATGCTGCAATTCCCACCCCCTCCTTGTTTTATAACAGTTCCCCAAATTCATCTTAGATAATGCAAATAACTTATTTCAATTCATTTTGAGAAATGTCTTAGCTAGTCTTCACAGGAAAAAGGCTTCCACTTTTTATAAAAAAAAACAAACACACATTTCTTCTTTACTTTATCCTTCCCTGTATGAGGACTGACCCAATTTAACAAAATGTACCTGTCAATGAATTATAGTAAACTTTAGTTTTTTTCTTAACTCCAGGAAAATTGCTTCTGTTCTGATGCCTGCTCACAGTGATCGGTATATATTACCTTATGAATTACACCCAAACTGGCCGTGGCTGTAAATTTTGCCCAGTTAGTGGCTCTGGCTAACCATTCCAAGTTATCTCTGTAAGAAAAGGAAATTCAGCAACACTACTGAAATGAACTCCATAAAGCTTTTTATAACGCTAACGTCAAAGCATTAAAATGTTCACCTTGAGCTGTTACAAATCATTTTACTTTATGGATCTCAAGTTACTGATGATTCCATTTTACCTCCTAAGTTGTTCTTAATATTTTGAGGACTTTAAAAATGCATGACATGTAATTCCACTATGAACAAAAGCAAAACTGTATCAAATTTCTAAGCTTAACGTATTTCATTCAAAAACCTATATTCAAGGCAACTAATAGAGAAAATTAATTTTACCTCAAAACAAGTAGGCATATGCAATTTAAAAAATTTATAAAATAGAAAAGTAGAATTTAAAATTCAGGACTGTCAGGCAGGGAAAGTTCCCCACATCCATGTGACAATGTCAACAGAGTCTCTGTCAAAGACAATTTTAAACCAAAGTGGGAACCTACAAGCATATTTACCTAAGAAACTGGTCACTGGTAGTCCCACAGTGCATAAAAGAGTTTGCTATAACAGTCGCTGTGTGACACACAGAGTTCCTTACCGCATCCTACAAAAACAAATACAGATTTTTATCATTAGCAAAGTATTCCTACAAACGCAAGCTTGCATGTGAACACACAGTAAGAGGCCCTGTTTTGTGGTGAAAACATGAATAAACTGAACTGGTATTTAACATATGAACCTTGGATATTTCTTTTATAAACATTAAATAGCTAGCTTATAAAAAACAAGCAAGTCAAACAAAGTTTTATTTGTGGTCTTAACTTGAGGTCAGTAGTAGATTTTGGGTAGGAATTTATGCAGCAGACTTTCTAATTTTTGGTTTCTGAACAGTTCGCCATTTCTCTTCAGTATCTTGCTCAAGGTCTCCAAAGTATTGGGGTAACCTGAGGAGCAATGCTGCACCTCTTCCGGCACTGTAACTCTGGCAAGCACCAAAGTTATTTTGTTCATTTTTATTTATTTATTTATTTTTGCGGTACGCGGGCCTCTCATTGTTGTGGCCTCTCCTGTTGCGGAGCATAGGCTCTGGACGCGCAGGCTCAGCAGCCATGGCTCACAGGCCTAGCCGCTCCGCGGCATGTGGGATCTTCCCGTACCAGGGCATGAACCCGTGTCCCCTGCATCGGCAGGCGGACTCTCAACCACTGCGCCACCAGGGAAGCCCCTATTTTGTTTATTTTTAATGAGACTGCGGTATAAAGATAAACATCAGAAAACTGTCATAAATGCAAATTATATTATTCTTTTTGCCATCTGTAAAAATTATTTTGAAAGTCTGGAGAAGCACGATTACATATACCTCAATCAAACAACTGTTTAGTAATGGAATAGTATATGACAATAAAAAATGAATAAATGACTTTGGGAAAGGATACTGGGTAAATAACACAGGCAAGGCAGGAAGATTTTTTTGTACTATGTATCTTTTTATATTAAAACATTTTTTGAACCCGATGAATAGATTATCTGTTCAAAAATTAATATTAATAATTGTTAGGATCAATATCTCAACAAAGGTTACAATATCAAGGTAAGAACCCCTATTCTCAAGGAGTCTGCAGTTCAGTGGGAAAAACAAACACACAAATAACCTGTATTAATGTTCTGATTGTGGTATTTGTCCAAATGCCACACGTATACATTCAAATAAAAGCTAACTTAAAAAAAAAAAAGCCACTAAACTTCCCAATGAGAGACTAGCACAAAAAACAGGAGCTCAATCAATATTAATTCCTTTTCTTCTTCAACAAGATCAAGCATTTCTCCCATTGTTATTTTTTTTAAATACTTATTTCCTTGATCAGGAATAAAATGCAACAAATTATTCAATAACAAATATAAGTATTTATTCAACAAAGAAATAAATATAAAAAAAGGCCTCCATTACAGATGAATTTCCTACCTTTGTGTTTTTTAGAATCATGAGATCTGTGTTATTGTTTCGTATTAAAAACTGCAGATGTAACTCAATAGCCATTTCACCACTTAGAATTTTAATCATTTTCAAAGTCTGATCCTTGGGCTCTGGACTCTGCCGAACAAACAAGAATGAAAATTATTGTATTACTGAAATCCAGTAAGCTAACTTTATTTTAACAGCACTAAACCAGTGAAATTCAGTCATACACACAACAAAACCCATATTTTAACAGTAGGATCTAGCAAACTCATGTATCATTTATTTGAGAGAAAGTAATTTATTTCTTTATTAGATGCCATTGAGATATGATACCAGCTTGATGGAAGAATGCAATTCATTCCAAACTCACTTCCAATATAAAATATTTTAATATTAAAAAAAACTGTAAAAGAGTAACTAATTACTGGTGATATGCAAGGAGAACTACTTTATACACAACCAACTTATAGTTTAGGTGAGAAACTCCCTCCTCCAAATTGAGAAAAAGCACCTTTAACCAACACATATATATGATCTCATGAACTACCAAGCCATCAACACAACTCTCCAACCATGTGAAGAAGAGTTGAAATTTATATATCTGATAACCAGAAACCAAAAATCCTGATGGAGGAAACATTTACATCCAACAGACCACTGCTCTAATCCTTGCCCCACTCTCCACACACCATGAATACTAAAAATAAAGACAACTAAACTACCCCCTCCCCCTCTATGATAAGTTGCCATTTATTTGTTAGAAGCCATACTTTTTTCTCACCCTGTGACAGGTAATTCAGAGTTATTCTGGACAGAGTTCATTCTTTGATAAGGATCTAAGGATTTTATTTCTTCTAAGTCAAGTGCCTTCTGGGATTGATCTTTTTTCTTTTTTGGCTGTGCTGTGTGGCTTGTGGGATCTTAGTTCCCTGACCAAGGATTGAACCCAGGCCCTGTCAGCAGTGAAAGCGCCGAGTCCTAACCACTGGACCATCGGACCACCAGGGAATTCCCTGGGATGAATATTTAAAATTTTACTTTTTATAGAAAATCCATTTTTATAAAATAACTTTGGTATCAAACTTAATAATAAACCTCCATAAAAGCAGGTATGAAACACTTTTAAATAATTTACAATATAGTGTGGAAATATATGTTTAAATGGCAACCTCAACTTCAAAAAGCACACTTACCACTTCTGGTGTCTTTCCTACAAGTACACTACCTGTCTTTTCTTCTGTTTCCATTGAGTCACTAAAAGGAAGAGAACCAATAGTTACTAATGTGATAAATCTTTTCTGAATAGTATGTGTGGGTGGCTTTTTTTTTTCCTTTTAATCAAACTGAAGGTCTGAACCATGTCCAAATTAAATATCTTGCAAGGAAAAAACAGTTAATTACTTCTTAAGTACTGCCATTAGGAAACGAAAAAGATTGTAAAATAAGATGGAGGCAACCCAGTTACTGGATTTCCACCAAATAAATTCATAAAAACACGCAAAGCAACTAACTAGGTTAGCAAAATATATCGACAACAAAACCAGGTGACAAAGTATCTCCCAGATTCCCAAAACACGGTCAGGTGAAGATACACCACCACGAGCCACAAAGACCAGTCTGAAGCAAAGCAGCTGGAGCCTCAACAACTCTTAAACGAACCAGCCGACACCCCCTTCTAGGTCAAAGCACTACACTGAGGAGAAAATGCTGGGCACAGAATCCAAATTAAAGCGGCAGAAATGAGGGAAAAAGAAGGCTGAAATAAAAGTGAGAAAGGAAACAGAGCCAGGAGATCTCAGAACACAAAGACACCATTTTGTTTAAAACTCCACAAACACGATAAAAGAGGAAATTCTAGAGAACAGGGAAATTAGGAAAACTATCCTAAATCAAGCCTCCTTTGTAAATATTTAGGAAAACTAATTTCAGTAAAGATAAACCACAGAAAAGGATCAAAGTAAAATCCCATTCACTATTATAAGAAAAGATTATTTGAAAAGAGGTCAAAGATATGAAGAAAACTTTTACAAGATATAAAAGAATATTATATATCAGAAATGAAATAATATAACTAGGGAAAAACTGGGAATGGAAGAAGAAGGATAATTACTTCAGAAATTAAGATCAACTCAGAAAGAACATGAAAGCAAATAAACACAAGAACAGGAGAGGGTAAGGAGAAAGACAATTTTAAAATCAAAAAGAAAGAAATTAAATGCTATTACCCCACGATTAGGAACAAAGGAAGAATGTTTGGATTTCCTGACCAATGCAGAAAAAAATAAAGGTGGAAAAGATATGAAAGTTATAAAGGAAGAAGTAAAATTGTCTCTGTTCACAGATGACATGATTCCTGTGTAGAAAATTCTATAAAGGGATCTATAAAAAAAATTTACTAGACCTAATAAGTGACTTAAGCAAGGTTGTGGGATTCAACATTAACATAGAAAAATCAATTGTAATTCTATATATTAGCAACAAACAATTGGAAACTGAAATTTAAACGTACCACTTACAGCAGCATTAAAAGACCTAATATACTTAGGAATAAATTTAAGGGAAAATGTACAAAACTCCTGTACTAAAATCTACAAAAACACTGTTGAGAGAAATGAAAGAAAGCCTAAATAAATGAAGATTACAAGATTACTGACTTACAGTAATTTTTATTAGTTCTAATAAAAGTGTTAAAAAAGCTGAGAATGGGGACTTCCCTAGTGGTCCAGTGGTTAAGAATCCGCCTGCCAATGCAGGGGACACGGGTTCGAGCCCTGGTCCGGGAAGATCCCACATGCTGTGGAGCAAATAAGGCCGTGTGCCACAACTACTGAGCATGTGCTCTAGAGCCTGTAAGCCACAACTACTGAGCCCACGCACCTAGAGCCCGTGCTCCGCAACAAGAGGAGGCACCACAGTGAGAAGCCCCCGCTGGCTGCAACTAGAGAAAGCCCGGGCACAGCAACAAAGACCCAACACAACCAAAAATAATAAAATAAATAAATTAAAAAAAAAAAAAAAGCTGAGAATGTTTCTAACTGTACAAATATGTAACCCAAATGCCTAAAATCTAGCCCAACCTACCCCACCTGAGTTTTTTTTTTTAATTTATTTATTTTATTTTTGACTGCGTTGCGTCTTTGTTGTCGTGTGTGGGCTTCCTCTAGCTGCGGTGAGCGGGGGCCACTCCTTGCTGTGGTGCACGGGCTTCTCACTGCGGTGGCCTCTCCCGTTGTGGAGCAGGGGCTGTAGGCGCAACGGGCTTCAGTAGTTGTGACTCCCGGGCTCTAGAGAGCAGGCTCAGTAGTTGTGGCAGACAAGCTCAGCTGCTCCGCAGCATGCGGGATCTTCCCAGACCAGGGCTCATACCCATGTTCCCTGCATTGGGAGGCAGATTCCTAACCACTGCGCCACCAGGGAAGCCCTATCTGAGATTTTTAATTTACCTGATTAAATAGCACACATGCTGTCTGGCAAACACCCTCCCCATCAGACAACCACTTCCATTTCTTTCCATAAGGGTCCATTTCTTTGGTTTTCCTTAATGTATGCAGCAGAGTGCAAAACAGAGCAATAGCTTTAGTAAGAGGCTAATCTATGAAAGCTAATGGTGAAATTTATTCTTAGATTATGTTGTCTATAAATATCTATTCCCAAAATGAAATAAAGATTGTTGAATTAGTTCTGATACAGAAAAAGATACTTTTACCTGTCTTTCTCTGATCCTGGAACAGTACCCGTATTGGTGGATCCAGGCACAGAAGCAATAGGGGTGCCAACAGTTCGAAGATTCTGGATTACAGATGACAAAAACTGCTGGCTAGCGCTTTCATACAAATCAAAACAAATCTGATAAGCCATCAGGAGGTTGTCTTCCTTTACCAGTTTTTCTAAGATATCACTCACGGCCTGAGGATCATCTAAGAAAATTAAGCACTGAAATGCAGATAAAGAACAATTACATAATAATTGAAAACTTTGTCTACAAGATACTTACAGAGTGATAGTCAACAAATATAAGTAAAGGCAAACTGGGGCAGACTAACTATCTAGTCTAGCATTCTATTTCTGATCCTGGCACCAAAGTTTTCCTGAAAATGGAATCTGCCTTCCATAAGAAAATCCATACAACTTATATTCACAGCTCCTAACACTGTGCCTGGCAATCAGCAATATTCAATAACCAGTTGGTGAGTGAATCTTGGCTTCTTTAAATCTTATCCATAAATCGCTATCAAGTGCTCTGTAGTAACTTATTTTCTGCTTTACCATAAATTGTAGGAGTCGTTCATTCATTTAACACATTGTATTGTGCTGGGCCAGGACAAGAGGCACATTTTAAAATGACCATTTTGAAGTATTTCTCTTACTACTCTTAGGATTTGCCACATGTTTTAACAAAATCCACCCAATAAATTTAGGATTTTTCTTTTAAGAATTCAATTTAAATTTTCTTGTTCCCTTAAGCAGCAAATAACTCAATTTCAAAATGAACACATTAACCAAAGTTATTATAAATTAAGAATAGGAAATTATGGAAACAAAATAAATGACCAATACCAGGAGACTGGTTAAGAAAGGCAAAGTATATCCACTGAATGACTACTGCACAATCAAGAAAGAGTTTGTATAAGAATTTGTGAAATGTCAAAACATGAAAAAATGTTAAATTGAAGGAAATATATAATTGATACTGTTTGCTTCCAGGGAAGGGAAATTGGGAGCCAAAGGAAAGAAGTGTCAAGAAGACTTTTTACTGTATATCCTTTGATTCTTCACGAATTTTGAATCATGTGAATGTAATATTATCTGTTCAAAAATGTATTTTAAAAATGTAAAATAAATTAAAAAAAATTTTACAGGGACAAGGAATAAAATAGCTAAAAGAAATAAAATTACTTCTGAGGAATAAAACTGAAATACATAGAGGAAGAAAGCAAAGGACTACCGTTTTTCATGTAAGTTTTTAAAAACCATTTTTAAAACTATTAAAAACTATTTAGAAGCAAACAAAACTCCAAAAACCTCTACAGAGAAAAGTGAAAGGAAATATACTGTTAGGTGGACTTCGGGTGATATAAAGGTGGATATTTTTCTTCTAGCTTTTTCTGTGTTTCACACTTGGTTTAAAAAGCATCAAAAACTATATATAAAATAGATAAGCAACAAGGATTTACTGTACAGCACAGAGAACTATATTCAGTATCTTGTAATAACCTATAATGGAAAATAATTTGGAAAAAAAAAAACCTGAATCACTTTGCTGTACATCTAAAACTAACATAATACTGCAAATCAACTATACTCAATTTTTTAAAAAAGCATTGAAAAAAAGGATGTATTAATCTAAATTTTAAATATGTATAGAGGATAGAAACACATATTGAGAACACATTATAATGAAAATATAACAAACCAAATGCGTGATAAAATGCTGTGCTCTAAGCAGAATACAAAAATTTGTCAATAAAACACAATCTAGCCATTGAAAAGAATGAGGTAGCTCCACATGTGCTAGTAGGTGGAGGAAAAACAGTTATGAATCTTTTAATTGGGAAAAGGCCAATGGAAAGGGAAAGATACACTTTTCATTTTATATATTTTCTATACTGTCTTAATTTTTTTTAAAGTGTGCAAGCAAGTCCATACAATAGAAGAGATAAAGAAAATATACCCAAAGGTCTTGTCTGGTGTTTGGGGAATGAAACCAAAGATAATTTTTATAGCTGAAATTCTTTTTAGAAATGACATAACATAGGTACCGTTTTTATCTTTTCTTCTACCTTTTTTTTTTTTAATCTCATTTTCAAAAATTTCCTTAAATGCCTGGATTATTTTCAAAGTGAAAAAAAGAATACATAGAAATAACATATTATAACAGCTTTTTAGTTTTGAGAGATTCAGTTTCTTATCAGTAAAATGGAATATAAACGCATAAAGTATCTTCACAAGGCTGTTGTAAAGATCAATTGAGATACATGTATGAAACTGTAGTGACGTGATGTTATATAATATAATGTAGTGAGGCATGGCTCAGCAGTACAGTGTAAAGTAATGCAATGTTATTACCTGACAAACATTGATGAAATCAGGTTTCTCCAAGTTCATGTAGATTTTAACTAGAACTCTCAGTACTTTATTCCGAAACTGTTTATTCTGCATTAAAGACATGCAGAGCTTGAGGCTATAAGCCAGCATTCCTGGGACATCATTCTGAAAGAGATAATTTGAAGAGATATGATTATCTGGTTACTGAAGCATGTTTATTTAGAAATCAAATTATTTTAATCGATATTCTTTAGTCATTCTAGGCAGCTAAAGATTTATTTGCTACTTAAACAATAAACCTTAAAATTTTTAACCATTTTAGATGAAAATCTTAAAAGAAAATTACCTATTTCCCTGTCTTCATGAAAAAAAATAGGTTGAAAACAATTAAATATTTAGTGATCATCCAGGATCATGACTATATGACCATAGTATACTATAACTGTGGTGGTGCTGTTAATTATTATAAAAAGATCTATACAGCTGTACATATACCAAGTGGCTATGCTTTTCAATTGTGTCTGCCTCTAGTCTTGCTAATCCTCATGACTTACCGCCTATACTCACTGGCCAGGAACACAATGTGATAGAACTATTCTCCAGCTCTGAGTGACTCAAGCTTTGAGTGCTGTCACATCTAGCTGGTGCTCTCCCGAGGAAATTTTGACTCCAGATTATTTGTTTATTTATTTATTTAATAAATTTTTTAAAAATTTTTATTTATTTATTTTTGGCTGCGTTGGGTCTTCACTGCTGCGCTCAGGCTTTCTCTAGTTGTGGCAAGCGGGGGCTATTCTTCGTTGCGGCACGTGGGCTTCTCACTGCAGTGGCTTCTCTTGTTGCGGAGCACAGGCTCTAGGGGCATGGGCTTCAGTAGTTGTGGCGCACAACTACTGTGGCTTAGTGCTCCGCGGCATGTGGGATCTTCCCGGACGAGGGCTCAAACCCATGTCCCCAGCATTGGCAGGTGGATTCTTAACCACTGTGCCAGCAGGGAAGCCCCTCCAGATTATTTATGTTTACCTTGTGGTTCTTCAAAGCATACCCAATATTTGAGATACTAACTTAAAAAAGTCCTTCAACATAAATAAGCATACCCAACATTTGAGATACTAACCTATAAAAGTCCTTCAGCATGATAAGCATGCTGAAGAGCTACAAGTGTACTTCTCAAAAAGCGAGTTGAGAAATTAAAAATTCACAAAATTCACTAATTCGAAAAGATATACACACCCCAATAGCAGTGTTATTTACAATAGCCAAGATATGGAAGCAACTTAAGTGTCCATCAACAGATGAGTGGATAAAGATGTGGGGTGTCACACACACACATATATATATATACACAATGGAATACTACTCAGCCACAAAAAAGAATGAAATTTTGCCATTTGCAGCAACATGGATGGACTTGGAGGGCATTATGCTAAGTGAAATAAGTCAGACAGAGAAAGACAAATACTGCATGATATCATTTATATGTGGAATCTGAAAAATACAACAAACTAGTGAATAAAACAAAAAATAAAAGCAGACTCACAGATAGAACAAACTAGTAGTTATCAGTGGGGACAGGGAAGGGGGAAGGGCAATATAGGAGTAGGGGATAAAAAAGGGTTATTATAGGATTATATGAAATCATGTGTGTGAAACTTTCGAAAACTGTAAAGCACTATAAAATTTAAAGATAGCTTTGTTCAATGATTAAAAAAATATTTTTTTAAAAAAGCAAGTTGTGACCTATCGGCGTATACATTATGAAATCAACTTAACGGGACTAGCATTTTTTAAAAAATGAAATACAATTTTAAAATATCAGGATTACATTGTAAGTAGAAAAAGTAGGTATTATTTCATGCTAAGTTACATCTATATGTACATGTGCACTGGGATGTAAAGTAAGACGCATTTCTCACTCTGCTTTATTCTTTTTTAAAAAATTTATCACCCCTTTACCTTATAGGGAATAAGGCTTCACTGCCTATTCCCCCAGTGGATTATTCCATTTGTGCAGGAACTTTGTTGGTCTTGTTTGCCACTGTATCTCCAATGTCTAGAACAGTGTCTGACACATAATATGCACTCAAAAAATATTTGTTGAATGAATAAAAACAAATATTTTAGTTCTATTCACCTGAAGACAAGGAGAAACTACAACTGCACAAAAATCAAACAGAGCAAAATAAGGGCCGTTCTATGACACTGGGTCATTCATTCATTTACTCATTTAAACTAATCTTACCACTGCTGCTAAACACTGCCTTAGGCTTTGGAGACCCAGTGGTGAAAGTACCTATCCTTAAGGAGGTTATAATCTGGTGGACCTAGCTGGACCTAAGGGTTGAGGAGGGTATGGCTGGCAGGGATTGACAGAAGGATCTGTAAACAAATGACAGTTGAGCTGAACTGTGAATCTTGAACAGGAATACAGCAGGTAAAGAAAGAAAGGGAAAAGGATGTTTTTGGCAGGGGCAATACTTTTGGCAAAGGGAATGGGGTATGGTACATCTAGCAGAAGAGACAAGGTCAAAATGGCTGGAGTGCAAAGAGCTAGCTTGTGGAAAACGATAGGTAGTGAGGCAGGCAAAGTGGGCATGCAGATCAATGTCCATTTAACTCAGTCTTGCACCTCTCTGACCACTTTGGTTGGTGACTTACAACTGTCATAATTATTGCAAAACACCCCCAAACCAGGAATGTAGCTTACAGTTTTAACCATGATAAATGCATTACAATAGTAGTTTACCCATACAGTCTTCTTAAAAAGGGCAGGGTAATTAAGACAACTTCCCCATGCAAGATCTCAAAGGAATAAATGTGGTAAGATAAAAGCAACTATTTGACAAACACAAAACACAGCCAAGGTTCATTTATAAACATAAAATACATATATTTTATAAATATAAAAATAAAATTTTTCGCAAAAGAGCACCTTATTATATCTAAGTTAGATTTTCTTTTCACTATCCGTGCAATTTTCAGTTTTAATTATTTGCTCTGCTGATTCTTCATCAATAGCAACCTCTAAAATCCCATCATCTACCTACCGACTCAAGTATAGTCTTCTCAAAGACGTCCAGTCTTCGTGTCTCCAGAGCAATGCCGATAGCTTGCTTATACTTGTGATCATCTAGACATCGTTGAAACATTTTATTCACAATGCCTTCCAATCTCTGGTCAATTGGTTTTTTTTCTCCTTCAGGCAAATCTGCATTTTCCACACACTGTTTGGTGTAGTGATCAATGCACTTTGCTATAGAGAAAATAAAATAACTCTGATCAGATGGTAAATTGGGCTATACTACTAGAAAGGACAATGCCTACATTTATAATCATAAAAATAACTTATGGGATGACTATGGAGTAATGAGCAAATTTCAAATTTTTTAAATGCTGTAAGTTATACCTTCAAATTAATATTGTTCCGTTCGTAACAGTTACACTGCAGGGCTACACACTAATTCCAGTAAGCTGACATTATTTAAAACATTTCTAGGACTTCCCTTGTGGCACAGTGGTTAAGAATCCGTCTGCCAATGCAGGGGACACGGGTTCGAGCCCTGGTCCGGGAAGATCCCACATGCCGCGGAGCCACTAAGCCCGTGCACCACAACTACTGAGCCTGCGCACCTAGAGCCTGTGCTCTGCAACAAGAGAAGCCACTGCAATGAGAAGCCCGTGCACTGCAATGAAGACCCAATGCAGCCACAAAATAAATAATTTTAAAAAAAAATTTCTCTTTTTACTGTTTATTATTCAAAATTATGTTATTCAACTTGACTAAGTTGCTTATTCTACAGAGTTGGCTACAAACAGCTGCTGTTTTCACTCTCAAACACAAACACTTGCCATGATTGAGGATATTAACAAAAACCCTATTGTAGCAATTATCACATGGCTATAAATTACACTTCTTCACATTAATGAAACTATCAGATCCTTGATAGTAGAGAGTCTGTCTATGACCTGAAATGTGCCACAGGTTCTAAAGGCAATCCCAAGAAGATTTCCAAAAACCTTTCCGGCAATCAGCTAAAATATTCAGTCTCAATGTGAGGTAGGTTGAACCTATTCACATATACTTCCCCTCTCCCCCAAACAGGGAGTCTGAAAATTCATGCAGCGGTGCATGTGCATAATTTGGCTTTCTCATTTCACAGTGATTTGGGTGAATGGGGAGGATGAGGCAACATACTGAAGGGTATCATGTTTACAACTTACACTACTTTACAATCATAACTTAAACTTTTTAGGAGCAACCAAGAAAGGAAATTTCCCTAAACCTTCTTCCACCTTCTTAAGGAAAACAGCCACTCAAGCTGAATGACATATATAATAGTTATCCTCTCTATAACTCACTGGCCTGTCACCCTCCCTTTCAAAGAGAAAGGTACAAGGAAAAGGTTAATTAGTTGCAAACTATAGCCCCAGGAAACAGAAATGATTTGAACTAGGATAAAGAACTGCTGGTCTACTAGATGGCCCATGTTAATGGGTCTATATTTTGGGGGAAGCAGAGGACTTTTATAAATTGGAATATACCACATTCAGGGTCCATCCAGGTAGGATTAGGCAGGTTCAGGTACAGTTAGTAAGAACTAAGTGGCACTCACAAGCAGACCTTAAACAAGTTTGGTTGCAGAAAATCTTCACCAGGCCCTAATATGAGCTTTTTGAACCAAATGCAGTTGTGAGGAAACATTCCCCTACCTCATCAGAAAGGAATCTCAGATTTATAACATTTGGGGAGCTTTCCTTAGTTAATAACTGAGGAAGAAAAATGTTACCTCCCAGGTTTCAAATGAGACCTGTGCTCTGACTTACCAGGTTTATGTCATAACTGTATTCCAGAACCGAGCTTCATTCCTAGCTGAAGTCTTATAACAATCGGGAGAAGATTGAAAATTCTAGCCTTGAATTTTCTGAGTGTACTGTTTATGACATTCATTAAGAGCCTAGGAAGGCTTTCCTAAATTCTATTTTATATATTCTCTCACAAATCTCACTGACATTTAAAAAAATCCATTCTAATAGTCCCAAGAAAACTAGAAGGGTGAACCCCATTTCCACACAAAGAAAAGCAAACAGAACTGGTCTACCAGTCAACAATCACCTTCTACAAGCTAAGACTAAGATGATATATAGGAAGGCATCTACCACCTCATAGCCTCTTAGAGACCAGCTGTCCTGATTAAAAGCATCATTTGTAAAATGTTAACATTGCAAGCACTTGCAGATCACCACAGGAAAAAATTATCAACATTCATCAAAAAAAAAATCCTTCAAATAAGAGAGAAGAGATAAATGCACTTAACTCACCATTTCTAACTTAATGTAGGGAAAGTGCTCTGGTTTCAAATGATACGGTCTATTCTTTAAAATCATCTGTTCTTCCCACAGGATTCACAGATGAAAACTCCAATTCAGTGAGTTCCCAACAACAATAAACTTACTTGCAACATTCTCACACCATCATGGCAAAAAAATTTTAAATGTGAACACAAAATCTTACTTCAAACTTCAGGGACATTTGAAAAGTACCTCTCTGGACTGCCTTGTGCAGCATTTCCCAATTTCTGAAAGAGAATACCAATATTCTCCTTTTAAGGGTTCAGGTGAATAATGCAGATCTCCTCTTAATCAGCAATTCAAAAAACTATACTATACACACTTGACAGAGAACACACTCTTGGGCTCTCTGTAACTATGATCTAAAGCTTGATAGTCAAAAAGACACGTCTGAAGGGTATGCAATCCCTTCTTTCATCTATTAGAACAGGAGTTTTCAAACATTTTTAAAGCTACAAAAGCTTTGAACGAACTCTTACAGAGCTGGTTCAACTTACAAGACAGAGAATCCCAAACCTTACCTGTGTGCTACCCTCTCACTTCAAAAATACAGAAGCAAATAAAAAAACAATGGCTACTAGTAGAAACAGTATGGATTTCGTAGTGAGGAAGCCTGGGTTTTAAATTCTGACCCTCCTATTTAACAGCCATGTGCCTTTATCATCTTGAAACCCAAGTTTTCTCATCTGTAAAACAAGGCTAGCTCCTTCTTCACAGGGCAACTGTGGAATAAACTATGCTATGAAGAACGACCAGTACAGTGCCTAGTACAATGGAAACACTCAATAATGGTTTCCTGTGTTAGAAACAACTCTATAAATTACTATCATTTAATTTCTGATATTCACAATAATCTGATTTAATTTTTTCATATAACAGTATGCTCACTGGAAAAGAGATAAACATAATCACTGAGATAACTATCTTTGTGTTAAGTTGGCTGCTTCTGAATAATTTCTTAGATTCATTCTTAAAATATTTTGTGAGTAGAGTGTCTTTATTATTACTGTTATTCATATTATTGTTCATTAGGACAAAAAATAAAAGCACAGAATTCTAAGGCAGATCTAAAAACTCAGGCTGCATAAAATTACTGTAGAAAGATTATGAACTTTCAATTAAAATGAAATGTGGCAACCTCAAAGATTCAGGGAAAAAAATGCTATATGTACTAGAGCAAGAAAGAAGCCAACAAGATAAAGCCTTACTAGATAGAAGATAATTACCTATAATAGTCTCCACATATTCAGAGTTATCATTGACATTGAAGAGGTCACCTGCTCCAAGTGCATAATTCAGAGACTCCTCAAAAGCCCCCAGGTGATAAAATACTTTAGATGCCACTAAGGCTGCAAACTGCCGACTCCGGAAACCTTCATCTTCATACAAAACTTCTCTGAAAGAAATTAGGAAGTATAGGCCTAGTTCAAACTGTGGTTCTCCTTAAAAATTCCAAATCTAAATACTCAAGCCGCAATTTAGTGGCAGCAAATCTCTAAATGAATTAATAAGCCACAAGACCCACAGATAATTAAGGTTGATCTACTTTATTCCAATTTATAGAAATAAAGTAAATTCTTACATTTTGTCTACAGACTCAGAAATTTCTGCCCAGAAGTCATTGACCACTGCATTCAATTTGTGTAGTGCAAATTCCTGTAGAAGATAAAACCAAAATTCGATTTTGAGACAGACTTACCATTATACTTCCTTAAAAAAAAGTTTCCAACAAATCAGTGGCCAAATTCTAAGTCATATTTACTAAATGACAAATACAAAAGTTTACCAACTGACTTTCCATTGGGCTTACATACTTCCTTTCTGTTTTCAATCATAAAACATAATGTCATTCCTTATCATACTGAACATTTTTCTTCTTTGACAGTATGTGTAAGATTGACTCTAGGCTGCTGGTTTGGATATAAATGAATTCAGGTGCCTAGAGCCAACTGAAGTATATTCCAAATTTTTGTCATATGAAAATAGTTTTAAAATATGTGATACAGAAGTAACTTTTTGTGATTGCCGTTGATAAGAAAACTGGTGTGTGTGTGTGTGTGTGTGTGTGTGTGTGTGTGTGTGTGTGTGTGTGTGTGTGTGTGTGTGTGTGTGTGTGTGTGTGTGTGTGTGTGTGTGGTTTCCAGGTGCCACACTGAGATTTATTTGCCTCAGCTTTGTTAAACTCTAGGGAAAACCACTGCTGTTGCCAAAATACTGTCCTGTCCTTTGGGGCTAGATTTCAGTGACTAGGGATAGACTAAGTAGGACGGCTATTTTAAATGGTGGAAGATATACAGTTATCAGTAAATTCAAAGAGCTTCAAAGTACTCATATTAAGCCCAGTTAATTTTTCTTCAACTCATACCTTAAGCTGTGGTTCTTCTTCATCCAGAAGAGAAATTATTCCAGCTATAAGACAAAAGGTATATGATTATGAAATACATATCCTAAGATAAACTAATGCTTAGTCAAAAATATATCAAGAGTTGGAAAAAAAGTATTTTTTGAGGGGTGACTTCACTAGAGGAATCATTATTTTTCTTTAAAACTGAAAAGGTTTATATTTCAAATTTTAAGAATTAACTATGTTATCAAACCCTCATAATACCATATATATCACATTATTTGCCTAATTCAACAGTTTTCAAAGCATGGTTCCTGGATCAATTAGCATTAGCATTACCTGGGAACTTGTTAAAAATAAAAATTCTTGGCCGCATCACAGATCTACTGAATTAGAAATTGTGGGGATAGGGTCCAGTAATGGAGCCATAAGCCTTCCTTGTCATACTGATATTCATTACAGTCAATCACTGGCCTAATTTACTGACCAAAATGAGAAACTTTCCTACACAATTTTAGAATAAAATTATTCACACAAAATAAACCAAGAGTTATAAAATTATTTACAAAAGCAGGAGTATTTAGTCATCAACTCACAGAATAAAATAATTCGATTATTTCAAGATGCCTATATTAAGGCACCTCTGTTGTAATCACAAGTAACCTAGAAGGTTTTGCTAAATGATGAGCAATCTCACTTGTTCTGACTTCAATTACTGAAGCACAGCATTCCCCATGTGACCCTGAGGTGATTAGCACTAACACTGGGGAGTAAAGGAAATAACAGTCCTCTCCAAAAAAATGCACCCTGAAATACAGTCATATATCAAAGGGATTATTAGAAAAAAAGACGTGGGAAATTACCGTCCTTGGACCATGAAGGAAACTAAACTGTCTCTCAGATATGTTTTCCATGTAGGTCTTAAAATCATTCCGGAACACTGAGCTGGAACACTGAGTTGAAACTGTGAGCTGATACAAAGTGTCAAGGCAACTTTCCTTAGGAGATGTAGCCATTTCTAACTGGTAAGTGTAGGTCTGCCAAATAGCTTCAAAATTTAGCAAACAAAACTATGCCATGGTTCCAGCTAGGGCATACTACTGTTCAAAAAGCATTAAAGCAGATAAAAGGAACTTCTTGGTACACTAGGTTGGTATAACAAACCCAGAACAGAGAGGTTGAATTGACAGCATGAAGAGAAGACAGATTAAAGAATGCAATCAGGGGAGGGGAGGGGGATTGTGAACTAGTGACATCGAAGAGCTGATAGACAAGAGTACCTTAAATGTGGAACAGATCATAAATGGCAGAATGCTTTATCGAAACACTAAAAATGCTACCCATTCCCTTATCATCAATCAACGGTATGTCTGAACTGCTTTTACCAAAAGAGGTGATGGATTTCTGTATACTCTGTTTGGTTTCACTTATGACTATGTTATATGGTTGTCCCGGCTTAGAAATGCAGCCGTTGTCCGTGGAACACAACTAAATCAAATACCTACACTTCATACACAAATATTTCTCATCTTAAAAACAACAGAACTCACCTTTAGATGCGGGACGAGGCGCACCTGGGGAATGGGGAATGTTTCAGGATGCTAAAAAGTTTCTTATGCCATAATATGAAGTCAGCAGATATTACCTAAAGTTGCTGTATCAATTTATAGCATTATTTTAAATAGCATATTATTTATAAATATAAAGGTATGCTCCAGAAGACACAGCTTAAAAGTTGAAAACAGTTGCCTCAATGAATAAGGGAAAAGAGGAGTGGGAGACTATTGTTTTAAAGCTTTTACGCATAATTTTCCTTTATTATGTTAAAAAAAAAATTCATTCTCACGTCTCCCTCCAGTAACCACCTATCTCTATCTCTCCGCTCCCTTTCACAGCCAAACCTCTTGGAAAAACTTAACAGTGCATGTTGACCTCTTATTCACCACTGTGTTCTTAGTACCCTGCAAGTGCCTAGGCAATAAATGAACAAATAAACTGACTAATCCAAACTAGTACCTGTTAGGTTCTGTTTAGCACCCGGGACAGATCCTAACCCATAGAGAGCCAAAGGACAGGAAACCAAGTGACAAAAGGTTTGGAGCAGAAGCTGATAAGTAATCTAGTAAACGTAACCAATGACAGTAACGAATACACACTATGCTATCACCACCGAGTCTCAGAGTAAGACCTCAAAAATCATTAGGTTTAAAGTCTAGTAAATCCCCACCAAGTGTTGTTTCAGCCTCTACTTAAAATACTCTGGTGACTGATTTATTGATTTGATTAGCTAACTGATTTCTTCATTCGAGAAATAATTCTGAACTTCTGTCATCTGCTTGGCAGTTGTTCTAAGAATTATGAAAAGTTTCCCGCCCAAAATTCTACCACAGAGAGAAAAACAGTAGTCAGGCAAGTAAACAAAGTAATTACAGGACTGTAATGAAGAGAGGGGACAGCTGAGGGGGAGAGATGCAGCATGTTTTAATAGAATGATCAGGAGAGACTAACATCTGAGCGGAAACTAAGGATTGAGAAGCTAAGGGAAAACTTGAGGAAGAGGAGTTTAGAAAGGGGGAAAAGAATGGGACAGGGCCTGAGATAGGAGAGAAACTTGACATATTCAAGGAACAGAAAGGCCAGTATGATTAGGGTATAGAGAGGAAAAAAGTAGTACAAGACAAGCCAGGAATCAGATCATGTAGGCCTATAAGCCTGGATTTTATTATAAGCACAATGGAAACCACTGAAGGATTTTAACCAGAAAAATAATATTATGTGATTACGGTTTAAAAAAGAATACTCTGACTACAGCACGAAGAATGGACTATACGGAGGCAATTGTTGGAAAAACAAAACCTTAAGGCTGTCAAAGCAAGGCAGGCAAGAGATGAAGGTGGTGTGGGCTAAGTAGAGGGATCTGAAAAACAGTGAGGCCTACGTCTACAAGCAGCAAGAAATTTAGTGCTCATTTTCTCTTTAGAGAACTCCGACTGGATGGAAAAGATTTTCCTTACATTGAACTAAAATTCATCTCCCAATCATTTGTAACCACTGGAGACAAAACTCTAATCCCACGTACACGTGACAGCTCTTCAAGTCTTTAAAGAGAACTATTATGTCTCCCAGGGTCTCCACCAATTTCTTTAAGCAATCCTTATAAACACATGGTTTGGAGCTCCTTACAAGTTACCGCCCTCTGATTATCAGTCTGTTTAGAGCAAAGCACTTGTGGGGCAAGTGCAGAGTAAAACAGGACGAGAAAAAAGTTTGTGAGCAGGCACGAAAAAAGGCACCGAGGCTGTGGACAGCTACGTGCACATCAATCTGCAGCCCGGGACTTAAAAATCTCCACTTGAAACCTGACTTCTACAGCTTATCCCGCTGCAAACGTCACTCCACGATCTACGCACACAACGGTTAAGTGTAGGAAACCTGCCCCAGACACCCGTGAGTTCTTTCTTCAAGGCAGCATAGTTAGCATCTAGCCTCAAAAACACAGTTGGATTCTCAGTATAATGTCTGCTTTCAGGATGCTGTCTTCACCGAACACGAAAGTTCTCTGGGTGCTTTAACTAAACATCCTTAGAACAGACCCAGAAACGACCCGCCTCAAGCCTAGTTTAATTTAGATTTCCCTCTAAAGAGAAAGGTGCTAGGTCAGGTCGAGAAGTACTTAAGTAGCATGGGCTGCCTTACAGTCCGGCTGCACTGGGGGACCATCCCACCCTAACCACCTGCAAGGAAGGGCTGGGCTCGGACGGGCCCACATGGTCAACCGCCGAAGGAAGAGAATTAAGGAAAACACGTCGGGGTCGGAGAAGGGCCCAGGAAGCCCCTCGTGTCCGGGCACGGGGGTGTGGCTGCGGAGGAAGAACGAGCCGGTCAACCCAGCGCGATTCCCCCGAGCCGGAGGGGGTCGCGAGGTCCCCCGGAGAGCCCGGGCCACACTGCCAGCCCCCGGCCCGGGTCGTGAGCCTCGCGCAGTGAGCAGCCGCGCAGGTCGGTGCTCCGCCGGGAGGTGCCCAGTCACCGGCCCTGACTCAGCTAAAAGCCGGCGTGGCGTCTCCTCCCTTTCGGCGCCGGCTGCGATCCCACTCACCGGCTGAAGTGATCATGGCTGCGCCCCGTACTAGCCCGCCCGCTCGCTCCCTCGCTCGCTCGCCGCACCGGCCGCGCCGTCTGTCAACTCCCTGCCCGCTCGCTCCGCCGCGCCGCCTGGCTCCCCGGGTGCCCGGTTCAGTCAGTCGCCTCTTCAGGCCACCGGCTCGCTTCTCATCCAGGACCCCGCCCGCCCCGGGGCTGCCCGCTGTCCCGCCTGCCGCCTGGCGCGAATTCTCCCCAGGCCTGTGTCTTCCGTGCCGCCACTGCCGCCCCGCCTCGCGAGGGAGGGTGCACGGAGAGCTCCATGGTGTTCTCTAACCCTCCTCGAGGTCAGCGATCCCGCGGGAATGGGAACCGTCGTCCGCACCTGAGATCAGGCTTCAGAATAGCCACCCCTAGAGAAAGGCCTCCCTCCCCCCTCCCCACCGTCACCCGCCATTGCTGAGAAAAACGGGTTGAGGAGAGGTGCTCGCGGGGCTCGTAGCGTCACCTGCTGCTCGGGAAGTCTCCCTGCAGCGCCCACCCCGCGCCCCAGCCAAGCCTTTAGGGATCCCGGTAGGGCAAAGAGCGTTTTCTTAGAAGGGTGATTTTCCTTTTTTTTTTAAAAACCAGGGCCCAGCTTCCAAAGAAACCCAAACATAAATGCTTTACAATCATAGCACGATGAATCCCTAAGCAAGCACTGGTTTATAATAAAATTGAACAATGAAGGTTTTTATTTACATTTGTAATAGTTAATACTGTACATGGTTTAAAAATCAGAAATATAAAAAGATATACAGTGAAAAGTGTTCTGAAGGAAAAACAAATTTTCCGTTCTTGTCTTACATCTGACCGGTTCCTCTCTCCCTCCGTAGCGACAGGTTCCTGTTTTTTATTGTATCTAATTTGGAATGCCTGTTGTGATAGCCATCTGCAGTCTTGTACCAGCTTTACTAAACAATTTACTTCCATAGTCAGTACTGAGAAAACCTTGACAAAGATTTGTGACAAATGGTGGCATTTTAAAGCCACTAGCCTTATCAAGCTACTCTTCAGCTGGATAGTGACCTACTAAAGCTTATTTCTGAGGCCTTCTCGAAACAATGTAACCCAGTGGCACAAGCCAATGTTTTGCAGTTGAAATAAAATTTGGTTTATGACACACTTGAGCGTATGTGTGAATTCTTTTTTTTTTTTTTTTTTTTAACTCTTGTGGCCAAGTTTCATGACATGTGAGATCTTAGTTCCCCAACCAGGGATCCAACCCGCGCCCCCCTGCTTTGGAAGTGTGGAATCTTAACCACTGGACTGCCAGGGAAGTCCCAGGGCATGTGTGAATTTTTTTTAAATTAGTATTCTTAGGCTATTGTTGTTAAAATATATTAAATATAATTATTAAACACTTTTCAAGAAACTGTAGCTCAGATTGAAAGACACTCACCTTGGAGGTGTGCATGAAAAACAAACAGATTGAGTGCGTGGGAGTATTATTTTACAGAGGCACTTTGGCTGATCCGTCACATAAAGATAATTGTGCGCCCCACACTCCTAAAAGAATCAGACACAAACGCTAACAGGTAACGGGAATGAGTGAAGCAGGCCGAGTGTAAGAAAACACCAGCTCAGCAGGATGGTGCACGGCAACTGACACTAGTGTCAGGGAAGCAGTAGGGGGTGATGGTGACTGTGACAGAATGAAGGGTGATGCCGCATCTAAAGAGAGCCATGGCTACTCAGCGCCGACAGTGTTGCAGTGCCAAATGCAGGGCTACTGTCGTGAGAGCTTCTGATTTTTCCAAGAAAAGCCAGAAATCGGAATTTTGTGTGAAATCCTCGGAATTGTACATGTTGGCAAGTTGGGTGAAATGGGTGAAGGGGGTGGAAAGGTACAAACTTCCATTTATAGGATAAATCAGTCCTGGGGATGAATGTACAGCATGACGACTTACAGTTGTATATTGGAAAGTTGCTAAGAGAGTAAATTTTAAAAGTTCTGATCACAAGAAAAAATTGTAACTTGGTGTAGGGACGGATGTTAACTAAACTTAGGGTGATAAGCAGTTCACAGCATACACATATACCAAATCATTAGGCTGTACACCTAAAACAAATACAATGTTATATGTCAATTATATCTCAAAAAAAAATGTTGGCAACTAATTCTAAATGTTTTAAAGCAGAGAGGTGGCCAGTTTGCCATCTCTGCTCTTCAAAAAGAAGACATTCTCTATGGAAGGACGATTCTGTCTCTGGCTGGGACGCTGAGCTTGTAATTGCCACAGTCTCATCTGAGCCCCATGGGAGCCCTCTGAGAGGTCCCTCTCTTCTTGGACATTCTGCTGTCCCAGGCCTCTGGCTTCTCCCTCTCCATTCCATTCTGCACTCTTTAGTCAGAGCAATCTTTTTCCAAATTCAACTCTGACCACGGCCTCTGCTCCTTGAAACCCCGAGTCCCCATCTTGGGCTCTATTCTTCTGCTTTGTTCTTCCCTGTTTCTGTGCACGGGCTTCTTCTCACTCCCCGTTCTCGCTGTGGGAGTGCAATGCCTCGGATTGCTATGGACAAGGTGGTGGCCCTAAAATGTACCCCTGCAGCCCTGCCCTCTCTCCAGAGCATCAGACTCACACACCTACCAGGCATCTCTGCTTGACGCTCCTTAATTCAACGACCTCAAAGCTGCATACATTGAGGCCCCACCCCCCACCCCCGCTGCATGTGTGTCTCCTGCCTTGATCCCAGTGTGATGAAGGGCATCCATCAGCTACTGAAGCAGGGCCCCCAGGGAGAGGGTGGGTAGAGGGCACCATAGACTGTTCTGTCCCCCCAACCTGGTCTGCACCAGATATGGTCCTCCCTAATCTCTCTCACACCAGCCCAGCCTCCCATCTCACTCCATCACCCACTATTCATCTCCCCCTCTTCTTTCCTGGCCGCAACAGTTCCCAACAGCCTTGACTTCCTGCTCACCATGGCACAATTCTCCAGGCCATTCTTCACAGCTAGCCTGGAGCACTACCCAAAACAAGGAAGGCAGGGACTGTCTCCTCCAAGCTTCTCCAGGACTTTCATCCAACCCTGCTTACCCTCCATCTTTATGTCCCACCCCTCTGCCCTGTGTGCCACACTCTGGCCATCCTGAACTGCTCCGATTCCCAAAAAGGCTGTGCGGGCATGGTACCTTGTCTCTGACCTCAGTACCTGCTCTCTGCTCTGTCTTCAAGGCCTCTTCCCCTCATCCCCAGCACCTCCTCCAGGAAGCCTTCCTTGACCACCCCACCATGTGTCCCGTTACAGCCTTTACCCACACAGCTATAATCATGTCTTCTTGCCTATGTCCCAACTGAACAAGGAACTACTCAAGGGCACAGTCACATCTTATTCATCTTCGTGTCCCCTAGAGTAACTAGTACAGGGTCAGGCACATAGCTGGTGCTCAATAAATATTTGTTGGATGAATGGATCAACACAGGGTCAGTTAGTTATTGGCACAAGGCTAGAACTCAGACCAGTGTCTCAGAAACCCCTGCCCTCTCCAAGACTCTGAAATGTGCTCTTTTTAGAGGACACTTAGGACACAGTAAAACCACAGAAAGAATTCTTACCCAGTGCTCTGTTCATAAACAACTATCTCCCTCCAAATACAGGAATAACCCAAAAGATCTCAAAACCCAAACGAGGTCAGCTGTGGGCTCACACAGATACGCGCTAGGCGGGGACCTCTGTCAGGGTGACGGGAGGAAACCGTGACCCTGATTTTTCTTTGCGGATGTGCCCACCTTGAGCAGGATTCAGTCCGAAGCTTCGCCGAAGCACCTCCCTGGCCCGCGCGGCGCCCTCTAGTGGTCACAGCGTTCCCCAGAAGGCAGAGCACATGGGAAGGGGCGAGCGCTCTATGACCACCCACCTCTACCCACCCTCATCCCCTCAACCCGCGAGCCTTCTGGCATTTGAATCCTGGGTCTTAGGAGGGCTCGGTCTCCTGTTAAGGACTGGGCTCGACTGCTTTTTGAGCTGCACAGCGATAAGGTGGAAAGGGCGGTGTCGGTGCCAGGACACCAGGGATCAAATCCCTGTTGCACAGCAGCCCTGGGGTCACCTGAGCCCTGCTGTAGAGGGGGCTGGTCCACCTACCTGGCGCAGCTTGTGAGGGGAGGTGCTCTAATCAAGGGCTTGGCATAGAACAGCGCGGAATAAAACTGGCCACGAGGCTAGTGGTTGCTTCCTGTACAGCACGCCGGCCACGTGCTTTCAGAGTAAAAGCGTTTATTCAGGGAGCAGAAACATGAAACGCAGACGGTGACTCGGGCCTCCCGTAGGTATGTGCTTGGTTGGAGGGAAACGCCCAGCTGGGGCTGTAATTGTTTTGGATGGACTGAGGCACGAAAGAACCCGGGAAGCCATCGGAGACGCTGGGCTCTCTTCCCTCTAAGGACAGTGTCCAGGAGGGCAACGCCTATCATGGGCAACCGGAAGTCTGCCCTGGATGAAGTGATGCTGGAAGCCACTGTTCCCTCGCTGGGGGAGGGGTGGCTGGGGGCGGGGGGAGGGTCTATGATGACCAACCAGCTCTGGGCAAGTGGCCAGGGGTGGGAGGAGCCACAATGAACCCTCAAGGGAGACATCCTGCACTCTGGCTGTCCTATCTAGTGGCTACTAGACCCAGGTGGCCACTTGAAATGTGGCTAGTGCAACCCAGGAACTGATTTTAAATTAAAATTGTATTTTATTGACATTTGAAGACTGGTACCCAATTCAGTCATTGGAAAACTTTTTAAGTATCTTTGGAACAATTGAGGATGTGAATCTATTTTTTCAACTATAAATTTAATGAAATCTAAATACAGATTAAGTATATTGGATAAAAATTTAATTTCTGAATTGGCTGTAAGTGTAAAATTCTCACAGGGTTTCAGAGACGCAAAATGCCTCATTAAAGTTTTTTTTTATATTTACAGTTGAAATGATACTATTTTGGACATACTGGGCTAAATAAAATGTTCATAAAATTAATTTCACCTGTTTCTTTTGATTTTTTTTTCTAATGTGGACACTAGAAAATTTAAAGCTACCTATGTGCCTGGTAGGTTCTTCTGAGACAGGGCTGGTCTAGACTCACCCCGAGGTCTCAGTCCCTCCGCCCTCCTATTCAGGCCTGGCCCCTTGGCCTGCTTCACCATCATGGCTGCTCTTTGCTGGTGGCACGTACGGGGCCAGACCAGATCAGGGGGCAGAATCTGAAAGTGAGACCCACCCCTGTCAGGGATCAAGGGGCTGTTCTGGAGAGGGCTATGCACCTGGGACGGGGGAGGGGAGGGATGTCAGAGTGAAGGCATTCTGGGGTTAGGGTGATGATCTGAGGCAACACCCTGCTCTGAGAAGACCTTGTTAAACAGTGAGGGAGAGAAAGAACTCATGTGACAAGACAGAGACCGAGTTTCTGCAGCCAGGACTCATTCTGAGGGCTTGGCTCCAAGGACTAAGCTAAGCGCCTAATTACTCCATATAAGTGCAGAGCAGGACAGCAACAAGCATGACTTGAGACTGAACATCTGCATTTCTGCCTGAGGGTCTCTGAAATTCACTGTCTGCACTTCAGCAGGAACCCTGGCTGGAGCTGAGCAGCTCAGGGAGGAAGCCAGACAAGATTCTCTCTTTTGCCAGAGCCCTGGACCCACAGCAGCCCTAGCGCCCAGTCGCACACCATGGTCCCTTGGAGTCGAATTCCAAGATCCCTGTGAACCACAGCATGGCCCAGTGGGGTAGTCTCTGTTTCTCCTCCGTATTAGGCAGCCTCAAATAAAAGGCAACCAGAGGGCTCTGGCCCAGGGGCCAAAGGCATCAGAGGGATACGTGTGGGGTCCTGGGCGTCACCCCTGTCCTCTCCATTTCCCCTTGAACTTTCCACGTGTCAGCATATGGCAGGCTGCCCAGGCCAACTTCCTCGTCTGTCCCAATCCTTGATCCACTTACACACAAAACCAGGTCAGAAGGGGGTCATCTGGGTACAAAATAACCGGCTCCTCTACTGTGCTGGCTATGTTTGCCACCCAAACAGGACAAAGTGCAGCCTCCTGACCACAGGGGCAGCCCTGCAGCACGGATCTGCTACACTTTGAAGTACAGACTGCTTTCAGGTTCACGTGGCCACTGTCAACCTTCCCCAGGGAGGTGGGGTCCTAGGTGGTCTGCCCCCGGTAAGAGGGGCTTGTTTAGACCACAGGTGGAGGGGCCTCAGCCCTTGACCCCTTTGCAGCTTTGCCTTAAACTTTGGTTTGATAACCAAGGGATTCTTGTGCAGAAGTTCTCGTAAACAAATATTTTGAGAGGAAACTGTCACACACGTAGTGTAAAGGGTTCTCTGAGACTCCATTAAGGCCATTTTATCTCGTTAGACATTCACGTGTGCAGACACACACCCTAATAAATACCAAGTTAAATGCTATCTCTTAAAAAAAAAACCCTCTTTTTAAATATCTACTTACACTTTCCAGCTACATGTTTTCCAATCCCAGCCAATAGGGTTGTGGAGATGTCACCCAGGGCAGGACTGAGGGACTTTAGGCCAGACGATTCCATTTATTATCCATGGAATTCCATTCCATCTGCCATTTAACCAGATGCCTTGCTCCCAAGGGTCCCTTCAAGGAACACTTTTATGAGAATAAAGATCCATTCCGTTTCCAATTAGCCGGCAATTAGGTACTGTTTGGTTTTATTAGATATTAGGAATTATTGATTCAAGTCAGAAGTAACACAACCACTGCCATATTAGAAAGATTAGCACCGAAGGGCCCACACGGGGACCTGACTGGAGGCCCCTCACCGATGGCTCCTGGTACCACTGACCTAATTCTGCCCTCAGACAGGCCCACCCCAACCTTTGTGCCTTGTAAAGGGTCCCTAGAGGAGAGACCCACTGCCAAAGCCATCCCTTCTGCTACCTAGCTCTTCTGTCTGCTAGAAGACGGCAACATTTCCAGAAAGGATGGGGCGTATCTTAGCCATTCTCAAGGAAGCAAAGATGGGTCTCAGTCTCGTTTAACATTTGGGAGGCAGAACCCAAATCTCAGTAAAGAAAGACCTCTCTTCAACTATTCACAGCAAATACTGAAGGTAACGAAAAAATAATGAGTAAACCACCCTTTATACCAGAGGCTTGCAAACTCACTTGCCCACCTGGACCAGGACCAGGCAATGGCATATTCAGATGAAGAGAAGCAGAGGAGTGGCAGAGGTGGGCGGGAGGGATGCAGGACACTGGAGAGGACAACATGCCCCATCCTTCACCCAGAAAACCAGCTTTTTTACATGCAATCTCCGAAGTTTCAAATGTTGGCAACAAATACAGAAGATTTTTAAACACAGCAGAGGCTACTGTCATGTGACTTCTGCCTTAGACAATTTCCTAACTTAAAATAAGCTCCCGCCCCCCCCATCAAATAACAAAACTTCAACCAAATTATTACAAAGAAATTAACAGAGAAATAGAAAAATATAGCAGCTTCAAAAATACCAGTCTTGGGGCTTCCCTGGTGGTGCAGTGGTTAAGAATCCGCCTGCCAACGCAGGGGACACAGGTTCGATCACTGGTCTGGGAAGATCCCACATGCCGCGGAGCAACTAAGCCCGGGTGTCACAGCTACTGAGCCTGCGCTCTAGAGCCCACAAGCCACAACTACTGAAGCCCGCGTGCCTAGAGCCCGTGCTCTGCAATGAGAAGCCCACGCACTGCAACGAAGAGCAGCCCCCGCTTGTGGCAACTAGAGAAAGCCCGCGCGCAGCAACGAAGACCCAATGCAGCCAAAAATAAATAAATAAAACAAATAAATTTATTAAAAAAAATACCAGTCTCCCCATTTTATCTTATTTTTTTATTTTTTAACGTTTTCATCTTTAATGAAATGACTTTGGAAATAACATTCATTTCCATGAAACCAATACTACAGTTTTTGGAGTCACAGTAAGATCCACAGAATTATATCTGTAATTAATATGAATGCCAACATTTCAAGCAGTAATTTCTGTTATACGGCAAACAAAATCAAGAAAGCAACCATCAAACAAGAGACCCATAGCTTCAGACAAGTCAAATCCCAGGATAGCGTGTGAGAACAGTTGCTGCTTCAGCGAAGGGTTTCTGGCGAAACCAATGATGAGGCTGCCAAAGGCTGTTCCCATAACAGCACCAGAATCAGCCACTCCTAGTGCTGCAGCACCTGCACCAATAAAATTGGCTGTAGTATCAATGTCTCTGCTGATTGCACTGGTCTAAAACTCCCTTTGGATTAACTGAGACACACCATTCTGGGCCCCATTAAGTCCTGAAGAGCCCTCTCCAGCCCTAGCCTCTGGTCGAGATAACACTGATGCAGAAATTGGTCTGTATGCAACTCTGGATCCAACTCGGATCAGAGCAGGGTGCAGGCGAGCTTGCGCAGGCGCACATCTTGCACTCTTCAGGGCAGCTGGAGGACTTGGTTGACAGGCAACGTGGGCTCCTCTCCTGCTTCCTCTCTTCCCGGGAGATGGCCGTGGCCGTGGTGGTAGAGGTCCAAGGAATGGGGCTCCCCATTTTAAAACAAAGTCAACAGCAATTCATTTTGTGTAGGAGGAAGTCAGCTGTATCCTTCCTGTCATCCTACCTGCCCTCACACTCATATGGACCAGGCTCCCTATTATAGAGAATAAATTGAGGCATAGAGCAGGGAGGGCCCCTCCTTAGCATCAAAGAGCTCCTCGGCCACAGGTTTCCCATTCCCCATTTGGTCGCCATCACAGCAAGAACTGAAATAACTAATACAAGTTACGTAGCATCTTGCAGAGTGCTGGGCACAACTGCACGTCTGCTGAGTGAATCATGCGTGAATGAATGAATTTAGCTGCTTCCCTTAGACAGTGCTTTCTACTTGGGAAAATCAGGAGCTGTGCTTGCCATTCCAAAGACTGGATTTCTCCAGGGGCAGGTGAGAAAGACAAGGGAGTTAATACAGAGTTCCCTCTCTGAGTGAACAGTCAGATGGTCTTCCCGGCTTTTAAGGGAACATCATTGACCCTGACTGACTCATAAACAGAGAAAAAAGGATTGAGGAACTCGGCACCTCTGGGCTTCATCTGCTTTGACCTCGGGTTAGGACCTGAGATCGAGAACAGACCCTATGCTCTTGTAATCCATACCCCTAACTTTCCTTCTGTTTGGTGCTGTGGTTAGTCCCTAGCATCTTTATTCTCAAAGAACGCGGCACAGAAAGTTAATGTCAACATGAGGAAGAAACATGGTCCTTTCTTCTCAAGAATGTGCAAAGCTATTTATACCCTGGGCCTGCAGCACAGGGACCATACTGGCTCTGGCCCTAAAGGCCCCCAGGGTGGCAATGCATCTTTATTCTGCCTTGCCCTGGGAGCCAAAGCCCCAGGAAGCCCAACTCTCTCTGCTCTGGGGGACTCTTCCTAGAATTTGACAGGGAGGAGATTGTCTCATCTACAGTTTCTCAGAGTTGCCATGATTGGCATTTTGAATGGAACAATTTTGTGCTGCTGGAGATTGCCCTGCACATTGTGAGATGCCCACTAAATTCCAGGGGTGTCCCACAGTTGCAGTGACTCTCCCAGCACACCACACATGCACACACATGCACACACACACACACAAATTTCCAATACTGCCTGGAGCGGGTAGCCTGGCCCCTGGCTGAGAGCCACTAGGCTGGTAGCGCCCTCACGTGTTTGAGAAACAGAAGACCCAAAGGTTGAGTGACAGGTCCAAGGCTCCCCTCTCAGATCTGATGATTTCTAGTCCAGCTGCTCTTGAAATGATGGATACTCATGCAAACAATCATGGGATGTCACAGCACCGCAGAACCTCAAAGCAGATAGCCAGCTGTCTCAATGGCATAGAGAAACCACGGCACAGAGAGAAAAAATAACCCCACAGTGACCAGAGAGTGAGCAAATGCGAGGGGGGGGGCAGATTCCCGGAGGATACACTTTCTTAGGTCCTGCTTAGCTTAGTAAGTCCCGCTGCTTGGCTGGTAACAGGTCAATGCAACAGCCCCCTGGAAGGTGGGGTTTTGTAGCATCCCAAGGTCAACATGGAGGCAGGGTAGCTCAGTGAGAGCCAGCCCCCTGTCTGTAGGTTAGAGCCGGGGCAGCCACGGGTCCAGCCTTCATCTCAAGTCTCCGGCGGGCTCAGTGGGAGTGGAGGCAACTCTATCACAGGCTACTGAACCCTTTCTGGGATCCTCGCAATCTCCATTGGGATATACGACTGTCAGTGCCAGCTCCTCCTCAGGATCCTGGAAGTTACCTGGAACACAAGAGAAGGAATCGCCCAATGAGAAGGTGAAGTTTATGAGGGGTAAGCTGGGAATGAAAGGGAAGGAGTTGGCCCCAGTGACTCTCTACTTTAAAAACACAACAAAATACGTAGCGAAAACCTTAAAAATGTACATACCCTTTGACCCAGCAATTCCACTTCTAGGATTTTATCCTAAGGAAATAATTAGGAATAATTAGTGGAACTGCTCCAGCCATCTTGCTACCAGCATACGGATGGAAACAGCACTGAGGACGGCCCAGCAAAGAGAAGGAAAAAACCTGGGTCCTTGAAAGTGTTGCTGGACCCCTAAATCAACCAGCCCTGAAACTGACTCCACCTCTAGACTGTCTTTTAGGTGAGATGATGAATTCCTCGTCTGCTTCTGCTAGTTTGAGTCATGGCTTCTTTACCTATAGCTGAGAGCATCCTAACTGATTCGATATCTGACAAAGGGATTGGCTGAGTAAACTGTGGCTCAGTCACATTATGGGATTCAGGCATTAAAAATGACGTACAGGGCTTCCCTGGTGGAGAAGCGGTTAAGAATCCGCTTGCCAATGCAGGGGACATGGGTTTGATCCCTGGTCTAGGAAGGTCCCACATGCCGTGGAGCAACTAAGCCCGTGGGCCACAACTGCTGAGCCTGCGCTCTAGAGACCGCAAGCCACAACTACTGAAGCCCACGTGCCGAGAGTCCGTGCTCCGCAACAAGAGAAGCCACCACAATGAGAAGCCCGTGCACCGCAACGAAGACCCAAGGTAGCCAAAAATAAATAAATAAAAATGATGTATAAAATTCCATAGGACTGAATGCACACACACACACACACACACACACACACACACACACACATACACAAGTAAAATTCAGGAAATCTGAGTAAGGTCTGTGGATTGTTTCAATGTCAACACCCAGGCTATGATATTATCCTATAGTTTTGCGACATGTACATGGGGGAAAACAGGGCAAGATGTACACAGGATCTCTTAATGTGATTTCTTACAATTGTGTAATTGTGTAATCACATGCAATTAATTGTGTAAGATTAATTGCATGTGAATCTACGATCACCTCAAAAAAAAAAAGATGAAAGATGTTGACATATAATTATCGCTGTGGAATGCTGCACAATCACAGTATGCTATTGATAAAGAAAGCAGATTCTAAAACAGTGTATGTAAATGTATGTATGTATAATCTGCTATTTATTATGTATATTATAAATGTTTATGTATAGCCTGCACACGCAATTTGCATTTAATACATTCACTTCTACATGAGACTAAACAATTTGGTATATGCTACAGAGAGAGGTGATCAAAGAGTTACATAAAGTTGTTTATGGGGACTTCCCTGGTGACACAGTGGTTAATAATCTGCCTGTCAATGCAGGGGACACAGGTTCGAGCCCTGGTCCGGGATGATCCCACATGCCGCGGAGCAACTAAGCCCCTGAGTCACAGCTACTGAGCTTGTGGTCACAACTACTGAAGCCCACGTGCCCTAGAGCTTGAGCTCTGAAACAAGAAAAGCCACCGCAATGAGAAGCCTGAGCACTGCAATGAGGAGTAGCCCCTGCCTGCCGCTACTAGAGAAAGCCCAAGCGCAGCAAAGAAGACCCAACGCAGCCAAAAAAAAAGAAAAAAAAAATGTTTATGATTCCTTTGCTTTTTTTCCCCTTTAGTTTCCAGATACATCCAAAATGATGATGGAGAGGTTGACGTTAACATTTTTGCAGTTAAATATATTAAAATGTGATGTATTTTGCAGATGATTTATATATTATATAGAAGTGAATTTATTAATATTTAAGTAGTACAAGGCAATATAAATAGATAGCTAGATGGACAGACAGACAGAATGGTCTACCCAAATTATAGTTGACTCTGAGTGGGGGAATTAAATGAATGATTTTTAATATTTGTGTTTCTTCTTTTGTATTTTTTGAGCTTTCAATTGTGTAGACAGAATTCTAAGACAGCCCCCAAGATTCCCATTCCTTGGTGTGCTTATCCTGCATAATCCCCTCCTTTGAGTGTGGGTGGGGCCTGTGATTCTGATGAGATAGTCATGCCATAGATCTGGGTATGTGACGAAGGTAATGGGGAGTCACTCCTGTGATTATGTTATGTTATAGGAGACTGGAGATTCTCCTCAGGATGGAAGGAGCAGCTGCTGTGTATTGAGGGAGCCTGGGAGAGGAGACAGCTTCAGGGCCTCTTGGAGGTGACAGCCAGCAAGGTGGGGACCTCAGTGCTCCAGCAGGGTGCAGTCCCCCCCTAGGTGGGCTCTGCCTCTGGTCTCTCGCTGCTCCTGCAGTCCAGTCACTTCGCTATACACCCTAATCAGCGCACACCCCTGCTCAGAAGTCGCCAGGGTTCCCTATTCCTGACAGACTTGGGTCCAGGGCCCTGATGTGACTCCAACTCTCCTCTTCAGCCTCGGCCCTCACCAGTCTCATTTTGCACCTCACCCCCAGGGCACTCTTTTCTGAGCTTGACATCATGCTGTCAAGCCTTTGTTCATGGTGTTCCCTCTCCAAATCTTCCCATTTCTAAGAAAATCCCCCAACCTCCAGCTCAAAAGTCACTTGTTAAACTCCCTGGATCCTCAGGGGAGACAATGCGTTTGGCTCCAGGTGCCCCATCACCTACGTCTGGCAACTGTCTTCCAGCCCCGCCCACAACCCCTTCCCTAGTCAGACTCCTGGGGCGAGAGCCCCGATGACCCAGCCTGAGTGCCGGCTGCCTGGGGGTCAAGGCACCTCACGTTGCTCATCCCCACGTCCCGCACAAGGCAACGTCTTCGCCGATGGTGGGCCACTCCATCCCTATGGTCCACTGTGTGCACGTGACCTTAACCCCAGGCCCCCCTCAGGGTCCAGGAAGCCAGGAAGGCGACACACTCACCCTGAGCTGGGTCACTGGGGGAAGTGCCATCTGGGTCCTTCCCCCGGCTCCAGGGACCCCAGGAAAAGCATGCCAGCAGTCCTGGGAGGCCGGGTCTCTCCCACGCTCCTTCTGCTAGAAAGAACACAAGGTCCAAGAGGCAGTGGGGTCAGATGGGGCATGACACGACTGAGAGACTTTCTGTTCAGCCACCCAAGAGCTTCAACTGTCAACTGCCCTAGTTTTAACTGCCTGATTAAAAAAGAAAGATTCTGATTTGCAAAAGGGGGTAGGTTTTTGAGCTTTAAAAAACAAACAAACAAAAAGAAAGACTGCTTTTATATACCTATTACCTAATTTCATCTTTGCAAAAACTCTATGTAGGTACCATGTTGGAGAAACTACAGTAACAAAAATGACATGAAATTAATTACAATTACATAGCACCAAAGAAAAAACTCAAGAAGCAGTAATTGCCCCCCTACCCCCGGATTTGTAGTTCAAACTATTTTTTAAATTTTATTGAAGTTTAGTTGATTTACGATGTTGTGTTAATTTCGGCTGTACAGCAAAGTCACTCAGTCATACATATATATACTTTTTTCATATTCTTTTCCATTCTGGTTTTTCACAGGATACTGAATATAGTTCCCTGTGCTATACAGTAGGACCTTGGTGTTTATCCATCCTATATACAGTAGCTTGCATCTGCTAATTCCAAACTCCCAATCCTTCCCTCCCCCACCCCTCCTCCTCCTTGGCAACCATAAGTCTGTTCTCTATGTCTGAGAGTTTGTTTCTGTTTTGTAGGTATGTTCATTTGTGTCGCATTTAGGATTCCACATATAAGTGATAACATATGGTATTTGTCTTTCTCTTTCTGACTTACTTCACTTAGTATGATAATCTCTAGTTGCATCCATGTTGCTGCAAATGGCATTATTTCATTCTTTTTATGGCTGAGTAATATTCCATTTTGTGTATATATATATATATATATATATATACATACACACACACAATGTGATATATATATATCACATCTTTATCCATTCATCTATCAATGGACATTTAGGTTGTTTCCATGTCTTGGCTATTGTACATAGTGCTGCTATCAACATAGAGGTGCGTGTATCTTTTCGAATTATAGTTTTGTCTGGGTATATGCCCAGGAGTGGAATTGCTGGATCATAGGGCGACTCTATTTTTATTTTTTTGAGGAACTCCATACTGTTTTCCATAATCGCTGCACCAATTTACATTCCCACCAACAGTATAGAGGGCTCCCTTTTCTCCATACCCTCTCCAACATTTATTATTTGTAGACTTTTTTGCGGGGGGGCCACGCAGCATGTGGGATCTTAGTTCCCCTACCAGGGTTCAAACCCGCGCCCCCTGCATTGGAAGTGAGGCATCTTAACCACTGGACTGCCAGGGAAGTCCCTATTATTTGTAGATTTTTTAATGATGGCCATTCAACTATTCTTGAAATGGCCATCAAACTATTTCTTAATAGAAATAGAATTAATCTTTTTTGATAATCACACACAAAACAATTACACGTCGATTCGAGTTTCCTTATTATAGTACCACCTCAGTTATCTGGGGATTTACTTGAGATCCCTAACCATCTGGAATAAGGTCAACTGGAACAAAGTTTTAAAAAAGGACTCCGGAGAGCCAAGACACAGAAAATCCTTTCTCATAATTCTTCACTTGGGGCCAATTTACTCTTAATCTGTACCCAATTCTAAAAAGATTGGGTCCTTGTTTTTCAACCAAAATGCATCTGAATTAAGCATAAACTGGGTAAAAGAGCACTACCAAGAGGCAGGCAACCTACAAGTATAAGAATAGGCATCAGACAGTGAGAAAGAGACTGGAAAGCTCCGCAAGCACTAGCAAAACCTCAGGAGCATGAATCCATGGTGCAACCCACCGCAAAAGCCTGGAAGAAATTACTGGACAATGAGTTATAATTACACCCGTGACCTTTAGTCATTAACGAAAGGTTTCATGTTCAGTATGTTTTGATAAAAGTACAATCGACTTTAACACAATATATAGAATGATTCCCTTGCAAAATGTTAAAAATTTGAAATGTTAGTGTTTAAAAAGAGGCAAGGATTCTGCATGCCAAGCAGGGTGTCAGGAAATGGGAATACAGTGGTGATTAAACTCACAAGGGAAAGTGACAAAACCATGCAGAAGCAGGTACGGGTTTCATTTGTGAACTTGCAAATGAGAGTGGGCGGGTCAGGGAAGGCTTTCTGGAGGAGGAAGTCCAGTTCTGAATGGTGAGATGGGATTGGTCAGGAAAAGGAGGATGGAAGAAAAGGCTTTTCTCTCTGAGGCAACTGCAATGTAAAAAAAGTTTAGGAGCCCAGAGCAAGCTTGGCTCTGGGGAATTAAAAGTTGTTCCCTGGGGGTGGGGGATGGGGGGTGGTGGGATGAACTGGTAGATTGGGACTGACATGTATACACTAATATGTATAAAATGGATAACTAATAAGAACCTGCTGTATAAAATAATAAATAAAATAAAATTCAAAAAAAAAAAGTTGTTCCCTGGGAATAAGAGATGTCTAAGAGACAAAGGGCTCAGAGAATTTCTAGGCACAGGCTCATTAGGGGACAGAAAATTTTCCCCATCGGGCCAGGTCAGCAAAGGTGCTGGCAGCAACAACCCGAATGACAGTCCACCTCAGGACGTTCTCCATGTCTTTCAGAATGCTGGTCCTTGAGTTTCAAATTTAGCTGGCTTCCTCACAGACTCAACAGAAGAGTTGCGGGAAGGGGAGGAGAAGGTTAGGGCAGGCTCCACAGCTGAGATGAATGGTCTTCACCTAGGCAGGCCACGCTGGCAGGTAAGTCTGTGACATTTGCGACATCAGAAGTACCAGGTCTCCTTGCAGGAAAAGCCCCACCCCCGACCCCTGTAAGTCTGGCATCACCCAGTTGCTGAGTTAACACACCAATGCCCAGGGAGGCGGAACACAGCCTCTGTCGTCATTAACTCTTTAGCAAGAAGGTTGGCAGAGGCTGGAAAGCTTGGAGGGCGGCAGGTGCTGGAGAGGAGTGGGGGGAAGGAAGCTAGAAGCTAGAAGCTAAATCACTCCGGCTTTTCACCGCTTTGCCAGATCCAGCTGTACTTAACATCCATATTTTAATCTCGGGGCACTGGAAACCTTCTGTAAAACCCTGTGTATCCGGATGGACGAGGTTCTGACCCTTTTGCTGATGGCAGCAGTCACTGGGGCTGGGAGAAGACCCGTACTCCCCTCCCCACACTTCAGGAGAGTGGGGAGGGAAGCGAGGGAGACACTGCAGTGGGTAGCCAAGAAGGACTGGTAAACTCTAGGCCCTCAGTCCCTCACATCCTTTCTCCCCTCACCTCCAAGTCCCCGGCATTTATTCCTTGCCTTCTTTTGACCCCGCGGCGTTTCACCGTCGCGTCTCTAGCGCATCCCTAGCTGTGAGCGTCCTAGAAGCTCCTGGCACCGAATATCCCCCTAGTCCCAATTTTGTCCTCCTCCCACCTTGAAACTGGTGCATCCCAAGGCTTTCCCGTCTCCTCCTCCCCTCCCCCCCCCAATCCCAGATCTGTGCCCAGCTCAGTCCAGCCCTCTTTCCACCAACCTCCCCTGCCTTCTGCTTGCCCCCTCGGCTTTCCTAAGCACTCAGAATCCCTTGCACTCAGGATCCACCAGGGACAGACTCGGCCCGTTGCCCAGGGCCCGCTCCGCCCTACCTGGGAGGCCTAGTGCTAGGCACCTCCTCTCTCCTGGCCTCAGTTTACCTCGGTGTACCATGAGGGGGGAGCTGGCCAAAAAAGCTGGCCTTCCCCCAGCCGCCGCCCGCCCACGCCGTCCGGGACCTAGAGCCCACTCACCTGGTCGCAAGCGCCCGGCGGCTTGCAGGGCCCTGCAGGCGGCCGCCTGAACAGTGAAGTTGGAAGCCGGGTGGCCGGGGCAGTAGGCAGCCGCCTGCACCGGGCCTCCAGCCTGGCGGCCGAATACCGTGCGCAGCAGCGCCTCCAGTAGCCGCAGCTCCGGAGCCACCGCGTCCTCGGGCTCCGCCTCGGCCACCAGCACCCCGACCAACGCCGCGCCGGGCCGCCGCCGGCTGCGCACGTCCCGCAGCATCTCCCGCAGGTGGCGCCGCGGCTCCCGGGCTGCCAGCGATGACGCGCGGCACAGCACGAAGACCAGCGGTGAGCGGATGGCGCGCGCCCGGGTCGCGGGCACCTTCTGCGCCCCCGGCGCCCCGGGCCCCGCGCCCTCGGCCGCCTCGCCGCCCGGCTTGCCCGCGGCTTGCTGGGGCGGGAACACCGCCCGGGCGAAGTCCCACAGCAGCGCGCGGCTCTGCTCGCGCTCCCACAGTTCTCCCACCAGCAACACCTGCCCGCAGCCGCCCGCCGCCTCCACCAGCGCCTGCAAGGGCGGCTCAGCCGCGCGCGCGGGCCGAGCAGCCAGCGCCTCCAGCTCGCGCTCCATGGTCGCCGCCTCCCGCCTTCTGCGGCCGCTGCTGCCCTGCCTGGCCAGCTGCCTGCCTCTCGAGGGGGCAGCGGCAGCGGCGGCGGCGGAGACGGCGGCGGCGGCGGCCGGGAGGACACGCCCCCGAGGGCTGCGCCCCGCCCGGCCCCCGGCCCATGGGCCGGGATCGCCCAGCTCTAGCCGGCTGCTGGGCGGGAGCGGAGGCTCTCCCCCAGGCCTCTAATGGTGGCGCCTCCCGCAGTCCCTGCGGCAGACGCGGGGAAACTGAGCCGTTCATCCATCCATCCACCCATCCATCCATCCAACATTTATTGAACACCTACTAGGTGTACAGGACCCGAAGGTAGAGGAAGACAGAAAATTATTATGTGAGCAAATGGACCTTCACAAGCTAGATAGGTCTGAGGCCTGGAGCAGATAGATTTCTGAGTTCTCATGGTTCGGGGACAGGAAGTTTTGGAGGCCGGGCTGCCGGTGACTGCTGCTTTGAAGTGAAGTTGGCGGGTGGGGCAGGGCACCAGATAAGGGGGTAATGAGGTGAGAAAAGAAGGGAAGCAGGGGTCTCTTCTGTTACTTCTGTCCTTGACTCACCTTTTGGGCCTTCAGCATTTAGAAAACGAATTGAGGGCTCATTGTTTCAACAAGTCCTCATGACCTGCAGGGCATTGTCCTCCGCACTGGGAAATGGAGGCAGATCGTGTTGCTCCCTGTGGAACGGAAAGTCTAGGGGGCAGATGCGGGGCACGGATGGTGTTCTGATCTATGTGTGCAGGAGGGGGACAAGAGGATGTCAGTAGGCCAGGTCAGAAGCAGGAATGCATTTCCTTTCATTCTAAGGGTCTAAGTCAGCTTCGTCCGATAAAACATTTGGTGGTGATGGAAGTGTTTTATATTATCTGTACTGTCCAATGCAGTAGCCACTAGACATATGTGCTATTATGGAGCACTTGAAATCTGGCTAGTGCAAGATTTAGATTTTATTTCATTTCAATTAAGTGTAAATAACCACATGAAGTGAGTGGCTAGGGCATTGGGCAGCGCTGGTCAACGCTCTTTACCTCTCCTCTATTACTCGGTATAGACCAAAGGCCCCTTTGGGTCAATAACTTGTTAATACTCAGCTCTCTCCTTCACCGTATAACCCACAATCTGCTCTTGTAGTTACTGTGTTTCCTGCCCCCTGTAATTATGTTGAAACATCTCCTCCTGGAGAGTTTGTATGTCCATTCAATAAAGCAAACCTTTTCTGAGCACCTCCTGTGTGCAAGAAGTGGGGATTCAAACATATCCAAGCAGCTCTGCCCTAAGTCTGATCATCCTACAGTGGTATAGCCAATGTTGGGGGGAAGGACCCCATATCTTTGTTGTGGGCTTTGTTGTGCCTCTCTATACCATCTCTGCCCATGATGGATATCCAGGGGCTTGGGTGGGAAAAACACAAGATATGGAGCAAGAAGCCCTGGGCTGGAGTCAGGTTGGGTTCCAGCACCAGCTCAGTGATTCAGTCAACCAATCTGTATTTATGGAACATCTCTCTACCATGCACTGTGCTGGTGCTGGGAAGACAGCTGTGAACAGGCCAGGTTCCTTTGTGGAGCTGACGGTCTAGTGGAGGCTGGGAGAGAAAGACGAGAAACAAGTAAATTCATAAATAACAGCTTCAGACAGTGGTTGGTGCAATGAAAAAAATAATGCAGGGCTGACACTATGGTAATGTGCTTGAGATGCTGGCCCATTCCCGTGCAACCCTGAAGATGCCACGGAAGCAAGAAGGAGGTTGAAGAGGACTGAGAAACAAACCTAAAAACTATGAGACGGGCCCTCCCCCACCCTACCTTCCTGGAGGCCGCAGGTGGTTGGGTTGTGGTGTGTGGGAGAGAAACAGAAGTCCTTTCCAGATGATCCTCATCTTCTAAAGTTAAAACAATATGTGTGTGTGTGTCTGTGTCCAGAAGAATATATTCAAAAAGTAGTCATACTCATCTCTAGATAGTAAGAATGACAGGTAATTTTTATTTTGTCCTTTTTGCTTATCTGTATTTTCTAACTATATAAAATAAATGGGATACCTTTGTTATAAGAAAACAATGAAAGCTATTAGTTTAATCAGATTTCTGGAAAGTATAAGCCAGGACAGATTTAATCAATAAATGAATTAAGATTCATTTCAGCTGCTAATGACACAGACTACAAATAACAGTGGCATAAACACAATGAAAGTTTATTTTTCTCTCTTGTAGAAGTTTGGAGGTGGACAGTTTATGGCTGATGTAGTAGCTCTGTTTTACTAGGTCTTTGAAGACTCAGGTTGCATTCCAGATCACTATTCCGCCATCTCTTCTTCATGATTCAAACGCGCAGCTAAAGCTCCAGTCATTACCTCTGTGTTCCAGGCAGCTGGATAGCAGAGGGCTGAGGAAGGAACAAAATTCAATCGACTTCAGATTTCTTTAATAGTAACACTGGATTTAAGAAGATAGGGACTGTCCTGGCGGTGCAATGGTTAAGACCCTGCACTTCCGCTGCAGGGGGCACAGGTTCTATCCCTGGCTGGGGAGCTAGGATTCTACATGCTGTGTGGTGCAGACAAAAAAAAAAAAAAAAAAGATAGTTGAATAATATTTTTAAAGTATCAAAGAGAAAGAACTTTGAAGCTAGATTTTGCTAAATTATCAGGCATATACAGGAGATAACGCCTTTATCACATACAGCCGCTCTTTGAAAGCACCGTTAGAGGAAACATTCCAACAAGAAGAGAAATAAATACAGGTGTGCTCAACAATAGGGAATAAGAGGGATTAAATCACTTGTTTAAATTATTCTTGTCTAAGTAAACGGTGCACTGTGGTGCCTGCAAAGCACAGCTCGGGCGGGCAAAGCTGGGAGGGCGGCAGAGTGGCTGGGAGCCCTACCAGGTAAGTGGAAAAGGAATTGGCCCCATTTGGTTACCTTTCTGAGGAAGAGAGGAAAACTTATCAGCTGATTAGAGAGGAACTCTCAGAGGTGCCAGTGTTTTTGTTTTGTTTTGTTTTGGCCGCACTGCACGGCATGGGGGATCGAACCCGTGCCCTCTGCATTGGAAGTGCAGAGTCTTAACCACTGGACCACCAGGGAAGTCCCTGTGCTGGTGTTTTTGTACTTTCTCGTGAGGCTTGTCTAAAACCAACACGCTCTGCCTCTCCAGCTATTTATTCTCTGGCTCTAAATTTCCAGGTAACAATACCAAACTTTCCAGTGGTGGGTTGGAGGGTAGATCAGACAGCGGGTGGGGCATTAAACAAAGGTCAGAGTCCAGGGCTAGTGAAGTTTATCTTTACCTGTATTATTTACATGGCAAAGGTTCAGGTAGTAAATTAACACGAAATTACAAAGACCTTAGGAAAAAGGCAGGATGCCAAGGATATTTCTTCCCCCCCTCTGTCCATGCCCTAAAAATCATAAAACAACCAGGCTTTTTTCTTGTTTCTCTGGTTTATCAATGGAGATGTAAAGTGAAACTGGGATTTCTGAAACAGTTTGCTTCTTCATGTTCACTCAAGCAGAACTTGGGAGGAAGAGTGACAGAAAAGTGCTGATTTGGAAAACAAGGAGTAGTCTTGGTTGAGTTGCTTTCTTTCGCCTCTCTTCTCCCTCTCTTTCATCCTATTCTCCTTTTCTTCCTTCCCCTCCCCTCCCTTCCTTCCGCTCCCCGTTTCCCGTGTCCCCACCGTTTCCTTTCTCCCTTATCATCACTCTTCCTTCCCTCTTTCTTTCCTCTCTTTTGTCCTTCCACACTCTCTTTTCTCCCCAAGACAATTGTTTTGGGAGCTGCGAGGAAGGTGGGACCTGGGGAGACTGTATGGGCTCCCTGGTGAGACAGATAGAGGAAAAGAGATCTTAAATGTGACGAAGACCATGGAGGGAAAGGAAATTGGGGGAGCCCCTGGACCACAGAGGAATGAGGTTGGGGTGGGAGGAGGCATGGGAGGACGTTCAAAGCCTGGGTCCAACGAGGAACTGTGGGCCCCATGGTGGAGCAGCCCCCTCTGACAGGGACAGGGTAAAGGGACAAATTAGGTAATTAAATAGGTAATCCCACTAGGGGATTGTAAGTAAACAAAAAGTATGGGAGACCCCTGGAAGTTAATGATCACTCAAGAAAGAAGGTTTGCTTAGCAACAAAACTGTGCAACAGAAGCGTGAGACATGCCCCCAAACAATAAAACAATGGTGGCATGAGACCCACATCCTGCCCAGTGAGCTCAGTAAGTTAATGATCCCTAGGACATGTTCTCTGCACACATAAAAACACAATAATTTATGGAAAGGTGACATTTCAAAGTGAAAGACCCTCATTGTACTGAGACCTGAAATAGTTTTTCATAGCGCCACGACACTCTTGGCTTGACCATGTAGGGACAAGAAAACTCCCTTGCCCAACCTGGAGAAGGAGCTGATGATGGAAGTGTGATGTCTATTCAGGAATGAGGAAGAGGGGGGTCTTTTCCCCCTCCCCACTTTTCCTTTGATTATAAAGCTGTAGCCCCCTAAGTTCTTGGGGTGGTACCCTCTCACCCTCACAAGCATCCTATTGTAATAAGTCATTTCTTATCTGTTACTTTGCCTCTCACTGAATTCTTTCTGTGCTGAGACATAAAGGACCGGAGCTCCTTGGAGCCCCCCGCAGCACCACCTAGCCGTTTCACCTCTGTGTCCTGCCTGCTGGATGACAAGACAGGGCACCAGTGTGCTAGGACTTCATTTCCTCATTGTTGGGGAAGAAAAGGATTCCTTTCCTCCATTCTGGGTTCTTTGGCTGGTTCAGTAATTAAATCGACAGACAACAAATTAATAGGAGAAAAACAAATTGAATTACGTGCATACCGGAGCGCCACAAAGACAGGAGATGCAAAGGCAGTTGGGCGATGGAGGCTTACCTGCCATCCTGAGCTGAGGAAAGGGTTAGGGGCCTGGGGCTCCGGAGGGGAGGAGGGCCATTCACAGGAAGATGAGGAGAGCAGGTGGTTGGCAACCAGATGTTTGCCCTGCCATGCAGGTGAGTCTTTCAGATTAGAAAAAAAGTTATCTCTGGTAATAGCTGTCTTTTTGGTACAGGCTTCCTTTTTAAAATCTTTTAGGCAGTTAAGGGAGAGGAAGGACTTCCCTGGCAGTCCAGTGGTTAAGACTCCATGCTCCCAAAGCAGGAGGCATTGGTTCAGTCCGTGGTTGGGGAACTAAGATCCTGCATGCCGCATAGTGTGGCCAAAAAAAAAAAAGAGGAGAGGTTAAAAGCTTCCCCTAAGTCTGCTGGGTCTTCATTGCCTTCACCTCAAAATAATCCACACGCCAAAGTGGCACATTTTGGGGTGGCATATTCCGCTTCCCTTCATCGAATACCTGGCCAGGACTGGTTCCCATAAGGGCACTGGGAGTGCAGATCTGTGTGACAGCTGGTGTCCTTCTGGGGGTTAAGCATCTCAGTTTTCCCTGAACTCTAGGGGTCTAATGAAGGTTTGTTAAGAAGCCTGGGAGGGGATGCTGAGCCAGAGACCCTGGCTTAAGCCCCTACAGTACCCCTGCTGGGCCCACGATGGTTCGCTGGTGTCAGGAGGAGGAGTGGGCAGCCCCCCAGGGCACACCTGCACTGGCTGAGTGAGGGGCAGCGGCAGGGAGGTAATCCTCCATCAGTAGACACCTGTACTCAGGCCGCCCTTCAGCCATCCTATTCCATCCCTCCTCTACCCATCCACTGAGGGGCACATGGTTGAAGACCCGGGAGCAACAACTGAAAGGACATCTGTGTGAAGCGCGGGCACCAGCCAGCTCTGCTTGGCATCCAGGAGCGGCAGACAAGCTCGCCTGAGCAGGGTCTGCACGTCTGCATCCTTAGCCCAGCACAATGTGGGCAAAAGGTAGCCTCAACCTGCAACCTCAAAGAGGGCGTCTGCACCTGCTGCCGTGGCCATGGCCATGGGCTCGAGGTGACTTTGTGAGGCTCTGTCAACATCTGAGAGTCTGGTGGGGCAGAGAAGAAACAACAGCTGACCTGTGCTATAAGGACGGGGTGATCTTGAAGCCACTCAAAGTGGTCCTCCTTTAAAATCTGCCTGGCCAGATGAAGTTAGAGCTTGGGCCTGAGTCTCCCCAGATCCAGCCCTCCGGTAGAATTGTGCTGGCCAAGAGTGGCCAGAAGTGGCCAGGGACTCTGAGAATGGAATGGGACCGTACCTCCCCTAGGATATCGTGAATGTACCAACCTCGACCGACAAGGCACCCTTTACCTGCCAGGCCCCTCAAAGTCAGAGTGGATGAAAGGTCAGTAATCACAGGAGGCATCCTTATTTCTCAGCCAAGGCTCAGAGTGAGCACCCTTTACAGACTGTCAAATACAATGCCAGCTGTGTCCATGGGGCTGGACCTGAGGGCCGGTGCTCACCATGGACTCCCCGCTCCTGTACCTATACGTCTCATTCTGTGCACTTTCTCAGCCCCTTAGTCTCCAGCTGATGAGATCTAGGAAGTGTGTTTTGGGGATATGAACAGTGGGTGACTTCATGAACATTGTCCACAGGGAGCCTGGTATAGAACGAGGTGACCACTAAATATTAATCTTATGATAACATTTCTTGATCAGACCAGTTCCCAGCCAGCACTTCTCTTGCCCAGAGGGATGGATCAAAGATTCAGAAGGATGGGCTCATTGAGTGCATGGAAACACGAGTTTCATTGCCAGATCTGTGTGTTCAGTGGGACCCCTTGTTCACTATGGAAACACATGGAAGAAATTCTTTTCTGGTCTTGGAATTAAGCACCTGATTTGTCTTTTTGGGGCGGGGGCGGGGGTATGCGGGCCTCTCACTGTTGTGGCCTCTCCCGTTGTGGAGCACAGGTTCCGGACGCGCAGGCTCAGTGGCCATGGCTCATGGGCCCAGCTGCTCCGCGGCATGTGGGATCTTCCCAGACCAGGGCACGAACCCGTGTCCCCTGCATCGGCAGGCGGACTCTCAACCACTGCGCCACCAGGGAAGCCCCCGATTTGTTTTTAACCTAATGGACATCGTGAGTAAAACAGCTGTTCTTGTTTCTTTCTTTGCATGGGCTGCTAGGAAGCTCAGAGTCAAATTGTGGCTCATAACTAGCAAGTGTGGAGCACTTTCATGGCAAGCATTTTGTGTATTAATCTTATCCCTGGCTTCACATTATTCCTCCTAAGCTAATTCTCTCTTCTTCCTAATGTCCTCTGTGACTTCTTAAAAAAATATTTTATTAACGTATTTTGCAAGCAAGCTTAATTTTTTTTTCTCTATTTTTTAGTCAGGGCAAGATAAAAATAAAGATACACATAAAATATTTAAAATGTTTTCCCTTGGACTTATACTGAACTCTGTACCATTCTCTAATCTGGGGAGCTCAGGTGTTTTATCGAATTGAAAGTTTTTATTTGTCTTTGAGAATAATCATTTTGCCACCACTTCTGTGATTCCTGTGGTAGAAAGAATTTTCACCCACTTGCATTCTTTCAGAACTCCCCTTCTGGGGCTTCCCTGGTGGTGCAGTGGTTAAGAACCCCCCCTGCCAACGCAGGGTACATGGGTTCGAGCCCTGGTCCGGGAAGATCCCACATGCCGTGGAGCAGCTAAGCCCATGCGCCACAACTACTGAGCCTGCGCTCTAGAGCCCACGAGCCACAACTACTGAGCCCATGTGCCACAACTACTGAAGCTCACGCACCTAGAGCCCATTCTCCACAACAAGACAAGCCACCACAATGAGAAGCCCACACACTGCAATGAAGAGTAGCCCCCGCTCACCGCAACTAGAGAAAGCCTGCGCACGGCAGCAAAGACCCAATGCAACCAAAAATAAATTAAAAACCACAAAAAACTCCCTCCCCTTCTTCCATCTGATGTTTACTTGACACCCGACACAATAGTTATGAGCTTATCTTTATTCTCTGGATATGGAGTGAGACTCAGAAACTCACATCCTCATGGAGCTTTAGAATCCTCTTGAAGAATTCTAAGAACTTTGAGTTTTTAAGCTTTTTTTTTTTTTCCTCTTTGGGCATGGATCTGGTACAGATCAACGTCAGAAAGTCACTAGTTTGTCTGAGAGGCAAACTTGAGAAGAACAATCTGTAGTCACTGAAGCTGATCGGAGCCTCCACCGGCCTCCAGCTCCCTCAGCCATCAACACATACACCAGGGACCTGAAAACCCAGCGTGTGCTTACAGAGGAATGTATGTATTACAGTGTAATTCTGAAGGCAGTGATCAATCCCCTTCTCAGGATGTTTCTTGCAGAAGAAACAGAAAATAAAGACAATAAAAAAGAAAAAAATATCACCCACCATCCTACTATTAACAGCTAGGGGGTTAACCTTCCAGGTTTTTAACAAAGTGTTTGTTATATTCAACAAATATTTATTGAGGGCCTAGTATATATAAATCCCTGTATTATGTCTTGGAATATGACAGAATTCAAAACCAGACACGATCCGTACTCCATGCCTCCTACCATAGATCTACTCTACCATAACCCATCTGTACAGAGAGCGTCACACAGCGCACAGTGTTCGGATCTCTGCTTTTCTCATGGAACCACAGATCCTGGATATCTTTCCATGTCGACATCTATAGACTGACATTTCATTTCAAAAGGCTAAATAGTATCATGTATATGACTAACGATACTTTATTTTCATCAGTGCCCTAATGTTGGGAACTTTTTAGTACTTATAAAAAGCACCTCTGTGCACAACCGGACACATACAGGCCGTGTGCACTGGTCTTACGATTTCAAGATGCTCTTAAATCCTCCTCAGATGCACTAGTGTGGAAAATTGGCTCCAAGTCGCCCATAATCTTTCTGGCTTTTCCAGTTCAATGACTTCTGCCTGTACCTGGGTAATCATTTTGTGCAGGAAGCCTGACTTGTTCACATTCAGGTCTGGCTGACCAGGACTGCTTGGGAGATGATCGAAGAGAGCGTCTGGCTTCATCCTTATAATGGCCTTATTTTCTACAGTGACAGCATCCTCTCACACTGGTGCTAGAGATAATGATTGTACTGCCTCATCACTTCTGGTGGTGGAAGGAACCAACTCTTTTCCTATTTATGCCTTGTTTGAGACTTGGCATCCTCTTCCTGCAACATCCTGGTACTCATTAAGTGTGTATCTGAGAGATGAATGCATGAATGAACAGCTCCCGGGACTGGAGAAATGGTGTGAGTGAGGGACAGACATTTCACAAGTAGGAGGTAACAAGCAGGGGGTGGTAAGCAGGCTTGAGCCCAATAACATGGGTAAGTTAAAATGAATGTTTCAGTTTCCAGGAAGAAAACACTAGAACTGACACCAAGAAGCTTAGCTAAAAAAATTAACAGATGAAATAAATGGCAAACTAAATGATAATCAACTTACCCAAAATACGACAGAGAAGGGATGAATAGAAAAAAAGAACAGATGGGAGACATAGAAAACTAAACCAAGATGGTAGACTGAAATCTAACCTTGTTAATAATTATTTATATCAACGCACCAAATACTTACATGTGAAAAACAGAGATCATCAGATTGTATAAAAAAACATAAAACAAGCATCAATCAATTTCAAAGGATTGAAAACACACAGAGTATGTTATCTGAGGTATTCAATAGTAATAAGATATCTAGAAATTCCTCAAATATATGGGAATTGAGCAACACACTTTCTAAGTAACCTGTGGGACAAATGAAAACAACACAAGTGAAATTGGGAAACATTTTGAATTGAATAAAAGTAAAAATAAAACACCAAAATTTGTGAGGTGCAACTAAATCAGTATGTAGAAAGACTTTTTTGTTAGAGCTATGGACTATATGTCCCTCTTTCGCCTCAACTTTTTGAACGAGAGAGCATTGCGTTTTTACGCCTCTGCCTCACCAATATTTGTCAGGTGTGTGGCAGGGACCTAGCTGGTCTTTGTAGTTCACAGAATTAATCTAAAGACACATGGCAGGTGGACCAGTGAAGGTATCTGACCAGGCTTTGTGGCCCTAGGGGAGTACTCCCTGGCCATAATTGGGCCGCTGTGCAGTGAGAATCAGGCATCACTTTTCCCAACCCTAGAAGCCAGCCTGACTCATTTCTGTCTTCATTACTCAAGCTGTGGAGGTGACGACAGTAAAGGTGTCAGGCAGCTTGTTTTGGGGGCCCCAAACGTGGAGAGAGAGGTGTAGCCCAAGTTTGAAGAGAGTATTAGAAATCCTGTGCAAAAGGGTAGGTATGTTTAAGGACATTCATTGTAGTACTGTTTATAAAAGCGAAAAGATAGGAAAAATGTATATATCCATCAGTAGGCGACGTGTTAAAAAAGGAAAAACCCAATATTGAGAATGTGCATGTTGATCACCTCCTCAGCATTCTGTGCTTGCTTATTAAAATAACCCAATTTTCACTCAGATCGTCTGCCTTCCCTCATGCAGTCTAGTCACTTTAGGGGAAACTAAACCAATCCAACTCACGAGTGGGCCCTGGGTGGCCTAAGCCAGTCGGCACACTCCCGTCCCTCCCCATCGCTGGTGGTCATGTAACCCAAGGTGGTCCAATTAGAGTGAATTATAGGACTCCTGCTTGGAGTGCTGGGAAATGCACAGGCTTGTGGGCACTTTCTCTGCATGTTGACAAAGACCCATTGTATCTGTAGGGGAGGCAACGTTTTCCCTGTACTCTCTCAGGGTTTTTCGGCTGGGCCTAAGATTTAAACTGACATAAGACAGATTAACAAGAGAAAAGCATCCACATTTATACAAATTTTATATGACATGGGAGCCTTCATAAGGCAATGAACATCTCAAGAAATGGCAAAACCTACCTGCTTTTATGTTAGGTTGGACAAAGAGAGGCAATTGTGGAAAAGTTAATAAACTGTGTGGGGAGGCTAAAGGAAGGTAAGAATTATTTTAACAAGGTCTGTTTGTGTAGAATTATCTCAGTCTTAACGTTTTGTCCTTGATGATAAGAATGCTACTTTCTTTCTGGTACAGGGAGGACTTCTTTTATGTGGGACCTTTTATCTCCTATTTTCAGGAAGGAAAGGGGAGATTAGAATGTCCTTCTTGCATCATCTGTGTTTTAAGTGTTTTTAGCTCAAAGCAACCCTTATGCCAAAGTGGCATATTTTGGGGTAGCATATTCTGCCACCCTTTGTGGCCCTGGGTGTTTAAGGCCATGGGGCCTTCCTGGGACAGACCCTTCCCCCCATGTCCTCTGCCTGCCTCTTGTTTGTAGAAAAGCTGTCGGCTTCCCCTCAGTTACAAAAGCCTGGCTCAAGAACTAATGACTGAAAGAATGTGAACGTGTAGTGACATAAATAGCAGTTGGGCCAGGAGAACTGGTAAGAATTTAAACAGTAAATCAGTCATGTGGCAATCACAGAATCTTTAGTTTCTCCCTGAAGTACCTAGATAATAGTATTTGATGCACATTTCCTGAGTTGTTCTACAGATGCTAAAACCCCCACTAAATGGAAGAAGTTAAGTACTTGTTGACCATGGGCAGGTAGCCTCCAGACCTACTGGAGCCTGAGGATTGATAATGTTAACCCCAGGGACACCACCCTGTTACCTCACCATCAACCAATCAGAGAATTGTGTATGAGCTGAACGCATACCCTGTGACTCCCCTCCCTTACCTTGCCATTAAAAGTGCTTCCTTGGGGAGGGGGGAGGGATAAATTGGGAGATTGGGATTGACATATACACACTACTATATATAAGATAGATAACTAATAAGGACCTGCTGTATAGCACAGGGGAACTCTATTCAATACTCTGTAACGACCTATATGGGAAAAGAATCGAAAAAAGAGTGGATATTGTATATGTATAACTGATTCACTTTGCCGTACAGCAGAAACTAATGCAACATTGTAAACTAACTATACTTCAATAAAAAATTTTAAAAACTGCTTCCCTGAAACCTATCGGGGAGTTCGGGTTCTTTGAGAGTTAGCTGCCCCCAACTCCTTGTCTGGTGCCTTACAATAAACGCTGCACTCTCCTTCACCACAACCTGGTGGCAAGCAGACTGGCTTTACTGCGCAAGCCAGTGGACCTAAGTTTGGTTCAGTAACAGGTGCTGTTGGCAGCCATCTCACAACCGCAAGGAGAGTTAATCTTAGTATGAAGCTGACTTCATGGAAGGCAGAGTGGGGAGAAAGAAAGAAGTGGGATCTTTGGATTAAGCTCACCCCAGAGCCTGCCCGACCTGTAGACTGCAGATCACGAGGCCCTGTTTCCCTTATGTCTAAGCCCCTTCCCTGTCAATGACTCTGATGGGTATCATAGCCAGTGTTCACTGAGCAGTACTGGGAGCCAGCACTATGCAGAACCTGCAGAGGCTCATTTGATCAATTAAGAAACAGTCATGTTGTGGAGGGACTTTCCTGGTGGTCCAGTGGTTAGGACTTCGCCTTCCAATACCAGGGGTGTGTGGGTTCGATCCCTGGTCGGGGAGCTAAGATCCCACATGCCTCACGGCCGAAAAACCAAAAAACATAAAACGGAAGCAATATGTAACGAATTCAATAAAGACTTTAAGAAAAAAAAAAGGAAACAATCATGTTGTAGAGAACAGACTTATGGTTACCAAGGCGGGGAAGAGGGGGTGGGATGAATTGGGAGATTGGGACTGACATATATACACTACTATGTCTAAAATAGATACCTAATGAGAACCTACTGTATAGCACAGGGAACTCTATTCAGTGCTCTGTGGTGATCTAAATGGGAAGGAGATCTAAACAAGAGGGGACGTATGTATACATATAGCTGATTCACTTTGCTGTACAGCAGAAACTAACACAACAGTGTAAAGCAACTATACTCCAATAAAAATTTAAAACGAAAAAAGAAACAGTCATGTGACGGCACATCATGCAGCTGTTAACATGAGATCTTGCATGGAACGATTTCTGTGAGACGTGACAAGAGCGTGTAACAAATATACGGTGTGAAATCCTATATAATCGAGAAAAAGTGTCCCATTTTAACCAAGGGATCTCTTGGCGGGGGTGGGAAAGGTAGTGGCAGGAGAGAGGAATCCTGTTTGCCTTAGTTATTTCAGCTTGAACCCTGTCTGATGCCTGAGGGAGGAGAGGGCACCCCGTCCTGCAGGGAGACCTGGACAGAGGGTGAACCAGAAGCTCGGGGGAAGGGACCTAGTCTTTGAAATGCCACCGTGGAGGAGCCCAGACAGGACGACAAACCTTGAAACGCCTGCTGCTTACTGACACAACAGTCATGCCAGTTGGGATCTGCTCTGTCCAGGAGGGGCTGAGATCGGAACCTCCTCGTTCTAGGGGTGAAGGGAGCAGGCAGGCCCAGGGCCCCTGGAGAGAGGAGAACCGGCTCATTTAGAGGCTCGTCCAGCTCCCTGGATTTGAGCTTCTGGGCGACAACTGTCTTGGTTTGAGTCTCTAGTCACCCAGGACTAGCGTGCACACAGGCACAGGGCAGCTCTGAATGAAGGAGGCCAGGCGAAGGTGGGAGCAGGGCACAGACAGCAAAAGTAGGGGGTTTCCACCTGCGTACCCACAACGAGGTGAAGCTGGGCTCCGGCCCTTTTTCGTCAAGCCTGACTTCGCAGCTGCAAGTTCTGCTTTATGGCAGTTTCAGAAGTTTCTCCTTTAAATGCAAGAATTATTATTATTATTATTTTACATCTTTATTGGAGTATAATTGCTTTACAATGGTGTGTTAGTTTCTGCTTTATAACAAAGTGAATCAGTTATACATATGTTCCCATATCTCTTCGCTCTTGCGTCTCCCTCCCTCCCACCCTCCCTATCCCACCCCTCCAGGCGGTCACAAAGCACTGAGCTGATCTCCCTGTGCTATGCGGCTGCTTCCCACTAGCTATCTACCTTACGTTTGGTAGTGTATATATGTCCATGCCACTCTCTCGCTTTGTCACAGCTTACTCTTCCCCCTCCCAATATCCTCAAGTCCATTCTCTAGTAGGTCTGTGTCTTTATTCCTGTCTTATCCCTAGGTTCTTCATGACATTTTTTCCGAAGAAGATATACAGACTGCCAACAAACACATGAAAGAATGCTCAACATCATTAATCATTAGAGAAATGCAAATCAAAACTACAATGAGATATCATCTCACACCAGTCAGAATGGCCATCATCAAAAAATCTAGAAACAATAAATGCTGGAGAGGGTGTGGAGAAAAGGGAACCCTCTTGCACTGCTGGTGGGAATGTGAACTGGTACAGCCACTATGGAGAATAGTATGGAGGTTCCTTAAAAAACTACAAATAGAACTACCATATGACCCAGCAATCCCACTACTGGGCATATACCCTGAGAAAACCATAATTCAAAAATAGTCATGTACCAAAATTGCAGCTCTATTTACAATAGCCGGGACACGGAAGCAACCTAAGTGTCCATCATCGGAGGAATGGATAAAGAAGATGTGGCACATATATACAATGGAATATTACTCAGCCATAGAAAGAAATGAAATTGAGCTATTTGTAATGAGGTGGATGGACCTAGAGTCTGTCATACAGAGTGAAGTAAGTCAGAAAGAGAATGACAAATACCGTATGCTAACACATATATATGGAATTTAAGAAAAAAAATGTCATGAAGAATTATTTTTAAGGAAGCTCCTGCCCAGGGAAGTCTTGACCTGCTTAACTGTGCACAGTGGGAGTACACAACTTTCAAGCCCTTGAGAAGAAGAATCCAACACTGAGGAATTTGCATATTCGGAAAGCTCTCAAAAGAAGGCCGAGCCTTGGAGCCTGTGAATAAAGTCTTTCTGTGTTTGCTGCTCCATGTGAACAGTACAGAAGGGAGAAGAGAAAGGAGGCACACGGCATCCCGGCAGCTGCGGCTGAGCCAGTGGGGGAAGGCACATTTGCCAAGAGCCGGCGAGGATTCTGGGATGTGTGTGTTGAGTCAATTGTCCCCTGCAGGTTTCCAGGGAGCTGGTTTGCATGAGGTAAACACGTAACCTTATTCTCAATGCCAGGGGCCACTGTTCCATGCTCTGCAGCCTCCTCTTGCCTTGAGGATATGGCCTTGCGGGGAGGGGCATGGCAGCTCAGGGGGCAGCGTTGGGGAGGGGGCGATTCTGGCTGTTGGGTGTTGATGTGGGATTCAGCCCCATGCTCAGATGGGCTCCTTTTCCATCCCTTCTCACTTCACTGTGGACCCGTGACTGGCTGTGTGAGGTGTGATAACGCATATAATTTGCATATTATAAGCATATATGCTGTTTCTGCATATGCAAAGGAGGAGTTGCCTGGGGAGATAGGATCTTCCTGAGTTTGCTGGTAAAGTCAGAACTTGCAGGAGCAGTGTGAAGAGCTGTCCTTCCTCCAATGGGTTACCAGTGGCTGCAGGCCTAGTTTACTTCCCTGCCTGACAAGGTACTGAGCCTGAGACCCCAGGCCGGAGGCAGAAGAGGCTGTACTTCGGTGTTCCGCATGAATTTTATGACTGGATTTGTCAGTTCAGTTCTCTGGATCCTGGCTACTAACTCTACCTGTAACCCACCAGGCTTCATGGCAAGTGGGAGAGTGGTTGTCCTCTGGAGGTGGGGGTGGGATGAATGGAGACCACAGTGGTGTCTGGAAAGCTCAGGACCTTTCACCTGGTCCTAGACTCCTGGCACCAATGAGCTGCATGGACCAGACGGCCACTGTAGGAAGATGGGTCCTTCTGGGCTTGGTTCTGCCTTTTCCTTCTTGTACTCTCGTCTCTCACTCTTGAATGGATTGTTCCAGTGGGATATAGACCTGACTTTCCCAAGAATAACGAACCTGTGGTCTGGAGACCACATTCAGAGCCGAGGTGTGAGTCCAGCCTGGTGAAGATGCTAAATCCTGAAGCCTAGTCTCAGCCAGACTGTCTCCAAGCTCACAGCCAGGGCAGCCTTAGTTACTGCACTGTGTTCGCAAGTATACTTGGTTCCGCTTCTTTCTGGCTCTAAACTTCAAAAACACCTCTCGGAGCTAACACTTGAAATTGGCAGTAATGAAAACACAGTCGAATCTTAGCTATTTTCAACCTCCTGGAGACTGTTCATAAACCAATCAAATAGCTAGAGTGCTTACTGCTTATGATGTGTAGTTTTCCATAAAAGTCATCGTTTGCATATTTGTTTCAAACGTCGAAACGTAAAACATCCAAGTTGTAAAATGTAAAATAAAGAAGTTTAAATTTTCAAAAAAACCCAAAACAACACAGTTGACCCTTGAACAACATGGGGGGTTATAGGAGTATCATTTATTGTTGGCCCGCCGTATCTGCACCTCCTCTGCATCCTTGGGTTCAACCAACCATGACCACGTAGTACTGTAGTATTTACTGCTGAAACATAGCCGTGGACTCGTGCAGTTCAAACCTGAGCTGTTCAAAGGTCAACTGTAGCTCAATCCAATGATCACATTTATAAACCACTCTGAATATAACGGTCCAACTCAAAGCTCATCTTCTCCAAAAATGGTCCCAACGGTGGCAGGCCTGTTTATTCGTGAGATTCTGTTGTGTCCTGGGAAGGATTTGAGAGAGGAAAAACACCTGGTCTCTGGCTCCAGAACCTAACAGAGGGGAGAGGCGGACATGCCAACAGAACTGCACACAGCAGGAGGAAGGGTGATGGGGGACTCTTGGCATGTGGTGTCCACTCTTTAAGAGTGAGGTCTAGGCTCCATGACAAGTGCTGTGAAACCCAAGGCAAAGCCAGTGTAGGAGAGTACCCACAGGTGGACCCAACGGCAGTGATTGCCACGGAGGCTGCTATTGGCATTTGAGGTGGGATAATTATTTATTGTGTGGGACTGGCCTTCACCACTAATGGCCCATAGTATCCCTTAGTTACTGTGACAACCAGCACTGCCTATACGTTTCCCTGGGTGGGAGGGTAGTACTGCCCAGGTCACTGCTGCCCTGGGGAATCCATCCACCAGGAGTCTGGGGCTCAAAGCGGCTGTGAATCCTCAGCTCCTGGCTACTCGGGCATTCATTCTGGTGAAGGGGTCGGGGTGGATGGGAAAGGGGCAGGAGTGGGAGGGCAGCACCAGGGCCCTGGTCGCAGGCCCAAACCTACCCAGAGTAGGTATCTGCTGTTTTCAGCTGCCTTGCATCCATTATCATTTCCTTTGGTTAAAGGTTACCAAAATTACTGTTTGGTCTCTTCCCTGCTCTCAGCCCTCTCACTTGCTGTGGAGTTGGCCCTCCGTTCCAGAGGTGGTTGTGTGGGGCTAGGCTGGCCAATCAGAGCACTGCATTCCCCTGGGCAGAGCGCAGGTTCCGGGAGCGACACAGGACTTAATCAGCCCCATCAGAGGCCTTCTCTGCCAGACTTGACCTCGGAGGCTGGGGGGCTGTTGCCGGAGCAGCCATCTGGCCACCTTGCTGGCCACGTTGTGGGAAGAGCTTGCCTGAGCATGGAACTGACACGGCAAAGCAGACGGAGAGAAATGGGCTCTGGGGGCGCAGCCGGCACCTCTGGAACAAACCACGTCTGGACTGGAACGCTCTTGACTTTTACAGGAGTTAATACATGCTCGTTTTGCTCAGGCCACTTTGGGTTAGATTGTCTGACATTTACAACAAACGGGGGCCTAAGTAATACGCCAGAAAGGGGAGCCAAATATCTTCAGTCAGAGGAGCTGTGCTGACCAGTGGCAGCAGCCCCGGGGTCCCCGGTCCCCTCCGCCATGCCTACGGGTCCCTTTCATCCTGATCTGCAGGACAGACCTCAACATGGCCACACCCCACCCTGGAAGTCAGCATTATTCTTTCCGAGGCTGGCTTCCCAGAGAAGGACCCTGTCAATCCAGGGTACCCTCTCCCAATCTCCCAGCATCTGTTCAGGAAGGGACATCCTGGGATTGGGAGGTGGAGGGTGGGGTCCGGGATTCCTGGTAACCTGCCTGGCCCACCCTCCAGCCCAATCCCACTTGCTCCGAACCTGGCCCCCTCTTAGAGGCAAGCGGGTCACCCAGGTGCTCTGTGCACTCACCCACTTGAGTTCCCCCCTACTACCTGCCCCCTCCTATCCTCTTGTGTAACTGCTTCAGTGAATTCTCAGCTCCCAACCTCCACCCTCCGCACTCCCCAGGGGACAAAAGTGCGGGGGAATTAACCACCTCCCTCCCAGCAGCCCTTAACCGATGGGTGTATAAACGCCTGGCTTCCCCTCCTTGGGTGAGATTACTCTGATGTGTGTGTTCTGTTTCCTAGCGCTGCCCCAGCAGGATTCAGCTTCATTTGCTCCCAGTGGCCGCTGCACCTGTATTCACTGTCCTCCCTTTTCTGTTTCACGTCTACTGGTGTTTCCTGGGGTCACCTTGAAGTAAGACCTCTGCCTCGGCCGCTCAGAAGCTAGATGTCCAAACACACCAGGCAATGGCTGGGTGCAGCTAAGTCACCAGACAGACCACAAGGCTGCAAGCCGGGCCCGGCCCGGAAGTATGTTAGGTATTGAATTAAGTTGTCTGATGTCTGCATTTATAGTGGGAGGATCTGAAATTGTTCTGTGAGCGTGTGCAGAGAAAGTTGCCCACCTTGGGTGTGCGGCCGCCAACAGGAACAGCAGGATCCCACCCTGGCTTCCCTGAGGCTCACAGAGTCACCCCCAAGTTTACCTCCCTACCCATTTGCCAAGGCCAACCTCTGTGTCTCTGGGTAGAATACACTAAAGAAACAGAATTCTTTTTTGTTTTGTTTTGTTTTGTTTATTTTGGTGACGAGAGAGATCCTTGATGGAAAACTGGATCTGTAAGAAAAATAAGGACAGAGCCATGAGCTTAGACAATACTCTATGACCCCAGAATTCTGGTGGCTTTCCAGTTTTATAGCCTCAGGGTGAGGGTTTAACAGCTAAAATCCTCCTGTGGGAAAATAAATTTAGGATTCAAATTTCTTCCATTCATCACGTCCACTCTTCCTTTTGTCCGAACTCGGCCTCTCAAAGACTTTGTTTTTTCCCTTCAGGCTGTAAAAAGCTTTTGCAAAGTGTCTGGCATGAACTGGGTGCCTTCTGTTTCCTCTCCCTTCCCCCAGGGATCCCGGCAGCTAAGACGGAGCCTCGCTTCCCAAACGCCAGGCCACGGTGGTGAGTTTTACTACATTCAGTGCCCAAAAGGAGAGGGGAAGCAGCCCCTTGACTTTAGTGCTGCATCATTCATTGGTGGGATGCAGAGAGAGAGGCTCTCCAAGCTTTTGGGAAGAAAATTCTAGAAACACGTTTCCCTGGAGAGGAGGCTCTGCCAGTGTCATCAGATGGTTCTTCATGCTCTGGACTGGGAAGGACACCAAACTGCTTGTTTCCCTCCCAGACGGTCTAAGAACTGAGTCTACGAACTCATCCCTCCCCCTACCACCAACACATGCATGCACACTGACTCACAGCACCCTCAGGGTGGCTTTCAGGGGCTAAAGCCAGAGAGGTCCCAGGCCAACAGGTCTGCTTTGAAGTTCATCCTGCACAGGCTACCATATCTTAAAACACACTGCTGGCTGCTCCCCCCAAATCCACTCACACACCTGCCTTCCTGGCGGGGGCCCCATTTGGGAGCATTGATGCTCCCCTCCTTTGTCCACCCTTGTCCATAGGGGCAGGGTGTGGAAGTAGATCTAGATTGGTCTAATCCAGTCATGAAAATTCACCCCCTCCATGCTATTAATTTGCTTAAGAAGGGGCATGAGGGATGTCCCTGGTGGTCCAGCGGTTAAGACTCAGTGCTCCCAGTGAAGGGAGCCCGGGTTCGGTCCCTGGTCAGGGAACTAGATCCCGCATGCACGCCACAGCTAAGTTCCCACACGCCACAACTAAAGATCCTGCATGCTGCAATGAAGATCGTGCATGCCACAACTAAGACCCGGCGCAGGAAAATAACTAAATAAATATTAGGAAAAAAAGAAGGAGCATGAGACCCAATTCAGAGGCATGTCACCGCAATGAGGGGGCAAGTATACCAGGGGAGGGGGATCCTGGGAAGAGTTTCTTAACTCAAGAAGAGACACAAGAAGGAGGTGGCCTTTTCCCTGCTTCTGGTTGTCAGGGTGTGAGGATATAATTCTGGGGCTCCTCCAGCCATCTGCCCAGGAGGGGAACTAGTGCGCCCTCCGCTGAGGGTGTCAGAGCCGGAAGTTGGAAAAGTCCCCAGGTCTCTGATGACACTGTTGAGTTCGCCAGCCCTGACACTTCCTGACTGTTTTGTTATGTGAGATAATCTCCTTACTATAATTTTGAATTAGGTTTGCTGAAATTTGCAGCACCAAGTAATCGAACGCATAATCCACTTGTAAATCAAGTCTTAAAGTGCCTTGTGGCATTTGGAAACCTACCAATTCACCCTTTCATTTTACAACTGAATTAAAAAGAGAGACATCAGCACAATGCCATCGGTAGAAGCTTCCCAGTGTTTACTGGGAAGAACCTTAACCACGGGAGGTAGGTGAGTTTCATTCAATTGTCAAGCTAAGGAATTTTCCTCTTGAAGCAGTGAAAACCTTTTGCACTTGAAAGGGTCTGCATAGAGAGTGGTGGCTGAACACACAGGATGCCTGGGAAGGGGGACCTCAGTGAGCACCAGGGTTGGCCCATCTAGTCAAGAGGCCGTGAGACCTGAACCTGGGTGCTGGTTCGGGGTCCTCCCTTTGTTCACTGTACAAATGGGGATGGGTCCTGGTGCCAGGATGGGGAAACACAGGCCTGCCTGTCCACGTTCAGGGAACAGGAGAACAAGCAGAAAGGAGCTGCTGGGTCCTTATGATCAGAGGTCACAGCTCACCAGCTCCTCCCACTGAGATGCATCTCTGTTGCCTTTCCCCACCTGTGGACATTTTTGACCTGAGCCTACCTGTTCTCCTCACCTCTGGAAACCTCCTGGGATCCCATGTGCTCCCTAGACCCAGAGAAGACCCAGAGCAGGTGTCTTCTCTGCAGACACCTTCCTTTACTATCAGACTTCTCAACATTGGCTTGATTCCTGGCCCTCTGCTCTATCCATGCTCTCTCCCTATGTCAGCGATTGACCCTTATGTTTACAGCTAAGACCTGGCCTTTCCTGTGAGCTCCCTCTATGCCCCTGCCTACCTGACATCTCCACTTGGTTGTCCAACATCTCAAAATTAACAACAAAACAGAACTCTTGATTTTTTTCCCCTCTTGCATGTTGATCCTCTGGCAATGACACCCCAAACTTGGAGTCATCCTTGAGGCTTCTCTTTTCCTCATTATTTCATCCAGTCTCTCAGCCAGACTTGCTGGTGCAACCCCCATAGTATAGCTGTTCACATTCCCCTCCACAGCCATCACCCTGGTCCAAGCACCATCTTCGCCTGCCTGAACCAGTGCAAGTGAGTCCTACCTGGTCGTTCCCCGGCCCCCCGCCCCTTCCCATTTTCTACCCAGCAGGCACTGTGATTGTTTTGAAATCTAAACCAGCAGCTTGAGATACTCCCCTCTGAGGGGAGGATGAATGAGTTAATAAACGTAAAACACCCAGAAGCGTGCCTGTGTAAGGACTTGCTATTGCTCTGTTTCAGGGGATGCCCACCACCTCTAGAACACAATGGAAGCTCCACGGGCCTGCCTGACCTTGGTCTCCCCAAAAGTGGCCTCCTGACCCCCCAACTCTAGCCATACTGGTGCCAGGATGGCCCCCAAACATGTTAAGAGTCCTTCCTGCCTCGGGGCTACTGGGTTTGCTGTTCCTGCTGCAAGAACACTCTTCCCGCAGATTTGCACAGTCTGCCTCCTTCTGCTACATGTGCCTCAGTTCAGAGAGGCCTTTGCAGACCAGCCTGGCTCCAGCAGCGGCCCCTCCTGGTCACCCCGCCCCTCTGCTCTTTATCAGATCAACTTTATATTTTTATTTCCTTGATAAAATTGACCACCAAATCAAGTGATCCTGTTTATTCACTGACTTGTCTGTGTCCACTAGAATGTAGGCTCCCAGGGAAGGGCTCCTTCCTGTCCTGGTACAAGGTAGGTGCCCAAGAAATACTTAATGAATGAATGCATTATTTAATTACCAAACACTCTCTCCCATCTGGACTCTGCCGCCTTCTAGCTTGGAAGTCAGATATCTACATCTGAGTTATCACCTCTGCTCCCGTTGCCTGGGAGCCTTGGCTGGCTTAGATCCACAGACTTTACTAGACCTCAAAGTCTTAAGCTTAGCCTGGGTCTGTTGATGGACTTGGCTGTCCACTCACCACTGTGTCGTCACGTCTCACAGCACCTGGGCACATGATCGGTGCTGATACGTGACAGCCGAGGTGACCCACTTACATAGCTACACGGGGGGTATGTGGGGGACACTGGGGAGTCGGGGTGGGAAGTACCATGGCGACCAGTGTCTAGGAACGGCGGCTGAAACTTCTGGGCTTCCAGAAGATGCTTCCCTGACCCCTGCTGGTGGTGTCTTCATCAGACCCTCAGGCCCACAGCACGCACTGAATGACATGGGAGGTGACACCGCAGCCTGGCCCTGGCACGTCTGGAAGAAGCAGGGACCTGAACATCTTAAGCACCCGAATGCCAATTAGCATCGATCCCAACGCTGCTTCCAGAACAGTCTCCAGAGGAGCAATTTGACAAAAGCAGAGGGTCCCATGAGGAAAAGCCACCTCCTCAGAATCACCAGGCATGGGCTCTGGGGCTTGGGAAGGACCCTGTTTCAGGCCACTGCATGGAGCAGGGGTGCTGGCATAGTCTCCCTCTTCTCCAGGGAAACAAGGCGCCATGGGACAGAAGAGAGAGGGTCTGTCCTTGGGAGGACCTGCCTATCCTAACCCTGCATCAGGAAAGGGGCCTGCCCTAGGGAGACAGAGGAATCATCCCTCAGAGCAGAAGAAGCAGAGCTGTGTGAAGTCTGCACACTGCGTGGTTTGTAAGTGATGCCAGTGATGCCAGGGCCCCAAAACAAGATCCCCCCACCGCTGGCAACACACACATAGCTTTGGGGGATGGAGTGAAGACTGGATTCAGTCTCTGGGGAGCCTCTTTAACTTTGCAGACTCTCAGTTATTCCCGGGGAAATGACCTACGCCAGGCCCAGGGCAGGTTTCCATTCCAGTCCTCCCCCCCCCCCCCGCCACCCCCTGCCTCCTTCACTTCCCCTCCTCCGCCACTCTCTCCTCCCACCCCCCAGGGCTCAGGGCTGTGTGAACTACAGTGTGGGTGAGACACTCACCCCTCCCTCGTGGACACTGAGACACTTCGGGTGGCACTGGACACCGAGTTCAATAATGTGGAATCACGGCCCATTCCCGCTATCTTTCAACCCTCTGGTTAAAGAGGGTCTTAGCGTGGAGCTGGCCAGTGTTAACATCTAACCCTTGTCAACTATCTTTGAACACACAGGGCACTGACGCCAAAGCTGAGACTTTTTCAGGCACCCTATCCGCCAGAATTCCATGACATTTCGTTTTTATGGTATTTATATTTACTGTGAGTCTTTTTTTTTTTTTTTTTTTTGTGGTACGCGGGCCTCTCACTGTTGTGGCCCCTCCTGCTGCGGAGCACAGGCTCTAGACGTACAGGCTCAGCGGCCATGGCTCACGGGCCCAGCCGCTCTGCAGCATGTGGGATCCTCCAGGACCGGGGCACGAACCCGCGTCCCCTGCATCAGCAGGCGGACTCCCAACCACTGCGCCACCAGGGAAGCCCTACTGTGAGTCTTTTTTATGGCAAAGGATAGGATTTTCCATTTACGGCCAGTTTGAAAATAAGTGCCTTTAAGTTGAAAAGGAAGCTAATTTAAAGAAAATAAGTGATCGATCCCAAAACATAGCTTGACTATATTTTGACTTCTAGTTTACTATTTTCCCATCTACTAACATTAATGATTTTAGGTTTTAATAAAACTAGTGTTTGTGGGGATCACTTTGTAATGTATAGAAATATCGAATCACTATGTTGTACAGCGTAACTCACACAGTATTGTAGGTTAATAATACTTCAAAAAATATATTAAAAAAAGTAACATTCCAGATTTCAAAGGTCAATAAAGTTTGGGGAATACTGAGTTAAAAAATAATGATGGTGATGTCACTGCTATGTTGAGGGCCTGTCCTGTGCCAGGCCCTATGCTAAGTGTTTTCACATGCATTCTTTTTACCCAGTTCCCCCCGGCCCCAAGTGAGAGCTGTAGCATTATTATCTCCATTTAACAAGAAAATGAGGCATCAGGAGTTAAGGGAGTTGCCCAGGCCCCAGAGATACTGGGTGTTGAAGGGGGATCTGATCCCAAGGCTTCCTGCCTCTGGAACCCAAGCTCACACCAGTGGGCTCTGCTGGAAGGAGACTCTAAGCTTGGGCTTGAGCTCCAAGCTCTAAGCTCTAAGCTTGAGCTCAAGCTTGAGCTCTAAGCCCTAAGCTTGGGCTTGGGCGCCATCTTCACACTGCCAGTCGCCACCATCTACCCAACCTGTGACCAGGCCCTGCAGGGCTGCGCATCCCCTAGCCTGATCCTCACAACCATTGCCCTTGGAGGTAGCTGTTATTCTCCCCGCTTTAGAGATGCTAAACTCTCACAGAAGTCAAGTAACGTGGCCCCGAACACCCAGCGACCAGGCAGCAGAGTCAAGGCTAGCACCTACGGCTCCAACTCCAGAACCAGCGTCTTTCCAACAACCACCACCTCCATGATGGTAACAGTAACAAGACTCCCCCAGCTGGCCAGCTCTCTGCCCTCCAAGCACCTTGCCTCATACTCGTCTCATACTCCCAACGATCTCAAGATCTTCCCTATGTGCAGATAAGGAAACTGAGGATTTCAACTGCTGTGGAATTCTGTGAAGCTTAAGGTGCTTCTCTGCTCTTTCATGAATGTCCCAGGATCAGGCAGCAGAGCCCTTGAGGAGATGGTGAGCTCTCACTGGAGTTTATTTTCCGGGCTGGGCTTCTGAGTTACCTTGAGCCTCTATTCCCACCACACGCCCTGCTGTGGCTGCTGGAGGCCTGGGGTGGGTTGAAATGCTCCCATTACCCCCTGCCCCACCCCCATCACCACTTGTTAGGCATTCACCGCATGTGGACTTGACAATGGGGACAATTGGGGGTGCTCTCGGTACCCGCCTAGATCCCCTTTCTGGGCTGGCGTATCCATCGCCCAGCTCCTGTGAATTATGAATGTTGGTTGCTAAAGGCTCAGAGCTGTCTCCTTCCTCAGGGACTTGTCCTCACCCAAATGGGAGCCACTTTTTCACAAAGACATGTACTCCCCACCTCACCCTGTAGCCAATGACTGACTCACAGACGGGCATGAAAGGCCAACCCTCTGGGCTCACGGTGAGACCAACTCTGGTTGTAATTCACCTTCCAGAGCTCCCCAGGACTGGGCTAAGTGGACTTCAGCTGAGACCTTGTCCTTGCTCCACTCCTTCCCCTCCCTCTCTTGCCTCCCTCACTTTTTTTCCTCCACTAAATCCTGTGCACCCAAATCCCTGTCTCAGGCTCTGCTTCTAGGGAGCCCAGCCTGAGACAGGGCAGGATTGAAGATGTTGTGGAAGGCATGCTCCCTGCCCTCAAGGATCTTGCAAAACAGCGTGGAGACAGGCCACATGTGTACATAAAAATCATCTGCAGTATGGGATGGAGTAGGTTGGAGAAAACAGTAATAACAAAGATGGGAGGAAGGCTCCACGGAACATGAAGTTCACAAAGGGTAGGTAGGGCTGGAAATGGTGTGACAGGCAGGGAGAAAGTTGGGAGGAAAGGCTCTGAGATGCATAGGGCCCTCTGCCCCTGCCTCTCCCATCTCCTCCTATCTGGTGTCCACGACCAGGGGAACCAAGCCCAGGCCAGAGGAGAGGTGGGAAACTCTGTTTTGAAGATCCCACAATGAGTCTAGCATTGTCCACGAGTGTCCAGGGCTGCCTGAGAGAGATGTGCCAGTGGACCCTGAGGCCAGAAACAAGTCACTCAGTTCTCAAGATTCCCCTGAGAGGCTGGGGGCTTCGCCCACCCCTAGAGACCTCCTCCATTCAGAGAAGAGACAGACATTCCATCAGCCCTGCGCTGCAGGGATGGTGAGTTAGTGGGCTTCAGAATCACTCTGCAAAGGGCCGTGGGCACGAAGGGGGTCCACATACCTGCTGGGCCGCAGGCCTGGAGACTTGTTCACAAGGATTCAGTGATGTAGTAGGCAGCTCCTAGGGCTCCCAGAGCCACAGCAACAGTCCCAAGGGCTCGGAGCACGCAAGTTACGATGAGTGGAATGTTTACTTGCAGGTCTTCTGCAAAGCAAAGCAGAAAGCCCACAGGTTGGGGGGCAGCTGGGATTTAGTGCCTGTCTATATGCAGGGGAAAGTGGAAATTGTGGGGTCCCTCAGGATCACAGGAATGTCCATCTCCCCCTATGGCTCCTCCTCTCAAAGGAACACAACTCCCTGCACCCCTCCCAATAAAGTTCTACCACAGGACCCCCCAGGATCCGAGGATGGGCTGGCCTGGGATGCCAGCTCCCCTGGACACTCAGAGAGAAGGTGACAAAGGTAGTCAAGGCTGCCGTGTGCCAGGCCCTGTGCTAAACACCTCACACCCAGTGTCCTCCTCAAGCTTCACAACCATCCTGTGAAGTAGTCCTACCATGTAGCTCTATTCTGGGGTTGAGGCTTCTGAGGAAACCACATACTACACCTACCACGAAGGTGGTGGAAAAGGAAAGTATATGATTATGCTATTAATTGTGAGAAGGCTTTCACAAGATGCAATATCCATTTGGGCAAAAATCCTACTAAAGCAGGGATTCTTATCTAATGTGAATGTGTACTTAAAGCCCAGAGTCAACATTCCACTCCACAGAGGAATGTAAAGATTATGGAAGCAGGTGAAACTTCAGCAGAATTAGGACTGCATCCCAGCCAGGCTGGACTCTGCCCCTCCCCGTCACTTTCCTATTTCTGAGCCTTGCCTTGTGCCTTTTCCTCCTCCTGGAAAGCTCTCCCTTTAAAATAGGCCATAGAGGATCCTAAAATCCTTTTAGATTCAGCTCAGTTACAACTGATACTACAACGTCTACCTGGACCCCAGCTCAGGAGTGAAGCTCTTTGAACATCTCCTATAGGTCACGTATCACTTCCTGGCCTGCACATTAGTTTCTAAAGGTACATATCTTAGCTTACCATGTGGACTGCACACTTTTTAAGGGTACAGTTCCCTGTTTTGGTTTCCCTCCCAGTGCCTAGTATCCTTATGCAGAGTCGGTTTTACTACTTGTTGGTTTATGAATCCAGGGCACAACTTGGCACTAAACGGACGGAAGCACTAAGTGTGTGGAAGGACAGCTGATCATGGTGGGTGGGGGGTAGGCCCTTCCTTGACTTACCAAGCAGTATGGTATTTTTACTCTGGCATGTTCTCCCAACACACCTGGGTATCTGTTTGCCTCTCTTCATATGACTGAGAGATGGTGCTTTTCACGAACATACAAGAGAGCGGGTTTGGTGGGGCAGGGGCTGGGAAGAGGAGCCGGATGGGGATGGAGGACGGGTGGGCTCAGCTTCTGGGCTGGGAGATGCCTAGGCGGAAGGCCTCTTCTGTGGACATTTGTGAGACCTGAGTATAAGCAGAGCTGCCCTGGGGCCCAGAGCTGGGGGTAGGCGGAGGCCCCTCTCCAGCCCTTGTGCGTAGCCCTGTGCCACCGGAAAAGGTGAGGGACATCTTCAGTCCAGTTCCCTCAACAGGGGTCTTCCCACGAGAGGAAGTGGCGGCCACCTGGTGGCTTCGTGGGAGAGGAAAAGAAGGGCAGATGCTGCAGGCGATGCTGTGTGGGCCTCCGGGTCACGGACAGACCCCTGTGGGGCTGCCAGGAACAGCCCGAGACCCGCTGAAGGGGGTAGAGGTCTTCCTGGCACCAAGGGTTATGTGATTTACATCGTATTTATCTCTAAATTCCAGGGGGTGTTCACGTGCGGGTCAGGAGCCGGAAGCGTTGGGCTATGGCTCAGGCTGCGGAAGGAGCGACAGGGACTTTAGGACGGACTGCGGGGGAGTGTGCTGTGAGCAAGGAGGCTGCCTATGGAGCGACGAAAAATGAACCCCAAAGAAGCCATGCCCGGTAAGGAAGAAAGTCGTCACCTCTCCATGAAGGTGGGGTACCTGGGCCTGGGGCTAGTCAGAAAGGCCCGGGTGCCAACCCCCAGGACGTGGATTTCCTTTGGGCCTGGGAGTCCCGAGAGGAAGCAGTTACACACGACTGCTAATACACTGTGTGCCCCGAGGGCCCCGCCCCCCACGCGCCCTAGGACCTGTAGAAGGTGAGGAGGTTTGGGAATCCTCTCCCCGGCATGGTCGGCCAGGCCCGAGGCAGAAGGACATCGAAGATGCGGCTGTGGCACAGGCCCAGACGATGCCAGCAAGCAGAGCTGCCGGGACAAGCGGAACAGGAACAGCAGGCGCGCGGGCCCGCTTGCGTCACAGACCCTGCTGGACAGAGAAGGAGAGAGGTGAGGGGCCCACTGCCTGCGGGAGGTGTCCACACCAGGAGTGGCGTGTGCAGAGGAGAGCGGACCAACTGCATGGGGAACTAGTTGTCTTCTAGACTGGTGCTACCTGGGAATAATACGAAGAACACCGATGTAACAGCTGACACCTGTACAGTGTTCTATACGGCATCATCCATCTCATTCAATCATCAGAACAATCCTGTGAAAAGGAATGTGGTTATTCTCAGCCTACAGATATGGAAACCGAGGCTCAAAGAATAGAAGAGACGTGCTCTGATAGCAAGGAGATGGAAGAAGTGGGCTTCAACGCAGGATTTCTAACTCAATTCTGTGCTCTTTCCGTGGAATTCACAGGAAGGGACGGCAGCAGGTGACTGTCCATCCTAGAAGAAGTGGCACTGAGATTCCTGCAACTGGAGCGGTCACGTTCCATTTCTCTGGGGCTCTCGGATTCAACCAGAAGACAACTGCTACTCCAGTGGACAGTCTTTGAAATACTTCCCCAAGCTCACCTCCCATTGCTGTCCTGGGCTGTGGGTCCCAGAGGAACGTGGAGAGGTAATAATTGATTTTGCCTGTGTGAGTTCCCTCGACACGCTCCAATGCTCATTTGGATCCTGGCTACCCAAGAAGATGGGGGACCGCTTTCCATTGGACAGCCGTTCCATTTTCAGAGAGAGCTAACTGTTGGATTTTTTTTAACGCTGAGCAGAAATCTGCCTTCTCCAGTGTTTTCCAAGGGTAAGTCGCCAGATTTAGCAAATAAAAATACAGGACGCCCGCACAATATTCATGACACACTTATTATACTAAAAATCATGTGTTGCTTATCTGAGATTCAAATTTGACTGGGTGGCCTGTATTTTATCTGGCAACCCTATCCAGGGACGCTTAGTCAGACATCTGAGGACAACATGGAACAAATCTACTCACACCTTCCAGCTGACAGACATATCCTCCAATTCCCTCAACTGGCTCTCATACACCAGAAGGTTCTTGCCTCCCCGCCACCCTTCTCATCCCCCCAACCTGGACTATCTTCCTTGGACTAGATCGCTGGGCACCTTTTACAGCACACAAGTGGCCTGATGAGGACAGAGTAAAGCGGTGTGACCACCTCCCTTGTCCTTAACTGTATTCTTGTACTAATGCAGCCTTGGTGTTTATTTCTTAGCAGCCACGTGGTACTTCTGACTCCCAGTGAGCTAGGATTACCACCGAGCCACGCTGAATGTTAATATGTTTGCGTGGCTGTCTTCAGAGAGACTTGGTATGGTGAGGAATGACAAAACCCAGGAATCCTGGTCTCCTGGGTAAAAAAACAAAACCCAAACCCCTCGCACTCCCCACGCACCGTTCCAGAACACACGTTAACCATGCATCAGTACCCAATAAGAAAAGTGTCAGCCTCTGGGGCAGCCCTGGGACTCCATCAGCAGGAAGGCTAGAACCACTCAGGCAGGCAGGCTGCCCACCTGTTTTGCTGGATCGAGGGGATGCTTTTGTGCCAGTGTCCGGAGACACGACGCCCCGAGCCCAGCGGCTGACTTCGGGAGCTGGGAGAGCCTGGGGCACGGGCTGCGGGGGGACGGATTCACTGCTGGGCTGTGAGGTGACTCCAGAGCTGGGCGGCGGCGTGGTCGGGGTGCTGGGCGGCGGCCGGGTGGGCGGGGGGCTGGGCGGCTGCGGGCTGGATCCGGTGCCTTCGGAGCTGGCGTGCTGGGAGGCGGAGCCTCGGCGCCTGGCCTTCGACTTCTGCCCCTTGCCCTTCTTCATGGTGGGTCCTCCTCACCTAAACGTGCACCTACGTGGATCTGCCTAATCTCCTGACTCCCTCCCCGAGGGGCCGTGTGCCCCTGCCCTGCGGGGAGGCTCTGGCGTCCGTCTGAGCCCAGGGCCCACAGGAAAGGGTCACCCACAGCCCTCCTGTGAGGTCACAAAAGCCAGGGTGGCTCCCATGGCAGGGTGCTGGGGACAGTCTTCTCTGCCGACACCAGCCTGCTGTCCTCCCTCCTCCTCGGTTCCTGCGGATGGGTGGAGAGCAGCTGCCGTGCCCCTCACGGACCTGGGCACCTGGCGAACGCTGGCCTCGGGGCCCGTGGAAACTTGGACGCCCACGATTCTGTCCCCCGAGCGCCTCTTTCAGGCACCTGCTTGCTGGTGTGTTCCTGGGTCCCTGTGTGCTGTTCCTCTTTAAGACACCCTGGCTGTGATGCTCGCTCTGTCACTGGTTTTCACATACCCCCCAAAGCAAACAAACGGACAAACAAACAACTTCACCATGCATTTTGTGAGTTTAAAGATCTGGGGGTCCGTGGAAGGCCCGCAGCCTTCTGCTATGTCAGTTGTCTCCCCCCCCCCGAGATTATCCTATACGGAGCGGCTTCCCCCTTCTCCCAAAGCCGGCCCTCCCCGCTATGGGAAAGGGCTGGGGGGGGGGTTCCCTAACTTTGATAAGAACCATCGCAATTGGCAAAAGAATTTCCCCTAAAAACACAACAGCTGTTTGGAAAACTAAACTTCTGAAACTCACTACACTGACAACTGGCAGACCACCTCTCAAACTCCCAACTTGTCCTGCCAATTAGGGGACTGTGACCCTTCCTGGAAGTTAACAATGTAATTTTCATTTTAGGAAAGAACAGGAAATAGCACTTTAGAAAGACAACCTTAAACTTCACACTTTGACTGCAATGTAGAACGTGTTCACATTAGGAGACTCCGCCTCCAACATTAATGCACCACTAGGTGGCTGAGGTTTCGACTGAACCCCTGGAATCTGGGGACTCATACGCTTGCCCCAGCATATGGTTTAGGGCAGACCTACCTAGGAGGAGCCCTCACATAAGGCCAGACCTGACATGAGACATAAAATGGACAGGACGTATTTTAAGGATTATAGAGCCTGAAAAGACCTTAATGATTCTTTTTTGCAGAAGAGACACTGAGGTTCAGAGAAGTTAAATTACCTTCCCAAGGTCACACAGCTGGTTGGAGGCATCGACAAGGCTAAAGTCCCATTCGGGGCTCTTTCATTTCGTGACTCCAGAAGGCAATAGGGAGTCAGATAATGATGCAGGCCTTAAAATGGATGAATTTTAAAACCCCTTGATAGGACTGAAGAAAGCAAAGGCATGAAGGATTAGAAAGGAAAGGAAGCTCAGATCAAAGAAGGTGGATTGAATTTGGTCGACCCTTGGCATGTGGATGTTCACGGAACAAGTGAGTCTACAAGAAGGTGGTGATTCCCTGAAGTTGAGAGCAATGGATCCCTCGGCGGGGGATTCAGTTTTGAATCAGAGAGACTGGAAACCTCAGTCAGGAACACTGTCCAGATTTAGCAGACAGGTCAGGAACTCCTAAGGCATTTATGTCTGCAAAATTCGATTTTCAGGCACCAACGGGCTTTTGACTGAGGGCTGCAACCTGGTTTAAACCAGGGTTTCTCAACCTCAGCCCTATTGACATTTTGGGTCGGATAATTCTTTCTTGTGAGGCCATCCTTCACTGGAATTGGTTTAGTAGCGTCCCTGGCCTCTGCCCACTAGATGACAGTAGCAACTATCCCTCCCCCGAAGTTGCGACAACCCAAAATGTCTACTGACATTGCTAAATGTCCCCAGGATGTTGTGTGCTTGTGTGTGTGTGTATGTGTGTGTGTGTGTGTGTGAGAGAGAGAGAGAGAGAGAGAGAGAGAAATTGCCCCATTGAGAACCACTGGTTTAAATGAATTAGAGAGGGGCAGACATATATGGGTAGGATTTCCTGGTACCAATGAAAGAAACATTCCATTTCACACCAAGGAGCCAAACAGGACACAGATAACAAATCCTTGTTCCCCGGGAGAGCGATGAAGGAAACACAGAGGGTCAGGCTTCAGGAGGAGGGGGGAGTTTTTCCATGACAGTGGAGAAGATAGCAAGCGTGATCCCAAGAAGCAGAGAGGCAGGCACTTGTGGAGTGAGAGGTTGTCCCAGAAGGATGAGGAAGAATGGCACTGCAATAGTTTTAGCTAAAATATTTTCCCCTCTGCCTTCTGACTTGAGCACACGTTTCAAGCCCGGAAGTCTGACACCTCCATAACACGGTCACGGCGCGCTGTCCCAGGCTTATCGGCCACCTTGCTGCTACCGTGTCCGGCTCCAGCTGACCGTGAGCACCAGAGGTCTGGTGAACATGCCTCACTTTCCTGCATTTGTGGAAGCCCTTTCCTCTCCATCAAGCCCCTCTCCCTCTCTGTCATAACACTTCCCATCATCAAGATTCACCTCCAGTGGACCCATCTCCTCATAAAAAGCCTTCCTGTAGGTCCCCAACTGGAAGCAATCTCTCTCTCTCTGGGCCCCAGATCACATCCTACGTGGGGTTAGAATGATTTCTACCCTCGTCTTATCTAGGGCCAAAGTCCAGAGAAGGGGCTCAATGCAGTCTGCTTGAAGGTGACGGTGGGAGGTCGAGGAACACGGGGAATCGTTGAAGGCAGGCTGGGTGTGGCCGAGCGGGGACAAGGCACCTTGGAGCTGCATCACGAACGGCTTGTTTGCAAAGACGGCCTGGGATTTTCTGGACCTGCCTGAGGATCATGGTGGGAACAGCCCCCAGGCAAGGGGCTTTCTGAAGCAGGAAAGCCAGACATGGGAAGACCTCGTGGACTATTTAGGAGAGCGAGAAGAATGAGTCTAAAGGGCTCAAAGTTAGGTAGTCAGGATGCGGGCCTGACCAGAGGGTCCCTGGTAGTTCTCGCCCTCTGGGTGCGTCTTGGGCACCCAGAACAAGCAGTCACCGTTTGTCCTGAAACTAGCATCTTAGATCTGGATGGTACCACAGACAGCAACTGACCCTTCACCCCCATGTGTCGGAAGGGCAGCTAATCGGTGGAGGAGACAACGTGCTCTGGTCACCAGCAGAAGGGCGTCAGAGCCTCCCGGGAGCGGGCTGTGGGCTACCGAGCCCAGAGCACTTCCTTCTTCCCAACTGTTGCCCCTGGAAGGGCTCTGGGCAGCAGAGGCACTTGGTGCTCATTTAGGAGCGGCCGGTGGCCCAGGGCCCTCAGACCCACAGATTAACCCGCTGGGGCCACAGGCCTGGATTCCTTGATAGGAAGGGTTTCAAGGGCTGTGGCTAAGAATCCTGCCTTGGGGGCGAGGAGCGTGGGGGACCGGGGCTACTCCAACACAGCGCCTTCCTTAGAGGGTTGTGAGGATTAGTCGTGAAAAGCCCTTAGGACAGTGCCTGGCTCACCATAGGCATGTTTTTTATAGTAGTTGCGATTCCTTGGAGGAGACTAAGGAACCAGGCAAGGAATAGTGGACGTGGAGGGGTGGGGTGGGGCCGGGAGCTACACACTCCCGAATCTGGACCTTAGAAAAGCTTGATTGGGAGCAGTGGGCAAGGCGGAAGGGAGTCGGGTGGGTTGGTGGGAGCTTTAACTACACGTGAAGTGAATTCGAACATTTTTGACCCGAGATTACCCCGGCGAGACACCTGGGGCGAGAAATCTAGTTCATATTCACCCAAAACGGAGTTACGTGGAGGCGTTAGGAGAGGGACTGTGGCACGGGGGATTTGTCTACTACTCGGGACCAGCAAGGTCAGGGAACTCCCTCTGTATTAGTTTCCCACCCGGGGACGCCCGTGGCAACCTGGCGTTCCGGGCCCCCGCCCTCGGGCCCCTCACCATCCGTCTGGGTCGCCCGATCCACTAGGGGGACGCAGCCCGGCGATGCGCCTTTGTGCGCTCCGCTGGCGGCCAGCTGGAGGTCCAGGGTGCCCTCGGGGCGGCTGGGGCAGAACACGGCCGTGTGCACCTCCTCGGAGGCGCTGTGCGGGGCGAAGGCGCTGCAGAGCAGGGTCTCCATGCGGCGGCGCGCCTCGGCTGCCTCGTCGCGCCGGGGCTGCACGACGATCCCGACGAGCGCGGGGGGCGGGCGGTGGCCCTGGTCGCGCACCTGCTGCAGGAGCAGCTGCAGCCGCGGCAGCTGAGAGCGCAGCGCGGACGCGCGGCGCGACACTAGGAGCAGCCGCTCGCGGGGCGAGGGCGCCGCCGGCGGCTGCCTAGGGTCTTGGCAGCCCGACGCCGCGTCTTCCGCCAGCCCGGAGCCGGAGCCGCAGCCCGAGCCGCCTCACGCTTGCGCTCTTGCGAGTCCCCAGCCTTGCGCCGCTCCCAGGGCTGCTTCTGCGTGCAGCGCTTGGACTTGGCGGCCGGGCAATCGGCGCACCTCCGCGAACTGTCTCCGGAGCGCTTGAGCCGCCGCCTGGCTCAGATGCTGGAGCTGCTATGGCCGCTCGTGGCTCGGATGGATGAGGGCCGAGAGGGCTGATCGGTCGGGCCCTGCTCCAGAATGTTCTGCAGCGTCACACAGCACTCATCCTGCTTCCAGAGCTCGCCCAGCAGCACTACCTGGCCGTGGCCCTCGATGGACTGAGCGAGGGCCTGTTGCTGCGGCTCGGCCTTCCCGTCCCCCGGGGCCCTGGAGGGCTGGGCCCCGGGCTCCATGTCCGGTCCGGCTCTCTTGCCCCTCTGGGCCGGGGCCTCCGATGGCCAAGGGAAAAGCTGCCCTTCCCTGGAGGATGTCACAGTACCCCTGCGCCCTACCTCTTCCTGTCGTGACCAAGGGCCTCTGCCTCCTATTCTTTGGAAATCTTCCAACACAGGGAAGCTGCTGTGGGTGCCAGTGTAACACTGGCAGTGACTAGTTTCGCTATCATTTTGTATGTCTTTGGTGTCAAAAGGACAAATCCCTTTATTCCAGGGATGGATCATTGTGCCCAAGCCTCCAAGTAAAATGGATTTTTGGGCACTCAGGGCATTTAAGAAGCAGGGGGCCCGGATGCTCACTGCGCCTGGAGAGTTTGAATGGCAGTGAGGAAGAGAGAGGCTGGTTCTAGGTGGCTGCACCCTAGGAGGGAGGCCTGGCTGCTGTCTGGGTGATCTGGGAGCCAGAGTCCTGAGCTGTTATACACTGATGGGGCTGCAAGAGATGCTTACGGGGGTCCCCTCAGTTCCAGCCTTCTCTGGGTATGCATTTGAGAAACTCAGTCTTTCCTGCCTCTGTTTCTCCTTTACACCTCACACAGAACACTTCACCGCCACTTCTGGCCACCAAATGTGTGGGTTCCCCCCCCCAGACAATTCTGTATTCTACAATTTTACTCAGTTCTGACACTATCCACCTGGAGAAAGTGTAAAGTCTCACAGGTTAAGGGTGCTGTCCCCCGAGACGGCCCCCCTGCTTCCCCCATGCTGATCCCAAGTCCAGGTTATTACCTGTGCTTCTGACTGATCAGCTGTAAACAGGGGGCTCCCATGACCCCCTCCTCAGGTTTGATTAATTTGCTTGAGTGGCCCACAGAGCTCAGGAAAACAGTTTACCAGTTTATGACAAAGCGATATGATAAAGGATACAGATGAACACCCAGCTGGAGGAGATGTATGGGGCGAAGTGTGCGTGGAGGGGTGTGGAGCTTCCGTGCCCTCTCCGGGTGCACCACTCTCCCCACACTTGTGTTTACCAACCGGGAAACTCTCCAAATGCCATACTGTTTGGGGTTTGGGGAAGGCCTCCTCATGCAGGCAAAATCAATTATTAACTCCATTTCCAGCCCGTCTGCCCTCTCTGGAGAATGGGGGATGGGGCTGAATATTCCAAGCTTCTAATCATGGCTGGTCTTTCTGGTGACCAGCTCCCATCCACAAGCCCACCCAGAGTGGCCTCATTAGAACAAAAGAAACTCCCATCATCCAGGAAATTCCAAGGGATCTAGAAGCTCAGTCCCAGGAACCAGGGTCGAAGACCAAATATTTGAACAAGAGATACTCCTACTGTTCATATATATATATATATATATATATATATATTCTGTTATCTCACAGGGCACCAGAGGTCTGTCAAAGTGCTAGGAAAACAAAACAAAACAGAACAAAAAGCATAAAAACTCCTTATCTGCCTAGCACATGAGGTGAGCAAAGAGAGTCTGGGGGAGGGAGGACTGAGGTACCCAGGACAGCCGCAGTGACTGGGAACTCAATGGTGGGGAAAATTTTTCCATTTATTATTTTTTTTTTTTGAATGAACTTTACCAGGTTGCTTAAAATGGTTTTGAAAAGCATAAAGATTAAAGACTCTGAAAAGCAAGCTGCCAATCAGAAAACTCTGAGCTGGAATCCTGCTAAAGGCTCCGGAAGCCCCAGGCCAGGTAGCCTCGGGAGGACTAGGTGAAGGCAGAAGCCCCCAGCAGCTTTGCAGAAGCAGGTTGGACGGTGCTGGGGGGACTCTTTCTTTCTCCATCCTGGTTTTTCAGCCTTGGCCCAAAGAGACCCAGATCACCCTCCATCTGGACAGTGTTGATGAAAACATTCCAGCCCACTTCCCTTTCCTCAGTGAATCTGAGCAGTCAGAGTCAGGAATTTATTGGGTGCCTTTCTCTAGAACACTGAGTCACTGTCACTGTGGGTTTTTTAAAATTAATTAATTAATTAATTTTTGGCTGCGTTGGGTCTTCGTTGCTGTGTGCAAGCTTTCTCTAGTTGCAGCAAGTGGGGCTACTCCTCGGTGCGGTGCGCGGGCTTCTCGTTGCAGTGGCGGAGCACGGACTGTAAGTGCGCAGGCTTCAGCAGTTGTGGCTCGCGGGCTCAGTAGCTGTGGCTCGCGGGCTCTAGAGCGCAGGCTCAGTAGATGTGGTGCATGGGCTTAGTTGCTCTGCGGCATGTGGGATCTTCCCGGATCAGGGCTCGAACCCATTTCCCTGCCTTGGCTGTGTGACCCAGTCCCTGGGTCCCTGCATTTTAAAATGATGTTAGTTTCAGGACTTCCCTGGTGGCGCAGTGGTTAAGAATCCGCCTGCCAAGGCAGGGGACACGGGTTTGAGCCCTGGTCCGGGAAGATCCCACATCCGCAGAGCAACTAAGCCCATGCACCCGCCCCACAACTACTGAAGCCTGCGCACTTACAGTCCATGCTCTACAGCAAGAGAAGTCACTTCAATAAGCTGGCGAACCACACGGAGGAGCAGCCCGCGCTCGCCGCAACTAGAGGAAGCCCGCACACAGCAACGAAGACCCAATGCAGCCAAGAATAAATAAATAAAATAAATAAAAATTAAAAAAAATGATGCTAGTTTCATCCAGGATGAATCAGCCCTGCCAGCCCACCACACAGGTGGACCTGAGTGTGGACTCGCAAGATTTAGATGACCGCGGGACACAGGAGGCCCTGCCTGGGCCTGGGCTTGACCTGTGCGTTTTAAACCAGTTTTTATCAACAAGTCCTGAACTGGGGAGTGCCAGTTTAGGAAGGACTAGCGGTCCCAGACTCCCAATACGCAGATTTGAACTGTAAGGAGGAAGGGTGCTTTCCTCCCCTGCTCTCTCCCCACTGACTGGGGGCAACAGCGGGTCAGGGCCGCCAGGGGTCAGTGCTGTGCCCTTCGTTGCCAGTTCAACCGTCAGGGGAACAGTTATCAGAGGACCCTCGTATTTAACTGTCTGACAGAGTAGATTGCCTTCACCAGAAGGTTAGGACTCAAGTGTCACTGACAAAGGGTCCCACCTGGGCCACGCCCCGGGCACAGTGAAGCCACAGCACAGGGAGAGGAGCAGAGGGGTGGCAGGGCTCCCAGCCCCAGTGGGACCCTACAGAGCAGGAAGATGAGGCTGGAGTCCAGCCATCCCTGCGGTTCTCTGGGCCCAGGCCTTTGGGGGTCTTTTTTGGGGCAGGAGAGAGAGGGAGACCTAAGAACTGACACTAAGGCAAGGGCTCTATGAATTGGTGTTAAAGAGGGAATACTAAGACTCCTGAGCATACACTTTGAAGGGGAGCAGAATATGCCACCCCAAAACCAAAATGTGCCCCTTTGGCATGTGGGTTACTTTGAGGTAAAAACAATCAAGACGCAGCAAGCTTAGGAAAAGATTTTTACCTCTCCCTTAACTGCCTAAAAGATAGGGGTGTTGTACCAGAAAGAGAGCTACGACCGGAGAAAACTTACAAAAAAAATCAGAGAGACTTACCTGCATGGCAGGGCAAACACCTGATGCCAACCGTTTGCTCTTCTCATCTTCCTGTGAACGGCCCTGCCCCCCTCTGGAGCCCCAGGCCTCTATCCCGTTCCTTAGCTTAGGACGGTATAGAAGCCTCAGCTGCCTGACTGCGTTGGAGTCTCGTATTTTTATGGGGGCTCCCGCATGTACAAAATTAAATTTGTTTTTCTCCTGTTATTCTGTTTTATGTCAATTTAATCTTTAGGCCAACCAAAGAACCTGCAACTTTAAACTCTTTCATGGTTCATCCAAGTTGATGTAACAAAGAGGTCCAGATCCACTGTCCTAGAAAGGACGATTATTTCTTCTGAGGTCAGTGATCCAGGGGTGGTGTGAAGGCTCTTCTACCCTCAACAGGTAGCTTCCTTTCCTGTTTCCAGGGCAGCTGGCCCAGGACCCTCCATCTCTCCAGCCGGTGGGAGGATGGAAAAGCAAGAGGGAGGGGAAGGCAGCATCCTTTCTAGGGCACGACTCAGAAGCTGGGCACATCATTTCCATTCACATTCCACTGGCAAGAACTAGCTACGTGACCACGTTGGCTGCAGGGGAGGCTGAGAAATGGGGCCTCTGCTTGGGTGGCCAGGCACCCAGGTAATCCTTTGGCATTTCTATTACAAAAAGGAAGAAGGGGTGAGCAGATACTGAGGAACATTTAACAGATTCTCCTTGGTGTCTAATAATAATTACCCCCATTAATTGAGATCCTTCTACTTGCTAGAGGTTTACTTATATCACCTTTACGGCAAGCCAGCAATGGAGAGAGCACTGTCTCCAAGTTACAGATGCAGAAACCGAGGTTCAGAAGGTTAGGTAACTTGTCCAAATTCAACCAGCTAATGAGTGGTAGGTCTGGGATCTAAATCCAGATTTGACTGGCTACAGATTATAGGTGGCTGCCAGGACACAGTGAGTACCACAGCATCCTGATGCTGAGAGGTAGGGCTGACCCTCTCTCATACTGGCTTCTGGAGGCTAATCCTGGCTGTGGTGGGTGGTGGAGAAGGGGACGGAAGAGATGGGGGAGAGGGGAGCCCCTGGGACAAGCCCCCCACTTGGTTGCAGAGGCTTCTGGATACACGGTTTTATGGGCACAGTGAAAAAAGTTTGGGAATTCCTATTCAAACCAAATGACTAATCCTTCCTTCCTTTAAAGGTTGGGTAACTTTCTGGCTAAAAAAATTATAAAATAAAATATCTTCATAATAAAGGGATATCAAGAGGAAAAGACTCCAGGAGGAGGGAAGAATAGGCTTTTTACAATTTCAGATCTCATCAAAGCTCTTTATTTCTAGCTTTGGAAAGTCCGGAAGGTCTTGCTTAGATAAAAGGTTGAATCCAGAGGTTTGTAAAATGAGGAGTGAGAGGCTCATAGACAGTCTCCAGGCCTCCCATCCTGCTGGGCCACTTGCTGTTGTATATGGTTGTGATATTAGGATTTCCTGTAAAATTTCATTTGAGGAAATAGTTCTGCTGATAAGTCTTGGGAGCTTCTGAACTAGACCAAACTGAGTAATGTTATGGGTAATTTTTATTTATTTTGAAAAATTATTTTATTAAATATTTAATAAATAATTAAATAATTTAAATAGGTAGTATATGCATATGGCTAGGTTAAAAAATAGGAATTGTGGCTGCTGTTTTGCTCTCTTGGATCACTCTCTCTGGGGGGAGCCAGCTGCCATGTTGTGAAGACACTCAAGCAGCCCTCTGGAGGGGCCACATGCAAAGGACTGAGGCCTCCTGCCCACAGCCACTGAGGGAGCTGCCTTGGAAGCTTTCAGTCCTAGCCAATCTTTCAGATGTTTGGAGCCTGGGGCGATATCTTAACTGCACCCTAATGAAAGACCCCCCTCTAGACTGCTCAGCTAAACTGCTCACTAATTTCTGATCCTCAGAAAAGGTGGGAGATGATAATGCCTTATGCTACTAAGTTTTGGGGTAATTTGTTCCCCAGCAATTAGATGACTAATATAATCACCATTCCTAATCCCTGCTCCAACCATTGTAGGAACTCTTCTTCATAAGGAAACAGACTCTTGGAAGTTATGTAATTATTCTACATCTGTTGTAGGCAGCATAATGGCCCCCTGCAAGGTGCCCACAACAATTCATAGGTTGTGTGGATTAATCCACACACAACCTATGAATATGTTAGCTTATTTGGTAAAGGTGAATTAAGGTTCGATGGAATTGTGGCTGCTAATCCTTGACCTTAAAGTAAGGAGATTATCCTGAATTTTTCCAGGCAGGCCCAATATAACCACAAGGGTCCTTAAAAGGGAGGCAGGAGGGGTGAGTTAGAGGGAGATGTGACTATTAGAAGAATGTCAGAGTGCTGGCTTTAAGGATGGAGGAAAGGGGCCATGAGCCAAGGAATGTGGGCAGCCTTTAGAAGCTGTTTAAAAGGGAAGGAAATTGTCTTAGCCAGCTTGGACTGCTATAAAAAAATACTACAGACTGGCTGGCTGAGAACAGAAACTTATTTCTCACAGGCTAAGAAGTCCAAGATTTGATGTCAGGTGAAGACCTGCTTCATGGATCACAGATGGCCATCTTCTTGCTATATCCTTAGTGGTGGAGGAGACAAGGGGTCTTTCTGAGGTCTCCTTCATAAGGGCACTAATCCCATTTGTGAGGGCTCCACCTTCATGACTTAATCACTTTCCAAAGGCTCCACCTCCAAATACCAACACACTGGGGATTAGGTTTCCACTTATGAATTTGGGGGGACATATTCAGTCTATAGCAGAAATGGATTTTTCCCTCCATCCTTCAGAAAGGAACACAGTTATGACCAGTGAAAGCTGTGTCAGACTTCCAACCTACAGCATTTTAAGATAACAAATTTGTGTTGTTTTCAGCTGCTAAGGGTGTGGTAATTTGCAGCAATAAGAAATGAATACAAGGTCACATAGACAGAAAGTGGCAGAGCACGGCCTTAAGTCTGGTCTGTTGGACCCGAGGCCCACACTTTCCCCCCACCTCACCCTGGTTCCCAGAGAGTGGAGAGACTTTCTGCTGCAGAAAGAGCTCAGATCACTAGTGACAGAGTCACCTGAGCAGGAAGTGCGGGTGCTGTGCTGCTGGTGGGGTGGGGCCGGGAGGCTAATCTGGCTGCCCTGGAGCTTGTGGTTAGAACACAGGTCAGATCTGTTAACTTAACTAAACAAGGAGGCCGGTAGACTGAGGTGGGCTGATGCCATGGTGCCTATGGAAGCAGATAAAATCTAAGCCTGTAAATGCCCCAGGCTCACGAAATGCAAATGCTAAGAACAGCGAATCACAAACACCAACTTGGCTTTGAGCACTAGTCAATCAAATTTCCTTTCTTTGCGTCCACACTTTCTCTATACATCTGTCCTTCCCCTGGCTCCTACGGGCTGAGTCCCCGTAACCACTTCCAGTTGGGTGCTGCCTGATTTGAGTTGATTTTTGCTCAAATAAACTCTTAAAATTTTTAATATGCCTCAGTTTATCCTTTAACAGATCCTAACAGCACTGCACCATCTCCCCCAAAGTGGACAGTCACATCCTTTCCTTCCGTGGAAAAGCATCCATCTTTTGGTCATTTGGTCCACATATATCTTTTGAGTGCCTGTGATGTTCAAGCATTGAGCACGTTCTATAAGGATATAATGGTGACTGGGATAGACAGGGGAGTTTCCTGCCCATGTGGAGGTTGCCATCTAGGGGGAAAGAGAAAGATCTGTCTTCACAATAACCCTACCGTGATCACCACCCGCATCTTGCAATCAAGGAGGCCACCTCTGTGCAGTTACCGGCCACGTCCAGGGTCATGGAGTTACTGAGTGAGGAGCAGCGGGGAAGGGATTGGACCCCCCCAGTCTAGTTCCTGAGCCAGACCCACAGTGTTTTCTGAGGACAGCACTTGTTTATTTGTGTTGTAGAATTTCGTCTGGTACCTGTTACAAATGCCCTGCAGCGAGAGCAGAGGAAAGGGAGCCCTGTGGCGAAGTACCGGAAGCCAGGGATGATCAGGACATTTAGTGCCTGGAAAAAAAGAATCAGGGATCTGGAAACGATAATCATCGGCAGATGTCAAAGAGTCTTACATTACGTCTGCATGGAAAACTAGGCTATAAGAGAACATTCAAGGCCGTGTAAAGACATTCATGGGATGTTGTTAAATGGAGAAATTACGTTGCAAACAGTCTATCTTATGAGCCTCTCCCCCCTTTATGAGTAAAAAATGTATATATAGGGAGTAAAAAAAAAAAGCTGTATAAATACACCTCAACCTGTTAACCACAGTGTTAAGTAGGTTATGGTATAGAGTTACCAGATTTAGCAAATAAAAAATAAAGGACATCCAACCAAATTTGAATTTCAGATAAATGGCAAATAATTTTTTAGAACAAGCATGTCCCACTCAATTATTCGTTGTTTATCTGAAATCCGAAATTAATGGGATGTCCTATATTTTATCTGGCAATGCCATATAGGTGATTTTTCTGTTTACCTGTGTTTTCTTTTTATGATAAATGCACATTACTTTTGAAATAAAAAGAGGAACCTACTGGAGTTCTGCTTTGTGTAAGAAAGAGGTGTGTACGGTGGATTCCTGGATTCTCCCCGGGCCAAGTAGGCTAAAGTAGAAAATAAACCTGGGCTTAACGTGGGCCCTGGCCGGGACGTGGATTCACGACGCGGGCTGAGCGATGCTGACCAGCAGGTGGCGCTGCGGGACTAAGGGTCGTGATCGCCAGGGACTGCTGCGTCAGGGAGAGGGAGAGATCAACAGTACCTCCTTGGGATCCGGGGGCCTTGGGGTGTCTCCAGGGCCAGGGGTGCAGGAAGAGCTGAATACAAATTTGGAACTCTATTTCCAAAGCACACCCCCGCGCCCTTTTCCTCTGCAAAGCCCCGGAACGACTGTGACTGTGGATGAGTCCTTGGAGCTGAATCGAGGTAGCAGCCACCTGTGCCCTCCTGTGTGCCCAGGTCCCTTTCCTCCAGCTAGTCCCCAGGCATCTCCCCATTGATTCAGTTCATATTCCTCCAGGGGCTGAAAGGGTCTCAGTCACTGCCCTGGGACACTCAATGGTGGGCGGACTCCAGGAGACCCAGGGACACAGCTTCTGTCCTCAGGGAAGGGAGGGTCTAGCTCCCAGGGAGAGAGAAATGAAGGGTCTTGGGCATGTGTGTGGAGATGCTCAGAAACTGTGAATTCCTGATGTAGCTGAGCTTGTGTCCACACCTTGCTTGAACAAAGGAGAAGTTCAGTAAATGTCTTTTAGCCAGTCAACAAATCCTCCAAGGCCCTGGCTGTGCCAGGCAATGGGCTAGGCTCTGGGGATGAAGTCCATGTCCTCTGGGGGCTTATATTTTGGTAGGAGAGAGACAACAATAAGTCGGTAGAACAATACTATAATTTCATTTGGTATTAAGCTCTAGAAGAAAATAAAGCAAGATTATGGGCTTCTATCTAAGGCTGTTTTCTGCCTGGTCCAGGCTGGCAGTGATGCAGGGGCAGGGAGGCACAGGGAGAGGCACTCCTCCCATTCACTGGGTGCAGCCAATCATGCTCCATTCCCTCCAGGAGGTGCTTGGCGTAAATATAATTCTGGGAGCCACCAGAGTGATGGGATCCACCTGGCTGGAAAGAGGAAGGTCCAAGAAGGAGGAATTCAAATCCCTGGGACCTCTTTGGGTAGAACAGGGCAGGGGAGAGCTCAGGGTCAGCCCAGCAGGGAAGGGAGTAGGCACAGAGAATGAGAGAGAGAGACTCAGAGGGCCTCAGTGTGGCTCGGGTAGGGGAATGTGATGGTTAATTGTAGGTGTCAGCTTGCCTGGGCCACCTTGCCCAGAAACTTGGTCAAATATTATTCCAGATGTTTCTATGAAGGTTTTTTTGGAATGGGCTTAACATTCACATCAGCAAGTCTTTGAGTAAAGCAGATTGCTCTCCCTAATGTGGGTGGGCCTCATTCAATCAGTTGAAGGCCTTGAGAAAAAGACTGAGCTCCCTCGAGAAAGGGGGAATTGGTCAGCAGACTGCTTTTGGACTTGAACTGCAGCATCACCTCTTCCTTGGGTCTCTAGCCTGTTGGCTTACTCTGAAGACTTTGGACTTGCCAGTGTCTACTATCATGTGAGCTAAGTCTCTAAAATAAATCTCTGTCTCTATACACACACATCCTATTGATTCTGTTTCTCTGGAGAACACTGACTAACACAGAGAGCCCCGCACCCTGGCTGAGGTTGGCAGACCTGAGAGTTCTCTGAGACTTTCCACATTTAACGAGCATCTGCTGTACGTTGAGCTCTCAGGCATTGGGCACAGTGACTCTGCACGTGGCTGCAGCTGAAAGTCCAGAATTGGACGGTGTGGGCCTGTCCCTGTCGTGGCTTCAGGTGGACATTTAGCCCAGAGGGAAGGCACTGGACCCGGGTTATGGGGTGACAAAGCCCTTGATGGACCGCTTGCCCCAGAATTCCTCTTGATGGGAGCAATCTCCAGAAAAATACCTTAGAGTCGCTTGGAGAAGCGAGACCCACGGCTGTGGGCACCACTCCCCTCCCTCCCTCCTCTCTCAGCACCTTTATCCAGCCCCTGCCCTGTCCAGCATTGCACAGGCTGCTCTTTGGCTCACTCAAGAGGAGAGCTGCCGTCAGGGAGCTCCTCCGTGAGCATACCATCCAGTGAGTTGCCACACACATGCCGATCACTTAGGAAATCAAACTAAAAAATCGAGATGAAGAAATAAAAAAGAAAAGTCTCATTAATGCCTTTTCCTCTTCCCACCCCTATTTTCAAACTAGATCTGCCCCAGGGCAAGGGAGATCCTACCTACATTGCAAGGGAACAAGTTGATTTTTGCTTTTGAGCTTCAAGGTCCGGTTCTTGGTGGTTTAAAAGGGATCTCTGAGGGTGATTTTGGTTACAGGGATTTAAGCTTTTTGTACTGACTTTTGAACCTCCCACTCACCCCCCAGGAATCTGGGACTTCCCAGAACAAGTCCAAATCTCGCATGCAAAGCCATCAGCAGGATTAATTACCAGATGAGTTTTCTCGGAAGCCTGGGGTCCAGCACAGAGTAGACAGCCAGCAAACACTTGTCGAGGGGCTCAAACAAGATCGATGCCCAAGGTCACAGAGTTCAATGGAGGGCGACACAGCTGGGGCCTAGGGTGGCCGGCAAAGGGGCCTCAAAGCAGGGGGCTTGGGAATAGGCCCTGAAGAGAGGGTATAATTTGCATGGCTGGGAACGGGTTTGGGGCCCCCCAGCATTTCCCAGAATGCCTTCTGTTTTCTTTTCGAGAAGTGGTGAGAGCCTGAAGGAGTGATGGTTTTGTCGGCGCAGTTGTAGTATGAGTGGCCCTCACCACAAGGCACCAGCGCCAAGTCAGAAAGAAAGCGAGATGAACCGCTGCCTCTCCTCTCCCATGTTCTGTGAAAGTCTCATGCTGTAGTGGGTTGAATGGTGGCCCCCAAAGATATGTCCACTTTACAATTCTGGGGACTCCTACATATGACCTTATTTGGAAAAAGGGTCTTTGCAGACATCGTTGAGGATCTTAGGATGAAGAGATCTGTGGGATCCTTATCTGGATGGACCCTAAATCCAATGACAAGTGTCCTTATCAGAGACACACAGAGGAGAGACACACAGAAGAGAAGGCTGTGTGCAGACAGAGGCAGAGATTGGAGTGACGCGGCCATAGGCCAGGGAGCGTCTGGCGCCACCAGAAGCTGGAAGATGCAGGAACAGAACTTCCCTTCGAGCTTCCGGAGGCAGCGTGGTCCTGCTGTCACCCTGAGTTTGGACTTCTGGCTTTCTGGTGAGAGCATACACTTCTGTTGTTTTGAGCCACCGATTCTGTGGCAACTTGTTGCAGGAGCCCCAGGAGATGAATACAGACTCCAACCCACAGTTTCTGCTAATTCCAGAGGGTTTGTATTCCTAGGACTCTTCTTCCACATGTGCTTGTTTTGCCCTGTTTTGCCCCATTTTGTTCCATGTCCACCTGCAAGTGAGACTCAGTCCCCTCGTCTCATTCCATGTAGAGTGCACTTGCACCAGGAATTTCTTGTTTTGGGGAAACCATGTGTTATGTGTTGGGGGAAAGAGAGTAGCAGAGGAGGGTTCCGTTCTCCAGTGCGATCCTAGGAAAATAAAATGATCTCCAACCTTTGCAAAGCAAATCATACACCTCTGGGATGGCCAATCCTGAGAGGCAGAATCGTGTATACGAGTGTGTGTGTGTGTGTGTGTGTGTGTGTGTGTGTGTGTGTGAGAGAGAGAGAGAGAGAGAGAGAATTTGTGTTTACATGTATGTCCCTGAGCTGTTCCCCTGTCCCCATCCTAGCTTCCAGGGGAGAAAGAAAAGGCACCCTCCGGGCCAGCCAGCCAGCCAGAGGAGCTTGTCACCTGGAATATGGGATGCTGCCCAGATCTGCTTCTGAGGACAAAGGAGAGCAGAATAAGAGGAGCCTGCCCAGGACTGAAGACTTGTCCTTGAGTGTTCTTCTGGGCGTGGCCAAGGTTTCTGGAGGAGCAGGGCGTGTCTGGCCGCCGTGAGTCTTCACAGAGCCCCAGCACGGGCCTCTGCTCCGCGTGCCTGACTGTTGTGCACCCCCCTCCACTGAAGCCTCTCCAGGATGTCCTGTGAGGACCACCAGCGTCTATCTGGTTACTCAAGCCAACCCTGGGAGTATTCCTTCACACCCTCGTGCTCATCGTCCCCCAAATCCGGCCCATCCCCAGAGCCTGCCGATATACATCCTGCCTGTCACTCGAATGTCACCTACGCAGTTCCCCTTCTGAGAACTCTCTGTTGGCGCCGTGTTCCTCCCGTTCGTGGCGCTTGTGGTGGTTGCAGTTTGCCTGTGAGCTCCATGATGGCAGGGAGCACAGCTGCTTGTCCGTCAGGGTGTCCCTCGTGCTCCAAACAATGCCTGGTGCTCAAGAAATACTTGTCAACTAATTGAATAATTGAACAAACGAATGAACAAATACAATTTTTTTTTTTTTTGCGGTACGTGGGCCTCTCACTGTTGTGGCCTCTCCTGTTGCGGAGCACAGGCTCCGGACGCGCAGGCTCAGCGGCCATGGCTCACGGGCCCAGCCGCTCCGTGGCATGTGGGATATTCCCGGACCGGGGCACGAACCCGTGTCCCCTGCATCGTCAGGCGGACTCTCAACAACTGCGCCACCAGGGAAGCCCAACAAATACAATTTTGAGCCAAGTGGGTGAAGGACAGTCCAGGGCTCCCACTCCTGCAGAACCCGAGGTCCACTTAGGAAAAGTCCCTGGAGTCCTAGATGAAAAGAAAGGGGAGAAACCCTGGTGTGGTAGGTGGACCCCCTCCCACCCAAGCTCAAGGCTGGGACCAGCCAGGGGCTTCACAGGCCTGGAGCTTGGGGGGTGGGGATCGCCATCCCAGGGCGTAGGGCCTGGGGAGACTCTACTCTGTACCTGTATGGTATTTGCCAGGTGTGTTTTCCATTCATCAACCTCTCCCAATAGATGCTGGGTTCAGAATGTCTGTAACTGGCAGAGGTTTTACCAGGTGCTGAATGGGAGTGAGGATGTTCAAGGAACGTGGAATGGAGACCCTTCCCTCTTTTCGGAAGACGTAAGAGGACAGTTAGTCTAGTGTAATTTAAGAAGACTTTCTTATTTTTAATTTTTTTGGCCATGCGACATGTGGGATCTTAGTGCCCCCACCAGGGATCAAACCCGTTCCCCCTGCAGTGGAAGTGCGGAGTCTTAACCGCTGGACCGCCAGGGAAGTCCCTAGGAAGCCTTTCTAAACTTCCTGTGTGGGTGGCAGACCTCTTGGGCCTGGCGGCAAACTATCACAACCTTCTCTGTCCACCCGACATTCCCCCTCCACAGCCCCGACCCCAACATTTTATTTTGAAATTGCCAACAGAAAAGCGGAGTACAGTGAACACACTTATACCGTCCCCTAGATTCTCCAGTGGTTAACATTTTGCTATATTTGCTTTCTCTTCCTCCCTCTCTCTGTATATTTTACATACTTTTATTTTGCTGAACAATTTGAAAATAAGTTGCTGACATCTTGACACTTCACTTCTAAATATCTCAGCATCTCTTAATCAGGATGTTCTCCAACAAAACCTCAAGACCATTATCATAACCATAACAGCATCTGCATTCAATAGACTTGTCCACCGATGTCTTTTATAGCTGGATTTTTTTCCTATCCAGGATCCAATAGAGGTTCACGTATGCTATTTGGTTATGTCCCTTTAGTCTCTCTTAATCTAAAACAGTCTCTCACCTTTCTGCTGTTTTATTGCTGTTTGTTTGTTTTTGTGACATAGGTCTTTTTGAAGTCTCAGCCAGTAGCCTTGCAGGATGTGCCACATGGTAGATTAATCCGGTTGTTTACTCATGTTTAGATTCAGGTTTAATATTTTTGGCAGGAACACTACCTAGGTGATAATCATGTACTTCTCATTGCATCACTTTGGTGAGCAAATATTGTCAGGTTGTTGTGCACCCTTGGTGATGCTGACTTCGATCACCAAGCCCCTCTCCACTTTGTAATTAGTAAGTAATTTGAGGGATCGTCACATGGTTAGAGGATCAACTGAATATCCAGGTAGTTTTAGCAATCATTGATGAGACTTGCCCAAATCAAATACTGCAATGGGGGTCACAGAAGTGGTGGGTTTTCATTCTTTTATTAATTCCACATTTACTAGCTGGCATTTTTCTGTAAGAATCTCCCCACCCTCTTTCTTTCTTCTGAAAATCACTGTGGCTTCACGGATTTTAAAACTGTGTTATAACCTAATACTACTGTTATTCATTTTGATGTTCTCAATGTCCCACACTGAGAGGTGGGAGCCTCTAGGTCACAGCCTGAATCTCTTTGCCACAATCACATTTATCTTGTGCACTTTTCTACTTTCTGGCACGACAAGATATTCCAGGCTTGTGTTGTGCATTTTCAGCCCCAGACCTAGAATTAACCATTTCTTCAAGCAGTCCTTGTTCCTGGTTCCCTTAGTGGTGAATGATACGTAGGAAACAAGAACTTAGTGTTGTATGTGCTCATTGCTGTAGGGGTGTTGCTTCTGGGCCCATCAGTGAACAAACCAGGAAATATTAAAAAAAAAATAACACGAGTTCAAGCTGATAGTTCCACCTCAAATTTAATCTCATATGTTTTCTCTTTAACTTCTTAATTTAAAAAAAAATTTTTTTTCGGTACATGGGCCTCTCATTGCTGTGGCCTCTCCTGTTGCGGAGCACTCCGGATGCACAGGCTCAGCGGCCATGGCTCGCGGGCCCAGCCGCTCCGCGGCATGTGGCATCTTCCTGGACCGGGGCACGAACCCATGTCCCCTGCATTGGCAGGCGGACTCTCAACCACTGCGCCACCAGGGAAGCCCTCTTTAACTTCTTTTACTGTACTGTACTTATTACTAGTATCTTTTTTCTCTTACAATAAAATATGTATTTGCTTAATACTATATAATACATAGAAGTTTCAGAACTACAAGACCAGTACTACAACTAACAGTACACGTACTAAGTAAAGTACAGTTGACCCTTGAACAACATGGAGGCTGGGGCACCCACTCTCTGTCCAAAATCGTGTATAACTTATTGCTAGTCTGTGTATCCCTGTTTCTGCATCTGCAGATTCAACCAACTGAAAGTCGTGTAGTCCGGCAGTACCTATTTAGTGAAAAAAAATCCACATACAGGTGGGGCCACGCAGTTCAAATCCGTGTTGCTCAAGGGTCAACTGTATAAAAATGTTTTTGTTCTTAGAACAATTAGAGTACTTGAATCAATTCCTTCTGTGTGGTCATGTTATCCGTTTGATATACAATCAGTTTGTTTTGTTTCTGTTTGCACTTCACTGTAGGATTTGCTTTATCCCGTCTTTTAAAATTTAATTTAATTTTTCACATACATAAAACATTTATATAGTTCAAAGTTAAAATGATATAAAAAGATATACAAGTCTCACTGCCATCCCCAGTCCTTCTACATTGTCCCCTCCCACCTCCATAGTTAACCCTTTTCATTAGTTTCTGTTAATACTTTCTGTATTTCTTTTCATGAAAATAACGCACCCATGTTCCCATTTTCTATTTTTCGTTACACAAAAGACAGTATAATATATATCGTCTTTTTCATATTATCCTGAACTTTGTTACCCATGCAAACAGACCTCTGGTGCTCACTTTCATTTCTTCCTGTTTTGGAACATTCTGCCTTAGGATGGAATCCATTCGGTGTTGGTTTTTGTCCAAACTATTGATGCTGGATATTTGGGAGGATCAAATGTGATACCCTTGATGCAGGGCATGGGAATACCTGCATCCTTCCGGGGCTGGCTCAGCCTCGGGATTCTGAGAGTGATGAGAAGGCAGTAGGACGAAGGTGCAAATTAGGGCAAAGGTCACACTGCAGGCTGAGCTCTCCTGTCCGGCCTCCAGTCCTCAGGCGTCTCTTGGGAGGTGGGTGGCTTTGGGAGGAGGGTCTCCGACACTGGGGGATAATGAAGAGTTGCAAGGAGAGAAGCAGCTTCTGTGACAAACACTTGCCTTGGTCAAAGTGCACACACAAAACAATTGAGGTAAAAGTCACATAACATAAAATTCAACACTTTAACCATTTCAAAGTGTACATTTAGTGGCTTTGAGAACATCCACAGTATATTGTAACCACATTTCCATCACCCCCAGAGGAAACCACATACCCGTTAAGAAGTCACTCCCTGTTGCCCCTCCCCCCACGCATACGCGGTCACTAATTTGCTTTCCATCTCTATGGACTTGCCATTCTTGACATTTCACATAAATGGAATAATAAAATAGGTGCCCTTTGTATCTGGCTTCTTTCATGTAGCATGTTTTCAAGGTTCATCTGCGTCGCAGATGTGTCAGTATTTCATTCCTTTTTATGACTAGTGTGTGAATGAAAAACATTGCCGGCCATATCAGTAAACAAGGGACGTTGCCGCCACCAAGCCACTAAAGGCCTCCCCAGCTCTGCCCACACCCCCTACGGTGAGCGCTAAGGGGACTCAGGATGGAGACCAATGGGCTGCCCACTGCCAAGCCCTCAGCCCCTGCAGCCACCTGCAACGGTGCACCCTGAGGGGGCTAAGGATGGGAAAGCACCGGATACTGGCCCTGGATGGCTAGGGTGCACAGCAAAGGAATGATTTCAGTGAGCCCAGACTCTTGCATCTTCCCATACATAGAAAAGTGCATAAAAAAAAAAAAAGCGCTAAATTCCTTAACCTGAGATACCTGGTTTTCTTTAATTAAGGTTTGAAGTTCTGACTACCTGGTCTTTGCTGCAAAAACTCCTATATACCCTGGCTCCTCCCCTATCTCTTCAGAGCAGCTCCCCAGAGCTATCTGAGATGCTGTGTCTGGGCTTAAGTCCTTAGTTCCGTCCACCAAGTAAAACATAATTCTCAACTTTCAGGCTGTGTATTTTTTTTTCTTTTTTTCAGTTGACAAGTTAATTGTACAGATATACTACAGCCTGCTAGCTATCTCTCAGCTGATAGACGATAGGCTGCTTCCACCTTTTGGCCACTGTGAATGGTGTTGCTATGAACGTTCCTATACAAGTCTTTGTTTGAACATCTATTTTCTATTCTTTTTTTTCTTTTTTTAAAAATAAATTTATTTATTTATTTTTGGCTGCGTTGGGTCTTCGTTGCTGCATGCGGGCTTTCTCTAGTTGTGGAGAGCGGGGGTTACTCTTGGTTGAGGTGTGCGGGTTTCTCATTGTGGTGGCTTCTCTTGTTGCAGAGCGCTGGCTCTAGGCGTGTGGGCTTCCGTAGTTGTGGCACATGGGCTCAGTAGTTGTGGCTTGAGGGCTCTAGAGCGCAGGCTCAGTAGTTGTGGTGCACGGGCTTAGTTGCTCTGTGGCCTGTGGGATCTTCCCAGACCAGGGCTGTTCCCTGCATTGGCAGGTGGATTCTTAACCACTGCACCACCAGGGAAGTCCCCTATTTTCTATTCTTTTGGGTATATTCCAAGGAGTGGATTTGCTGGGCCATATGCAGCTATACCATTCTACATTCTCAGCAGCAATGAGGGTCAAAGCAATATGAGGCTTCCAATTTCTCCACATCCTCATCAACCCTTGTTATTTTCTGTGTTTTTGATTCTAGCCATCCTAGTGGGTGTGAAGTGGTCAAAGTATACACTTTTTGACGCAATCTTGAGATGTCACATTATATGCGCTAATGTTGCCCTTTGGTTTTGTAAGGCTACTTAAAGCTTCCATTTTCCTGTAAGTAAGATTAGTCTTTGTTTTCCTTACATTAAGTTGATGACCTCAGGGATTCACAGCCATAGGAGGAGAATCCTGGTATAGATTAAGCATGATGTTAGCTTAATGTTTGCAAGAAAAAAAGCAACAACAAAGAAACCAACTTTTTACATCATATAGCCACACTCACAATGTGCTATGGGAGTACAGAAAAACAGAGGTGATATTATTAACTTAGGGGAAGGCTGTGAAATACTTACCGAGATAGGTGACCTTTAGGACTCTTTTAAAATCTACAATGATGTGCGTGATCAAGGTGACCTGGCCCAGGCCTGCAGTATCCAGGCATCTTGATAAAACTACGTGAATGGGGAGTGTAACCTTCTCGTGATCAGCTCCGCCAGGGGAATTTTTCAGCCAGGCACCTTACTGTGTTGCCCAGAGCCTTAGCGACATGGAGGCCAGGCTCTGGGGCTGGGGGACCCCTGTGAGTCAGAGCCTGAGACCTGGGAGGGTTAGAATTACCACTTCCTTTACACACACACGCACACACACACACACACACACACACACAAAACCACTCAGAGGAATGTCAGTTCCCACCATGGCCATGAATCAATCAGTTTCTTGCTCCATGACTTGGCCTCAGGTCCCCCACAAACTCCCGAAAACAACAAGGCAATGCCCAGGGAGTATACATGGGGGAGGTCCAAGGTAGTTTTTCTATTTTAATTATGACTATTTCTCAGGGTTGGTAGCCAAGCAGATGTCAATAACTTTCATTCGATAATCTAGATCTTAGCTTGTTATCCTCACGCCAACTAAAGTACCACTGAAGTTTGGAAGTGGAGAAATCCTACCTGGTGGGTCAGGAAAGGCTGGACAGATGAGGGGGCATTTGTAGGGGGCCGACTTTATTTTTTTTTTTATTTTTTAAAATTTATTTATTTTTGGCTGCGTTGGGTCTTAGTTGCTGTGTGGGCTTTCTCTAGTTGTGGCGAGCGGGGGCTACTCTTGGTTGCGGTGTGCGGGCTTCTCATTGCAGTGGCTTCTCTTGTTGTGGAGCACGAGCCCTAGGGGCGTGGGCTTCAGTAGTTGTGGCACGTGGGCTCAGCAGTTGTGGCTCCCGAGATCTGGAGCACAGGCTCAGTAGTTGTGGCCCATGGGCTTAGTTGCTCTGTGGCATGTGGGATCTTCCCGGACCAGGGCTCGAACCCGTGCCCCCTGCATTGGCAGGCCGATTCCCAACCACTGTGCCACCAGGGAAGTCCCGGGGGGCCTACTTTAAAGGATGGGTGGGATTGGGATGGAAGAAGACAGGGGGAAGAAGGGCGGGACAGAGGCAGGAAGGTTCAGGTGTGTCCCACATACATGTACTGACGGCTGAGTCTGGAACCAAGGGTGAGTGTCCTGGAGTAGAACAGACTTCTGGGACAAAACCATAAATCAGAAATGTATCCAAAAGTGATTGTGGCAATTTTATTTTAAAAGTTTAGTGGCCAAATTTAAGAAGTTTGAGGTTATAGAACAGGCATAATTATTTCTAGGCATTGTTAACTGTGAGATTTCTTCCATAGTTACTCTACTGAATATTTGTCACACTTAAAAAGACTGTCACTTTCAACTAAGGTAGGAGCAGGATATCTTGAGGGCAGCTTGGTTACCCAGGAAAGTCACGTTTTACCCCTGGGGTCCAGATGTAGTTATTAAAAGCATCTACTCTTTCAGCCCAAAATGTCCCAGGTTAGCCAGTAAATTATACTGGCACTCTATTTATCATGGATTATTACTACTAGTAAATTTTAAAAATTGTGGTAAAATACATACAACATAAAGTTTACTATTTTAAGCATTTTAAGTGTACAGTTCAATGGCATTAAATTCAATGGCATTCTCATTATTGTGTGACCATCACTACCACCCACCTCCAGAAATTTTTTAATCTTGCAAACTGAAACTCTGTACTCATTAAACATTTATTCCCCATTCCTCCTTTCCTGCCAGCCCTGGGAAACCCCCATTCTACTTTCTGTCTTTAGGAATTGACTAAACTATGTACCACATATAACTGTAATCACCCAGTATTTGTCTTTTTGTGACTGGCTTGTATCACAGCCTATTTTTGTTTTCTTTTTTCTATTTTTTTGGCTGTGCTGCTTGTCTTGTGGGATCTTAGTTCCCCAACCAGGGATCAAACCTGTGCCCCCTGCAGTGGAAGCTCTGAGTCCTAACCACTGGACCACCAGGGAATTCCCAACATAATATTTTCAAGATTCATCCATGTTATAGTGTGTGTCGGAGTTTCCTTCCTTTTAAAGGCTGAATAATAAATATTTCATTGTCTGTATATACACTACGTTTTGTTTATCCATTCATTCGTATGTAGATGGATGTTCAAGTTGCTTCCATCTTTTGGCTCTTGTGAATAATGCTGCTATAAACATGGGTGTTCAAATGTCTGTTGTGTCTCTGCTTTCAGTTCTTTTCAATTCCAGAAGTGGAATTGCTGGATCATACGGTAGTTCTATGTTTAATTCTTTGAGGAACTACTATACTGTTTCCAATAGTGGCTGCACCATTTTACCAGCAGTGCGCAGCTGTTCCAATCTCTCCACATCCTCACCAACACTTGTTATTTTCTGTTTGTTTTTAAATAATAGTCATCCTAATGGGTGTGAAATGGTATCTCAGTGCAAATGAAATTGATTGCATTTTCCTAATGATGAGGGCTGTTGAGCACCTTTCATGTGCTTTTTGGCCATTTGTATATCTTCTTTGGAGAAATGTCTATTCAAGTCTTTTACCCATTCTTTTTTCTGGTTTCAGGTTTTATTTTAGAATTTCTGAAATTCCAGCATCATCCATATTCATGAGTCTTTGCACATGTTTGCATATAATCTCAAAATTTCAAAGTTAAGGCCAAGATATAGATGGTAGCTGTCTTTTACCCATTTTAAAATCAGGTTGTTTATTTTTTGAGTTTTAGGAGTTCTTTATATATTCTGGATATTAATCCCTTATTTTATATGTCATGGATTTTGCTTTATATGATTTTGCAGCATTTTTTCCTCATAAAATTTTGAGATATAAAGAATCCCCAAATTGGGCTTTTACTTGAATGACTCATAGTCTAAATGTATAATTGAATTGTATAACTAAAATTTAGAATGACATCTTAAAGGTTATTTTGTTTAATGTTACAAATGCAAGTACACTAAACAATTTTACAAAGATTAGAATTGTGATAAAATCTAATCTCTATTATTTTGCTTAATATTCTCATTTAAATCTTTTTTTAAAAAATATTTATTTATTTATTTATTTATTTATGGCTGTGTTGGGTCTTCGTTGCTGTGTGCTGCTTTCTCTAGTTGTGGCGAGCGGGGGCTACTCTTCGTTGCGGTGAGCGGGCTTCTCATTGCGGTGGCTTCTCTTGTTGTGGAGCACAGGCTCTAGGCACGAAGGCTTCAGTAGTTGTGGCACATGGGCTCAGTAGTTGTGGCTTGCGAGCTCTAGAGTGCAGGCTCAGTAGTTGTGGCACACGGACTCAGTTGCTCCGTGGCATGTGGGATCTTCCTGGTCCCCTGCATTGGCAGGTGGATTCTTAACCACTGCGCCACCAGGGAAGCCCTAAACCTTTACATTATGTGTTATATTATAAAGGATCCATTGCTTTTCTTGAGGTTATCTGGCTAACACATTCTCTCTTAACCATCAATTTACTTCCTGATTTATCTATTGAGAAGCTCTTAATAATTGTTTTGGTACATTAAAAAAATGCCTTTCACAATGATCATTAATTCTCACAGGATTTTACTCCTGCAATTGGTATCACTTTTTTCCCCTTAAATATTTGGTAAAAGTCACCAGTGAAATCATCTGGGCCTGCTGCTTTCTTCCTTTTGAACCCTTATTAATTATTGACTCAATTGCTTTGAAGAGACCTATGTAGATTATCTATTTTTCCTCGTGGCAGTTTTGGTAGATTGTGCCTTTGAATGAATTGGTCCATCCTGCAGCATGTGGGATCTTCCCAGACAAGGGCTCAAACCCGCATCCCCTGCATTGGCAGGTGGATTCTTAACCACTGTGCCACCAGGGAAGTCCTTTAATTGATTTCTCATCTCATAACGTTGTGGTCAGAAAAGATGCTTGATATGATTTCAGTTTTCTTAAATTTACCGAGGCTTGATTTGTGACCCAAGATGTGATCTATCCTGGAGAATGTTCCATGTGCACTTGAGAAGAAAGTGTAATCTGCTGTTTTTGGATGGACTGTCCTACAAATATCAATTAAATCTATCTGGTCTATTGTGTCATTTAAAGCTTGTGTTTCCTTATTAATTTTCTGTCTGGATGATCTGTCCATTGGTGTAAGTGAGGTGTTAAAGTCCCCCACTATTATTGTGTTACTGTCGATTTCCTCTTTTATAGCTGTTAGCATTTGCCTTATGTATTGATGTGCTCCTATGTTGGGTGCATATATATTTATAATTGTTATATTTTCTTCTTGGATTGATCCCTTGATCATTATGTAGTATCCTTCCTTGTCTCTTGTAACATTCTTTATTCTAAAGTCTATTTTATCTGATATGAGTATTGCTACTCCAGCTTTCTTTTGATTTCCATTTGCATGGAATATCTTTTTCCATCCCCTCACTTTCAGTCTGTATGTGTCCCTAGGTCTGAAGTGGGTCTCTTATAGACAGCATATAGATGGGTCTTGTTTTTGTATCCAGTCAGAGAGCCTGTATCTTTTGGTTGGAGCTTTTAATCTATTCATGTTTAAGGTAATTATCGATATGTATGTTCCTATTACCATTTTCTTAATTGTTATGTGTTTGTTTTTATGTGTTTGTTTTTGTAGGTCCTTTTCTTCTCTTGTGTTTCCCACTTAGAGAAGTTCCTTTAGCATTTGTTGTAGGGCTGGTTTGGTGGTGCTGAATTCTCTTAGCTTTTGCTTGTCTGTAAAGCTTTTGGTTTCTCTGTTGAATCTGAATGAGATCTTTGCTGGGTAGAGTAATCTTGGTTGTAGGTTCTTCCCTTTCATCAGTTTAAATATATTGTGCCACTCCCTTCTGGCTTTTCTCAGAGTTTCTGCTGAGAAATCAGTTGTTAACCTTATGGGAGTTCCCTTGTATGTTATTTGCTGTTTCTCCCTTGTTGCTTTTAATAATTTTTCTTTGTCTTTAATTCTGGTCAGTTTGATCAGTATCTGTCTTGGCATGTTTCTCCTCAGGTTTATCCTGACTGGGACTCTGTGCTTCCTGGACTTGGGTGGCTATTTCCTTTCCCATGTTAGGGAAGTTTTCGACTATAATCTCTTCAAATATTTTCTCAGGTCCTTTTGCTCTCTCTTTTCTCCCTCTGGGACCCCTTTAATATGAATGTTGTGGCATTTAATGTTGTCCCAGAGATCTCTTAGGCTGTCTTCATTTCTTTTCATTCTTTTTTCTTTATTCTGTTCCATGGCAGTGAATTCCACCATTCTGTCTTCCAGGTCACTTCTCTGTTCTTCTGTCTCAGTTATTCTGCTATTGATTCCTTCTAGTGTATTTTTCATTTCAGTTATTGTATTGTTCACCTCTGTTTGTTCTTTAATTCTTCTAGGTGTTTGTTCTTTAATTCTTCTAGGTCTTTGTTAAACATTTCTTGCATCTTCTCGATCTTTGCCTTCATTGTTTTTCTGAGGTCCTGGATCATCTTCACTATCATTATTCTGAGTTCTTTTTCTGGAATGTTGCCTATCTCCACTTCATTTAATTGTTTTTCTGGAGTTGTATCTTTTTCCTTCATCTGGTACATAGTCCTCTGCGTTTTCACCTTGTCTATCTTTCTGTGAATGTGGTTTTCATTCCACAGGTTGCAGGATTGTAGTTCTTCTTGCTTCTGCTGTCTGCCCTCTGTTGAATGAGGCTATCTCCCAGCTTCCTTTTGATTAGTTTGCATGGTACACTCTGTTACTTTCCTTTTCTCCATTCTTTAATTTTAATAAAACTTTTTTATTGTTGTAAATACAAATAACATAAAATTTACCATGCTAACCGTTTTAAAATGTACATTTCCATTGTATTAGGGACATTCATATTCTTGTGCAACCATCACCACCATCCATCTCCAGAATTCTTTTCATCTTGAAAAACAGAAACCATATCCGTTAAGCAATAACTCCTTGTCCCACTCCCTGACAGCCACCATTCTACTCTCTGTCTCTATGAATCTGACTACGTTCCAGACAACATCTCACATATGTATTATCTTTTTGTGCGACTGGCTTATTTCACTTAGCATGTCCTTAAGATTCATTCAAGTTGTAGCATATGCAGAATTTCCATTCTTTTTAAGGCTTCCATCTCTTTAGTTTTAATCTGTTTGTATCTTTATATTGAAAGTAATTTTCTTGTAGATAACATACAGTTGGGTCTTGTTTTTGTATCTACTATGACAGTCTCTGTCTTTTAATTGGTCTATTTAGACCATTCACATTAAAATAATTATTGATATAGTTGGATTAATATCTGCCATGTCTGCAATTGGGTTTTTTTTCAAGGTTTTAAAAAACTTTATTTATTTTATTTATGGATGCCTTGGGTCTTCGTCGTTGTGTGTGGGCTTTTCTGTAGTTGCGGCAAGTGGGGGCTACTCCTCGTTGCGGTGCATGTGCTTCTCAGAGTGGTGGCTTCTCTTGTTGTGGAGCATGGGGTCTATGTGTATGGGCTTCAGTAGCTGTGGCACACACGGGCTTAGTTGCTCTGTGGCATGTGGGATCGTCCTGCACCAGGGTTTGAACCCATGTCCCCTGCTTTGGCAGGTGGATTCTTAACCACTGTGCCACCAGGGAAGTCCCCTGCAATTGTTTTCTAATCATTGCACTTGTTCTTTGTTTCCTTTTAAAATCTAACACTCTCTTTCTACCTTCTCTGGCTTTATTTGAGCATTTTAAATGATTCCATTTTCTCTCCTCTCTTAGCACAGCAATTATACTTCTTTTAGTGGTTGCCTTACAGTTTGCAATAGACATTTACAACTAACCTAAGTTCACTTTCAATTAACACTATAAAACTTCCATGGTAGTGCAGTTGCTTATAATGGAGGTTTCCCAATTTTTCCCTCCTGTCTCTTATAACATTTCTGTTAATCATTTTACTTATCCATAAGCTATAACCAGCCAGTACATTGCTGTTATTGTTACCTCGAACAATTATCTATTAGATCTATTAGATTCAGAAAAATAAAAATTTTATTTTACTTTCATTTATTCCTTCTCTAACATTCTTCCTTTCTTTAAGTCTGAGTCTGTAGGTTCTGAGCTATATCATTTTCCTTCTCTCTGAAGAACTCCTTTTAACATTTCTTGCAAAGCAGTCTACTGGCAACAAATTCCTTCAGTTTTTGTCTGCCTGAGGAAGTCTTTATTTCTCCTTCACTTTTGAAGGCTAATTTCACTGCATACAGAATTCTAGGTTGGTGGGTTTTTTCCTTCCAGCAATTTCATATTTATTCTACTTGTTCTCTGATTTTCCTGGATCTGTAGTTTGGTGTCTATCATTGATTCTGGAAAATTCAGTCATTATTATTTTAAAGATTTGTCTGCTGCTCTCTTTCTTCTCTTTCTGATATTTCCATTATGCATGTGTTATACCTTTTGCAATTGTCCTTTTGTTCTTGGATATTGTCTCATTTTCTTCATTCTCTTTTCTGTTTGCATTTCAGTTTCGATTGCTTGTATTTCCTTTTGATTCTTTCTTAAGGTTTTCATCTCTTTGCCTTCATTAGCCATCTGTTTTAAATGTATCTGCTCTTTCTATCAGAGCTCTTAACATATTATTCATAGTTATTTTAAATTCCCTATCAGATATTCCAAAATCTGTGTCATTTCTGAGTCTGGTTCTGATGCTTGCTTTGTCTCTTCAGACAGAGTGTTTTGTTGCTTTTTAACATGTAATTTTTTGTTGAAGGTTGGTTATGGTGTGTGTGATAATAGAATCTGAGCTAATCAGGCGCTTAGTGTGAGGTTTCATGTTAATCTGAGTAGGATCTAGGCTGTGTTTAATGTTTGCCTTAGCCATAGGTGCCAGAGACTTCAGTTTCCTAATTTTATTTATTTTTTTCTCTCTGTTGTTTTTAGGTTCCCTAAGAACTCTATCTTTAATAAAGTCTGTGTCTTGCAGCTCTCTCAGTTGTGATTTACTTTTATTATCTTGGAATTGTTGATATGGTGATAATGTAGTGGGTTTAATAATGTTCCGCCCAAATTCATGTTCACTTGGAACCTCAAAATGTGACCTTATTTGGAAATAGGGTCTTTGCAGATGTAATCAGTTACATTAAGAAGGTCGTACTGGATTAAGGTGGACCCTAAATCCAAAGACCGATGTTTTTTTAAGAGGAGAGGACACATAGGGATACACACAGACACACAGAAAGAAACCATGTGATGACAGAGGCAGAAATTGGAGAGATGCAGACACAAGCCAAGGAATACCAAGGATTGCTGGCAACCACCAGAAACTAGGGAGAGGCAAGGAAGGATGCTTCCCTAGAGCCTTCAGAGAGCGCATGGCCCTGCCAACACCTTGATTTTGGACTTCTAGCCTCCATAACTGTGAGAAAGTAAATTTCTATTGTGTAAGCCACTCAGTTTATGGTACTTTGTTATGGCAGCCCTAGGAAACTAATACAGTAAGGTACTGGGGGAGAGGAAATATTCTATGATCTTATGATTAAACCTCAGTGGACCTGAGATCCTGAGCTTGACCTTCAGAAGCATTTCTTGGCTTTTCTTCTTCTCCCATTTTGTGAGACTAGAAGACTGGAGGGGGCTGGAGCTGTCTCATTGCCCTTCCCCCAGGGCAGATAAGACTCTGGTAAAGCAGTTTCCCTTGATGGAGGGCCTTTGATAAGGAGAACAGAATGCTCTGGGCTTTCAAAATGGTTACAATCCCCTGAGTGTATTTTAAAATGGTTACTTTTCTCCTCCCCTTCCCTGAAGCACAGGGATTATTTCCCTACTTTCCCAGAGGGAACCTGGTGGAGCTCCTGGAGGTAAACCCCAGGAAATTGTGGAGTCTCCCTAAGACTGGAACCCCAGCAGTTTTTAACTGTCAAGCCGGTCCACACTCAGCCTCCAGCAATTCATCAAATCATTTGCATTCCTGCCAGTTGCTGGCTTCAGTGGCGGCTTCTGCTCTGGGTAAGTTGTGATTCTCTGTCTTGCCCTGTCTCTCCAGATTTCGGGGTGGTGGTTTACCCTGTGACCTCAGTTCTCCTATGAATCTAAGAAAAGTTTTTGATTTTCAGTGTGTTCAGTTTCTTTTCATGTGAGGATGGAAGTATCAACTTCCAAGTCTTTACACGTAAGAGCTAGCTTATGGTGGCTTTTTGTTATTTAGAATTGTACATAGTTTTGTATTGTGATTCAACTTCCCTCCTAATTCTTTTTTCCTTTTTAAAGGCATTTCCCCCCTCTGCTGGAGACTATAGGGAAACAGACATGGAGTAACAAAAATAAAAAACATGGGAAAGTTAGAAAGGTCCAGAATCTTATAAAATCTCTCAGAGCAATGACTTTCTGGTCTGTGATTCTTTTTTATTTATTTATTTATGGCTGTGTTGGGTCTTCGTTTCTGCGCGAGGGCTTTCTCTAGTTGCGGCAAGCGGGGGCCACTCTTCATCGCGGTGCGCGGGCCTCTCACTGTCGTGGCCTCTCTTGTTGTGGAGCACAGGCTCCAGACGCGCAGGCTCAGTAGTTATGGCTCACGGGCCTAGCTGCTCCGTGGCATGTGGGATCTTCCCAGACCAGGTCTCGAACCCATGTCCCCTGCATTGGCAGGCAGATTCTCAACCACTGTGCCACCAGGGAAGCCCCTGGTCTGTGATTCTTAATTTCCTTCTAGAAATTTCTTGAAACCTAAATTATCTCTCCTGCATCTGACCTTGGTGGATGAAGATCACTGCTCTTACCCCACTGCCAAGCATTTCTTACTTTGTCCTTCTCAAAAATTGATTCTTGTGTGTTTCCTTGTCTTGCTGTTACTTTGTAGACTATTTGAGGTTCAAGGCTTAGTCATCTCTGTCCTTGATAGATGCCTGCAGTCTTGCACAAAGCCAGGCTGTAATTAGGAATCTGGGAAAGTGGACCCTTAGTTGAACTGGATTCTTTCCCCGAGTTGGTCTGGTATAGAATGAATCACATATATTGCTGAATGACCACTTACTAGCACATACACCCAGGCATGCACCCATGTGTCTATCCTGTGAGCCTGGCTCTATAAGGGACAGATGACCCTTAAGAAGAGTCTGTTTGAATCTAACAACTAGAAATTTGCCCAAACCATCAAAGATGTTCATTATAGAAAACTTGGGAAATACAGCTAAGGATAAAGAGGAAATAAAGATGGTCCATAATCCCATGGTCATTATTTTGGTACAATTCCTCTGGCCTTTTTACAACACATTGCTAATAATCACGGGGAAGGAAGATGAGTTCCCTAGGAATCAACAAAAATCAAGGATTGCCATTGCTGTGATTGTCATATGTGTATACAAGAAGGGACAACACAGTGGTTTAGGAATGAGGCTGGGCAAGAATATTGATTTTCAGTCACGTGTTTAGGTTCAAATCCCTGTTCTGTCACTTACCTTGGGTAAAGTTGCTTCTCTGTGTCAGTTTAAATGATCAATGTACCTAAAACACTAACACAGTGCTAGGAACAACGTGTTCAGTAAGTGAAGCAGTTGGAGGGAAAGAAGGGTGAGGGTGAGGAGATGGAAGTGGAGACCACACGGAACGTTGTGCTCCCCATTGTGCTTCTAGTGGAAGATTTCCTGCTGTTTTAAATGTGATTTATGACAGATAAACCCATATTTCAACTTGTCTTCACAGAAGAATGCTGGCTAATAAATAAAGAAGGAATGATAGATAATCACCATTTTGCCAAGACCTCTGTAATAACTGATCCAATCAGTATCATCAATTGATGCTAAAACCATTGGGTGAAGTGTTGTGGGGTACAGGATATTTGCATAGTATCAAAGTGTCACTTCACAGATTATATATTATTGGATTGGCCAAAAGGTTCATTCGGGGTTCTCGTAACATCTTAATGGAAAACCGAATGAACTTTTTGACCAACCAAATAATTACAGTGGAGAGCTCTGTCAGACGAGACCTTATTAAAGGATCAAAATTAGATTCATAAATAATGGGACAAACTAACATTATGTGCTTCCTGATGTGACATATTAGGAGGGACACAACATCACCTAAGCAATATTCTTGCCAAAAATAGTTAATCTGAATGACATCATGAGGAAGAAATTAGGAAACTAGATATTGGGGAATAGTGCATAAGACTGTTAAAAATTATAAATGTTATGAAAGACAAAAAAGGTCGGGGGACAGCTCTAGATGAAAATATATATTAAACAATCAAATACAATGTGTGAAACTTGATTGGATGTAAGATAATAATTGAGAAAAACATTTTGGAAATAATTGCGGAAATTTGAATAAGGACTATCTATTAGATAATATTATTGTGTCCATGTTAAATTTCTTGACTGTGATGATGGTGTTGTGGTTGTATAAGAGAATATCCTTCTTTTAATAGATGCAGGTGAAATATTTAGGGGTGAAAGTGACCTTATGTTTGCAACATACTTTCAAGTGGTTCAGCAAAAAGTTGTGAATATACACTAATATGTGTCTGTAAATATATACAACTTTACATATATATAATTGTTAAAGGGCAAATGTGTATTTATTTAATTGTCTTTCAACTTTTCTGCAAGTCTGATATTTAAAAAAATAAAAATTTGGGTACAAAACGCAGCTTTCAGATGAATGCTAAAACAAGACCTCCTACCGGCCTAGACTTTGGGACTCTCTTGTTAGGAGAATTAGAGAGCCTCTGGCGTAAAGACACCAGCATAATCTATTCTGGCTGTGTTTTACTGTATGCCTCCGTTATGGACATCTGGTCTACCTAGGGGAAATATAATCATTCTCTACACTTGCATTGTATTTGGTTTTGCTTTACAGTTCTAAGAAAATTTCCATTGAACTGACCTTTAATAGGCCTGTGAGTAGTGACACTATTAATATGCTACTAAATTTAGATACTGGGACTATCTTGAACAGGCCCAAGAGAAAGCACAGTGAAGAAGAGCCTGTGTTTAGGTTGTGGGGATTTTCCAGTTCTGTAGGGAGAGCAAGGAGTCTGGGTGAAAACCACTTTCTTTTCTAAGAACATCTGATCCATTGTCACACATGTTCATGACAGGGACACAGACCTGTTATCATATCAAGGAAACACAGATAATAGGAAGTTAAGATCTTTTTACTGGGTGATCCCTAAAGAAATAACAGGGAATCATTAGACAAATTACAGTGTAGTGTGGTTTGTATTTTTTTGTATAATCTCAATAGTGGACCGTGAATTCGTTTTTCTTTGCCACTCAAAGCAGATGGAGATTATTATTGCATAGAAAAGATGAATGAGTTGGGATGCCAGCTCTTGGGGAGAGAGGATACTACCGTCACATAGTAAATGGATAAGAATACTGGGGGAATTTCAAAAGATGAATTTGTCACTAACTGCAATTGCATCAGGGGATGGCCCATAAGTTTCTTTTCACCTGTCAATTCCAGTTGTCTACTGTGGACTGCCCAGAGGACTATGTTAAGAAGGATTCCTGCTTCAGGGAGGAAGAGGGTAGGAACTGATTAGAGATGTCTCTGTTTTGATTTTTTGAAAGAGTCTAATGGCATGCATATCCCTTTGCCATCTTTGAATTCCCATCACAAACTAAATTGGATGTTTGAAAAACATAAAGCCTTCAAAAAAACATTTATTAAAGTAATGATTATAACAATAACTAATATTTATTAAGGACTTACAATGGGCCAGACAGTGATCTAAGTGCTTTGTATGTATTAACTCATATAATTCTCACAGCAATTTGTTTATTTTTTATTTTTATTTATTTATTATTATTTTTTGCGGTTCGCGGGCCTCTCACTGTCGTGGCCTCTCCCATTGCGGAGCACAGGCTCCGGACACGCAGACTCAGCGGCCATGGCTCACAGCCCAGCCATTCCGCGGCATGTGGGAATCTTCCCGGACCGGGGCACGAACCCGCGTCCCCTGCATCAGCAGGTGGACTCTCAACCACTGCGCCACCAGGGAAGCCCCTCACAGCAATTTGATGAGCGAAATACTTTATTATCATCCCTATGTTACAAACAAGGAAATGATTCATCCTCTTCAGGGCTTTGCTCACCTTCTCAGTCCATACTGAGGATTTTCTGGTCACTGGATTTCAAATTTCAGCACTGCCCCTGTCCCTGTCGCTCCCAATCCCTCTTCCCTGCCTTAGTTTTCTCCTTGATACTTGTCACCACCTGACATTCGATGTATGTTAGTTATCTGTTTGCTGCTAGAATGCAGGCTCCTGAGCGCAGGGATTTTTTTTTACTGCTACATTTCTAGAAACTTTCCTAAGCCACTGGCACTTAGCTGGTGCTCAATAAATACTCGTAGGATTAGAGAATGAGGCTTAGAGGAGCTAAACGCTTTACCAAAGGTCAGACAGCTGCTTAGTGGTGAAAGGTGGGTGTGGGAGAGATCTCGTGGTTGTCTTTCTGTCGGGAAGTTGGAAAGGATGCCAAATATGATACAAAGAGCCCCAGAAGCTACAGAGAATCTGAGGTTTACAAATTTTGAGAGTAAAATGGGAAGGGAGCAGCTGGTCTTCAAGTTAAAGAGGCTTCCAAACAGACAGAGTAGGTGTACCCTGGGTATGAGGAGCTAGGTAATCACAGTTTGCTGGGATAAAGATGAAAAACCAAAGCCTGCCTCCCAGATAGGTACCCAGAGCCATTTCAGGGTCCAGCCTAGCCACAGATGCACCCCCATCTCCAAGGATTTTTTTTTTTTTTTTTTGTCTCAAGAACAAATAGGTTGAGAGATATTGTCTGTGCACAGAAACTACCAGGAGGCTTCTGCCAGTGATGTGGAACAAAAGGAAGACTGTTGTCTGAAAGCTAAGTATGAAAATCAACAGATAATGGACCATAAGAGATTAAAGCCAAGTCCGCTTCAGGAGAAAGAAGGGCTCCTGAGCGAGAGCAAGGACTTTCCTGTCACTGTGGAAACACTGAAAAAAAGACTGTGAAGGATGAGGCCTTGGCAGAGCTGTCAGCACTCTGTCGGGGGGTGGGGTTGGGGGAACCAGGTGCAAGGATGCACACAGCCTACCTGGTGCTCGGGGCAGCTATTGTTGAGTACGACTGTGGGGCTGTGTAGCAGGGGCTGGGAAACATTCGAGTCACAGAACCTGCTCAGAAGTCTTCCGGTTATGATTTGGCTTCCTAGGTATCGTGGTTCAAGAGAGAAAAGGTCCTGATGATCAGAAGCTAGTGGCATGCAGCCTCGGGAGCTGTGCTTCTCAGAATGAGCTTGGCTAATGTGAGAACACTCCATGAGACCCACCCAACAGATCTCTGAGCCTCCAAACCAAGGACCCGCCCAGGGAATTCCCCGGGGGGAAAATGGTTCCAGGAGACCCGGGGGGGACTGCCAGCTCGTTCTTCCTGGTCCTGTGCAAAGTCATACTTTTCACGGTGGTGGTCTTTGCAAGGTGTCTTCTGGGTATACGTATCCTGGATGTTTCCAGCATCTATGGATTCCTGGATGATCCTGCCTCATAATGCCCTCATTACCATCCCAGGGACCCAGGATGTGCAGACTTTTACCAGGTTCTCTTCTCCTGACAGTGTCTGGGAAGGTCTATTAGTTTTCTGTGGCTGCTCTAACAAAGGACCATGTATTAAGTGGTTTAAAACAACACACAGGGGCTTCCCTGGTGGCGCAGTGGTTGAGAATCTGCCTGCTAATGCAGGGGACACAGGTTCGAACCCTGGTCTGGGAGGATCCCACATGCCGCGGAGCAACTAGGCCCGTGAGCCACAACTACTGAGCCTGCGCGTCTGGAGCCTGTGCTCCGCAACCAGAGAGGCCACGATAGTGAGAGGCCCGCGCACCGCGATGAAGAGTGGCCCCCGCTTGCCGCAACTAGAGAAAGCCCTCGCAGAGAGACGAAGACCCAACACAGCAAAAATAAATAAATTAATTAATAAACTCCTACCCCCAACACCTTCTTAAAAAAAAAAAACACACACATTAATTATCTTCCAGTTCTGTAGTTTGGAAGTCCAACACTGGTCTCACTGGACTAAAATCAAGATGGTGGCAAGGCTGCATTCCTTCTGGAGGCTCCAGGGGACAACCTGTTTCTTTGACTTTTCCAGCTTCTCGAGGCTGCTCTCCCCACAGTCCTTGGCTCGTGGCCCCTTCCTTCATGTTTAAAGCCAGCAACAGTGTCTTGAGCCCTTCTCCCATCACATCCCCCTGGCTTTCTTTCCTGCCTCCTCTTTCTACTTTTAAGAACTCTTGTGATTACATTGGGCCCATCTGGATAATCCAGGATAATCTCCCTATTTTTAGGGCAGTTGATTAGCAAGCTTAATTCCATCTGTAACCTTAATTCCCCTTGCCATGTCCCTTAACATTCACAGGTTCTGGGGACTAGTACGTGGACATCATTGGGGGGTCCATTATCCCAGAAGGCCTGAGGAAGGCTCCAGGATCCACAAAACCTTCCTGGTGTTCCCTGGTCACCTTAGTCATAGTGTTTCCCTCCTCACCTCTGGCCACCTCAGAACCAGCTTCTGTGGGGTGCACATTCTCCCCAAGCCACTGCACCCCAAGTGTGGACCCAGGCTTTACCCCAATTCCCCAAAGCCCAGTTGAAACAGGATGAAAAAAATCACTGTAAAAACTGAAACCAGAAGTCCTCTTAGCCGAGGAAACATCTCGACAACTGTTAGGGCAGAAGGTGGGACTTAAGGGTGTGGGTGTCAGAGTGAACTTGTGCCACAACTCAGAGGCTTCAAGTGCTCTGTGGGAGGTAAGGGTGGAGAGAGAGAAAGGTCGGGAAGGCAGTGAGAGGAGCCTGCCAGAGAAAGGCTGGGGTCCGTGTGGAGGCAAGCCTGAGGCTGCTCCCCAGGGACAGGGTGGCTGCGCGTCATTTTAGCTGTGGTTAAGCTGAAGTTTGTGTTTTGTGACACGAATCCTCTTGTCTCTCTGCAGCACCCAAATTTAAAAAAATTCCCAGGAAACTCATGACTGCCTGTGGGCAGGAGGGCTTGCTGGAACTCTAGGAAGAGGCTGACAGCATGGTGGCCAGAGGGCACCATGGAGATGTCAGCCAGCCCTGCCCTGGGAGCTCCTAGAAAACTTGGGAGGGCTTTGGCTATTCTTCATCCATGGAACAGGACACCCCAGGGAGGGAGGGCTTTGTCCTTCTCCAGCCCCTTGAGGTCCAGGTGAGCCAGTCTCGTCTAGAGCTCAAGGGGTGGTGAGACTCCAGATGACTTCTGGATCTCATAGCTAAGCCCAGGATGTACCTTTTAATCATATATTACTAAAGGCTTGAGAATAGCAGGAAAGCATTCCGATATGGAGAACAGTCAAAGTGGTCACCAGATTTGCCAGCTCCCGGCACCCAGGTGGTAGCTTCCTCAGGCTCCCTGCTCTCCAGAAGACCCTGGCCTGCTGGAAGATTTGCCTTTGATCATGTTGTTTCTACCTGAAGTCTAGAAAGCCCCTCCCTCCCTAATTTAATTTTCTCTGGGTAGAATAAAAGGGGAAAAAATTTCCTTCCTACTCTCAATTCTCAGGGTCTCAGGAAACTCCAAGTTGCAAGTGGCACAAAGCAGACCTGATAAACATTTATGTTCCTCTGGGTCAAAGGGTAAGCTATTTTTAAGGCTCTTGATCGGTACTGCCAAATTGCCTTCTAGAAACTGCATGAAGATGTCCTTTTCCCTAGACTTCTGCCAGCACTAAGGACTGTCATTTAATAAATCTCTGCCAATTTGCTAGGGAAAAAAATCTCATTTTCAGTTCTTTGATTACATGTGAAGAGGTGTTTTAAAAATATACACATTACTGTTTTGAATGGGATGAGTAATAACGAAAAGCCTATTTCAAATGTCACTAAATCTTTATTTAGATGTAAGAAAAAATTTCAGTTCATATGAAAAAGGGAAGGTGTTGTTATCTGTGTGACTTTTGTTATGAGAATTGAGGCTGGGGGAGGGGAAAGGAGAAAAACAAGAGGAAAACTGAGAAGAGGGAAAGGGAAGAGCAGAAGAAATAAAAGTGGGGAAGAAGAGATAAAAAGAAAAAAATGTAGCATCTCTTTGCATGTCGTCCCAGGTGCCTTGCTGGGATACAGGCTAGTAGGTGTTGGTTGAAATGAGCCCCACTCAGCTGACCCTGCACTCTGCCATATCATGTCCAGGTCAGCGGTTCTCAAATTATGATCTTAGGAAAACTTCACATTATTAAAAAGTATTAAGGACCTCCCAAAGCTTTTATTTATGTAGATTATGTGTATCAGTATTTTTGATGTTAGAAATTAAAACAAAAATTTTAAATATTTACGAAACATTTTTATGAAAAATAATTTTATTTTCCAAAACAAAATAATTAGTGAGAAGAGAGGTATTATTTTTATTTATTTATTTTTTATTTTTTAAATTTATTTATTTATTTATTTATTTGGCTGCGTTGGGTCTTTGTTTCTGTGTGAGGGCTTTCTCTAGTTGCGGCAAGCGGGGGCCACTCTTCATCGCGGTGCACGGGCCTCTCACTGTCGCGGCTTCTCCTGTTGCGGAGCACAGGCTCCAGATGCGCAGGCTCAGTAGTTGTGGCTCACGGGCCCAGTTGCTCTGAGGCATGTGGGATCTTCCCAGACCAGGGCTCGAACCCGTGTTCCCTGCATTGGCAGGCGGACTCTCAACCACTGCGCCACCAGGGAAGCCCGAGAGGTATTATTTTTACACGTTCCTAAATCTCTCTGATATCTGACTTAATAAAAGATGGTTGACTTTTCCTTTCTGCTTCTGCATTCAGTCTGTTGTGATATCACACATCTTGCAGCCTCTGGAAAAGCCCACTGTACACTCATGAGAGGAAGTGTGTGGAAAAGGCTAATAACATCTTAGTAATATTATAAAAATCGTTTTGACTTTGTGGGTTCCCTAAAAGTGTCCCAGGAACCCTCTCCCCAAGGGGTGCCTGGACCACACTTGAGAACCACCGATCCAGGCAGGGGGGATTGATACCAGCCTCCTCCCCCTTCCCCTTTAGAAAGGGGTATCTAAAAATATATAGCAAGGGCCATAAAAACATTAATGCCCTTTGACACCATGATTCCCCTTGGGATACATTTTAAAACAATAATCCCCAAAGAAGGAAAAACTGCCCAAATGATCCACAATTGGAGAATGGTTAAATAAATGCTGGTATACCCACTTAATAGAATTTGTGGTTTAAAAATTATAATTATTGGGAATTCCCTGGCAGTCCAGTGGTTAGGACTCGGTGCTTCCACTGCAGGGGGCATGGGTTTGATCCCTGGTGAGGGAACTAAGATCCTGCATGCCACGTGGAGTGGCCAAAAAAAGAAAAAATAATAATTATGGAGGGAGTGGCCAAAATGGTGGCGCAGGAAGACCCTGAGCTCACTTCCTCCCACAGAAACACCAAAATTACCACTATTTACAGAGCAAGTATCAATGAGAATGACCTGAAGACTAGCAGAAAAGATTTTTCACAACTAAAGATATAAAGAAGGAACCACAACAAGGTAGGTAGGCGGAGCAGAGACATTGTATAGTCAAGACCCACACCCCCAGACAGGTGACCCACAAACAGGAGGATAATTACAATTGCAGAGGTTCTTCTCAAGGAGTGAGGCATTCAAGCCCCACATCAGCCTCCCCAGCCCAGGGGTCCTGAATTGGGAAGATGAGTCCCAAGAATGACTGGCTTGAAGGCCAGCAGGGCTTGTGTATGGGAGAGCTGGGAGGCCGTGGAAAACAGAGACTCTGCTCTTAAAGGGTGCACACAAAATCCCACATGCTCTGAGACCCAGCAGAGGGAGTAGTTTGAAAGGAGCCTGAGTCACACTCACTTATTGATCTTGGTGAAGCAGGAGGCAACTGGGACTGGGACTCCCCCTAGGGACATAGATGCTGGCAAGGGCCATTTTGGGGAGCTCAATCTACCATGAGGATGCTAGTGCAAAGGGCCATTTTGGAGTCCTCCCTCTAGCCTATTACCACAGGGGGCTTCCCTGCCCACCAGCCAGTTGGCACCAGTCCTGGGAACCCCCATGTCCAGTCAGCCAGCCTCCTGGAGATCTAGCCTCACCCACCAGCAGGACTGTACCAGCTGTGGACCCACCAGCCCCTTAACCAGCCTCCCCAGGACCTGGCATTGCCCACCAGCAGGCCAGCACCAGCCCCGGGATCCTCCAGGCCACACAACCAGCTGCACCAGGACTCAGCCTAGCAGCCCACCAGCAACTGCCGCATGAGGTAGGGCCTGGCAGCCAACTGGGCTTGGGGCCAGCCCCACCTGCCACCAGGCCCACAGTAGTCAGCCCTGCCACAACAGAAGGGCCCATACAGCCCACATAGGGGACACCACTAGCGCATATAACTCTGCTGACCAGAGGGCAGTGTGCTGCTAGACCTCAAAAGATGACTCCTACATAAGGCCACTTCTCCAACATTGGGAAACATAACCGACCTACCTAATACATAAAAATAAAAACAGGAAATTAGGTCAAATGAGGTGACAGAGGAATATGTTCCAAATGAAGGAACAAGATAAAACCCAGAAGAACTAAGAAGAGTGAGGATAAGCAATCTACCCAATAAAGAATTCAAGGTAATGATCATAAAAGTGCTCAATGAGCTCAGAAGAATGGATGAACATAGTGAGAAGTTCAATGAAGAAGAATCAAACAGAGCTGAACACAAAAACTGAAAAAACAACAACAACAAGCACTAGAAGGAATCAGGAGTAGATTAGATGATACATTGGAATGGATCTGTGAACTGGAAGACAGAGTAGTGAACGTCACCCAAGCTGAACAGAAAAAAGAATTTAAAAAAATGAGGACAGTGTAAGAGACCTCTAGGACAACATCAGGCATACTAACATCTACAATATAGGTGTCCCAGAAGGAGAAAAGAGAGAGAACACATGCCGCGGAGCAACTAAGCCTGTGCACCACAACCACTGAGCCTGTGCTCTAGAGCCTGTGGGCTACAACTATTGAGCCCGCGTGGCATAACCACTGAAGCCCGTGCACCTAGAGCCTGTGCTCTGCAACAAAAGAAACCACTGCAGTGACAAGCCCACGCACCACAATGAAGAGCAGCCCCTGCTCGCTGCAACTAGAGAAAAGCCCACACACAGCAAAGAAAACCCAACGCAGCCAAAAATAAATAGATAAAATACATTTATTAAAAAAAGAACTAATAAATGAATTCAGTAAAGTTGCAGGGTACGAAATTAATATACAGAAATCTGTTGCATTGCTATACATGAACAACAAACTATCAGAAAAAGAAATTAAGGAAACAATCTAATTTGCAATTGCATCAATAAGAATAAAATACCTAGGAATAAATCTAACCAAGGAGGTAAAAGACCTTTACTTGGAAAACTATAAGAGCTTAATGAAAGATATTGAAGATGACACAAACAAATGGAAAGATACACTGTGCTCACAGATCAAAAGAATAAATATTGTTAAAATGACCATATTACACAAGGCAATCTAGAGATTCAATGTAATCCCTATCAAAATACTAGTGGCATTTTTCACAGAACTAGAATAAAAAATTCTAAAATTTGTATGGAGACACAAAAGACCCTGAATAGCCAAAACAATCTTGAGAAAGAAGGACAAACCTGGAGGTATTATGCTCCCTGATTTCAAATTATATTACAAAGCTACAGTCATCAAAACAATGTAGTACTGGCACAAAAACAGATACATAGATCATTGGGACAGAATAGAGACCAGAAATGAACCCACACTTCTATGTTCAGTTAATGTACAACAAAGGAGGCAATGGAGAAATACAATGGGGAAAAGACAGCCTCTTCAATAAATGGTGTTGGGAAAACTGGATAGTTATTGATATATTCAAAAGAATCAAATAAACTACTTTCTAATATCATATACAAAAATAAACTCAAAATGGAATAAAGACTTATGTGTAAGACCTGAAACCATAAAACTGGAAGAAAATATAAGCAGTACACGCTTTGACATTGGTCTTAGCAATAATTTTTTGGATGTGTTTCCTCAGGTAAGGAAAACAAAAGAAGAAATAAAATGGGATTATATCAAACTAAAAAACTCTTGCACAGCAAAGGAAACTATCAGTAGCTGCCCACTGAATGGGAGAAGATATTTACAAATGATATATCTGATAAGGGTCAATATCCAAAATATACAAAGAACTCATACAGCTCATCAAAAAACCCCAAACAACCTGATTAAAAAATGGGCAGAGGGATTTCCCTGCTGGTCCAGTGGATAAGACTCTGTGCTCCCAATGCAGGGGGCCCGGGTTCGATCCCTGGTCAGGGAACTAGATCCCACATGCATGCCACAACTAAGTTCCCACACGCCACAACTAAAGATCCCGCATGCTGCAATGAAGATCCCGCGTGCCACAGCTAAGACCTGGTGCAGCCAAAACAAACAAACAAACAAACAAAAATAGGCAGACAAACTGAATAGACATTTTTCCAAAGAAGACATGCAGATGGTCAACAGACACATGTAGAGATGCTCAACGTCACTAATCATCAGGGAGATGCAAATCAACACCACAATGAGATATCACCTCCCATCTGGCAGAATGGCTAACATCAAAAAGACAACAAAGAACAAGTGTTGGTGAGGATGTGGAGAAAAGGGGACACTTGTGCACTCTTAGAGGGAATGCAAATTGGTACAGCCACTGTGGAGAACACCATGGAGGTTCCTCAAAAAATTAAAAATATAACTACCATGTGATCCAGCAATTTCACTTCTGGGTATTTTTCCTAAGAAAATAAAAACACTAATTCTAAAAGATACATTGCACCCCCCAACCATGGTCATTGCAGCATTACTTACAATAGTCAAGATACGGAAGCAACCTAAGTGTTCATCAATAGATGAATGGATAAAGAAGATGTGGCCTATATATATATTACGTTATATATATTACAATAGAATATATATATATATATATATATATATATATATATATACTACTCAGCCATAAAAAAGAATGAAATCTTGCCATTTGAGACAACATGGGTAGACCTAGAGGGTATTATGCTAAGTGAAATAAGTCAGACGAAGTCAAATACTGTGTGATTTCACTTACATGTGGAATTTAAAAAACAAAACAAGTGAACAAACATAGCGAAATAGGAACAGCCTCATAGATACAGAGAACAAACAGGTCATTGCCAGAGGGGAGGGCGGTGGAGGGGGATGAGTGAAATAGGTGAGGAAGATTAAGAAGTATAAACTTCCCCCAAAATAAATGAGTCATGGGGGCTTCCCTGGTGGTGCAGTGGTTGAGAGTCCGCCTGCCGATGCAGGGGAAGATCCCACATGCCGCGGAGCGGCTAGGCCTGTGAGCCATGGCCGCTGAACCTGCGCATCCGGGGCCTGTGCTCCGCAACGGGAGAGGCCACAGCAGTGAGAGGCCCGTGCACCACAAAAAAAAAAAAAAAAAAAAAAAAGAGTCATGAAAATGAAATGTACAGCATGGGGAATATAGTCAGTAATATTGTTTAAAATATATATATATATTTATATTTATGAAGACTGTGTACTAGCATGGAAAGAATATATATGGCCTGAAGCGAGAAATGAAAATTATAAAACAGACACTTCATGGTGCCTCCCAATCTCTGGCCTCAGTTTTTTTTTGTTTTTTATTTTGCAATAAGCATAAACAAAAGCAAGGGCTTTGTAACCTGTCCGCTGGCGCAGGTCAGTGTGATTAGGCAGGAGCAGAGAGGAGAGTCACCGAGGGGCCTGGAGCCAGGGAAGAAGGTGGGGGTGAAAGGCACACAGAGGGAACCAGTCAGGGATGGAGACTTGATGCTTTCGCTCATCCATGGTGCCCTTTCAGTGGTGACATGAAAAACCTTTGGTTAAGCAGCTGTTATCAAAGGCTTGTGTGGAGGTGACAGCAGACCAGCTGTGAGGGGATGTGCTTCACTTCACAAAGGGAAGGAAGAAGCTGCAGAGCCCAAGACATTTTGGAGAGAACCAGGTCCAGGGGCCCCACCATGTCTAGTGGAGCCGGGTGAGAGCAGCTGGAAGGCCACCAGTGCCAGGTGGGTCTTGGCCTGGAGGAAGCATGGCTAGCAGGGCCTGATGGGCAGTTTAGCGGGCAGTCCCTGGGCTGGAGAGCTGGGATCCAGAGACTCCACCTGGGCAGGACCAGGGCCTGGTCTGTGTTTTAGGAAGCCCTCACTGGTAGCCGTGTGCAGGCTGTGATAGACTTGGGGAGACTATTTGAAGATGAACACAGTGGTCCTTAAAAGACAGAACTGAAGTCATCAGGTCCAGCAACAGACTCAGAGCTAGTGAGAAAGGGGCAGGGAGTGTGGCATGGGTCCTATTCCCCCCGAGCTGCAAACACAAGCAAACCTCTCATTACACCTTGCAGTGTAAATGCAATCTCCTATGACCATGACTGCGCACGTACCCTTTGACTGCATTCTTGCCCTTCACACTGCAGCAGGTGTGGCCAGCTTACATCCAAGGTGCAGCTGACCGAGGCCGAGCTTGCTACTTCAGCACAGCTCAGGATCTCCATCTTTGTCTCACCTGTATTAGGGTCATTTCCTATCACTAGTATCAGCACTTCCATTTTCTATTCACAGTCATAAACTATAAGGACTAACCTCAGTAAAAGGCCCATGAGTAGCAAAACTAGGGTGATACAGACCAAGAGAGGCAGATGCACGAACAGCTGTGGGCTTCCAGGCAGGTGCTATAGTAGGTAGTTCAAAATGTCGATTTGATGGCCAATAGATCTCTCTGGGCTGGGTGTGTGAAAGGGGTGGAGGGTCTGGACTGTGGCCAAAGGTGATGGGGCTGTTGGAAAGTTGAATACACCCAAGTCAAACATGGGGAAGTTGACAATGGGTTAGGTTGACCAAGGTTCAGCATGAACCTATGACAATTCTTCTCTACTTTTTGGGGTTCACCAGAATATGATGTGACTCAGATGTTCTGATCTCCAGCTTGGGGCAGTGTCTCAAAGAACCCCAGTAGAGCCCTAAAGAACCAACTGGATACACACCTGCTATGGCCCTGGTAGGCCCCAGAGGTCCCCAAGAGTTCAGTGGGCCAGTCCTGCTCGCTTCTGAAACTGCCAGGGCAGAAAGTCGGCCCAGCTCCAGCAGGAACACAGTCGGCCCCACTGGGACTGCCCGCCCAGCCACCACAACGATTAATTTCCGCCAACCTTCTCAGATGGATTCCTTCCCCCACCCACTCCCACTGACTCATGACATCTCAGCCTAACACATCAGGGTGCATCATTCTGTAGAGGACACGTTTATTTTTTTAATTGAAGTATAGTTGATTTACAATGCTGTACTAATTTCTGCTGTAGAGCACAGTGACTCAGTTATACACGGATATACTTGTTTTTTTTAAGTATTCTTTTCGATTATGGTTTACCCCCAGGAGATTGGTTATAGTTCCCTGTGCTGTACAGTATGACCTTGTTGTTTATCTGTTCTAAATGTAATCGTTTGCATCTACTAACCCCAAACTCCCAGTCCATCCGTTTCCCCCGCCCACCCCCTGCCTTGGCAACCACAAATCTCGAGGACACTTTTTGATGCAACCACCACTTATCATCTTAGCTAAAAAAATTTAAAAGTCAGTCTTTAAGATCATCTGTCATCCAATCTATACTCAGATTTCCCCAGTTGTCTCAAAAGTGTCTTTTTACAGGTGGTTTGTTGGAATCAGGTGAGGACCCAAATGAGGGCATGCATTGCATTCAGTAAGCCTTTCCTCCTTTTCTTTCTTTTTCTTTTCACGTCATTGTTTTAAGGAGAAAACTGAGTCATATGTCTGGGAGTACATTCTTTTATTTATTTGGTTGCGTTGGGTCTTCGTTGCTGCGCGCGGGTTTTCTCTAGTTGCATCGACCAGGGGCTCCTCTTCGCTGCGGTGCGCGGGCTTTTCATTGCAGTGGTTTCTCTTGTTGCGGAACTTGGGCTTTAGGTGCGTGGGCTTCAATAGTCGTGGCACATAGGCTCAGTAGTTGTGGCTCACGGGCTCTAGAGCCCAGGCTTGGTAGTTGTGGTGCATGGGCTTAGTTGCTCTGCTGCATGTGGGATCTTCCCGGATCAGGGATCGAACCCACGCCCCCTGCATTGGCAGACGGATTCTTTTTTTCTTTATTCTTTTTTTTTAAAATTTATTTTTGGCTGTGTTGGGTCTTCGTTTCTGTGCGAGGGCTTTCTCTAGTTGTGGCAAGCGGGGGCCACTCGTCATCGCGGTGCGCGGGCCTCTCACTGTAGCGGCCTCTCCCGTTGTGGAGCACAGGCTCCAGACGCGCAGAGCTCAGTAGTTGTGGCTCACGGGCTTAGTTGCTCCGCGGCATGTGGGATCCTCCCAGACCGGGGTCCGAATCCGTGTCTCCTGCATCGGCAGGCAGACTCCCAACCACTGCGCCACCAGGGAAGCCCGGCAGACGGATTCTTAACCATTGCGCCACCAGGGAAGTTCTGGGAGTACATTCTTAATGCTCCGTAAGTAAGTGAAAACCTCGCCCCAGCACTCACCCTCGAAATATACTTCTTAAAGAAGGCAGCTGCCTCCCAGAATCAACTCCCTCTCTTTCCGCCTCTTTCTCTCTTAAATCCCAACCACCCAAGCCCACCTCCCCGCCCAGGCTGGTCAGTAGGGGTCCCCTCTCCCAGCTCCACTGTCCTTTGCAGAGATCACCTGAGCCTCCGGTCTTCTTTAGGGTTTTCTCTGCTTTGCCCATGAGCAAGAATCGTTATCACAAAGGAGAGCCCCAGGCCTGGGCCAGCAGGCACACCCCCTTCCACTTGGAGGCTGAGTGGCTGGGAACGGGGGTTGCGGGGTTGGGGGGGAGGGGGCTGGGTAGGGGGGAGGAAGGAAGTCCCAGCGGCGCAGTGAGAATAGCGCAGTGAGAATACCTGGGGGACGGATACGGGGGCACCGTTATGTGTTCAGAGAGTCAGTGCCTGCGGGGACGACGTGTCTGACTTCATCGTCGCATCTGCAGGGCCGAGAATGGTGTCTGTCACGTGCAGGGCTTCGGGAAGGATTCCTTGTCGTGAGCATGGGCAGTGGTCCTGCTTTGTCGTCTTTGGGACAGTGGTCTGTGTCTGGGGAGTCGTGATAACGAGCTCCATGCCAATTTGCGACAGAGCTTTCAGTTGTGTTCTTCCCACTCCTGAACCAGGGTCTTAACCTCCGGCTAAAGCAGAATGTCGCGTGCCACATCAGTGCTGAGTCACTCCCGGGGGCTCCCACACGCAGGCACTGCATTCTCGTTTTCACTCTGAGAATTCGCTCGCGTGCTGTCAGTCATCTCACCGCGGAACTTTCCCTCTGAACCAATCAGCAATGGTTCCTGGAAGCCAAATCCCCTCCAGTTCCCTCCGCGAGCTTTCTTCCAAACCTATGGGGTTTGCCCTGGGATCCCAGCCTCCACGCTGATGGGGCTGGTTCCCATCTCAGTTCGTAAACTCACATGTGTTTACGTCAAGAAAGGAAGAAGCCAGAGCTTCTCCTTTTCCAAGATCTCACGAGTGTGGGGGCGTGGCTACGGGGAGTGGGGGGCGGGGTCAGCATCCGGTCCTCGGGCTTCTCTGCGCCACGCTGACCAACATCCCCCAGGAGCCCTGGCCTGACACGGCTGGGCCATGAGCTCTCACAGGTGTGCTAACCCGCCCACATCTCTCCCTGCTGAGATGCACGCCTGCTTCCTGCCCCCTCCCAGGCTCAGTGAATCATTCTGTGGCCCCTGGTTTAGAACCTTCGGGGCTGACTCGGGGTTTCGCACCACCCCGGGATGTGCAAGAGTCAGATCAGTGCTTCCACTCCGGGCTGAGCCACGGGGCTCTCTGGGAGGTTTGGCACACCGCCCCGGTCTCCAGTGTGGCAGGAGGAGCAGCATCGCCACCCTCACTTTCTGATCCCCACATCCTGTCTGCGGCCCTGTCATACTCTCCCCGTGGCTCCCTCACAGTGGGAAGCAGGCACAGGAGCCCTTCCCAAGAACCTGCCAGCGTCTTGGGGTGTTTGCAAGGAGTCATTGTAATTAGAGCAAGTGAGGACCGGAGGGGAGTGGAGGACAGTGAAGAACTTGGTAGAGTGATGCATGGTGGCCCCAGGCCTGGAGAATCATTGGAAGGGAGCTTAGAGTTGAAGTGGAGACAAGGGAGGGGGGTGCAGTAGGATATGACATGGGGAGTGGCTTGATGGGGTTCAGGATTTCTTGGGCATTTGCTTGGAGACAGTGAAACATCTAGAGGAGAAGGCATGAGGGTCAAGTGGACTTGCAAGGTGAGTCCAGCAAGTCCCCAGAAACCCAGGTTCCTTGGCCTCTGTTGTGAAGCTCACGGAATTTCTAGGAAAAATCAGTCAGTCACACGTGGGCGGGATCAGGTTTGCCCCAGTCCAATGTCCAGTCTTAGGTAATTTCCATCACTGTCCTGGGAAATCTCTCTGAGGTCCTTCCTGGGATCCAGAGAGCACGGGACGTTACTGCGTGAGTGATGAATGACAGGTGGAAGCGGTCTCCATGGAGAGATTTCTTACCTGACTGTTCTCACTGGTCCTGACTCCTGGGCCTGGCGTAGGAAGCCAGGGAGAATGGGGGCAGCGCCTGGCTCACCACGTCCCAGCATAGACTCCAAGGGGACTCTCCCCGCTCCAGGCTCTTGCTTTTTGACCGACACTCCATGGCTGCTTTTGCTGCCTGGGCCCCACTGGGTCAGGGACGCTCAGAGACAAACATGGGGATCCCTGTTTGCTCTAGGAAATTCCTCAGCCCACACATCTCCCAGGCATCGAAGCCTCTTGACCCTGCCATGGAGGGGCTCCTGGGAGAGGGAGGATACGCCTGGGAGAGAGGGGCCACTCCAGAGCACCAGCCAGCCAGGCTCTCAGGCTCTCTCCAAGGATGGGGGAGCCAGGAGTCTGTCTCATGAACCCCCAGATGGGCCTAACCTGTGCTGGCTCAGGTTGGAAAGGGGCCTTGCCCTGGGACAAACATATCCAGCTGTGGCCCAGGCACTGCCTCTGATGGTCCCCATATAGACCTTGGTCTCCTCATCTCTACAGTGGGCACAGCTGTGCTGCAGGCGGGACTTTTCATTCTCTCCCTCTAGAATTCTCTGCTTCCGAGGTCACAAGGACAAATCCACAGGGCAGACGGAACTCGGATTCCGGAACCCCAGGGTCCAGCTCTTGTCCTGTTCATTGGCAACAATGAAGAAAAAGCAGCCCTGCTGTTATTCTGCTGCCCCCAGCCTGCTGCCCTCCCCTCCCCCTCCCCCTCCCCTTGCCTCTTCCCCCTTACCTGCTCCCCTCTACCCCTACCTGCCGCAGCAGCCCCCCACTTCCCTTTGGAGCCCGTGAGGCCTACTGCCTCCACAGGCCCCTTGGAGTCCCCGGCTCCCCATCCCCCACCAGTCCCCCTCCCCCCGCCCTCTTCCCTCGCCGCCTGGCCTCCAGCCACCCAGGCAGACTGCTCACCCGTCCCTACAACTTCCCCGCCGAGTCACCTCCTCCTGCTATCTCCCCACCTTCCGGTCATTTTGCAAACTGTTCTAGGGGCCTGATGCCCCTGCCAGCGGGCCTCCAGACCTCTCAGAGCTTCGTGGATCGGGGGCGCAGGGCAGTCCATGGTGGGCAGCTCTGAGGCAGCCTGGCGGGCCCTCCAGCACTCCCGGAGGCCCCCCTCTCCACAGTGAGCTCTCAGCCACCTGGGAGAGAGCACTCCGGCTGGAGGTGAAGGCTGGGTGACGGGGGTGGGGGGGGGTGGGGGGGGGCGGGGGGGGCAGGACGCAGGCCGCCTCTGAGCCTGGAGGTTCCTGAGCCTCAGGGCCTCCACACCGTCCTTAACTCCCTTCTTGCGGGCCCCAGTGCAGCCAGGGCTCCTCCTGTTTCCCATCCAGGACAGAAGCAAGGAAAGGCTGGACCGGCAGAAATGGGAGCACCCACTTTTATATTCTTCTGTCTCCCCAGCTGGGCCAGACAGCTCGAGCTGGGGCAGCCAAAAGGCGGTGGCATGTCCCCCTAGGAAGGTGAGCCCTGGCGTGCTGGCGGGGCGTGAGTAGGGGTGACCCCTGAGAGCCCAGAAACACAGCCCAGGCTCCCTGCCCCCTCCAGGGGGGCACAATGTGCTGTGGTCAGCGTCCAGAATTATGCTTTCTTTTGGCCCCTGTAGACTTCTCAGTCTTGATAACCGCCTTCCTGTGAGGTGAGATCTCTTGCTGTGAAGACAGACCATCCGACTGGTGCCTCTTCTCCAGGGTTCACGGCCGAGGGAGCTGGGATGCCGCCTGCTGATGGCCTCAAGTTTGCAAATGATCATGAAGTGAATGTAGTACCATGAAACCGTAACCCTGAGCTCCGAATCTGAATGCCAAGGGCAAGTGGGGACAGGGGCAGAGTTTGAGGAGCCCTCCATAAGCCCCTTCCTGCGTAGTTACCCACTTCCTCTCTCACTTCCTCTCCTCCAGGGCTAGGTCCTACCCCAAGCAGAGTCTCTGCTGGGCCCTGGTCCAGGCACAGGCCAAAGAGCCAGGTAAGAACCTGCTCCCCAGGGCCCTGGCTTTCTCAGGCCATTTGCACCCCCTAGGCCTGGCATGGCAGGACAGCGGGGGTGCCCCCCAGACTGAGGATGGGGGGACTGGCTCTCTTCAGGGCCCAGCAGGACACTTTGGCCCTGGGCCTGCTGGGATGGAGGTGACTGGGGAGGGGGGAGTGGTAGCCCCTCCCCAAACCCTCCCCTACCGCGCAAGGGCCTAGTGTCTCTTCAGTGAGTGGGCAGCCTCATTGCTGGGGAAGGAATCGTGGCACCGACCCCACTTTCAGAACAAGGTTCTGCCCTGGGCACCGTGCCCAGGGCCAGGCCATGTGAAACTTCCACACACACTCCTTCACCTGACTCCTGACCCCCAAAGGCCTCCTGTCCATTCTCTCTCTTTACACACACACACACAGAGCTGTTCTCCAAATCAGATATGGGGTCCTCTTTTTTCACTTCAGACCACTCACTGGCCTGCACCCTGGTCCCTCCGTCTTGTTAATGTGGTGAGTCGATACATTTGGCCCCTGTCATTGCCAGAGACCCACAGACACCTCTAATTTGGGGGTCACGGGTCCACCTGGCCTCCTGTTCAGGTATCCTAGAAGATACCTCTGTGAATCTCTACGGAGCCAGTGGTATGAGGCCCAGACCTCTGCAGCCCTGGGGGCTGGGCAGCTGGAAGGATACAGTCTTCTCAGGACGACAGACGTGGACTGCTTCTATGAAAAACACCTCAGACCACCCCTGCCCTTTTTGGATTGGAAACTTCTCTGGGAAACGTCTGGGTCACGTCATTCCCAGGCTCCAAATCACCCCACCCCTGAGAACCCTCCTTTCTCTCCTTGACCCATGATACCTCCGGGCTCCCCCCAGGCATCTCAGACAGGGCTGAACAAGGACAGAGCTTGCAATGTCCACCCAAGTGAGGAAACCCATGGCTCAGCTCCTTGGAGCCGTGGAAAAGGAGCCTTGTCCCCTAGAGCTGCCCGGGCCCCCTTTCCCCCAGGGGCAAGGTAAGCACTGGGTTCTCATAGGCTCAGCCCAGCCCAGCCCTGGGGCTGCAGGACAATGAGAAGTCTGGGGAAGAAGGTGTGGGAGAGGTGCCGTGGTGGGCCAGTCCCCATGGCTCTCCATCTCGAAAGCTTGGCCTGTCCTCTAAGAGACCCCTCGTGTATCATGCTTCCCACCCCGAGATGGGGAGGTGGGAGCCATGCCATAGCTGACTTTCCTCCCCAGGTGCTACTTGGGGGCAGTTTAATTAGCTCTTAAGAAAGGCCAAGCCCTCCTACTTTACCTGGGAGCTGTTTACTGAGACCTGGAAGAGACACAATGAGCATCAATGTTCTCGCCAACAAATGACTGGCCCTGGGGGACTTATTTCCTCCCATCCAACATGGTATCCTTCAGTTGCCCAGGGGAAAGTGAAAAAGAGGTGATGGGACTCAAGGGAGGCTTAAGGCTGCCGCAGTGCTGGGGGGGTGGGGGGGGGTGGCTGGATGCAAAAGCCCAGGGCTCTGGGAGTCTGGTCCAAGCCCTGCCCTTCGCCTGCTGCTTGGGGTTCCTGGAGAGTTTTTCATTTTCCAGAGCTGGTAGAATCCAGCCAAAAGGGGACCTGGAGTCTTCGTTTACCTTCCTCCTGATTCAAGTGTCCCCAGCACCCGTCGAGCTCCCTAGGTTTTCTTTCAACTGAGATGCTATCGGGAAAGACCAACTATTTCTCAAAGCCATATAAAAAGTATTTGTTAAAACTGTTTTTTGTTTTTGTTTTTTTGGCCACAGAAAAACAGGGCAGAAGACCAGGGTATGCAAGGCTGGCACAACCATTTTCCGGTCATCTGGTTGCAGAAAGAGAAATTTGATTGTATTGATACTTCTTATGCATTTCAGGAGCAAATGACATAACACGGTCTTTTGTAAAGAAAATTGATTCCATATGAAGCCCGTCCTGACAGTTTCACCTCCTCAAGTGGCATTTCGGGAAGTCCTTGCCTGGCCAGCTTTTTTATGTGACATTTAACCATCCCACTCCACGCCCCAATTATTAGTATGAGAACAACTTTAACCAAAGTTTAAAGGATTCAAACAGCTTGCTCTCCTTGGTAAATTTTCTCTATTCTTTTTTTTTTGCGGGGGTGGGCCATGTCACGGCATGTGGGATCTTAATTCCCTGACCAGCGATCGAACCCATGCCCCCTGCAGTGGAAGCACGGAGTCCGAACCACTGGACCACAAGGGAAGTCCCAACTTTCTCTCTTCTATTTGGTAACTCCGACATCATCTGTGCTGCATAGTTTATAGATTTTGAGAAATTAGCATTAACTTTCTCCTAGATGAGGCTTTTGCCATGCAATATTTTTTGGAATGACACAGGGCAAATTTATTTTCTTAAAGTTATATTCTAGCTTATGTAGTATTCCAGAGTTAAAAATCTAATATAGTTCTTTCACGCAAGATACACCATAATTAACTAAATGTTTCACTTTCATAAGCAGTATGTTTTTCATTTCTCATATAGTAGTCTCTATAGAATTCATTCTTTAGTTGTTTTTATTGAGTTTGGGACTCTTCGAGAAACTTTTAGGTTGATGACTCTCCAAATGCAGGCTGCAAGAATATTTTCTTTTTTTCCTTCCAGTTTTATTGAGATATAACTGACATACAGCACTGTATAAATTTAAGGTGTACAGCATAATGGTTTGACTGACATACATCATGAAATGATTATCATAACACATTTAATATCATAAATTATTATAACATCCTTCATCTCATATGAATACAAAATTAAAGAAATAGAAAAACATTTTTTCCTTATGATGAAAACTCTTAGGATTTACTGCAAGAATATTTTCAAATTCTTCTCCAACTGCATCCTGGGGAGGTGGGGAGGTCTGGGGTTTCACCCTGGGCTGTGGGAGGCCAAGAGTGTGAGGATTGTGCTATATAACAGGAAGGTGATGCTGTCGTCTGTCACTGTCACTGGCTCAGGCCAAGTTAGCTTGTATCCTGGCTCTGACCCCTCCAAGTGTCTCTCTTGAATGACCTGCCATCTTGTCTTCTGCTCAGGACTCTCGGTAAGGAAGGATTAGGAAACCTGGACTGTGGCCTTGGGGAGGGAGAGGAGGTCATGAGCCAGCTATGAAGTAATGGAGCTGCAGAGGATGTGTGGTGGTTCAGGGCTGTGCCTGTCTGGGAGTGCATAGCTGAGTGAGTGTGTGAGTATGGGTAGTTCTCTGACTTTAGATCTCTTTACACATTATTTGTGTGATTTGACACGTACCTGTGTCTTTAGGTGTGAGTGAGTCTGTGTGTGTGTCTGTGGGAGTATAAGCACGTGTGGGTGTCCTTGGGTGTGTGTGTGCACGTGTGCGTGTGTGTGTTTGTGCCTCTGTCTACGTGTATCTTTGGATGAGTTTGTGTGTGAGTGTTTCTAAGTTAGGGCATGTCTCTGGGTGTATATTTGTTTGTGTGGACATGTCTACATACCTGTGTGTCTCTGGGTGGGTGTGTGCAGTTCTGGTTGTGAGCCTGTGAAGGTCTGAGGAAAGATGGCGACACACAGCACAATTATTCTGGACCCTGGGGCAGATTAATTGGGCAAACCCCCTCTATGGCAAGGTGGTCTGTTACTCCTTTGAGGCCCCACCAGGAGTCGGTTCAGAAAGAAAGAATTCCTGATGGAGAAAATGAACAGACGTGTGGAATCCCGTCGTCTTTCACTGCCTGGGCCCCTTGTCCAGACTAGAGGCTGGGCTGGGCCGGGGGTGGCTGCTGGGCCCAAGACCACACACTCTAGTTCCTGAGACTGGTCTGCTTCGTGTAACCTGAAGCCCCTTGTCTGATATGTTCCAGACGTTCCCACATGCTGGCAGCAAACACAGCCCGAGGTAACACAGCCCCTTTGTCTGACCGTGGCACCGGGAGCCTCTTCTTGGAAATGTGGTCACTGTGGTATTGAAACCAGGGTGCCTGCCAGCCGTGTCTGAGGGAGAGAGGAAAATACTCACGCCACCCCCAGGTGTTTGCTCTGAGGCCCAGTGACTCTGCATGAAGGACCCTGTGTGTGCTCATGTGTCCAGGTTGGAGGAACCCATGTGCATCTCGGGAGCCAAAGAGGATCAGGGCGTCCCAGGCACAGTCAGTGGAAGAAAAGACCCTGGGCCAAAGCCCAACAGACGATGTCCTTCCCCGGGAGATGGACTCAGGGAAAGGAACCCTCAGATTGGTGAGAGGGGCCAGTCCCCAAAGCTCCCTCACTGACCTGCTGTGGCAGCTCATCCACTCAAAGGCCAGTGTCCCAGGAACCCCCAGAGCCCTGGGCCACCAGGACAGTTGGCCACCCGAACCCCCAGGTAGCAAACTAGTGTCTCCTGGGGGGAAGCTGCCTCTTGCCCAAGAAGTGACTCAGGCCCCTGACGGTGGGGTGTAGGGCCCAGGGACCGGCGCGAATCTGAAGGTTTTGCTCACCACCCTTGGACCGGCCAAGGCTGGATTTTCCCGCTGCGTCCAGCCGTGTGCTCTTCCCTGGCACCAAGAGCTCAGGGTGGAGGCTTTCAGTAGAGATTTGCGCTGTTAACAGCCATTGGTCACCTCACATTTGGCTTCCAGAATTAACCTCCCTGAGGTCCTGGGGCAGAAAGAGCCAACAGATCCAGGGGATTGAGCGTGTGGCTGGGGACCCATAAATGTTCAATTCAAGCACATTCCATTGCCGCTGCAGAGAGAGGGGCAGAGAGGTCCTGGCCCTCGTGCAAACTGAGGTCGTGTGATTGCAGAACCAGAGCTGGGTTGGAAGCCGCCAGGTTCTGTGGTATGAGGAGGGCCTAAGTCAGCCTTTTGTGTTAACGGTGCAAAGGAGAAACAGCAGGGCAGGGAGGGGGCCCCCAAGCAGCATGAGTTTGAGGGCCGGTGCCCCATGGAGACAATCGAGCTGTTAGCTCCCAAAGGGAGCTTTTATAAGGTGGACAAGGAAAGCACCTGGCCCCAGGGGACAATCTGAGCAGCCAAAGTGGGTGGGGGTGAGAAGGGCTGACCTCTGGGGTGGCTGTAGGTGTGACCTCAGAAACCTAAGTCAGGGACTTCTGAAGCCAAGCTCTGGTAAGGAGGGGCTTGCCCCCCACTGCCCCCTTCCTGCAGGCTTTTGTGCCCCAATACCTTAGAGCCTGGCATCACCCCTCCTCCTGCTGCCATAGCCTCCCCTACTCAGGCCTCCTTTGCTCTGCCAAAGGGACCCCCAGGAGCCAGCACCTGGTTTGGAGCGTGGGGTACGTACCAGCCACCAGGTGCAGTTGCTCCTCCTGAATGAGGCTGTCTGTGCCTGGCCACCTGGAAAGGAAGGACCCTGCAGGGAAAGATGCCCTGCGTCCATCAAGTCCAGACACCCCTTTCCAATGATGGCTTGGAGAGCCTGGAGGGACCCCAGAGTGGACACAGAGGAGCGTGTTACCCCCTGTGGCCTGATCCCAAGGAGGGGCAGCCACCAGGTGACACAGGTCAGACCCCCAGATGGATGGATGAGAACTGGCTGTAGGGATGGGGGCTTCCTGGAGCACTGGCGGGCCCACCAGGCTCTCCCTGAGCCCAGGAGGTGCCCAACTCACGAAGCTCCAAGAGGCCCAGGGGCCTGCTGGCAGGGGCACCAGGCTTCTGGGATGGTTTGCACGATGGCCCAAAGGAGGAGAGATGACGAGAGGAGGTAACTGGGTGGGAAAGATGTAGGGACAGGTGAGCAGGTTGCCCAGATGGCTGGAGGCCAGAGGGGGGCCAGAAGAGGGATTCAGGACAAACGAGGAGTGAGGAGCAGGGAGGGAGGCCAGGCAGCAAGGGAAGAGGGCGGGGAGAGGGGGACTGGCGGGGGCGAGGGGGACTGGCGGGGGGAGGGGGACTGGCGGGGGAGGGGGAGCAGGGGACTCCAGGGGATCAGTGGAGGCAGTGGGCCTTGCAGGCTCCAAAGTTAGGAGAGGGCCTGCTGCTGAGAGCTGGGAGCCTGGCTGGGTGAGGGGGAGAAGGAGGGCCAGGCCGAGGGCCGAGAGCAGGGGCCTGCAGCAGGCAGGAGTAGAGGGGAGCAGGTAAGGGGGAAGAGGCAAGGGAAGGCGCAGGGGAAGGCGACGGGCTGGGGACAGCCGAATAACATTAGGGCTGCTTTTTCTTCATTGTTTCCAATGAACAAGGTAAGAGTCTGACCCTGGACTTCTGTCTGCCTCTGTTTCCCCAGACCTTAGGATCAGATAATTCTAGACAGAGAAGAGAGTAAGAGAGTAAGATGAGAGTAAGATGACCGTAGGCCGTGCTTGCAGCACAGCTGTGCCCATAGTAGAGATGAGGAAACCGAGGCCTGGAAGGAGACCATCAGAGGCAGCGTTTGGACTCGAACAAAGTGTGCTTTTTTTTTTTGCCGGAGGCTGGGAAGTGATGGGATCAGGGAATGGGATGAGGAGTCCTGGACCAGGATGGAGGGTGGGCCTAAGCAAGAGATCCAGGCTGCAGATGCATCTGGGCTGGAAGACGTGGACCTGGAGACCTTCGGCCCCACGTGGAGACTGTCCTTGTGATTAACACTGTCTTGAGTTCAGAACTTTGAGAATGTTGTTTAATCTGAGGCCTCTGTGCTTTCATCTTATAAATATTCATACCCATGTTCTTTTCATTTAGAAGAGGTGCAGATCCAATTATTTTAATGAACACTGAAAACTTTCCTTCCGTAATAGCTTTCCCTTCGTATAACACTATGTGTGTTATGTAACAGAAGTTAATGTTCCTTTACAGAAATCTCTGTAAAGATCATATCATACATAAATTAAGGTTTCTGGTCACCTTAGATTATAGAACAGGTATCCATCCAATTTGTAATTGTCTACCTTCAAAGCCAATAAGCAGGGAATGAAGTTTTGTTCTTGTAACATCCCCTAACATTTTTCTATGCCCTACGGACACCCCTCATAAACAGCGGTGACAACTTGATGGGGCAGGTTCCCCGCGGAGACAGGTGAGGTGGGCTAGAGTTGGGAGGTGAGTTTCTCTAAGCAACAGAAACACTTTGCGGAAGTTGGTTGGGTGCAGACCACGCCGTTGTGAGGACAAGGGGTCTGAGGTTCATGCCCGATGAGCCAGGATTTCTCTGTGACGTTGGAGGCAAAGGCATCCGTGGATGGTGGGGGTCCTGGGGAGGGCTGAAGGAGATATGGGAGAGGCTGGGGATATGGTGCGAGTCTGATCTCGCACCAGGAAGGGGTACTGGTGCTCCAAGACCCCCGTTTAGAGTGGCTCCCTTTGCCTCTTGGAGCGCTTTCCGCTGGCTCAGTGGCCTGGGGGTGGAGTGCAGCAGGGGTGGGGACTGACCCGGGCTGGGGATGAACTGGGCAGTGGAGAGGCAGGGGGTGCAGCGGGTGGAGGGAGGGCTCGAGGGAGAGGGGAGCTTTCAGGGGTTGTGGGGTTGGGGGCGCCCAGGGGCAGGAGGCGTGAAGAGGAGTAGGTCACACTGTGAGAGCAGCACGTGGAAATTAAAAGGCGGTGAGGGTAGCAGTTACCTTGGGGCCTCTGGAGTCAGGCAGGTGTGGTTTGCGCTGCAGCTCAGCTTCTTAATAACTGGGTCATCTTGGGTGCGCTGTTTAACCTCTCGTGTCTCTGTTTCCGCACCCATGAATTGGAGGTGCTCACGGGCCCTGCCTCGTGGGGCTTTGCGAGGATGCCGTGAGGTGGTGCAGGTGTGCACTGAGCGCCAGGCCCAGCAGGTACAAACCTGGACTCGCGGCTTGATGACCAGGTCCAGCTGTGCTCCTGGCGCACACGTGGGCCCGTGACTCGACCTTGCTGCACCTCAGTCTCCTCGTCTGTAAATGAGGCTAATGATAGGATACGCCTCACGGTTTGTTTGGAGAATGAACCGATTTTATTTATAAGGGCGTAGCCCCCGGACTGACCCTCGGGACTGCCTGTGTAAACGGTGGACGATGCCGTCCTGGCATTGCTGAGGTCTCCTGGGGTGGGGGGGTGTCCAGGGATGGGGACTGAGCTTCGAGCGGGGAGTGACTGGGAAGATACTTGATGACAATAAAGAGCAGACGTGGAAGCACCACAGCTGCGGGCAACAGGCTCTGGGGACAAAGCGTTTTTGAATGAAAATAGGAGGGGTGGCTTCACTCTTAGAGGGACCTGTCAGGCCCTTGGTATTGGAGAAGCTTTTTGAATCCTCCAACTCAGGATTAAAAATTTTTTTAATCAAAATGAATTCAAAGATTTCCAGGAAGGAAATGAACACCATGCTGACTCCAGCTGTAGAGGGGTGAAGATGTATTCGTTATTAAGCACTGCAAGACAATTCATGGGAACAAAAGGACATACCATTATACCCTAACTGACAATTTTCATGCAGCAAAGATAAAAATGTGTGTCAGTGGGGGAGGGTTGGGAAAGAATGAAGTGAGGAGAAAACACTCACAAAAAATAAGTAGGACAGATATTTAGTAACTAAAGCGTGAAAGAGATTGGTACACTCCCATTGGACACGGGGGCTAAGGACAGAGCGCACTTTATGCAACAGGAAATACGCAGAGTAGCGTATTCCAAAGGGTCCACCAGTCCCCCACGCCATCATGTCCCCGGGAAACGCAGAGGGTAACTGGGAGCTGTGACCTCCGGCCGGTGTCATGGAGCCCCGGAGGCCAGAGGTGAGAAGCCCCCAGGGCCCCGGCAGGAGGGGGACTGGGGCCCTGGGTGCCAAGCTGGAGGCGGAAAGGCCAGGAAGCTCCCTCCATGGCTCAGCCCAGGACGCTCTCCCCCTTGAGGGCCAGACCCCCGAGGGGCCTTGGAGAACCTGGACAAGAAAGCTGGGGGTGGTAACTTGAGGCATCTGCATTCAGATGCTTCCTCGAAGTGCTGGTCCTGCTTACACATAAATCACAGAACCCTTCCTCCCTTGTGGAGGGGAAGCTTTGGATGCCCATCTTTTCTAGAGCCCTGTGGTCTTTACACCCTTCATGGTGAAGGGCCCCTCTGATGCTGCGGAATTTCGGCGTCTGCCTTGGAGTCCACCTTGTCTGAGTCCTGCACCCTCAGGGGACTCCAGATCACATTAGGGCCAAAAGCAGCAACAGGGAGGACAGTGGTGGGGGGCAGGAGCTCTGAAGAAATGGCCAGAGTCATGACAGGAACCGAAGGGAAAGCCCACACCCAGGTATCTGAGCACCCAGAACTTTCTGCCTTAACCTTGCACTACATTTCTAGCGAGAGCCGGAAGGGGCGTGTGGGAGGGGAATGGGTGAATCCTAAAGGGCTGCTGTGCCCTAGTAGGTTCTACTCGCTAGGAAGCGTCTAGACCTCGATGCTGTCAGCTACCCACGTGCCCACTTTCAGGGAGGCTGCATGCTGTCGGTCTCTGTGGGTGCCACTAGGGTTCAGCTGACTTGCCAACAACTAGGGGGCCTGGTGGGGTGGTCCTCAGGGACTTGGTTCAGACCCCCCGGAAAGGGCCTCATTTGTGCTCCAGTGGACTGAGTTAGGCAGGTTAAATGCACAGGCTGGGTTTAGGGACAGATCTGTGGCAGAGCCTGGAGGGGTGGCACCGAGGGTGCCTCCCTGCCTTTCCGTGCTCAGTTTCTCCTGCCCTCCCCTCTCTGTCCAGGCTGCCTCACGTCTGGGACCCCATCCCCTTCTATCAGGAAGGTTTCATTCTCCACGTTGCTGCTTTCCTTTTCTCCTAAGAGACCCTTGAGGCAGACATAACGTCAATGGGGCCGAGGGGTCTCAGCATTGTGAAGTACCAGACACTTGCTGGTGCTCTGAGCCCTGCGGTCATGCCGACTCCTAAAAGCAGTGTTCTGAGGCAGGTCCTGCTGTCTGTCTTGAGCACCACTGCCTGGTAAGGAGTTTGTTGATTGAATGAATGTCTGACCCCCAATTTACAGAAGTTAGGCAACGAGCCAAATTTACAGAACGGCTGCATGGGAAGCGGTTACTGAGCCCGGCCCGCCTGAGGCTCTCTCCGGAATCAGGCTGCCTCTGATGACAACGACCCTTCCCTCAAACCACCCGACACCCCCTTCCCTTCCTGATTCCTTCCTGTTACTGCTGTTGCCCTCACCCCACACTGACCCTGCCCCCCGAGTGGTTCTGTCCTGTGTCCAATTCTTGAACTGCCCCAGCCCACGGTTGCTGGTCCTGATTTGGCTGGGTGTGAGAAGAAAAGCTCTGGACTATGTCAGAGCATTCTGTTTGATTGGACAGCTTCCTGTATGACATTCTGATCCAGTGCATATGTTCCCTGGGGCCCCTGAGCACCCCTGCCCCTGCTGCTGTCTGGCCAGCCCTCCAGCCCTTCGACTCTGCAGAGAAACCCCCAGATCCCCCCAAACGCCACGCTCCTCCCTCCTCGTGACTGCCCTTGGCTGTCCTCTGTGCCTCTAGAATCCTCCTTCCCCACCTTGTCCCTCCCCCTGTTCCCTGAGTAGCTCCTCTGGGCGGGGTTGGGAGGCATCCTACGTGACTGTGACCCAGCACTTACAGCCGGCAATGCACACCACTCCCCCCCGCCTCCCACCCCCACAGAGGTGGGCAGCTCTGGATGGAGCTGGATGGAGAAGCCAGAGCCATGGGTTGGCCCTGGGCAAGTCCCTGGTCTGCCCCTAACGAGCCAGCGCGCTCTGAGCCTCCCTGAACCACTTTCCCCTGCCAGGGGCCCACTCCCTTGTTGAGGGTCGTTAGCAAATGTCTTCAAGAAAGGGAGGTGGAAGATGACTTGTGTTTGCATTAAAAGGGAGAAAATAAGGACCCACATATGTGTACATGCTTGTATAGAAACTGATAGAAGCTGCAGTCAGCGGCACCCTGAGGGTAGGTGGGTGCTGGGCACAGACGTTTTACTGTATGTTTACGTGTGTATTTGGATCACGTGTTTGCGTTCCAAATTTAAAATAAAAAGCAACAGTAGTAAAACACAGAAATATCCATTAACAACAACAAAAAAAGATAGCCAGAACGGGAGGTGGGTAAGGCTCCCTTTGAGGAGGGCCTGAGCTGTGAGTCCTTCTCTGCGGGCCCCTCGAGGCTGACCCCTTCCCGGAGCTCCCACGCCGCAGGCCCTGGACACCTGCCCATCACCTCCCTGCTGCTTTCCCCACGGGCTCCTGGCCTCCTGCAGCTTCACCCAGGGTGCCCTGGCCTGGCCGCCTCACCTCGGCTTAGATTGGGCCAGGGGCCTGGGGTGGCCTCGCTTGGAGAAGGACTGCCCGCTGCCCCGCCTCGAGCCCAGGCCGGCTTGGGTTCCGTGGCCCAGGGCAGTGAGTGAACTTGGTTCTACCCATAGCACAAGCATGAGTGTGATTGGATCGGAGATGGTGAGAACTTAAAGGGTTCTGTCAAGCTCTTCACCGAATGACGAGGAACCCGTGCTCTGGAGGGCCAGATGACTTGCCCAGAGACAAAGTTTGCTGGGATAAATTCCCCCGACCCACTTTGGAGAGCTTCTATTCCTGTAGATGCCTGAAAGCCCCGGCGGGCCAGGCCTGTGGAAACGGCCCGCGCCTCAGTCTTTCGTGGGCTCTCCAGTCCCTCCCGGGCAGGGAGCGGAACCTGCCCGGCTGCCTTTCCGCCCACACTTTTCTGAATGTCTGGAATCTGCACGGGTTCTTGCTGAGAGCCACCTGGGGCCCATGGGTGAGTCTTGGTTCTTCCTGCCCTGGAGCTGGGCCACCCCGGGGAAATCTCTGCTCACAGGGCCCTTGGGAGTGGTGCAGCCCAAGGCTGACCCAAATCCCTGTGGAGGCCAGGCGCAGAGAAGCTAGGGCCAAGGAGCAACATGGCGGGCACGCCCTGCTGACCGTCCCTGAGGACACGCAGGCAGGGGCTGAGGTCTCCTAGGCTGGACCTTCCCAACCCACAAGTCCTGAAATATGAAGGTGTCCAGCACCACCTTCTTTTCTGTGGGCAGTAGTTCTGAATCCTAAACCCCAGAAGCGCTGGAAGCCGTGACAGCCCTTTTCAGATGCTGGCTGTCTCTGTGTGATGCCAAGCTCAGAATGTCTGCTGCGTGAGATGGTTCCTCCTCTTCCAGAGGCTTCTCACACCTCGGCTCAGGCAGTGCCTCTTGGCATTTTTTTTTGGGAAGCTGAGTGAGTGTGCAGACCCTCTGAGAGGGCACAAGAAACTAGAGCCTCTTCCTGGCAACGTGTCCGCCACCCCAGGCCGCATTCTAGCTGCACTTAGAGAGGAGGGAATCCCACGGAGCCCCTCTCCTGACCCAGGAGAAGAAGCCCCTTGGCCAGACACGGCTGCTGCGGAGCCGCTTGAAGAGCATCTGGTCCCACCCCCGCATTTCACAGACGAGGAAGCTGAGCCCCAGAGGGAAGTGACTCTCGCCAGAGCAGGCTGGTGACCAAGCTGGGAGGAGAAATGACATCTCACAACTCCATCGGCTGCACTGGACCCCCTACAGGTAATAGCCCCTGGGCCGCTCAGAGAACCCGACACACAGAACCACACACTGACCTTGCTCTCTGGGACTGCGGGCGACTTTCCTGAGGTCAACCGGGCCTTCGGGTCCTGGGCTCTGTCCACACCTGCCGCGATTCAGCGGGCCTTCCCCAGACGGCAGGGGTAGTGGCAGCCCCTGGCAGCCTCCGTGACAGCGGCAGTGGCAGCAGAGGGCTGGTTTGTCCCTGACTGCAGGTGACATTTTCTATGAACCCTCAGCTTCCTCCTGATTTGACTCAGGGTGGCAGCATCTTGCCTGCGTGGGGAAACCTCGCTGTAGGCAGTGCAGGAGTCTTCCCCTTGGGAGCTCGGCTTGCGTGCCACCACCCTGCACTGCCCTGGCTGCCTGCTGCCCTGGAATCTGGCCAGGAAAGCACAAAGAGCCCAAGATTACAAACTCCAGGAATCACCCTGCAGCCCCTGAGTGGGGCGCTCGTGGCAGGCTAGAGCCATGCTTGGGAGTCCAGGCCAGCCACTCGCCAGCTGTGTAACTTCCCTGGCCTCAGTGTACCTCTCTGGGGTATGGGAGCATTAATAGTTTCTTCCTCATGGGGCTCTGGAGAGCAGTAAGTGATGGAAGTGCTTGTTCCCCTTCCCCACCCCAGTTAGCACCCAGCAAGCTTTAGATACCGTTATGTCTTATAACTAGATTATCCTCGAACCCTCGAAGAGGCTGGGAGGGAAGATACAGCAGCATGGAGAACCCTGAGGAGTCCAGATCTTTCTTAAGAGTGGAGGTGGAGAGTGGGAAGTCAGGAAATGTCTGCAGGACTGGCCTGGGCTGGGCTTTGCGCTCTCGGGGCGGTGGAGCTGGGGCAGAGATGTGCACAGTGCAGCTCAGGGCTCCGTGGAAGGCTTGGTGCTCTCAGGTCTGGCTGGCTGTCTCAGTTCCACGGGGAACGCCTGTCACCCTGGAGCTGCCCCAGACCAGGTCGTTAATTCAGTCCCTCTTTCATTTAATAAGTCCTTTTTTTTTTTTTTTTTTGCGGTACGCGGGCCTCTCCCGATGCGGAGCACAGGCTCCTGACGCGCAGGCTCAGCGGCCGTGGCTCACGGGGCCGAGCCACTCCGCGGCATGTGGGATCCTCCCAGACCGGGGCACGAACCCGCGTCCCCTGCATCGGCAGGCGGACTCTCAACCACTGCACCACCAGGGAAGCCCTAATAAGTCCTTTTTGACGGACTGTTATATCACCTTCCCGGAGTTGCTTGAGGATGACAGGACACTCACCCCAATGGCACGCAGATGCTGTTAACAGCCCCACCCGGCCACAGCAGGGACATCATATCAGATGATACGGTGGATCAGGGAAGTGGACTGGAGGAAGGGATGGGGTTTTTAGGAGGGGAGGTAAGTCTGAGTGTATCAGACTCTGCTGGGCGGTGCCAGGCACTGAAAGGAGTGAGGAAGGGGGTGCTGGGAGTTCCTGGATATACCGGGTCCTCTTGCTGATGATGCCGGTGGGGATGGGGTGAAGGAAAGATGGAGAGACACAGAATGTGAGTTCCAGGGAGGCCCCTCACTACCTGTTTGATCTTGGGTAGACTCTTTAACTTCTGTGAGCCCCACTGTCTTCATCTGTAAAGTGGGCATAATTATAACAGCATCCCAGGAATGTACCAAGTTCTCTCCTTAGAGCACTTAGCACAGAGGGGCCATATCTCAAGTCCCTGAGCTGGCCCCTGCACTCCCCCAGCTTCACTTCACCCCCACCAAGCTCAGGGTACAGCTACAACAAAATTCTGAACTCCCGGAGATTCTGTCTATGTGCCCCATGCCCCCGTGTCCTGTTCTTTCTTAATCGTGCCCCAGAAGCCCAGCTCACACTGCAGTACTAGTAACAGATAACTGCATCCAAGTAAACATTTATATTCTAACTGTGGCATTCACCACTGCGCCCCCAGAGGAGACTGGGATTTCAGGCAAGGAACTTGGTCCTGCGGAATGTTCCTCTTCAAACGACGTCCCTCAGGCTGTACCAGCTCTGCTCAGCCCCAGGCTGGGACTCCCATCTCTGAGTTGGCTCCCACCAGAGTGCTCCCTGAGGATGAGGGATTCGGCAGCACAAGAGAAGCATCTTCTGGGCTTCCCTGGTGGCGCAGTGGTTGGGAGTATGCCTGCCGATGCAGGCGATGTGGGTTCGTGCCCCAGTCCGGGAAGATCCCACATGCCGCAGAGCGGCTGGGCCCGTGAGCCATGGCCGCTGAGCCTGCGTGTCCGAGCCTGTGCTCTGCAAAGGGAGAGGCCACAAGAGTGAGAGGTCCGCATACCGCAAAAAAAAAAAAAAAAAAAAAAAAGAGAGAGAGAAGCATCTTCTTAGCCTGCAAACCACCTAAGGTTGCATTTTTCCCGTTGCTGGTGTTTTCTGGAAAATCCAGGACTTTCCAGGAAGGAAGTCTGGCTTGGTCTGAGCCACAGCTGCGTTTAGATGCCCCCGCTGTACACACACGGGATCAGGGCTGCCCCAAGTGGGATGCTGGGTCCTTGAAGATGTGGGCAGACTGGGCCCTGACAGCTGCAGGAATCACAGCCCAGAATGGGGCCGAGTTGGCAGTAAGAGAGCCCCTTGGTGAGGCCACGGGCTCCAGGACCCCAGGGTTGGGCAGTGCTGTTTGGATGAGAGAACCCAGACAGAGGCCCCACAGCCAGAGAGAGCCAGGAGCAGAACAGGGGCCTCTGGACTCCCAGCCCAGTCCTTTATCCTGTACGAGATGTTTTCTCTCCTTTTCACTAAACATTAGAAAACGATATATTGACAGAATATTCTATTTCAGGGTTTAAAAAGAAAACCTGTCATATACGTGAATTTTCTTGACAACATTCTGAATAAACAGATATTCTGCCTTTGCTTGCATACCTCTGGGGACAGAGAGCTCATTACATGGCCGTTTGGTCTGCTTTCCGACTTCTGGTAGCAAGATAGATCTGCTTTTTACAGCACCTGGAAACCGTTTCTTTTGTGGCCCTGTGGAGTCACACAGTGGAGCTTGTCTTGAGCCTTGGAGACGCTGATATGTCTATTCTTTTATAGATTATGAACAACCCTAGTCCTTCCTTTACATTCCCAGTCCCTCCACATGTAGCCCCTGCAGACATACAGCCTCTGGTGCCTGGGTGATCAGAGCAGCGCAAGGGCCACTTGTCACAGGTCCGCCACGCTCCTCTTCTAGATTTTCCGAGTGTAGCCGGGGTTCACCTCGTTTCTCACTGTCTTCCTGTTTACGAGACTACCTAGGAATTATTTTCCTTTCAGCGGTGACTGCATCTGTGTTTTATATATAAATATTTGTTCCTTTCCAATATTTCAGTAATGTACTTCTGATTTTATCTTGGACACATTACTTAAGAGACTGCTTAAGAGAATGCATAAAAATGCTTATTCTATATTATTACTATCACGGTGTTGCAGCAAATGCTGTGGTGTCTTATTTGCTGCAGCAAATGGATCTGAGAACAGAAGAGTGGAATTGCCATTGCCTTGGAGTCCTTGGCTGGGCCCAGGAATGGGATGAGTTTGTTGAAAGACACTTGTCCTCTCCCCAAGAGCGTGTATTCCGTTGATTTATGACGTAGTTCTCACTAATCTGCTAGTTCTGCCTTATTTACTGGGCTCTAAACAGCTCTGCCTACTTGATCTGTGATATTCTAAGAGGGGAGCATTAAGGTCTCTACGTACAATTCTATTTCTATTTCTACTTTGTTTTGCATTTCTGCTTGTTCCCATCATGGATTTCTTGGCTATGCTCATTGGAACATAAATTTTACATATTAATTGTTTATTATAACATTTACCTTGTGGGGTTTCTGTGTTACTCTCTCAGTTCTTTTTACTAAAAAAAATTACTTTGTCGTCTTTCCTTCTTTCCTAGCGTTCTGTGTGCCTGGCGGTCGGCAGATTATCTTATCATTTTACTCTATCTATGCCTTTGTGTTTTTTTGTATGTTTCTTATTGGCACAAGATGATTGAGTTTTAATATTTTATCGGCTTCCCCCTTTGATAAGAAGTATTATAGCTAATATAATTGTTAGGGAGTATTATAATTTTTATTATAATTGTTACATTTGTCTAAACCTCCATGGGGTTGCCCGTCTGCTTTCTATATTGAGACATTGCAGTTTTTTTTCACTTTCAGTGTCTACTGTGAATTTTCTCTTCCTTTGTCCCTTTAAAATAGACAAGGCAATTTAACCTAAATACCCACGTTAGAAAATAGTTAAATTTTAATGTCTACATTTGTTTCTACGAATAGCTCTCTGAACTTTGTGTTTAAACGTCTTCCCTCCCCTTCACCCACTCTCTGGCGCTCAATGTTCATCTGGCATTTTGAGCCTCTTTCATATTCTTCTTTCCTCCTTATGCACAATTTTCATGATGTGATGGCTGACCTGCGGACTGAGGAAACTTTGCTTTTTATCGGGTATCGGGCTCTTGCGGCTGTTCTCCGGTCGCTTAGGCGGCACCAGCTTCCTCACTTGTCCAATTCTCTGTCACTTCAGGCTTTGTTCCCAAGTCCCTCTGACACTCCATGTTGAAATCTTTGACCTGGCAAGATTTATGCCTCATCAACTGAGCATCTGTTAGTTCAATGCATTCCTTTAAATTCTGTGTAAACCTCCCTTCCGCTCCCACCTTGCCTCAAGCACACACCCAGATGTTGCTTCTTTTAAGGGAAAGTCAAAAGCTGTTCTTATTTTTCTTCTTTTTTCCCCAGCATTTAATGCATTAAACAATTTTTCAATTGTTTTCATATTATCATTAGAAAAATACACACACACACGAAAGAGTGAGATAAAGATAAAAGATTTAAAAATCACCCCCCATCTAACTGTTAGAATGCAACCAACGTTTGGCATTTGGAAACTTTTTCTAGGTTTTATTCCCTCTGCGTGGGTTTTTTAAATCATATTTGAAATCATTCTGAATGTATAATTCTGTAGTTTGTGGGTTTCTTATTTAATGTAGTCAGTATAAACATAACATAGGCAGACAAAAATTTTCCATTGAGTAGAGATTTACCATAGTGAAATTAAGCTCTTGTTGACATTTAAATGCGTGCGTGTATTTTTTGCTATCAGAAAAAAATATTAAAGTGAACATATTTCTGTACACATTTTTCCCTTCTTTTGCATAATTTACTTAAGGTAAATTTTTAGAATCTCTGAATGAAAGACTAATAAGATTTCTAGGGCTTGTAATATAAGTTATCAACGTCCCAAGGTTGGGTACTTCTGTGTATACTCACCAGTATATTGGTGACTGTTTCACGGAACCCTTGACAGCTTCTTTGATTATATAAGCAAAAATTTTATTTCTTAGTAAATCTTATGGGAATTATTTGTGTCCTTTGCCTGTTTATCTATTGTGGGTCTTGATATTACACATTTTTTAATATTCTTCATAGAGAAAGAACATCATTTAACCTATTTGTTGTACTTCCTTTCCTCCAGTATATTATCTGATACTAACTTTTTTTTTTAATTAATTTATTTATTTTTGGCTGTGTTGAGTCTTCGTTTCTGTGCGTGGGCTTTCTCTAGTTGTGGCGAACGGGGGCCACTCTTCATCGCGGTGCGCGGGCTTCTCACTGTCGCGGCCTCTCTTGTTGCGGAGCGCAAGCTCCAGACGCGCAGGCTCAGTAGTTGTGGCTCACGGGTCTAGTTGCTCCGCGGCACGTGGGATCCTCCCAGACCAGGGCTCGAACCCGCGTCCCCTGCATTGGCAGGCAGATTCTCAACCACTGCGCCACCAGGGAAGCCCTGTTAAACTTTTTTAACAAAAATAAATTTCCTAATTTTGTGCAGTCAAACCTGTCCTGTCTGTTTTCTGATTCTTTTGCTTTTCAGCCATTCTAAGTTGACAAAGAGCTTTTCTTTCCCTCCACTGGCTTTTATAAATTGACCACTAATTTTTCATCTAGTTTTTCTATGGTTTGATTTTTTTGAAATTTAATTTATTAATGAATTTGGAATTTCTTTTGCTACTTGGTGTGAGATGAGGATCTAAAAGTTGTTTTTACCCCCGAATTGTTCACTGATAGTCTCAACATCATTTACTGACTAAGATTTCCATTTGCATTCTTGATTCAGGGGAATACCTCATTTCTTCTTCTGGGTTCTGTTAATTGTCTAGCACATTATTTGGAACTTCTGGGTGTTGACAAGTGTCCAATTTCAACAAGAATGCCTCTTTTTTTTTTTAACCATTAAATGTAAAGTTGGCTATTAAAGTGAACAGGTTACTCTTTATCAGGTGTTGTAAGAAGTATCCTATTCCTTCATTTAAATGACTTTTGTGGAAAAACTATCATACAATGAGATGGCTTTTCGTTTTTGCCGTGATGACGTAACGCACAGTATCAACAAATTTCCTGACATTGAAAAGGCCTTACATTTCTATGGTAAATCTGACTTGGTAAAACGATGATTTATAATTTTAATATACTGAGTTCTATTTGGTAATATTGTAACTCAGATGTTTGCATCTATATTCATACATGCATTTGAGCAATTGTTTTTCTCTTTTGTGCTACATTTGTCAAGTTTTGGTATTTGGGTAAATTAGTTTCATAACAGAAATTCATTATTATTATCTTATGTTCTGAAATTGTTTACAGAGTATGAGAATCATCTCGACCTTGAAATTTAAAATATGCTAGAGCCAAACAAAATTATGTTAGAAACTGTTTATTCTGTGATAACATTCTCAGTTTCATTCATGGTTGTTGATCTAATCAATACTACTTGTGTTAACTCGTATTAATTGTAGTAAATTATGTTTTGCCCCTAAATTTTCAACTACTTCAAGGTTTTCAAATGGATTAGCACACAAGTAGTAAGGTCATTTCTTCTCATTTTTTCTCTCTTCTCTATCTAAGCTTACGTTGCCTTCTTACTTATATTACAATACTGCTTCGGTTTTATGTTTTGGTTTTTTGGCCGCTGGGCATGTGGGATCTTAGCTCCCCGACCAGGGATTGAACCTGCACCCTCTGCATTGGAAAGTGAAGTCTTAACCACTGGACTACCAGGGAAGTCCTCAGTTTCTGCTTTTCTTTTAATGGAAGGTTTTGTTTTTGCTAGGCAGGTAATTCATCTTGACAACTGTTATTGGATACCTGAGAAAAATGTGGATTGCCTATTTATTTAAAATCAAATCTAAGAGCTATTAATTAAATTATATTCATTATACTATTTATATAATTATATATTCTAATTTATACTTTGCCAACTCGATCTGTTCAAATCTATAGTGTATTAAAATCTGACACTACCATACCTTTGCCAATGGCTCTTGAATTTTAACAATCGTACTTTATGTACTTTTATACAACAACCTTCAGTGCACAAGATTCCTATATTTGCCTTTAAGATCTTTCTTTCATTAACATAAAATAAACTTTTTAATCCTGATATGTAGCTTAACTGTTAGTTCTACAGTGCTAGGTATGGATGTTGCCACTCTGACTTTCCTTTTGTTTATATTTGTCCTCTATCTCATCGTGGGTCTTTTTACTTTGAATATTTCTCTGTCATTACGTAAGTGTGTCCTTTATAAGCAACAAAGAGTCGAATTTTATTTTGTAATTGAACTGAAAATGTTGGTTAATTTAAATATTTTGAAATTTTCATATCTATTGCTGTGATTTCTATGCTTAGGTACTTTTTCCCATCCTATTTACTTCTTTGCTATTTTGTCTGATTTCTTTGTTTCCTTTTACCTTTTTTAGTGATTTTGAGGATAAGCATCCTGTTTGTAATAGTCAGTCGTTACTTGAAGGTTTAAAAAAATCGTACAGGGCTTCCCTGGTGGTGCAGTGGTTGAGAGTCCGCCTGCCGATGCAGGGGACACGGGTTCGTGCCCCGGTCTAGGAAGATCCCACGTGCCGCGGAGCGGCTGGGCCCGTGAGCCATGGCCGCTGAGCCTGCGCATCCCGAGCCTGTGCTCCGCAACGGGAGAGGCCACAACAGTGAGAGGCCCGCGTACCGCAAAAAAAAAAAATCGTACGCTTTCTGTAAAATTCACGTTTAAAAAAACAGAACAATGACTTTCTTTTATAAAGTGTATTCTTCATTTTTTTTAAATAAATTTATTTATTTATTTTTGGCTGCTTTGGGCCTTTGTTGCTGCACGCAGGCTTTCTCTTATTGTGGCGAGCAGGGGTTACCCCTTGCTGCGGTGCACGAGCCTCTCATTGTGGCGGCTTCTCTCGTTGCAAAGCCTGGGCTCTACGCTCGCGGGTTTAGTAGTTGTGGCATGCAGGCTCAGTAGCTGTGGCTCGCGGGCTCCAGAGCGCAAGCTCTGTAGTTGTGGTGCACGGGCTTAGTTGCTCTGCAGCATGTGGGATCTTCCCGGCCCAGGGCTCGAACCCGCATCCCCTGCATTGGCAGGCGGATTCCTAACCACTGCGCCACCAGGGAAGCCCCAGAACAATGACTTTTAATTTCCTTTTATGGAGCGTTTGCTCTGCCTGTGTTCCAGTACTCTCCACCACCCCTGCCTCCTTCAACCCAAGAACATCTTCCTTCTTTGTTAATTTATCTGAGGTATTACAGCTTGTCTGTTTTTAAAGACATGGATGATCTCTTTTACTGTTTTTTCTTTTAAATCTTTAACTATATTCATCATAGCTCCATTCTCTTTCCAGTCTCCTGCTTTTAATGCTCAGCTCCAAGCTTTCCCACCTAGATGTTTGCATCCTTTATGGTTAGTATCTCTTGGAGATCTGAAGTTTTGCCTCCTGGAGGCAGTTTTCTCCTGGAAGCCACACATACCTGAGTGTGGCTGTCTATGATCTTCACACCTGAACAGCCACCCAATTGGGCATGGAATTCGTGTTGCTCAAATTTTCTCCCTCAAAACTTTTCTGGTATTAATTATTTTTTCAGAGAGGTTTCCAGGAGACTGGGTTGGTTTGTTCACAGATGTTTGTAAGGTTCTGTATTAATGACATTTAAAGGTATAAGTGGGACATCTGGGAGTGGTTTTCTTTCCAAAAATTTTGCGTGAAACGTGGCTCCTCTAACCCAAGTTCTCATCTTCTCTGTTGTTCATTTCGGTGCAGCCCCACCTCTCAGGCACCAGCTGCTGGTGGTTAACAAAGGTCCTCTCAGGCCCTTCACGTCTATTCGCAGACCTGATTTGCTTGACCCATGACCTTTCCCCATTCATTCTATTTCCTTCCTAGTATGAGGCTGGGAACAGGGCCCTGGTGACTGACAGCCCAGCTGGGGCCATGCTCTAGCTAACGCCTGGGCTCCATGGAAGCACTGGTCCTGGGAGATTCCTGCTACACATGGAACTTCTCCAAGGGGCAACTTGTGCTTAGGGACCCTCCGTCGACCTGGCCCATCATTCTCAGAGCTGCACTGTGGTCTGAGGGCTCTCCCTGTCCACTCCTATCCCTTTCCCTTTATCCTTCACAGGCCTTTCCCCTAGTAAATCTGTCAAGTGTCTAATATTGTCTAAGCATCTGCTTCGCAGCCTCCCACCCACCCACCTTACAGTGCGATCAGTTGATTGCAGTGGGTTCCTGAGTCGACCGGAACAGGAGCTATTGACAGCCCCAGGCAACTGATCAAGGGTGGGGAGGTTGCTGGCTCCTACTACCAAGTAGATTGGTTTTTACTGGCAGCCCATCTTTGAGAAAAAAATGAGTATTTTATCTCTTGCTGCAGCCTGAAGCCTTTTTATCTTATTCCAGTGAAGTTCCTGATCTTTTTATAAAAAAATTGTTTAAAAGATGGTTTCCTTGAACTTTCAGAGGGAATTCAGAGGATTTATTTTTGGAGTTTCTGCGCACTCTACCATTAGCTGGAAGTATTTTTTTCAACCTAATTTCTTTTTGCTAGTCCACAGAGCGCTTTTCTAGCTTCAAAAATTACTGTTTGAAAAGCTCCCATTTGAAATCATTCAGGGGACTTCCCTGGTGGTCCAGTGGTTAAGACTCCTCACTCCCATTGCAGGGGGCCTGAGTTCGATCCCTGGTCAGGGAACTAGATCCCACATGCCACAACTAAGAGCCCGCCGCAACTAAGACCCGGCACAGCCAAGTAAATAAATAAATAAATATTTTTTAAAAATGAAGTAATTCAGCAATTCAAATGTGGCCTTTAGGATCGTCCTGCTGAAGGACACTGATAGCGGAGTTTTGTCTCTTTTCCACACAAACACCTGGTACAATCAATTCAGACAAACCCCAGCGTCCTAGAATGGATGCTTTCCGTCAGGCCATTTTCCTCTGTTTTGCATCGGTTTGTTCAATTCAGCCGTGTTGTGGGCTTGAGTTTGGGTTTATCTCTGAGCATCACTGATTTTTTTCTTGGCCACTTCAGTTCTAATCTTTGAATCATCAGCGATGTGCACTGGGTTCACCCATGGAGTCTGCCTGAGCATGACCCAGCCAAAAACAGATGCCCAAGTTCCTTTTTTTGCAGTCTTGTCGAATCTCTTTAAGCACAAGCTTGTATTTGTTCTTATCTTTGCGGTTCTTGGTTTTCTGCTGTTTCTGATGTTGAAGGTGACTTCTCTGAGCCAAATGAGTCTTCCTCTTTGGTGCTGCAACACCTTTCAGTTGGATCGGATTGGGTTCTTGCCTGTTCTCACCACTTTTCTTTCTTTTTTTTTTTTTGTGGTACGTGGGCCTCTCACTGTCGTGGCCTCTCCCGTTGCGGAGCACAGGCTCCGGACGCGCAGGCTCAGCGGCCATGGCTCACGGGCCCAGCCGCTCCGCAGGGGCACGAACCCGCGTCCCCTGCATCGGCGGGCGGACTCTCAACCACTGCGCTACCAGGGAAGCCCCTTCTCACCATTTTTGAAATTTATCTTGTCGGTTCCAAACTATTCTAGCTATTTTTTGAGATACTCTTGTTTGGATAGTTCGGCATATTTTGTTGGGAGGGGGCAGCCTGCCAGCTTGCAGTTAATTTATTCCAGGCATCCTAGTGTCGGGGCAGGTGCACCTGGGGCGTATGCTGCACACCTTCAGGAGGTGCCGTTCTCACAGGCCACAGGAGTCTGGAGCTTTGGATACGAGCAAATACATTTTCCTAGATGTCTCATGACATAAACCTATAAGAAAAGTTAGCACATAGGAAAATGTAGAATTTTTGGAAAGCCACCAAATCAAATAATGTATATTACATATTTACTATATATAGTGCTCAATGGACGAGAGATAAATGTGCTTTTTTGTTTTGTTTTTTGCTAGCAGTTAGAGGGGGTTTTGGAGTGGCATTCTCTATAGGGTCTTAAAAGTACTCAGCTCCTTCCTTCCCAAGGGCTTGTGACTTCCCTGTCTCTGCTGGCTTCCAGCTTCCATCTGCAGCCACAGCTGCAGCCTTGATCATCTTGTCCCTGAGGCCGGCTCTAATTTTCTACCTGTCCAAAGGCCTTTCTTTGCCTTGAGGAGACCTCAAGCCCTTACTTCATTCCCTCTGGGAATGTTCTTTCTTCCATGTTTCTCCAATTTCTGTCTGGTTTTCTCCTCGGAGAACAAGAGACTTTAACAGCTTCAGACTTTATCCTCCCAACTCCAAATCCCAAAGAAAAAGCCCCAACCCCCTTCCTAGAAACCCAAGCAAGAGTTTCATTGCTTTTCATCGCCTCTGGGTCTATTGTTCATCCCTGGACCTATAAATGGACCAATGACAGTGTCCAGGGGAATGTGATGCACCGATTGCCACCAGCCCTACATGCGGGGGTGGGGTGAGCTCTGTCCAACCTTCGGGGTGGGGGTGGGGTGGAGCAGAGGGGCAACACATAAAGCGGAGCTGGGTCCTGAAAACAGCATTTGAAGCTGTACGATCTGCAGCTCAAGTCAGCCCTGCCCTAGTTTTCATGTTTCCAGTTCTGTGAAATTCACTCTTTGATGAAACCAGTTCATCAAAGGTCCATGAAACCAGGGTCAGGGCTTATGTTGTTGTTACTGCTTTCAACAGAAAGACTTCTGATTGGAAAAAAAGGGACAGTTGCTTGTGCACAATTCTGTTTTTATTAAAGATCAAGGCACACACATGTGTGTGTGTGTACAGAAAGAGTCTGGAATTATATATATACTTTATATATATATATATACCCATACATATATATATATACACACATACACACACATATACGTAAAGTAACGGTGGTTCTATCTGGGCCACAGATTTCGAGGTAATTTTTCTTCCTGTGTTTTCTGATCGTTATTCAAAGAGCATAGATTGCTGTGTGAGAAAGGGGTCATGTTTATGATTCTTGACCAAGTCGTGTGAATCCGTCAGTTCCAGAGGGTAAGAGGAACTTCATCTCATCTACCGTTGACGTTGTAGGAAGGAACATGAGCCAGCGAAACCAGAGTGAGAACTGCTCCTTCCATGACGTGGAGGTGCTGATGAAAACCGTGCAGCTGGCTGTCCACACCCCTACCTTCCTCCTCGGTCTGCTCCTCAATCTGCTCGCCATCCGAGGCTTCAGCTCCTTCCTGAAGAAGAGGTGGCCCTGCTACGCTGCCACCTCCATCTACATGATCAACCTGGCGGTCTTCGACCTGCTGCTGGTGTTCTCTCTCCCATTCAAGATGGCCCTGTCTCACGTGAAGGCTCCCCTTCTTCCCCTCTGTACCCTAGTGGAGTGCCTCTACTTCATCAGCATGTATGGGAGCATCTTCACGATCTGCTACATCAGCCTGGACAGATTCTTGGCCATCCGGTACCCGCTCCTGGTCAGCCACCTCCGGTCCCCCAGGAAGACCTTTGGGATCTGCTTCACCATCTGGGTCCTGGTGTGGGTGGGGAGCACCCCTATCTATAGCTTCCATGGGAAAGTGGAAAACTACACGTGCTTCCACAACATGTCTGACGGCACCTGGAGCGCCAAGGTCTTCTTCCCTCTCGAGGTCTTCGGCTTCCTTCTTCCCATGAGCATCATGGGTTTCTGCTCCTCCAGGAGCATTTGCATTCTGGTCGCCCGTCGGGACCACACCCAGGACTGGGTCCAGCAGAAGGCCTGTATCTGGACCATCGCGGCCAGTCTGGCTGTCTTTGTGGTCTCCTTTCTCCCAGTCCACCTGAGTTTCCTCTTGCAGTTCCTGGTGAGGAATGGCTTTATCGTGGAGTGCAGAGCCAAGCAGAACATCATCTTGTTCCTGCAATTGTCCATGTGTTTCTCCAATATCAACTGCTGCCTGGATGTTTTCTGCTACTACTTTGTCATCAAAGAATTCCGCATGGACATCATGGCCCACCAGCCTTCCAGGGTCCAGCTGGTCCTCCAGAATACCATGACCACCATGGCTAAGGGAAGAAAGCTGAGCTTGGAGGAAGGAAACCTCAGTCTGAATTCCATAGCAGATACCTCTTCCTAGGGCTCTGATATGGGGGGCTGACACATGGCACATTTACTGGTGTGCCGTCCCTCTGATGCTCACTTGAATGACATCTTTGCTCACTGTGACCCCAAACCCTTTCCCCAGCACCCCGACAACTTGATATAAACCACTCAGTGTCTGGGGAGCTCTGAAGAACCTAAGACCCAGGTGAACTCTTGATTTCTAAGCCTAAAAAGCATGAGGTTGGAAGAATTGAGAAAGAGAATGAGACCATCTGAATAAGGCTGTTTCCCAGCTCTCCTCTGTCCTTCTGTTAGGCTAGAAGATTCTGGAAAGGAAGAGAGAGAGGAGTTAAGAGAGAGAATCAAGAGGGTTGGCATGGAGGAGAGATGGAGTGGGAGGGATGGACCAAGCTCCTTTTTGGTTTGTGGATCCCGGCGTGGAGCAGATGTACTTTCTGGTCTCTTCTGGAGCTCTGTTGGCCCATGACCTCACAGAGATGCCAGCGGAATGTGTGACTGGGGAGAGCAAGTATGTGCAGAGAGCCCCGAGTTTTCTATGGGCCTTGGAAAGGCCTGGAAGGCCAGTCACACCTTCCTGTGCCCAGGACAAAGCTGCAGACGGACTGAGGCAGGCTGGTGTGGACCAGGCTTTGTGATGCTGTGGACACTTTGTGAAAATAGTGGGGACAGAGTGGAAAGGCACTGGTGACACCTGAGAGCCACGAGGGGCCAGGGTATACCTGGGAAAGGTAGGAGACAGGCCAAGGGCCGGAATTGGGCAACCCCTCCCGCATTGCCATGGGGGCGTCCACTGCGTGGAGTTTGAGCTCTGGCCCAGGGGGAGGAGAGGCAGTAGAGACAAGCCTGGGAGTGGGAAATTCCTGGACATGACCAGCTTGCTCTCTTGAACAGGATACGATGTTGTTGATTAGGTTTAGTTTCCTTGAGAATGATGAGAAGGAATCACAATTGATTCGGTTCAGCCAGAGGAGAACAAGGTGTTTGTCTTGCCCACCTGAGTCCTGGCTGGGCAGCCGGCCACGGTGGCACCATCCACAGAGATGTCCCCATCCGGTGGCTGGGAGGGAGAAGATGAGGCAGCCAGGAATAGAGGAACCATCTTGACGACACAGGGCTCTTGGCAGTTCCTCGTTGGAAACTGTAAACGATTGAATCATAGTTTGGACTGGGCTTCTCTCATGCTCTAGAGAAGGTGCAGTGGTGGCAGCTGAAAGCCTGCCACTGACTCAGCCTCCGGAGAGTGAAATGGTGATCAGGATAAATTGTGGGGTGGTTTGCAAGACGGAGTGAGTGGGATGAGAAGTAACAAATGAGACAATGTGAACGGGGTCGGGGGGTTACTTTAGGAAGAGAAGCAACCGCCTGTACCTCAGGAGAAGAGGCGTCCACCGCTAAGCGGTGGACGGAAGGGAGGGGTGGCTGTCGGGGGGGAAAGAGGGCGATTTAGATAAAACCCTGAGGAAGGAGGAGGTGAGGTTGGGTAACAGTCTCAGGCTTGAAGCGCTGGGGCTCTGTGAGGGGTTGGGGGTTGGGGTGTGAGACCAGCAGGAAGGATGGAGGGCAGAGCGGCTTCCTGTCTGAGAATCCTCAATTTGACTGAGAGCCATAGAAGGGCAGAAGCCCCACCTTCTCCACCCTCCCCTGCGGTCAGTGGTCAGGTGGCACTCTGTGGGGCTGGAGGGAACGGTGAGGAAGAAAGGGTAGAAATGGGTGCAGAGCAGTGATCACAGTCAGGACCAGAGGCTCCCGCCCATCAGACTGGGCCTCCATGAACCGGCAGCCAGGGGCAGGAGCTCCGCAGACCCAGAGATGAGTCCCGCCCAGCTGCTCCAAGCCCTGGACACTCCTCCGCCTGCCTACAGGCTGCACAGTCCCGTGGCCATCCTGGGCCGAGGCACACTCGTGCTAGTCTCAGAAAGCCAGACATGTATCCAGCAGGACACTGGGCTGGATGGGGTCAGAGCCCGTGGGTGGGTGGACTTAGGAACCGCCCACCTCCAATTTCTCTCTTTGCACTGGGAGCTGAGAGCCTGCCCAGTGGAGCTGAGTGGCGCGGTTCATGCTGCAGTTGTATCTACCAGTGTGCTTAGGGCCAGACAGGCTTCTAAAGAGGAAAGGGATGGTGGGGCCCTGATGACCCATCATCCCCAGTGATGTCTGCAAACATGCAGCCTTGTCTTGTGGGCAGCATGACTCTGCCGAGCCAGGTGACAGAGGGCCGGAGGGGAGTATAGACCCACAAGCTGCGTAACTATTAGGTGTAGGTCCTTGGAAGGATGTGGCACACTGGGGTTGATGTGACAACTGTGGAGGTGAGCCTTGGGAACCGCTGACTGATCCCAACATGCTAGGGGGAGGAGATGGGCCTCTTCTCTCTCCCCATGAGGACCCATCCTGGATTGCATGTCACAGAGGAAACATCAGGGTCTGTGGGAGTGGGCACAGGCCCAGAGCTGCAGGCTAGGCTGCTCTATAGGAGGGTCCACACTCTGGGCTAAGTCGTCAGGCCCAGCAGGCACAGAAGGGGCAGAGGGTCAGGGTTAAGGTTACTGTGCTGATGCGTCCAGGCCCCACCCTGCAGCGAGTGGCAGTCAGTGGGTTAGGGACGGCTGAACTTAGTTGTGGAAGAGGCTGAAATTTTCACTACTAAAACCCGTGGAGGCTTAGGGACATTGTCTGGCCTTATTTGTACTCCTAATCTGGAAAATCTGAGATACACAGGGTATATGTACATGTGTAAACCTAGGACAATTAACTGGAAAACTAATTTGAATAATCAGATTTGCCAAATAAATAGATTCAATGATTCTGAGTAACCTTGTCTTGGGCTACCCTTATTGACCTCAGAGAAGAGCTGGTTGCTGATGGCCCTTGTCAGGTGACCCAATAATCTTGGTCAAAGGAACTATGAAGGGACCATGTTGAATAAGCCACCTGGACATGGAGTCTGGGAGCACAGAGATCCACCCTCTGGCCTGTCCCAGGAGCACAGCTGGGGCCTGTCCCAGGTGGCCAGGAGCCAGACCCTGCAGGGTCTAAATGTAGCCCTCACATCCACTTGGGTACTTGGTTCTCTGGGACAGCAACTGGGCCACACAGACCCCACAGGCTGTGGTCCCTCCAGCTCTGAGTCCACTCCACCCTGCTCCCACCATCTTGTCCCACCACCACCATGACACTGGAGCTGCCTCCAAAGGCCCTGAGTCCTGTGCACACATTGTGTGGCCCAGCTCAGGAGACCTGTTGACCACTAACAGGCTGAAGACACAGAGCCAGTTCTCCAGAAGTCCTCCACTGATGACCCCTCCCTTCTCTGACCACCCACAGAGAGTCCGTTTCTCCCAGGTTATATCTGAGTTTTCCTTCATGGCTCATCCCATGTGAATCCTACTAACCTATCCAGAGCTCCTGGAGAGTGTGAACAGCCAGGCGCTGGCCTGGGCCACCCCGTTCTCCTGAGTCCCCCACAGTCCTGAGCACAGCCCCATTGTGGCCTGGGTGCCAAGGGGTGACTGGGGGCATCCTTGCTCCTTGATGGCTGCTGTGGACTGAACTGTGTCTCCCCCCAAAAACATATGTTGAAGCCCTAACCCCCAATGTTATGGTATTTATGGATGGGATCTTTGGAAGATACCTACGTTCCTTCCTAAGTATCTTCCTAAGTATCTCCTTAAGATGAGGTCCTGAGGGTGGAGCCCTCATGACGGGATTCGTGCCCTCATAGGATGAGGCACCAGAGTGCTTGCTTCCTCCTGCCCCATGCACTGAATGGGAGCTCCATGAGGACACAGTTAGCAGATAGCCCTCTGCAACGCAGAGAGAGAGCCCTCAGCAGACGTCAACCCTGCTGGCACCTTGACCTTGGACTTCCAGCCACCAGAACTGTTGTGAAAGCCAACAGGTCTGTGGTATGTTGTTATGGCAGCCTGAGAAGGCTGATTCAACAGCCATCTTCTGCTGACCCAGAAGCCAGCCACATCTGGGCCACATCCCCTCAGGGGCAAGGACTGACCCTCCCTTGGAATATTGGCCCCCAGGGAACATTTGCATGGAGAATGCTGGTCCACCAACTGCATTCGCCACTATAGTCCTACTGAGTCTCTCTCTGGGGACCCTATGAAGCTAAGAGTCACTGTATGGATGCTACGTAGCCGCTACAAGATACTAATGACATTTGTAGTGCGATAACAGCCTTGTTACCACAAATAAACAGTGATTGCACAGATGCTTGAAATGGCTGACACCTGGTGGGCACCTGTAGAGACTAACAGAGGTTAAAAAGGATTCTGGTGAGAGATCAGTGAGGAGAAAAATTGAGAAGAGCAACCGTGTGGGCGTGAGGAGTGTCTGGTGTGCAGAACAGTCACGAGAAAGGGACAGGGATGCCCCTACGTAGGAACCACGTGGGGATGGTGGTGATACCCACACAAGACCACCCTCCATTGACCCTAGAGGGTAGGCTGTGCTGTGCGCAGTGACCTTCCAGGGCCACCGTGAGACCCCACTGCCGAGGGGGGAGAGGATTCGAAGACCCACAGAAAAATGCCACAGAAATATTTGGTGGGGGGAGAACAACCCCTGAAACTACCACTGCAGCTGCCTCTGGCTTTTTTCCACCCAAAGCCAGCTTCTCAAGTGAGCCCAGGACTCAGAGCTGTGAGTGGGCATTTGAGGGAGAGCGTATGGCAGGTGGGTCAAGGCGGACTCGGGAGCTCGGGGTGGAAGGACAAACAGACGCCCCTCTGCCCCAGTTCAGGCCCCACCCCCTGCCACAAGCCTGCGAGATGTGTCCTCTGCACAAAGCCGCTGCAGGAGGGCCCACAGGACGCTAGATCGGGAGCTAAATGTGGCCCTCGGTGCTTTGAAGTCTCCGAAGCCCTGTCACTTCAAAGCCTGACGTTACTTCTGCTGCGGGGGGCAGGGGCCCTGAGTTCACCTGGAAGCCTCAGCCAGACTTTGTTCTGGGACCTCGCTTAAGCAAGCGTAACCCTGCGAGGGAGGCTGTTGAGACCTCAGGCTCTGAGGGGCACCTACAGTCACGCAAAAGGCACCTCAGGGTGCGTCTGTGTAACAAACATCTCTGTGAAGTGTGTTCCGCTGCCAGAGACCCCTCTCTGAGGGGGGCTCAGGGCTGCACCTCATGGGCGACGCTGCACAGACACGTGTGCGTGGCTTCTCGTTCAGGGAGGAGTGAGACCAGTGGAGGCTGCAGAGAGGTTTGGAAAGGTGTGCAATTATCAGACCTGCCCTGGCTCAATGCAGAGGATCCACGTAGCTGATCCTCATGGATGGTGCCTGAACGAGGCGTCCAATGACCCAGGAATCGTTGGGTGAGGTCCAGGGCCAAACCACAGCTCTTGGAGTGGATGGTGGGGTTTCCCTGAAGGGCAGAGAGGCCTCATGGCCAAGGGTCTGGGATGGTCAGGGAAGTTTCCAAAGTACTGGCACCAGACAGGTGGGCAGACCTCCCCCCGAGATGTGCCAGGTGTTGTTGCCCCTGGATTCTGGGAAGGGCCGCCTCCGACGGCAGAGACAAGCCTCTTGGCTGTGCTTTTCTTCCCGTTTTCCAGTCTTCAGCACAGACTTAAAGTGGGAGCCAGGGTTCAGCTCTCACTGATGGGAATCCAGCATGTGCAGCAGAGTGGAGCACATGTAGATGGAAACCCAGCAGGCGTTTGGGGGACTTATCAGCATGTCCTGGGGCAGGAGACCCAGAAGTACTTGCGGAGGGGAACCTCGCAGAAAATGGACATCTGCACTGACGGGAGCAAACTGATGGTTCTTGGGTATTAAGAAAATTTGACTTCAGAGGCTGGTACCTTTAAGCCACCTGGATAAAATAGGGATGAAAATGGATGTAATGGAGCTGGAAACTCTTGCACGCTGCAAAACCCATCCCTAGGGAGGGAATGGTGTATAACCTGCAGGGCTGCCATAACAAAACACCACAGGCTGAGGGGCTTAAACAACAGAAATTTCTTTCTCACAGTTCTTGAAGTCTACATTCAAGGTCCGGCAGTGTGTGGTTTCTCATGAGAGCTCTCAGCCACCTTCTCACTGTGTCCTCACGTGGTGGGGAGGGAGGGAGGGAGGAGGACGTGCACGTGAGCTCTGGTGTCTCTTCTTATAAAGACACTAATCCTGTCGGATCAGGGTCTCACTTTTATGGCCGCATTTTACCTTAATCACCTCCTAAAGGCCCTATTTCCAAAGCAGTCACATTGTGGGTTAGAGTTTCAACATACAAATTTGGGCGGAGGGGCACCATGCAGTCCATTGCACGTGGATTTACTCTGTGTATAAATTTGGGCGGAGGGGCACCATGCAGTCCATTGCACACGGATTTATTCTGTGATCTGGAGCAAAAGGAGCGTTGTGCTTCTTCTGTTTCTTCAGATTGAATGTCACCTGCTCTGAACTCATCAAGCTTTACTGTAGGATATTCCAGCTCCATCATCTGGGGCTCCCTCCCTCACCCAGGACCTGCACAAGTCCTAGGGATGGGGTCCCTCAGTGGCTGCACTATTTACGGGAGCCTCTGAGTCTCAGCTCACACTGGTCACAGCTGTGGTGTCCACTTAACAGTCCCTTCAAACACTTGGGCATGAAGCTCATCCCCGCGGCCCCGGAGAACTTGGTGTTAACTGGTCTTTCCCCTTCAAGCCCGAGGCTCCCTTCGGCCATCCTGCCACTCCATGGGGAGGTGGAGTCTTGTCCTGGCTCTTCTGGGGAACTATAACAGCCTGCACCTTCCCGGGCTCGGGGAGCTGGTGCTCTAACCTCACTGAGCCCAGCCACACTCCTCTGTACTCCCCACCCACGACATCCTGCAGGGACTTCTTTACCTGACCTCTGGACAAAAAACCTGGCTTCCTTTTCAGGCAGAGGGAATGGAAGAGATTTTTTTTTTTTTTTTTTTTTGGAGGGGGGAAGAAAAATTAAATCCTGTTTATTTTTAAAACCAAACCACTAGGAAAATATATCACAGTCTTGAAACGGCAAACAGACAGGCTATGTTATCATTTCAAGTAACAAGGTCCTTATCAGAACTATAAGGTGCTAGTACTGGAGCAAGAAGAACGCATGTCACAAAAGCCCAGGCAAAAGTTGTATTTGGTAACAGAGGGCGGTCCTTCTTTTGCACTAAAGGAGTCACAGCTCGCCCCCGAGCTGCTGACTTTCTTTCCCTTGACCTTCGTGTTGCCAAGGGACTGTCTCAGTAGAGCTCTGTTATTTCAGGGGGCAGAGTAAGTAATACTGGGTTTAGACTTTCACTCTATTCTGTTCTTTGAAAACCAGATTTTTCCAAAGCCAGTACTTCATAACTCTCTTAATTAAGCAGCCAACAGTTCCTCTTTCACTCTTCATTCCTGAATACTAGCACGTAGCACAATCAAAATCCTCTTTGCCTTCACGGGTGAGTGTCACTGCAAGATTGTCTTGTCAGTCTGCTGCAGACAGCCTCAGGGCCCACCATGGCTGCCAGCGAGAGGGAAGGTTTGCTTCCCCTACCGTTGTGATATCGCTTCTTACGTTTTCGCAGGGTCTCCAGGCTGAAAGATGTCGTGTGTGAGAATTTTAAGAAATGCACATCCACATCTTGATGAAAGAGGCCAGAAATGGCCTCTTTCAAAATTTTTCAAAATTTTTGTCCAAACTACCGCTCCCAACTCAACATCTTAAGTAACTTCATGCCCTTGTATAGAAAACAAAACCAAGCAAAACAGAACCCCAGAAGCCCCCTTTCCCGTCCTAAATTAGGGACCTCCTGGATTTTGATTTATCACAGTTTGTGGAAGGTGTAGTGGTGATCCTTCTGGCAAACAGGAGGTTGGCAACAAACAGAAACACCTCTTCTCACACCCCACCAGATCGTAGGTGTGTCAGATGAACCTGCCAGCCTGTTGGTATCTGTGTACTAAGAGAAGCTGGTACTTGGAGGGCTCTGGTTTGGTACAAGGGAGATTGCCTATCGTCAGGAGAAGCCCTGGCCACATGAAATTCAGGCTCACAAAAACTCTCCTGTACTATCTCTGACCCAAATTTTAGCACCAGTGTTTTTTCCATTTCGCTTTCTAGGATTGAAACACAGAGGACCCAGTGTCCAGAGGCAAGTGACTGAAACTTGCTGAAACTTGCTGGCATCCTTAATTTCCTCATTCATAAACTTTCCTTAAAGACCCAAATCCCCATTCCTCTTTTTCTTGTTTGTTTATTTATTTATTTATTTTTGCTGTGTTAGGTCTTCGTTTCTGTGCGAGGGCTTTCTCTAGTTGTGGCAAGCGGGGGCCACTCTTCATCGCGGTGCGCGGGCCTCTCTATTGCGGCCTCTCTTGCTGCGGAGCACAGGCTCCAGACGCGCAGGCTCAGTAGTTGTGGCTCACGGGCCTAGTTGCTCCGCGGCATACGAGATCCTCCCAGATCAGGGCTCGAACCCGTGTCCCCTGCATTAGCAGGCAGATTCTCAACCACTGCGCCACCAGGGAAGCCCCCCATTCCTCTTTTTAAATAGATTCCTGCCCTCAGCCCCGAAGCCCAACAGCAGACATCTATTTCCCAGTGGACGAGAGACTCCTTCATTTTCTTGGTCATGGCTGGGGTGAGGTCCACGCGGTCATCCACACACTTGGATGACGCAACTCTCCAGCTCCGCTTCACCTGAAGCTCTTTACTCCCCGCATCCATTGAATCTGTGGCTTTGTTGTTGCCATGCATAGTGCACTGGGCCAGGCGGTCCTGGAACTTCTCCAATTCGCTGATCCCCAGGGCCTGGGCTTGAGCCAGAGGTGCATGGCAGTGCTCAACGCACTGGTGCACTTGCTGCACGGACACCTGGCTGTCCTCACAACAGCCGCTGCTGCACTGGAACCTGAGGCCCTGAATCTTCCGGATGTTCTCTCTCTCCAGACTCTTCACCAGGGGTCCACCGCCTCCTGCACCCAGAGCTGCTGCAGCTCCACCATAGTGACCCCACGCTGCTCCCTGCCGCGCCGGCGCCCACATGGATTCCCGCCAGAAGAGGCTTCTTACCAGCTCTTCCTGGCCCTCGTGGTCCTGATGGACGAGTGCCCTCTGTGATCTGTGGGTGGAACCACTTTCAGCTTCAATTCAGTTCAACTGGCATCATATTTCCTGAGCAGCCACTGTGGTCCACTCCTGTTGGACAGAACAGTGGGCTCCGAGCCCCTCTGAGAGGCCAGTGAGCACGGGCTCGGAGAACAGGGCCATTTCCGAACCCAAACCGGCTGCAGGCCTTGGGTGTGGCATGTGGTTTCTGAACTTCAAAAAACATCTCAATGGCAGCTTGAATGGCAGGACATGGTGGTCTGATGTGTAAAACGATAAAAGAGGAGGAACCGTGGTGGGCAGGTCCCCCGAGCGACTCTACAGAAGCACCCCAACACCAGCTGCCCTAACCTGTGGGCACATGTGGGGCATCCTGAGGCCTGTGGTCTGAGTGGTCAAGACCGTGGGGCTCCAGTGGTACCCAAAGGACCCCCTATCACCCACACCTCCTCCCAACCCCACTCTCTCCTCTTGAAGGCCTGGCTTCCACCCCAGGCTGGAGCCAGGATGCCTGCCCTGCTGGTTGGGTGTCCTGAAAAGCTGTCTCCAAGTTGGATCTCAGCATGTGGGCGGTTTGTTAAGGAGGGTTCTCAGCACCAACGCCTGTGAAGGGAGATGACGGAAGCAGTGGGAGTGATGGAGAAGCTGAGCCGGGATGCAGGCCCAGCTGTGGCTCAGCCAGTGCCTGCGAGACCCCTGCTGCTGTGAGGTCCGTTCAGAGTCATCCCAAGTTGGAACGGGACTCCAGGCCTGTAGACCCCACGTGACCCGGTCTCAGATGTGGGCCTGGGAATGTGTGACCTTGGATAGGAGGTCCCCTGCGCCGAGGGCCTGAGAGCAGCTGGGCAGTAGGTCCTCACTGGAGGGGGCGCCCAGGCTGCTCACCTCCACCGAGAGGCAGGCGGGCACAACGCTTGGTGGGCAGCTCAAGCCACTTGGCTGGATCTCCCAGCTGCGCTCTGGGAAGGCGTAGCCGGCCCCAGGAAGCAAGTGGCTGGGTCTGAGACAGGGTAGGAAACAACAGAGGGCAGAGTGGGTCGCCTTGTCTCAGAAAGGAGTGCAAAATGGACAGCTAGACAGAGAAAGTCTCCGGGAGCGGAGGCAGCTGGAGACCTAGGCACACAGGTACGGGGTCTTTAGAGAAACCAGACCCGGGGTCTTTGCCTTGAAGTACCTTTGGGACTCTGTGAGGGTGCGGAGTGTGTTCAGGGCAGAGCCCCGTCCTGAGTGGGCAGGCCGATGGGGTTGGGGCTACAGGGTGGGCTTCTCAGTGCCCAGCTGATGCCTCCGTGGCTCCTGGTAGCTGGACGGCACAGAGGATCAGCTGAAAAAGCCACGGTATCAATGATGTGAATGAGTGATGTTCAATTCCAAGGACCAAGTTCAAACATGTCACCTACTCAGGGCTCCCTCCTCCCTCGGTTGGGACACTTGGGGACTGTTATGGACTGAATGTTTGTGCCCCCCCCCAGTTCATATGTTGAAATCCCACCCTCTCCCCGCAATGTGATGGTATTAGGAGGTGGGGCCTTTGGGATGTGATAAGGTCATGAGGGTGGAGCCCTCATGAATGGGATTAGTGCCCGTATTAGTGCCTGTATTAGTGCCCCTATTAGTGCCCCAGAGAGCTCCCTTGCTCCTTCTACCATGTGAGGACACAGTGAGAAGTCAGCAGTCTGGGACAAGGAAGACGGCTCTCACCGGACCCCAACCATCCTGGCGCCCTGATCTCGGACTTCCAGCCTCCAGAACTGTGAGAACTAACTGTCTGTTAGTTGTTTAAGCTGCCCAGTCCATGGTATTATGTTACAACAGCCTGAACTAAGACAGGACTCAGTTTAGTAATTAGTTAGATTGAGAAAATGTTATTTACCGAAGTTCCCCTTCAGAAAAGAAAGTATTGGGGAAAGTCTTTGGAGGTGAAAATGGGAGGAGCTGTCCCAAGAGAGAAAGGGGCCAGGATCTATTGCCTCAGAAAAGAAGGAAGGAAGAAGGGAGACGGGAGAGTGTTAGGAAGCAGGAAAGAACGCGAAGGATGGCAGAGGGCCTGTGTGACCTGGACGATCTCCAGTAAATGGTGAAAATCTTGCAGTGCCTGGCATGAGCAAACGCTGTGGAACCAGGGAAGGAAGTCGTGGTGGCTGATGGCCTGAAGCAGCACGGAGAAGAAAGATGAGGAAGGATGTGAGCCCTGGGGTGCGTGGCTGTCCTGGGGAGGGCCCTGTCCCCCTCAGCCCGTGACACTGGGGTTCTGGTCAGGTTTATCCAGGCCCGCAAGGGGCAGGGAGCCGGGGTGACCCTGGGGGACTGAAGGTTGCCTGGTGCCTATAAGATGAGAGCAGGCCACGGTCACCCCAGGTGGGCTGAACACTGGACCCCCTGAGACCACCTCCCTCCCCTGGCCTGAGCTGGCTATGGCCCGGCCCTCAGCCCTCGAGGGTGAGCTACACTCAGGTCGAGCTCCCTGGGACCTTGGAGGCAGCCTGACTGAAAATGGTGAAATCTCAGCGCTGGGTTAAAAGGTCAAGGCTGACTCCTGGCTCCTACCCTGACCGCTGTGCTCTCACGTCCAAGTTACGTCGTTCAGTGCACCAGTGCCTCAGCTTTAAATGGAAATAACAGCTCTACCTGTGACGCAACAACACATAGAAAATGTCTGGCATGTGGTAAGGGCTCCGTAAATATCAGCTCTTAGAACTGTGGTGAGGTGCATTTTCTTTTTTTTAAACAAAACAGTGGCCAGTTGCTCTCTGGATGGCCATGGGTCTTAATGAGTTTTGTGTCATGGATTCCTCCTGCAGTCTGGGGAAGCCTATGCACTTTCCCCAGGATCATAGTTTTTTTTTTTTTTTTTTTTTGCGGTACGTGGGGCCCTCACTGTTGTGGCCTCTCCCGTTGCGGAGCACAGGCTCCGGACGCGCAGGTTCAGCGGCCACGGCTCACGGGCCCAGCCGTTCCGCGGCATGTGGGATCTTCCCGGACCGGGGCACGAACCCGCGTCCCCTGCATCGGCAGGCGGACTCTCAACCACTGCGCCACCAGGGAAGCCCAGGATCATAGTTTTAAATGCATGAAGTAAAATACAGAGGATGGTAAAGGAAACCAAATATACTGAAATACAATGAACAGAATTTAAGAATTGTGATAGAGCAATATATGTGCTTTATCGAGGCCTTGGATAAAGGAGGTCTAGTGACAGGTTCAATAACTTATCATGATCTTGAATTAGTGATGCGCTGAGCTGAAATAACATTTTAAAATATCTACAGCAATTGTGGTGCTATATGAAAATAGTTGTGATTTCTACTGGTGACAAAGTCCCAGGCACCGTATGTACTACTGTGGTGTGATGCCTGTAAGCACAAAGGAAGGAAATGCTAGTTTCAATCAGTGATTCGTGAAAGTAAATACCTAATGCTTTTCCCCAACCAGTTCATGACGCCGCCCCTGGCTCTCACTCCTGATTCCCAGGTTAAGAGCTCCTGGTTGAGGCAGAGACATAGCGATACCTGGAACAGATGTTCCTCCTCTGGAGACGGATCATTTGTGTGCCCTCTTTATTTTAGTTTTAGATTCATTTTTTTATTGAAGTAACATTGTTTTATATCATCCCGTGTTTCACGTGCACATTATATTTCTACTTCTATGTACCTTACAGCACGCTCACCACAAAAATGGAGTTTTCATCCGTCACCGTACAGCGGATCTCCTTTACACAGTTCTCACCCTCTTTCACCTCTGGTAACCACTACCCTGTTCTGTGTGCCCCCCTGGTTATGCAAAGGTGAGCCACCAGGGTGCCAGCCTCTTTCTCTTGGGGTGTGAGCTGTGGCGCTTAGCAGAAGCTGGCCCGCCCCTGCTGGTAGGGGTGAGACTCCCTGGGGCTCTCTGAAGACAGAAGCACCCACATCCCAGCCCTGATCTCTGAGATGCAAAGTCAGGCACACCTGTTCAGGTGAGCTAGGGTGATCCAAGGAGCAGTGGCAGGGAAGAGCAGAGAAGCCCTCCAATTAAATCACCTTGAGTGAAGGGGGATTAGGGCTGATGTGCTGCTCTCATTTCACAGGAGGAGGGCTGAGGCCGGTGTGGAAGGTGGCGTATGCTAATTACCCTTCCCACCCAGCCTCCACGCCCCAGGGGCCGTGCTTTGGGCAGTGATGGCTGAGTGTGGGAAAGTAGACTAAGAAGAGCTGTAATCCTGCACCTAGTCCGTGAAGGGCATCCCACCCTCCAGGGTAGCAGCATCGTCTGCGAGCGCGAGCTTCAATAGCGACACCTTGTGACAGCAAGGAGCAATCGTAGCAGTGGGCTCTTGGGACCCTGATTCTTCTGGTGTGAAGAAACAAAGCTGACCTCCCCCTGGACGCTGAGATTTGTGAATAATATGGGGCAACTCTCTTCGTGCCCCAAAGACACACAGGGACTAAAACAATGAATTGGGGCAATAAAGGAAATGTGAACATATTTGTAATCTAAGTTGGTGAAGCAGGTCATACCTGTTACATTACCATCATATTATTATAGGTGATATTTTAATTATTACTGTTCCTCCCATGTGCTGCTGTAATAAGTTCCATTCTCAGAGGATGACCTTACCTAACCTTACATGAAAGTTCTCAGGGGCACCTTATTGTCACCCCATAAAGCATCTCCAATCACGCCAGCAGATACAGCCTTTGGTGAGCTTGAGAATTCAGGTTCCCAACTCCTCCAGCGCCCCCTCCCTTTTACTGCTCTCCCCACACTACCAGGCCATCTGCTTCTCATCATCAGTCGTTACTCGTTACTCCTTTAACTGCTTGGCCACGTGATTTCTTCTTTGTTGGGATATTTACAATGAAACTGGGACAAGCTATAACTCAAAGAAGAAATCAAGAGAGCAAAGGGGAAACACTTTTAGAAATACTCCCTATGCTTCTGAAATTACAGAAACAGCCTGCATGGGTGAGGTACTGCCAAGACTTCCCAAGGCTGTGGAACATCTGGCATCAGTGCACCTGGGGAGGGGGCGGCACAGGCCGATGGGAAATCCTTGGGCAGAGAAAGGGGCTTGGGTACGTTTTAAGTTTCTGTATGTTATAATCCACTAGCCCTGGGCTTCCATAGAGTATCCCGCACTCAATAGCCTATGTCAGTCGTCCTTTATGGGAGAAGGGAATTGGAGAGGTGACCATGTGGGTCAGATATACAGACTTGTAGGACCCAGGACCGTTTCCCCTGGGACTTCTAAGACTATTGTGGGGACGCCAGGGTTCCCACTGAATGTGGGATGAAATCACAAGTCTTTCTGTTTGGAGATTAAACTAAGGGGGACCCCTGGACTTCCCTGGCGGTCCAGTGATTAAGACTTTGCCTTCCAATGCAGGGGGTGTGGGTTCGATCCCTGGTCAGGGAGCTAAGATCCCACACGCCTCACAGCCAAAAATCCAAAACATAAAATAGAAGTAATATTGTAACAAATTCAATAAAGACTTTAAAAATGTTCCACATCAAAATCTGAAAAAAAAAAAAAAAAGTAAGGGTGATCCCATAAAACAGAGGACTTGTCACTAGAAATAGATATGAACAGGACCTTGCCTTGGAAGGGAACTGTTTTACAGATGTGGAAACAGATGTGAATGGAGGTATGAGTGGCGGCAGCTCTCCGATTCCCAGGTGCGGGCTCTTTCCACGACAGCACTCTGGGTCTCTGTGCCTGGCCCTCCCTTCCCTCTCTGAGATCCTCTCGGGGCTCTTCAAGCACCCTGAGCCGTCACAGAGTGACCAGTCTGCTCCCGATGTGGGCGCAGCCCGCCCTCCAGCCTCCCCCAGTCAGCACGTGGCGGAGAGCAGACTTCTTCTCTCCTGGTCTGTTCCGCCTGATTCGGCCCTCCACTGCGCAGTGCACTGGGCACGGAGCTCTACACAGAAACGGTCCTTCTTAATTGTCTCTCCCAGCGACGGCTCTCATCCCCTCTCTGCCTGCAGGCCTGGCACAGGCTGGGCGCACTCCCAGCGAGGGCTCTCATCCCCTCTCTGCCTCGCGGGCCTGACGCAGGCTGGGCGCACTCCCAGCGAGGGCTCTCATCCCCTCTCTGCCTGCGGGCCTGGCACAGGCTGGGCGCACGGCGGAGCCGATAAATACCTGCTAGTTGACAGCTGCAGCCATCATCATTGTCCCAGCCCTCACTTCAAATCAGGAGGCAACTGGAGGCTCGACTCCACCTGAATCCTAGGCCCCATAGCACCTGCTGGAGGTAACAGAGAGCCAGGGTTCCCCCCCAAAGCCCTTATCCCCAACTGGGCACAAAGAGCCTCACCACCCTCGTAGAAGTGATGATAATGCCCGGGTGCCTGGGATGTCCCACATCACCAGTTATGAATGAGGTCACATTTATCTTAAGGTTAAATAAAAACTCTAAGCCTCCAACATCACAGGAAGGGGCACTTATGGGATAAAATGGCCAGTGATTGTGTCACACAGGGATTCCAAAAGTGCTGAATCTGAGTAACTGAGCCTCGAGCGGAGGTCATGGGCTTCAGAAGCCCCTGGTGGCTTAACTTGGCCCAAGGGATGGTGAGGACACAGACACCCAAGAGGCTAGTGAAAAGTTGAGATAAAAATGTTCCATAAAATGTGAAAGCGGAAAGGAGCAACATTTTCAAATTAATGTACTAGTTACCTTTTATGAAATTAAAATATGTCTTTAAAAACACACCCATGAACTACTCCCTGAGACATTTGAACAACGGCACACACACCCCTAATAGGCTGTATATTCAAATTGGATCTTCTCATTTGAGAAAACTATTGCTTTTGCATACGCATCTTCTTAATGGCCAAGTGGGAGATGCCTCATACCCAGGCTTGCCCTAGGTTTGGGCAAATATGGCGTGTGCCCCCGGTTCCTGGAGAAGCCCAGGCCTGGGTAGGTGGAGCGAATCCAGACTCCTCTAATGGGACATGGAAGCAGATAGGGGTGGCATATCCCCGGAGACAATGTCAGGCCTAACGTCCCCCATCCCTGCCACAGCGGGGTGACCCCAGGGCCCAAGGCTGGGGACCCCTGCAGCAAGCTACCATCAGTCCTCCCTCGGGGGAGGGAGGCACCTGCGGAGAGGGCCTGAGCGCCGGGCTGCTGCGCGTCTCATGCGCGACTTCCAGCTGCTCCTATTTACTTGGGGAGCTGGATCTGGTGTCTCTCGCAGGCAGCAAAGAAGCCTCCTGGCAGGAAATGATTCCTGCTCCAGGATGAGGCGGCCTGGCGGTGGGGAGAGGGGAGAGCAGGGGCTCTGCGTGCAGCTGGGACTTGGGGATCCTCTCTGATGGGACCGGGAAGGGAGTCGTGTATGGTCAGACACTCCCACCAGTCTCAGAGCCGCAGGGGTATAATCTCACCTAGTTCCTTGGGAAACACTGGGTTAGGATGTTTTGGACGAAAGCTCTCTGGGGTGGTGCAGGCAGCACAGCGCCCGTGGACTGCACCCGGGGATGGTGCAGCTTCTTCCCTTCCATGAAGATGAGGAGGTCGAGGCCCCCAGGGGGCACTGGGGAGGCTCCGTCCACTGAAACCAGGGTGGTCTCCACAGCAGAGGTGGCGGGGGCAGGGGAGCTGCTCCGACTTCGCTGGGTGCAGGTTAGCAGAGGCTGATGGAGGGTCCTGTCTACCCCGTGCCTGCGGTAGGGGCCACCTGGTCCAGATGTTGCCACCTGAAGGTCAAAGAAGTGATGGGCCTCTCCCCCTCCCCCACATCCCCGGGGTACTCGTACCGCCCTCTGGTCCTGGCTTTGGATACGCATCTCTCTGGGAAGACTTTCCTGACCCCCAAGCCTAGATTAGGCCCTTCCTCTGTGTCCCCACGGTGCTCTGTCTTCACATGGATCTGGGGTGCATGAGGGTTGTTGGTTGTAGGGAACTCGCTCAGATCCCTTCAAGAAAAACAGATTTAGGGCTTCCCTAGTGGTGCAGTGGTTGAGAGTCCGCCTGCCGGTGCAGGGGACACGGGTTCGTGCCCCGGTCCGGGAAGATCCCACATGCCGCGGAGCAGCTGGGCCTGTGAGCCATGGCCACTGAGCCTGCGCGTCCGGAGCCTGTGCTCCACAACGGGAGAGGCCACAGCAGTGAGAGGCTCACGTACCGCAAAAAAAAAAAAAAAAAAAAGAAAGAAAAAAGAAAGAAAAACAGATTTATTATAGATACTGGATGAGGATGATAGTCACATGATTTATAATTTTATTACAAATCACTGAGTCGTTAAACAAGAAAGAAAGGAAATGAGGAGGATGCCCATGGAAATAAAGGCAACAGGACTCAGCTCCATTGCGGGCCCAAAGCAAGCCCTCCCTGGGCTGGGCCCTCTGGGGTTATGGCTCAGTGCTTGGAGGGTTGGAGACCCCAGAAGGTCTCCTGATTCTGCTCTCCCCTCCAGCCTTTCAGCTCTGTCTCCTGCCACCACTGTTCCAGCCAGCGGCCATGGTCTCTGCTGGCCAGTCCCCCTATATCAACCACTGGCAGCCTCAGGACGGTCAGGTGTTCACCAACAGGTCCAGCTGACCATGGTGGCGACCGTGGGACCACACAATGCACGACGTGGCGGCCTACGGTGCCGGCTCAAGCCAGCAGCAGGGCCCCGACAGGCGTCCTGAGGCTCTGTGTGTCTGTCTCTACCTCTACGCCTGGGGCTGCCGTCTGCGAAGTCTTATTGGAACACAGTCACGCCCAATTTAACTGTTTGTAGCTGTAATGGCAGAGTTGGGTAGATATGACGGAGACTATGGCGTGTGCAAAGCCCAAAATATTTCTGATCTGGCCCTTTGCGGAAAAGATGTCCTGACCTCTGCTCTGAGCTACAAGCTCTTGAGGGCAGGGGCCAGGTCTTGTTCACCCCTAGTAAACACACTTAGAAGAATGACTGACACATAGTCGGAGCTCAACACACTGTGTTAAATGAATACGTGAATGGTGTCTGGGCTGAATCTGTTCAGGCTGCACCCCTCGCTTTGGAACGAGGCACCCTCCTGCCCGTTGGACGGTGACCAACGGTGCCAGTTTGCCCAGCAATGCAGGTTTCCCGGGACATGGGACAGTCAGTGGGAAAGCTGGCAAAATCTTGGGCAAACCTGGACAATTTGCTCACCTTATGTTCAACAGCCTGGCCTCTTTCTATGCGGAATGCCCACCTGCTGCATTTTGGCCAACGAATCCACACGGGCTGCTGGCAGAACTCCATGTCGAGCAGAGACAGGTACGCGAGTGCCTACATAACAGTAACAGCTTCAAACAACTGGCTAGAAGAGCAAGGCCTGAGGATGGTAGCAAGGGGGCTGGAGAGGCAGCCGTGATGGGGATCCCGGGTCTTAGTGAGTGAAGCAGCTGAGATCTCTTTGGGCCTGGATGTTGAAGAAAGTCTCCCGGGAGCAGGAGTCCAGCTGGGTCTTGAGTGGATGAGACGGAATCCATCACTGGTGGAGAAGGAAGGCAATGACCTTACGGGTGTATGAGGCCCCCTGTGTCCATGTTAATTCCCAGGGAAAACTCAGGTGGGTCCCATGGCTCTTCCTGAGCCAGTTTCTGTGGCCAGAAGGTGAGGTGCTGACCAGCTAGATGGCCACATGCCCGTCTCAGAGGGGACAGTGGGGGTGCTGATTGTGGCCCCAGGAGCATCTGCAGAGTGGACGAGGTGCTCCAGAAAGGAAATTGAGGCGGCCTGGTTTGGGTTCCTTGGAAAGCAGAGCAAGAAGCAAAGCCTCGGTGCCACTCCTTTGTTAGGGAGGGTGACCTCAGAGAGCAGGAGAGGGAAAGGGAGTGCGTCTGGGACGGAGAGGGAGCCAGTTCCGGAGTGTGTTATGCAGCTGAGTGCAGACTGGTGACAAATGTAACTGGTTGCTCAGTGCCCCGGGACCATCTTCTGAGAATCTGTCTAAGTAACTGTTTCTCAGCACAGTCCTGCAGAAGAGAAGAGAGAGCATTTGTCCACAGTCTCCCCTTTCTCGTTGGTTCACATGTAGGTTGTGACTTGGTGGGCTTTCCAGTTGCTCATGGGTGGATGCGGCGTCTCACACACTCATGCCCAGGGCAGCCCGAGAGGCAGGAAATGTATAGCGCGCACCCGAGGCCAGAGGCTGCTCAGCTGAGGGGGTCTGAGTCCACACAGAGGGGGTGATCTCAGCAAAGGCTGGGGCTGGTGGCCAGTGACCCACAGATAAGCGAGAGGGTCCAAAGTGGCCCGAGAGGTGTCGGATCCAGAGGGGACTTGAGAGTGTGCAGTGAGATAAGACTCGAGTGACCACTGTCTTCCTCCACACAGTCTGGTCTCCCGCCTCTACTGAAGCTGAGACCAGGGCCAACCGGCATTTGCACAGAGAGACAACCAGGGCTGGAACCGTCACTGGGTCATGGGAAGGTCAGCTGTTTCTCGCAAGAACCAAGGGACAGGCCTTAGCTGCCCCCAGAAGAAAAGGCAGGATGAGCTCCTCTCGGGGGAATCCAGAGAAGTCTGGAAAGGTTGCTCAGCAGATATTTAATTAAGCTTGAATTTAATTAAGATGGAAGGAGTCATAAGCCCCGGGACCCTCGTCATCTCACGTGTAATGGAGAGGTTTGAGCAGAGCGTTTGGGCTGGTGATGTGGGAATCCAGAGTTAAGTAGTGAGGTTTGAAATTTTGCCAAAGGACCTGGAGGGGCGGCAAGCCGATGGGAGGCTGAACATCCTGGAAGAAGCAGGCTCTGCCCAGCCCCGGCTGCGGGTTGAAGGAGGGGGAAGGATGTGGTCTCAAGTCCCCACCGTGCAGGACTCTGCTCATCTCACTGTGTCCCCGTCAAACTCCAGCCCTCCTTTCTCAGTAGGAGCCAGAGGTCATGGAATGCAAGGAGTGGTGTCCCATCCCTCGGCCTTGAGGGAGGATGAGTGTGTGAGGGTGGCCTTTGGTGGCTGTCTGTGGGGTCTGATCACCATCTCCTTGTGCAGGAACGGCTGAGGCTTCTGTCTGATGGGAACTCGGCCGAGGTCAAAAAGGAAAGTGAAACAAGTAATATCACGAAACTGTGAAAACATCTGGTCTTGAGGACAGAGGGTAACATTTAATATGAATCCAACACACAGGTCCCCTGCTTTGCTTTTTTGGGCCACACCCCCATCCCTCACGATACCCTGGACTTCCCCATCATAACAGCACAATGCCCGATAACTTCCGGTTTGTTCTCTCCTACCAGACCTCGGGCTCTAAGAGGGCAGGGCCTGTTTCTTGTTCACAATCCCATGCCCAGCGTCTGCCACACTGTAGGCTCTCAACCATGCTCCGAAAGCCCGTGTTTCGTATCTTGGTCTAGATAAAAGGTCTACCCAGGCCGAGAGGCTGGCTATGAGGTCTGTGAGCTCCCAGAGGGCAAGGCTGTGTCCTGCTTACCTCTGTTCCCATTCCCTGGACAGGACCCAGCACACAGGATGGCTCAGAGCCGTTTACTGAGTGCATGACTGACATCATCTCCTCACTCAGCGCCTTTTTGGTTCCATCCCAGCCTGCAGCCCGGGTGAGCCGAATGATGTGCAGAAGGCCTTCTCTTAACAGCTTGGAAAACTGGGACAACACCCTCTCTGTGCAGAGGCGGGATTGGATGCGGTGAGGGTTTCCTCTCGACCCACTGCGGGCAGCGGTGTGGGGTGTTCTCACTTGCTGGATGCCCACTTGCCCCGAGGAGGGGCGGCCACGTGGCTGCCTCACAGAACTCGTGGAAGACGGCCCTCCTGAGCCAGGGCATAGAAGCCCCCAGGCTCGGGACTGCCCGAGGGGGCCCCTGGAGCCCGAGACGGTGCAAGTCACTGAAATACTGTTTTTTCCACCCAGAGCTTGTCCCAGTTCTGGTCAATGCGAGTTGCATTACCAGCAATGACAGACAAGAGCACAAAGCCAGCTGGAGGAGAGCCAACTGGAAACGTTCCTGGTCTCAGAGGCACGATCTCTGCTCAGCAAAGCCTGGCCCTGGAGCCTTGGTGACAGAGGTCTCCTGGGTAACGGTGGCCAGAATGAGGAGCTCAGGCCCTACGGGGGTCTCTGGAGCCAACCGGGCAGGCTGTGTGGGGCGGCTCTGCGGTGACAGGTTCTCCGAGGGGAGAAACAACCTGGGGGGGTGCTGGGGCTCCATCCGCACTGCAGGCCAAGGAGGTGGGTGCGGCCTGGGTGGTTAGGGGCTGAGATGTCCTCCGTGACACCTGGGGGATGGGGGCTCTCCTGAAACAGAATGCATCTCACCCCTCCAACCCCACATTGTAAGGTCTCCAGTCACCACAGCCCAGGCCTGCCCTGCCTCCCAGGAACAGGGCGTTTCTGAACACCTCGAGAATCAGGTTTTCCCATTTCTTTTGAAATGGGACAAAAGGAATTTTGCTTCCCAGACTGATTAGAGCTGCCCCGTTTCTCAAACCATTTGGTGTTCCATCAGATTGCTGCCAACTGCTCCTAACCGCCTCGATCCAGAGAGGCCTGATGATGCCCCAGGATGGGTCAGCTGTGCCCCTGCTTCCTACAGAAATGACACAGCCTCGGCCCTGCAGAACGGAGCCTCGCTGCACTGATGAACTGCCAGGGCTGCCCAGGCAGAGGCTGGGGTAGGGGGTGGTCTGTCCTCTTCCAAGCCTGGACTCACCACTTCTTTCTCTTCTCTGGCTTCATTCTCTCCCTCCCCAGCTAACTTTACCACGAAGAGAAGACCTGTGGAGGCCCCCAGGAGGTCGGTTATAGTTTTACAACAATAAATCCCTCTCAATTAGTGGGAGCCCATGCGGAGGGGTTTGGGGTTGGGAGGGGTGGGCAATGTCAGCATCGTTCCACAGGATGTGTCCCAACCTAGGGAAGCTGATGGTCTAGATGCCCCCCGCCCCCCGCCCCCACCAAGTGGCGCCAGGAAAAGACCTTCCAGGAGTGAAGCCCAGACCCCCAGACACTTTGCTGCATGTCCGGGAGAAGGGGAGGAAGGCCTGGGGGGATCTCCGGTGAGGACCCTAGAGGCCAGAGATCAGAGACAGGAGACGTCAGAGGCAGATGCCAAAAGGACTAACGGTGGGAAAAGTTTTCCACCGTCTTCTGGCGTAACGTGTGCACAGGATTGTCTAATATTAACATTGAATTCTTTTGAGCCATGGGCTACTTATACATTCTTCCAACTATTGTGAGCTCAAATGAGAGCTTATTTAATCCTATCAGTAACCAAACGGGATAGATATTTTTATCTCCAGTTTACAGAGGGGGAAAATGAGACTTGGGGAGATTAAATAACTTGCTCAAGCTCACTGTGGTAGCTTGTATCCAAAGATGGCCCCAAACAACTTCACCCCTTCATGTGCACGGGTGCTACTTCTCCCCTTAAGAGGTGGAGCTTAGGGGCTTCCCTGGTGGCGCAGTGGTTCAGAGTCCGCCTGCCGATGCAGGGGACGCGAGTTTGTGGCCCGGTCCAGGAGGATCCCACATGCCGCGGAGCGGCTGGGCCCGTGAGCCATGGCCGCTGAGCCTGTGCGTCCGGAGCCTCTGCTCTGCAGCGGGAGAGGCCACAACAGTGAGAGGCCCGCGTACCGCAAAAAAAAAAAAAAAAAAAAAAAGAGAGAGAGATGGAGCTTATATCTCCTCTTGAATCTGGGTCAGGCTCAGATCTGCTTGACCAATAGAATGAAGAGGAGATGATGTGCTGGGACCTCGAAGCCCAGGCATTAAGAAGGCTTAGGAGCTTTGGCTTCCTCCCTTTTGGAACCCAGCCTCCATGATGTGGGGAAGCCCAAGCAGTCAGGTGGAGAGGCTTATTTGGAAGAGAGTCAAGGCTCTTGGCTGCCTGCCCCAGCTGAGTTCTGAACTGATGTGAAACTATTTTAGAAGAGGATCTTCTTTCCCCCATTAAGACAACCCAACTCATGACACATAGGGCGAAATCAAGCCATCTCCACTGAGCCCTGCACACATTGTAAAATCCCGAGTAAATACCTGTTATCCCGAGCCACAGGTTTTGCAGTGTTTATTACTCAGCAATAGATAACCAAAACAACCACACAGCCAGTAAGTGGCAGAAATGGGATTCAAACCCAGGTCTGGTAGTCCAGAGTTCACTCTCTAACCACTGTCTCCCATGGCTGACCTGCAACCACTGATGTGCAGGGCATCATCTGACCCATCTCCCCGAGATGAGGCTGGCAAACTTCCTTTCACATCCAAGATGCAGGCTGGGCACCCTCAGTTTCCAGGAGCCCTGGAATGTCAGAACCTTCCCCCTCGCACAGCTTCCGGAACTCCCAGCCCAGCCTGGGCTGGGTGCAAAGAGATGGCCTCAGGTCAGACTCACTGCTCCAGTCCCTCCGCAGTCACAGAACCAGCTGCCCGGGATGCCCACGGGGGCCCTTCCCCCTTCTCCCCGCATCCCCCCTCTGAGTGTAGATGAAAAGCCCACAAGCTGAGAGAAAAAGAAGTCAGAGGCAAGTGAGGTTGCCCTGGTGCCCCTGACCCTCGTCACCTGAGGCCAGCGCCAAGGAGGGGACTTGTTACACCCCTTTGGGATCTGAGAAAAGAGGGGGATAGTGCCCCCTAGACAGACATTCCAAAATAAAGGGCTTGGAAAGGAGATGGCCCCAAACCAAGCCTGCAACCCCAGGATGCTACCTGGACAGAGCGTCTCTAAGGAGAGAAGATCAGCCTCCTACGTACCTTGGCCTTTTGCCAAGTGAGAGGGGCTTCCCTGAGCGTGCAGAGAACTTGCTATGTGTCCTCTGTGGCTGGGATAGGGGACCCTGAGGACCTGGTGTGTGACAAGCACGTGTAGAGGCTAGCGGTGACGGGCTGTGTCTAGAGCAGCCCTAGTGGAGCACAGAGCAAGGGGAGCTGGCTATGCCAGGAATGCCCATGCTGCAGAAGCATGGCATCAAAGGGTCCATGAATGTCTCAGGAGCTGGCTTGGGATGGTTAGACCCAGCCCTAGAAGTCTGGAGCTGGCGGAGAGATCACCTGTGCTGAGATGCAGCAGGAGGTGAGGATTGGGGGGATCAAAAGCTCCCACAGGTGCCGAAGTCTCCCATCGGTGGCCTCTCCGGCCCCTTGTCTCCTCCCTCCATTACCCAGCAGCCCGGGGCGGGGAGGAGTGGAAGCACGAGGCGGGGGGGGGGGGCGGGTGGGGGGTGGGGGGAAGCTGCTGGCAGGGCTCTCCCTGCCTGAACCGGTGGGGCTTCCCTGTGGCGCGGGTCTCCACGGTGGAGGGGACAGCTCCAGCTTCCATGAACTTTGGAGTCTCCACTGTTTTGCATAACTCCACGCTGTAATTACTGAAATCGGATTTTTGTGGCTAAAAGTGACCCAGAGCATTTTTATTATCTTGGATTGACCTGAAAAACCAAGAAACTGACCTTAGATTTCATCCAGGGTTGAGAGAGAACTGACCCCACAGAGCAGGTTTGAAAAGGAAAGGGGAGAATGAAGTGGTTTTCTGAGTTTACCCACAGGGCTCTTCTGCTCAGTAAAAGTGTTACACAAACAAGGAAGAATTCTGGCTAATTTAGCCAGAAAGGGATTCATTGATAGGATACTGGGTAGCTCAGAGAATCACTGTGGGCTCAGGAAGCAGGTCCAGCAACTACATGGTGACAAAGGGAACTCCGGAGAGGACGCCACCACCTCCCTCTGCCCACAGGGCATTGGGTGACGCAGTCTTCGCGTGTTCCTAGAAATTACAATAGGAGGCAGCCGCCACCTCCCATCAAAGCCCTGTTGGTGGGGAAAATGCCAAATATAAGCCCGTGACTCAGATGCTGGGCCCTGGAGCGGGGGAGCAGGCAAAAACCTATGAAAAGGGTGAACCCTTAATTGATCGCCCTTAAAATGGAAGTAACAGCTGCATTCACTCCCAAATTATCAAGATGACATTTTCTGCCACCAGGCTAAATGAGGATTTGAGAACTAGATTGTTCTACAAGATAGATTATTATAGAAAAATAAAGATACTTTCTTGCATGACTGAGTTTGCAGCTATGAGATTCATATTCACTCCAGAAACGAGGCAAGAAATGAACAAATGAATCAACGCAAGTCCCTGGCATGTGCTTGTACACAATGGGTCCTGGCTCAGTAAGTGTTGGGCAAGGATGCTGGTCCAAGTCATGGTCTGCCCGTCCTCCCCATCCCCCCCGCCCTATTATCTCACTGCTGCCCAGTTAGCAGCAGGGCCTTCACTCCCGCGGGGCCAGACAGGACATGTGAGCACTTGTTCTCACAGATGGTAGGCTCGCTCTGTGCTCCGGGAGAATACGCAGCACACAGCAAGGGCCAGGAGACCCAGGCTCGGGGCCTCACCGATGCTCTGGACCCGCCGTCCTGGAACGGCACCACCCATCCCTGGTGCCCCCAAGCCCTGGACTCCAAGCCTCCCTTCCAGTCCCTCAGCCTCCCTCAGAGGACTCAGCCCCGGGAGGGCCGTAGGTGCCATGACCTCTGGCCCATGGAGGGCGTACCTCTTGTCCCTGTTGCATTTCGCCCTCCCCCCCGCCCCCGCACCATTCTTCCTCACCATCCTTCAAAGCTCAGAGGAGTTCCCGGGAAGCCTGCCCTGGTCACTGTTTGGTCTCTCTCCTCTGAGCCCCATGCTGCCAGGCCACATGCAAACCAGTGTTCTTAAAGCTGGAAAAGACTTAGTCTTTTCAGAATGACTTAGTCCAAACTCTCCACTTTAAACAGGGGCAGGTTGAAACCCAGAGACAGTGTTAACTCACTGTAGCTGTACAGCCACACCGGTGGTCAGTGGCAGAGTCCAGACCCCTGGACCTCCAAACTCCAGTGCCCCTTCTCCCTCCTGGGATGCTGCATGCACTGCCTCGTGTGTCTGCTTCATATGTGGGTGCTGTGCCTCCCCACAAGGTCACATCCCATGGGGACGGTCTCTTTCTCCTTCTCAGGTGGACGGCAGGTGGTGCCCAGAGCCCACCAGGCATCCCCAGGGTGGGCAGAAGCCAATCCAGCATTCCCTCCCTAAGCATGTATTGATGCTCTGAGGTCCCAATAAGTAAGACTAGCACCAGTGGGTGGTAACTCCTTCAGGGGGGAAAGCTGAGAATGGTTTCCATGGAGACCGCCCAGGCTCTGGTTTCCATAGCAACGCTTGCAAGAGGTTACAGCGCTTCCTACTTATGTCAACTTAACATTTCCAACTGTTCTAGTCTTCAGGCCAAACCTGGGACTAATGCAGAGCTTCCTTTCTAGGACGGGTGACAGACCTCAAGGGCCAGAGGGGAAACAGGTGAAACACTGTGCAGTTAGCTGACAGTGAGGCCACCTCCTCACCTAACAGGCCCTCCTCCATCCCAGCAGCAGGGTATATATATGCGGAGTCATACACACACTTAAGTGATAAAAAGAGCACATCTTCATGACGTGGAAGGATATAAAGTCTTACAGCTCCTATGCACCTCCATAGAGCTAGCTTCTAGAAAGTTCACAAGTGGTATATGTGTGTGTATATATATATATATATATATATATATATATATATATATATATATATATATATATATATATATATATATATATATATATTTTTCCTTGCTCAGCCACCTGCTTTACGCTAATTATAGATCTTGGAGAACTTTACACATCAGCACAAATAGATCTACTTCATTCTTTGTAATGGCAACAAAATATTGCATTTCTCTTTTTAAAACTAATTCTTCATCTGAAGGTCTTTGGTTTCCAGTTTCTTGCTATTACAGCAATAAACATCCTCGTACATATATTTCTGTATACTTGTTTGAGTATACCCATAGGGTAATTTCCCTGGGGTGAAATGGCTGCGTCACACACATTGCATTTTACAATCTGAAATTTTACAATGTGATTCCTGTCAAACCAATTTACTGCCACTATTTTTTTTTTTTTTTTTTTTTTTGCGGTATGCGGGCCTCTCACCGTTGTGGCCTCTCCCGTTGCAGAGCACAGGCTCTGGACGCGCAGGCTCAGCGGCCATGGCTCATGGGCCCAGCTGCTCCGCGGCATGTGGGATCCTCCCGGACTGGGGCACGAACCCATGTCCCCTGCAGCGGCAGGCGGACTCTCAACCACTGCGCCACCAGGGAAGCCCCTACTGCCACTATTGATACAAGAAGACTTATACACACTTGGGAAGACTGGGCATTATTAAACTTAAACAAAACAAAACCACAAAGCCAATCTCTCCTAATCATACTATGAGACCAGCAAAACTTTAACACAAAAGCCTGAAAAGGACAGTATGAAAAAGGAAAATTACAAGGTGAATTCCCTTTAAAGTCAAGAATAAAACAAGATTTGTAACTATTTCCATGGTACCAGAGCTCCTAGTCAGGGAGGTAGGATAAGAAAAAGAAATAAAAGTTTTAATTATTTGAATGGAAGAAACAAGATCTATTTATAGTCAGTACAATTGCTTATATCAAAAACACAAAAGGATCGTTGGGTAACCTCTCAGAATAAAAAAGACGGCTTGGCAAATTTGCTGGATCAATAGTCAAAAAAAAATTACATTTCTACACACTAGCAACAAAGAGTTATAATTATTAATTATAATATCAACAGTATAAGAGATTTAGGAATCAATGTAATGAAAACTGTGCAAGACCTCTACGAAAAAAGTATGAAACTGTATTGGAAGATATTAAAAATCCAAATAAATTTTTAAAATACCATGTTCATGCATCAGGACACTCAGTATTATAACAATTTCAATTCTCCCCAAGTGGATCTATAGATTTAATATGAGTTCAATAAAAACCTCAACAGAACGTTTTGTAGAACTCGATAAATTGTTTCTGAAATGCATATGAAAGCAAAAGCGTAAGAACAGTCATGGCACTGCTGGAGCAAATTAAGGTGGGAGACGTGCACAGTCAGATGTGCACGTCTTATTTTAACTGTGGTTATGGCTCAAATAATAAACCCAATAGGACAGACTAGAGAGCCCAGAAATAGACCTTATGCATATGGAAACTAGATCACTGCAGGCACACACTGCAGCTCAGTGAGGAAAGGAAAATAATCCACGTCGAAGAGAACAAATGATTATTCCTACCTCACACCATACCAGGGAATAAATTCCAGGGGATTTTAAAATGTAATATATAAAACTTTAAAAGGAATAGAAGAAAATATAGGATAATCTCTTTTCATTCTTGGGATAGGATGGATTTCTGAAACAAGGTGCACAAAACCCTAACCAAAAATAAGAAGATGGATACATTTGACTACATTAAAATCAATCATTTCTGCTTGGGAATTCCCCAGTGGTCCAGTGGTTAGGACTCCGAGCTTTCACTGCCGAGGGCCCAGATTTAATCCCTGGTTGGGGAACTAAGATCCTGCAAGCCATGTGGCATGGCCAAGCAAAAGACAACAACAAAAAAATCAATAATTTCTGCTCATCAAAGAGGTCACAACGAAAAGTGATAAGACAAGTCACAAAGTTGGGTAAGGTATTTGCCACACGTCAATGATAAAATATATAAAGAACTTCTACAAGTTAATAAGAAGAAAATGAAGCATCCAGTAGAAAAATAGGCCAGAGAACACAAACAGGCATTTTATATAAAAGGTCCAATACACATATGAAACTTGACTCACTTTCCTAGTAATCAGGGAGGTGATAATTAAAACCATAATGAAACACCATTTTACTCTCAATCCATGGACAAAAAATCCCAAGTGTTGTTAATATTAAGTGTTGGCAAGAACTTGGAACAAGGAGGATGCCTATGCAGTACAGGTGGGAATGTGAATTGGTTCAACTCAAAAGAAACAATCTGGTAGAGGTTTTTTTTTTTAATATTCATTTATTTGGTTGCGCTGGGTCTTAACTGCGGCAGGCAGGCTCCTTTAGTTGCGACTCAAGGGCTCCTTAGGTGCAGCACGTGGGCTCCTAAGTTGTGGCATGCATGTGGGATCCAATTCCCTGGCCAGGGACGGAACCTGGGCCCCCTGCACTGGGAGCACGGAGTCTTAACCACTGGGAGCACAGTCTTAACCACTGTGCCACCAGGGATGTCCCCAATCTGGTAGAATTTTTGTGAGTTGGCCATTTCATACTATGTGGCCCAAAGACTCCTTTTCTAGGGAATACAGGTGCATATTAATAGAGAAACCCTTGCAGAGGTGACCAGAAGCCTTGTAGAAGCAATGTTCATTAACGCATTGCTGTAATAATAGTAAAAAGTCAGAAAGAACCCAAATATTCATTGTTAGAATAGGCAATTAAATTATATATTCACATAGTGGGTTGATACATAGCAGTACAAATGAATTAAACACTAGTACAGGTGTCACCATGGCTGAGCCTTAGAAACACAAGGTTGAGGGGAGGAAAACAAATCAGAGAATAACCCATGTGTTTTATTACTATTTTTATATTATTCAAATCCAAGCAAAACTACATTAAGAGCTTCATAGATATGTGGTTATAAAGACTTTTTTTTTTTTTTTTTTTTTGCGGTACGCGGGCCTCTCACTGTTGTGGCCTCTCCCATTGCGGAGCACAGGCTCCGGACACGCAGGCTCAGCGGCCATGGCTCACGGGCCCAGCTGCTCCACGGCATATGGGATCTTCCCGGACCGGGGCACGAACCCGCGTCCCCTGCATCGACAGGCGGACCCTCAACCACTGCGCCACCAGGGAAGCCCTATAAAAACTTTTAAAGCAAAGCAGAGAAACTCAGGATAGGAGTTACCTGGATTCGTTCATTAATATACAAAGATTGGCTTAATAGATGGAAAATTGGTATATTTTCATGATCGTCTTTGGATCTAAAAATAGATGTATCTTTAATGTCCCTCATAGGATATAGAAGTGGGGCGGGGGGGGGGGGAAGTAGAGGCTGGGATGATGTGGGAGCCTCTGAACATGGGAGCCAACAGTTCGTGCCACCCCTGAGCATGAATGCTTCTCCCCATACTGGGAGGTGGTCTCCTCCTCCTTAAATCAGGGCTACTTTGGTGACTTGCTTTGACCAATAATGCACTAAAGTAATATTCTGGATCTTCAGATTCCAGGCTTTGAAGGGACTGGCAGCTTACCCTTCCCCTCACTTGGAGCTCAGTTGCCAAGCTGTAAGGAAGGCCAGGGTATTGATTGGCACTCATTTGTAGCCATACCCTGGACGGCAGGGGCCATTTTGGATGGCCCAGCCCAGCGAAGCCTCCAGCGGAGTGCAAAGCACGAGGCAGCCCCTAGCCCACGAGGGCTAACGTCAGTCAGTGTGGAACTCAGCCATCCTGCAGAATTAAGTTCTGGGGTGGTTTGTTCTGCATAAGCAAGGGGAGAGGGACACGCAAAGAATTCAGTGATATTGGCAGTCTTGTTTCGTGGGTTGGCTGTGGGGTCACCGTACTTCATAACTTACATGCTGGTGATTTAGATATTCTGTACGTATTAAGTGCTTCACAATATAAAATATGAAAAAACCCCAACTTATCAGATTGTATCTCCCTAGTTTTGATTTGTATTTTCTATGCAACTGTGATTAAACATCTGTTTGCGTTTAAGCAACGATCCATTTGTATTTCCCTGTGAACTGCCTGCTTCTATTCGTTGCCCCTTTATCTATTGGGTTATTCATTTTTTCATATCGATTTATAAGAACTTAGCATATTAAGGAAAATAGCCCTTTTATGTCCTGTGTTTCTAAAATATCTCCCCCAGTTTGCCACTTATAAAACTTTTGACTTTGTGGTATGTGCTGTTGCACAAAAATTTTAATTTTTTATTAGTCCCAGTTATTATTACTGGTAGGTGTCATGCTTAAAAAGACTACCCTCCTTCAAGATGATCTTTTAAATCATCTCAAGTACTTTTAAGATTTCATTTCATACTTAAAACCTTTGAATTAATTTTGTTACAGGGAAGCAGGACCCAGGTTAATTTTTTTGTCAAAATGACTAGCCAGTTGTTCCAATAAAAAGAACCCACACGTACCCCACTAACCTGAATTTCCTTGTACTTAACTTCTGGGCACTCCATTGTGTCTCATTGATCTTTGCTACACCAAAGTCTTTAATTCTACTAGGTTTTATATTTGGAGACTGTTCTCCCCCCCCCCCCCCCCCCCCCCCCCCCCCGCTTTTCAGGATTTACCTGGCTATCCCCCATGTTTACTTTCCTCAAATAACTGAATGTGTCAGTTAAAGAATAAGCCCTGTTGGCATTTTAATTGTGACTGCGTTGCATTTAGATTGGGAAATGTAACAGAACCCAACATCTCTGCAAGATTGCATTTGCATCTGAGAACAAGGCGTGTCTGCACTCATTTGAATCTTTTACGTCCTTCGCAGGATTACCTAGTCTGTGAGCCAAGGGTGTAGACACCCATCCTCGCCCCCAGGGCAGGACCCAGGTCGCACCTCTGGGGTCCACTCAGCAAAGGCTCCAGGCAGCTCCCACACCCTTCTCTGCAGCATGTGACCCTATGACTCATGTCAAATCCTACCTCAGATCCACCGAGATGGTTACTAATCGCCCAGAAAGTGTGGCGACACCGTCCCTGTGCTTAAGGACAAGCAATAATGATGTCATCTTCCGCGTAGAACTGACCCGGTGGTTTAGAGGCACTTAAAAGCAGCCAGGCCTTGGGCAAGTTGCATGATCTGCGGTCCCTTTCCTCCTCCCTTGCCTGTAAACTGAATCTACCTGGCGGGGAGTGACAGAACGAAGGGGACACCTACGTTCCATGGCTGAACCTCGGAGCAGGCCCACCTCTTCAGGGGCCAGATGCCAAGCCCTGTGAGTGAGCGCCTCCTTCCTGCCGCTCCCACCACGCCCACCTGCCCCCCCCCCCCGCCCCCAGGGACACCTGCCCAGCCTACGGGTTGGAGGGCACCCGTCACCAAGCCGACACCCCGCCCCGCGCTCCCCACCCGCCTTTCCCAAGCCAAGCTGACACCCCTCCCCGCGCCCCCCACCCGCCTTTCCCAAGCCGGAATCACAAGTCAAAGATGTGTATTGTTCGACAGACACTTTTGAAAAGAGATCTAATTGAGAAAATATACAAGGCATTTAAGAGTCTCATCTCCAGCGAGCACCAAAGTCTGACTGGAGGCGTCGGAGCCCTCCTCTTCAGGGCTCAGGGCTGAGAAGGTTAGCACATCGAATCATCAGTAAAAACATGCAAAAGTGAGAAGGAAACGGAAAATAACGCTGTGTTCCCCCAAAGCAGAAGGGGATGGAATTTCAGAGCAAGGAGGCAGGGTGTACAAGTATCAGGTGGCTCTCCCTCCCTTCCCCCGGTTTTCCTCTCAAACGCCCCCGAGCAGGAGAAAGCAGGGAGCCCCGCCCACTCGGCAGGACCCACAGTGCATCCCTGCTCCGTGCTCAGCCCGCGGGGCTGCCCGTGGACAGGAAGACATCTCCCCACTTCTGTCCTGTTCCTTCTCTGGCTGTGGCTGCGGGGGACCCCGCTTGTGCTCCTGGGGGGCCAGGGCCCCCAGCCCTGGCTCCTTCCTTCTTTGGTTCCACCCGGAGATTGTGCTTGACGGATTCATCCCACCCCCCAAACTCCAGGCTCCCACTGGTGGGCTGAAGGCACTGACAGGAGTCCTGGGGAGACCCCCAGGACAGCCACCTTCCCCTGTGCTCTGGGCGGGTCCACCCCTGGGTACATTCCCTCCAACCTCAGCTCAGGCCCGGGACAGGGGTGGAAGTGTGCTGTGCACGGGAAGAAGCCTCTCAGACCTTTCTCAGCTGTGCAGACGTTCCTGAACCCCACTCCACCCCCCGCCCCCAGCCCGCCCCTCGCCAGAGCCCCAGCATGCCTGGCCGTTCCCTCCAGTCCTCCCCCTTGGGCTGCCAGTGCAGCTGTGGGCCAGGCCCCCGGGGACCTGACCTCAAGATGGTGGTCACAGAAACCATCTTGGGGCGCCCCCTCCATCCCCAGACTCAGGTCAGCAGAGGGTGAGGCCTTGAGAGGTCACAGCTCTGGTACAGGGAGGCGGGCAGGGCTGGAGAGAAACGGGAAGACACGTCACATCTATGGAAAGGCGTCCAAAGTACAAGCTAAGCAAGGGGAAGGGCCAGAGTGGCCAGAAGAGAAAATGGAAGAGGGAAGGGGCGGGGCCTGGAGGGAGGGGCGGGGCTTCACGCCACCCCGCAGATGAGCGTCTCGACCACGAAGGTGTTCTCGAAGTGGCGGATGGCGTTGCAGTTCTTGGCCCCTCGCTTGTTGATCCCTGGGAGAGAACAGAGAAATCCCAGTGAGGCCTGTGTCCTGGCCTAGAACTGTCTGGGCCACAAAGGCCACCAGCCTCAGAGCCTGAGCAGGGCCTCAGGACCCGGGCCGGGGAGGAGGAGGCCCAGGAAATGAAACCCAGATTCACCCAGAGACAGCGCGGTACAGCGGCATGAGCTCAAAAGCTGGAGTCAGACCTCCCAGCTCTGCCACCTTCTTGCTGTGAGACCTCGGAGGTCCTTCTTAACCTCTCTGTGCCTCCATTTCCTCATCTTTAAAAGGGGCGGCAATAATAATGATGACAAGGATGAGGATGATGGTAACTTACACTCTCTTAGGAGGACATAAAGAGTGTAAAGCAGGGGGCTTCCCTGGTGGTGCAGTGGTTGGGAGTCCGCCTGCCGATGCAGGGGACGTTCGTGCCCCGGTCCGGGAAGATTCCACATGCCGTGGAGCGGCTGGGTCCATGAGCCATGGCCGCTGAGCCTGTGCGTCCGGAGCCTGTGCTCCGCAGCGGGAGAGGCCACAGCAGTGAGAGGCCCGCGTACCCGCAAAAAAAAAAGTGTGTGAAGCAGTGCCTGGCACGTAGTACGTGCTCATCAGCTGTTATTACTGCTGCTACAATCTGAGCTCTGACAGCTGGTCTCCAGCTACGCTGCCAGGCACTGCCAGAGGGTGGCCATGGTTTGGAGCTCAGGGCAGGGGCCAAGGTGGGTGGAGTCCGCCACTCACGCCTCCGGGTGGCCCTGCGCCGCAGCCGGTAGGTGTCCTTCCCGCTGCACAGGTGGTAGATGAAGGAGCCCAGGGCCTCCTTGTCACTGACATGCTCCGTGACCACCATCTCCTCCTGGATGATGTACGTCTGTGGGAGGTAGGTACCCCTCTGCAAAGGGAGTGGCCACAGCACTGGGTCAGTACCAGGGCTCGCCGCTCTCGGTCCCCGACTGCCCATTGCGCTCACCTCCCTCCTTCTGCTAGCTTGAGCCGAGCCCCCCCAGCGCCTGCAGTGCCCATCCAACACGCCCACCCCCTCATCCACAGGCCGCATGGCTCGCCTTTCTGACGTGCCTAGGCACTTTCTGCACCTGCACCTGCACTGCCGTGAGTCACGTGTGTGCGAGTCTGGTCTCCCACCCTAGGGGGAGCGCTCCTCGGGGGCAGGGCCCACATCACCTCCCTGCACTGCTGACACGGGGCGACGTGGCGCATGGCCATGAACACTAAGGAAGCTGGTCTTGGGGTTCTTCCCAAGTGAGGGAGGCAGAAGTGGGAGGCTGGTGGGGGGCAGAAAGGAGAGGTGTTGACTCTGAATGTGGGAGAAGGGAGCTGGAGGTGGGGGGACCAACCTGGGGTGCTGGGTACAGCTGACAGCAACGCCCAGGCCCCCCATCCTTCCCTTGTCTCATGGAGGGAGGACAAGGGAGAGAAGATGCTGCCGGGGCCCTGCTCACCTTCACATTCATGAGGAGCTCCCAGAAGTTGCGAGGGGGCAGCACGATGGTGGTGTTGAGCTCAATGACATAGCACTTGTCCAGGGAGATGTCGTGATAGGCAGTGAGACCCTGAACAGGAAGAGGGGGCCGCGTCAGTCTCCGCAGGTGAGGGACTGGCCCCGGAGGGCTGTATGAGGCACGAACCCCACCGCACCCATGACGCACCCAGATTCCTCAGCACCGGGGCGGGGACCCCTTCTCCCACTCCTCTCCCAGCCTGTGTTTGTAGAAGGTTCCACTCACTAGATGAAAACACTATTAAATGCTTCGGTTGTGACAAGGATTCTTCTTGGGGGTATACAGCCGAGGTTCGAATTTCAGAGCAACGTCCCCCCTGTGCATCTCACCAAAGCTGGGAGGTCCCGCCACCCCTATGGACAGCCTGGACCCTCAGCGAGAGATGCCCCTCCCAATCCCGTGTGCTGCAACTCGATAAGATGTCAACACGGAAACAGCTCAGTAAAAAGGAACACTGGCCTCGCCTGTTTCAGCCAGCATCCGCAGCTGGCAGGTGGCCAAGGAGAAAATCAACCGTGACTAGTTCACATTCAGTGATAACCGCATGACGTATATGATAAAAGCGGCCTCTTTAAATCCCTGATTGACCTAAACCGTAGATATCTACTCCATGGTTTATATTACACGGTATGTACTCCAAGTCTGTACAAGGGGCGTGGGCGTCCTCCTTTCACACCTGTTCCTCCTCGTGGCGCCCCCCTCGCCGCGCACCCCCCCACCCCCCCCAGGTCCCTGGCCGGCCTCACCCGCTGGAAGTCGTGGATGATGTCTGCAGGGTCACCGCCCCCAAACTGGGGCACCGGCACGTTGATGCGCTCGTAGTTCTCCTCGAGGTAGATCTTTACGTCCTCCTCCAGCTCCATGCGGGTGCGGGCCTGCGAGGTCAGGGAGTCCTCGTAGAGGACGCCGCAGTGGAAGAAGTTGTCTCGGGCCAGCTGAGCAAGGAGGGGGGCGGGGGGAGAGAGGGAGGGAGAGAGTCTGGTCACACAGCGCCCTCCGTGAGACCCCTGCTGCCTGCCCAACCACTCCCGGCTCTGAAGGCTTGGGGAGGCAGGGAGGATGGGTCTGTGACACCCATTTCACAGATGGAGAAACCAAGAAACATGGGGAGTCAGGGAGGGTGAGCCGGGTCTGCCAGTTCCTAGGAGGACGACCTCTTTGGGCCTCAGTTTCCCCATCTGTAAAACAAGGTGACCTCTCAGGCCCCTCTGGCCTCCGAGTCCATGAGTCTATGGCTGTGAAATGGGGCAGACCAGCGGGGGGACAGACACCTGAGAAAGAGCCTGGGGTCGGAGGGGTGTCCTCAGGGGCAAACAGGGGGACTCTGGGTTGGACAGGCTGGGCCCTGCAGGGTGCCACCCTCCGCCACCACCAGGGGGTGCTCGCCCGCCCTTCTTGCCCCCTTTGCGAGGCCCTGCAGACCTTGGAGGGAGGAGGGAGGAGCTGAGAGGCAGCCCTGTTATCAGATTCTGGTGGCACCGTGTCCAACCTCAAGCAAGGACCCACCACCTTCCCTGGATCCTGTGCTTCCCGAGAAACCTACACAAACATGGTGTCCCCTATGTGAGGGGCACGCCTAATCACTCCATCAGTAAGGGAAGGGAGGCAGCCTGGCGTGACCGAGGCTACGTAACTGACCGGTGGACCGCGGGCCCCTCCTACTTCTCCAGGGCCTCCTCCAGGTCCGGCCCACGATGGGCAGACACCCCTTTGTCTGTTTTAGTGTAAGCTGTCCCGGGAGGATGAATCATCACACAGGAGTCATACTGTCCCAGGGTGTAGACCCAGAGGCTGCTCTGAGGTTCTCCTACTCCCTGGGAATTGGGGTGGGGTGAGGAACCCCAAGAGGGCATGAGGGGGGCTGGGATCAGAGGGGAGATCCAGGGCAGGGCCACAGCCGCAACAGGAAAAGGCCCCAGAAAGTGACAGCCAGGAACAGGTGGGGAAGCAGGCCGTGGACGGAGGGGAGCTGAGGTGTCAAGGGTAAGGTCACATGGACTGCAAACTCTTTAGTCATTTCCACCGTAGAAAAACTGGATGACAACAAAGTCAAAGTCCAATGCTTGAGGGTGGGAAGAGGTCACTTGGGTCATAAATGACTGGCAATTCCCAACCTTTTTGTCACCGAGATTCCCCATTCGTTATGTTTATGGTTATTCTATTAAGCAAACTTTCATTTAACTACCTTCAGTTCTGAGAGCTTGGTGGCCCTGCCTCCCTCCCCAGGCCTGGGCTGATCGCAAGGTTGCTGTGACCACGACCAGTTCTTTGGCCCAGCTTCGTGCCCAGATTGGTTGTGTGAGCAGATAACCAGGGTGTGATCATAGGTGGAGATGACTGTCTATAAGCCACCCTCCACCCTTCATGGTTTATAGTCCAAATGTCCACGCGTGGAATATATGTCCTTAGAGCAAGATCCATGGGCACAGGGGCCGGGCTCTGAAGGGATCGCAGAGTTCCAATGTCTGCTGCACCTGAGTTTCTGGTGCTAATGCCCTGGGGTGACGCTGTGGGAAGGGGCTGCGGGCCTCACAGCCCAGATTCCAATCCCGGCTCCCCCATCGCCGACTGTGCTCCTGGGAGAGCTCCCTGTCAGCCTCAGATGCAACCAAAGAGATAGGTAAGGACACTCCTCTGGAGCCCATGGTAGTCAGAGGACGGGGACCCGGTCCTGTCTCCCGGACCAAGACCAGAGAGGAGAAGGAGGCAGGGCTTCTGGGCTTGCCCGGGCACCCCTCCCACCTAGGGGGCGTGTCCAGGGCTTCCTGCTGTCCCCTCCTCTCCCCTGTTCACAGGGCCAGATTCTGCCGGCCCAAACCCACGGCAATCGCTCGCCCTGCCCTGCCCCCTCTAAAACGCCACTCTTTCTCCAAGGCCCCGCCTCCCTCCGCCCCACCTCACCTGAGCGAGGAAGAAGTATCTGTAGATGTAGACAGAGGCGAACACCAGGCCCATGAGCAGCACGACCATGCCCATCGACAGGTAGCACAGGCCGCCCACAGAGCTCCCCTTCTTGTAGCGGTGGTAGGGGGGCCGCTCCTCCTGTGGACAGCAGTGCAGGGTCAGCCCCGTGGTGGCCCCGCACCCCTGGGAATCCCTGCCACCCCTTTCCGGAAGTGAGACCTCACTCTGCTGGCTGGGAAGGAGCCTTGGAGCAAAGGGAGGGGAGGACAACGCTCAGGACACACAGAGCATCGTCTCTGGAAGGAAAGGAAAGCGTTACCAGGACCCCCCAGCTGTTCCCATCTAAAGAGAAACGGAGCCCCACCTTGGACCCACGGGGACTAAGCGTGTTTTGAATCACCCTCGCCATTAGCCCCCTTCATTATACCAGTTGTGACCACAGTAGATTCTTTCAAATGTAGAGGGGGGGGGAAGCACAGATATGGCCTTGGTGACTGAGCCAGGCCTAGGAACCTGTAGGAACTGGAGTGACTGGGCAGGCAGGGAGCCGCTGCCCTGGGCAGTGGGGACCAAGGAAGGCTTCGGAGGTAGGAAGTGACAAGATCCACCTGAAAGCTGGAGTGCCCAGAGGGACCGGGATGGGGACAGCGGGGGTGGGGACTCTGCTGGGCTCTTCCAAGGAAGCTGTGGCAGGAAACGGTCACTGACCAGTGGGGACAGGGCTCTGGGAGGCCCGCAGGGTCTGGGCGCGGGAGCTCGCACCCTCCGGCCAGCCCGGGCAGAGGCCAGCCTGCCGGGGCGGCGATGGCATCACACGGGCGCTGGTGTCGAGCAGGCTGTCAGAAGCAGGCCCACAGGGTGAAGTCTGGAGGCTTCCGGAAGCCTCTGCCGGGAGGGGAACGTGGCTACCGGCAGGCAGGCCAGGGCAGGAGGTTCCTCCAGGCTCAGGTTCGGGACAGTAGCTGCAGGACTGCCAAGAAGCAGCAAGCCAGGCGGACCCAACTCCAGTCCGCACACGTCTGGGCCAGTGGCCGGAGGCGTGTGTAAGGCTCAGCAGCCCTGCGTTCCCTGGGGCGCTGGACGGAGAATCTCGTGACTCGGGCTCCTCCCAGCTGTGTGAGCTCGGCCATTGCGCGTCTTTGTGCCCTTCCTCACCGGCACCCCTGCCCTAACCCGGGCCTCCTTCACCCTGGAGATGTTGCAAGAGCCCCAGGCCCGGCTCTGCCTCTGGGATCCATCATTCAATCCCTCCTCCACGGTGTCCAGATGCAGCCGGGTGAGGGTAGAGGCCAGTGCCCCTGCCAACCTCAAGGAGCTGTGGCAGAGGTGGGGGGGCAGGAGGGGAGCCTGGGCCTTCTCACTCCGGCCCCGCCGCTAACCGTCTGCTTAGCGCTCTGTGCCCGCTTCCACTCTTCCCTCATCTGCTTAGCGGGAGGTCGGCAGTGGGGACGTGATGCAGGTCCAAGTTACCCAAGACAGGCCTTTATTCTCAGGGCACACAGGGGGCCCAGCCTGGTAGGGGCGGGGTGCAGGGCCTGCTGTGCTTGGGGCACATGGGGGTGTGGGACCTGGGCCTCAGGGAGTAGAGGGGCATCCCATCAGAGGGGGCGATGCCTCCCTGCTTGGAGCGCTCCCCTCTCCCCACACCCTTTCCTCAGGAAAAGGGTAGAAAATTCCTGAAAGACACACCGCCCCATCACGAGGCACATGTATCACCAGGCCAGTGGCCCCCAGCCTCCAGCACCATGGGATGGAGACACAGGACGGAGAGGTGACCCGGCCCATCCCATACCCCCTCACAGGCTGGGCCGTCTGCAGGCCTGGGGCCTCTCCCCACCCGGGCCCTGCTGCAGGGGTGCTGCGATCGAAACCAGAGAAGCACCTGGTGAGACCACCCCCCTGGCTGGCACCTCCTCGGCATGCTGGGGCTCCCTGGGGGCAATAACCAGGGTCACTAGCACACTTGGGCGGCCACTGCTCACAGGGCCTCCAGGGACAGCTGCCAGGGGGAGGGGGTGGGGGACTGCAAGCGTTCTGCCTTTCCAACGGGCTCCCAGGATCAGCCCAGGATGGGGCGACCCGATGACCAAGCTCTGCCAGTGTCTCGCAGGAACAAGCCACCCAGGGGCTCCAGCCATCCTCAGTGGCTCCTAAGGAAAGGTGGGTGATGCAGAAGAAAGGCGCCACACCCACTGGGAATCCTGCCCTGGAGGCACAACATTTGTATTTAGCGAGACCAGTGGGGCTGCAGGGACCCAGAGGCCCCCAGCAGGGGCTGCGATCCATGCGTGGGGAACATCCCAGCCTCCGGACCCTCCAACCCTCTGCAGGTCCTCCCGTGAAATGTGAACAGACTCCTCCTGACAGGGTTCTGTTGGGATTAAAGGAGACAGAGGCCCTGAAAGCCTTTGTAAAGGATAAAGTGGTAGATAAAAATAGCAGATCTTTATCAGCTAAAGCTCTCCTTCTTTTTTTTTTAGGGCCACCACGAGCCAGCTGTCGAGGCTGCACAGTGGCCATGCTTTGCTCCTGCAAACCAGAGAAGCAAAAGCAAGCTTATGAGAACTGCTTTTAAAAAAACCAGAAAACAAAAAAAAGTCAATGGGCTACAAAGCAAGAGCCCGAGGGCCAGCTCCACAATTGAGGTTCACAGACAAGGGAGGCCTACCAGTTTTATAGCTTCCTTTCTGCTCCCGGCTGGGTCAGGTGTTTCTATGTGCCTGGGGGAGGGGCCGGGCAGGGGGGCCAGGCTGCCCCAGGTGGGGAGGCGGTCAGGGAGGACGGAGAGTGGGGAGCGGCTCCAGAGGAAAATGAGGCAAGTGGCTGAGGACAGCCTCCAGCCAGGACCCCTGGATCCCACCCTGTGTCCTCACACGTCTCTGTGGGTGTGCCTGTGAAGGCTGGGGATCCTCCCCTTTCCTAGAGCTGTGGACAACGGCTTCCTATCCTGCTCCTACAGACCCCTCTAGGGCACACCCATGGCTCACGCCCTGCACCCCTCCCTACCTGACACGCAGAGGCCAAACCCCCAGAAGCATCATGGCTGAGCAGGAGGGATGGAAGGGAAAGCAGGACCAGAGGCTGCTGGTGTCCCGGCTTCGAGACAGAGGCACTGGGACCGGGACGTAAAGCCCCAGGTGGGCGGGAAGCCCCTGAATCCTGCCCTCGCTGGCAGTGCTTGAAAGGTCAGCCCTGAGCTGCAGCCCTCAGAGGCCTCTGGGGAGCCTGTAAGCAGCCTGGGCTGGAACCTGGGGCCTCACCCCTTAGGACCCGGGCTGCGCAGCTCACCCAGAATGACAGGAATGACGGCCGAGGGGCCTGCTTCCCGAAGCCCCCAGCTGCTTCACCTGTCATGCTGGAGCCCCAGCAGAAGGCCCCCCCTCCACGGAGCAGTTACCCACAGCCACGCATCTGGGGGCTTCCAGAAAGTAGAAAAATACTGCTTCCATGGCAACAGGGCTTCCTGAGCCACAGGCCTCGCCATGCACTCGTGTGGGGCACGTGGGCCACATGTCCAGGGACCCGAAAGGCGCCCAGGCCTAGGCCTGCCTGTTTCACGGAGCCTGCAGTGGAGCTCCTTAAATGATTAGGCAAAGCCAGGGCCAGAAGAGCCAGGGGGAACCCAGCCAACTTAAGCATTAACTCAGAAGGCCCGCAGGGCTCATGGACAGAGCTCCCCAGCTACCTTCCCTCGGTAAGGATGTCGAAATGAACCGCAAGCAGAGTAACTACAGTTGCAGGCTGCTCGGAGGCAGCTAGCAGGGGAGCCAGAAATGCAGCCACAGCAGGCCCGGGCAGACGGCTGGGGGCGGGTCTCGCCTCACCTCCCCAGCGCCAGTGCCCCCTCCTCAGCATCTTTCTTTCCCAGGCTGCAGGCCACAAAGGCAAGGGCTCCAGTGAGAGAGAAAGAGAGAGACAGACAGACAGAAGCCTAGCAGGGGTGGGGGGACTGGGCCTCTGCCCACGGAGCACGCAGAGCTGTGCTCAGACGTACAGACGTCAGCTGGGTAAATGCTGATAAGGCATCGTGAACTTGCCATCAGGGAAACCCACTCCTGCCCTGGGACCCACCGGTGCCCACGGTGCAGGCCGTGTGAGGAGGAAGGGCATGGACCCCGAGGACACTCCCGACAGCCCTCTGCACTGCTCTGCCTGGCTGGGCCAGGCAGATTCCCTCTTCTGTTCTGTACCTGACAGTCAGGGTGAGACCCCAGAGAACAAAGGCTGGGGGGAGAGAAGCAGAGCTGCGGCTGGAAGGGCTCTCCTGGGGGAGACACAGCGCGGAGACACTGCAGGGGCTGCGCTTCCCTGATCTTACCATAAACATTTTTTTTATGGTAAGAGAAACTCATCCTCTGTGGCAATCTGCTGACAGCCTTGAAACATGCAAGGATGGGCCGTGGGGAGAACAGAGAAGAGGGAAATGAGAGAGAAAGCAGAAAAGCCACTGCGGCACAAGTCCAAACGCCACAGCCCCTCAGGGAAGGCCCAGGGCAGGCGGGCAAAGGGCAGGACTGCCCATTCACCAAGGTCCTCTTGGCCCAGGCCGCAGGGCTGGCGGGGATGGGGCACTGGGGCAGGAGGACGCCAAGCCCTGCGATCCACCCTCCTGGCCGGCAGGGGACCCTCCCCCAACCACTCCAGGAGACTCAGCTCCCTCCTGCCCAGGACCTGAGGCCAGGACCAGGAAAGTGAAATCTGATCCCCAGGTATGCGGGCTTGGGGAGGGGGTGACACAGGGGCCATTAATCAAAAGCAAAAGCCAAGGAGAAAATTCCAGCGCTGAGATGACTGTACTGAACACGGTTCTCTCCCCTTGCAGGCCCCCAGCCCGGACTGTTCGAGTCTCTACATGCCCACACCTGGCTGTGTGTGTGTGTGTGCTCGCGTGCACACACATGGGGGAGCAAAGACACAGGCAGATCGTAGGGAGAGGGGAACTGGGCTGAGAGGCCCAGGGCAGGCCAGTGGGCCTCCAAAGGGGAAGAATCCAGCAAGTGCCAAGGCTCTACTAAGACGGGGTGCTCCCCATCCAGCCCACCTTCCAGGCTGGCTTGCTGCCAGCTGCCCATCAGCGCAGGCCCCTCCTCATCTGGGAGGCAAGCACCACATGGGGGGGGCAGCTGGAGGCGCAGCTGGACCCTCACACCCATCCCTTCCTGGCCACCGAGGCACCTCCTTCCAGCGGCACATGTGAGGACAAAATCCTCCTTGTTTCAGTTTTTACTCAGAAGCAGGGGGAGGCCCAATGTGAGAGTGTTCCTGCCGCCCTACCCTGGCCCCTGGGGCCTGCACACAGGTTGAAATTTTATTAGGACAGCCAGAGGGTGGCTCACTGGTGAAAGGCACTCGTGAACTCATCTGTTCATCGAGTGGTCCTTCCAGGGCTTTAAATCTTATTTTCGAGTCCAGTTCAGTAACCAAGGAGGGTTCCAGGGTCACCCCGAGCCGAAACAGACCTTCTGATACGCTGTCCTCCGGCAGGCCCGTCAGCGCGGGACAAACCCAAATGTCCTGAATGATGAAGCAGCTCCTAGGGCTCCCAGTCCGCTCGCCCCAGGCCGATGCGGTCCTGGGCTGCTGTGAATGCTGGGCGTCTGCTGAGCTCACTGGGCGACATAGGAGGCAAGAATGGGGGGGCCTTGCTCTACGTGGGGCACTGGACGTGGGGGAAACGTACCCACTGGCCAGGCGAGGCCACAAGAGGCTCACAGAAGTGCACTCTCTCCCCAAGGCTCCGATTCCACTAGGCGACTGGCAGAGCCAACATGCGACACCCCAAAGCCTCCCCTGATCCCCTGAGGGCCAGTGAGCTGTGAAAGTTTACTAATAAGCAGATCTGTCCTAAAGGGGCTGGGATTTTCATCTTCCTCCAGGGGCCCCATCGCTCCCCCTTGCCAATTAAGACAGCCAGGAGACCCTACCCAACTAACAAGGGCTGGGGGCGAGGCACACTCAGCAGGCTCGAAGCCATTGAAAACAGCACAGGGAAAATGTTGATATTTCCATTTCACGCTGGATGAGGGGGAAGAGAGGACGCTTGACTTTGGAGCCAGAAGCTGGATGTCAGTTACCGCCAAGGCGACGCTGGCATCTACCATCCCGCCTGACACCCGTCAGCTGCTGCCGGAGGATATGGCACTCCTGTGAGATTCCGCAGACCTTCTGGTGGGTTTCAAATCCATCCTTCCACTGTCTGGCTGGTCCTCCCTCCTGCCCGAATCCTATAGCTTTTGGAGGCAGGGTCCAGTTTTCCAGGCCTCAGCTGGGTGCCTGGCCCTGGGAGTAGCAGCTGGAGAAGACAGGAGTGGGTGTGCTGCCTTGGGCCCCCAGCCCTGCACCCTCCAGGGGCTAAGTGGAAGGGACGAAGGAGGTTTAAAGGGCCCCCTGCAAACTTTCAAAGCTGCAGGCCATGCCTTCAAATATGAAGTGTCCCCACCCCCAACTAAGCGTCAGAAGCAGATGGAGCTGCTCTGGTGGCGGCTGCAGAGCACCCCACCCCCTGGAAACCCAGCCCCGGGGGTCACTGATGCTGCAGCGACCACGCCAGGGCAGGGGAGCGTGCCAAGGTTCTTCCTGGAATTCCTCACTTAGGTGTCTTTGCTCTGGCTATAACACCCACCTCTGAGGACCCTCTCCTGTGTCCTCTCTTCCAGGGCACAGGTCATCCTGAAGCACCCACCCTCCCATACCCCCCCCAGCAAGGTTTAGTTTGAGCCATCAACTTGGGGAGGGGCCTTGGCGCTGAGGAAGACTTCCCATGGGGGGGGGAACGGGAGCTTGGTGCCCCCCAAGAACGCCAGGAGCGACGGCCGCGTGGAAGCAGCGTAGACACCTCTGCCGAGACACTATAGAGCCAGGCTGGACCAGCTCTCTCTCCCTCCCCTCCTTGCCCGCCACGCGTCCTGCCCCCTCTGGGCCCTCCCCCGGTCGGACTCCACGCAGCTCAGACAGTTTTCCACGGCGGAAATGCCTCTTCTCCCCCAGGCCGGAGGGAAAGGGGAGGAGGGGAGGCCGCTGGAGGGGGCGGGGTGCACCGAGGCCCGCCTCCACAAAGCGCAGCCTGGGTGCTAGAGGGCACCAGGGCACCGCGGAGTGGAGGGGGTAGCCCAGTGCGCGAGGGAGCCGGGAGAGGAAGGAAGAGGGCAGGAAGGCCCAGGCGGCAGGGGGGGCGGTGGGATCAGGGCACCCAGCCTCGTAACCCCGAATCTCGAACCCCGGACGTGCGGCCAGGCGGATTCTGGTTTATCTCCATTTCATGTATCATCGCTTTCTGGTCCACCAATTCAGGTGCAGACCAACAGCACATCCCTTGGCCCCAGCAGTCCCCCGTTTGGGACGCAATCAATAGTCCCGCCCCCTTCGTTGGCACCAGAGCCCCTCTCCCCATTCCCCACCAATCACAACCCACCGCCCTACTTTGGGGAAACAATGTCCAACCCTCCTCCCATCCCCCACCTGGGGACTCGACCCGCGGCCCCTCCTCCATGATTGGAAACAGACACATATACCCCCACCGACATTCCTCGAACCTCTCCGGACCAGCTCCCTCCCCTATTCGGGGCCAGGCGCCTAGGGCTTGGTCCACTTTTGGAAGAGACCTTGAGCGCTTCCTCACCTGGGACCATCGACTCGGAGCCCCTCCCATTCTTCAGACTTATGCTTTCGGCTGCCGCAGAGGGCCAGGACCCAAGGCCCCTCCCCATGCTGGGATGGATGACCCATTCCGGAATCCCACCCCCGCTCCGCTCGAGACTCCGGGGTCCCGATGCGCCTCGGGTAGTCGCCGGGGCCGGCAAGGCGCGCTTCGACCCCCCGTCCCTCTCACCCGAGACGGCGTCAGCAGGATCTCAGCGGCTGGGGCGGGCGCCGGGGCCGAGGCCGAGGCCGAGGCCGAAGCCTTGTCGGCCTTGTCGCCCTTGATACCGGCCACCGCGGGCTGGAAGCTGATCTTCACCATGGCTGCGCCGGGCCGCGCGTCCGCCCTGCAGCCTCCGGCCGTGCAGCCACTCTCTGTGCAGCCTCTATTTGTACCACAGCCGCTCGGTTCTCCGCAGGCACCGGAAGTTTGGATCGCGTTGGGTCCTTTTCTCTAACCCCACCCCCAGCCCGCCCCGCCCCCGCCCCCCCCAAGGGAGGGCCTTGGCGCCCTGCGCGCCTGCGCCCCCCTCCCGCTAGCTGGGCGCGCAGTGACCGCTGCCGGGCGCTGCCTGGGGAAGTCTAAGGTTCCTTTAACCACTCACTCACTCACTCCATCCATCCATCGCATCCATCCATCCATCCATCCAATCAGGCATGGACTCAGTCCCCATCGCTGCTTTATCCCTTCGAGCTGCCTCTCCAAGACCAGCATCTCCAGAACATACAGTCTTTGTTAAAACCGTGTTTGCCAGGCAAATGCATCTTCTAGACAAGCTCCCCGTGCCCTCTATCCCACTTCATACCCTCCTCTTTGGAAATGCTGGAGCCCCCACTGAACCTGCCCACACCGCTCCCTCCTCCCACTTCCTTTTCCGATGTGTCCTGGGCCCTGGCAGGAGGCTTCAGGGCCAGGTGCCCAATTGCTTGCCTTTATCCTGCATCCTGCATCCATCTACACCACCTTCATTCTCCATCATCCTTTTTCCTTCACCCTTAATTCCTGCAGAACCTTCCTGGGGGTGCACGCGGAGGACACTGGAAGCAGAGAAATGAGGGCAGCCCCTGCTCTTTCACTCTCTTGTGTAACCTGTGGCCTCAGTTGCTGAGTGAAGGGTTCTGTTGGCCATTTCTCACCCACCCAGGAGGATTACGGCAAGTGTGATGGGAAGATCCGCAGGGCAGGGTGTCTGGTGGCTCAGTCCTCATCTCACCTGGGATGCCTTTGGGCTGCTCCGCCGCACCCTCACCTGTGACGCGTGCCTCTCCCCATCAACCCAGTTGAGGAGCCAGGATTGGCCCCAGTAGGAAGGTCTCCTGGAATCAACCCCATTGATTGAATGGGGTTGAACCCCATAGTTCATTTTAAAACTAAAACCCCAGATGTGAACTTTTACATGTGTTTTACCTCTTTCCCCAAATTGAGTAGTTGAGTGCCGTTCTTAAAAAACATCTGGTTCATTACAGTTTAAAGCACTGGTTATTTAAGACGTAACAATGGTAATTAAGAAGGTCAGTGGAGACGCTTACTGGAAACGCAGTGGTCTCAGACAAGTGTATCCCCACGACCCTCCGAGTTCTATCAGCTCCCCAGAACATATTCATCTTATAAATGAAAGTTTGTACGCTTTGACCAACCTCTCCTTATTTCCTCCACCCCCCAGCCTGTGGTAAACACCATGCTGTCTCTGGTTCTATGAGTCAGACTGTTTAAGGTTCTACGTACAAATGAGTTCACACGTAGTATTTGTCTTTCTCTGTCTGGTTTATTTGACTTGGCGTAACATCCTCCAGGTTCATCCATGTTGTCACAAATGGCAGGATTTTCTTCAGTTTTACAGCTAAATAGTATTTATTTTACATAGACACACAGTCATCCATCAATGGACACTTAGGTTGTTTCCATGTCTTGGCTATTGTGAATAATGCTGCGATGAACATGGGAGTGCAGATATCTTTTCAAGATACTGATTTCATTTCCTTTGGCTAGATCCCCAGTAGCGGAATTGCCAGATCATATGGTAGTTCTATTTTTAATTTTTTGAGGCACCTTCATACTGTTTTCCATAATGGCTATACCTGCTAAGTATATCAAAGAGAGCGTTCTGCTGAAAACTATCAGTAGAAAGAGACAAATCTCTGGAAAATCTAATTAATAAATAAGAGAGAAAATATTAATACATTTCTATATCCTATAGAAAGAAGATGTAACTATAGACAAGGTGGATATTACAAATTATAATGTATTTTATATACAATCATATCTAATATATATATTCTGAAGTGATGATTTTATGGAGAAGTATAAGTGGCCAAACGGACTCAAGAAGTAGAAGGGGACTTCCCTGGTGGCGCAGTGGTCAAGAATCCGCCTGCCAGTGCAGGAGACACGGGTTTGAACCCTGGTCCGGGAAGATCCCACATGCCGTGGAGCAACTAAGCCTGTGAGCCACAACTACTAAGCCTGCACTCTAGAGCCTGCATACCACAACTACTGAGCCCTCGTGCCACAACTACTGAGCCCGCACCCCTAGAGCGGGTGCTCCACAACAAGAGAAGCCACTGCAATGAGAAGCCCGTGCACCACAACGAAGAGTAGACCCTGCTCACCGCAACTAGAGAAAGCCCGTGCACAGCAACAAAGACCCAACGCAGCCAAAAATTAAAAAAAAAAAAAAAAAGTAGAAGATCACAATGCCCTATAATAAAGGAAGCTACTGGAAAAAGTTCTCAAGCAATTATCTCAAAAAATGGTTCTGAGCAGCCAGACCACTTAACTGGATAATTCTTTCCAACTAAAGCAATAGTTAATTCTACTGATGCTTTGATTAGTTTCAGGTACAGTTTATGTCTTCTGATACAAAAATCTGACAAATAAAAGAGAAAAACATAAGTTAGTTATGAATAGAGATACAAAAATTCAGCAGTACCTCACAAGAACAGTGAAATGGCATATAGGACTTCTCCTAAGAATAAAGACACAGATTTCATGTTTGGAAACCTATTTGGGGAGAAACTGCTTAGTAAAATAATGCTTAAAAGTAATAGTTATTCAAACTTGAAAAGCAGAGAAAAGCATAAAGAAACAAAACAACTATTATGACAAAACCCACAACAACCACTGTTAGTGTTCTGTTATTTTTTCTCCAATATTTCTTACTCTGTGTGTGAGTATGCTTGTGCTGTGTTTTTTTTTTACAAAACTGGAACCACATTTTGTGTGTATGCCTGTGTGTGTGTGTGTGTGTGTGTGTGTGTGTGTGTGTTCTCAACTGAGGGCAATTTTGACCCTCAGGGAACACTTAGCAATGTTTGGTGACATTTTCAGTTGTCACAGTGGGGGAGGAGGAGGGGGCAGGGTAGGTGCTACCAGCCTCTAGTGGGCAGAGAAGCAAGAGATACAGCTGAGCATCCTTTAATGCACAAGACAAAAAATTATCCAGTGTAAAATGTCAATAGTGCCAAGGTCGAGAAACCCTGATTAATATCCTTTTTTCTTTTAAAAATAATTTCAGCGTTTTCTCACGTGGTAGGCAGAATACCCACACACCCCCGCTCCCCAGATCCTGATTTCTGGACCCTGTGAATTTGTTACCTTGCATGGTGAAAGGAACTTTGCAGATGTAATTAAGGTTATGAACCTTAAAATAGGGAGATTATCGTGGATTATCTGTGCAAGCCCAGTCTAATCACACAAGCCCTTAAAAAGCAGAGAACTTTCTCCGGTTAGAGTGAGAAAGATGTGGCAGAAGGAGGATGGAGAGAGATTTGAACTATGAGAAGGGCTGGATGCGGCGTTGCTGGTTTGAAGATGATGTGGGCTGGGGGGAGGTGTTGTCAGGGAAACAGGTGCCCTTAAAGCCAGGAGAGAGGCTCCCAGCTGAGAGCAAGAAAACGGAGACCTCCGTCCTACACCCACACAGAACTGAGTTCTGCCAACAACCTGAGTGAGCCTGGGAGCACATCCCCCTCCAGAGCCTCCAGATAAGGAGCCCAAGCTGACTGGAACCTTGCTTTTGACCTTGTGAGGCTAGGCACAGAGGAAACAGCAGAGCCCACCTGTACTGTTGACCTGCAGAACTCTGAGAGGAGGAAGCTGTGTTGCACTAAATTTATGATAATATGTTACAGCAGCAATATAAAACAAATACATCTGGCATGATTAAAAATTGTCTCATATTCATGAACCTCTTTGTGTGTAAATCTTTGTCTCATCTCATAGACTTTTTTTTTCAAACATTGCTGTGGTCCTCACCAGAATTTTTTTTTCAGTTTATCATCAGCCATATTTGTGAGAAGTGGCTGTACTACCTTTGGTGAAGTCATTTAACATGTGTCCTTTAATTTGATAAGTAAAAACATATACCTCAACATTATAATTTTTTAAATTGAAGTATAGTTGATTTACAATATTATGTTAGTTTCAGGTGTACAGCACAGTGCTTCAGTTATTTTTTCTGATTATATTCCATTATAGGTTATTACAAGATATTGAATATATTTTCCTGTGCTATACAGTAAATCCTTGTTGCTTATCTATTTTATGTAGAGTAGTTTTTAATCTGTTAATCCTATACTCCTAATTTGCCCCCCGCCACCACTTCGGTAAGCATAAGTTTGTTTTCTACATCTGTGAGTCTGTTTCTGTTTTGCATATAGATTCATTTGTATTATTTTTTAGATTCCACATATAAGTGATATATAGCATTTGTCTTTCTCTGTCTGACTTCACTAATCATGATATTCTCTAGGTCCATCCATGTTGCTGCAAATGGCAATATTTCATTCTTTTATATGGCTGAGTAACATTCCATTGTATATATACCACATCTTCTTCTTCTTCTTCTTTTTTTTTTTTTTTTTTTTGTGGTACGCTGGCCTCTCACTGTTGTGGCCTCTCCCGTTGCGGAGAACAGGCTCCGGATGCGCAGGCTCAGCGGCCATGGCTCACGGGCCTAGGCGCTCCACGGCATGTGGGATCTTCCCGGACCAGGGCACGAACCCGTGTCCCCTGCATCGGCAGGCGGACTCTCAACCACTGCACCACCAGGGAAGCCCTACCACATCTTCTTAAGCCAGTTGTCTGTTGATGGGCTCTTGGGTTGTTTCCATGTCTTGGCTATTGTAAATGGTACTGCTATGAACACTGGGGTGCATGTATCTTTCCAAATTAGAGTTTTCATTTTTTTCTGGATGTATACCCAAGAGCAGGGTTGCTGGATCATATGGTAGCTCTATTTAATAATATAACATTTTGTCAATTTTTTATTCAAAAAATTTAAAGTGCCAGATATTTGCTAATTATGTATATTTTAAAAGAACGTCTTAGCTTTATCAATTCTGTTTTTCTGTTTTCTAGTTACTTTATTTCTGCCTTTTAAAAAAGTGAATATTCTTTTTTCTTCAGATTTGTTCTGTTCTTCTTCTTTAACATTTTTTTTTATTACTAGTGAAGATAAAACATTTGTTCTCATGTTCATTATGTCTCTGCCTACCAATTGGGGTAAATATTACCTATTTCATAGGTAATAATGATTAAGTGATAATATTAGGCATAAATGAGATAATAAACAGCACAGAACTGGAGGTATCATAACTCAAATAACTTTCTGCTGCCGGTTATTGTTGGGATTACTTTCAGTTTTTCACTATTATAAACAATGCTGCAGTGAACATCTTCACTACTCTTCACAAAGGGCATACAGTTCAAACCCCACCAGCTCTGCCACTACTGCTGCTTCCTCTCTGTAGCCTCCCCAGTTGGTGGCGGGGGGGAGGTAGGTTCCATTTAAATCATTTGAAAAAGAGTAGTACTATTTTATCTGAATTTTTCAGAACACTGCTCAGAAAAAATAAAAATATCATCAACAGGTATACGAATTTGAAATATATTTTGAATCATGTTTTTTTTTACCCCATCACGTTATATGAGACTTAATTTCTAGTAAAAATTTTTAAAATTTAAAATGGAAATATTTTGTTTTTCTGAGGATGCAGTAAATATTTGCGTATTGGAGAAATCTCAGACAATATAGGAAGCCAGCTGTATTAGTTAGCGAGGGCAGCCATAGCAAAGTATCACAAATTGAGTGGCTCAAACAATGGAAATTTTTTGTTTCATGGTTCATAGTCTCATAGTGCCGTGGTTGGTTTCTTCTGAGGTCTGGAGGGAGAATCTTCTCCACGCCTCTCCCCGGGTTCTGCTGATTAACTGGCAATCTTTGGCGTTCCTTGGTGTGTAAAAGCATCATCCAGTCTCTTCCTTCATCTTCACATGGAGTTTTCCATGTGTATGTCCGTGTCCAAATTTCCCCTTTAATAAGGGCACCTATCATATTGGATTAAGGCCCATCTTCATCAGCTCATCTTAACTAATTACATCTGCAACAACTCTATTTCCAAATAAGGTCATATTCTGAGGTACTGAGGGTTAAGGACTTCAACATGTGAATTTGGAGGGCACAATTCAACCCACAGCAGCAGCCTTGTCCAAAATTACGCTTTGCTAGGATAACTTCTGTTATCAGTATCGATACACAATTGGTGTATATTCTTCTAGGTCTCCTCTACATGCATATATATACTCACAAAGTTTATCCTGTAAAAAATGGAATTACGCAGTTCTCTAATCGGCTTTTTTCAGTTAACAAAATGTTCTGAACAGCTTTCCATGTCATCAAATACAGATTGTAGTTTAATGAGTGTATAGAATTGTATCCTTTGATGTGCCATATGTTACTGATTGAAGAATATTCCAAAATGTTGCTCTTCCAAGCAAAGCAGCCATGAAGATACTTGTATGCTGTGTGCTTCCTTGCTTCCTAGCTTGCTATTTTCCGAAGATACATTGCTACAAGTGGGTCGGCTGGTTTAAATGGCCTACCTCTTGCGAAATATTTTGATACATATTGACAACCTGCCCTTTAGAAAAGCTGTGACTGTTTATACTCCCTTCATCAAAGCACTTCCTCTTTCATACCTGCTCCTCCCCAGTCTTCCACACTTGAGCGAGGACGACTCTCTTCTAGCAGCTAACGCCAGATCTTGATCATCCTGGTGCCTCTTATTTGTCTCCCACCCCGCACTGAATCTACCAGCAACTTCCCTGGTCCAAAGTCTATCCATATCCGACCGCTTCTCCCACCTTGGTCCACGCCATCACCTCACCTGGTCTTTCTCCCGACCCTTTGCAGGGTCCTCTCCACCCTTCCCGGCCCCCGCAAAAATCTGTTCTCGCTTCAGCCGCCAGAGGGCGCACTTTTAAAAGTAAATCAACCAAGCCCTGCTTCCCCCCAAGCCTGCCTCTGACTTCTCAGTTCATTCAGGATAAACCCCACAACCCTGGCCGGCGGCTCCTGACCCCACTCTTTAGGGTTCTGCCTGTGTCCTTTCCCAGTTTTTCTACTCGTGTGTTTCTCTTCATAAAAAACAGAGATCTCTTTGTATATTAGGAATATTAGCTCTGTCCATCAGAAATCACTGGTGTTTTTCCACTTCGACACCTGCCTTTTGATTGCATTCATGGACTATTTTGATATAGAAATCCCTCAGATTTTCCATTACGATTTCTTCCTTGCCTGCACACTTAGAAAGACTCTCTTGACGATTGTAACGTATTGGCTTTTCAAGACACATTTTAGAATGAATTTTCGACTTGTCTGCAAAAACCTATTGGGATTTTTATTGGATTTGCTTTAATTTGGGGGAGAGTCTACATTCCTATCCAGGAATATGGTTTGTCTCGCCATTTAAGCTTTATGGTCCCCAGGAAAGTTTTGTGCCTTTCTTTACACAGGTCATAAAGCTGATTCCTAGGAATTCTGTTTTGTAGTTGCTTTTGTGGGGGAAATATATTTGCAGCCAGCCTTCTTCCTGGGAACCCCATCGCAGGCCGGGCCCCTCTTCCTTCCGTCGGGGTACCTGGAGGGAAGGAGGGGCACGTTTGGGAACGAAGAACTTGGAACTGGCGGTGGCCACGCCCAGGGTCCGCCGGCCCGGGCTGAGATTGGCACCTCCCCAGCCTGCTCAGGGCGATTAGGTGGCGCCTGCTGGTGGCCACCTCCAGGGCGGCGCTTCTGCTAATTTTCAATTTCACCTTCGCATCACCCCCCTCGATTTTACTTCCCTGCTAGAATTTCGAGACACCTCTCATCAAAGAAGGCAAACATTTTCAACGTTTTTGATTCAGAGAAGTACAATTTGGTAGATGAACTTGTAAAAGTCACTCTAAAGCCAAATCGACTCATAAATGTAGCAGCTATTTTTTCATGCACTCAACACCCGCTGATGGAGGGTGTCTTATGGGCCGGGCTGTAAGGATTTAGGAGTGAATCAAGACAGGCAAGGACCCTACCTTTCCCTTGCATCTTCTATTCTAATGAATAGAGACCAGAAATAATCAAGTAAATAAATGTGATTATTCCCGAGTGTTACATGCTTTGAAGAAAATAAAACAGTGATGTTTAAGAATGGAGAAGGGGTCAGGGTGGGCTTCCAGGAGGAGGTGTCACTGAAGTGGAGAGCTGGATGGTGACGAGTCATTGCAGGAGGACAGCTGGACTAGAGATTAACCCTCTTATCAAATACGGAGCCTGTATTTTTTTCAGAAGTGGAAATTCAATCAGGAGATGGTGGAATTATATGAGTCTTCGTTGCCTTGTCCATTCTTTCATATTCATGTTTTACGATGCAGCTATGTTTCACCCACAAGGTAAGAGTGAAGTTCCTGTTTGTCTGCAGACCCCGCCATTTGTACTTGTTCAGGGAATGTGGATGTTGTCAGCTTTGACCTGGGTGTGGGACGCATCTTGCTTTAGACCTTGAGCTGTCTTTCAGACTGTGCTTAAGGATTTCCTTTTTTTCTGTAATTATTGCTGTCAATACTAAAAAGAAAGTCTAGGAATTAACGACTCATAGTGTTATGAGCTAAATTGTCACCTCCCCAATTCCTATGCTGACATTCTAACCCCCAGTTCCTCAGAATATGACTGTAGGTGGAGAGAGGGCCTTTGAAGTGGTGATTAAGTTAAAATGAGGCCATTAGGGTGGGCCCTAATCCCATATAACTGATATCTTTAAAAGAGAGGCGATTAGGACACAGACATGTACAGAAGGAAGACCACGTGAAGACGGCCACCTACAAGCCAAGGAGAGAGGCCTCAGAAGAAACCAGCCCTGCTGACTTGAGCTTGGACTTCTACCTCCAGGATTACGAGAAAATAAATTTAGGTGGTTTAGGCCAGCCGGTCTCTGTTACTTGTTATGACAGCCTTAGCAAACTCATACACTTAGATGAATGTTATCTTTAGAATGAAATTTAAAAGAGTCAAAGTATAATGGTTGAAATAAGTGACTTACTGTAAGAAATACTTGTAAATTTGGGCTTAGAAGGTTGAGCAGCGTCCTACTAGGGTTGGGCCATGAGATTATAATGTGTTGAAACCCAAGAAAGCTGAGCGTTAACTAACCATGCTGCACCCGGGTGGGGTGAGGAAAGACTGTTAACAGGAAAGAGGCAGAACACGGAGCTCAACGGGCAGGGACCAGACGGCTTTCAGAAACTCATCCATTCAACTCAAGTAAGTGTCACCTACTTGCTAGAGGATGGAAGTGAATCAAGTTCAAGGGAGGGACGCATGAAGTCAGGAGCAAACTAGACAACAGGGTGAAGCCGTCAGGTTTTCCCACACTCTGCTGAAAAAGACCATCAAACCAGCCTAAGCAACCTTCTGGTTTCTAATTTAGCTTTCCAAGTCCCCTGACCTGGGAAAGAGGGGTTCATCCTCCACCCCAAGTTTTGTTTATTGAACATCTACTTTGTCCCAGGCCCTGAGACATACAGTGAGGGATATGGAGAGAAGTGGGTAGATTCAAGATCTGTTCGGAGGTAGAATAAGAAGAACCTGGAGAGAGATAGGAAGTGTGGGGAGGTGGGAAGGAGAGAGATGACTCGTAGGTTTGGGGCCAAGGGACCGGATGGATGGTGGTGAAATGAGAAGCTGTAGGGAGGACAATTAAGAGTTCTCCTAGCCATATTGGGTTTGAGATGCCCTTCAAGCATCTAGGAGACATCAAACAATTTGATATGTGAGTTCTGGGCGGAGGCTGGGCTGGAGATATAAATTTGGGATTCAGCAGCTTAGATATGGAATTTAAAGTCGTGGGACTGGATGAGGTCCCAATCACATCATCAATCACAGATGGAGAAGCCAAAGGCCAGGATAAATTTTGTTGTGTTAGGTTTTAATTTCCACTTATATCAAAATATTTTCTTATTTTCCTTGTGATTTCTTCTTTGACACATGGAATACTGTGAAGATTGCTCTTTAATTTCTAAATATGTGGAGATTTGAGAGAGATCTTATGTAATTGACTGCTAATTTCTTTCTACTGTGTTCAAAGAACATCCTCTAACATAACGCTGTACAATTTCAATCCTTTTCCTTTCAAGTTTGTTGAGAATCACTTTATGGTCCAGCGTATAGTAGACATTGACAAACATTCCATGTGCACTTGAAAAAAATGTGTAATTTGCAGTTTGGGGTTTAAAGTTCTATTAATGTCCATTACGACAGGTTGTTTGATAATATTGTTCAAATCTCCTGTATTCTCACAGACTTTTTAAAAAATTAACTTTTTTTAGAACAGTTTTAGGTTTACAGAAACATTGTAAATATAGTATGGAGAGTTCCATATGCCTCACACCCCATTTCCCCTCTGTAGGGACCTTTTACATTTGTATGGTACTTTTATTACAATTAATGACTCAATATTGATACATTATTATTAACTAAAGGTCATATTTTATTCAAATTTCCTTAGTTTTTACTTAATGTGCTTTTTCTCTTCCAGGATCTCACTCAGGATCCAACAGGACATTTAGTTATCACATGTCCTTAGGCTCCTCTTGGCTGTGACAGTTTCTCAGATTTTCCTTGTTTTTCGTGACTGTTGGACAGTTCTGAGGTATTTTGTAGAACGTCCCTCTAAGAGGGGATTTGTCTGATGGTTTTCACATGGTTAGATAGGGGTCATGGGTTTGGGGGAGGAAGATCACAGAGGTAAAGTGCCATTTTCATCACATCACATCAAAGATACACGTCACAGCATCATTTATGGCTGACGATATTGACCTGGCTGGGGTGATATTTGTCAGTTTAACCAGGCGTCCTGTACTTCACCTGGTAGCCCCCTCTAGTGGTCCTCTGGGACTCTGCCGTATGTCCATTTGGAACATCAGGGACATAAGGTGGTCTTCAAAAGATTAAAGTTCTTCCTCAGTATTTTTTGTCTGATGTATGAAATGCTTTTCTTACATTATCAAGGTTTCTTTCAGCCAAGAGAGCCCTTAGCCACATTATCATGAGCTTTTTCTCTCATGGGAAATAAGCTGGCTTCAGTCATAGCCCATGAGTCTTTTGAATTCTTCTGATGGAATTTTGGCTTGTACGCTGTAGTTATCCAGCCCAGCTGACCTTGCCATCTGCTTTGGAAAGATTCTCCTATGACGTTCAACAGCAAATTCTCTCTAGATTGGATTATTTGGCGAACATTCGTTTATTTTTCTTGCTGTAATTCAGGAAGGACTTGAAATTTCTGCTGGTATTATCGCATCTCCCTTTTTGCGTTTTTCTGACTTCAGTGAAGCTTTCTTAGTTTGAAGACTTTAAATATGAGAGCACTGGCTATTTCATCTTCTTCGACGAATTTAGTGTACATTCTATTTCTTTTAAAGTGTTTTAAAATAACCCTTTCGTTGAGTGGCATCAATCAGTTTCTTCAAAAGTCCTTTTGATTCATCTTCTAAGAAGTCTCCTGTTTTCTGGTGCATTCGTTATAGCTGACTCCAAGCTCCCACCATCCACCTTGTCTTCTAAGAACGCCAGCCAATTGCTTCTCTGTAGCAAGTGGCCACTTGAGGCTTGATCAGATTTTCTTCAGAATTCTCTAACATTTCATTGTGTTTAATATGCTCACTCACTCTCCCTTTTCCTTCTTTGGCTTCTTGTGAAAGCAGCTTCATGCATCCCTACAGATCATCATTTTCATCCAAAGCATCTTTTAGCATTGTCTAAAGCTCTTCTTTTTTTCTTCTGATGCATTTTGAAGCCTGCTGCAGTTGCAGGTACTTGATATTGGATGTGTTTTGATGAATCTCCTAAAGACTGAATGTTTCGTGTAATGCCAGCCATCACCTCAACTTGTTCTGTATGTTTAGATTTCTCTTTGATACATCCTTTTCTAAAAGCCCCTATTTTAAGCCCAAGTAAAGAGTTGTCAGTTTCCAGCTCTTCAATAATGTCCTCCAGTTTCTTTTTTTAAGAATTAATTTCCTGGGCTTCCCTGGTGGCGCAGTGGTTGGGGGTCCGCCTGCCGATGCAGGGGACGCGGGTTCGTGCCCTGGTCTGGGGGGATCCCATATGCCGCGGAGCGGCTGGGCCCGTGAGCCATGGCCGCTGAGCCTGCGCGTCCGGAGCCTGTGCTCCGCAGCGGGAGAGGCCACAGCAGTGAGAGGCCCGCGTACCACAAAAAAAAAAGAAAAAAGAAAAAAAAAAAAGAATTAATTTCCTAGAGGAGACTAGATTCACGGCAAAATTGAGTGAAAGGTATCCAGATTTCCAGTATGACCCCCTGACCCCACACATGCATAGCCTTTTCCCTTATCAACATGCCCCCATCAGATGGTACATTTGTTACAGTTGATAAACCTACATTGACACATTGTTATCACCCCAATTCCATAGTATAGATTAGGGTTCACTCTTGGTGTTGTACATTCTGTGGGTCTGGACAAATGTATAATAATCTGTATCCATCATTATAGTATCATATAGAGTATTTTCACTGCCCTAAAAATCCTGGCCGTTCTAATAGGTGTGTAGTGGTATCACGTTGTTTTAATTTGCATTTCTCTGATGACATATGATGTGGAGCATCTTTTCATGTTTATTTTGCATTTGACTATTTTCTTTGATGAAGTGTCTGTTAAGGTCTTTGACCCATTTTTTTAATCATGGTGTTTGCTTTCTTATTGTTGAGTTTTAAGATTTCTTTGTATATTTTAGATAATAGTACTTTGTCAGATATATCGTTTGCAATTATTTTCTCCCAGTCTGTGGCTTATCTTTTTGTTCTCTCTGTTTTTATTTTATTTATTTATTTTTGGCTGCATTGGGTCTTTGTAGCAGCATGCGGGATCTCTCATTGTGGTGCAAGTGCTTCTCTCCATGTGGCGCGGGGGCTCCAGAGCGTGTGGGCTCTGTAGTTTGAGGCACACGGGCCTTCTAGTTGTGGTGCACGGGCTCAGTAGTTGCGACGTGCGGGCTTAGTTGCCCCGCGGCATGTGGGATCTTAGTTCCCCGACCAGGGATCGAACCTGCATCCCCTGCATTGGAAGGTGGATTCTTAACCACTGGACCACCAGGGAAGTCCCTCTCTCATTCTCTTGATACTGTCTTTTACAGAGCAGAAGTTTTTAATTTTAATAAAGTCTAGCTTATCAATAATTTCTTTCATGGGTTTTGCTTTTGATGTTGTATCTAAAAGGTCATCACTATACCCAAAGTCATCTAGGTTTTTCTCTATATTATCTTGTAGGAGCTTTATAATTTTACATTTCACATTTAAGTCTATGATCCATTTTGAGTTAATTTTTGTGAAGGGTGAAAGGTCTGTGTTTAGATCTTTCTTTCTTTCCCTCTCAGTCCCTCCCTCCGTCTCTCCAACTCTCCCTCCCTTCCTTCCTTTCTTTTGCATGTAACTGTCTAGTTGTTTCAGCACCATTTGTTGAAAAAAATATCTCTGCTCCAGTGCATTGCCAGGGGCACCCAGGCCTTGTCCAGCTTGACGAGTAGCTTGATGTTGTTGATAATGAATCTGCAGGTTGGCCGGGATTGACTAACTTGGGCTGAACTTGGTTGACAGTTCTGCTGACCTCAGTTGGGCTCACTCCTGCATGTCGGGGTCAGCTGGAGGTTGGCTGCTCTCTGCAGGCCTCAGCCTGGTTCTCTCATGAAGCTGGAGGTTGACTGATGCTGAGATGGGCTGGGCGGCCCTGCTGATCTTGGCTGGGTTTGCTCGTGTGTCTCAGGGTTGCCTGGGTGTCTGCTGAGGTGGGCAGGGCTTAGCTGGGTGCTCAGCTATTCAAGGCTGCCATGGCCCAGGGACCCGCCTCTAATTGCTGAAGGGAGCTCAGGTGGCCCAGAGCTCCTGCCACCGAGCTCTACCCAGCACCTAGTAATAGCCCCTCAGGGCTTCTTCCTCATCAAACATCTCACTCCTGCAGGAAAAGCTAAAAATCAGGCCTTCCTTGCTCAGGCTGGCCCGTACGTTCTTGAAGAGCCATGTGTCTCTCATCCGCCTCCGAGATGTCAACTACTCTTTTTTTTTTTGGTCGTTAACAACTCCCTAATTCTAGCCTTGAGTTTCTTTTTTTCAATTAATTAATTAATTTATGGCTGTGTTGGGTCTTCGTTTCTGTGCGAGGGCTTTCTCTAGTTGTGGCAAGTGGGGGCCGCTCTTCATCGCGGTGCGTGGGCCTCTCACTATCGCGGCCTCTCTTGTTGTGGAGCACAGGCTCTAGAGTGCAGGCTCAGTAGCTGTGGCTCACGGGCCCAGTTGCTCTGCGGCATGTGGGATCTTCCCAGACCAGGGCTCGAACCCGTGTCCCCTGCATTGGCAGGCAGATTCTCAACCACTGTGACACCAGAGAAGCCCTCAACTACTCTTTTAACGGCCTTTTCTTTTCTCTTCCTGAAGTCATCATCCCCAGGAAGATGGCAGATTTCCGAAACCAGGATATAGAGTAGGAGCAGAGCAGGTGTAGTCACCCATTCCTTCTTCTCCTTTTCTTATTTCTCCTCCTCCTCTTCCTCCTTCACAGCTTTATTGAAGTATATTTGCTATACAACAAGCTATAGATATTTAATGTATACAATATGATGAGTTTGGACCCATTTCTTCTTTTGTTTCTGTGGCTCGCATCCCCTCACCACCCACTAAACAATAGAAAACACATGAAAAAAATCCCTAGCCTAGCGGGGCTCCAGCGAGTGTGGACACTTCCTCCTTGGCAGGATTGGGACCATTTTTTTCTGATAGAGCTAGTTTTTGACCATCATAGCGTTTTCACGAAGGAGTAAGTCAGCATCCGTGTCTGCTGCAAGTCAGCATCTGCGTCAAAGCTGCGTCTGCTGCTGTGCCATCATCCCCCCTACACCTTGTCCAAAGGTTACACGCCTTTCATTGTTGCCCTGGAAGAACAGCTGCAGTAAGAGCTCCAGAATCTCAGCCAACTGGACAGCTCGCTCCTCACCTTCTCTTGTTTCCACCTCTCAGAGTCACTGGCCCTCCTTGGGGACTTCCCACGACCCCTCCTTTGGGCTGGGCAGCTGCAGCAAAGTGTGTGGGTGGGGGTGTGGGCATACAGAGGATGCCGTCCCCGTGCGGTACAGCTGCTGTCTTCACTGGCTTTTGTCTGCTGGTTCCAGCAAGTACTACGAAAGGTGTGTTTCAATGATGGATTGCTGCATAACAAACCACCCTACAACTTCATGGCTTAAAACAACTCATCGTTCCCCATGATTCTGTGGGTCCACTGGGCATTTCTTCTTGTTGAGGTGTTAGCTGGTGTCACCTGTACAGTTGCAACCATCTGAAAGACTCACTCACATGTCTGAGGCCTTGGTACTTGTTGCCTAGGTCGCAACAGCTGTCCTCCAAGGGGCTTCCCTGTCTCTCATATTCAATAGTCTAGTCCAAGAGAGTGAAAGAGAATCTTCCATGCCTCTTAAGGACTTGGGCTGGAATTGATATAGTGTCACTTCTGCTAAATTCAGTTGGTCAAAGCAAGTCACAAGGACAGTCTGGGTTGAAGGAGTGGGAAAACAGCTCCATCTCATGTTGGAAGGCATGGCACATGGTTGGAGGATGGAGGAATTGGTACTGGCTGTCTTTGGAGGCAATCTTACCACAGGGGAGTTGCCTATCCAACGATGACTGTGAATTTAACTATTTCCCACTTAGTTCTGTCAGTTTTCATTTCACGTATTTTGAAACTCTGTTAATAGGCACAGACATATTTAGGATTGTTATGTCATCTTGATGAATGGACCTATTAATTACTAAGAAATATCCCTCTTTATCTCTGGTAATACTTCTTGCCTCAAAGCCTACTTTATTGCTATTAATACGGTTACATCAGCTTTCTTGGAATTAGTGTTTGCATCGTAATGTTTTCATCCTTTTACTTTTATCTGTACCTTTATATTTATAGTGCACCTATTATAAACAGCATGCAGTTAGGTCTTGCTTTTCTATGCAGTCCGACAATTTTTAATTTTATGCAGTCTGACTATTAATACATTTAATGTAAGTATTTATGTGGTTGAGTTTCAGTCCATTATCTTGCTGTTTGTTTTCTATTTATCCTATCTGATCCTTGTTCCTGGTTTCTCTTTCTCCATCTTCTTTTGAATGAATCAGGTATGTTGTAGTATTCTATCATTGATTTTGCAGCTGTACTTTCTTAATTTTCATTTATTTGAATTTTTTTAATGGTTGCTTCAGAGATTAAATAAAGCATGTATTCTTACAGTGTATGTTTAATTAGTATTAAGAAACTTCTGCATAACACAAGAAACTTGCAACGATATAATTACTCCTCTCTTGTCTTTCCCCTGGGCTATACCGTGCTTCTATATATGTTATAAACTCCACAATATGGCATTACTTTTGCTTTAAAAAGTCAACTGCCTTTTAAAGAAATTAGGAAAGAGAGAAAATAGTCTTCTATGTTTACCCATGTATTTGCATTTCTGGCACTCTTTATTCCTTTCTATTAGATCTGCATTTCCATCTGGTATCATTTCTCTTCAGCCTAATGAGCTCCCTTTAGCGTCTCTTGTACAGTGAGTCTGCAGGCTATGAATTCTCTCAGCTGTAATTTTTCTGGAAATGTCTTATTTCACCTTCATTAAAATTCTTTTTGGTAAAATAGAAATTATTCTTCTTTATGTCCATATTACAATGATATTTTACCATGACTTTGTACTAGAAAAGTATTATCAATTACTACTTTATTTCCCAATGGATTATATTTAGGCAATAGAAAAAAAATACAATTTTTTTTTTTTTTTTTTTGCGGTACACGGGCCTCTCACTGCTGTGGCCTCTCCCGTTGTGGAGCACAGGCTCCGGATGCGCAGGCTCAGCGGCCGTGGCTCATGGGCCCAGCCGCTCCACGGCATGTGGGATCTTCCCGGACCGGGGCACGAACCCGTGTCCCTGCATCGGCAGGCGTACTCTCAACCACTGCGCCACCAGGGAAGCCCTACAAACAATTTTTATTTGTATTTTAAAGTGTTTCCAAACATTAAGGCAGATGGATAGAAGCAAAATATTCTGTCATATATCTTTTTTTTTTTGGTTGTTAAATGTATACTTTTTTCAATTCAATAGTTTTTAGTAAATCTGTAGCTGAGCAACCATCTTCACAATCCAGTGTTAGAACATTTCAACCACCTTAAAATGTTCCTTCATGCCCATTTGCAATTCATCCTTTCTCCCATCCTCACCCCTAAACAACTGCTGATCTGCTTTCTCTCTCTCATAAATTTGGGACATTTCATATAAATGAAATCAGATAACATGTAATCTTTTGTCCGGATTCTTTCCATTCGCATAATTTTTTTCAGGTTCATCCATGTTGTAGCTTATGTCTGTACTTCTTAACTGCCGAATAGTATTTCATTGTATGAGTCCATCACGTTTTGTTTAGACGTTCATTAGTCTTTGGACATTTGGATTGTTTCAAGATTTTCATTATTATGGATAATGTCTTCTGTGAACATTCAGGTCCATGGTTTTGTGTGGGCATATGCTTTCACTGTTCTTGGGAAGATTCTTTGGAGTGGAATTGCTGGGTGACATGGTAAGTTTATGTTAACTGCATGGTTTATCTTTCTCCATCCTTTTACTTCCAACCTATTCGTGTGTTTGAATCTAAGGTGTGTCTTCTGTAGGTAGAATCTAGCTGGATATTGCTTTTTCACCCAGTCAGACAACATCTGCCTTTTGATTGGGATGTTCAGACCATTCACATTTAATGTAATTATTAATACGTTTGGATTTATATTTGCCATTTGGCTATTTGGTTTTTGTATGCCTTTTCCCCCTCTGTTCCTCATTACTGCCTTCTTTTGTGTTAAATACATATTTTTAGTATACCCTTTTAATTCTTTTGTTGATTTTTAAATGACATTTTAAGTTTCTTCCCCCCACAGTGATTGCTTTAGGCATTACAATATGCATTTAACCACAGATTGACACTAACTCGATTCTGGTAAAACACAGAACATTTGCTCCAGTCTAGTTCAATTCCATCCCCCTCTCCTCTGTGCTATTATTGTCATAGACAACAAATCATTCTATTTACCTATCATCTATCCATATGTATATATGTTATAAACACAACACTACAGTGTCATACTTATTGCTTTATGCAAACATGTCTTTTGGAAGTTAAGGGAAGAAACAAGAGAAAAACATGTTTATCTGTTACATAAACCTACATATTTACCATTTCTATTTCTCTTTACTTCTTCCCATGGATTTAAGTTAAGATCTGGATTCATTTCCTTTCCCTCAGAGGATTTTATATTTCTTGTAAGGCAGGTCTGCTAGCAATAAAGTCTCTCAGTCTTCATTTATCTAAAAATCTCTCTATTTTACTTCATTTTTGAGGAATCGTTTCACTGGATACACTATTCCTGATTGACAATTTTTTCTTTGGCATTCTGAATATGTCATTCCACTGCCCCAGGCTTCCATCCTTTTAGATGAGAGAAATCAGCTATTATTGTATTGTTGTTTGCCTTTACCGACGAGTTGTTTTTCTCTTGCTGTTATTAAGATCTTCTCTTTGTGGTTTCAACATAATTGAGGTCCTACTATATGGATCTCTTTGAGTTTATCTTACTTGGTATTCATGCAGTTTCTTGAATGTGTAGAATGATATTATTGTATACACACTCATGTTGACTATAAGCACTTTCTTCCATCTGGTGCAGGGGTGATCCTTCAGATTCCTCCTAGAACAGGATGAGCTTTGCCTCTCACTGCTGTGGCCTCTCCCGTTGCGGAGCACAGGCTCCGGACGCGCAGGCTCAGCGGCCATGGCTCACGGGCCCAGCCGCTCCGCGGCATGTGGGATCCTCCCGGACCAGGGCACGAACCTGCGTCCCCTGCATCGGCAGGCGGACTCCCAACCACTGCGCCACCAGGGAAGCCCTGGGCTGCAGTTTTAATTCCACCATGTTCTCTGTGGTTGGCCCAGTCCCCAGTCTCCTGGGCCACCGACTTTTTTATTTTATCGTTTGAACTGGGAGGCATTTGGCTTCAATTTCAGATATTTTTGGTGCATCTTTGGATTCAGCTCTGGCAGAGCCCCAGAATCCAATCACCATAAGAATGTTTGGGATTATGCTGTTTCCTTCTACTTACCATCCTCTACCCTATTGCTGTTTTCTTGGCAAAACTCACAGGAGGAAATTTCTGGGCCAAGTGTCCTTGTGTTTGGTGCTCTTCCAGACTCCAATCTGTACCACAAACCCACTCTGTTTTCCAAGATCTGGCTGATTTCCCCTTATCTTTGCAAAGTCTCTCCATCTATGGCAGCATTGCTCTTACCCAGACCAGGTTATGGAAGCTGCCTCAGTTTCCTGTTCACCTATGAAAGTCTCAGTCCTCTTGGGAATTTAGTTCATCAAGGCTTCCTTGTGTTCACTTTTTGCTAGCTTCATAGAAACATATAATTTCAATTTTGTTTGTTTGTTTTCCTTCTTCTTATCACAGGAATAGAGTCTTTTGAGACCTGGAAACCTTGGCTGCAAGCAGAGGTCAAATCTGGAGTTTCTACTGGGTGTGCTGAACTGTAGAATGAATGCTCTCAACCGCTCTGTTTTACTGTTATTTGAGTCCTGCCCTCATAAGGCTCTGGTGAGGATTAAATGAGCTGATGCACGTACACCCTCAGCCCCATGACTGGCAGGCAGGCAGCGCTCAACAACCAATAGCTATAGTGATGATTACTCAGCACGGTGGCCTTGGGCAGGGCAGATGCTGGGATGTTCCTGAGACTTGCTTTTAACCATCAGCCAGTGTGATGAATCAGGGTAAGGCAGTATTATTCTGAAGGACACTGCTAAAAATGTGACACCTGATGGTTTTTCCAAGCAAGTACTTATTGAGGGCCTACTATGTGCTGGGCACGCTCCCAAGTCCTCATAAACATGGGCTTGTTTCATCCTCATAGAAAGTCTAAGAGGAGGGTTTTACTCTCCCCACTACACAGAGATGAGGAGACAAAGGAGAGAGGAAATGCATATACGGAAATTTTACTCAAAGTCCTGTATGAACTTGACTTTTTGTCTTACACATTTTCAAAATACAGTAATATTTAAACTGACACATTCTTTCACTGAGACAGTTATTAAACCTCTGACCTTCACAAGTGCAGGTCTGGTGTTATAGATTGTATGCTTGTGTCCCCCAAAATTCAGATGTCAAAGTCTAACCCCCAATGTGATGGTATTAGAAGGTGTGTGTGTGGGCCTTTGGGAGGTGATTAGGTCATGAGGGTGGAGTGCTCACCAATGGGATTAATGCCCTTATACAAGAGGCCCCAGAGAGCTCCCTCACCCTGTTTCTGCCATGTGAGGACACAGGGAGAGGGTGGCCATCTGTAACCCATAAGAGGGCCCTCACCAGAACTGACCATGCTGGTGCCCTGATCTCGGCTTCCAGCCTCCAGAACTGTGAGAAATAAATGTCTGTTGTTTGTAAGCCAGCAGTCTACAGCATTTTGTTATAGCAGACTGAAAGGATTAAGACATCTGGGTCAAAGTCCAACATCCTGCAAGAGGAATAAAGGATTTCCCGTCACACTGGCCTCTGTGACATTCCCTCGACGTCAGGGAGCAGCCACTTGGTGGGTGTCCCTGGGAACAGCTATCCATCCCTCCCACTGCCCACACCTGCAGTGGAGTGTTGAACCCCTCCTACAGGGGCCTCGGGGACCCTTTCCTTAGGGTGGTGTTTGGATGGATGTGACGGGAAGCCCACAGTGGCGTGGCTGGACCAAACAAGGGTGTGTTCTTGTCACTTACACACAGTCGGAGTGGGATGTCCAGGCGCGGCCGACTCAGAAAGGCACCACAGCTCCGAGACATTTACCTCCTGCTCACCATCCTTAGCCGGCTGATGCACTCCTGGGCGGAGGGGGTTACATGCGTGGTGTGGATGCAACAGGGCGAGCCTCAGCGAAGGAAACCCCGCCCCCGCAAGCTGCTTCCAGCTGAGTCGCTGCGAGCTGCACACTGAGCTGGGGAGGAACAGCTGGAGCTGCCAGAGGTCCCAGCCCTCCCGGGACTCCCTCGGGGGAAGCGAGCGCCTCGCGTGCTTCCCTGGGCCCAGCCCTGGGCGTCCGCTCTGCGCTGCACCCACATCGGCTGGTGCGGAATGAGGAAGGACCGCAGAGCCCGGAGGAACGTTGCTGCCTCTCAAGTCTCGTCTTCCTGCACCTCGAGCAGGACAGAGATTTGCTGCCCCAGTGTCAGCCCATAAAGCTGCTACCAGCCAGACTCAAAACCCCGGCCAGTGGCAGCTCGGGAATGTCCTCCACGTGCTGGAGGCACGTGGCCCTCCCGGAAGGCCTGATGGCAGGGTGGACGCCCACCTGTCCCCACCGCCAGAGGCTGGACCTTCGTTAAGGCTTGGTTCACAGTTGCTCCAGCACAGTGTGCTGGTTGCGGCTCCAGGCTCGGCCTCAAGACCCAGGAGATCTCAAGTTCCCAGGGTGGGTGGGCAGCCGCCTCCCTCTTCAGCAAGTCTGAGCACCTGGCCCCAGGGGCGGGGACCGCAGCTACCGGACGACTGGGGTTTTGTTCATTCATTGGGTCAGCGAGAGGCGGCCCCGACGGTGTTTCACGGGCGCTAAAATAAAGGCGCTTCACTGCCGCCTGCTGAAGAAGCGTCGAATTAAGTAGACAACCTGGGGACCATCCGACTGTGAACGGCGGCCCCTGGAAGTGTGCAGCTGCGGCCGCCTAGGTGGGCTGTACCTCTCGGCTGAGCCTGGAGTGAGGGCGGAGGACATAAAGGTGAGTGATATCCCTCCCCCCCACCCCCGGCCGCTCCCCATTCCTGATCCTGAGAAGCTCCTGGTCTGAGGGCAGACGCATAAAAATAAACCGCGATACCATGGTGAGGGATGCACAACACGCTGCGGGCGCCCTGCATCACTCTTCCGCCCAGCCCAGCCCCGCGCCTTCTCTGGGTGGCCGTGCACAGCTCCCTATGGGAGCTGGGTTCAGGCCTGACTCAGTCCTCTGGCCCCCGAGGCTGGTCCACACCACAGCCCAGCCCCCCAGACCTCTCTGGTGGCCACGGCTCAGTGAGCTCTCCGAGACCCGGCATCTCCGCCACGCCCGGTCCCCTGCGTGCCCTCATCCTGGAGACGCCCGTCCATCTCAAACCCGGACACTTGCCGGAGCTGCTCCTCCTTACTCATTTGCCCTGCCAGGCCTCGCCAGCAGCTGTTTCTGCGGCCAACTCCAGGAGCTGGGTAATCCACACTTGTTTCTTGGCACCTGCAGCTGTCACCTGCCCTCTCTTGCTCTTCCAGGTGTGGTCCTGGGGCCGTAGCACCCTGGGAGCTTGTTAGAAAAGTAGGATCTCATCCCAGACAGACTGGATGCGAATCAGCTTTTAATCAAGGCCACACCCCCGCCCCGCCCCCCCCCCCCCCCCCCCAGTGGCATGTTCATTTCAGGTTGAGAAGCTGCTCTTAGCCTTGCCTCATGGTTCCAGGAACCTGTGAGAAGGGTGCCAGACAAACGGCCTCTCCTCCTGGGCGTTTAATGTAAACAGTTGGTCAGAGTGGGTGAGATTCTGAGACCCACTTTGCCACTGCTCACTGGGCCTCAATTATCTGCTCTTGTTAATTTTGGAGGAAGGCAGGCACTTGGAAGAGGATGTAGAGTGTAAGACTGAGAAAGAAGAAGAGAGATGCTGCCTGCTGAGTCCACTTCCGGCTCTGCCGCCTACTGCTGTGTGGCCTTGGCTGAGTGGCTTAACCTCTCTGTCCCTCTGTTTCCTCTTCTGTAAAATCAGGATAACAGAGGGCCTAACCATCTGAGTGTTACGAGGATTAAGTGAGTTAGCCCTTGTAAAATGCTTGGTAATCACTCAGTCAGTATTAATGAGGACTGTTGGCAGTTACTGAAGAACCTTGAAAGAATGTTGACATGGGTGCTTTAGGAAGATTTAGATGGAGATGGTTAGCAAACATTGGGCCGCCAAAATGTTCGTTTGGGTTTTCCGTAACATCTTACTTTTTGGCCAGCCCAATATTTACCTACTAGTTACCACAAAAATAAAGTTGATATGTATTGCATCATCATACAATTAAATTTCTAAGTCTGTTTCCTAAGAAGGGAAAAAAGCTTTCTTATAATTTTAGAAGTCTTGTTATAATTGTTGCAAGGACATCTGACCTGAAACCTTGAGACCAAAGCATTTGGAGGCAGAACCAACAGGATTTGCTGTTGACTGGATGGGAGGAGATGGTGGGAGACAAGGCAGGGAATCAAGGATGACTGTTGATTTAAGCAACCAGAGCCCTGAGCCTGGAGGGTGGGAGGCCTGCATGAGTTCTGGTTTGGACCTGGTACGTGTGCTGGACACACACGTGCAGTGGTGAAGATGCTGCATGTGCTGCTCTGTCCCCTCACATCCTGAACACCGGAGTGGCCTTTCACCTTGCATTCAGCCACACACGCTGGGTGAACACCACACCCTACCCTCAGCCATTTTTTGGATCAGTGATTTTATTTCGTTTTATTATGAAACGTTTCAAGCACAAAACGTTTCAGGCAGAAAACTGAAAGGATTTTACAGGGGAAAACGACATAACGGGGGAGGAGAGTCAAAGCTCCCATGCAGAAAAATTCCAAGAAATATATGTAGGTACTTGCTTCTAAGGAGATGGAGCCTAATCCCCACCCCTTGAGTGTGGGCTGCTTATATCGACTGCTTCCTAAGAGGACAGAACTGAAAGAGGGAAGATGAAAGAGCAGCTTTGCATTGGAGAAACCTGACAACACTAGCTCAGCCAGGAGATCAAGGTCAGCATCGACAGGAATAGGTCCTGGTGACACTGTGCATCCTTGATATGCTGTGATGAGGATGTCTTCCTCCCCTAAACCCATAATCTCATTCGAATCACGAGGAAAACATCAGACAAATCCCACCTACGGGAGGTTCTACAAAATGCCTGACCAGTGCTCCTCAAAACTGTCGTCAAAAGCAGGGAAAGTCTGAGACTGCACAGCCAAGAGGAGCCCCCGGGGACATGATGACTAAATGTCATGTGCGATCCTGGATGGGGTCCCGGCAGAGAAAAAAGGCATTAGGGGAAAACGAAGGATACCTGCATAAAGTATGGACTTTAGTTGATAATAACACGTAAGTATTTGTTCATTAATTGTGACAAATGTCCCATACTAATTTAAGATGTTAATAATAACAGAGAAACCAGGTGCGGGGTATAAGGGAACTCTCTATACTATCTTTGCAATTTTTTTCTGTAAAACTAAAACGCTTCTAAAAAGTAACGTTTCTTAAAAAACACAACCACCATATACCCATCATGTAAATCCTACCCTTCACACTTTACTATCCTTATCATACTTCACATCTTTATCACACATCTGCCCTATCCTTTTTTTTTTTCTTAAACAGCCTCGCTTGACTGCTTCTTCCTTTTTGCTCAGAACGGCAGTCAGGAAGCCCGGGACCCGCGGCACCCACCTGCCACAGGATCCCTGGGTCCCTTCACATTGGTTAGGCTGGCTTTGCTTTCCGGACGCCCCATGCCCCAGGCTTGGCAGCCGCTGAAAACAAAGAGCTCTACTGCCACCTAGTGGATCTTTAAAGGTAAAGCGTTGAGTGCAGGAAAACGGGAAGGAGGCCCAGAGTTGATTCCACCCTAGTCCCTTCCACACTGATCCCCATCTCAATTCTAATTTAGACCCGGACATTTCCTAACTCTGGCCCCGATTCCCAACTGTGCAATCATTTTGTAGGGTTATACTATACTTTACTAAAAAAAGAAAAAAACTCTTTTGGAAGCGGGCAGAGCATGAGGGGATTGGGAATTTCCCTTTTGCTATCAGTTTTGACGCTTGGGGACCGAGGGAGGGTCCCCGGGCAGCGCGCGGACACCGGCCTTCCGTGCACGCGCTGCACCCTACCGCCGCAGCGCGGACCGGAGCCGAGGTCCGGTGTGCGGCCCCCGCCCGACGGCCACGCGGGGACCCGGGCTGCGCCATCCCCCGAGGGTCACTGTGGGGCCTCGTGCAAGCGCGGGACCGCGCGGCCCGCGAAGCAACAGCCGGCGCCCCGGAAGGCGTGAACTCCGGGAGGCGGCAGTGCCCGCGAGAAGGTGTAAGTCTCTGGTCGCGTTAACCGTCTGGGGCTAAGTGCCCGGCGGCTGCGAGGGACCGGAAGAGCGCGCTGGCGCCGGAAGCGGGGTCGCCGCTCGGCGGGAGGGAGCACCTTGAGACTGTGGTGGGGAGTCTCACCTCGTCCTTCGTGCCTTCACCTCTCTGGCGGGAGGGTCGTGAGGTGCGGGGAGGACACAGGAGTGGCCGGTGCCCCGCCTCGGGGCCTCTGCGGGGCGCGCTGGGCGCGGGGACTCCCGCTACCAGAACAAGCGCGTGAGCGCGGCCGCCCTCCTCGCGCCTTCGCCACCACGGTCTGTTTGACCGTCACAGATGAAGGGAGAAGCCGGGTAACTTCAGCTGCGGGCGTGGGGACGGGGGGCGGGGCGGGGGCTGCAGGAGGAAGCGGAACTCGCGTGAGAGCCCGAATCCAGGCCTCGGTGTGGACTCTCCTTCCGCGCGAAGCGCGGCTCCCCGCTCACCCTCAGGAGCGGCAGCGTCGCCTGGTCCCGTCGTCTTTGGAGAAGCGCGACAGACACGTGGGTTGCACTACCTATAAGAGATTATAACAAGCAAAACGCTGTTATTCAGATTTCAGATGAGTGCTTTTGGCAAGAACACGTCGGGGAGGATGAAGACCCCATCCGCTGACAAGGGTTACACTAAACCTCGAGGGCAGGGTTGTGTGCCACGTCTTGGCAGGTGGCCTGGAGGACGGACCTCCTTGCAGGTGCCGTTTAACACTGTGCTTCCTTCCATAGTTCTTTCAACCTTCATTATAGTTTCACTCAAGGGACTTCGCCAGTGGTCCCAGGGTAGAGAATCCACCTTCCAATGCAGGGGACTCGGGTTCAATCCCTGGTGGGGGAACTAAGGTCCCACGTGCTCCCACGTGCTGCTAGGCAGCTAAGCCCACGCAGGGCCACTACTGAGCTCCCGCACCTCAAGGCAGCAACTAAGATCCAACACAGCACCCCCCCCCCCAAAAAGAAAATATAATTTCACTCAAGTAATTTATAAAGAGTCCTGCCAAGTACTCACTTTTATCTTAGCGTATTAATAATCACAGAACCAGCAACAGGATCTACTCCCCAAATGCTACGGTCTAAGAAGCAACGCTTGTATAAGGCTTAATAATACTTAACTGTGAAAGGAAAGGCCAGGGAGCTATGACCTAAATGAAAACCACATTTTTGACAACAAAAATAAAACCTCGAAGGGGAAAAAAAAGACTTAGAGGCTTGTGTATTAACTGTTCCCGGGTACAGTTTGTGACAAACTTTGTGCTACTGTGTCTCCTGATGGTGGTGTTCACAGTGACACAAATGAATTTATCTATGACATCATAAAACCAAAAAACCGACAATGCTGTTTCTCCAAAATTTTATTTTAATTTAAATTACAGGGCCAGCCAGATAATCTGATAAGAAATTTACTTTTCCTCAAGAGAAAGGAAATGCTTCCATGGCATTGTTAACAATTGTATACATCTCCACCTTTTTTAAGGGTTAAAAAATCACACATTAACTGACTTATGTAAAATGAAACCTTTATAACACAAAAAGAAACCACTTCCAGTATAATAGTTTTGGTAATATGAATATATTAAATGATAACTTCAAATGCAACTTTTCAACTTTGAATGTTTTCACATTTTAACAAAAACCCCAAAGTCTTAACTATCCCCAGATTCCAATGCAATAGTAATACATCAGTGTTTTCTTTGACACACTGCACCCCTGTCTTCCACACAAAGGCTCTAGTGCTATGACAGCATTGCCAAAGTGGAAGCTGTTGTTTCAAGTTCTAAGAACCAGCTTGGCAAGGAAACCTTTCTTCCACTTGGTGTAATTAATGTTTGCACACGGAATCCGGATACCCAGCACTGGACCACAAGAACCAGAATGATGCATTGCAGCCAAGTCTGCCTTCCTAAACATCTTGGATATTTTCATTTCAAGGAGCTTGGATTGCTTTCTCTAGTTCCGATAGAAAAACATGAATTATTTTACACAGATTTTGGTAAAGACAGCCTCAGGAAAACCAATTATAAGTGTAGACTGCCATTTCAATTAAACAGAATAAAATATATCTATGTTTTCTGGAGCTGTTTTCCTAACTGGTGCTCCTAGAAGGAGATCTTAAAGCCGCTGAAACATCAATTGGGAGTCTCACTTTACTGGCTGATAAATAATTCAATTAGTAAGAGAGGCTAGCAAAGAATAATTATATAAATTTCTTAATCAGCTACAGCCATGCTGAATTCGAACTGACAAACTCTGATTTGTAAGTTGTTAGTTGTGATCTTCATATCACTAAGATGAACAGATACCATTCTAATAACTTTACATAGATATATTCTAGGAGACGTTGTTCTGCCGTGGTCACAGTAACAAAAATGTGGTGCAAAATCAGTTACTTTATAAATACTGATAATTTGCAGCATTAAGGAACAGGACATTAAAAAAAATAAATTTCCCCATAGGACACCTATGACTAGGAACTCTTCTTTTCCTAAGAGAAGCCAAAGTTTTAATTATTCAGTTTCACAACTATTGTACTGGATTACTTTAAGAAAGAAAAGGTGCTCTACAGAGGTCTCCCCCCCACACAAAGAATCGGCGTTAATTTAGCATAATCGGTATCATTCATGGATCTGGAGAACTCATGACTCATTTTAAATGAGTAAGGCCAATATTATGCAGGAAAGTGTAGCTGACTGAGTTCCAGATCTGTATTGTAGCCTACTGATGGCACCCCATTGGATAACTGAATACAAAGGACTGGTTTACTTTTTCTTTTAATGCTGTGATACTTAAATCAGCATTTTCAGGTGATCTGAAGTATTTCAATTACATATTATGAGCATTCATTTTTTGCAAAAACTCAATATTAGGTAATAGTTACATACTAATACAATAACATTCCTCTGCTGTACAAATTAAATCATTTAAAAGAAATGAGCATTCTAAGAATTATATACAAAAGGAAACTGTAAGCATTGTTGAAATGAAATGCGAGGTGTCGTTGCTAGCTCTACTGTTTTAAAATACCTTCAAAAAGTAAAATTAACAAATACCCTTCAACATATCCAGGTTTACAAGTCTCAAGAAAATCAAATGTCAAAAAATTCTAGAAAGCTGTGAAAAGCATATATACATTTTCCTTATGACCTTACGAAGCTTCACAATTTTGAGAAGCTGCTAAGTTTCAGTATCAATTTATTCGTGTGTCAACTTTATCCACCCAAGAAGCTCACATCTTGGATATAGTTCCCCTATGATTTCAAATAAAGCTCTGCACAGTCTTCCATTAGTGAAGGCATATAATCTTACCAAGAATCCACACCCAGATCTTTAACAAAGATAAATGCAAACAAGCAGGTCTGCTCTGATAATATCAGTGCCCTCTTCCCCTAACACACACTATCATCTATGCATTTGCCTTCATGAACCTAGCCATGTTCAGAACTTCTACAGCAAACGGAGTCTTTGAATTCTGAAATGACACAAAGATCAAGAAAAAGTCCACGTGTGCTCTAGTGTGCAAGAAAGCAGCAGCTACGTTCTCCAACTTGGACTAAAAAAAACAAACAAGGTAAAATGAAAACCGTTCACTTAACAGCAGATTAGCAGTAATGTTCCTCATGAATTGATAACAGTGCCTGATGCTGAATAGCTAACAGCAAATGCTGAATTTGGATTTAATATTTTAGATGTTTACAGGAAATTAGGCTTCTTGCTGAGCTGGTCTCTTCAAATCCCTGATCTGTTTAACTAAATAGGTCTTCTCATCGTTAAACTGTTCATCCTCGGTCCTGTCATTCTGGAACTTGCTGAGGAACTCTATAAGTTTGGTCTGGTTCTTGAGGAGGATGTCTAGGATGGGCTGCGTCTTGTTAGGATTGGCTACAAACACCTGCACAGAGAAAAATCAACATCAGCCAAAGGGAAAGAACAAGACACGGGGACATGTATGCCGCAGTTAGCAGAGCACATGCTATACACATCCAATGCTTCCCTGGGGCCTGTGGTGAAGCCAGGATTATTAATTCAGAGGTGTTCGCTTTGGAAGACCTTATTTTACAATTTAAAAAAGGGGGAGAATTACATGTTTTAGCACAAAAAGGACTGACATATTCACTCATGCTCTGAAACTCAGCAGTTGGTATTAAATATAGACTTTGACTGTAGAATAAAATGAGCAGGAGTTATTTCTGGGCAGAGGAGGTCAGAATGGATTTTAAGAACAAAAAGCTCCGTGGAAAGCATTAAGAAATGGATTACGCTTTACGTGATGATTAATAATCTTCTACGCCAAAGATAAACGACACCCCTCTACAAATAAACTTTTCTTGTTCCCAAATGCGAATGGTATATACCCTGTTTCTGGGTCTGTTTTTGTTTAAATGTTGTACCACACAACTATGAAAATTGACTGAACTGAGCTGTGTCACTGAGATTACCAAAATGAACCTAATAAAACTTCAGTAATTTGTAAATGAAATGGGATGAACAACTAGTGTTTATGCTTTTAGTACTCTACCTTAAAAACGTGGAAGGCCTCAAACTGGATGTTACGGCTTTTGTCTCGTAGAAGGTTCATCATTAACTTGAGGTTCTCAGGTTTACTGATGTATTTTGTCATAATTGTGAAGTTGTGTCTGTCTAATAGTAGCTCACCGAGAAGCTGAGAAGACAAACAATTACTCTTCCATTATCATTTAAGATTTGAAGTAAAACCAAAGTTTTAAAAACAATTCATTAAATTATCATCATTATTAAGCACAGAATATTAGTAGGCACTCAAAAGACTGATGAACTGAACTGAATTATGACCTAAAAGCTAACGAGCGCCTCCTATTTGTTACTTGAACACCTACCTCTTCTTCCGGGGTTTAAACCTATGGTGAGTCTGACACTGCTCTCTGAAGAGGACATTCAAGTCACATTTGGCCCAGAATCTGAGACTGTCAGAACCTAGTCTTTAAATATGCATTTGTGTTATCTCAGTAAAAAGAAACTGGTCAGACGATAAGTTACTGAATAACTATATACCTTAGCTTAATTTAAAAATAATTTTACTATTTCTTATTTTATTTATCTGAACTTTACAGGACAAAGGGTTTCATGTACAAAGTTTTCCACATACTTACCCCTAAACACACCAAACTTATCATTTTATCTTATCTGATTCAGAAAGGTTTATAAAAACAAATACTTTTCTGTTCCTTCTTAAGCAAGGTATCCTGAAGATACTCTAAGCTTTTCTTAGTGACTCCTCAACATTACTAAAAATGACATTAATTAAGCTAAAAAAAAGTTCATGCCTTCAGCTAAGTCTGTGCTTCCTGAGTTCTACGGAGTTGACTATACCGTATCAGCCCTTAATTTTAAAATTGTCCCTGCTTGTTCTAGATTTCTCTTTTTCTGAAGCCAGCAGTCACCTCTTCATGCTGTCAGTGTGCCAACTTCTAGTCAAGGACTAGTGTGCAGGTGGTATAACCTGCCTGGGGACAGGGACCAAGCTGTGGTCCTTGTGGACACAGGCAGAAGCAGAGCAGTGGAGAGCCTGGCCCCTGGCACCAGCCTGCCTGGGTTCCAGTCCTGACTCCCTGCTCCCTGTGAGTTCTCTAACCTTGAGAATGTTATTTAACTTCTCTGTGCCTCAGTTTTATCATCTGTACAGTGGGAGTGGATAATGGACCTATATCTTATGAGAGTATAGTGAGAAATAAAAGCATGAATACATGAAAAGCACGTTGGACCCGAGTCTAATAAGAGACATGGAGTGAGGTCTAAGGGAAGGAAAATGCATGGATAGAGCTACTTTGCCATGGTTTACTTGCTGTTATTAATTCCTTTCTGGGTTTCTGGCTACGCTCTAGATACCTGAAGTTTCCAGATAACTGATCTCCAGATAAATAACATGTCATCATAGTAAATCAAAAATAACCTGATGTGCAGGAAAACAAATCTATTCTACTTAGGATTTATAAAGAATTTAGAGGAAGAATTCAAAAGCTCACATAGGTTTCACATCAAATCTGAATCACAAAATATACAACTTTCAAAGTAAGAAGCCCAGTATTTACTCTTACGGAGGCTCAAAAGGTAGTATTAAGTATGTATAGACTTATTGGGTGTTAATTTTCTGTCACAGAAACCAAATAAATACTGAAAATGACTCATTTCAATGTGATTATTTAGAGAAGGATGACCAGTAATTTAAAGAATTTCTTTGGACATAAAAATAAAAAATTGGGGGAATTACTTGGCAGTCCAGTGGTTAGGACTCCACGCTCTCACTGCCGAGGGCCAGGGTTCATTCCCTGGTCTTAGAACTAAGATCCCATAAGCCATGCAGCGGGGCCAAAAATAAACAAACAAAAACAAACAAACAAATAAATAAATTGAAGCTTGGTACAGGGAATACAAATTTGCTGGTAAAATAAATATAGGGATAAATAAATGCCAATGTGGCAGCAAAAAGGAGTACAAATTAAAATACATTTTTAGAGTACCACTGGTCCTCAAAATTTCTCCATGTGTTCATGAGAAACTGTAGGAATGAAAGACTTGCTTCATATCCATTCCTTCGCTAGCCATACAGTGTCTCTGGGGCAACGATTCAAATCTGCTGTTGCAGCCGAAACAGCCACAGACAATATGTAAATAAAAGAATGCATCTGTGTTCCAATAAAACTTTATTTACAAAAATACACAGTGGGCTGGATTTGGTAGTTTGCCAAACCCTGTTCTAGAGTTTTAAATATTTAAGTTTCAAATGGAATTGTCCACATCCTATTTTGATACAAAGCAGCCAAACTCGTCTACGGTTCACAGTGTCACTGCTCACGGCCACCCCTCTCCCCTCACACAGCAAGCTTGTGCCATCTGGGCAGCATTCTGGGGAACAAAACACCTGCAGCGCCTTCAATTTGGTGATACGATTCTAAGTTTTAACAATAGGCTCCCAAATCTAAAATACCTCATTACTAAATGATTAAATCCTCTTCAAAATTCTGTATGTTCCATTTTGGTATCTCTAACACATGAGGAGGTGAGCAGGGGCAGCTGCCCCGCAGGAACCACTGCTGAACCCAGCCTGTTCCTTTCCACAAAAATCTTGACCATGGGCAAGTCTATTTTCCCTGTAAAGGTCTAGAACCCATAGCACCATATCTCCCTTTCCCCAAACACACATTTCAAATAAGGGGTGGAGAGAAATGAATTACTTCAATAATTTGTCATACCTTGAGTGACTGTCTTTTTGTCACATAATTTTCTGAATGAAGTAACTTCTCATATTCACTGAAGAACTAAAAGACAAGAAAACACGTATCAGAGTTATTTTTTTAAAGACCAGTAATAACATTAAAAAGCTTGAGTACAAACTTCTAACAGCACAAAGGCCAATCGCTGCCCAAGCTCAGCCCCTCCTGTCTGCTTCACACCCATCCTCAAGGTGGTACCCACTGGTTACCTCCACGAAGAAGGCTCCTGGCCCCCTCCCAGCTCTAGCCAGGTGCGCATATAGCTTAAATCTGGTCCTCTTCTGTCCAAAGTCCATATGCACACAACATAACTCCCGTTCCCCCCACTGTTTTCTCACTGTTGAGTCAGCTCTCATTTCCTGGTGTTAGATTAGAAAATTCCTATTTTTTACAACTCAACTAGTCCAAAGCACAAGCACAAAGAGAAAAGTTGCCTGTTCTTTCAAAGCAAGAAGAGAAAATAATTAAAAACAGGAGAGAGAAGAAATTCAGCACTTTTAAATAGGCAGGTGTCCCACAGAAGGTAGGACTTGAGCTCAAACTTGACTAATGGGAGAGATTTTGTTCAGAAATGGGGAGGAGAAGAGACACTCTTGCGGAATAGAAAGGGAAGAACACAGCATGAGCGAAGACCTGGAAAATGCAAAATGATACAGATTTTAAGAGCTGACGAATGTCCACTAGATTTACAAAATGGTGCTCCCTAACAAGAACAGTGTCCCTGGAATGGTAAGGAGCAGAAGCAGAGGAAAGCAGGGAGGTGGGAAACAGAAGTGAAGGGCACACAAGGGCTAGGGCCACACTTCCCAAAAGTTAGAAGAGAAGGCCACTTAGCTGTTTGTTTTAACTACAGACAGGTTTTAAAAGTTCCAAAGTTTTGCAGTACTAGTATGACTCTGCTGGGTATCAGTGCTTTACTGAGACCTTTCCTTGGTTGTGGTGGGTGGTAGAGGATGCCTGCTTTGTAATTTGTCCATGCTAAAACCGTTTCTACCTTTGCTTTATGATGGGTTCTCATCAGCCATTTGTCTGTGGTTTAGAGCAGGGGTTGGCAAACTACAGCTCATGGGCCAAATCCAACCCACCGTCTGTTTTTATACAAGTTTTATTGGAACGCAGCCATGCTCACTTGTGTATGGTAAACAAATTCAGTTTATGAACTCTTTATGGCTGCTTTTGCAGTAGAACAGACAGGAGAGCTGACAGAGACTGCATGGCTATGAAACCTCAAATATTTACTATCTGGGTGGCCCTTTAGAGAAAACGTTTTCCAGCCCTTGGTTTAAAGCTAACCAGAACTGCCTATGCATTCATTCTGTTGCTTATCTCTAGGCAGAGGTGGGATGGCCATCTATTTAGTATGCAAGCAACTAAAACTCTTCTCTTCAGAGATGGCTGTTAACCCTACCTTGTCTCAAATGATCGTCAAGCCAATGATCAAACAATTGGGTCTGCCTTTAATCAATAATGCAGAAACAGGAACACCTCAAGTTCTCGACAGAAAATGCAAGTTAAGATTTTCTGCTGCATAATTTTTAGGGTAAGCTTGGTTGCAAGAAATTATTCTCAAGGAGAACTGCCTGGTTAGATTTTATCCCTGGGCCAGCAATAAAGGACTAGGAGAGACAGAGGTCAGGCACCGTTTGGGCCCCTCAAAGATTTGCTCTCCGTGAGCGCCATTCTATTTACTGCAGAGGCACGCTCGGTGACTGCGTCCACTACATGACACTGTAATTCAATTCCCGTCTAAGAATGTCGATGGAAGAAATTTGTTCCAGGTCCCAGTGCTAGAAAAGGCTGTTTCTTTTGAACAAGCTTTACAGATACTGTGAGCTTTTCCTTGGTTTTGTTTCCCTCTATGCTTTAATTATTAGAAAGCTCAGAGTCAAGTGTACAGATTCTAGAGCATGTGTCTTTGCCCAGTAACTCCACCTCAGCTTAGTTTAAATTGCCTGCACCTCCCCACTTTCCTTCTCCTCCTTGGATCTGACTGCACTGCATGCACATTTTTGTCAGCTGCTGCACATAAACTGGCTAAAATCCTGTTAACCAATGTCACCCATTAATAACATACAGGAAAATATTTTATCACAAAATTAAAGCGACATCATTGCCGGTAGCAAATTTCTGGGAAATTAGTTTTTATCTTTGGTAGGTTTTAAATTAAGATACTCATATGTTTAATTAAAAAAAAAAAACCCTTGAGACCATGTGGTAATAGAAATAATAATGCTAATGTTTATTAAATGCCTACTGTGCTCCAGGCACTGTGTCTTGCATTTGACACACACATTCTTATCTAATCCTCACAGCAACCCAGTAGTAAGAAGGTGCTATTATGAGCCTTCTTTTAGAGCTGAAGATCCTAAAGGCACAGAGGGTGAATGAAGGCTGCTGCCCAAGAGCTAGAAGCACACGGTGGAGCTGGGACTCGAAGCCAAACTCCACGCAGTCTGGTGCCAAAGCCCACGCTTCTAACTACTGCAAAAGGCACCAACAAAACGACTGTGCTTCCGATTTAAACCAACAAATGCACAGGAAAAAAAAACACACCCACATCCCAATGTACACGGGCAGAAAAAAAAAAAAAGACCAGCTATGTTTAAGCCATTGATGAGGCTATTTATGAGGGAATTACTATGTACTCAGCACTGTGTTATGATGTTACTGGGAGTGGGAGGGAAAGACGGGAAAAGGAACACAAGAGAATTAGAAAGCATAGGTTTTGCCTCCAAGAATCTTCTAATTTAGTTCAATGGCACAGTGAACAATGAAGTATTAACAATACCTAGGATTTTAAAAATTCAAACAACTAGTGGAAGAATGCAAACCTAAGCCAAATGTTGGGGGAGAGAGAGAAATTTTAAGTGGATTGTTACTATCATAACTTCTCCAGGAGCACCTATGAGATCTTGGACAATGCCTACATTAAACTAGTACGGCATAAGGAAGTGCTCATGGGAATTGTGGAGAGCAGAGCTGACACATGGTGGGAGAGAACACATGACGCTACTGCTGTGATGATCAAGGGCAACCAGGTTATCAGAGCACCCAGCACTATTCACAAACCTCTGGGGGTTCTACTACTAGCTCAATCTGGAGGGGGCCTTAAGGCTGGGCTAATCCAATGTCTTCATTTTACAAATACGGACAGACTTCTGAGTCCCCCAGCGGGCCTTGGTCTTGGTCACAAGGAGTCAGCAGCAGAGCAAGGGCAGAACTGGCTGCTGCGTCCTCTAGGCTAGAGTTCTGCCCATCTACCTGCTGCTGTGCCCCTTTCTCTCTATTTGTAAGCAGCAGGAATGTGAGCAACTAACGGAAAGTAAGGGGAAGATAAGAAGTCAGACGGTAATTTTCTTTTTATCTTAACTGTATATTATCATTCAGCAGCAAAGTGCTTTATTTCCCTCTTCTAAAGCGAGAAAAGATGCAAAGTGCAGTGTGTCGTCAAAAAGATAAAATTCTGTTCTGACCACGTAACGCTCTATACCTTGTTTTAGTAGAGAAATGACTACAGCATCAATTAAAAACATTGTATTTCCAAAATAAATACTCTGGTACAAAATCTAATTAAAATCTTTCATTTCTGGTAACAAAACTTACAATGTGCTATTTTAAATAGTGTTTCATGTACTTACTCTATCATAATGTTGTTCCAAAAATTCTGCGCTGAGCAATTTATGTCTTGTAAGTAAATCCTAGGAAAAGAAAATACACTTTTTACAGTTGTTTGGCATTCAAGTTCTTTTAGAAAAGAGAATCCTAAACATTCCACGCCATTTTACCTGATAAAAACTGTTGTTAAAAATTACTATACTTAAAAACACTTGAGCATGAATTGTACTGAAAATGTTGATTCTATGTAAGAGCAAATAAAATCATTAATAATCAAATTGTGATTGTAATGATTGTCACAGGTCTACAGCTCTTAGAAGGAAAAATTAAAAAGAAAATTTATAAGGCAATGGAGATAAAAACTCAAAGAAAGGGAATCAAGAATTGAAATGAAATAAAAGTAAACGGTTGTGATAAAACGTCAAATAGTATACTGCTCCTGGTGGCGAAAGAGGACATTTCTTTTATTAGAAAAAGTACTGGAGGTTCCATCTTCTTCCTCCTAAATTGAGTTACATTCAGTTTCATACTGAATGCAATCTTTTTTCAGAGGTAGAATGTTTTTTAAAAGCCCCATCATATTATAAACATTAGCTCCTAAGTAAGCAGACTAATGCTGCAAACATGTAGCACCAGAAGTTAGTATGACCTAGAGTCCAATTGTGCACCCCTATGAAATCGAGCTTATGCCTCACCCCATGAATTTCCCTGGAAACAACTCAAGGATCATTCATTCAGAAAACACCTACTATGTGCCAGATAAAGTTCTAGGTGCTGGGGCTACAAAGACAAAAAGATATGGTCCTTGCCTTCAAGGACATAGAAGTTAGCAATGAATTAGGCTTGGTCTCACAAGGTGGGAACAAGAATGGAAACACGTGACAGCAGGAACAGCCAATTCATCTTCGGTGAATTAATGAATTAAATTCCTTTACAGCTGCCCACTGGAGAGGTCACTGCCAATAATCCCTTTTCTGCAAACCAACTTTCCTTTAACTTGTTTTCTTTGCTGTGTATGTTTGACTTACCCAGGTTACAATGAACTAGTGTTTCCTGAAGTATGTCCTGAGAAGTGCTCTAAGGAATGCTCCATGGTCAACGAATGAGGAAAGAGCTACAGCTCTGGTACCCTCGTGGGGATCCATCAGGTTTCAAGAGATTTTGCAGGGAGCTCTTTTGCTGCCTGCTTGTTAGCACCCTTCCCTGAAAGGCCTCCTTTGCATAGGCTTTCCCCTGGCCTAGTTACTTCCAACCTTTGGACCTCGACTCAAACATCGCCTCCATGGGGGACCCTTCCTGACTGGTCACTGGCACCAAAGCATGGTCACAGTTATGACTTGACATCTGTGGGATTATTTTATTAATGTCTCTCTCATGATAGGCTGTAAAGTCTATACATACAAGGGTCATGTCTATAAAGTCTATACATACAAGGGTCATGTCTATTTTTACTAACCTCTGAATCCCCAGCACCTATGCAGTATCCAGCACATAGTAAGAGCTTAATATTTAATAAATAAATGAATGAACCAACAGAATCAGGGAACATGTTTGGGAAAACAGCACATTAAGCAATCTTCAAAGTATGCTTTTAAGAAGGCTTCTAACTCTACCCCAAAGATTTACAGGTGTTCAAACTGCTGGATGGGGTATGTGTCCTATGCCCATGGAAGGTCTACCCAATTTTTCCTAAATCCCCCTTGGGGATTAAACAGGCAAAATTAGAAAACCTGGAGTTTGAGTACCTTCAAGCATCTGGAAAGAAATGCTGAGGCTTCCCCACATGGGAAGGAGGAGATGGCAGGGCTAGAAGAATTTATATTATCTATTGGTCCATGGGGTCAGATGTGAGGGAGACAGGAACATGAGAACCTTATGGGAATGTATCAACCATGCTTGTTAAAGAGTGTGTCCCGCCTCTAACACGCTACTGTGTGGTCTATGACGGTCTCCCCTGAGTTAGGAGCCTCAAGGGCAGGCGTTTGTCTGGACAGATCACTGCTGAACTGGGAATTCCCTGGCAGTCCAGTGGTTAGGACTCTGCACTTCCACTGCAGGGGGCCCCGGTCAGGGAACTAAGATCCCACAAGCCGTGCAGTGTGGCCAAAAAAAAAAAAAAAAAAAGAGATCACTGCTGAACCTCAGGACCTAAAGACACGAGCAGGCACTCAGAGACTTGTGGAATGAACTGAATGAACAATGAAAAAGTGAATTTAAGGACTGCTGTGGCTAGATCCATGCAAGACTGAGTGTCACGTCTACTTTTTGTGGCTGGGTCTTTCTGAAGGCCACTGTGAGGAAGTACAGAGCCAGGAGCCAGGTGCTCACCACTCTGTCATGATATGACGAAAGAGAATGCCAAAGGAGGGGGTCTCAGAGACAACGGCTCTCCACTGGGGTTGGTTTCTTAGAAACAGGTAGGTAGAAAGTATTACTCTGAAAAGCAAAGATCCTAAATATGCTGCGCCAGAGTTTTTTCTTTAGGTCTGAGTAAGGCGACTATTTACCTTGAAAGCTGTACCTCCAGCAGCAGCAAGAGGCTCACAGTTGGGCCACACATGACAAGGGGGAACCTCAAACATCTCCCCATCAGAGATTCTACTTGTTATCATCTGGTTTAAAGAGACCAGGAAGCTCAGGAAACCACTGCCAATCTAGGAATCACTTCTCCATGGCCTTGGGGTAGGGACACTGGAAAGGGGTGCTGAGGCTGCTAAAGCAGCCCTCCTTTAAGGAGAGTAAAACATTGGCAGGGAAGGAACCACTGCCGGGAGCCGGTAAAAAGGCTGATACTAAGCTGGGAAAAGAGGAAGTGGGGACTTGCGCAGAGCCTCTGTCTCCTGAGAGGTGGGAGAAGACCTTACCCTTGGAACTAGAGCCGAGAGCTCTGGAGAGCTCAAACCAGGCTGGGGTGGGGGTTGGGGGGGGGCAGAAACCGACAGATCAGAAAACGAAGGCAAGTGGTCATGCAGCCAGCATCTGGTAAGCGACCTGCAGAGTGGACAGGGTGCACGCGGTCCCAGATCAGCAGAGCTGCTGGGCCAGACAGCAGGGGGACAGAAAGAACCTGTTAAATTCCAGTATAGCCGAGACCCTGGTATTACCTGGAGAAAGGTCAGGGGTCATCTCCCAAGTCCAGCAGGTTGAGCAGCCGACTTTTAGGGTGGGCTGAATTAAAAAGATTCCTAAAAGTTATGTGAGTTTGGGTCCCGAACATCATGTCACAAAGACAGCCCTGGAATCCCTGAAGAAATGCTGCTCACCCGGGGGCTATTTTCACAGAGGCTTGGCAAGTCATGTGGCCCAGTTTCGTACTTGATGACTGTCTATGTCCAAGGACAAGAGACTCAGTTCTTCCAACTGTGTGGTTCACCTTTGGAGCTCTGAAAGTCAGAAAGTTCCTCCTGTGCTAGAGAGTCAAAACCTATCCCCAGGTTATTTCCAGAAAACTGTCAGAGTCAACAGAACTAGGTTTAGTACATTTTCTCTAGGACCCACTTTAAATACAAGTGGTGCTCTCACGCAAGTCCCTACCGAGTCTCCTCTTCTTCAGGCTAAATACGTCCAGTTCCTTTAACCACTCCTCGAATGACAGGTTCTCAGTCCCCCTCACCATCTACTGTCTTCTGAAAGTCATCTATTTGTCTATGTGCCTCTTAAAGTGTAGCGCCTGGAATGGAACACATTTATGTGTTGTTACCTTATAAGCTTATAGTGGGGTTGAGACCATCGACAGCTCCTTAGGTCACACATTACGTGGTCACAGGTAGCTTAGGGGCAGGGCAACAGCATCATACTGTTTAATTTTACCGGACGTACTCAGAATTTTGTTTACTCAGGGTGGGCTCTCTAGTCAGACTGCTTGGGTTCAAATTCTGGCTTCCCCATTTATGGTCTGACTTCCCCCAACATTTCTAGGCTTCAGTTTCCTTATCTGTAAAGGAGATAATAACAGTATCTCCTTCATAGGGTTGAGTATGATATGACGTTACCTGCCTTTTAGTCATTATTACACTCTGTAACAATTACACCTAGCATTACCTATTATTATTATGCCTTACTCCCACATCTCATATTGACAGAGCTGAGTCCTCAGGAGGACGACCTCAGTTCATCCGTATTTAATTTCAACCTGTTATCTTCTGGCCTCTCTGGATCTTTATGAGGCCTTATTTCAGGATCTCTGTTATCTGCCTTCTATCCCCTCATGGTATACATTTGTTATCACCCTTTATCTAAGTCTCTAATAAAAATGTTCAGCTGTGCTGAGTAAAGACAAATCCACTAAAAATTCTGCTCCAGGAGGGTGGCAATCCATTTTCTGGCTCCTTATGGATATGGCGTTCAATTAATTATGAACTGCTACCCTGAAACTCCATCTAGCTCCTACCTTTTCATTGTTTCCATGAAAACAGACCTGTACAATTATTCAACATCTAATATATCCACATTGTCATAAAGGAATAATTCTAATAGCTACTGTTCACTGCACCCATACTATGTGAAGACACAATAACCCTGACATACTAGTATTACCTACATTTTGACAGATGAAAAGACTGAGGTTAAATCAGCAGCAGAGCTGGGAACTGAATCCAGGCAGCCACACCCTTAGCCCCCTGATCTACTGGCGTCTATGAGATTAGTATGACTGAACTTACTCTTAGTGAATCCATGCTGGCTGTGGGTACACGGTTTCCTTTCCAAAATGCTCAGAAATCATCTCTTTAGCAATACTTTCTAGTACCTTACACAGGTATAATATCGAGCTCCACCAGCCTCTCTGGGGAATCTACCTTCTTTTACTCTGGAAAATTGGAAATATATTTGTTGGCCTTCTGATGTCCCTCCCCATCTCCTTAATTCCTCAAAAAAAAAAAAAAAATCACGAACAAATATTTGGCCACTGATTTACTATCTCAGAACCCCATTCGTTCAAGCTATGAATCTTAGACATATTTCACGCAGGTAGTTTTAATTCCCTTTTAAGACTCAGCACCTGTTCCTTGGACTTTAAATCCAGGGTTATGGATAAGCTGCATTTGTTTCAAAGTTTTTGTGTGTAGAATGCACTTTCTGGGAAGGTAGCTCTGGTCATATTCTCGAAGGAGAGCACGAACCATCTACTCTTTTCTGATATAAAAATGTTCTTTGCAAAGAAGACATTAGCAAACCAGAAGAGGAGCGGTCCTCCCTCCCTGCTTGTCAGCACCTCTGGTGTGAAAGTGAGACCAGAGCCGACCAGACATTTTAAGGAGGGGTGGGTGGTACCTTCGGCGTGTTTGGTAGGTCTGTGCCTCTCTTATATTGTCTTAGTTTTGGGCTCTACTTAACTTTGCTTCTTGGAGAGCTCTCCATTCAGGAGGCTCTTTAATCAGCTCTGCCCCTTCTGAGTCATCGGGAGCAGCTGAGATACAGAAGCCAAGCTCGCTCCTCACTGCTCTCTCTTCTAGAGCTCATCCTTAGAATCCTACATGGTTTTAAAGTTTCTCTTCTTCAGGTAGGGACTGCCTGACTCTGCCCAATCCTTCCCTCTCTGGCTACCACGACCTGACAGGGCTGCTTTACCCACAGTGATTCCATCACCACCGTTTTCTTCTTGGTGAGAATTTCATTCAAAAAAGCAATCCTATCTGAGATGGAATTATCAGCAAGGCCAATCAGGGACTCACATCTGTGGCACAGAGTTAGTCAGCACATCTCTCTCACCTCTGAGCCAACTGCGCCAGGAGCGTGTGACCTGTGCTCTTCTTGGTCAGGCGGTCTGGCTGCATTCTCCGACCCCACTGCTGCTCCTCTCCTCTGCCCTCACCCTCCTCCTCCCAGAGTGTCCCACGCTCAGGCTTCTGGCTTTCTTCCCACCCAGGAGTATCCCTTCTTGACACATGGTGCTGCTACATCTCCCTTCATTACAGGTCTGCTTCTTTTGAATGGGGCGTCCCCTTCCATCAATATATCCCAGGTCATGAGTCCCATCCCACCAAGTGCAGTGATACCTAAGATGTCATATTTTCCACTCTATGTTATAATCTCATATTCATTTCATTTTGCTTTGTACATTAACATATAAATATCTGAGGTCTTCTGACATCCTCTCTAATAATCCCTAGGCGGCCAAGTTCCCAGGCTTTCATCCCATTTTGAGGGTGTTCATTCGCTCTGAGGGACAAATTTTATTCAGAGACCAAGATGTGCTCATTATCTCAATGGCTCTTTATACATAAAAGTGAACCTTCACAAAAACAGTGGCCACTTCTCACTGTAACAGTGTTCATCGTTTCTGAGCACAGTAGTCTGCAGGTTAGTATATTAAATTCTGATTATATTAAAATTACAGTTCTAAATATTCACTTATGAGGTCAGACATTTTACATAAGGGAATATAACGTATAAAGGCTTGCTCTCATTGTGAAAAACACTAAAAAACATTACTGCTTTATCTACATACCTTAAACAGCACAGAACTTTGCAACTCAAAACAAAAATGTGCATGTTGTACAGTGGTATCGTATCATCTGTGTATTTAATTTACACAAACACACAACAGGGAGACAAGGTAGGCAGGGGAGGGGGGAGTAGTAGTGCTGGTGATTCTGCACCCCCACCCCTTGTGTTTAATAAACAAGCTCTGGCCTGAGCAGGAGATGGGAGAGAGAAGTCCACTGTGCCCTTGGGCCTGTCCACAATAGGGAAATCTCTGTCCTGAGTGTGGTTCTAGTATACTGCAAATTAACAATGGCCCTGAACAGAAGCCAACTACTTTGTCTGATGCTTAATCAAAGAAACTGCTGCAGTATGTTCCAACACAGGAGAAAAATCTGATTTTCACATGTAGTGCATATCTATATACTGTACTTGATGGGTAATTTAACAGAAAAGTGTACTTTTGACCGTACAGGACTTTTGCCTTTTAGACAGACTTTAGAATCTAACTTTTCTACCCTTTTTAAGCTGTGACTCTACTGCGTATACCTGAGTCACAATACATATTTAAATATATCTTCTCTCTTCCCGCTAGAGGGCAGCCATGTATAGACTTGGAGGGTAGAGAAGGTTTAGGAAAAACAGCACACCTGTTAATCTCATTTGTATGTATATTTAGAATTCTACAGTTTTTATGTTACCTTGAATGTGGCAAATGCATCTGAAGCTATATCAAATGTTGACATTTCGACATATCTGAAGAAATCATAAAACTGTTCTGACCACAAAATGATTTTTGCAAGTGGCTCATGTCTGATGCATTCTCTCAACATTATTCCACAATTCAGAGCTATTTCTGGAGACTCATATCTGCAAAAAGAAAAGACAAAGATGACTGCTTTTTTTCCCCATCACTGTTCTTTTAAAAACTCTAACAGTTCCAATTTTTAGAACAGGAAGTTTCAGACATGTCCTAATTAAGTGACAGAGCAGGTTACGAAATGCATCTCTCTCAGAGTAGAATATGTGCTCAGAGGGATTTAGTCTAGAGGGCACACACACATTAGTTGGTCGTGACTGCTTCAACCCGAAGAAAAATAACAGCCGTGAGAGCGATCATGAAAATAAAAGCTTATTACTTAAGCTAAAAGATCTGAAGAGACGTCTACAGGGTCACACCTCCAAATACGGTTTAGTTTTACATGTGGTGCTCTCACCACTTCAGAAAAACCAAAAAACAGTATGAAATAAGCAAAATAGTTTCCTAAAATTCATAGTATCTAAACGGGTCTATCAAATATACAGCATTTATACTTGTTTCAATTCAGTACTCAAAATAGTACTTTCAAGACCGTTGGCAGCAACACATAAATGCTACAAAGGATGTCACCAAGTCCCTAGTCAGGGATGGCCCGAGGGCTCTCGCGGTGGACACAGGGGACTCCACGGCATCCCTCATCAGCTTTCCGCACAGCCTTCCTCTACACCCACCTCAATGTCTCTTGCCTCTTCCTTCCCCGTGATCAGAAAGAGAACCTTGTTTTCCTCTCAGCCCAGCAGACTCTTCCATTCTGATGTACATCAAACCCCTTGGACTGGACTCTGCTATTCTGCTCAAACACATCACTCTGTTCCTCCACCTCCTTCCAAGCTGCACACACAGGCTTAATATCCTTCCCCACTCAGCGTCCTCTACTTTCCTGCCATCGAATCCATTTCCTAACGTTTTACGAGTAAATGCCTCTGCTTCGCTAAAACAAATGGTCTTTTCTCATAAATTCTGCTATTTAATTTCCTGACAATGCAGATCGTTGCATCTCTCTCTTTAAAAAAAGAAAAGTTCTCCCAGCTCTCCTTTCTACCTCCTCTGTTTCTATTTCTCGCCTGGCTGAGGTCCTTCCTCTGTTGCCTCTGGCCTGCTAGTGAATGCTCCTACGACCTCATAGTTCCCTCCATGGCTCCTAAATTGCCCCAGCTCAGATCTACCCTGGGCTGTAGTGAGGCATTTTCTGTTGCTTCTGGACAACTTCAGTTAAAGGCCTACCATAAACTCTACAAGTCTAATATGGCATCACTATTTTGCTTCAGATACCTGGGTCTAAAACAGGTTTAACAGAACTTTCTTTGGTAATGGAAATGTTCTGTAACTATGCGGTCTACTGAGCACTTGAAATCTGGCTAGTATGACTGAGGGACTGAATTTTAAATGTCATTTAATTTAAATTAATTTAAAATTAAATAATTACATGTTGTTAGTAGGTACAGTATTGAACAGCACAGTTCTAAACCTTCCCCTCTTTACCTACTCCCAACCTTCCCATCCTCAATGTCACCACCCCTTTTAAATACTTCTTTGCAATATCTCAGTTTCATTTTCTTTTATCCATTCCCAGTGCTGCATGAAGTCACACCTAGTCACTCAAGTGACCCCTAACCAGCACCTTTGTTCAAGCTCTGTCTTAACAAATCTATCCGACGACTAGTGTTATCAATAGCCTTTCCAGCTTAGGAGCTTATAATGATTTCTTCTTGCTAATCAAATAGACAAACTTTGATGCCCAGGCTTCCCCACATCATAGCTACTCTTCTGGTACAAATCCTCTCCCACTATGCCATAAAACACTCTGACTATCTCCTTCCTGTTGTCAATCACTGTGTTCATTCCTGCCCTTGTACTCACTCTTTTTTCTGCCTATGCAAATTTGAAACTATCTGGAACCTCAATCCTAAGTCCATCTTCTGTTACCAACTCTTGCCTTATTGACTAAACCCACATTTTATCCCCTGAAATCCACTAGTAGTGTTATCTAGTAGAATTATCCTTCTGTTGTACATATGTTCATCATAGATTCCCAACAAAAGCAAAACCACGTTCCTTTGTATCACTTGTGGCATGGCAGCTAGAAGGCTTACTGGCTCTTAGGTGTTATTAAAATGTCTGCTCCCAACATGGCTGATCACACAATTCATTTCTGCTGATCTGTAACAGGCAGGAGACTAGAAAGACAAGGGTAAGACACTTTGGTGCAACAAGTTGGGCAGGTTTTGATGGCAGTTTGTCAAGCTTGTCTTAAACGATTAAATGTAAACCCGTAAGTACAAGGTAAACAGTTACGCTGTACAACCTGTTAGCACATTAACATTTAAATCGCCAGTGGAAAAATGATTGCTCCAGATTTAGACTAACACTAGCAACAGGATTATTTTCAAATGCACACTAATATTGTTAGCATAACTCCCCCAAATGTCTAACATCAAAGTGTCAATACTTATAGCCTGAGTGGCTAATCACATTGCGTTAAAGTAGTCCAAACTAATTAATCAACAAAAGCAGAAAAATCTTTTTATTTTTTTGGCCACGCTGCATGGCTTGCAGTATCTTAGTTCCCCAACCAGGGATTGAACCTGGGCCCTCAGCAGTGAAAGCGCCGAGTCCTAACTACTGGATTGTCAGGGAATTCCCAAAAAAGCAGAAACATCTTCAACAGGTAGTTTCAACAGGGCCCCTGGAAGAAATGGCTGTTTCCGGGTCTGAGGCAGGATCTGTACAAAATGAGCAAGGGACATCTTGTGCCAGACTGCAAGGAAGCCATCAAAGACGAATGGGGTCTTGCCAAAAGGACATAGGAGCCAATTTGAAGGAGCTCCCAATAGCCCAAGACGGGGCAATTTGGACATAAAAATTTGGTCATAATGACTGCAACGGACTGAGACACATCAAATATATTTTAAAACCTCCTAAAACTTGAGGTCATAATGGTGCTTAAGACAATAACATACTCATTGCTCATCTAAGGAAGTGGCTAGGGCACCAATCGATTATACTAAAAAATGATACAGTGGAAAAAAATCAAGCATCTATTCTGTCTTTCCTATAGAAATCACTGCTGAGGAACAAAACACATTTAATATACAGAGAAGGAATAACAGAATTAGGAAATCACCATTTTGAACCTAGACAATGATCCTCAGTGGATACTAAAACCATTAGGTGAAGGGTTGATGGAGAACTTTATAATGGACAGACTGACAACACCTACATCCACTGATCAATCTAAATATCACCAGAAGTAGGACAACCTGCGTTGCCCAACAGGAAGCAATCCCATCACAATCCCATCCATGAAGAATTCCTGCCCCCCCAAACTGAAGCTGAATCTAATCAAACTAACTTGAAAGAACAGAGGATAGAGGAACATGGTTACAGGTGAAACCACAGGATGCAAATCCCAAATATGTGGTTTCCCTGCAAAACAAATGACCCAGTTGCTTCAACAAATAAATGGTGTTAAAAGAAGGGGGCAGGAACTATTATAGATTAACAGAGTTAAGAGTCGTATCAACCAAATTCAGTTTGTGGACCTTGCTTGAAAACTGATTTAAACAAAATGAAAAATGACATTTTTGGTGAAAATCAAGGAAATCTGAACAGTGACTGGGCATTAGATAATATCAGGTTTTTAAATGATATTATGGTTATGTTAAAGAATCCTTTATTATGTACTAGGGATGCATACTGAAGTGATGTTATGTTTGAGGAGGAAAAACAAGAGGCAAGGAATAGATGAAACAAGAATGTTAATAAATGTTAGTAATTGTTGAAGCCTGGTGACAGGTAGGAAAGGGGTTGTAAGGGGTGGGGGGACGGCTTCTGTGGGATCCCAACACCAATGGCTTCTCCTCGCCTCCGTAAACTGAGATTTCTGCTCTGGTCAGCTCAGTTGAGAGCTTGAAACCTTTCTTTAAATATTACCTCAAAAGTCTTACTTTACATGACATTAAACAATGTTCATATCATACCCCTGGCCACTCTAAAGTGAAACACAGGCAGAGTTAACTAATTCATAGATTTTAACAACCGCTGCTTTCTATGGAAAAAGGAAGACTGGCTTTAAAAATACACAAAGGCATCTGGCAGCTGCTCTAAGAACACTAAAATTTCAGACTACTCACTACATGTTCATACACGCAGCTCTGGATTGATACAACAAAAAATCAGATGCCAAAAATTCCGTATGGCAACATCTGAAGAAGCAACATAGATAGTTAGAACTAGAAAGAAGGAAATAGAATGCTGGCATCCAACACATGCACTGACTCATGCTTTGTCTAAACGAGTTTGAACTTGGGGCAAGTGTTAAACCACAGAGATATGAATCAGAGTGAGGCAAGCTATAAAGCTGGGGTAGGAGAGCAAGCTGATTCACGCCACCAGTCATGCCAATAAAACAGCTGCCCGCCAATTTAACAGAACACCACCAGTGCACACGTACCCAGAGCTGGCAAACAACTCTGGTGTGAAACAACAGGAGGTTACTTTGCCAATCAGCGATGACAGAGAAGAGGACTTTTTTCTTAACTTTTAGTTTTAAGGCTTTTTTGGTTTTTGTTTGATTTTTTTTTTTTTTTTTTGAAACTGACAGGCTACCCAAAGATAAATGCCTGCTTAGTCCAACAGTAATTCCAGGAAGATGCACTGTGAATTACCAGATTAAGTGGGTGAGTGGACACACACAGGTGAAAAGCAAAGGGAAGTACGTCATAAACATGTACTTTGTTGACTGTTGACTGAACAAGGTTAAGCTATATAGCATCCAAGCTCCATTTACTGGGAAGCCTTTACTGCAGTACTGTGTGCATGTAAGTCCAAAGAAGATGTCTTTAAATACATGATTTAGCTGATATTTCAACAATTAAGGTTTTTACATCTTAGAGAACAGAAACAAGAACACAGAGGACTTATTTTTTTCTTCAGTCATGTATGGTTTGAGAATTTAAAGGCTCACAATTCACCTAACTTTAAAATCCCATGGGCATTTTCAAATTCAGTTTAGCTCACAGGTTAAATTTTAAGGAGGGAAATGTGTTCCAGAACTACGGGAAAATGAGCTGATGAAACTACAGAGGAAATGCTTTCTGACATTCACCATCCTGTTTTTGCCCAAGACCATCTTTCCTTTTTATTTTTCAAGTCAAAAATATAAATCTTATTACATTATACTTTATACATACCCTTTCAATAGCATGAACAAAATATTCTGTTGGGTGCAGATGTATTCAACAGTAGGAGTTCTTGTACCAATTTGTCTTCTGAGAATATTGTTGAAAATCTGAGCCACGTCTTTCTTGCCCTATTAAGGAAGACAAAAATATCAAAATGCCTGACTAAATGCCAAAATGCCCTAAATAAACTCAAATCTAGGTACTGTATATTTATAATTATGACTGAATATCTGACTTTAAAATGTTCGTAGACATTAAATTTTCTTATTTTATTTCTTCCTTCGTAATTTCAAATTCTAAGTTTTAATAGTGAATTTTTTTTTAAAGATTTTTTTGATGTAGACCATTTTTTTAAAGTCTTTATTGAATGTCACAATATTGGTTCTGTTTTATGTTTTGTTTCTTTGGCCTCGAGGCATGTGGGATCTTAGCTCCCCGACCAGGGATCGAACCCACACCCCCTGCACTAGAAGGTGAAGTCATAACCACTGGACCACCAGGGAAGTCCCTAAGTTTTAATAGTAAAGTATTTTTGACATGAATAATGTGTTGACAAAGTGAAATCTTACTATATATAATTTCAATGATTTCTAACTCTCAGAATCATGCTGACTCAGATATGAAAAACAAAACCTTGCTATATGCTTACATTGTTCAGGGATCCGATTCCCACCCAAGCAGCTTCAAATAGGATGCTTGTATTGTAAACAATACATATAGCTTCCTTTTATAGTGGTGGAAGGAGGAGAAACTGTATTGTTAGTGTAATAAAAATGAAAGAATTCTGTAAGAAGTTGAGCTTTAATGGCAAGTAGACATATCCTCCTACTAAACTAGGTGTAATTGGGAAAAACTTTATATATAGATAATTAAGGTACTAAGTATCACATGATGCAACAGTTCAGAGATCAGTGTTACACCACTGTACTTCACGAAACAAAATAGGTAGATGTTAACACAATACAGCGAAGCTTATAATCAGAAAGCTGCACAAGAAAGTAACAAATGCAGAAGTAGACCCCAAGAGATGTTTCAGAACTGCCACTTTATAAGGCTGACAAGTCTGCAGGAGAGTGAGTGAAACGCTAGCTTTCCAGCACTAGAGATCACCCTGGGGCCTATGCTAGGTCAGGAGTAGTAATGGCAATCTCGAAGAACCAGTCTCAAGGGCACACATTTCTTTTAAATTAAATTTATGTCTCTAAAGTCCCAAATGAATATTAAGTTCAAGGTCCAGGTTGGGGAGTGGGGTGGCAAGACGAAGGAGAAGGAACTGGATGGTCCAGTGCACTCCCACCTTTGTAGTGGAGATAAAAATCCTTGTTGTTGGAATTTGACACTCTATTAAAGATATATGAAACCAGCTATATAAATGGAAATATCATAGTTCTGTCTGTTCTAAAAGACAGAAGTAAATTTTTATTCTCTTTTATTATCTATTGATAATACATTCAAGTAACCTATGAACCACATCTTCCCCACCCTTCTCTAAAACTGAATCTAGCTACAGGTGTCTGTCATTTTCTCCCCTGGTTTTCCAAGTACCTGAATAGACATACAATCCCTCAGGACGATAAACACTGGGGCTTAAACAAAGCACAGCCATAACGAAGAGTCGAAGAGGAGACTGCTCACGACTATGCCAGAGCCCTTCATTACACACTTCTCAGACTAGTTTATTCAGACTGGTATCAGGGACCATTCTTCTCACTAATAAATGCACTAAATATCCAACATGGGATGATCTGGCTGTATAAGCCTGGGCACCAATCTCAAACGCCTACCAGGGACGAGCAGGAAATGCAAATGAGCGCAGCAGGCCGAGGTAGAAAAAGCACGCTGTGCCGTCTGTGGCACACCCAAGTGTGGATGCCAACGTCACGGGCTGAGGGGCCACACAAGACTACAAGGCCCAATGTTGCCAAATTTTCCAAGGGAAACCAGAAATTCAAAATTGTGTATAAAATCTCCTGCTGTTTTAATGTTATCCTCATTTAAATGTTTAAAAGCAGTGCCAAGCAAACAAAACACATATAATCTCGACTGTAGTGAGTTCTCAGCAGGTTAAAAACAAACAAACAAAAAAACCCAAATGTTCTCTAAGATCTCATCTACCTCAAAAATTCTAACACTCTATGGTCTTCTTTAGATTGTTTCTTCCTTGAGAGCCAAGAACCAGTGAATTATGTAAACCAGCAGCTGTTTATTAAATACAGCCTAAATGAAAGGGCATAACAAATACCTAAAAAACTTCATATACGATGTAGTGAAAGAGGGGGAAAAAACCTGGCCTAAGTCCGAGATACCCTTGAGTTCCTGAGTTGGCCCCGCTAATTAGACAGGCAGCCCGGGTATGCTTACAGGTCAGTACCCCTGAGCCAAGAGCCCAACAGGAACCTTAAAATGTTTCAGAGAGAACATACGGAAAATGACTACGAATAGTTAGTGTTTTTGAAAAATAAAAAACTGATTTCTTACCTCAAAGTCAATGAGCTGTAAGTCAGCTACTAGGGTGCTAAGGAGCCCACTATTATACAGTTCTTGAGCGAGCTGTGCCACCGCTTCTGTCTGTGGCTCCTTTTCATTTGTGCCATACAGAATTTCTTTCATGGCAACCAGATTTTTGGAAACTTCTTCTGTAGCCTGATTTTGGGGGAGAGGAGAAAATTCATTTTCACAAACACATATAACATACCTACACTTGCTAAATACCTTCTCTATATATTACATACCCCCAGACCCCTGTACAAGACACAAAGGTGGGCAAGCCCCATCCTGGCCCTCAGGAGTCAAAAACTGCATGTGTGTGCACAGGTGGGGACTGACGTATGTGCTCGACAGGGAAGGCCAGCAGATTCACAACCTGTATACTTGAACGCTGAAAACAATGTTGTTGTAGTAGAAACAGAACAGGGAGAAAAAGTTCAGTTCTGCTCAAATGGGAGGGAAACAACATGGAAGAGGCACTTGAGCTGACCATGAGAATGGAGAGACACTGCCAAGCAAGAACTGGCTGGGGAGAAGGAGACTGAGGGGAACGAATGGCATGAACTGGGAATGAGGGAGAGGAAGCAGCATAGGGCCTGTCAGAGAAAAGGTGTGGAGGGAATAAGCGAGTGACAAGAAATGAAGCTGAAAGAGGCTTTGAGTGCAAAGCTAAAATACTGGCAATAAATAAAAAGTCACTAAAAACTTCCACTTCTGGCAGGATGAAAAACAAGGGTCAGATTTACCTTCCCCCATGAAAAAGACCAAAAATTGGAGGAAAATATTTGAAACAATGAATTTTAAACATTGAACTTCAGGCAGCACAGGAGAGTGATTCCTGAGAGAAGGGAAACAGACGAAATGAACGTCACAATTGCCCCAGCTTACTGCCTGCCCGGAGAAAATTTCCAGGCCACGTCACAGGGAGAGGGAAGCCAGGCAGAACAGGCAAACTCCACGTGAGGAGACAGAGCTGGTAATCTATGGAGGCCAAGGAGACTTGGAACTTCTGCAGGGCCAAGTACCAGAGAGGAGACAGCTACGCTGAAGAGAGTGTTAGAGACCTGCAAAGACTCACTTGCTACTCTATCTGAGTACTGGTAAGCACATGCATGCGAGTAAGTACCCAAGGCCAGGGAACAGAGCCATGGAGCTCACGCAAGGCTCCCATCAACCTGATGGAAAACCTCATATTCACAGGCATAAAGCAGAGCTCTCAAAGGGTTTTGTCTCTGCTGTTATAAAAAATTAGCCCTGGACTAAACTCTGCTCTCCAAAAAGCTTAAAAGCAAGCCTGGAAAGAATCAAAACTGGAAAACACAACCAATAATGAGGAGGAAAAACAGTCAACAGTAACAGCCCTGCAAAGTGACACAGATGGTAGAAATCAAACAAGGACATTAAAAGTTACTATAACTATAGTCAGTACATTCAGGGAAAAAACGAGCATGTTAAGTAAAGGTATGGAAGACGTAAAAAAAACCCCACCAAAATCAAACACTTAAAAATAAAAACTAAAATTTCTGAAATAAAAATTACACTGGATGGGATCAATAGCAGAGCAGACAGTGCAGAAGAAATGGTTAGTAAATATGATGACAGAGCAATGAAAGCTATTCAAAATGAAACACAAAGAGAGGGAGAAAAAAGACAGCACAGCAGTGAGCTACAGGATGACTGTAAGCAGTCTGATACATGTGTAACTGCAGTCCCCAAAGGAGGGGGAAGGACAGACAAAATATGTGAAGACATAATAGCTGAAAATTTTCCAAATTTGATGAAAACTATAATCCCATGGAGCCAAGAAGTTCAAAAAAAATTCCAAGCACAAGAAACAGGAAGAAAACTACGCCAAGCCATAGAATAACCAAATTGCTTAAATTCAGTGAAGAGAAAATCCTAAAAGCAACCAGAGGGGGGAAAAACATTACAGACAAAGAATCAAAAAATAACAGACTTCTTGACAGAAATGATGCAAGTCAAAAGATAGTGGAGGAACATCATTAAAATTCTGGGGGAAAAACAAAACTAAACTGCCATTGTAGAATTCTATACCTAGTAAAAATATTATACAAAAATGAAGGTGAAATAAGAATTTTTAAGACACAGAAAAGCTGGAAGATTTTGTCACCAGCAGACCTGCACTATAGGAAACGTTTAAGGAAGTCCTACAGGAGGAGATTCAAGATGAAAATCTGTGTATACAGAAAAGAATGAAGAGCACCGGAGACAGAAATGTGGATAAATGGAAATGATTTTTCCATTATTAAAAAAAAGTCTCTAAAAGACAACTGGCTGTTTAAAGCATAAATAACTGTATTTTGGGGTTATGCCATATGTAGAACAAGAATATGTGGCAGCAATAGCTCCAAGGGGGGGCAGTGTTAAGGTTTTTATACATGAAGCAGTATAATATTTCTTGAAGACAAACCACAAGTTAAAAGGCATACACTGTAAGTTCTAAAAGAACCACTAAAAAACCCAAAAGAGTTATAGCTAATAAGCCAAAAAAGTAGAATACTAAAGATATGTGAGAAAAATAAAGGCTATAAAAAGCTAAATAAATGGAAATATTTATGACCAGAAATTACTTCAGGGAGATTACTTAGCACAGATTCAGAGGACATCAGCCTTTAATGGTACCTAAAGAATCATCTAGGTCCACGGTATTCCCTTCTACAACCTTCTAAATCTTCTTACCAAATGACCACATTGCTTCACCTTAAATATTTCCAGTGTCCAGTAATGCAGGATTAGCAGACTTCAGAATCAGACAGCTGTTAGAAAATTTCATAGTGAAACGAACATTGCCTCACTATAGTGTCGGCTGGTCCTGGGTCTGCACTGCAGATAAGGTAGTATCTTCATTGGCTCCTCATTGAAAACAGCTTGCCTGTCTTCCCTAAATAGTCTTCTCCAGAAAAACCTCCTCTCAGCTACTTTAACTATCCTCCTAAGAAAGAGAGGATTAATGTTTCAACTCTATCCAGATGGAATGATGCACAAGACACCGGACCACCATTTCCCTGCAAATGTTGCAAATTTAATGTAGCTCAGGGCTACCTTTAAGAATTTTTGCAATTATATCATATAATTCATTCAAAGCCAGATCTTCGGAATAAACACTGCAATGATGGCTTTAACTCTTCTCACTATTTAATTTAATCTCATTAATAGCCCATCATTCAACACTGTGGAGGTATTTCTGAATTCTGAAGGACATCCAAAATGCCAGCTATTGTACCCATATTTGTATCATCTGAAATCTGATAGGTAGGTATGCCTCGCATGGCCTCAATCATTAACCAAAATGCCGAAAAGGAAGTAACTGAATGGAGCCTAACATTATGCCTTTGAATCATCATGCTCTTTTCAGTAATGATCTATAAATAATCTTTGGGCATGGCTGCTCAGCCACTTACATATACACTTATTTCCAAATGATATTCAAAAGGCTTTTTGTTAAATATTCTGATAAAATAAGAATATACTATTTCCTCCACATTTCCTGAATATAAGGAAATGAAATAAAGTTAATTTGGTACGACCGTTTTACTTAAGTCTATGCTGATTTCTACTGACTACTGCTTTCTTTTCTAAATGCTTACAAAGTATCTTCCTAATAATCCCATTATGAAACCTTATTCAGTGTCAATGTAAGCAGACCCTTTACCTCTCTGAGTCTGCTGTCACTACCCTATTCTGTTAATGTCTTAGATTTCTGACAGCAGTTTGTTGTCATCCCATATATAAATTGTAAGTACCCCAGAATGTACTTTTTCTGGACCAGGAGATAAAAATCATTTATCAACAGTAAATATTCTCTTATAATCTAATTACATGTGTTGCCTTTACAATTTCATTTTATTAATCTCTATTCTTAAGATGATTCTCTTTGACAGGGAAGTATCTAACATTTAGTAGGTTTTCTGAGTATATTATCTGCTGAATTTACTCACTGACCCTACTACGTCATAGACCTTAGCCCCGTCTGCTTCTCTGACTAGATCAAAGTTTTGAGGTTCTTAATAACCCTTCATGTGTCTCAGTTTATACTCTGCTTTGAAAATCTGAGATCAGACCATACTCTATGCTTTCTGATAGTAAAGGATGAAGAAGTGCTCACTATGAACAAAAGATGAAGATCAAAATGCTCACTATGTTGGGGGGAAGGGGAGTGATAGCTTAAGTATGGGGTTTCTTTTTGAGGAGATGGAATTTTAAAAATTGATTGTGGTTGCACATTATCGGTGAATAAACTACGAACTACTGAATTGTACACTTTAGATGGGTGAACTATATGATATGCAAGCTGTATCTCAAAAAAGCTGTTTTTAAAAAATGGAGGAGAGAAGCGAGGAAATAGAAAGCTACTTATGGTGCTTCTAAGATGAAAGGCACCCTGGATTCAAACATAAAGCCCTCTTCTTCCCTTTCAGCAGATGACACTGTTACCTACATTATGAGCGGGGAGGAAAACACCATCGAATTCTCTCCTCTGCTAACCATTATACTCACCTACCTATATTAACCCTCCTTGCTTCTAACCATTATACTCACCTACCTATATTAACCCTCCTTGCTTCTGGATTCCACTCATCTCCTGCCTTCTCAGGATCTCATCCTGTCTGTTACCTTATCTCCTCATATAGTCGACTCCCCTCTTACCTGATTCCTCCAAACTCAATTTTAAATATGATCTATTAGATTCCCACTAACAAAACTAAACAAGCTCTCCTTTGACTCCATAACCCCCTCCCAGCTACTGTCCGCCATAATTAAGCCTCTCAGAACACCTCCCTGTGTCTGTTACAGCCCACATCTCTTTCCTATTCACTCTTCAGCCCAATCCCGTGAGACTTCTACAGCCAGTACTTTATAGCTTTCAGACAGCCACCAACGACCTGCCTGCCATTAAAGACAATTTCTAGCCTTCATCATGCATGAGCTCTCGGCAGCATTTGAAGTTGGCTACACTCTGCTTTTAAAACCGCTCCTCCCTGTCCTCTGTGACTTACCAACACCCTACTTTTTTTCTTCCTGTCTCCCTGGTTGCTCCTCTGTCTCCTTTTTGGCTCATCCTCCTGGAGTGGGCCACTTAAATATTGGGAATTCCTCCAGGCAGAGTACAGGGCCCTCTTCTTCTCATTCTATCATCTCTCCCTAGGTAACCTCATCCACACACAACTTTAATGAACACCTAAATGCAGATGCCTCACAGATTCCTATCTCAAATCCAGTTCTCTTACTAGTATATTAAGCAACCTGCTAGAAGTGTCTCTACTTGGATGTCTCAAGGTACCTCAAACCTAATGCATCTAGAACAGAACTCATGCTCTTGCCCCAAAGCCTATGTTCTTCCCTTGTTCCATATTTCTGGGAATGAGATGCCACTACTGATGCTCTTAACGTGTCAGAAACTTAGGATTCATCCTCGACTCTTCCCTCTTCCTCACCCTGCCCCGATATCTAATCCATCACCAAGTCTCCAAAATCCATCCATTTATACTCCACCATCACCACCAAAGTCCCCATAACTCTTGTCTGGACGACTAAGGAGCCTACTGACTGGTTTCCTTGAATTCCCTACAGTCCATTTTCCACATCACAATTAGAATGATCTTTTCATAACACAAATATGATTAAGATTTGTGCTTAAATCCTTTGTCTTAAAATGCTTAAATCTTTGTGTTTAAAATGCTTCAATTACCTATTGCTCTTAGGATGGAGAAAATTCCCTTTTAACATGGCCCATAAAACCCTGCATGGTTTGACCCTACCTCTCTGACCTCACCCTGCACTGCAATTCCTCCCCCACTATCTATACACCAATGCTCTGGTCACACTGGGCTCCTTTCGGGCCCCTGCACATGTGGGTGCCTATGCCCACAATGCTCTTCGTGCTCATATTCCGCCCCACCTCCCAGCCAACTCCCGCTCTTCCTTCACTGCTCAGCTCAACGATCACCTCCTCAGAGAAGTCTTTCCAAGTCAATTCTATCATACATTCTCCTACTACCTGGTACTGCTTCACAGTGTTTCTCACAGCTGTACATAACTCTGCTTTTCCTTGTATTTCTAATGAATGTCTGTTTCCTTCTGCTCCAGTAGCAGCCCAGTGCGTGCAGGTGCTCCATTCATGCTTGATGAGCGGCTGAACATGAGTATACGTGATCACTGGGATACAAAATCCAGATGAACACTGGATGTAGGGAAATGTGATGTTCTAACACCATAAAGTCAAGGAATTCCTCTAAAAAAGTAGTGCAGATCCAGGGACCTGAAGGAAGGACACTCTGCAACACCTCACCAAGAAAAGTTGAGGGAATCTACCTGACAGTTTCAGTGGTGAGCAAGGAACCTAACTCCCTGTTTCCTCAGAGAAAACAGTCTGGAAGGATACACACCAAACTGAGTACAATATGCCTATGGGGAGGGGCAAGAAGAATACTTTCACTCTGCACTTTCTGTATTTCAGATTTGTTTGAATGTTTTACAGTTCATATTTTAGTTTTTTAAGAGCAAAATGACAAAGGGAATGAGAGAAATAGATCAAAGTGTTTACTAAGTTGGTAACAATTGTCTTATCTAATTTCTGCTTCTGTTTCCCTCCTTTCACTCCTCCCCACACATCACCCCTAAATTTTTAAGATTTCTAACAAATAACTAAGTATTGTGTATAGGTCTACACACGTAAATAGGCCTACCAACCACGCCTTGAAAACCAGTGCCACAAACACTGCCAGATAGAAAGCTAAAGGCTAGAATTGGGCTTAACAGGTAAAAGGCTCCTCAAACTACTGAGAAGTAGAGAATGGCACTGGGGACAAGTGACTTCCAAACCTGGGTATTTCCATGGTTAGTTACCATCGACACAGGATAATCAGCAGCATGATATAAAAGAAAAACTAAAATTCATCAACTTTATTGTTTACTAACAGTCCTGATACATGAGAGCAATCAAGTTCATATTCCAATTGACGACTTCTAATTTTATGTATATTTCAACCATTTGTGTGAGTTCTGTTCCCCATTACAAGTTGAACACAATTACAAGTTGATTTTAAAAAAGCTTGAAAAAGAAATAAACATGACCAAATATTACTAAAAGATGATCAGAAAAGCTTATGAAATTAAGTGATTCACCAGAAAAGGTGATGCAGCAAGAATTTACTGAATGAAGACACACATACAGAGTAAATAAACTTGGCTGTTCTTGTTTAGACTTCACTTGGTTCCCTTCATCAGCATTCACATTAGTGACCCTGCCCAGTCCCCCCTCTCTGGCCAGCCTGCATTATGTCAGCACGTTCTCTGCCTCTCTGACCACATCCTCCTTATCTGCCACCCCCCTGCTTGTCTCCTCACACCTACTAAGTAAGCTGTTCACACAGCTCCTCACACACTGTACCATGGTCAAGCTGCTGAGATCATCATGACACCTAATCCACCGGGCTCCCTAATGACCGTGTGACCTGTCCTGTTAAGACAAAGTTTCAGGGCTGCCCGTGCTCACAGCTCCAGGTCTCCTGCTCCCCTAAACAATGTGGGGTGTCCTTTACTGAAGACTTTCTCTACTTCAGCCCCCAGGGTAGAGAAGGTGATGGAACCTGTGCACACCTGGTTCCCTAAAATTCATGCTGTTCAACTGCTTTCACTCCAGCCAGAAACATTCCTTCAAACTGGATTGATTTTTCAACCAGTTACTCCCAGCAGCAAATACTTCAAAACTGCTTCACTTTCCACAACAGAACTTAGTTCTCTTTCTCTGTTCCGTATCCGAACATCTAGCTTCACCTCCCCCATTTGGAAATCTAGTGAAAACATCTTCGACTTCTTTGATCCATCTTGATGTATTTCTGCCATCCTCTGTCTCGACCCTGGAGATACACCAGAATCACCTGGGGAAATTTTAGACAAAGATGCTCACTCCCCTAAGAGACTTACTAAATGACAAAGGAAAAATAGTACTTTTACACAGAGACGCCACTTAACCATGTGATCATCATGAATGGTACTGAGACTACTGGCCTCGTGTGCCTCCTGAAAGGACCCGCTGCAAAGGGCATGGCATCACTTCTGTGGTCTTTCTTGCCAAAAAGGCATCACCTGCATTGAATCATGAGGAAACATCAGCCAAACCCAAATTAAGGAACAGTCTACAAAACAAGTGGCCAGTATTTTTCCAAAGTGTCAAGGTCATGATGTCAAACACAAAGAAACTGTTCCTGATTAAAGGAGAGTAAGTAGATGTTACAGCTAAAAGCAATGTGTGATCCTGAACTGCATCTTGGTGCAGAAAAAGGACATTAGCAGACACTGCGGAAATTTGAAAAAGGTCTGTGGATTAGTCAACAGTATTGTATCAATGTTAGCTTCCTGATTTGATCATTGCACGGTGGCTACATAAAATGTTAACATGTGGGGAAGCAGGGTGAAGGGTACTCTTTTGTAATCATTTTATCAGCCTTAAAAGCTAATCAATCCTCTTATTTTGCTTCTACTTCACAGGTAAGAGGCAGCCCTCCGTAATCCCCAGGCTGGTGGCTCTATATATGTGTGCTGGGGAAAGGGCTCCTACATGAAAAGGAGGCTGGCCTTGCCTCAAGTCCCCCCTTGCAATTTTGCCAGTTGTGTGGCCTCATGCAAGGTTGCTGGGCCCGACGCCTGGTGGGATCTATTCCATTTCTTAAGATCTCAAATTCCAAATAAAGGTTCTCCCAATTCTCTTCTGCCCCGTCATCTACTCTCACTCTCTCGCCCTGGAGGCTTTGTCTCTTCTCAAGTGACCCCAAATGCTCACACTACTCCTCTCCCCTCTCACAGCCCATTCCCCCCTCCTGCCATTCTCCTCCTGATGCCACAGCAGCTGCTACCTTGTCTCAGCCCCTGGCCTTGCAGTGCTCTATCTCCTCATCTGCACCTCTCATTTCCCTAACATACATTCAAGGGCTTTAGAAAGGGCTTGCTTACACTCCTTTACACCCTCCTCCCTCCAATGTGACTGAGACAGTGATTTACACACGGTCTGACTTCATGATTTTGTTAAATAACTGAATTGTCTAGGACATTTTGTCAGTAGAACATGGTGTTCTGAGACACAGATGCTACACTTATGTGGCCAGTGAGCCTTATATTATGTTTCATGGGTACAGTCTACTAACAGTAGCCAACTGTTTTAATAAATACATGGTGATGAAGAGAAACATGTGAGAAGCACCCCCCTCATGATAAGCCCATTCACTTGACTGGAAAATGATGTGAACTGTGCCTCACTAACTCACACACTGCTGACTCGTCTAGGTGAGACACACAGAATTTTAAGCTCCTGATTGTTTTCTTGCGGCTTCTGAGAAGTGGTTTACCCTGTATGATTCTACTAAGCAGCCACATATATAGTGGGAGTCTGGGGACACCCAGCTGAGCAGAGTCATGGAGGAAGGAGTCTGAGGCTTGGCAGAGCTGCTCAGAGTCAAGGCCGGGGTAGGGTGCGGGGCAGGCATACTAATCCTGTACCATGAAGCCTCAGTGACTTCCACAACCAGTTGATAACGACTTTATTTCTACTTAGTATCTTTTAAAAATACTTAAAAATTAAACAATTTAAGGTACAGGATCTACTTAAGCAGTAACCAATATTCCAAAGTTCACACCTACTACTCTCACCTCACTAGTAACAATATCACAACTATACTTCTTCCCCTCCCAGGGTGAGGAGACAAGTAACTACTTCAAAATTTTAAGCGTCATGCCCATAATGATATCCCCAATTAGAAGTAAGGCTGTGAGACTTCCCACTGCCTGTTTTCTCTTTAAAAAAATACAGCGAGGTGGAAAAAAAGCAACTAGCAAGCCAAACATTTGTACAAGTGGCCTATTTCAAGACTTCCAAGAATTCAGATTTCATACTAAATCTCTTGCCTTAAACCCAATGTTTCCACAGTACCCATCCCTGTACCATTTTACCGTCATCAGTGGCAACCACTCAGATACCAAGTAGTGATACAAAAACACATTTTTAGAAGACCAGAGGAGCTACTCACTCACCCGCAAATGCTTCCAGACCACACCACTGAAGTGCTCGTAGCCCTTATCACCCACACCTCTTCTGGACCCAACAAGGCCCAACTACTCAGTAGATCCCAAACTGGCCTTACGGTGGGAGGTGTCTCATCACAGATGGAGGTACAGGGTTTATCTGCTGGAGTACAACACTGGGTCTGCCCTCCCCTTGGCTCCCAATTTTTAATAGATAAAGTTACTTGTTAAGCCCAACTTACCAATATATAAAGCACACTTAAACACAGCAAGAGTAAAACGCTTAAAGTATAGATATGGCTAATTGAGAAATTAAAAGGCTAATAACCTTAAAAGAAAATATTCTACTTTATCGTGATATTAACTTAAAATGATGAAACATTTTCCCCCTCCTATTAGAGGCAAAGACTTCTAGAAGATATACTGGTAGTGGAAAAATATATTGGTACAACTTTATTGGAGGGCAATTTAGCAAAATGTATCAAAAAGCCTTAAAAGGTGCAATCCCTCTGAATCACCCATTATACTTCTAGGGAATTCACCCTGGGGAAACATAATTACACAAAGATGTTACGTACAAGCAGTGTCATTTACAATAGCAAAGGATCAGAACTACAAGTTATCCCACTGAACTGGTTAAATCATGGTGTACCCATAAAATGGAAGATTATGGCAAGCTTTAAAAACAATTAAGTAGATCTATACTGACATGCAAAGATGTTAACACTAAAATTAAAAAACAGGGACTTCGCTGGTGGCGCAGTGGTTAAGAATCCACCTGCCAATGTAGGGGACACGGGTGCGATCCCTGGTCCAGGAAGGTCCCACATGCTGCACAGCAACTAAGCCTGTGCACCACAACTACTGAGCCCGCATGCCTAGAGCCAGTGCTCTGCAATAAGAGAAGCCACCGCAATGAGAAGCCCGCACACCGCAACGCAGAGTAGCCCCCGCTCGCCACAACTAGAGAAAGCCACACGCAGCAACGAAGACACAACGCAGCCAAAAATAAATAAATAAATATTTTTTAAAAAATTAAAAAACAAACAAGGACCTAGAATAGCATGACCTCGTGTTTAGTAACTTACCGGCCCCAGAAAGAGAGGGAGAGAGCTAGAATATGCATGAGAATCTGCGAGGATATCCCACTATCTTAACAGTAGTCATTTCATGTGGGAGTGGAATTAGGATGAGCTTTATTTTGCCTTTTATACTCTGTTGAATTTTCTGAATTTTTGGAATGAACATATTACTAAAACATAACACTTCATATAGACAGAAATATAGAAATCAATTAAAACTATCAGGCTTAATGAAGGAAGCATAGATCTCTTGCACACACATATGTACCCACACACCCACGCTCCCACATTACCTACAGAGTGCTTACAAAAAGGGAAAGAGGGAGAAGCTGCAAATTTCGGCCTCCTCTCCCCTCACGTAATGGTTTCAAACGAACAGGACTTTGTCAAAAAGATACTTAAGTAAAGAGAAAGAATCTGATGACTCTAAGGTTTTGAGCCAGAAAGGCAATATTTCTTAAACCAGTCACTCAGGAAGAGAGAGACCAATTCTGGGGCAGAGAAAATGAATTTTTGAGTTGAATATGTTAAGTCTGAAGGGATGCCTCAGTATGGAATCACAATATCTTAAGTGTTGAAGAGATGTCAGAAGTCATCGAAATCAGTGGTTTTTAAGTGCTTTTGGGGGCCACTGATAATCACACTTCCTAATCCTGCTGCCACCATTTTTCAAAGTAAAGATCTTGTGTAGAACCCTAACATACCAATAAGGATAAGGTAAAATTGAAAAAGTGGATGAAGGGAGAAAGAACACCTGAAACCATGGCCTGCTTCTCCAGAGCACCCTTTGCACGTCTGTGGAACATTAAGTTTAAAAGCAAAACAAGAATATTACTCAGCCATAAAAAAGAATGAAATAATGCCATTTGCAGCAACATGGATGGACCTAGAGATTATCATACTAAGTGAAGTAAGACAGAGAAAGACAAGTATCATATGATGTCACTTCTATGTGGAATCTAAAAAAAATGATATAAATGAACTTATTTACAAAACAGAAACAGACTCACGGACACAGAAAACAAATTTAATGGTCACCAAAGGGGACACTGTGGGGAAGGGAAGAGCAATAAATTGGGAGTTTGGGATTAACACGTACACACTACTATATATAAAACAGATAAACAACAAGGATCTACTGTACACTACAGGGAACTATGTTCAATACCTTGTAATAACCTATAATGGAAAAGAATCTGAAAAAGAATATACACACACATATATATTTCTGAATCACTTTGTTGTACACCTGAAACTAACACAACATTGTAAATTAACTATACTTCAATTTTTAAAAATGGGTAAAAAAAAACACCCTTAAAAAACAAGGCAAAACAAACACAGAACAACACTTGCCTTGCACACCACACCCCCGATTTCTCACGCAATAAGAATCCTGTTATAATCTATCTCATCAAGAGTATCTTATCAGGACTTCTCTGGTGGTGCAGTGGTTAAGAATCCACTTGCCAGTGCAGGGGATATGGGTTCGAGCCCTGGTCCGGGAAGATCCCACATGCCGCAGAGCAACTAAGCCCGTGCACCACAACTACTGAGCCTGCGCTCTAGAGCCCACATGCCACAACTACTGAAGCCCGTGAGCCTAGAGCCTGTGCTCCCCAACAAGAGAAGCCACTGCAATGAGAAGCCCGCACGCTGCAACCAAGACGCAACACAGTCAAAAATAAATAAATAAAATTTTAAAAGAAGTATCTTATCAAGTTTCTTTAGATATGTACGTAGCTCTCTTTTCGTGGGTCATATGGTTTTTGTCACAACTACTCAACTCTGCCACTGCAGCAGGAGAACAGCCACAGACCATGTGTCAATGAATGGGTATGGCTGTGTTCCAATAGAACTTTATTTACAAAACCAAGTAATGGGCTGACCTGGGCCACAGTTTATTCACTCATGCTCTGAAAAATATCTGGTGGGTAGAAGTAAAGGCCAAAGGATATGTGAACCTGAAGTTAAATGTGGACACCCATCAAATCCTTTCAATCCTCCCTCAGAAATCTAGTCTCACATCTTGCTTCTCCTCCTTACCCTTAAGCTTTCCTTGTCATCAGAGTCCTCTTATCAAGTTAATCTTTTGCCATTATGTCTATCTTTACAACACTTCCAATCTCACCCCATCTCTGACTTTGAAACATTACTAGTAGGAATGTAATGGGAAAGAGGTTGGTGGGTTTCTTATAAAACTAAACATGGGGTTTCCCTGGTGGTGCAGTGGTTGAGAGTCCGCCTGCCGATGCAGGGGACACGGGTTCACGCCCCGGTCCGGGAGGATGGGCCCGTGAGCCATGGCCGCTGAGCCTGTGCGTCCAGAACCTGTGCTCTGCAGCGGGAGAGGACACAGCAGTGAGAGGCCCGCGTACCGCAAAAAAAAAAAAAAAAAAAAAAAAAAACTAAACATGATCTTACCCAAGAATTGTACTCTTGGGCATTTATCCTACAGAAAGCAAAACTTATGCTCACACAAAACCTGTATGAAAATGTTCATAGTAGCTTTATTTGTAATAGCCCAAACTGGAAACACTCTAGATGTCCTTCAAAGGGTGAATGGTTAAACATTTACCCTATGTACACACTATGGTACATTCATGGAATGGAATACTACTCAGCAATCAAAAGTAATTACTGATATTCACAACTACTTGCACAGATATATGGGGAATTAAGGTGAATGGGCAAAAAAGCCAATCTCAAAATGTTACATACTATAGGATTCTATTTACAAAACATTCTTGAAATAACAAAATTATAGGTTGGGAGAACAGATTAGTGGTTGCCAGCAAGGGTTAGAGATGGGGGAGAGGAGATGGGTGTGGCTATAATGGGATAGCAGGAGGGGGCCTTGCGGTTATGGAAGAGCTCTGCATCTTGATTGTGGTAGTGGTTACACGTGTGATAAAACTGCACAGAGCTACACACATACACTCACAAAACTGTAAAGCTGGTGAAATGTGAATAAGGCCTGTGGACTACACCAACGTCAACTTCCTGGTCTTGATACTGTATATAGTTATGTAAGATGTTAACATTGCGGGAAACTGGGTATAAGGTACATGGGATCACCCTGTATACTTTTTTGCACCTTCCTGTGAATTAAAAATTATCTAACGATAAAGATTTAAAACAAAGCAGGACAACAACAACTGCAGATTTCTTCAGCTCCCTCAGTCTATCTTTAGGTTGTAAATAAGGCACTTTTCAATCTACCACAATCTACATCTCTAGCTTCACTTCCTACCATTCTCCTCTAGTAACTCCTATAGTCACCCTAAACTTGTCACTGTTTTCTGGATATGCCATGCTTTAGTCTGTTTCACATTCTGTTCCCTCTCACTCTCTGCCTGCCAAACACCTTTAAACCACTTCAAATGTCACCTAATGCTATCTAATGTACCCGTCTCTGACAGAGGTAGTAACTGCTTTATCCTCTTGGTTCCCATAGAATTTCACTCATACCTCCAAGTATCTCTACACTATATTGTTTTACATACCTATTTCCTCTACTAGCTTATAAACTCCTTAAGAACAGGGACAAAACTTGATCCACGTGTCCATCTATCTGCCCATATATATATATAAGGGCACTAAAATGTCTATGAATTCAATCAAGTTGGGAATCTTCTGCAAAAGATGACAATGGAAGTGATGACAGTAATTACTCTTATTGTTATCTTTTGCAAAAAAAGCTGTCCTGCTAACTACTGTAAGGATGGAGCTCAGCATAAGGAAACATAATTCAAATGCAAATCATTCTTTATAGTCATCTTTTTTAGAAGCAATTTTGAAATGATTAAGCAGAATTTTCCTTGCTTCTGTTCCCTATTAGTTTACACAATCAAGTGTATAATTTACACGTAACTTATAATTTACATGTATAATTTACACGTAACTAGTTATTATTATTGAGAAATGCCTCAAAGAACCCAGATTTTTTGAGGAGGAGGAGGCTTAAATCATTTATTATTTTGTCTTATATTCTTCTCTTTTTTTGAGTTTCTTTATACCCACTTTTTTTTTACATCTTTATTGGAGTATAATTGCTTTACAATGGTGTGTTAATTTCTGCTTTATAACAAAGTGAATCAGTTATACATATACATATGTTCCCATATCTCTCTCCTCTTTCATCTCCCTCCTCCCACCCTCCCTATCCCACTATACCCACTCTTTAGCAAAAGAATCATTTTAAACAAAGTCCTCTAAATATATATCAATCTATTTTACTGCCTTAAATATTAATTCATTCTCAAAAAGGGATTAGATGATCTCATTAAAAAAAGGAAGTTCTTAAAGTAAATTAAGATAAAGGATGTGAGACGGAATCTAAAAGTAAACTGAGAAATATTGCTGGTGCCAAATACTTAATAATGAGACCAATTCTATTATCATATTAATTTCTAAATTAAAAAAAAATCCTACACACATATGTGTCTCTCCACTAAAGAAAATGTCTGAGTATACTAAGCTGAAAGATCATGGACTAAAAAAAAAACCTATTAATAACCTTCTGGTGTCAAAGATTACTGTAAACAAGTTTAGTAACCATGAGTCACTGTTAGATGGCTATGCTATGAAAAGGCTATTCCCTTCCCCCCTCTTAAATATGCCAGCAAACTTACTCCTCTCATGAAATGAGTGAATATAGCTATTCAACACTGTGAACACATGCATTCACAGTGATGAAGGGAACCAAGGATAAGCTGAGCAAGGCAGCTATACCTCCTTTACATAGCATGCAGTGGGCAGAGTGTGTAACCAGTCATTATGTATGCAGATCTATGGGGCTGTCAGCAATGAAAGAACAAATTCCACTCCACCCCACGCCCATGCCCCAATTACCTAAAAATAGGGATGGTAAGATAAACCGTGTTTTCTAAAAGTATAAGGAAAGTAGTTTTCAAATTCTCTTTAAAAGGTATGGCACAGTTCCTAAGGGAGTAATCTATTTGTATTATAGACAAGTCTTAATATGGCAACTGTGTACCATACAGAACAAGTAAAAACATCAACACACTACAAAGAAAGAAACACTCAAACGTTATATTTATCATTTTGTCTACAAGATCACAAGAAATGAGTGAGAAAATGCCCATGGATATAATGAATAAAGCAAAAACAGACAAAATTTTACCATGGGTTTGGCAGAGCTAGGAGTGAATACCACCTCTGATTCTAATATAACAGGTGTTCTAGGAAACAAGAGCTTTCTTCATGTGGATCGTGAGAATAATAACAACAAATAATTCTACCTCAAAATAAGACGGAGGCCTATTCTCTACAAAGGCACCTTGCAAAATATGGTGTTGGATATAACAATGTGTCAATCGTACAAAGTTTGAATTCCTTCTAAAAGACCTAAGTGACCACCTAGCCCACACCAATACACATCCAGAAACAGGAACCTTGCGATCTCCCATGGAAGCCAACTTCTACTTATTATTTTCCCTAATATCAGGATGAAATTGGACTCCCTGTTTTTCCTCCACTCACAGGGCCTTAATTCTATCTCCTGTCACTGTCTGGAAGCTTCCCTTATCTGATATTAGATGATCCCCTAAAAACATTTTACTAAGAGCTCTAGGGCTCAAATTTTATTCTTTCTCTACATCACACCTCCAGTTCATTCAACTGTTTCTCATGGCAGAACTTTGAATTTCTGTACTAACCTGGTCACTCCCCTCTCAATACACTCTGGTTTCTCTACATCCTCAAATATGGACTTATTATCTACACAGAGCAGAAGATGATCATTTTGAATTTAGTGTTTTTCTATTATTGCAACCTAGGTTTTCAATAGTCTTTTTTAGGTGCTTTATTACATGATCTATTTATTCTCAAGGCAAACATCTGTGGTTTCTAAGCCACCTATATCTCAGTTGGTACACGGATAGTCTTTTACTCTCTTCATTGAGTTATAATTAACATACAACAAAGCACACATATTTAAAAGAGTACAATTTGATAACTTTGGTCTTTTGTACACATCTCTGAAGCCCTCGAGACAGTGAACATGCCCATCACCACCATGATTCCACTGTGATCCCCTCATACCACCAACCCCACTCTAACCCTCCACATACATCCCTGCCAACCCCAAAGCAATCGCTGATCTGTTTTCTGTCATTACGGCTATTCACAGAGTTTTGTATAAACAGAATCATACATTATGTACTATTTATAGTCTGGCTTCTTTCACTCAACACAATTATTTTGAGATTCATTCATATTGTTGTGTACAGCAATAGTTCATTCCTTTTTATTGCTGAGTAGTATTCTATTCTATGGATGTGTCACAACAGGTTTATTCACAGACCTGGGCAATTTCCTGTTTTGGATATTCCAAATAAAGTTGCTATGAACATTTATGTAGAAGTCTTTGTATGGACATGTATTTCTTGTTCTCTTGGGTAAATACCTAGGAGTGAAATGGCTAGATGTAAGTTTAGCTTTTCAAGAAACGGCCAAACTTTGTTCCAAAGTGGTTGTATTATCTTACTTTCCCACCAGCAGTTCCAGTTGCTCTGCATAACCACCAGCATTTGATATAGCCAGTATTTTCAATTTTAGCCATTCTGATAGGTGTGAAGTGGTATCTCATCATAGCTTTACTTTGCAATTTGCTAAGATTAATATCTTTTCAAGTGCTTATCTGAAATCTGTGTATCAGCTTTGGTGAACTGTATACTTAATCCTTTTTTTTTTTTTTTACTGGATTGTTTGTTTTCTTTTTTCACATATTCTCAATGTAACCTTTTATCAAATATATGCTTTGCAAAAATTTTCCTCAGTCTGTGACTTGTCTTTTCATGCTTTCAACAGTGTCTTCTGAAGAGTTGAAGGTTTTAGTGTTGGTGAATTCCAACTTATTATTTTTTTCTTTTATTGAGTATGCTTTTGGTGTCATATCTAAGAATTCTTTGCCTATCCCAAGGTCATGAAGATTTTTCTCCTGTTCTCTATAAGCTTTATAATTTTAGGTTTTACATTTAGTTGTGTGATCCATTTTGAATCAATTTGTGTATATGGTATGAGGCATGGGTCCAACATATTTTTTGCACGTGGCTATCAAATTGTTTCAGCACCAATTGTTGAAACTACTGTCCTTTCTCCACTGAATTGCATTCTCACCTTTGTCAAAAATTGTCCATACATGTGTAGGTTTCTTTCTGGATTCTCTATTCTGTTCTACTGATCTATTTGTCTATCTAATATGTCTTTATGTTGATATCACACTGCTTTGATTACTCCAGCTTTATAATTCTTGAAATCAGATGGTGTGAACCCTCCAACTTTTTGTTCCAAGCTGTTTTATTCTAGGTCTTTTGCATTTGCATATATATTTTAGAACCAACTTGTCAATTTCTATTAAAAAGTCCACTGGGATTACAATGAAGTTATAAATCATTTGGGAGGGAACTGACATTTTAACAATATTGAGTCTTCCAACCCATGAATAAAGTGTATCTCTCGCTTACTAAGGTCTTTCATTCTCTTAGCAATATTTTGTAGTTTTTAGTGTGCAGGTCTTTCATTTCTTTTGTCAGAGTATCTCTGTTTCATATTTTTTGATGCTATTCCAAATGATACTCTTAAATTTCAACTTTGGTTCTGTCATTTCTACTACAGAGAAATACAATTGCTCTTTGTATATCAATATTATAACCTGTAACCTTGCTAAACTCATACAGTAACTCAACTACGGTTTTTGTAGATTCCTTCATTTCTGAGTAGGTGATCATGTCATCAATACAGGTTTTTACTTCTTTCTTTCCATGCCTTTTATTTCCTTTTCTTGCCTGACTGCATAGTCTGCAATCTACAAGTACAAAGTTGAATAGAAGAGGTGAAAGTGGACATCCCTGTCTTATTAGTGATCTTAGAGATAAATGAGCCTTTTACCATTACGTATAATGCTACCTGTAGGATTTTTTTTAACATCTTTATTGGAGTATAATTGCTTTACAATGGTGTGTTAGTTTCTGCTTTATAACAAGTGAATTAGCTATACATATACATATATCCCCATATCACCTCCATCTTGCGCCTCCCTCCCACCCTCCCTATCCCATCCCTCTAGGTGGTCACAAAGCCCACAGCTGAACTCCCTGTGCTATGCACCTACTTCCCACTAGCTATTTTACATTTGGTAGTGTATGTATGTCCATGCCACTCTCTCACTTCATCCCAGCTTACCCTTCCCACTCCCGCTGTCCTCAAGTCCATTCTCTACCCATAGGGTTTTTATAGATGCCCTTTACTAGGTCAAGGAAGTTCTCTTCTATCCTAGTTTGCAGAGTTTTTATCAGGAATGCTAAAATTTGGTTTAGAATTTTTGCGTCTATGTCCATGAGGGATATTAGTCTGTTGTTTTCTTGTCATGTCTTTGATTTGGGTATCAGGATAATCGTGGACTCATAGAATGAGTTAAGAACTATTCCTCATAAATTTTCTGGAAAAGTTTGTGTAGAAATTGTGTTATATTTCCCTTAAATGTTTGGTAGAAATCTCTAGTGAAGCCATCTGTGCCTAGATTTTTCTTTGTGGGAAGATTAACTAAATTTTGAATTACTTTAATAGATACAGGGCTATTAAGGTTATCTATTTTTTTCTTGAGTGAGTTTGAGCCATTTGTGTCTTTCAAGGAATTTGCCTATTTCATCTAAGTTGTTAAATTTATTGGCAAGTAGTTGTTCATAATATTTCCTTATTACCCTTTTAATACCTGTAGAATCTGTAGTGATGTCAGCTCTCTTATTCCAGATATTGGCAATTGTTTTTATCTCCTGATGAGTCTTAGCTAGATTTTATCAATTTTATTCAACTTCTGATAGAACCAGTTTTGGTTTTATTTTTTGCTCTGGCTTTTATTTAACTAATTTCTGCTTTGATCTTTATTTATATCCTTTCTCCTTACTTTACAATTTGCTCTCCTTTTTCTACTTTCTTAAGGTAGAAGCTGAGACCTTTCTTCTTTTCTATCATATGCATTCAGTGCTATAAAATTTCTGAGTAATGCTTTAGCAACATCTCACTAGCTCTGCTATGTTTTTATTCCACTCAAATAACTTTGATCCATGAATTATTTGTAAGTATGATATTTAGTTTCCAAATATTTTGGAATATTTCCAAGGCTCTTTCTGTTATTGATGTCTAATTTAATTCCACTGTGATCACAGGTACATGTCACATACATTTAGCCTTTTACTAGCTGATTTTCTGCCTACTTCTATCAGTCATTGAGATTGGGGTACTGAAATCTCCAATTATAATTGTGGATTTGATGGTTTCATCTTCTTGTTTTATCAGTTTTTGCTTTATTTTGCTTTATTTTAAAGCTGTTATTAGGTGCATAAACATTTAAGATTGTTATGTCCCTTGGATTAACTGACCCCTATTTTATCATGAAATAACTATCCTGGATAATATTCTTTGCTCTGAAATCTATTTTTGTCTGATATTAATAGAGCCCCTCCAGTTTTCTTTTGACAAGTGTTAACATGGTATATCTTTCTCCATCCTTTTACTTGTAACCTAATTGTGTCATTGTCACTTTAAGTACATTTCTTGTAGGCACATATAGTTAGGATTTTTTCTCTTTTTTTTAACCATTTTTTAAAATCAAAATATAGTTCATTTACAAAGTTGTGTTAGTTTCAGGTGTACAGCAAAGTGATTCAGTTATACATATATATAATATTCTTTTTCAGATTCTTTTCCATTATAGGTTATTATAAGATATTGAATACAGTTCCCTGTGCTATACAGTAGGTTCCTGTTGTTTATCTGTTTTATATATAGTGATGTGTGTATGTTAATCCCAAACTCCTAATTTATCCCTGCTATACCCCCGCTTTGGTAACCATAAATTTATTTTCTATGTTTGTGAGTCTATTTCTGGTTTGTAAATAAATTCATTTACATCATTTTTTTTTTAGATTTCACGTAAGTGATATCATATGATATTTGTCTTTCTCTGACTTACTTCACTTAATATGATAATCTCTAGGTCCATCCAGATAGGACTTTTTTGTCCAACCTGACAATCTCTGCCTTTTAATTGGGGTGTTCAGACCATCTATACTTAATGTGATTATTGATATGGTACATTTGAGTTTATCATCTTGCTATTTGTTTTCCATTTGTTCCATCTGTTCCTTAAAGCCATTTTTCCCTTTTTCTGCCTTCTTTTGGTTTAATCAAATATTTTTAGTAATTATGTTGTATTTTCTCCTTTGGTATCTCATCTGTTTAGACCCTAGTACAGAGCTATACTTTCATCTGTACTGCATTTTATCAGTTACAATCATGTCCTTCCTCCAACTCCTGCCCCACTACCCCCAGCTCATTGACCCTTCTTTGGTGCCTGATTTAGTCACCTATAGAGTTTCCTATCCTTCTCCAATTTTTATCATTCACAAGCTCCGCTAATTAAACCTTTTAATTCTCCTCAGATAAATCAGTGACAATAAATGTTATTAAAAGTTTAAAGTTGGGGACAGTATCCTGCAACAGATCACCAAAACCCTGCCTAGGTGCTCAGAGTTATCCACTAATCAGATTCACTGGGTATAATTATTCATCCAATCAGGAAAAGTGTCCACTAAGCATCCTGAATTACAGGGGAAGATAATTAATAAACACAAAACTATATGGAAGATACTAGGACCAACAGGATAGATCTCTTGAGAAGGGTCATTTATCTCAATATTTCTGTGGGTGGTAGCACTACAAGGGAATGTGATACTTGGTCACCATCATAAAGTTCAGAAGACATCTGGCTGGGATACCCTCTTATTGGTCATAAACTCAACATACAAATTATTACAACATTCTCAGTAATACATGTTTTATCCTATTCAGTAGAATTAAGAGTTTAGAAGAGTTATCTTGACAGAACTATGTTAACTCTGTATTCCATTTTCAATAAATAAAAAATAATTATTGAGCTGTCTTTGGAAGGCTTATGTTCTAACAGAGGGAAGAACTAGTAAAAACAACAAAAAAAAAAATCATTAAGTATATTAAAGGTGTTAAGTGATACACAGAAAACCAGAGCAAGACCGGGGGAACAGGAATGCCGGGGACTAGGCTGCATTTTAAATAGGGGGTTGGGTGAAAAGTGACATTTAAGCAAAGACTTGAAGGCAATAAGGGAGTTAGCCAAGCAGAGAGTTGGAGAAAGAACATTCTAGGTAAAGGGGACAGCCCAATGCAAAAGCCATAAGGCAGGAGTGTGACTGAAGTACACAAGGAAAAGCAAGCCAATGTGGGGGGAATACTAGGAGAAGGGACCATTGAGGTCACAGGCCTGACTGACCAGGGCAAGGGTGGGCATTTATTTTTTGGTAAAAGCACCAGACAGGAAATATTTTAAGCTTTATAGGCCACATAAAGTCTCTGTTGCATAATCTTCTTTGCTTTTTAAACCAACCCTTTAGAAATGTAAAAACCATTCTTAGCTCATGAGCCTTACAAAAACAGGCCTAGGCAGGATTTGACCTGTAGAACTTAGTTCAGCCCTTGTAAGGATTCTGACTTTTACTCTAAGGGAAATATTATTTGACTCATGTTTTGAAAGAATCACTATGGTTGTGGAAAGGCAAGGGAGACCAGTTAGAAGAATACTACAGTAATCCGGAGCAAAGATAATGGTAGCTCAGACCCAGGTAGTGACTAAGAAAACGGGGTGAAGTGGTCATTAGAGTCTGGCTTTTTAACACCCCCCTTCCCCCCCGCAATAAAGTGGATGTATTTGCTCATGAATTGGATCTGGGAAGTGTGAAAGGAGTCATGGATGACTCAAGACTTTTGGCCTGAACAACTAGAAGGATGGCGTATCATTAACCATGATTGGAAAGACTGTGAGTGGATGTGTGAAATGTGTGTTTTGCTTCAAAACAAAGTAGAATTCATATTCCTTAAATTCCAGCACAACTCTGTAGCTACTGTATTAACTCTTCCACAACTTCAGAATCATTTTTTGTCAGGGTACAAAAAGATCCTGCTGTGATGTGAATGGAACTGCTTTAAGCTTAAAAATTAATTTGATAAGAAATGGCATCTTAACTATATTCCATCCAATAACATGGACCAAGTATTCTTTTGTACCTCTGAATAAGGTTTTATAGTTCTCTTCATATAGGTTCTGCATACTTCCTGATGAAAGTATTCCCAGACACCTTATTTTTTTGTTGTTGCTACTGTAAATAAAATACTTTTTAAAAAAAAATTACAATTTCTAGATCGTTTTGATGGTATTTAGGGAAGCTATGCATTTTGTATTTAGCTGCCCTAGTGAACTCTCATTTTCACACTGATTCTCTTGTGTTTTGTAAAGATATATGAATATCTCAACATTGTAATTTCCCCTCTTTATTTTAAATAGCTGTGTTTTTTATTTCTAAACTGTTTCTTTATGCGTTGCCTAGAATTTCCAGAACAACTCTAGATAAAAAGTCATAGCAAGCACCCTGGTTTTAATGGGACTACATTCAAGTTTTCAGTCTTAAGTATGATGTCGAAGTTGCTTTTCGTGGTTTTTAATTTAGAGGTTGTATTTTCATCTCTCCATTGTTTTCAGTTCTCATTCCCTCTTCACCATTTGCATTAGTGCTATTTCCTTCTGAATCTTGATAAGACAGTGAAATCAGAAAGTTCAGAGTTTTCCTCCCTATTTCTAATCTATTTCAGGAAAGTAATTTGCATTGATTGCTCCTCAATCTTCAGAGTTGTCCCCTTCCTTTGAAATAAAATTTATTTTTCATAAATTTAACTAATTTTCTTTGCTTTATTTAGCAGGAGGTCTATTCTTGCTTATGTTTAGAGCAAGAATTCTCAACCTCTGTGTTACCAAAAAAGGTTCCCTGAGACCCTTTCAAGGGGTCCATGAGGTCAAAACTGCTTTCATATCAATGTAAACACATAATTTGCCTTTTTCCACCGTTGCCATTTGCACTGATGGTGTTGACCTCTAGCTTAAGTCAAGGCAGTGACAACAAACTGTAGTAGTTATCGTTGTAGTTTTCATCATCACGCACTCAGCTTCAAAAAACTGTTTCACTTAAGAGTGTCATGAGAAAGCAGGAAAAAAATTCATTTTATTAAATTTTGACCTGAGTATACATACAACTTTTTAACACTTGGTGTGATAAATAGGAAGTACACATAAAGCACCTTCTGCCCCTTACTGAAGACTGCTTGTCTTGAAGAAAAGTACTTGTATGATAATGTTTGAGCTATGAGCTGAACAAACCATTTTCTTTATGGAACATCACTTTTCCTTGAAAGAAAAACTGACAAATTATTCCGGCTTGTATATTTGCAGACATTTTCTCAAAAATAAACAAAGTGAACCTGTATCCTTAAGGAAAACAACCAACGAACAGTATTTGTTGCCAGATTTGAATTTTGAAATTTGAATACAACATAAGTAAGTTTGACCACTTTCCAAAACTTATACTTTTCTGATGAGATCACAGTGGTGATATTTTAAAATGTGAATTTTTGATACTGAATAATGTGTCAACGTTTGGAAGATGTATGTAACTCAGTGATCCAATATTTTCTAAATGACCAGTGCATGTTACAAAGTCATGCATGGATAAAGGACCTTTTCAAAGTACTGAGTACGAAAAGTTCATTTATACAGTTTGAGTCTATTACAACCAAGAAACTATCAACTGTTGAATTTTGCTGTGGTATCAAAAAATATTCAAAATTATCTGAAAGGCTATTAAAATACTCCTCTCTTTTCCAATTATGCATCTGTATGAGGCCAGATTTTCTTCATATACTTCAACCAAAATAACATAACAGCCATCTTTAAAAGAAGTTAGTTTCATCATATTATTAACATTTATCTACATCTCTTACTAAGGTACGCAAGAAACTGTCTAGAATTTCCATGGAAGATCTAAAGTAAAATTGAATTATAGAAAATTTCACTAATTGTAGATTGCTTCCAGTGACAGAAAGATACAACTAAATAGCCTATAATTACAAATCTTAATCCCACGAGCGCGAAATTCCTTTCTTTATAAGAATACAGGTAAACCACAGTCTTAGACTTAAAAAGATGGTAGAAATTAAGCAGTTTAAGTGTCAACTCAAAACAAAAAACAACCTGCTAAAATAAAAGATAGGATGGAAAATCCTGTTCCAATCAAAACACTCATCCAGTGAATCATCAGGCATCCAGCCCATGGGAGACAGGTACTGTGGAGGGCACAGGTGGGCCAGAAATGACACATGGGTCAAAGAGCTCAAGGTCTAGTAAGGAAGAAAAAATATGACACAAATAAATTCATGTTGAAGATGGCAGCACTCCTGCCATTTCCAAAGGAGGTGGCCAAATGGTAGATTCATTTTAGAGTGTAAGGGTAAGGTCGGGAGAGGGAATATTCTGGGAAGCCATACGGGAAAAAGAAATGAATTGGGTGGTTCTGAAAAATGAATGGGGGCTGAGGGGAAAATGGTGCAGGGGTGAAAACAAGACAAAGACAGTATGGCTAATTGTTTGCTATTAATTGCTTTCAATGAACAGAGACAAGCTGAGATTGTTAGAGCATACAGAAAAAGGGAGAAAGGGGTTGAAATTCACCTAGAGAAGCACAGGCCAGGTCACAAAGGGTCTCGTGTACTATGTGAGAAGGCTGAACTGAAGGTTTAAAGCAGGGGAGATATTTCAGAAAGAGCCCTAAAGAGGCTACTGCTAAGGTCCATAAAAAAGGTCATGAGGATTTTCGTGAAGTAGGAATGGAAGTTGGGATCAATTCATAAACCCCTTAGGAAGTAGGGGTTCATACTATTTATTGAAAGATGATTATTTTTGGGGGGGGGACAGATTGGTATGAAAGTCAGGTTTTGGCCTGTGGTGACTGGGTAGAAGAAGATACTTGTCATGGATACAGAGAACACAAAAAGAAAATCAGGAGAGGTTATCTCCCTAAGAGGACTACCCGTGGAAACACTGATTTCAGAAATGAGATAAACTATATCAACAATGAAAAAAAAACCCCGAAATTTAAATAGAATTGCAAACCTCAAATGAAAAACTGAGAAAAAAGTCAAAAATGTATTTGTTAGATGGCAGTACAGGAGAAAACACGTGGTGTTTAAGCACCAGCAAATGCCACTTTAGGACTAAATTTTAAAAACCCCAAATAAACCCAAATTGAGATTTACTGATTTTTAGAAATCACCTCATAACTTGTCTTACATTTGCTCCTAATCAAAAGATTAAAAATATAAAATAAAGCCAAACACACACCTTTTCCGCTTTTTTGTCAGAGATGTCTTGCTTTTCCAGCACGGCCATGCTCTCCTTCAGGTTCTTCACGATGTCTGCAGGAGATTTGTGAGATTTTCCAAATGGGAACGGCATGGCGGCAGCGACCGGCGCCTCACTGCGCTCTGCCTGCTTCACCTGGGGACACAGCACATGGTACAAGAGAGAAAAAGTGAGGTGGATAGAAGACATACTTTCTAAACCCTAATCTGAGAAGAAAAACAGTGTTTGAGAAAGTTACTTTATATCGCTTTCAAAATCAGTACTAGGAAACCCACAAATATATAAGAAATGATAATAAAATTACAGAACACTTTGTACTTTTCAAAATACCTTTTTAATCCCCTGCTCTCCTAACCACCCATTTGAGGAGGAACATGATGGTGCTGATGATGGAGGGTAACTAGCACCGCCAGGCTCCCTATTAAGCAATTGAATCCATCATCTATGGGATCTTTTCAAACAATTCCCCGAGGACATTAATTCTACTCCCATTTACAGGTAACATTGAATGAGTTGAATAACATTAAGAAACTGCCTCAAGGTACTAAGGGGTAAAACCAGCTCAGGTCTGTCTTGATCCAAAGCGTCCTTAATCACCACACTATACCTCCAATTAATAGATATCTCTGTTTCACAGTTGAGGAAACTGAGGTAAAAAGTTAGGCAAGGAGCTTAGCCAAAAAGCACTAGCAACAGACCCACTCTCTAGGTCTCTCCAGATGCGCCTTTTCCAGTGTTCATGCTGATGCTGCTTCCTCAGCATCCTGTGGGTACACCCTTCCTCCTCTTCAGTCAATCCTATGGTCTCAGGGCTGGAGAGAACCTTGGACAGAGCCTTGGACATATCTCCCATCAGATCCTCAAATTCTTTAAGTGACGGTTTCAACGTGTACTTTTTCTGCCTGGATATGACTATATCCCATGAAGGAACTCACTGCACAAATTCTGGGGACAATGAACTTCTGGAAGTTCTTAAAATTTTGCAGGTAGCAGAAAACAACATTTCAACCACATAAACCACAATATTACATCATGCAAAAGGAGGACATCAACTATTCCAAAAGGTCACCATGAAAAAACAAAGTTAACAAGATAAGCAATGAAAGTAACTTTGGAACATGTCAGAAGTTACAATTTCTTTCACTAAATAAACTAAAATAATTTACACTCACAGGCATTAAACAATCTCATATAAGATACCAAAAGACAACACTTTTCCGAAGAACCTTATAGATCACTTAGATGAGTGATTTTCAAACTGTGAGTTCCAAACTCCTATATTTCACCATCCCTGGCACCCACTGCCCACCTCTGCCAAAGTGGGGAGAGGTGGGTCTCAGATACCTCAACCCTACTTTGGTTTTTTTCCCCCATCAACATAAAATATCTCTGTTGAACAGCATCATAACACTTCCTTTGACCTATGCCTAAGACTTCACTGGAAGAAAGTATTGGAATGCTTTTTCTCTAAAGTATGAGATACAGTGAACTGCATATCTGTTTACAAATAAACATTTAGGGGAAAAGAACGTGCAAATGAATGCTAACAAGAAGCTTACAACTAAATCATGAACAAGTATGTTATTTCTTGACATGCTTTGATATGATGTTTTGACCAATCTCTATACCCAAATATCACCTATATAGTTCACCTTCTGTCAGCTTATAAATCCTCTTTTGATCACATTAAAACCACATCTTCATTAACCAAAGGGAAATGTCCTCAAACACAGGTTCTAAATTTACTTCCAAATATTTTTTCTATGACAAGAAGTTTGGATCAACTACAGGTGGCTGTTACATTTTTCTCTCTGATTACCTGGCAAGATGGGACCCAAATTCTGGATCATTCTTTTCCATTACTTTTTTCTTTTTATTTATTTATTTATTTAAAATTATTTTATTTTTTTTGAAGAAGGGTAGGGGGCAATGCAGCCTGCTTCTCTATAAACAGAGTGGATTCACACTCACGATAAGTCCTATGAAACCATAATCTTCCCTGTTTGTACTCCACAAATAATAGCAGTGATCTATAAGTCAATGCTGGGTAAAAGGTGGGAATGTTTAATGGAATTTTGCAGGAAATGTTAGGGTGCCATGCAACAGAGATATTTTCAGCTCTGACTCAACAGCGGAAGAAGTGACTTCTCAGGGCAAAGGGGGTTTTAAAAAGTCCTACCAAAAAAAAAAAAGTCCTACCACACACCAAATATTGGTCCACAGCAAAAAGAGTACAGCTGCAGAAGAGAATACATATATAAAATGCTTTTGTTGAGGGAAAGGGGAAGCATGACACAATCATTCCTCTTAATTAATACACTGGGCAGTCAAGATTCTACAGAACATATAAACTAATAAAACTATACTTTGGGTTTCCCTGGTGGCGCAGTGGTTGAGAGTCCGCCTGCTGATGCAGGGGACGCAGGTTCGTGCCCCGGTCCGGGAAGATCCCATATGCCGCAGAGCGGCTGGGCCCGTGAGCCGTGGCCACTGAGCCTGCGCGTCCGGAGCCTGTGCTCCACAAAGGAAGAGGCCACAGAAGTGAGAGTCCCGCATACCACAAAAAAAAAAAAAAGTATAAATAAAAACTATATCATATAGTTCTTACTTTAAAGCCTGAGTGCAATAATTAAACAAATCCTTTTATTTCTTTCATTTACGTCCTCAAATCCACCAATTCTTGATCAACACAACTAAGACAGATTTGGGGGGTCAAAAACAAGGAAATAATACCCCTTAAAACTTCTGCATTAGAATTTCTTATGTCTAAGTTTGCTTTGCATTAAGCTTATGCTAATGTATGCCACTCAGCGTTCCAACTTTTTAAATAATTAATTGAAAACATAGAAAAGTTTAAAATTCATGAATGGCTGCTAAGTGATGACCAAGTAGGTAGCCAATACATGTGCCTAGAACATTGATTGCTAAAAGGCTGAGAAATGCGTTAAGAAATAAAAGTTTTAATAAACATGTTAGATTAATATGCACAGAGCTACTAAGTATTTATCGTGTTCCTGACTTTAATAAAGAAAACAAAAGCAGCTATTGAGGCAAATGTTATAATATGGTGAAATCATGGATGTGTCATATAAGCATGTTCATTAAAGATGGGGAGAAAGATCCCAAAACAATTGATCAAAAGAGGGAGTACCTCTGGGGAGCAGGAAGAGAGTGGGCAACTGGTATTTTTTCTTATAAGCTCTTTTTGTAACTATTTGCGTCCTTCAATTTCACATGTATAATTTGATAAACATAAAACTAAGTGTAGGGCTTCCCTGGCGGCACAGTGATTGGGAGTCTGCCTGCCGATGCAGGGGACACGGGTTTGTGCCCCGGTCCAGGAAGACCCCACATGCTTGCGTACCGCAAAAAAAAAAAAAAAAAAAAAACTAAGTGTAAAGAAATCAATGAATAATATAAAACAATCTATCCTTAATACATAAAAAGTACTATTCATAAAACACTTCCATGGAAGGCTGAATGACACAGAAAAGTAAGGCTGCCAATTTACTAATCTTACTCATCTCCAAAGTCAGAGCCAATAAAACCAGCAAACTTTGATCATGATCTATAAGTAAGAAAGCTATTTAATGTTACACACACGTGCATGTGCACACACACACACACAGCTAAAAAAAAATATGGATGACTAACCTAGATCTCATGAATCACTAAGTTTAGAGACAATAAAGAACAACCTGAAATCCACACGAAGATTTGGAACCACATACAAACTTAGTTTAAGGGTTGAACATGAAGCTTCAGTCTCCTTACTTCAGTCCTTACAAGTAATAGAAGTGAATCCCTTCACAGAATAACTCCTGACCTTCCAACAGTGCTCAAATGATAGCAAAGGCACCACTGAGAGTGAACTCTCCAGCCCACACTGCTTTCTCCCAGGAGTGGAGACGGTGCCTTGAAAGGGGCCTGGTCCACCATCAAGCAGAACTATTCACAGGGTTCTGTCTCCTTGAAGGATGTGAAACACCCAGGTACATGTCTGAGTTTTGGAACTGACAATCCCAAGAGTATGAAGATGCCAAAGCTGGAAGTAGCAATGGTTAAACAAAGGATAAGATGGTTACAAGACACTTTTCACCTGCCTGACTCTCATTTCCCACTTTCTTCCTTTGTCATACGTGTTTGAGAGAATTCTAGGGAACAATAACAGCAAGAGTTCATTGAGTAAGGCCCTTCAATAACTTTTCATTGCCCTTATGGTAAAATCCAAATTCCCTACCATAGCTTTACCCATCTCCAACTCGCACAGCCCACAGAGGCTCGCACAGAGGTCCAGCCACGCTGAGGTCCTTTCTGTTCCCTAAATATGCCAACTACCTCTAAGCCAGAGTACCACAAACTTGCAAGTATGGTAAAAATCTTAATTTTTAAATCTAAATGGATATATGGGTTTTCACTGCCACTCAACTATTCTGTACATTCAAATTTCTTCTTAAACTATGTTTTGCCTAAACTATGTTTCAGACATAACTAGAGTTCATGAAGGAAATGGACAGAAATACGTACTATAATTGAAAAAATTCATTTAGTTTTCAAATACTCACTTCCCCATCCCTTCAAAAAAAAAATTGGTTCATAATAAACCTCAGTAGGAGTCCTTGGGCTGAGTCAAAACTACCAATGCCACTGGCAGAACGCCAGCCACTGTCCGCATTTAGAGGGCTGTGGAAACCCGTGCCTACCATCTCGCACACTGGCGGTAAGCGTGCTCCTGATAGTTTATTAGTGGTGTATGCCTGAATCCCAAAGGTAAAGAAGAGTTAGAGGGGAAATATAACTTGAAAATTGGGAGGAGGGAGGCCAGGGTGGGGAATAATTTAGCATGCTTTTAAACTAAATATTTATGAAATAACATGCTAAATCTGCATGAAAGGGATTTGCAGGAACATTTAGCACTGTTACACCCCTTAGGTTTCACGCATTTGTTTTTCTGTCTTTCCAAATGCTCTTTCTTTCTGCCTTTAACTTAATGACTCATCTTTTTTCCAATGGTGATGTACTTTAAGGTTCTATCTTGGCTGTCTTCTTACCCTATATTCTGTGAGTGATCTCATCTACCCACGTTTTCAACAACCTGAAATCTACCTCCAGCCCCGACCAATCAGCCTACATTTCTAACTACTGCTCCCGAAAGATGTCCTCAAGGCAACTCAAACCTCATCCCCAAGTCCCGCTTATTTTTCTAAATTCCCCTTCACAGTGAACGGATCCATTGTTCACCCAATCACAAAACCTGGTCACCATAGCAGACTCTTTCCACTCATTAACTCTTCCATATAATCAGTTCACAATTTCAGTAAATTCTGTTTTCTAAATCTCTCTGTCCCTACAGACATCAAGTGTAGACCCTCGCTATTCTCCACAAAGGGCAGTGGTTGTCAATGGGGCCAATATCACCCCTAGGAGATGTTCTTGAAAATTTGGCCACCACGATGACTGGGACATTTACTGACCCACTGAAATCACTTTAAAAAGGTGGGTGGGGTTGCTTTTTGTGCCACTGTTCACATAAGCACAGTCCTTAGCTAGCTTCTATATCCTTGGGGTAGGGAGGAGAGGGCTAGGCTGGGAGTCAGAATAAATGAAGTTTTTCTATCTACTCCTGCATCTATGTCCATCACTGAGTGTTAAACTTCTAGCTTTTAAAAAATGGTTATACTATTCATCATGCAAAATTCAAACATTAAAGGACTACTCAAGGTAGAAAGTGAAAATCACCTGCAAAGCCTATAGGGACAGCTAGTATTAACAGTTTGATATATATTTTTCTTTTTGTTACTTGCTCTATATTTGTGGTCTTTCACATGGCGACTCGACTCTTCTCTAAAACAGATGGAGACCAGATGATAGCAGAAATGGTCACCTCCATCTTACAAAGCACAAAAACTTCAAGTCACTGGTCTGTTAGGTTAATACTCCTCAGAGTACAAAGCTCCATACCAAGAAACCGCTGGAGAACATACAGAACACCCACTGGGAAACTAGAAGGGTAACACCATTAGCTAGGACTGTTAGGCACTGACCTTCTTAGGCAATCTGACTGCTTTGGGCTCATGCAACATACCCCTAAATGCAGCTAACTCTAGTCACCTATGTACTGATAAATATTGAAAAGTAGTCAAATAGTCCATAAGCCACTAATTAGGACATTCATTCATTCAAGTACCAACCGTGCACTCACTATGTACCATACAAACTTAAGGCACCAAGAGTGGCTGCTCTCAAGAAGACAACATTCTGGCATATATGGATGTGGGTGTATATGTTTTAAGACAATACAGAAAAGCTCCTGAATGACAACACATTCCTAAACAGTTGAGTTCACAGGACTCTGTGCTAACATATATGTTACATCTGACTCATAAACTTGGTGGTCAAATGCCAAAACTGCAAACAAAAAACCCCACATACAATAATAAGACTGTTGCAGAGGACTATCAAGGTACTTAATTAAGCAGTCATGGAAAGTGTGAAATGTCGTAAACATTTGAATCCATTTTTTAGATAGCTGGCTCTGAGACCTAAATCCCCTGCTTCTAGGGTTAATGTTACTTGATTCAGATAAATATTAAATATCTACAACATGCTAGATCTTGTGTTAGGTGCTAGACTACCCATATAGTAAGGTAGGGCAATTATATAAGGCACAGTAGTTAATTACATGGGCTTTAAAGATAACCCGGGTTCAAATCCTGGCTTCACCATGCCTTAGCTGACTTAGACTTTTCCAAGCCCCCTTTCCTCATCTCTAAAATGGGAGAAACAATAGCAACCTAACAACTTGGTATAAGAATTGCATGTGTTTCAAGTGTTTAGAACAGCATCTGCATATGGTAAAATTTGAATAAACAGCAGTTAAGCATAATTACATGGTTTTTTTTTTCCTTCTAAAATCTGATTCATGACTACTGTTTCCAAGGCCAAAATGGGTTTTAAAAAAGGTATCCAGGGCTTCCCTGGTGGTGCAGTGGTTGAGAGTCCGCCTGCCGATGCAGGGGACACGGGTTCGTGCCCCGGTCTGGGAGGATCCCACATGCCATGAAGTGGCTGAGCCCGTGAGCCATGGCCGCTGGGCCTGCGCCTCCGGAGTCTATGCTCCGCAACGCGAGAGGCCACAACAGTGAGAGGCCCGCGTACCGCAAAAAAAAAAAAAAAAAAAAAAAAAAGGTATCCACACAGACTGTATAGCAATATAAGATGAGTGATCTTATCCTTTTAAAACCTGCATCTAAAAGTTTTGATTCAGTTTTTGGAAGGATAGGCTACATGCCCTTCTAAGCTGCAAATAAGATGCAATGACTCAGCTCCATTAAAATAAACCATGGATAGCTTTAAGAAGCAACTGGACCTTTGGTTAATTACCAAAGCTACCATATACAAAGCTCATCATCAACTATGTCAAAACCAAAATTAAGTGTTCAAGAGCATACAAGACGACCTGTAAAGTGTCCTTTGCAATTAATGTATCTTGATCAGACTTTCAGGGGCCAATGATGTGCAACACTGGATACTATGCAGGAGTTAGACTGACATTTTTTTATAGCCTAGATGGTAAATCAGATGGTTGCCATGGTGGTAATAGTAGCAATATTTTAAATAATGTAAGATCTCTCCTACAGTACTACACTTCACAGTTTACAAAGCCCCGTCACTTCTCTGTTTAATCCCTCCCCCAATGACCTCTCACTTCATTCAGAATAAAATCCACACTCCTGACCAAGGCCTGCAAGGCTCCTTGTGATCTACTGCTCTCTGTCCTCATCTCTTACACTCGAGGCTTTAGCCACACTGCCTGGCTTGACATTCCTGGGCCCGGCCTAAGTACATTCCCCATACTGTTCATGGAGAGTTCTTCGCTCAGATCACTATGGCTCTCTCCCTCATTTTACTCACAGGGCCTTCCCTGACCAATGTTTCCAAAAGAGCACCTTTCTCCTAATCTCATCTCCTTATCCCGCTTCATTGCTCTTCCAGTACTTGTCACCATTACCTGACATATATGTCCCAGGAAAAGGACTCTGTTTGTTTCACTCATTCATTGTTGTATACCCAGACCCTGGAACAGTGTCTAGAACATACTTGTAGAATATCTGTAGAACAAGCAAACTATCTTTTGATTCTCAAGGAAAGAGTAGAACTCCTTTGATTCATTACTAAGTTTTATTTTTTTTTTCTATTCTATAGATGAGTAAACTAAGGCACAAAGATATTGAATAATTTGTTCAAACACCATGAAGCTAGTTAGTAAGGTGGAAGAGAAAGGACTTCCAAGGTTTTGACTCCAACTCTTAATGCACCATCTATCAGATTAACCAGTGTCTTTCATATGACAATGAATATGTTCACTATGTATCAGGAGACTTAAAAATGCTTCTCTCTTAAACCTGCTTCTCTTAGATTTATGTACCAAGATGGCAGCTGAATCATTACTTAAGACAGTTGAAAAAAAGGGAAAAAGCCCCAGGAAATATAATTGAACATTGTGAACTCATTTAAAAATCAATTCTTCTGAAGATTTCTACTGACGTGAAAAAATGCCCACAATTCCTTTTAACTGAAAACACTTTAGATACAAAGGTGCATATATATATTTATATGCACCACATATACATATGAGTGTATATATGTATATAAAATAGTCATGTGTTCTATATATGCAAACACATATGTTGACTAAGAGAAAAAAAATCAGAGGTTAATAATGGGTAGTGAGAATGTGTGTTCCATATTAAATTTTTCTTAATGTTAAATATTTACAATGTACATGTACAGTTTTTTCCTGATTATAAAAGTGCTATTAAAAAAAATTAGTACAAGATCATTCCCAATAAAAGGAACCAGGGCTCCATGAAGGAGCAGGAAAATATATAAGATGAGCCGAGCCTAGGGCATGTTACCTCAGAAAGCAAAGATGGATGAGGTCCTGCCAAAAAAGACACAGGAGCCAATCTGAAAGGCTCCCACAGGCCTAAGATGGTACAATTTTGGCATAAAAAAGAAAAATTATTGCAATGAATTGACATGCAAATTAAAATTTGCATATATATTATGTTATGTATTTAATAGTAGTACAAGTAACAATAATACAGTTAATATAAAACATTAAAACCCATGAAAATTATAATACTAAAAAAGAAAATTCATTCGTCATCTTAGAGTTTGTGAGAACTCAATACCCCCCAAACTGGTAAATAAAAGAAAGGGAATGGCACATTTATCCTGTCTTTACTGCGTAGCCTGTATTTGAGGGTAACCAAATAGTTGAAAGGGAAAGTTTTTTTATAGAAGATTCATATAGTTAATAAATGTAGAAAGAAAAGTAGAAAATTATCATTTTGTAATCCTTGATGAAATAAGGGATCTAGGCAACAATTATCAACAGCCATTAAAATCACAGGTGAAAGGTTGATGGAGAACTTCATAGTAGATAACTGGAGCTGATAACTTGGAACACTGATCTATCATTAAAAATAGGAAAATCAGACATCAATGTGTCTCATGATAGGATGCAATAGGAAGTAGAAAGGTCCATCTATAAAAATATTTGATCTCCTTTCCTCCACTTAAAAAAAAAAACTGAAGCTAATCAAGTTCCTAAACCTATCAGTCTATAGGAAACACGGGAGATGAAGGAACAAGTTAAACATCACATGGAATCACCAAGTCAAACCCAGAACAAGGGCCCCTCGACAAGACGAATATTGGGTTTCTGCAGCAAATCAAATAGCATTAACAGAGCGGGGGAGGAAAGGCAGTGGAGAATGTTAAGTAATAAAAGAAACTCACTAGACATAGTCAAATATATGGCTCTTCTCTGGAGCCTGATTCAAATAAACAAACTATACAAAAGATACTTGGGCAAGTCAGGAAAATTATACTGGGTAGGATAATTAAGAAATTACTGTTAATTTTGTTAGGTATTATAATATAGTAGATATGTAAAAAATATCCTTATCAATTAGGCATACATACTGAAATACAGGTGATTTGGGATTTGCTTCAAAATACTACAGTACCACCCCTCCCTAACAGTAAGGTGGGGGGGGATAGATGAAACAAGGTGAGCAAAATATTAGTAACTGTTGGAGCTAGAACTTCATTATACTAGATTATTTGAATATACTTGAACATTTTCATAATTTTTAAAAATCAGTAATAGAGAACATTTTTTACTCTAAAGAATTGTTATGCTTCTTGTAATTGGTATGCCCATTGTGCTTTGCTTTTGCTTTTTTCCCCTTTATTTGCCTAAACGGTCAAAGTTAAATTTATGTATAACTGCAAAGTGATCACCTTAAACCATGTTTCTCACATAAAAACAACCCTTTCTCCTCTATAGTCTCACAGCTCTTACTTAACTGTTCCAATGTATATGTGTTGTCATTCTGTCCACTGTAATTCAACAAACTAACTTATCTGCTGATGGCACAGGAAAAGAATATCTACAGAGGAAATAGGTACACACAGGCAATGCCTTCAATAGCTGACTTATAGTGCCCCTCCCTGAAATTCTTGGAAAACTACAGCAATGCCAGCATGAGTATCCCCGCCTTGGGAATGCCCCCCTTTTCTCTACTTGTTCAAAATCCTGCCCATGTCTAATTCCACTTTTAAATAACAGCTCCTCCATGAAGACCCCCACAGTAATCTTCCTCCTCACTCCTGAGCTTTCAAAACCTCGATTATAGTGTGCTTTTATTATTTACATATGTATCACCCTCAATGAGTCAGGAAGCCCCAAAACTGAATGTGGCAAAACTGAACACCAGCCAACATGTTACATTCTCATAACATTTGGCATATTGCTTTGCATTAAGACTCCAGACACATGTATTGAGTGGAACTGAAAAACAGTTCTCAAAACAAAGAAGGCCACAGAAACGATTGATACATGAACAACCAGGAGTTAACCAGAAAGTTTTAATCTGAAACCCAGCCAGAACAGGGTTAGGGGCCACCACCTAGATGGTCTTGGAGGATAAGTGAGCAGGAAATCTAGGTAAGCACCTATAATCTAGCTATTGCTATGTACAAAGTTGGACCCACACCTGCTCACTTAACTGTTCCAATCTATAAGTTGCCACCTGTATGTTGTTTGTGCCATGAATATAAACATGGAAAAATTCTGACTAAAGTGTAATAGATTCATGTAATTAACCAAGATGAAATACTGAAAGGGTGGATCTGGGTTCCCAAGACTGTGGCACAATTTGTAGAACCATCCTGTTTTGGATCTTCACAACTTTTTTGCATTGACTTTTTATTAATGTTATATTAGAATGAACTTAATTGACTGATCACTTGGGCATTATATTGTGATGTGTATTCTCTAAATCCAACACTTTCTATCCATGAAACTACCCCTTCCCACTTTCCCCAATTTCTATGGTAAATACTTGCTGTACGTCTTCAGATTCACATAAAAGGTCCGTCCTGAGATCCCATGTTGAACGTCTGCATCAGAATTCAAGGCAAGTCTTTTGACTTCAAATTCTCTTTGTATTTATTTGTCCTATCATCTTACAAACAGATCAAGTATCACAAAATGTACAACATGGAAGTATGACTTAATTATCAAAAAGTAATCAGAAATAAATGTTCACTAAGTGTCTTTTTAAAAATATTGATCTTTAAATTCTGATCAAATAGACAAAAGGCAATTTCTAAGATTATTATGAGTTAAATAAATATGAAAAGGATACCCTTGACTGTCCCCTCCCCCCCGAAAAAACCCCCCACAGTATCAAAAAACAAAAATTGGCCCACATCTCTGTTCCATATGCTTTGGAGAGGACTTTTATTTCTCATCGTTGACAACCCACGTTCCTTTTTTCTATTAAATAACAAGTGCATTGCATAGAGAGCTAGGAACTACCTTCCAGTTCCAACTAAAATCTCCCAAACACATGTATAGGTCTGAGTGACCACGAACTTCTCCAGCCACTCATCTTTTGGGAAAATGTCATATTAACTAAAACAAATCTCCTTTAGGCATATGCCTAATACTTTTTCCCAGATCACTTTTTAAAAAGAGAGATTGTTGGAAACCTCAAATCTCTAACATTTTCAGAATTTAGAAGTGTAGGTTAGGGTAGACTATTCTTGGTGGAACTTTCTCCATGACCCTAAAGCTAAATGCACCAATTACATACATCACATCATACGGACCATTAATTCTGTTTTTTGTTGTTGTTTTTATTGTTTTTGGTCATCAAAAGTAGTAAATAATCACTAGGTGAATCAATCTTTAATAGTATTCCCATAAATTTAAATTTCTAGAAAAAATTCCTATTTTAAATTAATAGCTTTTGTTATGTATGAATTACAGATCAAGAACTTAATGAAATGGGCTTAGTAAATACAATGTTTAGAAATAATTTCACTTTTGTGTTCTTCTAATAGGCTTTCTATTAACCCTTGAAAGTTTCTTTTACTCACACTAAACATGCGAATGTCAAATTATGAATGTTTATGAAATATGCTCTAATGATAAAGTTCATTCTTTATTTGAACAACAAAGCAAGAGACACCTGTTTATAGGAGAGAGCTTTGCTTCAGACAAAGTAATTTTTAGACAAAAGTAGTTTTACAAGGATTTTTTTAAAGCACCAGCTCTTGTTAAAAAAAAAATCTGTGTATTAATTTTACAAACAGGAATCTCACGTTAAGCCTCAAACACTTTTTAAGAGAACCATACTACTAGTGTCAAGTTTTACTGTGGTAATTTCAGTGTATCATGCAGTCATTAAGGATTTCCAAGACTAAAATTATGATAATTAAGTACAACAGAATACTTCAAGCTACCTTAGATCCTGTCTGGAACAGGGCAGGGCACATATAAACAACCACTTAAACAGTTCTAGAATTCACTTAGAGATATGGCTGGAAGTATTTTAACCAAACTGGAATTACCTAAGTAATTCTTAGGAGTTAAGACTGTATCATGTTTCAGAGCTCTCTGACTTCTTTCTTGTAAGTTTAAATTTTAACCTTAAAAATACACACACACACACACACACACACACACACTAACTTGAACCTGGCTTCTGCAGAAAAGTTTGCTCTTATACATCTGCTTTTTTCTCCATCTGAGTATTGGCCCCATAATAGTTTTCAAATATCTTTTGTTGCTTAAAAGAAAGGTAGTTTGCTCAGGACTAAAATAAGTGCCATGAATGGGACTACTCTTCTAAATGTTTTTTAACTTGCACCAAAAACTTATGCCAATTTACACTGTCATCAACAGTGGATGACGGCAGCTATTTCCTCACCAGCCAACCAACACCAGCCCTACTAACCCTTTTGATTTTTGCCAACCTGTCAGATTAAAAATGCTATTCTCTTGACCTTCTCTTCCCCACATATCAACTTGATTCTTTGAATTGCTGATCACTGATGACAGTGAACACATTTTCATGCCTATTATCCATTTGTATTTCCTTAGCAAAATTGTTTGTACATCTCTAATGTCCATTATTCTACTGGGTCTGGAGTCTTTTTCTCATTGATTGATAGGATACTTATAATTATGAACATTATCCCTTTGTCTTTTTTTTGCAAATATGTTAGTTTTTCCATTTGCATTCCAACTTTTTGTCATGTACAAAGTTCTCATTTGCTTATAGCTTTATCTATAATCTTTTTCTTTATGAATTCTGGGTTTCCTATCAAGCTTGTAACTGCATACTGACTATGATGCAAGATTTCATATTATAGGTATCAGACATTATTTACAGTTAAACAATGGTATCCTTTTCTGAAATTAGTTCTAGTAGAATCTAATTTAACAAACCTCACTATGATATCCAGTTTGACAGTGAGGCACCTTTCACACTAGCACTGCTTAGTTGTGGGAAAAATCAATCAAGAAATCCTCTATACTAACATGAATCAGTGACCTTTCTCCAATAGCCACCTAATTAAGTTATTGGGGGTGGGGTGGTACAGAATGCATTCTTTATAAATGGTGACTATACTAAAATACATGTTAAATAAGGATGATGCCAAATAAACATTTAAATGATATATTTTTCAAAAATACAAATCTGTGATTTGAGAATATTTTTAATGTCATGTAGAAAGAAGAACTCAAAGCACTTTGAACAGCCTAATCAGACATATTAATATATAAATTACCATCACCATGCTAGCCTGTGAGTTGTCTGGGAACAAGAGCCATAATATTCCCATTCAGTCTGCGTTACATTTAGCACTGTCGGCAGCCAAATTCCTATAAAATGTATCCAGTTGTGCTTTTGTTACAGATAAGGAAGATAAAACTTGAAGAGTTGACTCAATCAGAGGACTGCCCTCAGTTATTCTCCAGGATTCCAGCTTGTCACCACCCCTCTTAAAAGTGTGGTGTTCCAAACCAGACCCTGTACTCCACATATGATCCAAGACTACCTATCCATAGATTTCATAAATGTAGTCTTAAACTCCATTAATAGTTTTGATACATTACATGGCAGCTCTCTATTGAGCCACATAATTGACCTGTATGTTCTGTAGTGAACCACATCCGCACCCATTGTTTACTACTGCCTTTTGGGACATAATCTGCTGGACTGAACAATTATTCCTATTAAATTGCTTCTGATTTAGATTCAATATACATTTGACATTTAAAAATTTTTCTTGCATCTCTAGTTTGTTAACCAGAGTATTATTAGCTTTCCTTACCAGATTCCTGTCAAATACAAATCTGTTCAGCAAGTCACACAGGTCTTCCTTTATTCTCTGTTAAAAGCACAGTACAAATACTGGAACCTTCCAATTAAAGCCGGCCATCAGTTTGTACTGTGTGTACAGTCGTTGATTTTTTAATTTTTCTGACATCAGTCTTAGCGGTTTTATTTTTTAACATCTTTAATGGAGTATAATTTCTTTACAATGGTGTGTTAGTTTCTGCTTTATAACAAAGTGAATCAGCTATACATATACATATGTCCCCATATCTCTTCCCTCTTGCATCTCCCTCCCACCCTCCCTATCCCACCCCTCTAGGTGCTCACAAAGCACCGAGCTGATCTCCCTGTGCTATGCGGCTGCTTCCCACTATTTTGTGTGTACAGCCATTTAAACAACCACAAGGCCACCAGGTCACCTAACTCATTACCACTAGCAGTGATAGCTTCCAGATTTCTCTGATTTCAAGACACATATATTCATACATAAAAAATATGTATCACATACACACAGACACACACAAAGTACCACCAAACAGCACTTATCCTCACTATGCAAAATTACACTGACATTCTCCATTCTATTTTATTCTATCCTAGTCCCCTGTTCCCTTCCCTCCCTTTTAAAATGCTAGTCATAGCCCACTAAATTGATCTCATAACCAACTGACAGGATGGGACGGGCAGTTTGTAAAATAGATTTATAATCAACCTGAGTAGTTCATTTACTAACGATAGCTATCTTATTCACAATGCTTAATTTCTCAAATTATCACAAGGCAAAAAGATTTCATCACTTGGTTTAAGACTTGAAATCATAGTTACATATTACAAAGCATTATTTAGAAATACTTGTAATACATGACTAATTAACTGATTTCCATGAATATGTTAAAGGCCTTTTATCAGTATGGATCTGCCATCTTTAATTTTATCTACACCGATTCATTCACAGATATTCTAAGGAATTAAGTTACATTACCATAGTTGTAGAATTAGTTTCAGAAACATGAACTTCAACTATTCCTTGACAAATTAGCACTGAATTTAATAATATGAAGGTTAATCAGTGTCCACATTTTTAAACGTGAAATCATTAATCTTCAAGGAAAAAATTATAAATCCATTTTTCTTCTGGTTCAATTTACTACTCACTTTGCCACAAGGTTGTGGAAGCATAGTCCATATGACCATGAGTAAACATCACAGCCTCACCCATGTTTGGTAAAGAAGAAAAAGCAAATAGCCAATCCTGCTCTTTTAAAAAGATGGTAATTCCTTAAAAAAATTGTGTAATTCAAAACTTGAACAGTAAACAAGTGAGAAAATTTGAAACAAAGTTCAAACAAGAAAAATAAAAGCCTTTTCGAAAATTATTTTTTTGTCAAAGAATTAAGATAGATTGAAAAAGTAAGAAAATACTGTGGTTCTAAAAAGTTACACCTGAGAGTGTTGAAATGATTTTTATTTTTTTCCTTTCAGTCATTCCAATTAAGAACTGTATTTTGAAAAAAAAATTCCTTTTTAAAATTTATAACCGTAAAACTTATTTCTAGAGGATCAGATGTAAACCTGAAAAATCACTCTCCTTCAAGGTTCAGCATTGCTATTTCTGTTCTGGCTAAATGCCCACAAAAGCATAAACATGCCACAAAACCAGCCTGAGCTGAAGCACCATAGTTGGAGATTTGAAGGTTTGTTTTCTTTTAAAACTGCTCAAAGGCCACCGTATGGTGGTATTCAGTGTAAACAGACTTTTTCCAGCAGAAATATTTAGAGTCACAGAATACACAGTTGCATGGCCCTTTAGAGGATCATGTAGAACATCTTACCCAAAGATGATTTCTCTGAGAATTCTTCTAACCAGTCAACATTCCTTTCCACCCCTCCAAATCAACACACTAACTGGCATATGGAGGCTTGATCCTGAGTTGAGAGAAAAACTCTAGATGAAATAATGAGGCTAAAAACATTTTATATCAGAGGAAGTAACTGAATTCATTTGTCACCTGATTGGCATGTTCGTATATAAAAACTCTTGCTTGTGTTTTTGGAGGGTAAAAGTTCTCAATCCTACAGCCAAAACTCAGCTTGTGGACCAAAAGATGTGGTCATGCCTCATGTGGTACACACAGGAATTCTTCCAGGACTCAGAATACAGCTAGGGAGACAAGGCACACACAGCAAGAGTGAAATCTATGGAAGACTAATACATGCCACCAGACCCTGCATGACAAAACCCAAATAAGAGAGCCAAGTGGCAAGCTCAGAGGACAGACAGGGCACTGTGTGTTGAAGGTCTCACACTTCATTCGACAGGGGAGATGATTCTTGAGCTGCATTTTGTAGACAGAATAAATTGGGATAAAAGTCAGAAAATGTATTACAATTGATTAGAGAGCTTTATGCAACAATCTGAACTCTGATAAGGAAACAAAAATTATTTTGTAATTTCATCAAGCTCTGGTGGGTAATAAAGTGTTGAATGAAAAGGAAGGCAGAAGGCAGTGAGTTTACAGAACTCACTGTAAACTTAAGTGCTGTTTACAGAATAAACACATGGCTTCTTTTATTACTCAAAGAACATTCCCCACTTTATGGAGTGGTGCTTTTTAGGTGAGTGTTGACATCACAATACAGTCACGATGGAAAACTTGCTTTTTATCTGAAAGCTGTATTGAAAATGCACAACAGAGACATCTTATATCCAAGGGAGTATAGACACTTAAGTTTTAGGTAGAGGCCACAAAACATTCAGGAAAAGCTACAAAGGATACATTTTCTTCCATTAAAAACTTATTTCCTTCTACAAAAATTCTGAACACGGGATTCTGTTTTTCCTTTACTGTTTCAGCAGAAGAATGCTACCAACTCAAGTGAATATGATTACTAGGCCTCAAAAATCCACCTTCTTAGTTTTTAACTTGATCTACCAAATATTTGGGTTATTGCTAACCATGTCACCAACCTATCAGAATCACAGTGGTTTAAACAGGAAGTTAATGAGTTAAATGTTAAAATTAGGCTTTCTACAGGTATTCTGTGGGTAGGGGGCACACAGGGTGAGCTTGTTCCATAAAAGTGGGAGTCTGGTGATCCAGGCTTTCTTGAAGTTTTTCCAAACTAAAATGGTGTTAGCCTTGAATCTCACAGTGGCTTTTAAACCTTGCCCTAAGGTCTCCCTAAGGAGCAGGTGAGGGTCCACCTCATCTCTAGCCCAAACACCTCACTTCTATCAGTTTTTTATGTTGGGCTTCTGTGTCAGAAATTTAACAAATTAAAAAAAAATTACTACCCTATGACGTAAAACACTATCCATTAAACATGTTTGGGGGACTTCCCTGGTGGTCCACTCGTTAAGACTCCATGCTCCCAATGCAGGGGACACATGGGTTCGATCCCTAGTCAGGGAACTAAGATCTTGCATACCGCGCGGTACAGCCAAATAAAATAAAATTTAAAAAACAAAAAACAAAACCAAAAAACATGTCTGCATGTTGGACATAGAACTGTTTTCTGAGGAATTCAATGACCTGGCCTCCAAGTCAATTTATACATCTAGATTTGAAATCAAGTCCTGGTTAAACTCTTCAATTTTTCAAAGGCAGATGATTAGTGCTGCTGGCCCCCTCAGTTAATTGTTAAAGTAGAGTAGTTACTAGAAAACTATAACCTTGGACCTCTTTGGTACTCAATTTTCATAAAAAGTTCAATGGCATGAACGATTATAGGGGGCCATTTCCATAGCTATAGAGCATCAGAAAAGTAGTGATTTAATTAAACTGTGCTCCAGTCTAACATTATTCCTATGTCTTGTACTAAGATGCCTTATACTTGAACTGGGTACCTTTACAGACACTTCAGAGAACAGAGAGAAGCGTACCAAGGACCCAGAGCCTTCATTAATAAAGGATCCACAGGGTCTCAATTCCTGGAAAAATTATGCTTCTCCTAAGTGGCTGGTTTACTTTTTATCTCATGAACATAGCCTTGCAATTGATCGATTTCTTCTTTGTTTTGGCTTCTAAAACTCAAAGCCAAATGGGTGGTCCCCAACTAGCTAGTGTAAAAGACATGCATTTATTTGTGTACTAACCCTGCCCCAGGAATCATTTTGTCTTTCCTTATTTTTCCTTTGCTCCTTATCTAATTCTCTGGGGTGAGGGAGAGGATGAGACAGAAAGGGGAAAAGAGAAGGAAACATACCCCTATTTTTTTGCATTTCCCTAAAATGGAAGGCAAGAAACATGAAAAAAAAAAATAACTAGCTAATCTTAACATAAGGGTGTGGTTTTAACCTTACCACCATGATAAACTTGTTAAATACTGCAAGATCTAGTGCGTCAATTTTCTCGCTCAGGTGGAAACAGGTAACACTGCTAAGGGGACATCCTGTCTGGGAAGAGATTACTAAATTAAGTCAAACACGGAAAGTGTATTGAGGCAATCAACGTGTATGGTGTGCAGCAAAATAAAGTACTTCCATCACTGTTCTTCAGAGTCAAATAATTTCTATGAATAACAATGGCCCCGGCCTCTTTTCTAACATAGAGAGATGGCTGTCACAGCTCCTCCATCACTCAAAGAGCTCTGACTCCAGCATGCAACTCCTATTCAGTCCCTGTCATTTGGTAAGTAAGGATAAATAAAAAATACTTCCAAGTTTATTCAACATATTTTTCAAGCCCCTATTACCTATGAGGCTTTACAGATACAAGGTCTGAATGGCTGTGTTTACAGAAAATATTTTTAGCCAGTTATACAAAATGTATTCTATTCAACTAGTGTAAAAAATACCATTCATAAATTAAAATAATGGCTGAATTATACTTCCAAACCTCTATTCTATTCCAATGTCTTCTAGGAAATTAGGAAAAACAACAAGAATACAACTAGGGGTCAGGGCATTTGGGGCGGGGGGGGGGGGGCGGGTGGGCGGTGCAGAGGCAAAGGGCACTTCACTGTAGCTGAAACAAACTGAGAATGATGTGATAAATCAAAATGCTACTCAATCAACAAACACTGCTGGTTTAGACTAAAAGCAGAACACCCAGCCCCTCCTTCTGTATTTCCAGGATTGTTGATACAAATGCAGTAGCTTTTTAGTCAGAGGTGGATTTCCTTTAGGATACTATAGTCCAATTCTTTACAGACTCCTCTGGGCCTTGAGGATATCTATGGCCAGAGGAGCTAAGATGGAGCCTGTTTTTAAGGCTAAAAAGAAAGATAAAGGACAAAAGAATAGCAAGAAATATGTGGCCTCAGGGCAGACAAATAACCAAGAAGTCCTTTAGAACTTGCATCTTGGACACCTAAACAAATCAGATAGGAGGCTAAGAATGCCAACAATCCTCACAGCTGGGAACATCATAAGGTCACTCTATAGGGTCATAAGGTCCCCAGCACCATCTCCTTCTGGCAACTGCCCCTCCCACCCCACACCATTAACACAGCTCCAATAGGAGGTGCTATAGTCCTGTAAGAACCATACCCCTGCTGTCCCCAGCAAAGTAACCTAGAGGGGAAGGTAGACCCCGGACTAAAGTGTCTATTGAGGGGCTGAAGCTCCATGAAAGAAATGTAGGTGACCAGGCTTTCTATCAGGTGGAGAAAGCTGGTCTGCAGAGAGAGGATGCTGGGGGGAGGGGGGCCACGACAGTGAGTAAACAGAGAAACGCAGTGGCAGATGGACACTCACAATAGAGTTTGTGTCCCTGGTGAGAACTCTTGGTGAGACCCCAGTGCATTTCTGCCTTGAGTGTTTGACTCCTCCCTGAGATAAACTTTCACTAAATCTCTGCCTTGTTGGAAGAAAGGGAGTTCCAAGTAACAAAGGGGCTACTTCCTAGGCATCACTGCTCCAGCCCTGTGCCTCAGAAAGGCAACTCTAATAAGGGTAGGGCTTAGACATTGCTCTCTCAACCTTTTAGAGGCCAAAACTGGAGCAGTGAAGACTAAGAGTGGCACCATCTTTTACTCTACCGTGTACTCCACATACCTACTTTTGGGGCTGGAGATCTGAAATGTGTCATTAAATGACACAGGAAGTAACATAAAAAAATGAAAATGTGTAAATAGATATGTCCATTTATTGTCACAAACTGAGAATAAAGCTCAATATTATATAAGCAAATGCAAATTAAATGCAATTTTTTTCCCATGGACATCCTAAAGTGAACTCTCAAGATGATTTTGTGAAACCCTTTATCTTTCCCTTGAAAACAGTTGCTCTGAAATGTGGAAGAAATATGGAAACGTTTAAGAATTAAAGATTACATAAATATATAAGTGTAGTAAATACAGGTATATCATCTCTTTAAACAGTCCTTTTAAGAAACCATAAACAAAACGAAAAGACAACCTACAGACTGGGAGAAAATATTTGCTAACAATGCAACCGACAAGGGCTTAATTTTCAAAATACACAAACAGCTCATACAACTCAGCAACAACAACAAAAAAACCCAATTAAAAAGTGGGGGCTTCCCTGGTGGCACAGTGGTTGAGAGTCCGCCTGCCAATGCAGGGGACACGGGTTCGTGCCCCGGTCCGGGAAGATCCCACATGCCGCAGAGCGGCTGGGCCCGTGAGCCATGGCCGCTGAGCCTGCGCGTCCAGAGCCTGTGCTCCGCAACAGGAGAGGCCACAACAGTGAGAGGCCCGCGTACCACAAAAAAAAAAAAAAAAGGGCAGAAGATCTAGATAGACACTTCTCCAAAGAAGACATACAGATAGCCAATAGGCACATGAAAAGATGCTCAAAATCACTAAGTATTAGAGAAATGCAAATTAAAATTAAAATGAGGTACCACCTTACACGGGTCAGAATGGCCATCATCAAAAAAGTCTACAAATAACAAATGCTGGAAAGGGTGTAGAGAAAAGGGAACCCTCCTACACTGTCGGTGGGAATGTAAATTGGCTCAGCCATTATGGAAAACAGTATGGAGGTTCCTTAAAAAAACTAAAAATAGAGTTGCCATATGATCCAGCAATCCCACTCCTTGGCATATATCCAGAGGAAACGCTAATTTGAAAAGATACATGCACGCAAATGTTCACAGCAGCACTATTTACAATAGCCAAGACATGGAAGCAACCTAAATGTCCACTGACAGATGAATGGATAAAGAAGATGTGGTGTATACACACAATGGAATACTACTCAGCCATAAAAAAGAATGAAATAATGCCATTTGCAGCAACTTGGATGGACCCAGAGATACTAGTGAAGTAAGTCAGAAAGAGAAAGACAAATACCATGAGATCACTTATATGTGGAATCTAAAATATGACACAAATTAACTTATTTACAAAACAGAAACAGACTCACAGACATAGAAAACAAACTTACGGTTACTAAAGGGGAAAGGTGTGTGGGGGGGTACATTAGGAGTTTGGGATTAACAGACACACACTACTACATATAAAACAGATAATCAACAAGGACCTGCTGTATAGCACAGGGAACTCTACTCAACATTCTGTAATAACCTGCATGGGAAAAGAACCTGAAAAAAGATGGATATATGTATAACTGAATCACTTTGCTGTACACCAGAAACTAACACAACATTGTAAATCAACTATACCTCAAAAACAAATTTTCTTCTAAAAAAAGTCTTTTTCAGAGTTATATGGCATCCAACAACAACCATTTAAAAACTAGAACTCCACAACTTCTCTTTCTTCAGTAGTTCCTGAGAAGCTACACATATGAGTGGAGGAAGAGTGAAAGAGGGAATTGGGGCAAAAACAAGGTGTTTACACTTAGAATCTCTCCATTCAAATGTCTGACTTGAGGTAAAGCAGAACATTTTAGAGTTAGAACATCGGAGTTCTCATTCAGAGAGAAAAGTCTTTTGGTTCAAAAGAAGAATCAGATAGCTGCCATGGCTCCAGAATAAATGTCTCAAAAATCAAGCTACTTTAGGAGGAGACACCTGAGGATCTGAGAGACAACCCTGCTCCTTAAGCATCAAAAATAATAAATAAGTAAATAAGGCAGGGAAGGGGTCCAAGAACAGCTAGTTTTGCAATTGCTAAATGTTAGATGACATAATTTATCATCCAAACCAGGACAATTCAGGGAATAAAGGGTGACACAATGAATAATTATGTGAGGACAACAGGCATAAACCTGGACTTTTCCTGGCAAGCCAAGACATTTGGTTACCCCTACTAAACTATGGCCATCTTGCCTCCCCTATGACCAGCCAACTTTTCTATTTCATTTACTCTGATTTAGCAAAGGCAAAGCACCCTCCACCTACAGCAAGGCCTAGCAGGGTCACCTGCATATAAATACTTGTCAGTGATGATGAAAATAAGTCTTTCTTAGCAATATCTGGTATTTCAAATCAGCAAACATCTACAATTCACCAGGAAGAATATGCCCATGTCATGGAATAACTTAACTCTTGAATCTCCCACCAACTACTCTGCTCCAGGCCAGGTAGTCAACAATTTGCCAGTTCCCCTATGTCTTAAATATTATCCTGACTCATCCTATCCTGCTCTCATTGTTGAAGGGATCAGAACAAGCTGATCCAATTGATCTAATTTGCCCCAAAGGTTAATTGTACTCTGTATTTACAACATTTACATAGCATTTACATTGTATTAGGTATTATAAGTAATCTAGAGATGATTTAAAATATACTGGCGGATGTACAAAGGTTATAGACAAATACTATGCCATTTTATACATAAGGGCATATTCTGGTATCCATGGGGGTCCTTGGAACCAACTCCGCTCAACCCCCGCCTGTGGATACAGAGGGCCAGGCTGTACATAAAATTGCCTTATCTCACGTCTCAACCCACCCCTAGTAGCATAAGCATTATCAGTTTTTAAAATCTCTATTTAATAGCCTCTGCCCCATTGTTTATTTGAATTTCTTTTATTTAGCCACTATCTGAATTGACTACTCATTTATCCAGTGCTTTTAGTCTTACAACCTGTTTGAAAAACAACATCTTTTAAGAGCTGAGAACATAAGATCTTATCACACCCAAGTTGGAATCCAAGACCCGCCATTTAGTACAAGTGTGCACAAAAGCTCTTGGGCAAAACATTTACTTTCTGAGTCTCGATTATTTACAAAATGATAGGATGACTATTAAATTTTTAACATGAATAAAATGCCCAGGGTAGTACTGAAAACACGGGGAGAGCTTACTAATAAATGGCAGTTATCAGTCTGTATGAGCTTTTACTATTACTGAAGTAAATATTAACCTTTTGTCTATCATTATGCAAAGTTTTTTCGCATATTTACCTTAGTGTCTTTTCCCTTTCAATCACTTGACAGCAATGGAAATAAGCCTGCTTCTCATCCAAAGGTCTGATAAATATTCAGATAAATGTTCTAATTTATGTTTTTATTTGTTTTCTCATTCTCCCATCAGATTTATTTTCATAAAGGGGTAGCTTAATTATCAAACTCGATTTTCCCAAAGAACAAATAACCAATTATCTAAAAATCTTTTGCTAAACACTCCTTCCTCCTTCCCCACTGATGTATGATTTCACTTATGTATTAGGTGCATATATACCTCTCACTGAACTCCCTAAGTTGACTTTTTAAAAATCTGACTGTATTCTCTGGCCAAGAATACACTAATTTAACTTGGGAAATTTTCTTGCTTCATAACATTCAGTACTCACTTCAAAAACATGGTAACTCTCCATTCTTAAGTCTTTTTTTCACTCAGTTAAGTTTATACTAGTTTTCTTCAGAGATCCTAAACATTTCATATCAATCCCCCCAACTTAGGAATTTTATTTTTTGTTGCTATGATGAGATTTTTCTCCCAGTATTTTTATAACTGGGTATTGCTAACAAGAAAAATGCTACCAACATTTAAATATCTTTATGTGGTATACACCTATCTTATTAAACTCTCACTTTTAGTTTTTCAGTTGATTCTGTTGGTTTTCCTAGGTTTAAGATTGCAACATCTGCAAATATTGCTATTTTCCACCATTTTTTTCAAGCAGTTATACCTTTTATTTGATGCATTCTTGCATTGGCCAGGATAATATCAAACATCAAAGGTGTATGGCACGCTTGTTTCATTTTCTGATTTCAAGGGGAATTCCACCAATGTTTTCCCATTTAGTAGGTTGTTTGCTGTTGGTTTAAAACAGATATTCTTTTAAAGAGTTCATAATCAGGAAGAACTGTTGAATTAGCATTGTTATCTTGGCACATACTGGTATGATACCGCATGTTCAATGTATGCTGATACCAGACCTCAAGGGTTCAAAAACTAGGCTCTGTGACTTACTGGCAATTTATCCTTGGACATATAATTTAACTTCTTGGCCTAAATTTCTTCACGCATAAAATGAGGGTAATAATAACAACCTCTTTCTTAGGGCTGTTTTGAGGACTGTTAACTGAGATAATATATTAGAGCAATGCCTGGCACACAGTAAATACCAAGCGTTATTTGTCTTCTTTAATTAAGAGAATTTCCTATTTAATTAAATTTGCTGGTGTTTTACTGAGAAATTTCATGGCTATTTCCACAAGTGAAATCGAACATAGTTTTCTTCTTTTGTAATGTCTCAGCAGGTTGTCTCTCTTATATTTTATTGTGTTTTTAAGAGTTCATGCTGGTTTTTTTTTTTTTTTTCATGCTGGTTTTTAAACATGAATTTTATACCTCCTGGTATTTTTGTAGAATCTAGAATAAATGAGATCATTTATTGATAAGTTTTTCAAGATTTTTAAAAGAACTTATCCTGTCTATATTATAGAGGTCTGAAGATTCCCTCCTTTTTTTGGTTGGGAGGCCACGGCCTTTAATATACATGTAATATATTCCATGATTAACAATCTATTGAAGTGCAGCAGCTCTTAAGACAATTCCTAAAAGCAACCAGTTCCACCTTTATCGTTAGCTCTTTCAAAGTTGCACATGACATACAAATTTAGAGCCACTGTCTTTCTCTCTGGTCACTTCCTTCCGGATGCACTGCTATGCCTTGTTCCTCTTCCCTATTCCTTCCTCTTCTTAACAACAACAAAAGCATCTGCAAAAGATAGCTGTGCCCTTTCCAAACACCTATGATAGCCTAGGCTAAGGGCACTCATCCCTCACTACATTTAATTTTAAAAGTGGGGGAGCTTTCATAAGATAAAAGAGAAAAAAGCTAACCCCCCCCCATAAGGTTTTAGCTTTTGTGAGGATGGAGTGCACTCCCCTACTGTCCAGTCCTCTTCCATCAACTTACTTCCAGTCACTCACTAGGTAGTCTTCAGGAACAAGAGCAAGACTAGCTCTTGGGTAAACAAATGGGTTATGACCAATCTTAAAGAACAGGGGTGAATGATTCTAACAATATAAAACTAGGAAGTATTTACTTTGCTGTGTGCACATACAGGAAGATGGTACCAGTTCTAGTTCCTCCTTGCCTACTTGAGAAGGCAAGGCACAGGGATGCGGGCCACTGTATCTGCAACTGATTTGCCAGATGCAGCCTAGGAAAAGTGTATTATTATAAAGCTATATTCTAATACAATAAACATAAGTAAAGTGATCTTGTAAAGACATCAAAATGACTTCTAAGTCCTAAAAAATATTCCAACTTAAATTATACGATTTAACATTTTTCAGACAATCTCAAATATGAATGAAACTATGAATCCTTACAGATCCATATCTTGGCTACATCCTAATCCAACACACTTAATAGAATCCTATTAGGAAAAGAAATAGTTAATAAATGGACAGTAGCTTCTAGAAGTTAACACTCTGCTAAGGACTCACCCCTTTCTGGAATCTGTCCAGCAATCATCAAGTTCACTGTCTATGATTTGTGGATTCCACCTTTTCCTCTTTTGGAAGAACAGTACATTAGCTTCTCTCCTCTTCCTGCACAGCTCTCTGTCTTCAAGCTCCTCAAAGACCCCTGACAGCTACTCAGTAATGTGCAAGTTGTCTCAGTGTCCTAGGATATCACACATCCTGACCAAAAAAACTTGATCTCATCTGTTTCTGTAACAGAAATTTCCTATGTTCCAGGATGATTCTACATTTCAATACCTTGTGGTGAAGGCAACAGAGTATGGTGGGATACAAGTGCACCCTCCGGGACCAGGGTTTCAAATTTAGGGCCCCTTTCTAGGTGTATGATTTCAGACCAATTACTTAGTTTCTTTTTCTCTGTTTACTCAACTGAAAATATGGTAATGAAAATAGGATTATTAAAGGAGTAAATGAGGTAAATATATATAGCGGTCTTAAACTTTATACCAGCAGGTAACATATATGTGCCATGTTAGTAATTATTTATTCTTTTTACCTCATTCCTCTTACTTACACAAGTACAGAATCTTTATGCTTCTTTAATACTGACTTGGTCTGCCTCAGTGATGCTGATTAGAACCTCTCATTTCAGAAACTTCAGGTCATACTGAGGACAAATGGGCAATAAAAGAAACAACAGGAGAAAATTTAATTAGGGATGGACAATGTAAATGCCTCAACAGGTGACAAAAATGACTGAAGCAGCCAGCTAAGTTCAGGACAATGGAGAACAGTCTACAAACTGGATTTGGCCCCCACCATTGTTAATACGCTCTAAATGTTCCTTTTCTTAGGTCAGGACACAAAAATTAAACCCTCAATAGCATTATAAAATACTGAGGATGGGGGAATTTAAAAAATGCAGAAATGGAGATAAAACAGGAAAGAACAACTTTTACCTTGTTCTTCTTTTAGTGAACTACAACTATAAGAATACTAAATTAACCACTGATATGGGTATGTACTTATTTGTATTTAATTACATGCTATAAAGAAAGATTATTCTAAACTTAAGATACTGTTAAAAAATAGTTTAAAAAATACAATAATATGGCATGAAGCAATTATGAGTCCATTTACAATTAGGAGGCAAATCAACTTTAAGTGGGTCCTTACGGCTATTTTAAAGCTTACTATTCCAAAGGGCTGATATCAGAGCAAATGATATATCCAGCTACAGATCAAAAAGAGTTCAGGTTCACCTGAAGGCCACTTTAACACTTTCAAAGTCCTAAAATATTTTTGAAAGTGTGTACAGTGCAGAAGGAGTTTTATAACTTCAGTTATCATAAAAGCTAAAAGGTATTGGGCACTTAAAGCATATCAGACACATTATGCAAAGCACTTCTTACTGAATCCTCCAATCCTCAAGACTACTTCATCCGTAGGTTCCACTCTTGCTATTTTACAGATGAGAAAGCTGAAGCAGAATGGACACAGAACACCCTGCCCAAGAAAACACAACCAGAATCTAAATCCAGGAATTCTAAAGCGAGAGCCCTTCCTCTTCTAGGCTGAGCTTTAGTTTTCTCACTCACAAAACAGTCTTGACAGTATCTTCTCACTCTAAATCTTAAGAGTTTATAAATTCATGTAACCTCACAGTGTTTCTCGAATTGAATGATGAATTATTTCAGTAACTAATAACATACATTTAAAAATAGAACAAAATAAGAAGTATCAGAACACATGCACTGTACATAGGCAGGCCTAAGTATTGTTTCATGAAACTTCTTTTTCAGTTTTGACAGTGTGTTTATATATGTGCTGGGTCACTGATTAAAAATGGAATTTCTCACTGTGGGCTGAAGTTCAAAAAAAGGGGGGGCGGAGCTTGAAAAGCCACTCACCTAAAGCGTTCATTCTTTTACTTAACAAAACTGAAAATAAATTATTCCAACCTTAATTGAATTCCAACTTGCTGTAAGTAATCATTCCAATTAAAAAGTAAATGCTTTGAATTCCATACTAATAAGTATGGAAATAAGAGGTTCTCCCAAATTATGTTCCAACAGAACCCTCCTTCAAGGTGTTTGTGGGTACTTCCTGGGGAAAGGAGGTGTTCTTGTTACCAAAGAAACTCGAAAATTGGGAAATACTGTACATTACATTTCCCTCCTGGACAGTCAAAATGCACATCATTAAAAACTCTGAAAAGCTCTGCAGAAAAACAATAACACGACCATCATCAAAAAATAAAAACTGATTAACTGTTTTTAATCCAATGCTTTCTAAACTTAAAATTTCTCTGGAACCTCTCCTACCAACTACTAATCTCTCATAAAACCATATTGTAAACAGAAAACCGAAAGATCTGCAAGGATCATTTTAATGACCTGAGTTTCTGTCTCCCTGCTGGAGAATCCAGAAAAAGTAAACTGGCTGATAACATGCCATCAAAGAGGGGAAGAGTTGTTTACCTGGACTAGGAAACCTCTGAGACTGACATATAGAACAGGACCCATTATAATGGGCAGTAAAGACTGCCTGTGGAACAAATTAATTCAGAATAGATGTCTGAGGAGTCATAAATGCTCAGGGGTGGTGAATATCACTCTCATCTCTTATCAGTTACAGAACCCTGGGCTAGAAACCATCCTATGATCTAAGCCAGCCTACCACCCTTTCACAGGTAGAGGATTAGTACCAATTATAACCAAAGAATACTATCTTGAGCATGTTCTTCACATCTTCAAATCTGTTTCTACATTTTTGGTCTTTTCTTTTCCATTCACATTGCCTTTAGTTAATATTTTTCCTTTCTGCAAAACAAACAGCTCATAACACTTCACAACATATAGTATTGATACTTAAAAGTTGACAGTGAAACTAGATGTGAGGCTTGAGGATTTGTTAATCATTAACTTACTAAGCTTGTACTTCACAACCACATAACACTAGATCGTAACCATTTATTCATAAGTACAAAAGAAGAAAATTTGAAAAATAAATACATTTTGATGTAACATTACCTGAAGCAGAAAACTACTGCATTGTGAAATAACACGAGGCACCTGACCAACCAGAAGATAAAATGTAAAAGCATGGTTACGTGCCACAGAGCTCACATAAAGAAACTGACTTCAAGACCACAGGCAAAAGGAGAGGTGTCCAGTAGAGGGGGGAAAAGCCTACAGAAAGCTTACACATAGGATCACTGAAAATAAGAGCAAAAGAGACTGAAAGGGCTTTTCGGTCTGGTCCCCTTAGTATAATAATGGGACGACTGAAGCCTAGAGAGGTGGAAAGACTTGCCCAGAGTGACGTGATTAGTGAACGAGTCAGGATCCAGCCCAGATCTTCCAATTCCCAGGCTTCTGCATTGCCCACTATAACACAAAGCCTCCCATCTTCTCTACAAGACCAACATGAAAAATAAACACTACTTACTGGCCTAATAATCACTAATCAAATTATGACTCTATACAACTAGAGCATTTAGAAGAAAACATCTCATTTTGTGTTACAACATGTGGTTGCTGTTAGAAACCTATTAATACCCTCTTAGGTATACTTACAAACCTTCATTCTAAAGTACTAAATCAAAAGAAGTCAGCAAGAAACCAAAACCCTATGGACTGAGATAAAACTATGTCATATGAGAGAGTCATACTGTTTCCGGGAGCACACATTTTGAAGTGAGGCAAATCTGGGTTCAAATCCTAGCTCAACTGTTCAATGTCTGTGTGACCTTGGACATGCCCTCACCTTGGCTTCCATCTGTAATGATGCTGGGGGATAATACCACTTGATTCTTCACCTATTTCAACTTTATATTCATACAACTACCCCCCTTCCAAAAAAAACTTGTCATCTACATCATGATTATAAACATTAGTATATTAAACACCTTTAAAAAAAGGATTAAGTGCCATAAAACATTTAACATATGAATACAATCTTTGTAAATTTTTTGTGAAAAAGTTCAAAGAAGACATTACTGCATAAAGTATAAAATTAACTTTCTTTCAAGCAAACTGGATAAAGAACAAAGAACCAGACTCTACATCAGTCCTACAACTAATAAGCAGCACAACCCTATGCAAGTGACTCCACCTCGCAGAAAACTCCACCAGTTACAGCTCAAAGTCAGCCACACCCCATTCCAGTTATGGTGCAGGAAGAACCATTCGGACTACAGGGTTCCTAAAGCTCTCTTCTACTTGAAACAGTGTAGCATCAGCACCATCACAAAACTCAGTATGAATCGGCCCTGTTCTAAGCACTCTAGACATAGTAACTCGTTTAATCCCCCTACAATCTTCTCAGATGGTCTGTATCATTCCTATCCAAGGAATCTAAGCTAGAGAGAAGTGAAGGAATTTGCCTGAAGTTACAGAGCCCATAAGAGGGCTGAGGGGTTCAACAATCCAGGAGTCTGGTTGCATCTGTGCTTTTAACCACAGGTAATACTGGCTCTCAGAATCCTATAAATCCCAGAGCGGGCCTTAAACTATAGACATGTAAACAGAAAACTGTTAATGCTATTTCTTCCTTGTGTCCAAATACAGCTGATACATAATCTACTGTGGAGGGAGAGAACAGTGACTAACATGTTAAGGGTACCCTGTAAAAGAAAAAACTACAGTTCATTTGACAAAGTTATAAAGTAGCAACTTAAGATCAAGCTACAAAATGTGTATTTTGTTTCTCAAACATGTTATTAAAATAATCAGTGTTGCGATATTTTAACATTATCATACTTCCTTGGTTATAAAAATTTATCTGCTGGATAATGCTCCTAAGGAATAATTATCATATAAAACCAGAATGCCACTAAATATTGGTTAACTACATTTTCTGCCTCTGTAACCATGCACAGGAAAATATATATATATATACATATCAAGAAGCACACACAAACCTACAACTTAAACACTGTATTCTGAGTATGGAAATCTCAAATTAGACACAATGTACTAAGGGTTATGCAAATAGGTATGTGCCAGACACTGCCAACATAAACGGCCAGGGCAGGCTTGACCTCCCTCCTTTGGAGCTACTTCACACCTGACTGACTTCTTGCAATTCTCTGCATGCCACTCTTCCTTCCTCTGCCAACTTAACATCACAGTTGCTAAAAACCCACAATTCTGCCATCCCCTCACCCCTTCTATCTCAAGAGAAAAGTTAAAAGCACAGTGGCGCCAGGGAAGCTCAGTGGGGTAGAAAACAAATCACATTGGAGGACAACATACACATGCACACACATGCATGTGCACACACCCCCGCAAAATGCTGACTGCAATAAGCTGTTAACCTTAATTTCATCACCACAGTCTATCATCTGCCACCTAGTCTTGCAATAACTCTTTTCAGAATCCGTGGAAGGCCTAAGAAACAGAAGCAGAACAAACATTTAGCGTTTACTCCCAGACAAGTCTACTCTATAAATGGTGGTGGTACAAATATTTGCCTCACTGTGCTCTGCCCTCATACTCTGGACTGACAGGGTAGTGATTAGGGTCCAGTTGGATAGTCATTTGAGTGGTGAGACACATAAGTAAGAAGTCCCATAGATCAATTCCTTCTTTAATTAAGGATGGCTCCAAACTAGCCTTCTCTCCAATAGAAAACAGATTACAGACTGATGACCAAACTGTTACGCAATGTTTAGGCTACTTGGCTTGATCTGCATTCACACAAACACAAGATCTTTATATCTCAATAATTAAATAACAAAACAAGTCATAAGCAACCTAACACAGAGTTTCTAAGATTTGATCTTCTTTTCCACAATTTCATCACACAACAAAGTTTTACCAACATTTTGCCATTACATACACTAATCCACCTATCAGACTCCTGCTTCTATTAACACCAGAAAACACCCGTAAAATCAAATTTCTAAATAAAAGAAGCCATGGAAGACGGAAATTGATGTTTAAAATAGAGACACCACCAGAAAGGTAACCAGAAGACACTACCTGAAATGATGAAATCCTGCTGTATATATTGGATTTTGTATTTGCCTGCTAAGGTGAGGTGGGTGGAGGTAGGGGGGTGGGATTTGGGTTTGTGTCTGTATTTTATGACAGGTGGCACAACTGTGAATGATCAATGAACAACTCCTCTTGGAAAAAAGACGCTTGGTAAAATATGGCAGTAATTACAGAAATTTATAACCTACAAAAGTTGATCAAAAGAAAAATACATCAGTAAATATTCAAAAGTAATAAAGGATGCCTTGTGGTATACACATTTGCAAAATACAAATAAAGATTCAAATTAAACCATATTAGGACTTCCCTGGCGGTCCAGTGGTTAAGACTCTGTGCTTCCACTGTAGGGGGCATGGGTTCATTCGATCCCTGGTCGGGGAACTGAGATCCTGCATTCTCGGGGCGCAGCCAAAAAGATTAAAATAAATAAATAAAAATAAGACCAGATTATAAAACCAAGCCCCATACTTAAACTGAGCTTTCTCAGCTCTTCCTTTACAGTAACTTTATGAAAATTTATAGTCTAACTCAGCATCACACTTTAACTGCCATTAGAAAGAGAAACAGAGACCTCATTAATGCAGTTTAGACTGTAAAGCACAAGGGAAAAAACTGGTTTAAACAAGAACCTGCTAATGAACTAAAGTGATCTGCCTTGAAAAAAAAAAAGTCCCTTTTGTTACAGCAGCAAATTATTTCACAACAAATTCTATATTTTACTAAAGAAATACCGACAGAAAAATGAAATACACCTAGCCTGAATCTTTGTGATGTTATGATCAAAAAGTAGTTAACCTATATGGATGGCCTTAGTATAAAGACTATTTTTTAGGGGCGGGGGGAGATGGGGTGGAGTGGGAAGGGGAGGTGCATCACAGTGTATGGGAGATATTATACCAGCTATGAAAGTAACCTTTTTATAGTGCCTTTTAAAAAAAAGTACATCCACTCATATAGCAGAAATGTGTGATCTCTTCCATACCTGATGACAACACACATCCCAAGTAATAAAACCTTTCTTCATTCAACAAGCAATAGGATCCAAATCTTACAGAGAAGTTAAAAAATAGTCTTCAAACAAGAAGGCTTTAGAAAAATTTCTGTCCACAGCAACAGTTATTAAGCATGACTACTGCATTTTATCTGAGGTAAATAAGGCTATCTTGTCAGAAAAAATAATACACTTAAGAAGAAAGACTTCCCTTACACTTCAGTAAAACTATTTTTATATGAAGATATTCAATGACAAAAATGAAAAGCCTAAGAAAAGCTATATATGCATAGCTTATTTCATTATGTAAAAAAAAAAAACATAAAAAGACTGAAAAGGAAATATGCAAAAATGTTAATAGTAACATAAGTGGTGAGATTACATAAGATAATTTTTAAAAATTCTACCATACTTCCTGCAAAAGTCTTTTTTTTTAACTGAAAAAAAGTTGGCATTCACTTGTCATATAAACAAACAACAAATAAGTCCTTACAAAACCAACACAGGTTCTAAGCTGCTTCCATAGACCATACTTCTAGACTTCGAATAAAGGTGCTAATTATTTGCTAGTAATCTGAAAAAAAGGAACAAAATAAAGCCAAAGACTTTCATTTCTGGCTCTCCTATAAATATTTTCATAACTAAAAACTAATAAAGAAATTTTTACCTTTCTAAGAAAAGGTTCTATGTCCAACTTTCTATTAGTGACAATCTGATTTTTTAAAGCATCAGTTTAGACTGCTTTACACAAAAACCATCTCAAAGAACTAAGTTATGTTCAGTTCAGTAGTTCCAAAATGTAGACACCTAATACACAGTGCGAGAAGTTTTGATGCATTTTAGTGAACTGCACCAACAGAAACACCTCATTTTACACACACCTTTCCATTACTTCTTAAGAGCCTTATATCTAAAGAAGGTTTTTGCAAAAGGTCCTTTGCTTAGCCTGGACGTGGATTTATTTGAATATCCGGGAAGCTGTCAAAATCGATCTCAAACTGCATTATATTCAAGGCACAGAATGTCACCTCTTTACTGGGCCTCCTTCTCTCCTTTCTTTCACAAGAGCGCCCTTAATATCCCCTAGCTTACATTTCCGGGCCCATGAGTCACTGAGAAATCAGCTCTAAGTTTCCTTAAAATGCCACTCAAACGGCTCCTCTACAGCATTCAACGATCTGCCCCCCCAGCAACTCTTTGGCCTACCCCCAGTCCCCACTGTGGCCCTACGCAATAAACTGCACTATCTACTATTTCTAGACTATACCTTTTTACCTTTGTCCTCTAGCTTTGCGGCTCCTCCACATACCGTTCTCTTCTGCAACCCTCCCCTCTCCCAAATGCCGTCGGGCCTTCAAGACCCGCTTTGTACCGCCTCGCCCAAGAAGCCTTCCAGATTTCTGCTAGGCGGAAGTGATCGATCAGTCCGGTCTTCCCTGGGTAGCTTTCTAGCATTCTGTAGTTCTTTCACAAGACTTATCATCTCCTTCCCGGTATCGTGGTTATTTGTGTACTAGCCTTATCTCCTGCACCACAGGAGTAAGCTCCTCGGGGGAGGGGACCGCGGGCCCGGGTTCCCCTTTGAATCCCTCTGGCGCGGACCGACCAGGGCGCCTGCACGCACTCAGCGCGCAGGCTGGTTCAACCGAACTCAGGAACGCTCCGACCGCACAATTCCTAACCAGAAATCGGTTAGGCATTTTCCCGAACTGAAGAACGCAGAGATGCTATCCGCCTCCTGATAACAGGAAGTTTACCAGGGACCAGAAGCGAGGTGGCCGGAGCCCTTGTGCAGTGGGAGTGACAGTTACCCGGGCCCGCACTCCCCTGTCCTCCCGGCTCCGGCCGCAGACGCCCCCACGCCGCCAGCCCCGCCACAGAACCGCGGAAAGCTGGCAGGAGAGCACGGGGCCTCCGGAGACCCGGCCGCAGGCCCGTGGGCGCCGCGCCGGCGAGGACGAGAGGGTAAGGCTCCGTGAGGAGCCCGGGCCGGGCGGAGAGGGCAGGCCGGGCCGCTCCCGCCGACTCCCGGGCTGGGGCCGCCGCCGCCACCCGAGAAAATGGAGGCAGCCCCGGAGCCGGTGACGGGCCGGGGCAGGGAGGCGGAAGCCGGGCTGGCGTCCGCGCCTCGAAAAGGGTCGGGCTGGGGGTCACTCACGGGGCTGGGCCGGGCGGCTCCCTCTCCGCCTCCGCGTCGTCGCCGTCTCCGTCCTCGGCCGCCGCCGCCTCGGGCTGCTCGCTCGGTCCCCGCGGCGCGGCTTGGGCGCTCGGCCCCTCCGTTGTCTTCCGCCCGCTCCTGCTCCCGGTGACAGGATCCCGCGGCAGCAGCGGCGGCTGCGCGAGCGGACGGCGGCCCAGGGACTCCCGCGGCGGCCGCCGCACTGCTGCTCTCGCTCGCTTGCTCCGGCTGCGGCTCTGCTGCGGGGCCCCGCGCAGCCTTCGCCCGGCTCCCGGAGTCTCAGTCTCTCCCAGGCCGCGCCGCTCCCCGCTCCCGGCCCGAGCCCGGCTTTGACGTGCGTCTGCGCAGCCGCCGAGGGCGCGACGTCGGGCGGTGCCGCAACGTCCCCTTCGGCCTCGGGCGCCCTCGGGCGGCCGGGCGGACTCGGGGCGTAGGAGTCCGCGCCGAGCCGCAGCGGGAGGGGGAGCAGAGAAAAGCGGAAGCAGAGAACGGGAGTTCCTCTCCTTTCACCTGCAGCTTAGATGTTGGTGCTCAGCCCGGTCTCGTCATTCTAAGAACTCTAACCGAAGGAATCCTACGTCCACTGTCTGCGACCACTTCCTGAACTCTTAACAAAGCTCTATTTCTGCTAAAGGCCGGGGGCTGACTTGTGCAGACTCATTCCTTCCTACTTTCGAGGGACAGGTAACTCTCATTTTAGCATCCTCTGAGAGAGAGTGTAGAAAGTGATCGAATGACCCATATTAGTAGGATTCAAAAGCCTGGATTTAAATCTCAACTCCACCATTTAGTCGCTATGGGCTATTTCCTGTCCCTGTTCCTACGTTCCTTCACATACACTCACACAGAAGTATAATAGCATAGTACCATAGGCTTATGAGGTTGAACGAGATAATGCATCGCAAAGCTCTGACAACAGACTCTGGTACATAAAAATGCCATACATGTATATTTTCATTTCTTTCTGTTGCTTTGCTTTTAATTTGTAACTGAACAGCTATTTTTGAGTATCTGTTGTGTGCCAAGCACTGTTCTAGGTGGTGGGGCACTGAACGAAACATTACCTGCTCCTGAGACAACAAATAAACCAACATATATATGATATCAGATGGTTTTTAGTACTATGGAGAAAAAGCACACAGGCTAAAGAGGCGAGGGAGTGCAGGGTATTGTTATTTCTAGCGCTCCCGCAGGGGGCAAGCTACTTGAAGAAAGAGCCTGCTGTGAGCTATGAGTATGGAAAAGCAGAAGGAACAGCAAGGACCAAGGCCCTGAGGTGGGGATGCCTTGGAGCCCAGCAAGGCAAGAGCCCTGAGGTGAGAGAGGAGAGATAAGAAGAGAGGGAGGCCATATAGACCAAAGTGAGGACTTTGGTTTTTACTCTGAATGAGAGTGGGAGATATTTGGAGGGTTTTGAGCAGAGAAAGGATGTGGTCTGACATTTCAAAAGAATTACTCTGGTTGTGGTGTGAAGCCCAGCCTGAAGGGCCTGAGAGTTTCATCCAGACCAGTTGGAAGGCTTTGGAAATAGTCCAGTGACAAGAAGACAGACTCAGCCCAGTGGAAGACTAAAGAAGTAGTCGTGTTCTAGACACATTTAAAAGGGGGAGCTGACATGACTTTGCTGAATTCTTTTTTTTTTTTAAGATAGATTTTATTCGTTTAAAAATTTTTTTTGTTTATTTATTTTTGGCTGCACTGGATCTTCATTGCTGCGCACAGGCTTTCTCTAGTTGCGGCGAGCAGGGGCTACTCTTTGTTGTGGTGCATGGGCTTCTTATTGTGGTGGCTTTTGCTGCAGAGCACAGGCTCTAGGCACGTGGGCTTCAGTAGTTGTGGCACGTGGGCTCAGTAGTAGTGGCGCACGGGCTTAGTTGCTCCACAGCATGTGGAATCTTCCCAGACCAGGGTTTGAACCCGTGTCCCCTGCATTGGCAGGCAGATTCCTAACCACTGCGCCACCAGGGAAGCCTGATTTTACTGATTTCTAAGTTTTTGTGTGTGTGTTTCTTTGTCTTTTGTTTTCTCAAGCAACTGGAAGATACAATTTGGGGAAATGGGGAAGACTTAAACAGAAACAGATATGAAGGGAGGAACTTGGAAATACATTTGGGGGCATATTAAGTTGAGCTGCCTGTGAGACACCCAAGGAGGGAGCTTGATGTAGAAGTCTGGGGTTTGGGGAAGAGGTCTGCCTGGAGATAGAATTGGGGGAGTCCTCAGAGTAAGTAAAATCTCAATACAGTACTCAGGGAGATCCTTTAGGGAGAGAGGGTTAATAAAAGACAAGGCCAAGGGTGAGCCTGGGCCCCAACACTGAGAGGTCAGGGAGATGACAAGGAACCAGCAAAGGATGCTGAGAGGAGCCAGCGTGGCCGGAGGAGACCCAGGAGAGGTTCACATGCTGGAAGATCAGGGATGGAGGATGGATCCATGGCTCTGAATGTGGCTAATAGTTCAAGTAAGATTAGTAGTGGTGATTGGTCATTGGTGTCAGTGCCACAGAGGTAACTAGTGGCCTTGGGAAGAGCTGTTTCAGCAGAAGTGGGTGGGAAAGCCTGACAGGAGTGGTCTCTAGAAAGAATAGAAAGAATAAGACCTAGAATAAGACCTCTGTAGAGAGAATTGGGCTCTAGAATGAGAGACCATGGGTGCAGACAATTTTTTCATGAAGCTTTGTTCTAAAGGAGAGCAGAAAAATGGGGCAGCAGCCAGAAGGGAGAGTGAAGTCAAAACAGATTTTTTGTTTTATTTCATTTTGTTTTGTTTTGAGGATGGGAGCTGTTAGAGCCAGCTTCCGTGTTGACAGGAATGATTCAGTAGTGAGGGAAAATTTGATGATGACTGGGGTGGGGCAGCATTTTGTGGAGAGTTATCCTTGAGTGAGCAAGTAGAGAAGGTTGCAGCGCACAGTGGCGGGTCTGGCCTTGGAGACCAGCAAGGCAAGCGTCCCCTCACAGTAACGGAGGACAGGCAGCCCCGGGGATGAGGTGGCAGAACGTGTGGACATTTCCTTTGAGGGCTTCTCTTTTCTCAGGGAAATAGGAAGCAAGCAAGGTCATCAGCTTAGAGCGTGGACAAGGTGGAGGTGTTGGAAGCTGGAGGGGAGAGGGGAAGGTGTACAGACGGGCCAGTCAGCGGGATTAGTCTGTCTTTCAGAGGCCACAATTTGCTGGGATGGTGCCAGCGCAGGATGGTGGAGACTTGGATTCAGCCGGGGTTATTTTTGTTAGATAATTCCATGGAGAGAAAAAGGGGAAAGGAAGGCGAGAGTATATACAAGGAAGTAATAATAATAATTGCTGACTGTTGCCTCCGAGCTGGATAGGAAGGAATGAGGAAATGGGGGAGGAGGTGGGAGCCATGGGAGGGCAGAGACTCTGTGGAAGTGGCAGCAGGATCTAAGGAATGATGGGTGAAAGGATGGTGTAATCAGCACCGTAGGCCAAGTGAGCTGGAAAGGAGGAGGTGCTAGAAAGGAGGAGAGCCAGGTTGCTTACCATGAGACTATGGAAGAAGCAGTTTCCGGTAAATGTCAAGGCCTGGGACAGCTTCTCAAACTAATGTCCACGTGCATTACCAGGGGATCTTGATGAAATGCAGATATTGATTCCCTTGGTCGAGGATGGGGCCTGTGATTCGCCATTTCTAACAAGTTGGCGGTGGGATGGGGGAGGATTATTCTTATTCTGGTTATAGCCTTGATACCAAAACCTCAATAAATGCAACACACACACAAAGAAAACCAGTGACTCTTGCCAGTGAATATATATAATCTTGCCAGTGAATATATATATGAAAAACCTAAATAAAAAGTATGAAATATAAGTAAAATAATAACACATTACAAGTAAAGTTCATTCCAACCAAGGACAATTGATCTCAAACATATTAGAAGCTATTAGAAAAACTATAGCTGTCTAGGCTCAGAGAGAAATCAACTGATGACAAGCCCTGGGCAAGCTGGTTCCTGAGGCTGTCTCTGCTTCTCTCTAGTTACCAGGGAAGGGAGGCACCTCGCCCTCTTCAGTGAGCAGACTGCAAGTTTTATCTAATTTTGAAACTTTGTTCAATGAGGAGTTTACTCCCACTGCATTTTTTTTTTAAGAGTTTTCTTTTTAACGGCAGTCCCCCAAAAGGTGGGCTTTATTGTGCTGACATTCCACAAAAACAAGTAGGGACCCAATTTCCCACAGAATAAAAGAATGCACGGGGGTGGATAATCCCACATGCAAGGTTTGGATTCCTTTGATTTAAGGGTCAGAGCAGGATTCCAGATTAATCTTTTAACTGGGATAAGTCCACTGCAGCTGAGAATTATAGCAGCAAGATGGCAGAAGTTTCTGGAAAAAGGAGTTTGTAACAAATTCTGAAGCCAAAGTGAAAGAAGCAGTGTCATCTGAGCACTTGACCATCTGAGCACTTGAATTTGCCCTTGGGGAGATACCTTTTCAATCCTTCTACTGGACTCCAAGCCCTTTCTATTAATATAATATATATGTATTATATAATATACTCTATAATTTATAGTCTATGAGGCATGACCTGTTTCTTGGAAATTCCTTGACCTCTTCACCTTGAAGCCCTCTCTACAGGGGCCGCTCAGTCTCCCATGCTATGTCCACAGACCTCAGAGTCACACAGGAGGGTCATCATTCTCCTGGAGTCCGTATTGGTCCTGTGTTAATGCTTCCATCACGTTCATTTCCCTTCCTGTCTTCTGCTGAAGCTGGGCCATCGAAAAAGGCACCTCCCTGCCTTAATCACACCACTCGCGAAAGGACTTTGAAGCCTGACTCACAGCTTCCCTCCCCACCCCACCCTGTGCCTGACTTCTCCAGGGCAACATAAGTGCCACTCATCTGATATGTTAGGTCATGGTTCCCTCATACTCTCTGCCCCAGTGACCTTCACTTCCACTCTACTCACCAACCACCTGGTTAGCGCCATCCTGGTCTCTGCAGTCACCAAGATTCTACCTTTGAAGCCTGAACTCTGTAACTCTCCTGTTTAACTGCTCTTTCCACCCATTCACCCTTCCCACACCCTCATACCCACAAAACCTGCTCTGAATCTCATTAAAACTTTGTTTATTCAACAAATACATATTGAGAGCACATAATTACTGGGCACAAGCCGTGGGAATGAGACATTGGGCCAATACATGGCCCCTGCATTCAGTGAGCCTGTGGTCCAGGAAAGGCACACAAAAAAACAGCAATTACAGAAGAGTGAGACTTGAAGTATAAATAAGATTTAGCCAGTTGAAAATGGGGGTAAATGCTCAAAGAAAATCATGTGAACAGCACCCAACGCAGGAAAGCACAGTGAACATACAGTATATACAGCTTAGAGCTTGTGGAGGCGAATTTTATTTTTTTAATTTGTTATTTCTTTTTTTTCCCCGACTTCTGAAGTATTATTGACATACAACATATGTAAGTTTAAGGTGTACACTATGGTGATTAGATACATGTATGTATTGCAAAAGGACTACCATAATAAGGTTAGTTCAAATCTTCACCCCCTCACATAATTATGATTTTGTGTGTATGTGTGTGGTGATAACATTTAAGATCTACTCTCTGCTAATTATAGTCACCACGCTGTACATTAGATATGTACATCTCTATGAGCATTACATATGTGATATATGTACATTATATATATTATATTTACATTAGATATAGTATGAACATCTCTCCATTTCCCCCACCTGCAGCCCCTGGCAGCCATCATTCTACTCTCTATTTCTGTGAGTTCATCTTTTTTAGATTCTGCATATATAAATGAGAACATGCAGTATTTGTCTTTCTCCGCCTGACTTATTTCACTTAGGAGAATACCTGAATACCCTCCAGGTCCATCCATGTTGTCGCAACTGGCAGGAACGCGGAGGGAAATTGGCACTAGATAAGGTTGAAGGATAAACAAAGTTCTAATATTTGAAGATCCACATCACCCGTGTTAAGGAGACTGGATTTCAACATGAAGGCGATGGGGGTAGGTTGGGAGGAATGAACACTGAAACTTTAAGCCACGGAGTGACAAGCTCAGATCCGTGCTTTAGACTTATAAACGTCACTCTGATCCTGCACGCACTGTGGGTGGAAGAAGGCCAGAGTAGAGGTAGTGAGGCCAGTGGGAGGCTAGTTTCATTCTGGCAAGAGAAATGGGGCCTGAACTAGGGGGCATGGAAAAAAAAAATCTAGAAGGCAGTAATTGGTGATTTGAAGGCTATAGGTGGCAGGGGAGAATATAGAATATAGGATGAAAACCTGGCTTTTGACATAGGCAACTGGTTGGATAATAGGGCTAATTCATTAGATGGATGCCATCTAGGAGAAGTCAAAAGATAGGAGGAAAACCAGGAGAGCATAATGTCCCACAGACACATTTCCAGAGAAAGAATAGTCAGCAGGCTAGTGCTACAGTAGGATCAAGTGATACAAAGTTGGAAGTTATCGGTTGGATGTGGCAACAGGAGGATTTTGGTGACCTTGGAGAGAGCCGTACCAGTGGAGTGATGGGTGAAGAGGCACTCGTATGGCAGTGGGTTTAAGGTGTGAACAGGAGCTATGGAGAGGGAAAATATGAGTAGAGGTTGCACTTTCAAGACAGAGAAGTGGAGAGGAAGGCCTGGTCAAGAGAGGGTCTGGGAGACAGCGGAGACTTGAGTACGTTTAAGTGCTTGTGGGAAGGAACAGTTAAAGAAGTTGAAGATACAAGAAAGAGAAGGGAATCACAGATGCCTGGAGGTCCCTAAGGAGGGAGGAGATTTCATGGGAGCATAGGAGAAGGACGAGGGCTCCCACTGTGTAATAGCAAAGACAGAAGAGGGTGGAGGTCCGGGAAGATGGTGGCTCAGTAAAATCAGGGGAATGTTTCCGGGAGTTGAGGTATGCAGGATGTGTTTTGTTAAGAAAAAAAAAAAGAGTAATTTTGTCCTAAAGTAAACGGACTGGTTGTTCCATAATGAGAAAGAGGAACGTGTAGGTTACAACCTGAATGGATATAGAAAGGTACAGAAGGTCTAGAAAAGGGGATTTTATTTGTGAAAGCTGGCTAAGTTTTGGTGGATTTTTTTTATGGATTTATTTATAAGATTTTTTTAAAAAGAGTTTTAGTATCAAATATATGGACACAAAACTAGAATTTGTTTTTCTGTCCGTTAAAATGAGAAAATTATTGGTCTGCCCTTCGTGAGAGGTTTGGTAGACTGACCAATGGCCCCCTAAAGGTGGCTATGGCCCAATCTCTGGAACCTGTGAATATGTCACCTTACATGGTGAAAGGAACTTTGCAAAGGTGATTAAGTTAAGGACCTTGAGATGGGGAGATTATTCTGGACATCTGGGGGGTCCAGTGTAATCACAAGGGTCCTTATAGGAGGGAGGCAGGAGGGTCAGAATAAGAAAAAGGTGATATGACAACAGACACTGAAAGAGATTGAAAGCTAGTTCACTGCTGGCTTTGAAGATTGGGGAAGGGGCCGTGAGCCAGGAATGAAAAGGGCCTGTAGATGCTGGACAAAGCAGGGAAATGGATGCTCTCCTGAAGCTTCCAGAAGGAACCAGCTTTGCTGACATCTTAACTTTAACCCAGTGAGACTGATTTTGGACTTCCGATCTCTAGAACTATAAGATAATAAATCTGTGTTGTTTTAAGCTCCCAAATTTGTTAGAGCAGCAATCAGAAATGAATATGAAGCTGTAAAAGGTTATTCGGTACCTTCTGCGTGGTTTGCCAAGGTAACAAAGATTCTGTTTTGCCAGAATAACTTTTTATGGTTTATGCTGACTTTATTATGTCCCTGATTCTTTAAGAGAACAAAGTTTTCTTACTTAGGAAAGAGCTAAGATTCTTTACAATCACGTTACCTCCTATGCTTATTTTTAAAATCCTTTCTTGTCACTTTAAGTAAGTACCAAGTATTATTTCTCAGGAACTCATGATCCTACCGTATTCAGGTGTTCAAATATCCTGACAACTTTTGATATTTTGTCTTACCCCAAATTGATCCTAAATAATACCTTTTGCACCCAAGACTGTCTTTAAGATTTCCCAAAGGAAAAAACACAAAGGATTTGTTCTCTCATTGTAAAAAGAGAAAAGGCAGGAAATAATTGGGTTTATTTGATGGTTACTACTGATGAGTTGCATAGGAAGAGTTGTTAAATCAGAAGAGATGCTGCTTAGCATGTCCCAGGGTAATAAATCAGTTTGGTAAATTGTAATTAAATTCGGATTTCAGGAACTATATGCTCTGGGGAAAATTCCTAGAGCGTTGTCAATGCTCTCATTGGCCCTGTTGTTTCTTGGTGCTGCTGTACCTGATAGTACAGTCATCCCTCAGTATCCACAAGGATCTGGTTCTAGGATCTCCCACAGATACCAAAATCTGTGGATACTCAAGTCTTACAGAAAACTGCAAAGTATTTGCATATAACCTACTCACATCCTCCCGTATTCCTTAGATTACTTATAATACCTAACACAATGTAAATGTTATGCAAATACAATGTAAATGCTATTTGAATAGTTGCCAGTGTGCTGCAAGTTCAAGTTTGCTTTTTTGGAACTTTCTGGAATTTTTTTTTCCAGAATATTTTCTGTTCTCGGTTGCTGGAATCCACAGATGTAGAACCCATGGACACAGGACCAACTGTAGACAACCACAGGAGGTGTTGTCAGGCATAATTTAGCTATTTCCTAAAATGGTAACTCAGCCATAGCTTCTTTAATTTGAATTTAACTACTACAGTGGCAGTTTTCAACTGGAAACTAATATCCTTTACTATGGGCTTATATTAATATGCAGAGGTTTAGGACCAATTCCAGATTTACAGAGTCTCTTTACTTGATATTCTTTATATATTCTTAGTGTATATTATGTCAGGATTACTATATGTTATATCTGAAGATATTTTTCCTCTGAAGATTATGTTCCTCCATTTTTATAAATTAGATATAATGTCTACTCTTCTTTGAAAATAGAGTTACTCGTTATGTTAACAGATATTTTACCTAAAACATTTTCTGGATTGACTTTATTATTTTGGTTTCTGTGCTGTAGAAACAACCAAATTTCCTTGTCAGTTGTATTATTCTTGTTATGAACTCCCAGCCTATCTTTCACTTTTGAAAATGTCAGTAACAGGTTAACCACAGCCATCTTATTTTGTCATCTAAAGGTAGTTTTTTGGGTTTCTCTGATGCTTCCCTGAAAGCACTTACAATCAGCTATAGACTAGAGTGCTTGTCTTTGACAAAGAAGCGCTGTCTCAGAGTCCTGTGGAAAAGGACTGTGCTAGGCACTTTGGGGTACAGGCTTCTGGTGGCCTTATTTAGACAACTGTGAGACCATACCAGTGGGCTGAGTCAGGATTTCTAGAATTCTAGCTGAGACACAGATGAATTCATGAGAATACAAAACCAAAATCCAGGGGAACAAGAATTAGTTACCTAGGACCGAATGAATGAATGAGGGGTGATGGTGGGTTTTGTTTGGAATATTGTTGGTGTTGTTTTAATGTTCTGTTTTCTAGGTATATAAGGAACTCCATTCTCTTTTCCTAAAGCTATCTATAACTCATAATAATTCAGTAGACTATGCTTTGCTAACCAGAAACAAACCATGTGTAAATATCTTATGCTCCCTCCTTGATGGTTCCAAAATTCAGAAAGTCTTGTGAGTATTCTTAATTTCATGGCAATATAATTATTTGCATAGGTTCAATAAGAATCTGTCTTCCTTTTTAACAGGACAAAATTGGAAGCACTGGTTATGACCCCAAGGCTTTGCCTGGAATATCATATTTGAGAATGATGTTCATTTGATCAGAAATGACCTGACACTTCTAAGGAACTAAGGTTGATTTTATGGAGCCAATGGTTACAAAGCCTTCTTGGGAAAACTGACCTGGTACTTGTTTGCCGAGTTCCCAGCCTTACAGGTGAGTAAGGAAGGTCACTTCCTGGCAGGCCCCTGAGCCTTAGGATAATTGCGCAACCTTGAGAAGAGAGGAATTTGCTCAAATTTATGAGTACTGCAGGTGAATTTGATGGCAAATCCTTGTCTTGGCTTCCTAGCCTGAAGAGGCTTTCAACAGTCCAATCTGAGATACCTTATTAGAACTTCCAGCAAACGAACTTAAGCAGGCCTATGTGGAAGATCGTCATTCTGGAGGTACCTATGTAAATAGGCCAAATCTACTGACACCAGCCTTATTTTGTGATCAAGAAAAACCTTTCTTTGAGGTTATCTTTGTCAAAAGAGGGGTATCAAAAAAGAGAAAATTTGTGTTTCAATTATAGCACACCCTTCCAGGTTATCAGACTCTCACCCTGTTTGTTGCCTTTGAGTTTTTTTTCTTTTTTGCAATTCTTTGTACATTGCAGGTAGCTGATGACTGTGCAGACTCTGTCTTGTCTGATGAGATTTCACTGACCTCCTTTCCCCACCCCTCATGGAAAAACCAGTTTTGGTACCTTCCTTTAAGTTGGACTGGATCTGTTGCCTTGTCAAAATTGTCGATCCTTACCACATTTTCAAGTCTTTCAGTTTTCTTCAAGATCTGACTACAATCTTCCAAACTAACTTTTCAAATTTTTCTCCCTCCTGCCTGACTCAGCATTACCAAGCACTAAAACCTGGCTACCTGGGTCCCTATCAGCACTTCAGGTTGCCGTGCAGCTGGCCTTTCCCCCCAGGATCTGAAGAAGCTCTGCAAGCTGTAGCCTAGTGGCCTGGCAGCAACCTTTAAGGACCCAGCTCCACAGCAGACCATGCGCAGGCTGGAATTCTCCCTGGACAAGCTGCTGCTGGACCACTAAGGAAGGCCAACAAAATACTTGGATCACACGTGCCCGTGAATGAAAGGTAGCCAAGACGACGCACAACATCACCAAGAGTATGGCCATCTTAGCTTTGAGAAACTCAAGGAGTGGTGCTGCATGATTTTCCTCCTCTAGAATCCCCTGGACTGGTGAATTCTCAAGGTTCAACGCCTGGCTCTTTACCTTAATACAATTCTTATACTATTATGTCTCTATTTCAGGCATCCCTCTTTTAAGATATCTGATCTCCAGGACCATAAAACAACTGACCTCTGCCCCACCTCTCAACAGATGCGCCACCAGTTTTAGAAGAACAACACCAGTGAGAACGCTGGAGAGACTGTTTCTTAGGCCCTGCTTCCTGCCCCTTGGGAGACTTATGCTTGCCTCTGAGTTGTTCAGTGACAAAATATAGTCATCTGGAACGGGGAGGCGGGACTGACATTACTGAGCGTTACCTGAGCTCTGTGCAACTTCAGCAGTGATGCTTGAGAAATCCCCCCTACCCCTCTGTGCCTTGGAAAGGACAAACCAGCTAACCACAAAGGACCACACTGCCCTAAGAGTTTCCAAGAAAAGTCTCAACTCCATCCTTTCTCATGACTCCTGTAAGATTCCAAGATGGCTCCCTTGTTTACCTGCCTCTCTAAAACCCCTGGTCCCCTTCCTTTTCTTTGAGACGTTCCTCATCAGTGGATGTTCTCCTTATTGCAATCACCTGAATCAATCATCTTCTTAATTATCAGGTGAATTTTTTCTGTCACAGCTCCAGTGAGGACCTCCCTTTGATGGCAGCCGGCACGTTGCCCCCGACTGCCCGGCTGGAATAACAACCAACTGTGCCCTGATACTCTGTTCAGCCCTCCTGAGGACAACCACCCTTTCGACAGCTCAGGACATGAGTAAACAGAGAAGGACAGCATGGCCCTAGTTGCCTCAGGTAGTGTTGGAGTTACGGAAGGAAGCTCTCACGTCCTATGTTGAATGGGACAGCAAGGAATCAGTGTGAGATACTTCTGAGATGAGCTGGGGGTAAACACACCCAGAGATGTCTTTAACATCAGCTGGACAGGGGCCGGGCAGGGCGCAGGCTGAGGCAGAGCTGGACCGCAGCAGGTGCTGCTCACGGGGGAGCTGTCGGACTGACCATTATGAAGCGAAGGGTGAATCTGAAAGTCAGAAATGCCAGAGGCAGCCCTAAAAGCTGGGAGGAGGGGAGATCCCAAAGAGGGAAAGTCCAGGGGAAAGACTGGCCAGGAAGTAAAAGGTGTACAGGCCTTTAGCCAACCCTGACCCCGTCTGATTCCTCTTCCTGGAGGGGAGCGAGGGCAGGCAGGGAAGGCTCCACTGGGCAGAACATGTACCCTCAGGGGTCTCTGATGGCAGCATGTGACAGGATTCACCACCTCTGCAACTTCACAGGAAGTTGAATCGGAAAGAGGCCTTCCAGATTTCAGCAAGGGCATGATGCTGAGAAGGGCGAGGAGACCAGATGATGTCTCCATTCTGGAACTGTCTCTCTTGTAGCCTGAGAGATCTAGACATCCGTGGTGTTTTTTTTTTTTTTAATGTATCAGATATGATTCCCCTTGGTGAAGCAAGCATGTCTGGGGCGAGGTCCTAGGGGACAATGATAGCCAGGAAGCTCGTGAGAATCCTCAGGGCCCTTGGGTATTCTCTGTGCTGTCCCCAGGCCTAGCACAGTGCCTGGGACTGAGGAGCCATTTTAAGAAGCTTAAGAATCTGTACTTACTGTACAAAATTGTGTCCTGGGTCATAAAAAACTGACAAAGTTAGAAAGCTCATTAGAGGCAGGATGAGGGCATGGGTCATGCTGACTATGTGACATGCAGCCAGGAGTCATATTAAACATGTTTATTCACCAGAACTACACTATTTCTACAAGTATATACTAAGCAGAATGGATTCTGGCTAAAAATCATCTCTGTGTATAGCAATGGTAGGACCCCTCTGGGCTCTGGCTCACTTATTATTTGAATAAAACCAGGGGACAGAGAGGTGGATTGACACTCATTGGGCTTTGAACTGTGCTTCCAGAACTGGGGTGCAAACTCAGGCCACTAGGTAGTCAGTGGATTGGAATCTAACCTTGACCAATAGGGCTGTGATGGCTGGAAATGGGCTCTGGTCCAGGAGATCATGTGCATTGTCTTGGTGACATCATCCATAACACCAGCAGTTCGAGAGGCCACAACCATTACAGAGTCCAGTTTTTCAGGGGCCTCTGGCATCCAAGGGGAATAGGGAGCCTTCAGAGTCTTCTTGGCCCTTGCCTGGACCTGAGTATATTCTGCCAGAAACCTCACATCTGGATGTGTCTGGGTTTCTGTCCTGGCAGAAGTACAGGCCTGTGTGCTGGCTCTTCCCCAGGGAACATGCTGAAGGGGTCATAATGGCAGAGCAAGCCTCCCCTGTCCCCTGTCCTCTGGAAGTCCCTACCCAATGGTACAGGACCTTGTCCAGGGGCTGCTGAATGCAACACTGGCCTGTTGCTGGTATCTGGTCATGCTGGAGGTTCTAGGAGTGCTAAGCTATAATTTATTTAGAATAGAGCACCTTCCTTGAGTTAGGCTGGCCTCTGCCAGCTCCTGTTATTTGGGCTCATATGATAAGGTTTAGCTGAGAGGTTGCCTAGGCTAGCTGTTTGAAAACCCCATCTTTGAAAGTTAAGTGCCCACTCTAAGTGACCAGGGCTGAGTTTTCCTGTCTCTGAGAGCTGTTTCCAGACGCTGTCGTTAGCCTTTGAGGCCCAGTATGTTAGATTCTGTTAAGTTCATCTCTCCAAGCCTTAAAACCTCTTTTAATGTTATCTGTGTCCTGAGAGTTGGTTTCTCAGAGAACTAGATTCTTTGAAAAATTGGCAACAGAGCAAAAGTTTTCTAGCAACATGGTGGCCCCGTATATACGTTTGGGAGGCTTCCAAGCCAGGCGGACATGGGTGGGCTGAGTTAGAATAGGCTTGGATGAGGGCAGATAAGATCGTGATTTGGGGAGGATTTTTTGCTAGTTTGGGGGTCCAAAGAATATTCCTTTTATTCTGAGGAAGTCTGTTGACAGGATGGTAATGAAAAAGTGAGGTTTTTTTTGGTTTGTTTTTTTGCGGTACGCAGGCCTCTCACTGTTGTGGCCTCTCCCGTTGCGGAGCACAGACTCCGGACGCGCAGGCTCAGCGGCCATGGCTCACAGGCCCAGCCGCTCCACGGCATGTGGGATCTTCCCGGACCGGGGCACGAACCTGTGTCCCCTGCATCGGCAGGTGGACTCTCAACCACTGTGCCACCAGGGAAGCCCAAAAGTGAGTTTTTGAATACCTATGGCAACCAGAGAAGTATTATTCCTGATGTATAAGAGTTTAACCCCTTGAATGCAGAAACCTAGTCAAGTCAACCTTAAGTATTTTGCATATACATTTTGGGGGAGGGGACACTGGCCCGCACGTAGTGTAAAGACAGGGTCCAGGAAATAACTGTGGGTCAGAACATCAGTCAAGTAGGGCTTTGCCCCTGACCAGGAGGTCTTGGAGGACTACACCTGTGAGTCCTCAGAACCCACCTGGTGTGGTTCAGGCCTCAGAGTATCACCGAAGACCTGGACTGATCCCCGCACGTCCAGAAGACCTTCTCTGCTGGCCCACAGGCCCACATCTGAACTGTTTGTCCTCAGAATGTCCAGCTTAATGGATGGACTGGTTCCTCCAAATTGACTTCATGAATTGAAAATGATTGGAAGTGAGTCTCTTACTGTGACCACCTTGATAGCCACCATACAGGGTCTGGGCCTGGTGAGAAAAAATAGAGGCAGGGGTTTGAGGGCTCAAAGTACTTACATGGGATTTGTATGAATATGCAACCTAGTTATATCCTAGTTTCCCTTCCAGACTGATGTCTCCTGTCTTGGTGGACCCAGCCCCATTCAGGGCTGTCCTGTTTTAGCTGGAGCTCCCAGTTTTTCTTCTTTACAATGACATCAGTCCTTGCTGGGTGTGGTCAAGGATTTGCTAACTCCCCATTGTAAGTTTCTTCTAGGTTGTCCTGGACGGAAGACCTGAGCTTCAAAAGATGAATATACTCTTCAAACTCTGAGTCTTGTATAATCTGGTTGAAGGACACCTACCTAGGAGAGTGCTGGTTGCAGGAACTGGACGAGGCTCTATGTTCAAGTATCCAAGTGAGACTGAGACCAACGGTTTCCAGTTGGGTGGCGCCAGGAGCAGTGGGGCGTCCAATACGGGTTACAGACAGCAGCTGAAGAGCTTGTAGGTGTGCTCTCGGTGGCAGAGGGGAAGCCCAGTACAGGGACTCATCTGTGCTATCTGTCTATAGTGGTGTGAACCAGAGTTTAGAAGTCTCTTTGACACCCTGTAATTTGTCATGAAAAAGATCATAGTTACCTATGAAAGGTAGCCAGATCCTTTCTGTCCTTGATTTTAGGGTGAAGAGTTGGATCTTGATTTCTGTAAATGACATCTTTCTTGGGGGCTGGGAGGGGATAGTTGGGAAAGAGCATCTATTAAGTTGAGGAAAGTGCATGATTCCCTTGGGTGGTTTGTCCATTTGGCTGGTGGGAGTGTGTGTGTGTGTGTGTGTGTGTGTGTGTGGTGCATACAGGTGAGTGAGTGTATGTGAGAGTGAACATGAATGTGTATAAATGTGAGGGAGGTATAGCAGGAGGTGGCCTGTAACACTTACACAGGAAGTTGACTGACCCACCCCAGGCAGTGCATGCTGGGCTGGTCAGAAAGGCAAGAAGATGTTCAGTTGTATTAACCTGTTGTCTTTTACCCATTTCTTTCCCTACCTCTCCAAAATGGGTTGAGTTTGGCAGGTAGGACAAGCCTCAATACAGGTATACCCGACCTCATACTGAAGGGTGACCAATGACCTCTGCCAGAAGAAGGATCCAGGGATCAAAGCCTTCCAGGGACTAGAATGGAGACACCAAGCCCTCACTCAAGCATCAGCCTGGGCTGGAATCTGGCCTTCCCAAGATCCTGTGACGGTGGAAGAGAGCTCAGGGAAGTTGCCGGCTACTGTGGTTTAGTCCCACTGATTCCAGAAAGAATTGTTCAGACCTAGAATGAAGAAGACTCTCTCCAGTCCAGGCATGGTCTGAGTGACAACGCACCATGGTACATGCCCAGATTGGTGCAGCTAGATGCAGCTGATGGACTTGGCACCCGGCCTCCACTTGCCATCAGGGCCTCCAAGAAGGAACTGCAATATCTCCGGCTATTTTAGGAGTGATACAGAAGATGTTATTTGTATTGCCACGGCGTCTGAGGAACGGTACATAAGGTACGTTAAGTGTCCTGGAGATGGCCCAGAGCAAATTCATCAAACTGAAACTTGATTTCTTCCAGGCTGAGGATCTGTGTGTATAGTCTCGGTGTGGCTTCTGCAAACCCCAGTGCATCCAGCCATACCAATTCCATATTCACAGCACACTCTACTAGCCACTCCCAGGATCATGCAAGTAAATTTCCAGTCATTTGTGGAACCAGCCAGGGATAGGGACAGACTATGCCGTAGACAAGTTTCATATGAAAAGAGATAAAAATTATTTTCAAAATATATAAAGTATCAACACTGTAACATCTTCATTAAAAGTGTTTGTAGGGCTTCCCTGGTGGCGCAGTGGTTGGGAGTCCGCCTGCCAGTGCAGGGGACACGGGTTCGTGCCCTGGTCCGGGAGGATCCCACGTGCTGCGGAGCGGCTGGGCCCGTGGGCCGTGGCTGCTGAGGCTGCGCATCCGGAGCCTGTGCTCTGCAACGGGAGAGGCCACAGCAGTGAGAGGCCCGCGTACCGCAACAACAACAACAACAACAACAACAACAACAACAAAAAGTGTTTGTAATCTCTTTGTAGATCTAAGTTGATCCAAGTGTTCAGTAGCCCAGGCCTCTTTTACGGTGATTACATCGCAAACCACGTCAGAGCACAGGCCAGATTATGGGTAGAGGAGGTACCGCTAAAAACATAAAATCCCATCAAGTTCACCAATAATCATTACATGCTCTCATTCAAATTACCAAGCAAATAAGCTCTAACACTATGGAATGTTTTAAATTAAAATTACATTAAAACAGCCCAATTTCTATCTCACTGTTTCAAATGTAAGTTCCATCACTGACTGTTTTAACAAAAATGATCTCTAAAGAAAAGTCATCTTGATTAAATTAAAGGACAAATTGCATCATAGAAAGTATTTCTAAGCATGTTGCTATTTGCCAAGCTATCTTATGATAAAAAACTCAGTTCTGCATTTTTGTATGATCTATATTTTCTAAATATAAACCTGTTATACAACTTTATACTTTCCTTGAGTGGAATTGGGCACACTTACACAATTGTATGCTGAATTATAAACAAAACTGAGCATTTTCACATTTGCTCTATTCAGCCATAAAGGTAACATAACAGTTGGCAATTCTACCATTAAAGTAATTCATTAATAATTCCCTTCTCCTAAGATAATGAATGTCCTGAGTCACTACTTACACAAGTTTCTCTATAAGCTTATTTATCTTGATTTTTTTTTTTTCTTTCTTTTGCGGTACGCGGGCCTCTCACTGTTGTGGCCTCTCCCGTTGCGGAGCACAGGCTCCGGACGCGCAGGCTCAGCGGCCATGGCTCACGGGCCCAGCCGCTCCGCGGCATGTGGGATCTTCCCGGACCGGGTCACGAACCCGTGTCCCCTGCATCGGCAGGCGGACTCCCAACCACTGCGCCACCAGGGAAGCCCCTATCTTGATGTTTTAATGTCTTTCCCTGATTCTTATAATTGGGACCTGTAAAACCATAAACATTTGACATCCTGCAGAACTTTTCCAGATCAGTGCAGATCAAACCCTGATTTTACTTTAAATATTACCCTGCTCCATTAAGCAATGAAATCCTTTCCTAAAAGCCATTTTGAAAAGCACACTAAACATTCAAATCTTAAAGTCAAATACAAATACCCAGATACTCACACACTAACAAAATTTTAACAAAACTGATACAATTCATACTGAACCAATCATCCGGGTGTGGGGTGAATGAGGGCAGAGGGAGCTGGGTTCTACCGGGGGTAAATGCAGGCGTTCCTTCCAGATCTACTGCCGTGTACCTAACAGTGTTCCTTCATTTCTTTAAAGACTGATAGGGAGCTTTGCACCAAACAACGGTCTCTCTCTTCCGGTTAAAAAGAAGAAAGGAAAGAAAAAGTCTTAGATTTTCAACTTCCAACTTTACAGTAACCAAAGCTTATGGCTTCTCAACTCTTCCAGGTCTGGCGGAGCTTAGCCTCTGGTTCTCTAAGGCTCAGGAAGATTTGTTCTGCATGTTCTTCTTTGCTCCTTGCTGAGTCATTCGTGAGGCTCGATCACTTCATCTGAGCTCATTTGCCTTTCCCAGGCTTGGAACCGGCATCACTCACATTTCAGTTGCCACTGTAAAGTTCCAAGGAGACGATCGATTATTACTTCACTTTTAATTTCTCCTCCTGTTAATCCCTCTCTGTTTTCTACCCCTGCCCCCCCCCCACAGCCCCGCACCCGTCTTCTAGTCTGTATTCCAGTCCTGCCTACACATCAGAGCACTTCCCCCAACAAGCCGTGCAAGGGCACCTCCTAAGGCCCGTAATGACAGTTGTGCAGAGTCTGAGGGTAGGAATCAAACAATTCACAAAGACTTTAAGACTGTTTTTTAAAATCTTGAAGGGATAGTATTAAAATCGCAAATTTTTTGGAAACTACTCTGCACAGGTCCTGTGCCAGAGGCTTCACCTATGTGATTGCTGATCCTAAAGCAAAAGGGAAATGCTGCACTTCATCAAATCAAATGCTACTCTGTGTAACATTAAGGACAAAGAAACCCCAACAACACCTTGTCAGCTGTGTTGTAACCTGACACTGATTGCAGATTGCATCCTAATTTCAGAGATGTTAAAATGTGAAGGAAAAAAAAAGTGCATCTTAGACTTGATGGTGAGGAGTTGTACAGAGAAAACTGACGCTCAGAGAGGCTGGGTAATGTGGCCAGAGCCACAGAGCTAATCAGAGGCAGAGCTGGCTTTAGACTGTGCCAGAGTCCATTGCCTCTCCAGACGTTTGAAGGCTTTTTCTCCTGACTGGTTTCCTTTTCCTTGCCTGCCTGTGTCTCAGGAACCAGTCCCTAAGCCATCTGTCCTGGATAAAAGAGCCTCTGCTTTCAGACAACTGACAGAGCTAAAGCAAGTGTCCTTTTGAGACTGCGTCCCCTCCTCACGGTGCCTAATTATAGAGACTGCCCATTCTGCTGTCGCTAGGTTATTTTTGGCAGGGGGAGGGTGGGAGGGGAAGGAGTGATGGCCATGCAGGCTTCCCCTTCTCCCCCAGCTACTGGCTTCTTTATCTCTTACCCTGAGGCAGCAGTGGAGGGGCCATGGCCCTTGCCAAGTGGATTAATAAAAGCTGATTTAGGGGGCTAGAAGCTGCTGGGGAAATCTACCCACCCCTCTCCTTATCAGGTCTTCTCGCCCTACTCCATCAAAATGTGCTGCCCCTCTGATCCCAAACTCAACATCACCCCTTAGACTTCAAAGTTTTGTTTCCCTCCGAACTGATGTCCTGTGTCTCCCGAGATGAACTCCCACCTGCCGAGGCCACTTCCCACTTACTTGTTTATTCATTGGATGATTTAATAAATATTTAGTGAGCACCCACTACATAGTACTCTGAAAATGAGTGATAAGCCAGCACACGCATGGTTCCTGCCCTCTTGGGGTTCACAGCCCAATGCGGGAGACGGTTGTCATCAAAGAAGCTTGTAAATTACTGGAGAATGACAAGTGTGATAAAAGTTTCTCAGGAAGCGCTGCAGCTGAGCTAGCACTCCCCCGGTATCCTGTGTGCTCCCCTGCTTTTCCCAACACCCCCGCTCTTGCAGTTTCAGTTGGGCCCAAGTGATTAATTCTGGCCAAGGACCATGAGTGGACATGATGTGTATCACCCCCAGGGAAGGACTAAGAACTGGGGTGCATCTCCTTCAACTCTCTTTGTTCTGTTTTGATGACCGTGGGCACCATGTAGATGTTGGAGCTACAGGGTTAAGGGGTCTACCCAACCCACACTGAACATTACATTTAGGGGAAATAAGCCTCTATTGTGCTTGTCCACTGAGACCTTGGTTTGACCCCGTAGCTAGTGGTAATTGCCTTCACAGAATCACATGTTCCTATGAGGGAAAACAGGGAGACAACTGACCAGGCAAAGGGCCGGGAAAGGCATCCTTAGGAAAGTGACATTTAGGTCAGGGTCCAAAGGAAGAGTGGGAATTAACTTGGAGAACAGTGTGTGTGTGTTGCGGGGAGCATTCCAGCCAAACTCACAGCCTGTGCAAAGGCCCTGTATACATTTCAGTCCTTATCTTCCTGGGTCACTTTGTTGATGTGACATGGTGACCACACTCTCATTTTTCAGACTTCTCACTTCCTTGGCTTCCAAGACAGCCTCTCGCCTGGCTCCTCCTAGTCAATCAACCAATTCTTCCAAGACTCTTTTTTTTTTTTTTTTTTTTTGTGGTATGCGGGACTCTCACTTCTGTGGCCTCTTCCTTTGTGGAGCACAGGCTCCGGACGCGCAGGCTCAGTGGCCACGGCTCACGGGCCCAGCCGCTCTGCGGCATATGGGATCTTCCCGGACCGGGGCACGAACCTGCGTCCCCTGCATCAGCAGGCGGACTCTCAACCACTGCGCCACCAGGGAAGCCCTCTTCCAAGACTCTCTGATGGAGGCTCTGGATCTTAAGACCCGAGTCTTGCTCCTTGGAGTTCTATGCTCAGCGTGGTGCTCTTTTCCCTCCTCTTCTGTGTCATTTCTCATCCATCTAAGAATTTCTTTCACTTCTATGTTACCAATGCTCTGATAGATATTGATATCTTTAGCCCTGATACTGCTTGTAAGGGTTAAAAAAAAGTATTCTATCACATATGGATTGCATTTCTTGCTCCTCCATGAACATGGCTGACCACCACGTCCCAGTTCCTCGGGGTATGTACCCGCAGGTCTCAGCTCCTGCTCTTTCTTCAGTCTCCCTCACTGTCTAGTCATTGCAGACTCCAGTACACGCCATGTTGCCTCAGGTGTCTCTTCTCATTCTTACTCATCCTCAGTGCTCACCTTAGGCATCACCTCTCTGCCAGGAACCTTTGCCCGTCTGGCATCCTCAGGCAGAGCCATGTGCTGCCCTTCTGGGCATGCCTCCACCGCTGCATGTAACACAGCACATCAGACCCAGCCGCTCTCTCTGTCTCTCCATCTCTCTCCACCTCTCCATCTCTCTGTCTCTGTCTCTCTCTCTCTCACGGCCCCCACCCCTCTGCACACTTGTTACACTCTCCCCAAGACAGCTGGGAAGCTTTGCCTTTGCATGTGGCACTGACCCCAGCCTATGTCACCTCCCAGCTGCAGGGTCCATGAGCCAGCTTCTAAGCAGCAGCACCTCTGGGACTCGGGACTCACTCCTGCATCCCCAGGAGAAAGTGATTGGGCCACTTTGGGTAAGGGATGATCCATGGGCAAATTAGAGTTGGGGGTAGGAAAGGGACCTCTTGGAGCTGTGGCCAGCAAGGAAATGATACGCATCTCTGGTAGAGCTGATTTAAAAAATAAACCATGAAAGGAAACTTCTAGAAAGAAACACTAAAGCTGGGTCCTCTTCCGCATGTCCTGAGCTAGCCTCTTTGAGTAGCTCCTGTGAAGCTACCTGGGCGGGGCCTTCTTCTGATGCATCGGAGCGTTAATGCTACATTGTGATTCACATGTTTGTTGAAAATCAGAATTTTCTGTCCATTGATTCTTTGCCTGAAGTCCTCTTCTATAAGGGTTCACAGAAATGATATTGGCTGGATCCCCAGAATTGGCTTCAAGAGAGCCTGAGCTAATGTTCCTTGGGTGGTCCCAGGGTCATGTGGAGGCTGTGTCTTGACTTTCCCCGGGCCCTCACGCCTTGGAGACTGGCTGGTGATCACGGATTCAGATACTCAGGGGATCTGGGTGCTCTCAAGGGGCAAGTGGCCATGCCTGTGACAGCACTGGGGAAAAGGACCAGTCAGCAGGATGCCCGGCTAGGCCTGGAGCCCCAAGGAGAAACCCAACCAAATGGCCGTCCCCCAGGAGCACGTAGCGAGAGATACACATAAATGACCCCCTGATACTTCATCCCTTTTGCTGCTTTGTGTATCTTCATAGAACTCTAAATCTGACATGCCATGTAGTTTACTTATTTATTTAATTTATGTTTGTTTCCCTCCCATACACTCTGAAATGCAGATTCCATAAGGGTGGGGATTTTTGTTTGTTTGTTTCTTTTGTTCACTGCTACACCCATAGGGCTGAGGGCAGGTGCATAGTAGATACTTAAGTATTTGTTGAAGGAATGAAGTACTAGGAGTAAGGTCTGTGCCAGGTGCTGGAGAAGTTTAGTCCATCCTAGGGATTCTGAGACGGCTTTCTGCAGCCAGTGTGCCTAAGCAGTGTCTCTCAGCACTAGCCAGGTGAATCCAGGTAGGAGGAGGAAGGAGGGTGTCACACGCAAAGGCTCAGAAGGAGGGAATATCCTGACGTATGCTTGGACTGGCTGCCCTCAGTGAAGAAAGGCTTCTGGATGTGGGTGCAGCTGCAGCGGCTGAGCGTACAGGGACCCAGTCATACAAATACTGAGTGGGTGAAAGTCGAGCTTTGGGGTGGGTGAGGCTGGGTGACACACCGGCACTCACTCCTGTGTTGGAGCTCAGCATAGGCCCAGGAGGAGCGTGTGCCATGTGGGGGCCTCTCCCAGTAACCGGACAGCCAAGCCCCTCTTGTAGTCAATCCCACTAGACACAGAGCAGGAGCTCAGTCTGTAACAGGAGAGGCTTAGGATCTCGGTCAGCAGAGGGACAGAAGGGGCCAGGACCTGGCGACAGGCACCCAGGTTGGCACAGGATTCCAAATCAGGGAGACAGTGAATGACGGCGACTTCAGTCTATCCCTCGTTTTGACTGGGGTGGCTCAGCCCCTGCCACAGGGAGATGCTGCTGGGAAAGCGTTCCCTGCAGAAGAAGGCTTCGTTGTTCTCACTTGGGATGGTGCCCTTGCTCCGCTTTTAGCCCGATGGCAGCAAAGCCCCACCCTCAGCTACTGAGGTATGAATGTTCCGTTTACAGGCTCGCTCTCAGCCTCTGTCTCTGAACGCTACTCCCAGGAGAAGCCGGGTCAGTCCACAGGCTGAGCCCCGCAGGCTAAGCCTTCCCGTTGAACCCGGGTCCTGAATCACGTCACCACCTGTCCTCATAGTGAATTCCCCTCTCAGGCCTTTGCTGCCACTAGCCCTCATTTGGGACCGCCTCAGTTCATCAGAGATGCCCTTGGCATGCTGAAGGTCAACAGGCCCAGGGGGCCAGGGTCAGAGTTGCTTTTGTTCTGGGAGGCTTCTTGGCCCCGTGCATATGTGCCCACTGTCTCCAGGCCAGCTCTGCAGAGCAAGGGCACAGGGCAGTGATGTTGAACCCTGTGGCTGCTGCATCCTCAGAGACCACGCTGTGGCCTGCAGTGCTCCCAGGCGTGCACACCACAGAGTGGCCCACCCAGCTCCTGCTGGGGCAGGAGGCCCCTCTGCGGTCAGCCTGGGGCTTACACTTGGTTCTGAGTTGGCAGTTCGCTTACACCCTAACACCTGTGCTATGATGGCCCCTCCAGGAAGCACCCTGTCTAGACCCGCAGCTCCTACAAAGTCTGCCCTGTGGCCCCGGGATCCAAGGGCGGATCTGGCAAAGCTCAAATGTGGGGTGGGCCTCAGCTAACCTAGATGCCCCCTCTGGTTGGCACGGATGCAGCTGTCTCCCAGGCAGGTAGAGGCAGCCTCTCTGCAGAGGCCTGAATAAGGAGTAGGGGTGGGGAGGCCGGGGGGTGGAGCAGTAGCTTCCCTCTTCCCCCCACCTTGCTCTGTTTTATATCCTGTCTGCCTCCCCCAGATTGGGGCACACACTGGGTTGCTTTGCTCCCTCGCTCCCCTCTCTCTGCCCTCCGCTAAGCTACTCACTATTCCCTGGGCTGGCTCTTCCCTTGTCTCCACACGGGATGGGGAAAGCACATTCTGCTGAAAGCTAACTTAGGGGCATGGGGTGGTGGGCTGGATTAAGTAATTTAGAATTCTTTTTCAAGGTGATAGTCTGACTTTCAAGACTTTTTTTTTTTCCCTGTGGAAGTTGAATAGCACATAGATTTTTTTCTTTATTTAACTCTAGTAACAAATCCTAAATTTTCCCTAGGCAGAAACCACACAGACGAAGGTGGAAGTTCCAGGTCTCACTAATATTTTTCAAACCCATCGCATACTTTTCTACTCATACATTCATCATGTACAAAGTTCTTGCTCCAAAAAAAAAAAAAATAATAATAATTTAAAAGTTTTATTTGGCTGCTTGAGAAAAAGAACTGAAATCTCCTCTTTGTTTCCTGCTTCATATTTTCTGGATAATGAATGAGTCACACGATGAAGGAGTCTGTTGGGGGCAGCCCTTTATTCTCGTGTCTCAAGTCCCACCATCCCTGCTCCATTTCTGGCCTCCCTTGTAACCCCACAGCTGTCCTACATATTCCAGAAGAATGTGGGGTCTCTCCCTCTGGTTGTCTGCTGTGGAGAAACTGTTCCCCAGGAGACGATGGCAGGATGTCAGGACACAACTGGACCAGCGGAGAGGGGCGCCCTGCAGTTGTCAAGGGGACACAAATGGAGGTCACATCTTCCCCTGCACTCTGCTGTCTGGACATTTGCTTGGGAAGCAGGGGGGTGATGAAGGAGAAATAAGTCACATTTCTTCATACCTGCCTGTGATCACTGAGTATTTATGGAACACCTGTTGTGTGACATCCAAGGGTTAGGCTGGAAGAGACGATTGTGTCTCCAGCTCCGTGGGCCTCCCTCTGTAGGAGGATGCAAACCTTGCACTGGGAACCGAATCACTGCGGCGCTGGAACAGCAACTCCATGCGTGTAGCCTCAGTCGTCTCCTCCCTCACCCACTCCCTTCCCAATCTGCATGGGAACCGCCGCAGCACCCTTCGCCTTGCATCCCATCTCTGAGACCCATTGGTTAAAAATCTGGGCCTTGGCTTCTGAGTGACCAGTTCAGATCCTGCCTCTGCTACTTAACTAGTTGTGTGACTTCTGTTAATCTCTCTGAGCCTCAATTTTCTCGTCTATAAATTGGGGATCACACTAGGTCTCCCGGGCTTCCCTGGTGGCGCAGTGGTTGAGAGTCTGCCTGCCGATGCAGGGCACACGGGTTCGTGCCCCGGTCCAGGAGGATCCCACATGGCACGGAGCGGCTGGGCCCGTGAGCCATGGCCGCTGAGCCTGCGCGTCCGGAGCCTGTGCTCCGCAACGGGAGAGGTGACAATAGTGAGAGGCCCACGTACCGCAAAACAAAAAAAAACAAAAATCAAAAAAACTAGGTCTCCTGTCATAGGGTTTTGTGAAGATTAAATGAGATTGTGTTGGGAAGGGGTTTAGCTAGGGACCTGGCTTGTCAGGAGCCAAGGATTCTGTGATCCGTCACCTGCCTGGAGTCTGTAGCCAACTCTGGCTGGGAGCTCTGAGCTGCGGCAGAAAGAGGAGGGTCTGCAGCCCTGGTTGGGGAAATAAGACCAACCCACGGGGAGAAAATAGAGGACAAATTAGGAGCTAAATTGTGATATGGGCCACAAACAAATTAGGATTTATATAAGATAAGGGAGGACCTGGGTGCCTAAGGAGGTCTCAGAGCGTGTAGAGCTGGTGGCTGATGGGACCAGAGGAATCTTTGGTTAAGTAAAGGCCATTCTTGTGAAGCTGAGTTAGGGCCAATTCAGGATGAGCCAGCCCTGTGCAGCCCACCTGGTGGGCTCCGAAGACCTTCTACTGCCCCAAGGCAGTTTGCACTTGAATTTATTAAGCACCTACTATGTGATAAGCATACATTTACAGAACATCTCTAGTTTCACAAAACATTATTTTGGGAAATATAAATACATGATTTGGAGACTTGCTGTTAAATATATACCTAGAGGCTTCCTGGGTAGATGTTTGGCAGAGCTGAAAAGCTCACTTGTTTTTCTGTGATGAGAGCCCAATTTAGAAGGTTTTCATTCTAGGCTTGGCTTGGTATGATTTTACTCTGTAATTCCCGGCCTCCCCTTATTTTTCTAGTCATGCAAAGCTTCCTTATTTAGAAAAAAATATTAGTTACAAGTTGTTACTTTTTTTAAAATTCAAATACCCATTACACTTGGTTTTGTGGTTATGTTGGAGAATGGACCATTCTTAGGAGATGCAGCTGAAGCCTTTAGGGCTGATGTGTCCCCATGACTAAATTCACTCCCAAATCCTGATAGATAGAAAATATTGGCAATTGTTGAATCTAGATGGAGTGTTCACGAGTGTTTCTTGTCCTATTCTTTCCATTCTTCTCTATGTTTGGAAATGGGCAAATAAAAAGATAGAGAAAACCCATCGAACTATAGAGAAAAAATGGAGTAAGAGGAATCGCTGTCCTTTCTTGGCTGGTAGTTTTAGGCTCTACCAGCCTAGGGCACGTCCCTTTTCACGCCTGGAGCTGGAGGGTATTTCCCCTCATACTTCAGCGCTGTTTAAAATTTGGGCCGTTCCTACAGGCCTCCGATTTCTGCTCTCTGCCTTGAGGTCTCCTCTGTGTCTCTCACTGGCTTCATCCTCAGCCTGCTGGTCTTTCTGAGGATTTGCCAGACTGTACCCTGGCTGCCATGGCAACAGAGGAGCAGCCCCGGAAGAGGCTGAGAGGGGATGGAGAACCTCTTACTTCTGAGAATTCTAGATGTGGGTTCTTTTGGGGACATATTGTGTGAACCTCAAGAATCCCTGAGCAAGCACCTGTCAGCCTCAAGTTTTGGGCAGAGGACTGGGGTTGGGGCTGGGGAGAGGACCAAGACCCTCCCCTTAGCTTTGGGGGCGGGGGTCTGAGGAGGGAGATCTTGCGGAGGAAGTATCATTGCACTGGGCTTACTGAGAGATTTATGTCTTCCTGATGGAGTCTCAAGGGTGATTTAAACTCTGAGCTCTTTTGACCTTATTTGCTAACTTTAGACCTAACCTCCATGTAGCATGCGATGGCCTCGGGTAATAAAGTGCTCATTCATTCCTTCCACCCATACTGACTGAGTGCTTATTTTCGGCCCCATACTGTGCCAGCACTGGGGACACAGGGCTCCACTGTGCCTTCGGACTGCAGTTGCCCCAGGGGCTGGGAGAGGAGGGAGGGGTCAGTGCGGGTTTCCTCAGAGGGGTGGGACCCGGGGCAGGTAAAAGAGGGCTTGAAATTAGAGAGAGGGTGGGGGTCACAGTGAGTGAAGGCACCATCTGATCAATGCACATTCTCTGGGTGAATGGAGATTAGTGGGCCTTGGTCAAGCTGTGAAAAGCCTAAAATTAGCCTGACCAGCTGGGCCCAGACTGTGCGGGACATCCCCTTACCCCCCTGGCCTCCTCAAGTTTCAGAAAGCACGAGTGTGTGCAGAGCAGCAGGCTTTGCCCAGGTCACAGCAGGCAGACGGGGCACCTGGGGCCAGGCTGGGCAGAGGTGCAGCTCCCAGCAGGGATGCGGTCCCCACAGGGCCTCCTAGTCCTCCAGGGCCTGAAAAGACGGAAGGGGGAGCCCCTGTCCTTCCCCTCTCCTTCTTGACACAGTTTCCTCTTTTGCTTCCCTGTCCTCCTTCCAGACCTGCAGGCCTGGCAGTGTGGCCAGCGACAGGTCAGAGCACTGCCTGGGCCAGCAAACCAGAGCCTGGGGCGGGGCGAGCCTAACGGGGTTCGGGGCAGGGCAGAGGCCTGGACGGGCAACTTCCTGGGGCGCTGGGGGAGGAGCAACCAGAATACCTCATCCTTCCCGCATACTCTGTGCCAGCCTCCTTTCTGACCTTGCCTGAAAGTCCCTCCGTTACTCACCATCGGGTGCTATCATCAAGCCTGAGAAGTGGTTTGAGAAGCTAATCTTGTCTTAGAAGGCTCTGGAGCTGGTCTGAGTGGTAGGGAGCAGTAAGTAGGGGGGTGGGGAGGTAAGAAGGAGATGGCTCAGCCTGGTGGTGGTGGCAGCAGAGTGGGGCTGGGTAGCTGGACAGCATCTTGGTGTCCCCCACCCGTTTCCCATGCAGGACCATCCCCATACCGGACATCCGCAATGTGATGGCTCTTAGGGGCTGTGTTATGTCTCCAGCCCCACCCCCATTCATTTGTGGAAGCCCTCTCCCCTAGTACCTCGGAATGTAACTTTGAGAGGTACGGTCTTTAAAGAGGTAATTAAGTTAAAATGAGGGTGGGCCCTAATCCAATATGACCACTATCCTTATAAGAAGAGGTGATCAGGACACTGATACACACAGAGGTATGACCCTGGGAGGACACAGGGAGAAGACACTATCTGCTAGCCAAGGACAGAGGCCTCAGAAGGAACCAGCCCTGCAAACTCAATCTTGGACGTCTGCCTCCAGGACCGTAAGAAAATAAATTTCGGTCGTGGAAGTACCCTCCCCCGCCCCCAGTCTGTGGTGCTTGTCATGGCGGCCCTGGCAGTCTAACAGGCCCTCAGTCCCTCTCCCCAGAATGTCCTGCCTGATGCCCTCTGTCTATTCATCTTCTTCCCATCTTTTCTCCTGGGTCACCAACCCCAGCTTTCACATGGCTCTAATTTGCAAATGCCACCTCTGGTCCCGAGGTCTTCTTATCTGCAGCTGTGCTGTAAGATTCCGGAGAGTTAAACAGCACTGAGAACAGGCAGGAGGGCCCAGAAAGGTGTCCGCAGAAGGTGTGATGATCGCAAGCCCCCTCATAAGTCGCTCAGCCTAAGCTGATGGCAACGAGAGCCCGTCAGTACAGAGTTGTCGGAGCCCTACCATGTCCCCTGCACCTGCTAAGCATCCCACGTGCCTGGCAGCATAATTCACTGAAATATTAACTTGGGGCTCCTCCTTCCACCTGCCTGCACCCGCTTTCCAACACAGCACAATGCTTGTATGTCCTAGCCTTGGACATTAATGGAGCCTAGACTTTAGCAGGTGGCAAATGGGCTATGATTCCCTAGGAATAATATTAAAACTGGTACACAATCTCCACACCCCAGCTTCACATCCCTTCTTTGGCAGAGTGGAGGGGGAAACCTCCAAGAAGCTGTGATGAGGGGCAGTGGCCAACCCCTCCTCCCCCAGGCCCCCTCCCCCAGCTGCCATGGGCACCAGGCTCACAGTGTCCGGGAGACCCCAGGGCAAGCGGCAAAAATGGAGCCTGCAGGATGCTGGTGCATAGGGGCCGCACGTATGTGAATGAGAAGCAAAAAGTCTACCCACCACTGGCCAGCCCATACCACGCAGTCCCTCCAGATCCACAGCCCTAGGCCCTGCCCCTCTCAGTTCTGGACTCTCCTGCCAGTCTTGGGGCCATTGTTGCTGGTGGGAATGGTCTTGGGCCAGGCTCTTGGCTACAGCACTGACCTTACCAGGGGTCTAATGCATCACTCACCCTCACTGTACTGAGCTCTGCTGAGAGCAGTGTGCCAGGCACCTACCCAATGTCTGTTGTCCCCTTCTTTCTACTAGCAGGACCCTGAGTTGGGGAGAGGGGTAGCAATGTACCCAGCTAAGATACTTCCTAGGATCCTTCGTAGCCAGCGGTGGCCATGTCGATCCAGTTCTGCGCAATGGAATGGGAGGAGAAGTCAGCTAGTAGATATTGAAAAAGGAACTGACTCAGCAGACATGTTCGTCAGTTCTTTACCTCTGATTGCTGACTTCACCCTTTCCCCTTTCTACCTTCCTGGAAGACAGTTTGGAGGCCTGGAGGTGCAGCAGCCACCTTTCAACCATGAGGACAAAAGCCAGGTGCTGAGTGTGGTGGAGGAGAAATAAAGAAGGAATCTGACTAACAGCCCTAAGTAGTAGCACCGGCCCTTGACTGCCAACTCTGAATTTATTTTTTGCAAGAGATTAAAAAAGATCTCTTCTTTGTTTAAGCCCCTGTTACTCTAGTTTTCAGGTACTTGCAGGTAAACCTAGTCCTAACTGACACACAGCCCTTCCTACACAAAATCTGGTGGCTCCTTCTGAAATCTCAGCACCTACCCCAGCCAACCCTCCAGCAGCCCCACCCAAGGATGGCCGTGCCTCTACTCTGACCCCACCACCCTGAGGCGGTGGCCCAGAGGAGTGCAGGGGTGTAGGGCCACAGGCTCAGAGAGGTTAAGTAACTTCTCCTGCATCACATGGCTAGTAAGAGAAGAGTCAGGATAAGCTCTTCTGTCTCAGAGGCACTGTTTCTTCTCCGATACTAAGGTGGGTGAGGTCGGGCAAGGATGTGGGAGTTTGCAGACCAGCGAATCTGCTGTGATTTCCTAGGAATCATCATCATCATCATAAATAGATCAAAGCCTCATTGGAGGCTTTGCAGATGTTGCCTCAGGGAGACCTAACCTGACTACTCTATTTAAAATTTCAACCCCTATTTCCTGATTCCATTACCCTGCTCTATTTTTTTTTCAATAGAATAGATCACCTTCTAGCACAGTATTTAACTTATTTTTATTATTTTGGCTGTACATGTCTGTCCCCTCTCTCCCCACTCCAGGTTTAAGCCCCACACAAATAGCGGTCTTGGTTTGCTTTGTTTATGAATACATTCTAAGAGCCTAGAATAATGCTGGCCTAAAAAGGTACTTGTTGAACTGAATTAAATAGCAATGTTTCCCGAGCACCACCTATTAGGGGCTTGTGTCCTCCCCAAAATTCATATGCTGAAGTCCTAACGCCCAGTACCTGAGAATGTGGTTATAGGTGGAGACAGGTCTTTGAAGAGGTAATGAAGTTAAAATGAGGTCATTAGGGTGAGCCCTAATCCGACATGACTGCTATCCTTATAATAAGGGGAGATTAGGACACAGACACATAGAGAAGGAAGACCATGTGAAGACAACAGAGAGAAGAAGGCCACCTACAAACCACGCAGAGAGGCTTCAGAAGAAACCAATCCTGCTGACACTTGACTGCGGATTTCTAGCTTCCAGAATCATGAGAAAATAACCTTCTGTAGTTTAAGCCGCCCAGTCTGTGGTCCTTTGTTATGTAGCCCTAGTGAGCGAATACAGCACCCATGCTTAGCTCTGTGTGAACGGCTTTGTACACGTTGTCTCATTTGATCTTAACCACAATCCTAAGAGATAAGTACTTACTTCTCAGGTGCGGAAACTGAGGCCCAGGAAGTGATGCTGGGGGCAGGCGCTAGGGAAAGGCTACATCTTGGTGTGTTAGGCCTCCTGGGGCTGGGGGGAGGGGGCCCCAGCTGCTGACTCACCAGGGCCCCCTCCTTATCCGGAGTTCTGCGGGAGGTCAGGCCGGTCCTCCATCTGCCCCGCTCCCAACCCCACTCCTAAATGGGTCTACGCTGGACCCCTCGCCCTCTCTCTCAGCAGCTTTGAGCAAACCCGTGATCTGAGATGTTGCTGGTACCACCCAAAGAGACAAGTCTCTACGGTACAACTTCAGGCACTGAAGCCAGTGGAAGGAGGAGAAGGAAGACGGCTTTGGGGGAAAGCATTTCCTCAGTGTCCCTGGAAGCAGTTGGTCCTGAGGCACTACCTGCAGGCCCGCCCAGTGGGGCAGACCCCCCAAGATTAGGGTGTAAGCAGCCCACTGGTTCTTCAGCTGCCACTTCTAGTCAGGACAACAGTCGTGGTTGGGGTTTATGGAGGTCCAGCAGGTGCCGAGCTTTGTCCTCAGTGCATGATGTCGAGTTTCTCGTTTAATCCTCTAAGCAGCCCTGCGAGACGGTCACTGATACTGTCACCATTTTACAGGTGGGGACACAGAAGCTTAGAGAGCTCAAGTGACTAATAATCGGTTGGGCTGGGACCCCGTCTGAGTTCAGTGTTAGGTCCCTTCACCGTCGACTGACACCGGCTGTGCACCTTGCCATGTGCTGCCTTAGGCTGCAGTTGGTCAAGCCTGTCCCCCAAACTCCTCACTCTAGAGAATTAGGAAAGAGGACAGAAACTCTGACAGCTAGCGGGACAAAGGTCTGAACTCCTGAACATGTGGTCGGTAACCTCTCCTGCCTCTGCACTCCCACCCCCAGATCGCCTCTTCCTGGGAGTTGAGATTGTCTCCTCTTCCCCCTCCAAGACCACACCATGCCCATCTCAGCCAGGGTCACGGGGAGGTGGAAGTGCCCCTGCCACCAGCTCTCTGTCACCGGTAGCTGGTTGTGGAATGGCCTGGTTACTCCACAGCAGAGGCTGGGGATCGTCCAAGGCATCCCGGAGGAACGATCACAGTCTGGGGACAGTGTGAAGCCAGGCCTGTGGGGCCTGGGTGGAGGCCCGCCTGGGCTCTGCCCTCGGGAGCCCTCCCCTCTGGTCTCCAGAGCCCTTGCCCTTTCCTCGTGCAGGTGTTCCCTTCGCACCAAGGAGGGGCCTTCAGAGACTTTCTGACTACTGACTTTGTAAGCTTGGTTTCGGGAGTCTGGCTGGGAACCTCTGTCCTCCCCTGCTGGCCTCACAGCCCTGGACACTCTGCAGGTCAGCATCTGGGTGAAGGTGAACCAGAGCAGGCCCTTCTCCACCCTGTCCCCAGAGCCAGAGGGCAGCTGCCTGTGAGCCAGCCACCTCTCCCCGGTATGAGTGTGGCAGACGGATGCGGGTGGCACACCCTCTGTGTCTGCTGGGCCCTCTGCATGTGCAGGGGGCCTAGGGATGGAGCCCATGTGCCCGGGAGCACGGCCTGTTCCTGTTGACAAGACTGCCTGGCACAGTCCCTGCCCCCAACAGGAAGGTGCCTGGCATAGGAAGAGGGCAGTGGCATCACGGGGCTGGATGCAGAGGCAGGTGGCCTGGATGGCCTTGGTGGGAAGCCAGAGGGCATGACGAGGCTGCCCCAGGCCACACCCGCCTGCCTGAGTCTGAGGAGGTGGCAGGGCCCCGGCCGCAGGTGCCCGCCAGCCACCCCGCTGGGCAGATGCCTTTGGCGAGGGCTGGACTTGGCGCGGACTGACGGAGGGTCACAACGAGGGTGTCCCCGTGCGTCCCGGTGGGGCTCTCCTACCCACGCTTACCCTACTGACGGGCTGACTCCTGGGCTCTTCTTTAGACAAAGTAGTGTAACTGCCTTTCCTTCGGAACCTGTCATCCGCTAAACCCCTATCTTCACTTATCAGACACCCAACACCCTGTTTCTCATTTTCAGGGTGATTCTGCAGTTCTAGAAATTAAAACCTGCTGCGTTCTGTAATGGTGCTTTATGTCTTCCCTGGGAAGCGGGCAACACATCCCTCAGGATTCCACGGGGCACCTCTGGCTAAAAGGGTAGAAAGAGAGGATCCAGGGCTTGAACTAGACTGGCTAGGCAGGTTGGGGTCACGGAGACAAGTGGGGATGCTTGGGGAAAGCTGGGCAGGCAGGCTGTGCAGGGGGGAGTGGGAGGGGTCTGGGAGTTTGGGGATGGCAGCAGAGGCCTGGCTAAAGGCGCTGAGGGCACACCAGGCAGGGCAGAGCCATTCTCAGTGGGAGCTGGAGTGTGGGGCAGGGACTGTCCCAGGGTTTGTGGTCACCAGGGCTGTGGCCAAGGGCCCCAAGGACATACCTGTGTGGCCTATGAAGGGCCTGCTCAGTGCTGGTGCTGTTTGCTCCATGTCTAGACGGTTGAGGGGTCGGTCACTGGAGGCCTGGGAGGAAGTAGGGAGCCTGAGCCTCTACCTGCCAGGTGGGGAACTTTCCTTTGGAAGAGCCTGAAGGAGGCATAGTGGCTGCAGGGGCCGTGAGTCTGTGATGGGGCGCTATCCCTAGAGCAGGGCTGGTGGCCGGGGGACGGATGCTCTGCACGTCCAGGAAAGGGTCTTTGCAGGGTATCTGCCATGTGGTCACCGCCAGGCTGTGGCAGAAGCCTGTGGGTTGGACACAATGGTCAGCTGCCCCAGCCTGGGGTGCAGAGGTTACCACTCGCCCACTGCTACCTTTTGCGGGACACTTCCCTTCATGAAGTAGTTGCTTCCAGATGCCCATGAAGACCCTGATGTGTGCAGGACATCGTGGGAGAAGGTGAACACGGCAGAGCCCTGTTTTCAGCCCCAGCATGAGGCGGAAAGGCCTGTGCGCCCCAAGAAGCAGACTCGGAATTGCGGGTTCCAGAGTGGGGTCATCAGGTGGTCTGGGGCCGTGGAGCAAGTGGCCCTGAGCTAGGCCTTGAGGGCTGTGTGGGCCACAGACTGGGAGACCAGGGGACAAGGATCACAGAGGGAAGGGTGGCGTGAGAATGGCCTGAGGGATCACAATTAAAATGACATCAGCTAAAGTAATGAGGGTTCGTACTTGCACCTCAAGCGGATAAGGGTGTAGAAGAGGCTCTGCAGTGCTGGCTTCAGGCCCAGCACAGACTTGAGCAGCTGGCAAAGCCTGGCAAATGACAGCTGTTATCTCTACCAGGAGGGGGCCCCCAGCAAATTGTGAAAGGCGGCCTGAGTTTTGAGTGTCAGTCAATTTTAGAGCCAACCCGGGTGCCTTTTGGCACATTTTCTGCCCTGCAACCCCTTCATTGCCCCCAGGGGCAGGGCTGGACCCCGGGTGGACCCAGCCCTCTATAGTGAGTCTTCTCCGAGCTGCGTTAGCCCCATTGCCCTGTGAGCCCTGGCCCCCATCCCAGACACCACCACGTCGAGCCCATTCCACAAAGTATTAAGGTGTCTTTTCACCTTGCCTGGCCCTTTTCACTGGGGGTGATTCCCGGAGAGGGTCAGGGACCAGCTCCTGTGAAACTTGGGGCTTCAGCCTCTGGAGAGATGCCTTCACTGCCCAGAGTGGAGTTGGGGGGATACCAGGTGTCCTTTCTGTTACTCCAAGGCACTTTGGAGAGTGTTGCAGAACCCAGATGAGGAAACCCCACCCTGATCCCAACTCAGAGAAGCCAGGGAATCATTCAAATGACAGTCCCTGCCTCAAAATCTGCTCCCTAGCCAGAGATGTAGCCCTGTGGCCCACCCAGATGTTAATCTCCTCACCTGCGTTGGGACTCCCCTCCCACACATATTCGAGTGACCACGGTTCATCCGACCCTTCCAGACTCTCCCTCCCCTTCCTCCCCCCCTCCCCTCTCCCCCAGGCCCTCATCTTCTCCCTCCTGTTGCCTGTTATTACATTAGCCTCTCAATGCCTGGCTATCCTCCAGGAGCTCTCCTTTGGGGCCAGTCTCCAAAGAGCTAAGGAACAATCTTTTAGAAATGCAGCCCCCACGGCCAGAGCTCCCCTTAGTCGTCTTCGCTTACCTTCTAGCTAAAACCCCAATTCCTTAGCAGACGAGGCCTCCTTCCTGTGGTCGGCTTCTCCTTCCCCTTCTGACCCATCCACCTCTCAGACCTGGGGGCCCAGGCCCACTGAAATCTCCCCCTGAAACCCCTGGACCTTGCTTTCTTGCAACCTGCACAGATTTGAACCTGGCCCCTCTGCCTGGAACACCTCCCCACCCCAGACCTTTTTTCTCCCCTAACTCCAAGTTACCTTGAATTTCATTTTCAATGTTTATGTCACTATCTTCCTTGTAGTTCTTTTTTTTTTTAAGTGGAAATGTCTATAGTTTTTGCCGGCAAAACAAATAGACAATGTTTTGCATTGTCTATTTTGCACGGTCGTTCTGGTCAGGGTCCCTGCACTGGGATGCCTTCCTCTCTCCCCATCTGGGTGCTTTCCACCTGGGCTCCCTGGTGCCTCTGATGTGCACACAGGTAGTTACACCTGTACTTGTTCATGCCTGTTGGTTTCTCAGTGTTTTATTCTCTGCATCCTGCAATTCCTGAAGTATGTTGGGTGCTTAATAAAGATATGAATCAAAATATCTTTAATGCATCTTCTATTTCAAAGCTATAGATCCAAGTGTCTGAATGTTTTAAATTAAAATTTAGAAGAGTTTAATTATTCTGCAACTCAGTTGCTAGCCCGAGCCCTCTTTCTGCCTCATGGTGGATACTTCAGCCAATCCCAGGAAATCCACCATTTCTGTGACACCGCCTCTAGTCCAATTTATGCTTTTTATTCTATTTTCTCCTCCTCACTTCCGTAACAGGATCCAAGTTAGGGTGCCTCTCTGAAGTGTCTGGACACTGGTGGGAAGAGCTGGGTCCTTGGAGGCCATGCTGAAGCTTGGCTGGCATCTGTCTCGCAGTAGGCGTCTGTTCCCCAGCCTTTGCTGAGATGCCTTCTCAGCATGTTGCAGAGGATAGACGGGGGCAACCACTGAGTGTGGGCTGGTGGTCTCATTCCTATCAAAGAGCCCCTTCCCTTTACAAATCCCAAACCTCAAGATGCTACCTTGCGAGGGGCCTTAGAGTAGAAGGGGTGGATGTGAATAAAGTTCCACCCACCTCCCAGCTCCTTCCTCAAAAGTGGGGAGAGGCTGAGCCTTGGAGAAGGTGCCCCATTATCTGGAAAGGCACAGTAATGAGTCTCTGAATATGCAAAGAGCCCTGTGGGGCCCAGGTTGGTGGTAGGAGGTCTTGGTGGTAGAATGGCTCAGCATAATAAAGAGGGGAGGAATATTTGTGGAGTTGGAGTTAGGGGTGGGGTTCAGGGGTTGGCCAAGGGTGTGAGTGGGGAGGGTAGAGCCACTGCTGGCAGAGCGGCCAAGGGACTTTGTAAGAATAGGAACACCTGCTTTGCCCCTGTGATGGGGTGGGCCCTGTCTGTCTCCGCAAACTTTCAATCAAGTAGACTGCACCCACATTGGAGTGCTCACCCTGGGAACTGAAGTTCAAGCTCCCACCCTTTCACCCTTGGGAAGACCCTGGGGGACGTAGCCTGCAATCCTGATGTGACCCCAGCAAAATGATCAGTGGTGTTCCCTGGGCAGACAGTTCTGGGATGGAGTCACCTTTGAGGAGTGGGGTCACTTGGACAAACCTGGGGTTAGGAGGAGTCAGCACCCCTTCCTCCTCTGCGAACACATTTGCCTCTTTCATCAGCACCTGGGGGTGATGCCAAAAATCTGTAAAAGAAAAAGTGTCCCCAAACTGGTCTGGGACAGAAATTTTTTTGTGTGATTCCATTAGCAATTTCCTTCTGGAAAGAAATCAGCATTCCTGGTGAAATGCAGAAGCAAATTTCTGATGAGCATTAATGGAAGTAAAACCGGTGGGAAACCAGTGCCAGCCCACCCAGCTGCCTCCCAGAAGGAAGGGGCAGTGCCCATGCCTGTCTGTATCTAAGGAGATACGGAAATAGTTCTTTGCCAGCTACTTCCACAAAGAGAGAGGCGATAACAAAAAATCATGCCCTAAAATAGCTATAAAATATGTGGTAGAGGGTCCACTTGAGTCTAAACCGTGACTCAGACCGAAAGGGGCTTATGGGGATCTGTAGAGTCAGATGGGTTCTGGGAGGGATGAGGGAGCTGGACACCATGAGTGGGAGCCTTGCTTTCTTCGTCCACACCGATGAGAGTTGTTCTGCCTCCCTCCCTCCAACGCTGTGATCAAGTGAGATAAGGATTAGATGGCAACGTAATTGGAAAAGTAGAAGACGGCTTGTAAATCAGGGCTTTATTATTACTCTCATCTGATTCAGAGATGATCTGCCCATGCCGGAAAAGCTCAGGATGCAGATTCTACACCGGTGGCCCTAACATAGACCTGCTTTGCAATGATATGCAATTTCCCCGTCGTCCAAAGGTGCATCGCCCCCTCTGCATTTTCTCTGGGATTGCTCCAGCTCTGAAGCCCTCTGAAGTGCATGGCTTCCTTACTCCCTGCAGCAGCTTCCTGACCCTCCTCCTGTGGCCTCCTGTCCAGTCTCCCCAACAGTCAGACCAGACCAGGCACCCCCAGCACTGTTTACAGCAAAGCCAAGGCCACTGGAGCTGCTATTGGGAGAAAAGGGTTAGTCGCCTTCCCAGCCCGTGGCAGTCCCACCCGGGCCTCTCCCCACGCCCAGCACAGGCACAACGAAGTCTGTCTCTCTGCCGATTATGAGATAGCTCATGGCTGTTAGGTCTGCTTGAATAAGGTCTTTTGTCCCAGAGAATTTTCCCATGTCGTACATTTAGTCTGTTGTGTTATGGGTCAGTGAGCAAGGAGATAAGTCTGAATTCTTAAACAACCTTGTGAACGCAAGACATCTGTCTGAAAGGCAGTCAAACAACATCTGTCACGCTCTCCCCAACTTCCAAGACCCTTTCTTAAAAATCAAATCATTGTTGTATGTTTACGTTTCTTTGAAAAATTCAGCTACTACCGAGATATATACTTTGAAAGATGAAAGTCCCTCATAAATCTTCACCTCCCTTCCCCCCTCCCCTCAGTGCCAGAAAACTATTGTTAATACTTTGGTGTATATTGCCCAGATTTTTCTTCTCTGCACCTACTAACACAGATAGTATTATTATTACCTTTTTCTTTTTTATCATTGTACCATAGATATTGTTTTGCAATTTGCTTTTTGACGTAACATAGAACTTCTTTCAGTATTAGGATCTCATTTTTTAAACAATTGTACAGTGTTCCATCATGGCTATGAATAATCACTTATTTAATGAGTTTCCTGTTGATGGATATTTGGAATTCAACCCTTTCCAACACAATTTTTCCTTTATATAAACAATACTGCAATGGATATCCTTGCACATGTTTTTGTATACCTGTGAGAGGCTTTCTATGCATATAGGATGTAATATTTCTAGAAACAGAAATGCTAGATCAAAGATATAAACATTTAAAATTTAGTAGGTATTGCCAAATTGACTAGGCAAGCATGGCTAGGGTTCGGTTTGTAGATTTCTTGAAGGTAGAGAATGCCACTGGGCACCTAGAGGGTTTAGTGCCAGCAACAGAAAGGAGTGGCAGTTCACTTTGGGTACACCCAGGAGTGTTTCCCCAGCTGCCTGCAAGACTTGAGACATTTTAGTGTGTGTGGACTAATCCAGGAGAGGACAAGGCATAAACTATTGGTCTGGAAAGGACAGAGTCATCAGTTGAGTGAATCCCAGGTAAGGTGAGGCCTGAATGGCATGGACATTTATGAAATTGTGTGTCTATCACAATCCCTTTGAGAGAGACCTCTTCCCACTCCCCAAATCCAACCACTGAGTTCTCGTAGGAGCTGCCTATGCTATTGTTTGCCGGTCTAGCCAGGGGTCAGCAAATATAACCTCTGGCTAATTAGAAGTCTTCCCTAGCATTTTTTGAATGGGAAGTAAGGGAAGAGAGGTCTTGTTGCAGGTAAGGGAGTTGGAAATACGTGTGTCCAGAGTTGACCGGGGGTCATGTTTTCTGCACTGTAGAGAAAGACATTTGGAGAGACCGAAGCTGACTCCCCAATAGAGGATGAGACAAGAGACAAAGAAAGCTCCAGAGCCCAGGTGGTGACGGAGGCTCTGATTCTTGCCATTCCCAAGGCCCAAGGGCTAATACCTTTGGTATGAGCCAAAATAATTAGTTTTGCCTGTTTTTGACCTTTGCATAAACGGAATTATACAATTTGTACCCATTTGTCCTCGTCTCTTTGATGCAGCGATACATTGGTGGGATTCATCCACGTTGTTGCACATAGCAGTAACTTTTTTCACTTTAACTGCCTCATAGTATTCCAGTGATCTTGAGTATATACCTCTGAACAGGATTTGGGGGCCATGTGATAACTCTATGGTAACTTTTTTTTTTTTTTTTTTTTTTTGTGGTTCGCGGGCCTCTCACTGTCGTGGCCTCTCGCGTTGCGGAGCACAGGCTCCGGACGCGCAGGCTCAGCGACCACGGCTCACGGGCCCAGCCGCTCTGCGGCATGTGGGATCTTCCCGGACCGGGGCACGAACCCGTGTCCCCTGCATCGACAGGTGGACTCTCAACCACTGCGCCACCAGGGAAGCCCTATGGTAACTTTTGAACCATTTCCCCAAACAATTGCACCCATTTAAGTTCCCACCAGCAAAGTATGAGTGTTCCAGTTTCTTCACACCCACACCAATACTTCTTATTGTGTGTCTTTTGATTACAGTCCTCCGAATGGGCGTGAAGTGATGTTCCACTGTGGTTTTGCTTTGCACTTCCCTGATGGCTAATGATGTTGAGCAACGTTTCATGCATTTATTGACCATTTGCATTTTTTTTTTTTTGGAGAAAAGTCTATTTAAATCCTTTGCCCATTTAAAAATTGGGTTACTTGTCCTTTTTATTGATAAGTTGTAAGAATTCCTTAAATATTCTGGATCCTAGACCCTATCACATATATGACTTGTAGATATCTCCCCCCATTATGGGGCTGACTTGTGTTTTCAAAAGATCACTGTGGTTACTATTTTGACAGTAGGTTGTGGGGAGAGGGCAGAGTTAGAAGCTGGGAGAACAGGTAGGAGGCTAATGTAGTCATCCAGGTAAGGGATGATGGCATCAAAATAAATTCTGACTCTCTAAGTTGTAAGACAGAGCCTTGGGTCTGCTCTAAAGTCTCTGTCTGGTTCTGGCCCTGGCACTGCCTTTGACTTTCCCTGATTGTGACCTGGTTTTTTGCCTACAGTTTTGCTCATCCCTCCCTGATTTCAGTTTATGTCCATGTCCCCATTTTCCTTTCAATGTCCTTAAATGTTAATTTCATCTGGCCACATTGTAGGCAGTTTTGTGAATCACCCCTTATCCCATTTGTAATGGGCACTAGGCGTGGAAAAATAAAGAGGTGGTTGATAGGGAGATGGGGGACAGACTCCTGGCTTTCGTGGACTTCCAGAAGCTGGGCTTCTTCTTCTGGTGCTTGCCCTCCCACAGCTGTTTACCTGGCTCTCAGTTCCGGTTCTACTTCCTGGATCCCCAGTTGCCCATGATGCAGCCTGGTACGTGACTCTGAAGTGGAGGGATGCAACAGAGAGCTTTGGAGGACAGCCCACAGATGCCTAAAAAGGCAGACACTCCATTCTCTTTCAGTCTGTGGGGCAGCCCCTTCTGAATCTGCATATCACTGAGCTTTAATAGACACGAGTCAAGCCATGGATGCCCTATTCTCCTCTCTGGGAGTTAAGAGTCGGGGCTACAAAGCTTGCTGGACACAAAGTCTTGTATCCAAGATTCAAATGAATTTTTAACATATTAGAAACAACTTAGTAGAAATAAAAATTCTAATTAAGTATCATGTAGAACAGCCAGGGCTGGGACTATGGTAAAGTTAGAGCAGTATCTAGGGTGCAAAATTTATGGAAGCATTGAGGTGGGGGGGGATTAACATACACACACTATTATATATAAAATAGATAAACAAGGACCTACTGTATAGCACAGAGAACTATATTCAATATCTTGTAATAACCTATAATGGAAAATAATCTGAAAAAGAATATATATATGTATATATAAAACTAAATCACTTTGTTGTACACCTGAAACATTGTAAACCAGCTATTCTTCAATAAAATAAATAAATAAAATTTTTTTTTAAATTTAAGGAAGCATTCATTCTCCTCTCGTCTCTTGCCTTACTCTAGTCCTGGCCTTAAGAAAGTATCAGAAAATATCAAATAGCCAGGAAGAAAATCTAATGAAAGTTATGTAAGATTTCTAGAGTAAATACACTGAACATCACTGAGAGAATTTAAAGAAGGACAAAATAAGTGAAGATCTATACCTTGGTTATGGATTAGAAGATTAAATGTTCAAAACTAAATATGTCAGTTCTTCCTAAAACTACCTATAGATTCAGGACAATCCCAGTAAAAATCCTAGCTGGTCACTTAGTGGTAATTGAGAGATGATTCTGAAAATTTATATGGACATCCAAATAATTTAGAATAGCCAAAGCAGTTCTGAATAAAAACAAAGCTGGAAGACTTATACTATCTGATTTCAAGATTTACTATAAAGCTAAACTAATTAAGACAGTCTTGTGATTGTACAAGAATAGAAAAATAGACTGATGGAATAGAAAAGAGAGTCAAGAAACTGTCCTCACATATATGGTTCCTGGATTTATGGCAAAAGCTCCACAGCAAATCAGTAAAGAAAGATTTTTTTTCGATAAATGATGTGGGTCAATTGAACATCCATATGGAGAAAATTAATCCTGACCCTTACCTCACACAATAAATTAATTAATTTGAGATGGATCATAGTCCTAAAGGTTAAAGTTGAAAATAAACAAGTGTGATGGCCTGTGTTGACCTAGGTGGTGGGGTATACAATTGTACGAGTTTGTTGAAAGTTTGTTCACTTTGGGACAATTCAAGCAACTGTATGTTTTATGCTCTTCTAATCATTGAATTATAGTTGACAATCAAATTTATTGAAAAAGCAAAAAAGAAGTGTCCAAACTGTACATGAAAATGATTACATTTTACTGTGAGTAAATTACACTTTAATAAGAAAATGAAAAAGCTAAGTAAGTAAGGCTATTGGGCTGATGAGAGCTAGCATCCCTGACATAGATCAGTCAACTTGATGAACTGCACATCCTGTGAGCCCTGCCCCCCATGCACAGTTCGTCCCATTCTGAGGTCATCATAAGAGGAAGCAGAAGTTTCAGCAGGCAGGAAGAAGTCGGAAGAGTGGTGTGATGAGTATCTGACTCTATTCAGATTCCATTTCAAGATGTGATGAGCATGCGGAAGAGAATGGAAGACGCCCACTGCCTCCTGTCCCCAGGTTTTAGACAGGAAACTGAGTTATGAGTAAAACCAGAACGCCAGTGGGACTGATGTGTTGAATGGATAAGCTGCAAGTGCCATTTGGTCCCCTCATGACAACTCAAACCTCCTCTTTGAAATCATCTGATCTTTTCCTGGTGTCTTGGTTTGCATCTCCCCAGAAACAGACTCTGAGACAGAATTTGAGTGCAATCAAATGTCCTAGGACACACAGGTAGGAGGTGAGATAAGAAAGGGAATGGGCCGATGAGGAGTGAGTTTTCAGGCCAGGTATCACTGAGCCATCCCAGCTGTGGTGCCAGGAAGCTGTGGTACTTAACCAGCAGCCTCCTGTCCCTCCCTAACTGCGGACTGCTTCCCCGTAGATGAGTTCTGCAGCACTTCTGGTTCGCCTTGCTCAAGGCTCGGATGTCTGCCCCGTCAGATAAAAGCCCTCAGCCAGAGCAGCAGGTATTGGCAACACACAGCCTTCCTGCGTGGGGTTAATTCCAAGGGATGTGGCCATGGCAGAGTCCACTAAAACTGGTTAAAATCCGAGGAGGTCCCATAGTTTTTCCAGGCGTTTTTAATCACAAGAAAAGACTCCTATTAAAGTCTCATCTGCTCTAATATTCGATACTTTATTGTACCTAAATCCTTGCCCTGACATTAGCTGGGGGCTGCCGTAGTCTGGACACCAGCAGAAAAATGATATGATTGTTTTTCTTTCTGACTCAATCTTTTTCCTCCTTTACTACCTGCTCTTTTTGGTTTCTGCAGGGCTGAAGTGAATAGGGGAGGAGAGGCAAGGGGCAAGAAAGGCTTTGCTTGACTAGTTCCATTGTAATTTGGCTCTGATGTTCTCTGCATGGGGTAGATGCCCAGTTGCTGGATTATTTTCCCAGGAAGTTTTTTTGGGGGGCTCTTCAGGGATTCTACCTTTGCTGGGTATCTTGCACCTGCAGTTCCCTTAAAGTGGGCAATGGCTCCACCTGCTGGCCACCTGATTATCAGCAGAAGGCTCCCCCTTCTGCTTTCTGATTCATTCCCCTGCCGTACTCCCATGTGGTTCTTGCGGGCAGACTCTCTCTCAAGAAGACCTGGTCCGGCTTCCTTCAGCAAGTCCATCCCTGGCCGGTGGGAGATGCACATCCATCCTTGTCCTGTCAGGCTCTCAAAGTGCAGCCATTAGCATTCCCATTCCCACTACAGTCAGGTCTCTTCCTACAAGCTGCCAGTTTCCTACAACTCACAGGAGGAGTTCAGCCACAGCCTCCAATCTTTAGATTTTGTGGATGTGGTTCCAGCCCTGTGTCTTTCATGTCTAGCTTTCCAAAGGTTTCTCTTTAAAGACCCTCTTGCTGGCTTGAGGTGGCACATACTGCCTTGTGATGCCAGCTTGTCAGCTAGAAGCCTCGGGTTGCGAGGAATGCAAAATCCAAGTCACGCTGGCTTAAACTATAAAGCTTCTAAATTATAAGATTGGAGTGTTTCAGCGTAGACAGAACTTGTGGTTTAAAGATATTTCCAAAGACTCAGGGGCTTTGGGTTCTCCGCTCTGTTGTTCACCCTGTGGGCTGCATCTGAAGATGGCTGTTGCCAGAGGCAATTTAGGCTTCATGTTTTCTGCTTCACATCTAGCAGTTTACATCCTTCTCCAGAGATCCCTCTGTCCACCATTCTAAGTGAGGGTCCTTAGGGTCACTCTGATTGACCCAGTTTCACATGTCCAACCCTGCACCAGTGACGTATGGGTGAGGGAATGGGACATGCTGATTGTCTGAGCTTATCAGGGTCCAACCTGGTATTGGAGGTAGACCACTTCCTCTGTAGTACGTGGCTGGTGTGCAGAAGGGGTAAGTACACAAATGAAAATCTGGGCATCGTTAGAAAGAAGGGAATGGATGCTGAGTAGACAACTGTGTTAGTTTCCTAGGGCTACTGTAACAAAGTACCCAAAACTGGGTGGCTTAAAAGAACAGAAAATTATTGTCTCACAGTTTTGGAAACCAGAAGTCTGAAATCAAGATGTTGTCAGAGGGCTTCCCTGGTGGCGCAGTGGTTGAGAGTCCGCCTGCCGATGCAGGGGACACGGGTTCGTGCCCCAGTCCGGGAAGATCCCACGTGCCGTGGAGCGGCTGGGCCCGTGAGCCATGGCCGCTGAGCCTGCGTGTCCGGAGCCTGTGCTCTGCAACGGGAGAGGCCACAACAGTGAGAGGCCCGCGTACTACAAAAAAAAAAAAAAAGATATTGGCAGAGCCATGCTATCTAACAGCTGTAGGGGAGAGTCTTCCTTGCCTCTTCTAGCTTTTGGTGTTTGCCGGCAACCCTTGGCATTCTTTGGCTTGTACTCACATGACTGTCTTCTCCCCTTGTGTCTTCATGTTTTTTTCTCTCTGTGTGTTTCTGTGGCCACAAGATGTTCTCTTCTCTTACAAAGACACCAGTCAGATTGGATTAAAAGCCCACCCTACTAATGTATGACATTGTTTTAAAATTAATTAATTTATTTGTTTATTTTTGGCTGCGTTGGGTCTTTGTTGCTGCACGCGGGCTTCCTCTACTTGTGGCGAGCGGGGGCTACTCTTTGTTGTGGTGCGCGGGCTTCTCACTGCTGTGGCTTCTCTTGTTGTGGAACATGGGCTCTAGGCGTGCAGGCTCAGTAGTTGTGGCTCGCGGGCTCTAGAGCCCGTAGGCTCAGCAGTTGTCGTGCATGGGCCTAGCTGCTCCACGACATGTGGGATCTTCCCGGACCAGGGCTCGAACCCATGTCCCCTGCCTTGGCAGGTGGATTCTTAACCACTGCACCACCAGGGAAGCCCTAATGTGTGACATTTTAACTAATTTGCAATGACCCTATTTCCAAGTAAGGTCACCTTCTGAGACACTGGGGATTAGGGCTTCAACATATCTTTTTTGGGGACACAATCCAACTCATAATAACAACAAATATCTGCTTAAAACTATTCTCACAGCTTATTCTTACACAAAATTATTTAATTTGATCATACTTACTCATCACACTTGAACCCAGAATTAAATTTGTCTATTTCTTATAAGCAGTTTCACTTAAAAAAAGAAAAAAGAAGAAATACTAACCCTCTCTGAAGTTATTCAAAAGCACATGCTATCTATTCTTGAAGATACATTCCAAAGAGGAGTATCAAAAATATTTTTATCTTGTCAATATCATTAGAATATGGGCAGAGCCCCCAAAGAATGGTGCTGCGGCCCCTGATTCATTTTGATAAGTACCTCCTGGTGAGTTTGGGGAATAGTCACTGTCTTTATTTGTCTTTGAGATGAATCTAGAAAAAGGTCAGAAGAAACTCTCAGTGGAGTGATCTCTTCAGCTGCTCACATCCCAAGAGCTTCTTAACTGATCTGCTTCCCAGTGGTTACTCTGAATATCTTGTATATGTCCCACTGTTTCTCTCTCATATCTATCATCTATCTATCTATCTATCTATCTATCTATCTATCTATCTATCTATCATCTATCTATCTACCTGTCATCTATCTATCTATCTATCATCCACCCATCATCAATGTTTCTGTCCAATCCATTTAACTTTTTCATTACATAAATAAATCACGTTTACTGTAGAACAGGGTCTGTGGGTGGGTCAGGGTGTACTTTTGCTCCCTAGGGGACTTTTGGCAACGTCTGGAGACATTTTGGTTGTCGCAATTGGGAGATGCTATGGGCATCTAGTGGGTAGAGGCCAGGGGTGCTGCTAAACATCCTATAAGATGCAGGACAGCCTCCACAATAAAGAATTGTCTGGCCCCGAATGTCAGTGGTGCTAAGGTAAAGACATCCTTTGTAGAAAAATAGAAACTTTGAAGAAACAAATGTAAAAATAATTTCCACTGGGGATTTCTACAATTAACATTTTGGCCAAATTCTTCCAGATTTTTTTTTTAATGCACAAAAATACATTTGGAAATAATTACAGATGTGTGAAGAAAGAAATGTGATTATCATATACATAGTTTTGTAATCTTTTTTCACTTAGTAATATTATTCCATGTCAGTGGTTTTATATCTGTCACATCGTTTTTCTCATTAAAAAATAAGCTTTTAAAAAACAAAAGTATTACATTCACGTGGTTAAAAATGAGAATTGCAAAAGTGTGTAAAGTAAAAAAGTTCTTCCATAGTGGTTATGTACAATTTAGTACATGTGAATTCTTTAAACACCACACATTGGATTGTGCAATAACACTGTTGTGTACTCTGCTTTCATTGCATAATAATGTATCTTAGGACAATTTCCATATCCACACATATAGATGCATCCCATTCTTTATACTGCTGTGTAGTATTACGTATAATGTGGGTGGGCCTCATCCAATCAGTTGAAGGCCTGAATAACACAAAAGACTGACCTCTCTCAAGGAAGAAGGAATTCTGCCAAAAGACGGCCTTTGAACTTGAACTACAACATTGGCTCTTCCCTGAGTCTCCAGGCTGCAGGCCCACCTCCAGATTTTGGACTTGCCAGCTCCATAACTGCATGAGTAATTCCTTGAAATAAATCTCTCTCTCTCTCTCTCTCTCTCTGTACACACAAACACACACACACACACACACACACACACACACACACACACACATATTCTGTTAGTTCTATTTCTCTGGAGAACCCTAAGACATCAGGCTTCTGGCCTCAACAACACTAGAACTGATGGAAAGTTTAAATTACCTTGCCCCCACCCCACATATAATATTTTAAGGAAGGGAGAAGTAGAATATCTTGGTCAATTCTCCAAGAGTAAACAGGGTGGGAGAGGATTTTCCTGTTGAGCTTTGGTGCAGAGTCGACCCAATCTATAGTTAGCAAAGAAAGGCCTCTCTAGAAGGAACATGACTGCGGAGGTGAGGCAAATATCTCCTGTTTACAGTGGTCTAATCAGAGGGGCTGTGTTAGTCTCCTGTCGCTCCTGTAACAAACCACCACATATTTAATGGCTTAAAACAACACTAGTTTTTATCTCACAGTTCTGTTGGTCAGAAATCTCAGCTGGGCTCAGCAGGGTCCTCTGCTTAGGGTCTCATAAGACTGAAATCAGGGTATTGGCCAGCTGCATTCTTACTGGGTGGCTCTGGGAAGAATCTGCTTCCAGCCTCATTTAGGATGTGGGCAGAATGCAGCTCCTTGTGGAGAGGGGCCAACCAGGAGTTCCTAATCCAGGGGCGTAAGGTTTCAGTGACTACTTACATGAATACTAAGCCCTAGAGGTCTGCAGTAGAACCTTGTAGGTATCTTTCACCACACACTGTCCTGTCCACTTCGAAATGTGTCAAGAGGGTCAATCTCCTGAGAACGTTCTCATCCCAAGAGAGTGATTAATAGATAGACTGATAGGTAGATCGATTGATCAATGGATCGATTTGGTGGGAAGAAACAAAGATGGGTGAACGGGAGAGGAGGTGCAACCTCGCCCTCCCCACCCCCGCCCAAGTTGTCGTGGCAAGGCTGAGGTCCCCATGTCCTCACCGCCTGGTAGAGCTGGAGGTGGTTCTCAGCTTCCAGAAGCCACTGCATTCCTCGCCTTGTGGCTCTCTTTATCTTCAAAGCCAACAGTGGTGTGTTGAGTCCTTCTCAAGTTCCAGATATCTCTGACTTCCTCTTCCGCTTTCAAGGGCTCATGTAACCACGTTGGGTCCACCTGGATAATCTCCCTATTTTAAGGTCAGTTGATTAATAGCCTTAATTACATCTACAAATTCCCTTTTGCCTTGTAAGGCAAAATAATTGCAGTTGTGACACTAGAGCGTAAAGGTCATGGGGGCCAAAATTCTGCCTACTTCAGTGACAATGGAGATGGTTTTCCCAGACCAGAGGACAGGCCTGGTCCAAAAGTGTGTTCAGACCTCACTTCCTGGGATACGGAGAACTGCTTATAAATTTCAATGCACAATTTTCCCAGCTCGGAGGGCTCAAGGGCTGCAGTCTGTGGTCCTTCCTCTGCTTGTAGCAATTTCTGCAAGAAGTGAGCTTCTTCCTGGTGCAGGGCCTGGGACAGGCTGGGTGTGATGACATCAGAGAACTCATGCCCCCTGGACCCCTTGCAGGTGCCATTGCCTTTTCCCTGTGTTGTGATCCCTAAGATCATGCTAACGACATGGCTCGAACTTGCAAAGTGCGCGAGACACTTAATGCATTTGGCATAAGGAGTTTATACCTGGCATTCTTTTTTTTTTTTCTTTTTTCTGTACGCAGCCCTCTCACTGTTGTGGCCTCTCCCGTTGCGGAGCACAGGCTCTGGACGCGCAGGCTCAGTGGCCATGGCTCACGGGCCCAGCCGCTCCGCGGCATGTGGGATCTTCCCGGACCGGGGCGCAAACTCGCGTCCCCTGCAACAGCAGGCACACTCCCAACCACTGCGCCACCAAGGAAGCACTACCTGGCATTCTTTTTTCTGGTAGGATACCTTTTTGCCCAAAATGTCAGAGACAGAGTCATATTTCACTGCTGTGTAAGCCGATGAGGGACGTGGCTCGGAGCTTCTGCGTGGTAAACAATGGCAGAGGAAAAGAGCAGGAATGACTGGGAGAGATCCAGCCCAAGGGAGAAGCCAGAGAAGCCAATAAGGGCGATGGTAGAGACCTGCAGATGGGCTTATGGGGTGTTTAGCAGAAGAAAGTTCGATGTGAGCAAGAGAGGCTGAGGTTGAAGGGAGGTATATGGAGGAGCTGGGAAAGAGCGAACCCCCCGGGGAAGGACGGACAGAGGGAAGGAGCAAAAGCCAAGAAAAAGCTGGTGAGAAAGAGGAAATGAGAAATGCAAGAGGGGGAGGTAGAAGAGTTTCCGGAGGTGAAAGGAAAATTTGCTTCACATGAATATGATACAGAACACGAAACTTTTCAACTTAAACCCCTCCAACAGGGCTTCCCTGGTGGCGCAGTGGTTGAGAATCCACCTGCCGATGCAGGAGACGCGGGTTCGTGCCCCGGTCCGGGAAGATCCCACATGCCGCGGAGCGGCTGGGCCCGTGAGCCATGGCCACTGAGCCTGCGCGTCCAGAGCCTGTGCTCCGCAACGGGAGAGGCCACAACAGTGAGAGGCCCGCATACGGCAAACATACAAACAAACAAACAAAACCCTCCAACAAATTCCATCAATTTCATGCTAAAGCAAAGCCATAAAATAGCCTCCCAGGCCCTCTGCCGTCTGTCTATCTGCCTCCTATCTGAGGCCATCTCACCAGCTCCCCTTCCCGCTGCCCAGCAGACACATCAGTGTTCACCGCGGGGCCTTTACACCGAAGCCCTGCGTGTTCACACCACTCATTTGCTTGCTTCCCTCTGGGTTCCGCTCAGATGTTACCTTAACAGGAAAGCTGGCCCGTACATTCTGTAAAACAGCCGCAGCTCCTCGACCTCCTCCTGCTTCCTGTTTCCCTTACTTTCCTTTATTTCTCTCTACTTAGCACCACTTGACATGCTGATTGTTTTTATTCATTTTCTGCCTCTTCCCACTTGAATATAAGCTCTGTGATTTTCATCACAGTGTTTGTTTTTGTCTGCTGCTGCATCCCAGTGACTAGGAATATGGAAAACTGTATTTTTCCATAAGATGTCATTCACTTAATTTAAGACATTAGAGTTTGATGCTCACGATCATGATAATAATAATGACCAGCTAACACTTGCATGGCACTTAGTGGTTAAGGTGTGTGCTGCTAGATAGCGTTAACTTGGTCTTTGCCCAGGGCACCTAGAAGCAGGTAAATCCTGCCCGCAGACCACTGACACTCTCATCCTTCATGAGATCCCCACGTGGGGTCCATGCCCAAGGAACGATGGGAGAGGAAACCAAGTCCCACTTTACTGTTGATGGGACTCAAACCCCGATCCCCAAAGCAGAATCTGAGAGGTCGGGCTGAACCACACATAGAAATCCTTGTTCATTAATTGTCAGGCTTTAAATTGAAGAATAAGATGACATAGCACAGTTCCCCACCTCTTCCCTTCTCCACTGCCCTCCCCCCGCCCTTTGCCTCACCAAGGGCCCTGACCACCACCCAGTGCCCCAAAAGGGGAATCACATGTAACAATTCTTTGGCTGCATTGAAGGAAGGGGCTGCAGGGAGTCAGGTAATTTGGTCTGATTTGAGGCAGCAAGACATGGGGATATTGGCTAGGATTCTTTTGCATGAAAGTGATAGAAATCCAATTCAAAGCTTAGGGAAAAGATATGTACCTTAAGCCTGCCCAGAAGGTCCCACAGTGAGAAGCTACGGCTGTGGCTGACCCAGGGGCCTGGATGATGCCATTGTTTTCTGTCTCAGGCCCTTTGTCTCTATCATGGCTCTGTTTGTCTCCAATTCTCCTTGGGAATTGGCCTCATTTTCTTCTGCGACAGACAGGGGTGGCCACTAGTGGCCATTTAAAAATGACACTTGGGGCTTCCCTGGTGGCGCAGTGGTTGGGAGTCCGCCTGCCGACGCAGGGGACACGGGTTCATGCCCCGGTCTGGGAGGATCCCGCATGCCGTGGAGCGGCTGGGCCCGTGAGCCATGGCCGCTGGGCCTGTGTGTCCGGAGCCTGTGCTCTGCAACGGGAGAGGCCACAGCAATGAGAGGCCCTTGTACCGCAAAAAAAAAAAAAAAAAAAAAGACACTTGGGTGATTCAAAAGGAGGAGAGATGGCTGCAGCAGGAAAGTCTTGAGGAGGACTGACTGTCCAGCTCAGGTCAAGTGCCCAGCCCTGCAGGGGACAGAGTGAGACACCATGACTGACAGCTCCACTGGACTGCGGGAAGAGGAAGCTGATTTCCCAAAGGAGCAACAGAAGGGGATGGAAAAGCCTACTGAGCCCTTCTGGGAAGGCAAGGCTGGAAGTGTTATGGCCACCATATTGGCTGACTTACATCCTTTCTGTCTCTCTCTCACTCACTGACACACAGGCAGAGCCTCTGAGTGCCTGAAGTGTGTCTCTGAGAAAAAAGAGGAGAGAACTAGAAACATTTTGGGTCAGTCTCAGTGTTACCTAACAGGCACCTAACTCATTTTTTCAACAAATACTTATTGGGTATCACCATTTCCCAGGCACAGCTCCAGGCTTGGGGGTACAGCTGAGAATTCAGCAGGAAGCTCCCATCCTGGGAGCAGGGCTGGGCAGACACAAAACAATTGCACGGGGACACGAGAGGCCACTGGGAAGGGGTTGAGCTCCACCTGCCAAGACATTACAACACGAATTCAAATAAGAAAAACATAAAACCTCAGACAAAGAACTGGAAATGGTGTGGGCTCCAAGAAGCTCTGCAGGGACCTTCAGTGAGGAGGTACGCGGAGGTCTGACTTGGAGGTGAACCTGAAGGAGGCAGAAGAAGAGGATCTTAACACACTCAGCAGTCTTCCGCTTGAGGGAAGGAAGGCTCAGGTGGGATAAAGAAGTAAAGACACAGCAGAGGGGGAAGGAGACACCCAGAGAAAGAGAGAAAGATTGGAAGAAAGTGGTGGACCCAGGGGACGAAGGCCAGGGTAAAAGAACTAGGGGACAGAAACATAAAGTCGGGAAAATATGGGGCAAGGGAATATTTGAAAGGAAATTGCCATGAATAGCATTTTTTCCCCAAGAAACCTGTCCTAGTAGCTTTATTTGCTTTAACTCTTTTTTTTTTTTACATCTTTATTGGAGTATAATTGCTTTACAATGGTGTGTTAGTTTCTGCTTTATAGCAAAGTGAATCAGTTATACATATACATATGTTCCCATATCTCCTCCCTCTTGAGTCTCCCTCCCTCCCACCCTCCCTATCCCACCCCTCCAGGCGGTCACAGAGCACCGAGCTGATCTCCCTGTGCTATGCGGCTGCTTCCCACTAGCTAGCTATTTTACATTTGGTAGTGTATATATGCATGAATAGCATTTAAGTCAAGTTTTCAGATGTTTGCTATCCATAGCCCCCAACCATCAGAGGCTGGAGGGGGCTCGTAGCTGACCTGAGACCTCCCTCGCCCTCCCCAGCGGAGGCTGTGGGAGACTTTCCAGCATCTCACAGCTTCCTCCCCATGTGCCTGGTTGCTCCCTTCTCTGCCTGAGGGATTTCTGGGGCACCGCGGGAGCAGGCTGGGCCGCAAGCAGCAGGACTTGGAAATTCTGAGCAGTTATTGCCCCCGGGGGCAGCCCCAGCCTGTGGGGGACAGGAATGAGCCCATGGGTGCTGCCACCTCCCCACTTCACGGGCCAGTTCAGAATCGTGTGCCCCAGTTTCTCAGACAGTTCCTGCGGGACAGAGCCCCTGATGTCCATACTTTCAAAAACAAGCCATCTGTTCTGTCTCTTCCTCCCCCATCTCATCCTCTCTATCACCTGTGTGTTCTAGTCCGCTTCTCAAATAGATGACCTGCCCCAGGTCCTTGTAGGGGTCACAAAACCTTACCTCTACTCGTCTTAAGTTTTCAGTGGGGGCTGTAATAAAAAGACAGATTAACAAGAGAAAAACGGTTTATTAACGCGTGTGGCTCATATGTGGGAGAAACCTCCAGGAAAAGGAACTCAAAGTGAAGGCTCACAATGCTGGCTTACTTGCATCTTCAACAAAGAACAAAAACCTGCAGAGAAATGACAGGACAGAGGAAAGCAGTTTCAGGCTTCCCAGGGTGGCAACCTGAAAAGGTAAACATATGGGAGGCAGCTGAGAGTGTAAGGTTTGTTTGCAGATTCCTCTGGTGCTGATAAGAGTGTGTCTCCAGCACAGGGAGAACTTACATCCCATCTTCAGGCAGAAAAGCGGAGGGTGGAGAGAGCTTTTTCTGTGTTTGCTTCTTCTTCTTCTTCTTTTTTTTTTTGTTAAATGAGTAAATGAAAAATTTATTTTCACAGCTGTGTAATATTTCATTGTGTACCTTAATTTATTTATCTGTTCTGACCATGGACATTTGTGCTGTTTATAGCTTTTGCTATTAAGACCAATGTTGCTAAAAATAGTATTGTACATATTGACTCTTCACATGTGCAAGAGGTTCTTTTGTCTATATACCTAGGCATAGAATTCTAACAAGGGTATGCCAATATTCAACTTTACAAGTTGTTTCTCAAACTCTGCTGTTGTCATCCTTCCTAATTCTTGCCAAAGGAATGCATGTAAAGAGTGACGTAGTGGATTATAAAATTGATTGTTGGTTTGCCTTCAGCTCAAACTAATTTTTATGGCAAAGAGGCATATTTGGGGGACACAGTCTGGTTTCCTTCACCTGTCTCTGGGGTAACCTGAACTAGTACAGGACCATGGGTCCCCGTACTTACTGCAAAACCTCTTACAACGAAAGCAGGTCTTAGAATGCATCTAGGGCAGTCACAGAAGTACAGGGAGGGGGCGCTGTAGACTGGTTTGATGACTGTGGCTTTTACCCTGAGCAAGGTAGCAGTGCCTGGAGGATTTTAAGCTAAGGGATGACAACATCTGACTCACCCTCTAAAGGATCATTCTAGCTCCAGGAGGAGATGTTAAATAGGCAATGGATATTCAAACAAGCTCAGGTGAGAGATCTGGCTAGGTGATACGTTTGAGAATCATTAGCTCAGAGATGGTATCAAAAGCTGTGAGGCTGGATGAGATCTCTGAGGAATAATTAGGAAAGAGACCAAGTCCAAGAATTGAGCCCTGGGATATGTCCTCCTTCTGAGGCCAGGGAGATGGAGAGGAACCAGCAAGAGCCTTGGAAAAAGCAGTCCTGGAGGAAATCCAGGAGAGGGTCAAGTCCCAGAAGCCAAGAGCAAGTGTAAGACGGAGGGAGTGGCCGGTTTTTTGGTTTTTTCAAACGCTTCAGGATTAGGGATGAAAGTTGACTGTTGGATTCAGCAGCATAAAGTTGGCTCATGACCTTGACAAGAGCCATGTTGGCAAGTGATGGGAGTAAGAGCCCTACTGCATTGGTTCAAGAGAGAAGGGAGAAGAGGAACTGGAGAAAGTGAATAGACACCTCTCTTTGGATCATTTTGTTGTAAGGGCAAAGAGAGAAATTGGGCAGTGGCTGGAGAGGCTAATGGGACAGGAAAAGTTGTTTTTTAGGATGAGAGAAATAATAGTGTGTTTCTCTGCTGCTGGGAAAGACCCAGTATAGTGGAAAAGCTGATGATACAGCAGGTGGAGGGTAGAATTGCAGAAGAGATGCCCTTGAATAGGTAAGAAGGAATGGGGTCCAGTGTGCCAGTGGGAGGTGTAGCCTTAGCCGGGGCACAAGTGAATCATCCTTGGTAATTTTCTAGGCGAGATAATAGAGTATTACATATGACAGTCCACGTAGACACTATAACATGTGCCAAAAAGGAACCAAAGGTGTATCAGAGCTGTTCACTCCATGGATGACTCCAGTGTGTCTGGATGACTTTGCACGTGAAAACTTAAGTCACAGTTCAAGGGCTCCCTCCTAAGGAAGCTTTCTCAACTCCCACAGCCTATCAAATCGCTCTACCTTATTTTCCTCATAGTGCTCATTCACCATCTGAAAATAGCTTGCTAATCGGTTAATTAATTCTTTGATTTTCATCACCTAGAACATGTGCTCTGCAAGGGTTATGACCTTGACGGTTTTGCTCATTGCCGTATTCTACAAAATAGTGGTTGGCCAATAGTATACTGGTAAACCAACTCTCTGAAAAAAACCCAAAAATCCAGAAAACAAAAACGAACAGAAGTCTGATTTGCAGCATTTGCCTATGGTACAAATATTCCCACCACGGCCAATTTCAAGCTACCAACATGACATCACGGGATGCGGAGTTGGGAAGAGATGCGCACATTGGCTTTCACCAGCTGGTACAAGCCAGCTGTACTGCAACTGGCACATAGGTGGTGATCAATAAATATTGGCTAGTTATTCCATAAAAGGTAGGTCTCTGGATATTCTTGGAAGGTTTATATTTTTCCTGCTGCCTTTTAATCTTCCGTCTTTGCTCTTTTCCCTCTTCCCTGGGCATCCTGTATGTCTCCTGCACTGCCTTGTTGAAAACCTCCCCTGATGCTGCTTGTACCAAAATTTACTGAAGGTTTGAGCAGCAGAGAGGAGTTTGTTCAGGTCCTGACCCTGGGAGCATCTTCCTGTGTGTCCCTCTGCGCAGGGCTCCAGCCTCCAGGGTTAAGGTTGGGTTCCTTTCTTCTCCATCACCTGCCTCTTTAGAAAGTTAATGTTTTCCTCCACTTCACCTCTCTTCAGGCCCACCAATCTAAGCTTAGAGCCCATCCTTCCATAGTTAAAACGTCATGAATATGTCCCCTCATCCTGAAGGACATCTTTCTACTCAGTATCTTCTAGCATCTTTGAGGATCACAGTGCACAAAAAGAAACCCCGTGACTTTTCTTTTTATCCTGGGCAGGGTTAAAATTGTTGGCAGGGTTGCTATGCTGATTTCCATCCCCGCACTCCTCTCCAACAACCCGGCACATCTGAGAAGGCAAAAATGGCTTCTTTGAAGTTATTTTTTCTTCACTTTAGAAGGCTTTTTTTTTTTTTTTTTTTTTTTTTTTTACAAGAAGAAAGAGTGTGAATGGATAGAGAAAGACAATGGCAAAAGCAGTCCCTGGGGATCACATTGATTCTACAGTTTTCGCTGCAAATGTCTGATGGTCTCTGGTCAACATGGCTGTCTGAGATCTTACCTGGAGGGTTCTCTTAACTCAAGACTTCAGAAAGATGACCAAAGAATTAACGGATACGGACAGCCCTAAGATGAACTCCTGATTCTTCTTCTTGAGTGAAAACTCTCCTGAGCAGGGCTCTGGAATTGTCCCTTCTCTGGTTCCACCCGGATTTCTCTTTGGTCCTGATCCAGTTCAATTCTGCTCCGTGTGTCCTATGCGAATACTGTCCTGTCCTGTTCTGCCCTGTGTAGCTGCTTCCTTGTACTGGGGACTCTGTTACCCGATGGCAGGGGCATCTCAGTCTCTGTACCTGCAGCTGCTCCAAATGAAATCAAACTCTTTTGCAACTGTGAGGGACAGTGCTTTGCCCCAGTGCTCTCTGCAGAAAGACCTGTTGCCAGTTATTTATAGATCTGGAATTTTCTTTTTTCCTATTTGCATGGTTCTCTGCCTGCCTTTAGTATTCTCTGCTAGCTGCCTTTGCATTTCCCCGTTTTGTGAATTGTGAGCCTGGGTTGCCGTGGCAAGGGATTTATAAGTGTGTTCTTTTCTTGCAACGGGTGTTCATTACACAGCAGTATAAAGCCATTAAACTTCCTGTGTAACTCTCTTAAGCTTCTTCCCTTAAGTTTAGGGGAACTTGTGTTTTATCATTTTAGAGTGAGCTAGTAAAACCCCTTGACAACTTTATGAGCTGAGTAAACACTCTTCAACTTTTTGTTTCTTCTCTAAAAAACAATGAAAATGGAAATAATGACAAAAATAATTATGTATTGAGTACATACCACAGACCAGGAGGTCTACTCTTTTCACATATTTAAAAATTTAATTCTTAGAACAACCCTAGAATTCTTCTTCTTATATAAAGAAACAAACACATAGGAAGTAATGTGCCCTACGTCACTGAAAGTAAATTACAGATCTAGAACTCAAACCCAGGTCTGGCTGACTCCTAAGTCTTTGCTTTTTACACTTTTCACTGAATTTTGAGATCTGTCTCTTCCAAGGGCCATTGCAGCCAAATTATTTTCCGGGCTGGAGAGACAATGACAAAGGCCATGATCACCTCAGTGGTAAAGAAATTCAGTCAAGGACTGAAATTGCCCAGTGGACAGAGAATTTCTACCTTTAGATCTCTTGTTCTGTAACAACTTTTATTTCATTGATTAGCAGCCACTGAGGTTGCTTCTTTAAAAATTACTTACATGGAGGCCTAAGACATAGCAGCATCATGGAAGGTATTTATTTATTTATTTTAAATCATTTTTATAATTGAAGTGTAGTTAATTTACAGTGTTGTGTTGTATACAACAAAGTAATTCAGATATATATATATATATATTCTTTTTCAGATTTTTTTCCAATATAGGTTATCACAAGGTATTGAATATAGTTCCCTGTGCTATGCAGTAGGTCCTTGTTGTTTATTTTATATATAGTAGTGTGTATCTGTTAATCCCAAACTCCTAATTTAACTCCCCACCCTGCTATGTCCTTTGGTAACCATAAGTTTGCTTCCTATGTCTGTGAGATGGACGGTACTTATTGCCCTGCATTAAATGGTCCACAATGACTAATGTAATGAAGTGTACTTGGGATCCATGATGATGAAGGTGATGATGATGGTGATTTTCTTTTTTAGTCTGGGTTTATTTCTTGACTCCAAAACCAAAGTGTCAGTTCTTGGCCTTTTTTTCGAGTATGTTTTCCTTCCTCTGGAAGGTACAAGGAGTTATCTTTACTGGTTATACTCAGCTTGTAATTTAAAAAAAAAGCCCCTTTTGTAAAATGGGACTATACTCCAGATGTAGCTTCTTTTTTGGGAACTTGGTAGAAATGCAAATTCTTTGGCCTCCACCCCAGACCTCCTGAGTCAGAACCTCTGGATGTGGGGCTCAGCAATCTGTGTTTTAAGAAGCCCTGCAGGTGACTCTGGTCCTCAAGTTTGAGGCCCGCTGGTGTAGACACTCACAAGCATCTTGCCCCACTTGCTCTCCTAGGCAACTTCAACCTCTCGCAAGGCTTTGATGGCTTCAAATATCTTCAACCAAGATGTGCTTTCTGAGCTCTCAGCTCAATATATCTACCTGTCCACATGATGTCTCTATTTGGATATGTCACTGGGACCTCAAACTCAACATCTTAATAAACATTTATGCTTCAAGTTAAGTGGCATTTTCTCATTGGACTAGGTTTTTTTGGCCTGCCACCTCTGCCATTGCACTCTATTAGAATTCCTTTGTTTAAACTATGCCTTCTCTGCCACACCAGTGCTTGGCGAGGCCAGGGACTGGGTCTGTCTAGTGATGGCTCACTTAGGATCATGACTAATATTTACTGAGTGAATGAATGGAAACTCTTATGTTCTCTATACCAGGGGTTATGGACTGAACTGAAATATTAGAACCCTAATCCCCAGTGTGGCTGTATTTGGATATAGGGCTGATAGGAGGCAATAAAAGTTAAATGAGGTCATAAGAGTGGGACCTTAATCTGACAGGACTAGTGGCCTTATAAGAAGAGGAAGAGACACCAGAGAGCTCTCTTGCTTTCTCTCCACGTTTATACAGAGGGAAGATCATGTGAAGACACAGTGAGAAGGTGGCCGTCTACAAGCCAGGAAGAGAGCTCTCACCAGAAGCCAAACTTGCTGATACCTTGCTCATGGACTTCCAGCCTCTGAGACTGTGAGAAAATAAATGTCTGTTATTTAAGCCATCTAGTTGGTGGTGTTCTGTTACGGCAGCCCCAGCAGAGGTTGGGTTGACAAACGACGGCCCATGTGCCAAATCCAGCACACCACCTGTTTTTATAAATAAGGTTTTATTAGAACACAGTCATGCCATTCATTATGGCTGTCTCTGGCTGTTTTTGTGTCAGAACTGAGTAGTTGCTACAGAGACCTTCTGACCGGCATAGCCTAAAATATTTACTCTTTGGTCCTGTATAGAAAACATTTGCCCACCCTGATGTGTCTCCAGAAAGGCCAGATCCAGGTGCTGTTCTGTGCTACACTATGCTGAGCCCTCTAGGATGCCAGCCTGCCTGCGGGGACTTCATGTGGTCCCACAGCTAGCATAAACACACCTGAGCAAAAAAACAGTGTTATGGGGGAAAAACAACCTATTAGCTCGGAATTTATAAACAGGCTTTGGCATTTATTTGAACAAAGGAGGAGGAAAATGCTTACAACCAGAGACGGGGGGGCCATCATGCCCCAGTTCCTTAACACATCGACTTACACATTCTATTTCATACATTGTCAAGAAAAATGAAGAGATTACCTGGGCATTCTTTTAATGCAGTGCTGGCTATGCAAATTTGATTGACCTTTTATGGCCTTGAATATTTTATAACTCTAAGAGGTAGACCTATAATAACAATAATGATTCTTATCTGAAAGCTTTGTAAATAATTCTTATCCATAGTCATACAAATGAATTTTGTCTGGGAGAGATGCAATTGATGACTCTCTGGTAGAAAAGATGATCTCAGAGAGTTTATGTCCCAGTAGGATATTAACCAGTTTTGTATATATTAGCAAATTCATTTCAGCATTTCTTTGACATAAATCTCAGTTCTTCAGAATCTCTTTTGAACTAGTTTTAAATATTTTTCTGGTTCTCTCATTCATGAAATGAACTTAAAAAACCACTGACACGTGTTTGTTTTATATATGTATGAGAGTTGTAAATTCTTTTGAAAATTATAACATGAATACAACTTATTCCCCCTTCCATGGGTTGCTTTGGGGTCAGCTGGGAAGGAAGAACCTCATGACATGCAGGTAAGAAAGATGAGAGCTAGTGACACTTAGCAAGGGATGGGGCAGTGGAACGTTGTGGACCACTATTAGCACTCTTCAAAAAGGTCATAAGGAAAGAGCAATGATAAACATCTGAAAGAGGTCACAGTATTTATCCACTAAAACATTGAGCATTTGTAAAGCATTCTTAATATTTGTGCTGGGGAGAAACACATTAAGGATTTCTTTGTTACTTGGGATTTTAACTTCCAGGATTTGTGACGTGAAGTTCTTTTGCTTATGGAGGCTGTTTTCCTCTTCACAAGGCTGGGAAACACTTAACTCCAGGCATGTTGCTCCTGCTGCAGATGCTTGCTTGTCCCCTGGCAGATGTTCTATGTGGATATAATTTCCTGGGGCCAGAGCCACGATGCCACCTTAGTTATGGCTGTCCGTTTGAGAAGACCCATTCTGTTCTCTGCGTAGGACTCCTCATGAACATACAAAGATTTTCGTTCTGTCTGCCAACCGCACATTTCACAGAAAGAGTTTCCACTGGAGCATCACCTCTGGCACGGAGCCGCTTCTCCACCACCCATCACCTCCTGAACAATGGTCACATGCTGCACATTAACTCGCGTTAGACAGTACTTACGATGCTGCAGGGATGGAGCCCTCCCCAAGACGGTGTCCACTTACAACAATCCACTTCTCGTCTCCCCTGAAAAGACAACTGTCAGCTGTGGTTATGCTCACCTTAATACCCAGATTTTTCTTCTCTGTTCAAGGAGAACACCACCATTGAGATTTCTCTTGCAGGAAGCATTCACAGAGTAGAAAATCCATAGGGCAAGCCAATGGAAGTCGGCAGGCTCTGTGCTGAGGTGGAGGCGGTCCTGATGAATATCCAGGCACCATTTCACTGCTCTGGGACTTCAGATACCCGCTGGTTCACTGTGTGAGTCCTCTGAGGGGTGCTCACTTCAGAGTGTTCCCAGCCCAAGGGGAAGGCATCCCTGTCCTTGAGGACTCCTAAGCCCAATGAAGGCCTCAGGGACCTAGGAAAATGGACAGCTCAGAAAGGGGGTGGAAAAGAGTCAAAGACATAGGGCATCCTCACTATTTGAACTAAGACTTCTCTGTCTAGGTCATAAATCACTTATGGGCCTATGAACTGCCAAACAAGAAAACCATTATTTCACTCCCTTTTATTTAGAAGGAAATAATACCACTTCTAACCTTGATTTTGAGCTCTTTTCTTAGAGGGTTAAGAAGTGAATTCTACTTTTTCAGGAGAGACAACAGGATGAATTAGGAGAGGAAAAGGTTCAAGACATTTCTAAAGGGGACTGTGCAATAGCAATACTCAGCCACCAGAGGGCAGTGTAGACGTTCTGGAGGGTCTGGAGAGAGGAAAGGGGTACCGAGAGAAAGGACGGTAAAACGCAAATTTAAAGTTAAGTTTCGTCTGGTAAAGTTAGAATTAAAAACAAACAAACAAACAAACAAAAAACACCCGGTAGTAGAGTCTTTCCTTTCATTCTGCTCTGTGTGCTCCGGATGAAAACTGACACCGGCCGAAGGCTGCAGCCGATTCCTGGAGGACCCCAGGACATCAGGTCGCTGATTGCGGAGGTCTTGGGTCGGGGGTTAGGGAGAAGACGGTTGGGGGAGGGTGCTTCGGGAAAGTGAGTGGGTGGCTCCCAGCCGGGCTGAACTTGCGCCCCCAGCAGCTGACTTCCAGTAAGGGAGCTTGTGCAAGAAGGAGAGCGAATCCAGGGCTGGCGGGGGAGTCCCCGCCCCGTTTTCCGTATCCGGTGTTTGCTGGAAGAAAACCACTCCTGCCTGACCTTTTATTACCCAAGCTCTGCTTCCGTGGCTCGTCCTGTGACGCAGGAAGGGACTGGGTCCGAACAGGGTTCCTTCCTTTAGGGAAGAACGAGGTGCAAGAGGTAGGAATTCTTCCTCATTCTGAATTTCTTCACTTTTGTTTTCTGTTAAATCATTAAGGTTACCTGGTCACCTAGTTCACCGCAGGGTGTCGTGGAATTTAGGGAGAAGAGGAGTAGACCTCCTGGAAGGCTTGCTTAAAAGCTGGCACCCAGTGCTTTCTGCCACTGCTTGTTTGTAGATAGTCGAAACCAACAGAATAAGAAGCTCAGATGTGGCTCTGAGAAGTTTCTGGTATTGGTCAGGACCTGAGTGACCTGTAAGATCTCATTCTCCACTAGGCTGAGAATTTGCCTCCCCTCCACGCCATTTACTTTTCTGTCCCCAGATATGCTCAGCTCCAGTGTCCTGGCTCTCCAGAGAGCACCAGGTGACAACTTAGTTGGAATAATTAACACAAAGCTCCTGATTCAAATAATATGCGCCCCCTCCAGTTAGCAGTTTTAAAATTGTGGTAAAGTGTATATAACAATATTTATCATTTTAATCATTTGTAAGTGGATAATTTAGTGATATTAAATACATTCACAATGTTGTGTAACCATCACCACTATGTATTTCCAAAACTTTTTTGTCGTCCCCAACGTAAACTTTGTATGCATTAAAAAATAACTTCCTCATTCCCTGCACATACACCCCCTTACGCGGTCCTGTACCCTGTATTCTACTTTTTGTTTCTATGAATTTGCTTATTCTCAGTTTCTCCTATAATTAGAATCATGCATTTGTCCTGTGTCTGGCTTATTAGCGTAATGTTTTCAAGGTCCATCCATGTAGTGGCGTATGCTAAAATTGTTATTCTTTTTTTATGGCTGAATAATGTTCCATTGTATGTATACACCACATTTATTTATCCACTCACCTGTTGGTGGACATGGGTTGTTTCCACTTTTTGGCTATTGTGAATAATGCTGCTATAAACATTGGTGTACAAATATCTGTTTGATTTCCTGCTTTCTTATGGATATATACCTAGGAGTGGAATTGCTAGGTTGTATGGTAGTTGCATGTTTAATTTTTTGAGGAGCTGCCCAGTTGTTTTCCCCAGCGGCCGTACCAGCAAAGCATGATGGTTCCAATTTCTCCACATCCTAACTAATGTTATTTCCTGTGTGTGTGTTTAAATTATTATTATTATTTTGCGGTGCGTGGGCCTCTCACTGTTGTGGCCTCTCCCGTTGCGGAGCACAGGCCCCGGACGCGCAGGCTCAGCGGCTATGGCTCACGGGCCCAGCCGCTCCGCGGCATGTGGGATCTTCCCGCACCGGGGCACGAACCCGTGTCCCCTGCATCGGCAGGTGGACTCTCAACCACTGCGCCACCAGGGAAGCCCTAAATTATTATTTTTATTATAGCCATTCTAGTAAATATGAAGTGAATCTCACTGTGGTTTTGACTTACATTTCCATAATGACATGATGCTGAACATCTTTTCATTTGCTTATTGGCCTTTTGTGTATCTTCTTTGTTTGGAGAATGTCTACTCAATTCTTTTGCCCATTTTTTAAAAATGGAAGTATAGCTGATTTACAATATTGTGTTACAGCGAAGTGATTTACAATATTGTGTACAGCAAAGTGATTCAGTTATATTATATATATATATTTTTTTCAGGTTATTTTCCATTATAGGTTATTATAAGGTATTGAATATAGTTCTCTGTGTTATACAGTAAATCCTTGTTGCTTATCTGTTTTATGTACAGTAGTTTGTATCTGTTAATCCCAAACTCCTAATTTATCCCACCCCGGTCTTCCCATTCCCCTTTGGTAACCATAAGTTTGTTTCCTATGTCTGTGAATCTGTTTTTGTTTTGTATATAGATTCATTTGTATTACTTTTTGGATTCCATATATAAGTTATATAATATTTGTCTTTCTCTATCTGACTTACTTCACTTAGTATGACAGTCTCTAAGTCCATCCATGTTGCTGCATTCTTTTCTATGGCTGAGTAATATTCCACTGTCTATATGTACCACGTCTTCTTAAACCAATCGTCTGTTGATACTTGGCCCATTTTTGAATTGAGTTGTTTGCAGACCTTCAGGAAGTCTTTACACATTCTGAATATTAATCCCTTATCAGATATATGGTTTCTAAATATTTTTCCCCATTCTGTAGGTTGTCTTTTCACTTTCTTTGATTCTTCTAATTTTATTTATTTATTTTTTAAATTTTTAGTTATGTTTTGATTTTCCCTAAAAACTGACATATCATTGAGACTATACTGATGTTGACAGACCAGGGTTATAAATATATTTATGGGAAAAATTGTTGCATTAACTAAACAAGCTCTTGCACCAGGAACAGCCCCTGGGCATTTATATTCGACTTCTGCTACATTTCCAGGGGCAGGCCACCCTGATATGGCATGTTCATGAAAAGTAAGTAGCACTGAATACTGGCAAGTCCCCATATAACCTCTGCAGAAACGTTATATGGAAGGCATTTCTTCTGGGACTAGTAAGAACTTGCTGTTATTTACAGTAGCATGTTTCTTTCCTATTTTCATTTTGCCAAACTTTGAGTATTTGACAGTGCTTTTCTTTTTTGTTTTTAAAATTTTTGAATTTTATTTTATTAATTTTTTTATACAGCAGGTTCTTATTAGTCATCAGTTTTATACACATCAGCGTATACATGTCAATCCCAATCGCCCAATTCATCACACCACCACCCCTACCCCCGCGCCGCTTTCCCCCCTTGGTGTCCATATGTTTGTTCTCTACATCTGTGTCTCAACTTCTGCCCTGAAAACCAGTTCATCTGTACCATTTTTCTAGGTTCCACATACATGTGTTAATATACTATATTTGTTTTTCTCTTTCTGACTTACTTCACTCTGTATGACGGTCTCTAGATCCATCCACGTCTCAATAAACGACCCAGTTTCGTTCCTTTTTATGGCTAATATTCCATTGTATATATGTACCACTTCTTCTTTATCCATTCGTCTGTCGATGGGCATTTAGGTTGCTTCCATGACCTGGCTATTGTAAATAGTGCTGCAATGAACATTGGGGTGCATGTGTCTTTTTGAATTATGGTTTTCTCTGGGTATATGCCCAGTAGTGGGATTGCTGGATCATATGGTAATTCTATTTTTAGTTTTTTAAGGAACCTCCATACTGTTCTCCTTAGTGGCTGTATCAATTTACATCCCCACCGACAGTGCAAGAGGGTTCCCTTTTCTCCACACCCTCCCCAGCATTTGTTGTTTGTAGATTTTCTGATGATGCCCATTCTAACTGGTGTGAGGTGATGCCTCATTGTAGTTTTGATTTGCATTTCTCTAATAACTTGTGATGTTGAGAAGCTTTTCATGTGCTTCTTGGCCATCTGTCTGTCTTCTTTGGAGAAATGTCTGTTTAGGTCTTCTGCCCATTTTGGATTGGGTTGTTTGTTTCTTTAATATTGAGCTGCATGAGCTGTTTATATATTTTGGAGATTAATCCTTTGTCTAGGGCACATAACTTTTTGTGCCCTAAAAAGGAGGCAAACAGCCTCATACCTCATCAGAACTTGGAACACGAGGAGAGTGTGTCATGATAACCTCTGGGAGATAAGGTGGTGAGTAGGAAATGGCCTTGTAGCAGCTGCTCAGAAGCTTCCCAGGCTCTCATGTTCTGGAAGGATCACAGGGCATTCTCAAGACTTAGATCAGCCACAGACAAGTCTTGCCTATGTGGCCTATGTGGAAACATGCAAGGTCACCAGGATGCCATGGCAGAGTCATTCCCCAACAGAACCAAGAATTGTCAGAGGTGAGGAATGCTCCCATCAGCTGTACCATTTATGATTGTACAAACTGAAAGTTAGAAATGCTGTGCATCTACTATGGGCTTCCTGATGCCACTGGGTGTGAGGCCAAAAAGGATGCTATCCAGTATTCAGTAAGGTAATCAGTGACCAGAATGTATGTCACTATATCTTTCTATAATAGGCAATAATCAGTAATAAAATACATTGGGAAAAAGGTCACTTTCAAAATGACAAAAAAGTATTAAATACCTGAGAGTAAAATAAGAAATGACTAAGTCCTGTCTGGGGAGGAGAAAAGAAGAGAAAACTTTACTTAAGAACCTAATAAAAGATTCAAGGAAACGGAAGCACATAATATGATCCTTTATAGAAAGACCTGATATTTTCTTTTGCGAATTTCACCCCAAATTACTCAATAAGATAATCTGAAGTTTAAGATTTTTATTTAGAAAAGTAAATAAGCAGGAATGTCAGTAAAAAAAAGTTTGAAAAAGAAGTGTGTTATTCACACAGCAACAGGAAGTTGGTCAGTGGGGCCACAGGCACAACATCATGTAGCAGTGGAGACTCTGAAGGGGGAACTAGAAACGGGCTACATTTAAAAGATCAGCTCAAACCGACTGCTGTTTGTACTTATTTCCTGGATGCCAAAAACGTTTTTGAAGTCACTCTCAAATTCGGCTTCTAGCTGAAGCCCCAGATTGATGAATTTATTGTTCTGAAAAAGCAAAGGCAAAAACAATGATAGCCATAGATTGCTAATGAGCTTAGACTCTCAATGTTTTGGTTAATCAGAGTTTTATTTTAGACCATCCCAAATGTTAAGTGAGAATTAATCCAGTTGAGGATAGTTTATGTTTCCTGATAGCTGGATCATTTCTCTTTATCTGGAGGACAGAGGAGCAAAAATGGCGCTATACTGCAGTCTAATTCTTCATCAGAAATTTATTGATTAATTTAAAAAATTCTAGTTACTTGATTTTGAACACAGCCCATATCCCTTGTGACACCATAATAGTACAGAAATGTCTAAGGCAAGTTCGTGGTGCCTTCCTTTATCCTTCATTCCCCACCCCTTGAGGTGATCCTTGTTAACTTTTTGATCCAACACTAGGAAATTCTAATGTAAAGAAATCCAAAATTTTGAAATTTGAGAAATGTGATTTGGTATCTTCCTTTAGAGATGAGAAACACGAGTAGCCTTTAAAATGTGCTTCTAGCAGATGAGAGAATTGGCCTCACTTCTCTACGAGCATCAAGGCCATGAGGGTTCTGCCTATAAGAAACTTTCCATGCTCTGCGTCCAGAGTGCAGTACTGGAACTGCTGGAAATAGGCAGATGGCCAGGTGTGGGGAGATCCCTGTCCACTCCTTCCTGAGGGCCCGGATGCCGGCGGGCAGTTACACAGCAACCAACTGCACATGGACATACTCTGTGCCTCTGCATCCAGTCTCCCTAGGATGGTCCCCAAGTCTGGGCCAAGTAAGGACCTGAGCCTGGGCCAATTGCAGGGACTTCTGAGCCACACACAGTGCTGCCAGGTCTAGTAAAAAAATAAAAAGCACTTCCATTTCCGGTGGAAGGGACTAGGTCTGCAATCCACTGTTATCTATGGGCAAATTGAGTATCTAGAAGGAGTAAATTCTGAGGTCCTAGGGTAATGTTTCCAATGATACCTCTGGTCTGTTATTATCTTCCACACCATAGTCCACAGGGCTTGGAGAATACTGCCAGAATTTTTACCTGTGTGGGCTTGCCACATGATAAGGGAAATTGTAACATTGACCTGATACAAGAAGGTGAAAGGCAAAATGACTTAATTGAAAGAAAAATAGAAGCAGGGAGAACTGTTTACCTTGTAAAACGCCCTGTGGTTCTGGAAGATGAGACGCATGTCCCGCACAAACTCCCGTACTCGGTGATATATGTTCATCGTCAGATTTTTCTTGATTTTGTTTAACCACATGGGCTTCTCCAGGCCTTGAGATGTCTTTGTATTATGTTGACAAAAGTGCCAAAGGGCATTAGCATGGTTCCAAGTCTACCTTCTACAGATTCCCACAGTTATGGACTGAGTGCTTGTGTCCCCCAAATTCATATGCTAAAATCCTCACCCCCACTGTGATGGTCTTAGGAGGTGGGACAATTGGAAGATAATTAGGTCATGAGGGTGGAACCCTCATGAATAGGATTAGCACCCTTATAATAAAAGGACGCCAGAGACCTCTCTCCCTCCCTTTCCACCATGTGAGGACAAAAAGAGAAGTTGGTTGACTGCAACCTGGAAGAAAGCCCTCATTAGGACCTGACTGTGTTGGCACCCTGATCTCGGATTTCCAGCCTCCAGAACTGTGAGAAATAAATTCCTGTTGTTTAAGCCACCCAGTCTATGGTAGTTTGTTACAACCGCCTAAGCTTCTAAGGGCTGATTGAGCTGTCTAAGATATTTATCAACAAGGCAAAGATAATGGCAATGTGTACCCATTGGATTCATATCACAAATTCAACAAATGCCAGGTTGGGGTTTTATTGCTGTTACTTACATAATATGGTTCTGAGGCAAAAAAAGAGCTTTTTGGAGAGCAATAGACCTTTAAGAGGAGGAACTCACACTTCTGCAAAAGATAGAGGAGATTTTAAGTGAAGAGCAGCTTGGAAAGAATGAGCTCTTACATATGCTCAGATAAATGCACAACTCTCCAACCTGCAGACCCCTGAAAAAAACACAGAATGGGAATTTTCTGTGGCATAGGAATTTTGGTGTCAGGTAACGTGATCAGAGCACAGCAAGCGACAGCAGTTTGCCTTGGGCACCATTCCTCCTGCCCCCTGCAAGATGGTGCTTCTTCTCTTGTGTAAACAGAAAGGAGGAGGCTTAGGTTTACATTTCAACTCACTAACTTCTCTTTACTCAGCATCAGCTTCTTCAGGACCTCAGATTGCTGATGACATGGTTGGCTTTCTGGGCACCTTTCCTGAAGATCCTTTATCTTGCAGAAGGTGCAGCTCCATGGGTTCCTGAGAGGTCGGATATAAGGTCAGCAAAGGCAGTTTCTCTGTGAATCAACCATTGTTTCTATAGCTGTTAAAGTCCTCTGTTCAGGAATGACTGGTAGTTTCCACCTGTATTCAACTTCTCTCTGACACCCCTCTGCACTAGAGCCCCATTTGGGCTCAACTGCCGAAGACAGCCCTCCCATCAATAACTGTAGAAGGCTAAGTAAGGTGCCATGGTGCGTAAGGACACTCATTCACTTCAAAACTTAGGTTCTCATCTGAGCCACTGTGAGTTTGGTAATGAATTCTGCCTGCCCGAAACGAGAAGGGGAAATTGGTACCTTAAGTACTGGAGTCTTGGGCCTCAATGAGACATCAACTCAGTAAAAATCAGGAAAACAGCCCTTCTTCTCAACTTTGCTGAATAAGCACAGAGCATAAGCCATAGGCATCGTTTTTTCTGGCATTGTCATCTCTGTGTCTAGCATCTGTGATGCAGAAACTTCTTGGAAAGGAAATCTACCAATAGAGTGACAGGTATCTTCCATTTGCCCCTAGATCTCCACTACCAGGTTCTCTGTGCTGGGGAGCTCTCAATTCTCAATAATCTGAGACCTGGATACAGCGATCCATCCTAGAGATGTCATTTAACCTCTCTCCTTGGCCACCCCAGTGCTTGCTCAAGGGGCAAGCATTACAGTGTCCACAGTGCAGGGGTGGGGACTCCACACGAGCTCAAAAAAACGTGGGGCTTTCTGCCTCTGCAGATTGCCCAACTGCAGAGGTTTACGCTGAATCCCGCGGTGACACATTCCCTGGGACTTACATAGGAGCAGATGAATTACACTAGACTCCTCCCATTATGGAGGGACAGTGCTCTGTCCTCATAGGAACAGACATAATCCTGGTAGAGATCATCCTTGGCCACAGCAATTCTACCACTTCTAGAATGCCTTATCAATCTACGGGTTAGCTCACATATCATCACATCTGACCGAAGATACACTTTACAACAAAGGAAATGCAGCAGTGGACTCATACCCGCAGAATTCAGGGATCTTATCATGTACCCTGTGATTCAGGGTCAGATGACTTGATAGACTGCCGTGATCACCTTCTGAAGGCTCATCACAGTCCCAGCTTTGTCAGCTATGTGATGTTCCCATAGCAGGTGGTATATGTGTTAAACCAGCAGCTAATGTATGGCAACGTAACCCCATCAAAGTGCATGGGTGTGGGAACCACCTGAGGGACGTGGGGGTTACTTCTCTATTATACCTAATCACCACTTGAAGAGTTTTCTTCTCATTAATCTACTGCTGCCAGCACTGTTCTTATTTCTGGATCCTGATGCTTAAGGACTCTTCTTCTGAATCAAGACACATACAACCAGAGAAAATTGCAGGCTGAGTGTGCATGGTGGGAGGAGCTGTACCACAGGAAGGAAGGGCAGGAGGGGGCCAAGTCTCACTAACCTGTCAGCATCTTTAGGTGGGATGTGGCATTTCTCATGAAAGAACCTCGAACAAGTATTACAGGAGAACAGCGCGGTCTTTCCACGGCATACCTCGCATTCATTTGAGTTTTCTGGCTAGAAGGGGAGAAAATATAGACATCACTGGGATCAGTGAGACCCTAGATAGTCGACACATTGGTACTCTAGAACACACAGCATTTACTTGTACCAAGGTGATACTTGTAAACCTTTCTCCTCAAAATAGTAAGGAACAATACTGAGTGGAGATTTCAGAAGAAGACATGCTGGTTTGCAGTGAAGCTCAGGAGGAAGTGGCTGTGTGTTAGACCTTTAAAGTTTTCTTTATAAAGACAGAGGTTCTGACACAGGAAGGCTTGTAACAGCAACAAAATAGGATCAATTAAAGATAACCTGAGAAATTTATTATTCTGCAGGCAAAACCTAACTCAGGAATACAGTGTCTTATCTAGTTGTCTACCATGCATCATCTAAATTGCCTCATTGAAGAGTGATTTACTGACAATTTAATATGACAGAATAAACATCTGAGATATCCCTGCATCCCATTTTCTTGGCCATAAGTTCTCCATGAGTTGAAGGGCCTGGGGATGAGTTTCTGGTCTATGGATTTTGTGCCTAGAGGGCCCCTGAGCCTGTGACAGTGCCTCTGGTTGGAAAGACCATGGGCACAGATAACCCGGTGGATGCCAGGGATGACAGAGCTCTTTGACTCTGGGAGCCTAGGGGAAGCTGTCCTATGACTTAGCTTGGCGAGTAAGGTGTGGAGGTGCCATGTCTCAATGGGTAGGGAGTGTGGTAATGGCAACCACTGGAGTTGAAGGCCAAGGCTTTACCCTAATTTTCTGAGCCCGTGGAAACCTGGTGCTTTGTCCTGTATAAGGAAGATGGATGGGGCCACAAAATTAATTGATGCTGGATTTTTCATCAATCTCAATATGTGGGACCTTTAGCCAGATTTTATTTCATTTGTGAAGTTAAAAATTTGACAGTGTTTGCATCTAAGTATCGTGGAGTAACAAACACACGTTAAAACAACAGAATTTATAGACCAAAATAAGAATTGTTCAAGGAATGAGCCCATTGGTGGGCAAGGGGAATTACATTTTTTCCTTTTCTTTTTGGTGTTAATCTATGTGGCAATAACATGTGAATCCCTATATACTACAATTTCTATGTATGAGGGTCGTGTGTCTGTGCTGGAGAAATGGCCAGAGGATGGGCACCTGGCCCCTCTCCTGGGCCACCTGAGTGGAAAGAGAACCATGTGGTGAGGAAACATTTCATCCAATGGGTAGCAGCTCTTCATCATAGATGAAGCTATCCTTTCTACACCATGGGCTGGAAGAAGGAATTCACATCCTTGTGTGACAATCTACATACAAAACAATGCATAGACTTGGGGACTGGCCCACCCAGTGATGGGTAGCTGGGATTTTGGTGGGTGGTGAGGAAATGGGGAGGTGGCAGGGAGTGCCATTCCGCCTCTTCCTTCTAGAAACACTCTTTATGCTTCGTTCCATGACACTCCATTCTCTTAGATTTTTTCCTAGCACTTTGCTTCTTTTTTTAAGCTTCCTCACTTGGAAAGTTGGAATTCTGTAGGGCTCTGCCCCATGTTCCCTGCTCATTTTACTCTCCTAGATGGCCACGACTACTCCCGTGACCACACCTACCACATTTGTCCCTAGGCTTTAAGATCTGTGTCTCTGGTCTCTTTGTGAGTCCCTGAGCATCCAAACTCTACTTTCCATCATCTCCAATTAGATGTCTATCATCATGTCTAAAACCCATATTGCCCCCAAACCACAGTCCTTGACTTCCTGTCTTGAATCTGCTCCTCTTTCAGTGCCCCCCTCATCTCACTAAGCACCCCACCATCCACCCAGGAGCCTGGAAGTGAACACAGATTCCTCCCTTTCCTCACCCCAGACATCCAGCCCATCACCAGTCCTGCTGTCATTTTTAAATATCTCATCTCATTCTTAGTGCTTCTGTGAGGTCCATTGCTTACAAGAATGCAGAGCCCCTACTTATAATACAATATTATGAGCCAAAGCAAGATGTCCTGCTATTTCCAAATCATAACAGAATATCATCCCTGAGCCCAGTGAGCTGAGGTGAATTGGAACACACCTCAATTTGTAAATTCTTTTCATCTATAAATTCAATATAAGAAGAAGAGACACAAAACTCACACATGGGAGGAAATTCTAGGCCGTAAGCTGTATCTCGTGCATGTGCTCCCTTTCAGTAGGAGAGCTCGAGGAATGGCCTGTTAGGGACATCCTTGGGGACATCCCCACATAGACTTGAGTGGCCCTGGCATGGGGCCATGTAACCGCTTTTCCTTTTTCTCATCCTAATGGATGCTGACCACTATTTTTAGGCTACTGGCTCAGAGTTTCTTATGCCATTTGGTCCTGAGAGGACACAAATGGCAGAAGCCAAGGGGCTGGGAAAGGAAGAGATGCTCTGGAGAGACCCTCTGAGAACTGAGGTGGTCACACCTTAATAGCTGTAAGCGCAGAGGGAACAGAGAGAGGGCGCCTGTGATAAAGGGTGGGAGACGGTCAACTCAATTGATTAACCCAGACTGAATTACCCTTGACTCCCTAGGACTGGGCAGAAACATTTGGCCTTAATAGCATCTCTTTCTTCAGAAAACCCAGTGGATGCAGAGCTTAGTTACTGAGTCTTTAGCATAAAGTCAGTTGAGCTGGTAGCCCCAGAAACCAGCTTTGTGAAGACCTCGACTTCCTGGTTTGACTGAGATGACCAAGGTCACTGCTGTTGGAAGTCAGGAAAATGGAAGTTTTTCTATTTCCTTTTTTCACTTCACATGTTCTCTCTCACACCCTGTCTTGGAGAGGAAGACATCAACTATCTGACTGCCTTCCCTGAAATCCACACAGCATAGAAACCACTGGTCCATGAACTTCACATGCTACTTTGAAGGAGAGAGAATTTGCCTTCATAGATGGAACTGCAGTCTGCAAAGCCCCTCTGTTGGGGCCAAAGGGCCTCTACACAAAGGAAAGAGCTTTCCAGGTCAGCAGCCTCTCCCACAGGGCACACCTGCTTCCCAATCACTCTATTCTCTAAAGGGTCATCTCCATAAAGGAAATAAAGTTTCCCTTGAAAAAGGACTTAGCATAAGTGTGTGTGTGCATGTGAAGGAGAGGTTTTGTTTTTTTGCTTTACCAGGTGACATATGGCTATATATCCGTTCCAAAGGGGGATTCTACATTAGGTCTATAATAGGTTAGCTAGAGTGACCATGAGATGTTTCCATTTTGCTCAATTCTTATTTCATTAAAGCTAGAACCCAGAAAAACCAATGAAAATAAAATCAGTGTTGCAAAAGCAATAGTCATTAAATGTACTTTTTTGTGCCTTTCAAAATCATACTTTTCCAGCTCCAACTCCATCTTTTATGTCTAATTTTAAGATAGTATGCCCTCTGTAATGGCCTATATGGGAAAAGAATCTTAAAAAAAAGAGTGGATATATGCATGTGTATAACTGATTAACTTTGCTGTACACCTGAAACTAACACAACATTGTAAATCAACTATACTCCAAAAAAAAAAAAAAAAAAAAAAGACAGTATAGTAAGAGTTCCATTCCGAGAGTGCCTTTGTAATTCCAGCAAAGTTAGCCTAGGTACCCAACTAACACAATCGGCTATACAGTACTGTACTGTAATGGGTTTATAATACTTTTCACACAAATAATACATAAAAAACAAACACAAAAAGTAAAGAAAACTTTTTTTTTTTTTTTTTTTTTTTTTGCGGTACGCGGGCCTCTCACTGTTGTGGCCTCTCCCGTTGCGGAGCACAGGCTCACGTAACGTTCTACATTCGGGCCTGCACCTCAGAAACTAACAGTGCCTCTTCACATAAAGAAAATCCCCTTGCCATTTCCTGCGTTGTGAATCTCTTCGGTTCTTCGGTTCCTTCTTCCTCTTGTCTCTCTCTGTCCTTCCTCTGGGCCTCCAATCCCTGGGTCTTCCTAGCAGTGCCAGCTACATCACCGCTGCTTTTACACTTGCTTTCGGACAACCTGAGCTTGAAATAAAGACACTGCACTACTGTACTCTCTACAGTCCTGTACAGTAAAGTACACAAAAGCACAACCACTTGTAGAGGATGCGCGCACGTTACAATGTACACCAGACACGGGAACTAACTTAAGTGATTGGACGTGCGAACGCGCGTTCGCATTTTTGAAAGCTCGCAACTTGAAGGTTCGTATGTTGGGGACTTACCGTATGCCATTCACATATTTTTCTAAAACAAATGTACAAGGTCAGTTCTGCCTCATTATATATTTTTAAGGATTACCCCTGCACCTCTATCTCAAATGTTTTAATGCTCAAAGAAGTCCTGGCCGCACACGCTGAAATGTTTGGAAGTAACAAGTGTAAAAAGCACCATATTATAAAATCAAGTTTCAACATAATTGGTTAATTTAGAAACCATAAAATAAAGCCAGAGAGATGGAAAGTCAACAATGTGGTAGATGAGACATGGCCAGAAGGTCCTGTGATAATTACCTTTTTTCTTTTTCTTGATGGGTCTCGTAGAAATCCGTCCTGAAAGAAAAATGAGATTCATGCTGTGATGGGTCCTTGTTTCTACTTTGTGAGATCGGTAATTCCACTACCTTCCCCTCATGTCCCATTATCAACATAAACTCAAGGGGCCTTCATGGAAAATAACCTTCCTCTCCAAGTCTGTAACATGGTGCTCTCTGTTATCCAGACTCAGCTTTAAAGCCAGCTTTAAAAACTGCATCCTCTCTCTTGCTCTCCTTAGAAAGTTTTGCCAGATTTTCCTTTACAACCGCGTCTACACCCACCACTTCCTTTCCATTCTCCCAGTACCCCTCTAGCTTTTATCTTTATACCTTGCGTGCTATAGCTCCATTGGCACACACCTGGTGAGTGATTGACAGCTGGCAGACCCCATCAGTGGCCTTGGACACACAAAGGTATCCAGGCCTTCGGGGAGACAAGTGGAAAAACCTGGCATATAGTGGGGTAAGGATGATAAAGTGTAAACTGTGCTCTCATGGAGTATTTTGGGATCCAGAGATGGGTGAGTATAGTAGGCTAAATAATGCTCCCCCGACCCATGAATTTGTTCTAATCCCCCGACCCATGAATATGTCAACTTACATGGTAAAAGGAACTTTACTAATGTAATTAAATGAAGGAGCTTGAAATGGAAGATGATTCTGATTATCTGGGTAGGGCCAATGTAATTGCAAGGGTCCATACAAGAGTGGGTAGGAGGGTCAGAGTGAGTAGTAGGAGATGTGTTGACAGAAGAAGAGGTTGGAGTGATGTGAGGAAGGGGCCACGAGCCAGGAAATGAAGGCTGCTTCCAGAAGCTGAAAAAGGGGAGGAACACATTCTCCCTGGAAGGCTCCAGAAGGAACCACCCCTGCCGACGCCTTGACTTGAGTCCAGTGAAACTGATTTCATACTTCTGGTCTCTAGGACTGTAAGATAATAGATTTACATGGTTTCAAGGCACTGAGTTTGTGGGAATTTTTTATAGCAGCAATAGGAAACAAATTCAGTGAATTTTAAAGGACTTCAGCACAGAGTGTGCTGTTTGAGCTGGGCCTTGCAGGTCGAATGGGGTGGATCAGGCAGAAAGGTCGTGAAGGTCATTTGAGGTCTCCATGGGTTAAAGCACTCTACCCTCTTATCCATCTTGCATTCCTTGATCAGATTCATACCTCTAAAACACTCTTTCAACTTTGTCAGTCCCTAACCCAAACCTCCAACAATTCCTCCATGATTAAATGAAGGGTTCAGCCTCCTTTCTGGGGCCGCAGGACCTCCACAATCAGCCCAGCTCATGTATTGAGTCTTATAACCCACAACTTCTTGACACTCCTGGGGAGGATTTTCATGCCATCCTTTCTATATAGAATTCCTCATTATGACATTTTTGCTTGTCAGAACTATTCTTCTTTTAAGACCCAGCTCAGTGCAAACTGTTCCATGAAACTGTCCTCAACCTCAAAGACAGAAATGAACTTCCCTCCCCTAAGCTTCTGCATCTCTTCCTGCCAGAGAATCTCATTATGGCATCTATGAGCTGTGCAATCCTATGCTTATAAACGTGCAGCCTTCCTCCTGGTTAGGGGCTGGGGGCCACACCTTACAGTCCCTGTGGCTTTAGATGTATTCAATAAATATTTGCTCATCATTAGAGTGGCACAAGGAAGGACCATCTGGGGCACATGACAGAGTCAGAAGGCATGGGTTCATCTGTGACAGAGACCCGGCCCGTTTTGTCCACATCAGGGGGCCGAGATGAGAACCAAAGGGATATTTTTTTTTTTTGCGGTATGCGGGCCTCTCACTGTTGTGGCCTCTCCCGTTGCGGAGCACAGGCTCCGGACGCGCAGGCTCAGCGGCCATGGCTCATGGGCCCAGCCGTTCCGCGGCATGTGGGATCTTCCCGGACCGGGGCACGAACCCGCGCCCCTGCATCGGCAGGCAGACTCTCAACCACTGCGCCACCAGGGAAGCCCCAAAGAGATATTTTTAAATTCATTTAAAAATATTATTTTTCAAGAATGAATTTCAGGTGGCTATCCAGAAAACACTCATTCTGATATATTATTTTCAGACACATAGTTCTATTATTGTTACTTTCAACATTGGCCCCCTCCAAAAGTCTAAGACCCTCCCACGCCAAATTTAGTTTACTTTCCTGTGACCAAATTACCCAGTGGCAATTATTAGTGGCAGTGCCAAGGCCATAATTTACTGTCCTACCTTCAACAATGTAAGAGTTTGAATACTATTCAGCCATAAAAAAGAACAAAATGTTGTCATTTGCAGCAACATGGATGGACTTGGAGGGCATTACATTAAGTGAAATATGTCAGATGGAGAAAGACAAATATTGTACGATATCACTTACATGTGGAATGTAAAAAATATAACAAACTAGTGAATATAACATAAAAGAAGCTGACTCATAGAGAACAAACTAGTGGTTACCAGTGTGGAGGGAGGGAGAGGCAACATAGAGGTGGGGGAGTGGAGGTATAAACTATTGGGTGTAGGATAGGCTCAAGGATGTATTGTACAACATACAGCCAATATTTTGTAATAACTGTTAACTGTAAGTGGAAAGTAGCCTTTAAAAATTGTATAAAAATTAAAAAAAATTTTTTAAGTGTAAGAGTTTATGCACTTAGAGGATTAAGCTGTAATGTAAGCCAGCAAATATAACAGCCACATGGAATGTTAGTGATAATATGCGCATGTGACCCAGGCAAGGGGCGTCATGATGGTTTTCTGGAAATTCTGCTAAAGCTGGAAGTTGATGACTTGTGGCACTAAATCCTTGATTGTAGCACTTTGTCACTAGAATACCTGAATCAAGGTTTTCAGGGACCATCCCCCGCAGCGCACACTCAGCTTCCAGTTCTTGGACGCTTCGCGGTTTCCTTCAATTTCAAATTCCCTGAGGGTGAACCAATTTCCATGTGCATCCTGTATACACTTCTCCGAGGTGCCTGTGAGACCAAGACAAGCTGAGCTCCCTTTGTGGCCAGGGTGTGCCCCCAACTGTGAATACCCCAGAACCTGACCTCCCGCCACGTGAATCTGGGCTACTCGTTTTGGGTTCATAATCTACAGCAGGATAGCTGAGTCCCCTCTCTGGGGCTCTACAGCCGTCCGAAAGGGGAGGGCAGGAGCAGACTTCCTGCCCTGTGTGCATACTCTGACCCTCATGCAATGAGAAGGACAGTGATTACTACCAACATTTACTTTAAAAAAATATTTCACTATATTCAAAAGAGAAAAAAATGGAGGACTCTGAAGAATAGGCAAGATTCTTTCCCTTCCCTTCTCTGAGACCCGGGATAGAGCCAGGCTGAGTTTCTGAGGCAGCAGATGAGGTCACACATGGGGCAGTGTGGCAACTGTCACCACAGCCATGTCTGCCTTGTCCTGTACAAAAGTTGATCAGCCAGTGAATGGCAATCAATTATTGCAATAATATTTTGGGCTCATAGCTATTTTTTGTTAAAAGCAATTGTAGAAATGTTATCAAGTGGGAAAAGTTAAATTATATATATGCTATACAATCATGGGGAAAACATTTATACTTCTCGGTACCTAAAGCACCATATTTTGGGAGGAGGGCGTCAATTATGGTAGACAAACATTTGTACTGTACTTTAACAGTTGTAATTTGCAAACTTTTCTGTTATCTTGTTTTTTTCTCATAATAACATGGTGAGGAAAGTTTTATTATTATTTCCATTTTGTAGAGGACAGTTCAGGATGAGAGAGACTTAGTAACTTGGCCCATACAAAATAGACACTCTTGGTACAGCTGAAACTCGAATCCCAGTCTTCTGGGTCTAAATCTTGTGCTTCTCCCAGTTAGCACAAGGCCCTACAGATGTTATAGGGAATGTGGCTGTGAAGGTTGCTGTTGCATTTCTCAAATGTGTACATCTTCCATTCTGTTATTGAAGCACTTGCCCCTGTATTGGGTGCTGGATGGGCACCTGTGGACCTTTTCCTTGGGGGAAAGTGGAGATGGCCTGGTAGGCTAATGTTTATTAATTTTAAAAGAGTGGGAATGCCATCTTTCCTCCAGCCTATCTGGGATGCTGTGTGGAAAAGAGCTAACAGAACAGAACTGAGGCTGCTTTCTTGAGAACGTCTGCTTGCAAGGTTGGCGCCTGGCTGGTATCTGGGAACTTGGATTTGGGGAGGGGTCTCACCACTCCCAGAACTGAAGAGTAGCTCACTGTGCCTTAACTGTTTATACAAACAGTATGGTTTATGTGAACACCTGCCTTCCGTCTGGGAGTTTGGAATTCTGGCATGTGCTAGGCAGGGGGTACTTATGTAACTAACCCCTGATAAAAACCCTGGACTCTCAGGCTCAGGGCAGCTTCCCTGGCAGACAACATTTCACATGTGTTGTTACAATTCACTGCTGGTGAATTAAGTGTGTCCTGGTGACCCGACTGGGAGAAGACTCTTGGAAACTGACACCTGTACCATGGGCCTTTTCCCTTTGCTGATTTTGCTTTGTATCCTTTCAATTTAATAAATCACAGCCATGAGTTCAACTGTATGCTGAGTCCTTTCAGTCCTCCTAGTGAGGCACCAAACCTAGAGACCCCCAATACAGGTGTCTACCCCCTGTATAATATATTATACACATGGGAGCTTTCCAGTTGAAAAGTTTAGAAGACCACGAAGCCCACCTTCTTCCATTTTCACCTTGTATAAAATCCCCTTCGCCTCACCACAAGTCACAGGAAGTTCAGGAAGCTGAAAATCCATATTTGTTTCTTTGGGAATTCTTGGACCTGCAAGGAAGCATTGGTTTCTTCATTCCACCTTGCTCTAAAACTGTGTACCGTCTCTCCTCACCCATCTTGAGATCCTTCTTTATAACTTAAAATGTAATGGAAGGATTTCCCCCATGAATTAGGTACATTTCTAGGCAGATTAGGTACATAAAGATAACGTCACCCTCCACCACCATCCTCTAAAATCCTACATACAAACCTCTTGTGGAAGGATCTGATTCCCAAGCTTGCTGGCCCCAACTACCTATTGCATGATAATTTTCCTCCTGCTGATTTGAAGGAAGATTTATAGTCATATTATTGCTTTGAAGTTATGCAGATGGAGAAAAAACCCTCAACTTTTAATTTTTTCTCCCCATTTGAGGGCTCACCTGGGGAAAAAAGGAAGATTGCAATGGGACCCCCAGCAGGGGCAGTGTCTGTCTTCCCACCTTGCTCTCTGTTTCACTTCTCTCTCATGTGAGCTTTCTCTGTGGCTAGAAGGTAGTTTGCTCTAGAAGAAACTGCACATTGCTCAGGGAGAGGGTTTCTGTACATCCTTGGGTGAGGGTGCTGGCATCTGATTCCTCTGAAGCAGGTGTTGAAAGTCTTAGAAAGAATGTCAGTAGCAGGAGCACCTTCTCTTGCCCTTCTGACCAACATTGAGGAGGATCCTTTAGACAGGTCTGGGGGCTTCTCTCTGGATGGGGAGGGTAGGCTGTCAAGAGCCCTTCCAGCGTCAGTTCTATTAGAGCTGGGGTGGGTGTAGGGGACCATTCAGTCTAATTCACCTGCCAGCCACCAATTTACAGAGGAGGAAATTGAAGCAAGAAAGAACAGTGGACAAACCAAAGTTACACAGTCAAAGGAATTTTAGGAATTAGGACATAGGTCTTGTGTTACCACCCAGAGTCCCCCTTGGTGGGGAGCCTATGGCTCTCTACATGGGCAAGACAAGGGCGAGAGAAATATCATGCGAGTCATACCTTTTATATATTTTTCTTTGTATTTCCCTCCTCAAAAGTTATCAGTGCAGTGAGAGGAGCCCTGCTGAGGCCCAAGGAGGCCTGGGGGTCTCTCGCAGATCTTCTGACTAATCAATGGAGTGCGTGTTATCACCATCCTGTCATGTGGTCGAAATTGACCAAGACCAAGGACTTATCCTAACGTTTGCTATCGGCTCTGTAAGCCAATTAAGAAAATGTATTGATCACTAAAAATATGGATTATAAGATAAAAATTTAGATGTTTAATTATTAAAATTGCATTAATCACTTATTTTTACCTCTTTTTCTGCCTCTTTTCAAAGGCCCAGTGTTGATTGTTTTTCTCCCCGAGGAAGTAGAAAAGTAACATAAATGTCTCTTTTTATAACATTGCATTGCAAATAGTAGTGTTTTGCAAAAATACCATTCAAATGTCACTTTTTAGGAGTTTACCTAGTACTTCAAGAAAAATATCAAATGCTTAGATCAGGAGTTAGGAACTTTCTCTGTAAAGGGCCAGATAGTAAATATTTAAGGTATTGTGGACCACAATCTCCTTTGTGACTACTCAACTCTACTGTTTTATTGTAAAAGCATCCATAGACAATTCATAAATGGAAAGATGTGACTGTGGCTACGTTCTGATAAAAAATTATTTACAAAACAATTCATGGGGCTTCCCTGGTGGCGCAGTGGCTGAGAGTCCGCCTGCTGATGCAGGGGACACGGGTTCGTGCCCCGGTCCGGGAAGATCCCACGTGCCGCGGAGTGGCTGGGCCCGTGAGCCACGGCCGCTGAGCCTGCGCGTCCGGAGCCTGTGCTCCGCAACGGGAGAGGCCACAACAGTGAGAGGCCCGCGTACCGCAAAAAAAAAACAATTCATGGGTTGAATTTGCCCTGTGGGCCATAGTTTGCGGAACTCTGGTCTAGACTTGGTTAGTTACAAAGATGATGTTTAACTGAGATATATCCTATATTTCTTTTACTCCAAGTCGTTCCAAATAAAACTGAAACCGTGTTTTATGTGTTTCCCAAGCAACAGAGCAGCAAGGTGAGAAGAGTAATGAAGTTGTACATCTTTTGAGTCCTTGTTGTGTGCCAGGAACTATCCTTAGACCTTGCCTCTATTAATTTACTTTATCCTTAGAGCAAATTTAGTCAAATTAGGGACTTAGTCAAATAGGGACTAATACTATCCTTATCTTACAGATGAGGAAATTGATATGCACAGATATAAATGCAAATTAACTAAAAGCATCGAAGATTTACTTTGATAAAGAGGCAGAGACAAAAGGCAGTAATGTTAGGTCTCAAGGGGGGCTTCATGCTCAACTCTATAGGTCAGATAGCTGCTGTAAACCTAAACTTGAAAGATTTTTGTATCAAAAATGGTCTCAAAAATGAGCAAGGACTTAAAAACTAGCCCAATGGCTCAATGAAGGGGAGCTTATAAAATTGATGACCAAGTTCCAAAAGTTGTAGGGTTAGAGATGGCACAAAAGGTTGACTTAAGAGATGTTTCAGAAAAATGTAGTTTCTGATTTAATTGTTGATTTTGTCCAAAAAGGTTAATCATGTCCATGTTCATGTTCAGGTCTGCCATCATTCAGATGTGTCTGAATGTTGGAAGTCAGGGATGCTTTCTTGCTAAAGGTCTGTGCCCATCATTCTGTTCCCATGGCTGGAATCCTGGGGTGTTAATTTGGGTAATGCAGGTCCCAGGAGAAAATCCCCTCCAGAAAGTCAATCATGACTAATCTTTCCTTTAAGCAGATTATGACCAGATGCGGCTGGAAAGGAATATTTCCTTCAACCAAACACAAAAAGCCTCCAGGTTGATGATGTTATCTCATATTCTGGGACTTTGCCATAACAATTACTCAAGTTTAAAAAAAAAATCTCACCAAAATAAAAATGGCCCCATGAGACATTTATTAATTATTTTCATCCCAAGAGAAATCACACCCCAAGATCAACATGTTCTACCTTACAAAATGTTATCCTTAGGAAGTTATTCAAAGTATTAGGGAGGTACACTGAGGAGAGATTACTAAACCTGTATAAGAGAATCATAAGCATGGCTATGATCTTGAAGGCCTAAGAGGAACAAGTGAATGGGGAACAATGTAGACCTGAAAGTAGATGAAGCTTTCTTTAAAAATTGCTCTAGATGGACTGGTTTCAAAGAACATTACAGTACCAAATATGGTAGTTAGTAGTTGCCAGGTATAAAAGGTTATCCACACAGGTGTGGGTCTTGGTGAAACAGTCCTCTCCGGTCCTCTTCAGCACTGATGCTGAAGTGGGAAAAGGCCAGTTCTGATTCTCTCTCTCTCTTTTCCTGCAAGAATCAAGCCCCACTGTCCCACAAGAAGACACTTGTGTTCTCTTGGCTTTCTCCTTGCTCTCCTTTCCTATGCAGTGATGAAATTGAAATCCCAGCTCTAATTATAACTTGAGTCTGTCCAACAGTAGCCCTAATTGGCAAATGTGCATTCTCTTGCTCTCAGTTTCTCTCTGCTTAAATATTTCTGGGACTAGTTGGTGAGTTAGACTACTATTTCATCAAAGCCTGTTGAGGACAAACAGCTTCATGGCAAACAAACAGAAACTCGTTGTACACCAGCTCAGTTCTCAGAAATTTGGTCTGGAGACCAGATCATATGAACAAAGTGCTGCTAAACTTTACAGGGGTTATTTGTGTGTTAGCGAGCTCCAGCACTTTATTATCTTAGATCCAGAAAGTAAAATGCCTGGACAAAGTAGGATTTAATTATTCTTGGGTCTACCATCTTAATAAACAACTACTAATGCTATACTAAAACCCTACATTAACTCTTACAAATAATAATGTGGTCAGAAAAATTAAAAGTCATTTAAAAATAATTTTCTTAATAGTTGGAACTAATCTTTATGGGCAAAATAGTATATCAGGATGTTTAGGTGATCTTTTGGTTGCCTCAGAGTATCAGAGAGTCTGCAGTGTGTAAGAACAATAGAATATAGGAGCCCAGTATGCCTAGATCCTAAAGCAAGTGTTAGTCTAGCCCTGTTGCACAGACCATGGTAAGCGATAGTGAGGCTGGTTCTGCCGGAACAGGCCTTCCCCACCTCCAGGTCTTGTGAAAGAGGCTACATTTCTTTCAAGAGAATTGTCAGACACCTCCCCTCAAGCCAAGACAAAATATGTTAAAGGATCCACACAGGAGATGGACCTCAGTCCTTGGGACATCAGGGAAGGAGAGATTATCAGACTCATCCTTGCCAATATAAAGGTGAACATCATGGCTAGTGTGTTCTGTGGTGGGAGAAGGGCTGAGCCAGGAGTCAGCAAGGGAATCAATGAAGAAGCATGATTCCCTTGGCCTGGTGGGGGGGCCCTGTGGATGGGAGTTGAACTGGGTATTTTTGAGAGATACTCTTCCCAAAAGAACCACATAGGGCAACGAGGTAGCTGCTGCAAGGGTGCTAACCTTCCAGAAGGACCATCCAATGTCTTCATTCCCAAGCAAGTTGGCCACCACTCACTACTGACAGGTGGTAAAATATATTGCTTCTGCTCTTCTAGTGGGAAATTTCTAGCCAAATTTGTTTTTCCAGACAAAAAGTTTTAGATTGTAATTTGTCTATAATTTGACAAATTTGTAGGTATGATTCAAGGACTAGCTGAGCCGTGAACAGGATCACAATGGGGCAGCCTAGCAGGAGATGGGGTCTGTCTTATTTGTTTGCCTCACTTCTCCTTCACAGCAGCTTTCTCCTGGCTGGAAGGGAAGCTCAGGGGAGTTCTACTGTCTTCTGAAAATTGCTCAGGGCGGAAGGAGGGTCTACCTCTACATGAGAGGGTGTGGGGGGGGGGCCGGGAACTCAGAGTCTGACTCCACAGAAAGGAGTCTTAAGATGAACTTGAGAATGATTAGCTGCTGTTCCTGCCCTTCCAGCCAGTGATGTTAGGAATCCATTAAAGATTTGGGGAATCCATTAAAGACACTCCTTGGGCTCCCTGTTCTTGATGCCGATGAGAGAGCTGTCCATGGTCCTTACCAAGTCCAGTGGTAGATCTACAGAATGTGAAGCTGTATATGAAGCTGGGATGGGCCTTGATGGGCAGTCAGTCTCTTTATTATCATTTCACTTTACAGAGGAGTAAACTGAGGCAGAAGAGGCAAAGTGACAGACCCAAGTTTACAGGACTACCTCAGGGTGGTGGGACATGAGGCAGGACATCTTTATCACTTGTGAGTTACACAGTGTTTTATGGCTACTACTATTTCCAGCCTCAAAAGTTACCAGTTCAGCAGAGGCAGCACTTCAGTGGCCCTTGGGTCCTGGGTTTTGGCTGTGGATTCATCGTCATGTTGCTTGTTTGAGATATCATATTTCTCTCCCTGTCATGTTTTAGAAGCTGACTAAATCTGATATATTTCTCAACAGTTAGTAGCTACAGAAAGTAATTAGAGAAACAGGTCTATTAACAAAAGCATAGAATAAAGCATGAGAATTTAGATGTTCAGTTAGTAAATTTTATTTGTGTATTTATTTCTTCTTGGTTTGCCTCTTTTCTTTGGGGCTCTGTTACTCAGAATTTCGATTCTATGTCTACCCCTCTTTCTGAGAAAAATATAAAACAGATACTGCTGAAAAGTTGCATGGTATATAATAGTGCTTTTCAAAAATTCCATTTTACTTTAAATTTTCAAAAGTTTACTGCATAAAGAAAAAATATTAACCCATAGTCTTGCACCTACTAAGCCTTTGATGGTTAACCTGGGTTCATCCTAGATTTCATTTTATTTGCCCTCACATTAAGAAAAATTCATTTATATCCACATTAATAAAAAAGAATTTAAGACAGAGTTTTATTCCTTATATCTCAAGGAACACTGTGAGAATAATAATAATGAGAGCTAACAGTTGTTAAGTGCTTATTATATGCTAGACATGAACACAAGACCCTTACTTCTACTACTTTATTTTAGGGATTTTTACTATCCCCACTACCAATGAAGAAACTGAAGCATCCTGAAATTAAAAATTAAGTGAAGCAATGCAGATTTCCTTTGGTTGAGAGGCAGAATCAATGGCAGTAACACAAGACTTTGGATTGTCTAGGGAGATGTGATGTTGAGCTACACAGATAAAACATAGGCCATCATCTTAGCCCTAAATGAAGGCTTTTAGGCTGAAAATATCATGAAAGTGACCAAAGACCTTGTTCACATGGGTTTGGACAAAAAAATAGGATTTAAAGAACTAACCAAGAAAATGTTGCCCAAGGGGAATTTGTAGAAATAGAACTTCAAGTCCTAGAAAACCTTAGGGTTATAGATAGCAAAAAAGTGTTGATTGAAACGCTATGTCAGGGGAATATGCTCTCAGATTTAGGAGGTGTGGGTGGAAAGATGGTGGGGTTTGTGCAGGTGAATCTCCTGAGTGCCATGTTCAAACGTGTTGATCTCCAAAGCAGGGCCATAAAGTGCACACATTTCCTTTCCCCTTTCCTTTCCTTTCCTCTCTTCTCCTCTTCTTTGTTTTTCTTTCTTTCCTTCCCTCCTCCCCCTTTTCTCCCTTTCTTCCTTTCTTCTTTCTTTCCTTTCTTTCTTTCTTTCTTTCTTTGTTTCTTTTTTATTTTGCAGTACGTGGGCCTCTCACTGTTGTGGCCTCTCCTGCTGTGGAGCACAGGCTCTGGACGGGCAGGCTCAGCAGCCATGGCTCACGGGCCTAGCCACTCCGTGGCATGTGGGATCTTCCTGGACTGGGGCATGAACCCGTGTCCCTTGCATCGGCAGGCGGACTCTCAACCACTGCACCACCAGGGAAGCCCTCTTTCTTTCTTTCTTCTTTCTTTCTTTCTCTCTCTCTTTCTTTCTTTCTTTCTTTCTTCCTTCCATCCTTCCTTCCTTCCTTTCTTCCTTTCTCTCTCTCTCTCTCTCTCTCTCTCTTTCTTTCTTTCTTTTCTTTCAATGCCTGGACTACAATTTGGGCCTGTTCATAGATATCAACCATAGACATCTTAGACAAAAAAAAAAAATATTTTCTTTCCCTCTCTATCTTTCTCTGGCACTGTTTGATTCACCTTTCATCAAACCTGTTGAGGCCAAATAAATTAAAGATACAAAAGTAGTCTAGTTCAGCTTACCAGAGTTCTCCTTATTGGTAGATTTGGGGTTTAAGACCTGCTAATTATTGTTCTTTGTGAATTTTCTTACTCAAATACCCCACAGGAAGTAGAGTGGCTGTTCTTGGATTTCCTATCCAAATACTATTTATTGACACCAGAGGCTTGCTATAGAAGTTAAGTGTTCCCCTCCCCTCAAGGCAAGTGAGAAGGCTTCAGTCTCAAGGTGATTAATCTGTGTCTCTAAGAGCTTGAAGGAGGCAGAGATGTTTAAAGACTCAAACCTGGAAAGTCTAGAGAGGGTGACTGCATTGGGAGCCAACCCCACATCCAGTGGTCATAGGACCATGAAGAGGCATGGTTCTCACGAGCCTCCCTGGGGAAGGGAGGGGCTCAGTTAGTTCCTGAGAGATACTGTATCCAGGAGGATCATTTGGATGAAAGAGGTGACCCCAGGAGAGGTGTGGACCTCCTAGAAGCTGGGAGACTAAGAAGGAAGTGGTAAGCCATCAGTTAGATTTCCTGCATCAGGGGACCTTCAGTTGAGAAAGTCTCTATAAAGACAGTGAATATCGGAAGAACCCACAAATATGGCTCATGAATCTGCCATTTCTGGGAGACATGAAGGATCTATTGTAAGAGGGCCATTCCTGCTCCTTACCACTTCCTTCTTTCCTTCCTCCTCAATTTGAATTAGCTAAAAGCAGCACATACTGAATGGTGTTAGAGAGGAAGTGTGGATGAAAGAAGAGGCTGGCCTTATCCAACTTGCTCACTACAAAGTTGACAGTTTTAATATTATATCAGCTCAGTCTTTTAAATACTGAATGAGAATATCACTGCTGCTGAAAAGGATTAGCACAACTCTGGGGCTTATCTAAGACTTCATCCTGGGGCACAGTAAGAACTATTTGAGAGAACAGGTTTAACAAAGAAGTAAGTAGGAGAAAGAACCAACTGTGCTTAGACTACCCGTGCCAACTGTTATAATAAATCAAGTATGGCAGTGAGATTTCACAAACTCTCAGAGAACAAAAGTCTTAGACTTGGGTAAATATAACCTGGGAAATAAACAAGGTGATAAAGATAAGTATGGAGAAAAAAATGATAGAGATGCTAAAAATATAAGTATATATTTATTTACACTTATTTATATTCTAAAATATATATAACATATAATAATAATATATTTAAATATATATATGGTGTTAGAAATAATCAGCAGAAATGGAAACAAAATATATCTGAATATGTTTCAACTCCAGAAGGAAAATCTTGCCACCTCTACAGTGCTGTATAAACCCAACAGCAGTATTTTTTATGATGTGATGTAAAAGAATGAACAAAAGAAATAAAGTATACAAGAAAAACATTAGTAGAATGGGAGAGGGGTGGGAAAAAGAAGAGAGGTGAAGAAGAGGAAGAAAACAAAGAATGAGATAGAAATGAAAATTACAGAACTTAATTCAGAGAATGGAGGGTCACGTATCTCTACTGCACCAACACGGTATGGTATGTGCTATTAGTTTGGTTTAAATAACTGTGTTTAGTTCTGATGTGATACCAGGAGTCTGGCTTCTGCTTAATTGATTAAGTTCTCTCTTGTCTGTTTCTCCTCATTTGGTTGAGAGCTGCATTCGTCAGTTACAACAAACTTTTCTAACGCTTTCTCTCTTATTTCTCACTCAGGGATGGCTTGTCTCTGGCCACAAAGCTCTGTGTTGCATCCAAGTTCCAGCTCCTTTTATTGCCAAAGGGCCTCAAGCGACAACAAGGGTGGGTTTGAACCAATGGAGAGTCTGAATTTCCCTCTTAATTTGAGGAAATCAGTGACTTTGGATGAAAACATGGAGAACAAGTAAGCAGATTGCTATTTGTCACCCATAATCATCCTTTCTTTTCTTCCATAGGGATAGAGTTACAACCAGACCCTTGGCTGCCTGTCTAGAGATTATATTTCTTAGCCTCACCTCCCAGCTAGCTCTGGCCATGTGACTAAGGGTTCTCCAATAGGATGTGAGCAGAAGACTCTGGGCCTTTCCTTTAAAAGAAATAAATGGGTGATATCCCTGTCAAGAAAAGGCAGTAAACAAATCATTTGAATTCTTGAAGAAGAAAACCAAAATAACAGAAGAAATAATTTAAGATAAGTTCAAGAAAAAGTTTTCTGAAATTATTTAAAAAAATGAATATACATATCATAAATACATGTATTTTCACTCTGTAGCAGAGAAAATTGGCTCCAGTCAACCCTGAAATATATTCCAGCAAACTTACCATACTTTAAAGAATTGAATGGGCAGCCTGGGCAAAACAAGTCATTTTCAAGGGAGAGGGATCTCGTTGGCTATAGAATTTTCCATAGCAACATTTAATGCCACAGAAAAAAAGTACAAGCAGTACAAAATACTTCTAGAAGTAAAGAGTGAGCAAATTATTTTCAGGTATAAATAATAAAAACAAATACTTTTGAATAGGGAAATTCTGGAAATACTGTTCCTATGAGTACTTGTTCCTTTGAGAAGACTACTAGAGGATCCACTTCAGCAAACCAAGACAGGACTGGAAAAATTTTGGCAAAAGGATTAAAATAAAAATGGAGATGAGGTGACAGGCCAGGGCATAAATGTATATGCCCTTACAATATAGAAATGATATAATATAAAAAAAAAATTGGGAGGAAGGGACAAATATGGGTGGTAGGGCAAGGTCATAGTTTGTTCTACAGCTAGGAGTCAAAGGGTATTATTTGGATAAATAAAGGATAAATATAAAGCACATTTAATAGCTAAGAGGTAAAAATAAAGGGAACATCATGGCCTAAATTGGGTGAGAGGGGAAAGAGAAATAGGATATACACTAATTTTATAAATCTCCTGGGTGGGAAATTAATGGGTTCTGTCTAAAGAGAGGACCAAAGGTATCACATAAAGGTAATTCTAAGAGTAATCACTATAACAAAAGTACAAACCTTTGTAAGTATCAGAAGTATATACTCCTAACCAATGGAAATATGGGAAATGAGCAGGGGCTCAACCATTCATTTCTTTTAAGGGAAAGACCCAAAAGAGGCTCACATTTTTTCTACTCAGATGCCATAGTCGCTTGGCAGGGCAGGGAAAGCTGGAAGGGTTAGTCTCAGCTAAGCAGTCATATGCCCAGCTGTAACCACTACCACAAAAATGCAAACCTTCCTAAGTATCACAAGTACATACATGCACATAAATGCATTGAAGACAGAATGCAGAGTGTTGGCATTTTTAATATCTAAGACACTAGAACAAGATGAATCAACAATATAAATTAATATGACTTTCAAACACTTTGGTCCTAAAAATAAAAATAGATGGACTTAATTCACTTATTTAAATAAAATATTTTGAGATTAAATTACAAAGTAAACCCCAACTTTTAACCATATACAAAACACTCAAGTAAAAACATATTTTTAAATGTTGAAAATAAATGTATAGACAAAGGTATATTCAGCATACATCAACAAAAAGAAACCAGGAAGTCATGATCTGAATTTCAAAGAAAGTGTGATTCAGGCCAAAAAGTTTTAAGCAAGTAGAAAATACAGGAAATGCCATGAGAGGTAAAAACACTCTACTAGAAGATAATTTTATTGTTATGTCCCTCAGTCCACAGGTGATCAAGTGGACAAAATGAGGAGGCTATGAAAGACTCAAATAATATGTTTTAACAGGGTTGATATTATTGATACATATTCAACTCCATACCCAGAAAATAGAAGTAGAGAATGTACATTTTCTCCCACCCTCTCTTAAGTAACTCTTGGGTCAAAAAGTAAATATAAATCCAAATTGCAGGCTATCTGGCAAACAACAATAATAAAATGTTGCCTATGAGAACAGATGTATTATTTAATTTAAAATAATTCTAGAAAGAATGAAAATATGTATACATACAGCCAATTTTCATTATTCACAGATTCCATATTTGTGAAGTCACCCACTCCCTAAAGTTTATTTGCACCCCCCAAATCAGTACTCAGGGCACTTTCATGGTCATTCATGGTGATGCACAGAGCAGTGAAAAATCTGAGTTGCTGGCCGCACCTGTTCCCAGATGAGGTTGAACAAGGCAATGCTCTGTCTCCTTGTTTCAGCTTATTCTGTAAACAAGTTTCCTTTTGCCGACTATTTAGTTCCATGTTTTTCTCACTTTTGTGTTTTCTGTTGGTGATTTTGCTGCTTAAAATGGCCCCCAAACCTAGTGCTGAAGTGCTGTCTAGTGTTCCTAAGACAGTGATGTGACTTATGGAGAAAATCTGTGTGTTAGATAAGCTCCGATCGGGCATGAGTTATAGTGCTGTCGGCTGTGAGTTCAACATTGATGAATCAACGTATATATTAAATTAGGTGTCTTTAAACAGAAACACTCAGAAAACAAAGATATATATTTATTGGTTTACAAAAATGTGACCAGAGGCTCACAGGTACCAAACCCTGTATTTCTCCTGGGAGCAAAGGTACACGATTAGCTATTTTTGTGTTTGGGGTGATTCATGAAACCTATATACCATGAAAAATGAGAACCGGCTGTATATGTATACACATGCACACAATTATTTTCAGAGTTCACCCACTTTTTTCCTTGTTTTTTTATTTCATTTATTATACTTTTCAATCTCAGAATTTCTATTTGGTTCTTTTTAAAATATATATATATATAGTTTTGAAACTTGATGAATGAATGTGGGGTGGGGGTTAGGAAAAAGGGAGGAATCAAACACATTTTCTATACTTTCGGCTCAAGCAACTGAGTAGAATTAGTGCCATTTACTGAGATAAGGGTGAGCGGTGGTGGATGACAGGTTTGGAAGTGAAATAAAGGAATCTGTTTCATGTGTCAAATTTGAGACTCCAAGTGGAAGTTTGGAGTAAGAAATTGAACTTATGACTTGGAAGTTCAATAGAGGCATCAAAGGAGGTGAAGTATAATTGGCAGTCATTAACATATTGATGGAATTTATAGCTACCAGACTGGATGTAGTCCCTAGGGATGAAATCTCTGGTACATGCCAACATGTAGATATCAGGAAGCCATGAAGGGACCATCACCACCAATAGAACCACTACTATCGAAACTATCATCAACATCACCAACAAATGACCAGGAAGGAGCTATCAGCAAGTAGGAGACCGTGATTCTCCAGAAGACAAGAGAGTGCATCAGGTTCTCCCAGCTTACTCACCTGAGCACAGTGATGCCAAGGCTTGCCAGATGCTATGAAGCAAGAGGCAACCAATGACCTCCCAGTCAGAAAGACCAGGATCAGGCCACCCTCCGATAAGCTGCACCAGCTCCATCCTCTTGACTGGAGAAACCAGCCTGTTAGGGACAGATCCCTTCAGGTCTAATGCCCAGGCTCCTGGGAAGATGTTTGCCTCCCCATGCACACTGCTCTCCACACCTGCTGCCTACGCCTGCCTGACCCATGAGGTCAGCAGAGCAGCTCATCTATGGTCAATCTGTATAGCCCTCTTGGGAGCCTGTGGTGTAGAGGCAGCCTCACCCTCACAATGAGATCTACAGAGAATCCTCATTAGCCAACAACATCGATTACTACATCACTATCCATGACAAAGAACTAACTACGAAAAATTACCAACCTTCTAATTGTAGTTTGCTGACACTTCTTTATCCCTCCCTTTATTTTAATGTCTTTTTTTGGCTTTAAGTATACCATCATATATTTGGATTAAACGTTTCACAAACTGATATTCATTTAAATTACTATCCAACACATTCTTGGATGCATCAGTATGCAGAAGCTTAACTATTTCTAATGCAGACTCTCTTCTTACCTGCCACACAGCAGGAGGAAGGAATTCCTTTGATGCTAGGAACTTTAACCTGGGGCAAGGACAGACGGAGGAGGAAATCATTCCAAGTGTTTGGGGTATGACACTGGTCTAACCTTGTGGAATTAGTACTTTTCTGTTTCATCATGGTGGAAAAATACGGAGGTTCCCACGTTGCATTTAGCATGTAAGGTTGCTAGATTGTGGGGCTGTGTCAACAAGTATATGTGTCACTGGGAACCATTGTTGTGACCGGACCCTGGGCTATGTTGCAAATGAGACCCTTTGCCTCTGGGTGAAACTCAGAGTTTTTAAGAAAGGGAAGCTCTGGGTTCACTTCTTTCTTCTCTGGAAGCAGGGGTCACTGTGAATTATCCTGCCACATTATAGGACGAGCTATGGGAACTTCATATGCAGCCAACAGAATTCTATCCAGTCTTTAGCATGAGCACAACCTTGGCCAAAGTCTTTCAAAATCTTGGCCTCTCTGCTAAAGCCTTCTATACCTCTGTTTTGTGGGATATCCCAAATCTGGTTTTTCCTTCCATTATGCCAAATTCCCATGCTACACCAGTAATGATGCTCAGTTTTGAAGTCTGTTTGTATATCTTCACCCAAAATGGGTACCATGAAGGAAGACTGGGTTTTAGCAGTCATTAGTATAGATGTGGTCAGATTTTCCAGGAAAGAGAAGTTGTAGAAGTTTGAGAGTGTGAAATGGGTAAATCGAGCCGTGAAAATTGAAGTGGGATGAGGCCCATAGGATGAGGTCTGGTAAATAGAACGCGTATAAAGAAGAGTCCTCAGTATTTGGAGATCAAAGAAAAACTGTAGAAAGTATTTTAATGATACTGGTAATAATATTTAGCCTATAAGTAGTAATGCTTATTAAATATAAGATATAGTTAAAAAAAAATATCATAAACATCCTCACGTAAATGCTGAACAGATCATTCACATTATGTATTTAGGTGAAGGCGAGAAAGGAAATTTGAAAAGAAATGATAAAGATCACAAGCTGATTCAGATTTAGCAACAAGATGGGAGGCTGAAGTAGAAAAATTTATATACATCTTATTTTACTATTTTTAAAATACTTTCCAGGTCCTTTTTTCTCTATTTCTGCCAACACAATCCAACTCTATGGGCCTGCGTTTCTTACAAGGCTAACTAATCAAATTCCAGAGACCAGATTTTTAAAATGTAAGTCTTCATAACTAACAGAATTACAGAAAAAGGAGGGAAAGTCCCCTCAAACCATAGCTGTAGAAGGAGAGAGAGCAGTCTGTACCACAAAACTAACATAAAGAATTGATTTGACAGTATTAAATTGAGAAATTTCATAAGAAGATAAGTCTTGTAAAATATGGAGATGTGTCTGTTTGTAGCCATTACCAATTTGTTCTGTTCTCTGTAATATAAACTTGTCCTTGAAAGAGTTATTTGAAGGGGTCTTGTAATAACCCCCTCGTTTGAAATTATTGCCACTTCTTATGAAGACAATTTCTTCAGAAACTTAATTCTGATTGATTGTCTTGATCGTTTGGGGGCCTGGCCATAATATTTTAAGTGACATTCGGATCCTTAAACTATACAGATGCTTGTAAGATTTTATATTGAATCAGAAGAAGATCCTTGGCATTCTGATTTCCTCATATGCAAATGGATAATAAAATGACCATAGATTTCCTATTTAAATAAAGATTTTGAGAGTCTTGTCTCACTTAAATTTATTCCAGCTATTTTGTAATGGGAAAAAAAGATATTCGTAGAGAGAAACAAATGGCTTCGGCATATAAATTTTTTTAAGGTGTATGAAAATTCTTAGTAGAAGAACATTAAATAAGATGTGAATAAACGGGTATAAGTCTTTGTTCTCCCCAAATTAATCTGCAACTTCAACATATTTCTAATTAGAACTTCCAATGAACTTGGGAAGGGAGTGGAGGAATCTTCTTGAGTTAATTTTAAAATTCACCCCCAGTGAATCATCAGTCTGGTGCTACTTCTGAGCTCTCCTTTATCTCTTGCAATTTTCTTGTAAAAGAAAAACTAATATATAGACAAGCGAAGACACTGTGTGATCAAAGTGGTGATTGAAATCATAATGTAGTAGTGTAAGGAATATTTTTAAAATTCTCACCTCACATACACACAAATAGGCAAAACTCACAGGGTTTTGGATGTAAATATTAAAAATGATAAGGTACTTCAAATATTCTAGAATCAAATATAGAGCAATATTTTTAAAATCTTCAGCTAGAAGCTGTTGTAAATATGATAGGAAACCAAAGAACTAGAGAGAAAAAAGCTAACAAATTTGATTCCTAAAAATGTATAACTTCTCTAGGACAAAATATTCTATTAACAAACCTAAAAGAAAAGCAACAAATGGGACAAAATGTTAGGAACATATAGAATCAAGATTTAATGTACATGTATATCATATAAAGATTTCTATATTCATTCAGCTTGGTAAGAAAAATACAAATACCACAACATGACTGAGCATTCTATGACAGAGTTCTATGAAGAAGAAAAACCAATGACCAATAACAAATGGAAAATACTCAACCACACTAAAAATGAAAATAGTGCATGTTAAAGCATCCCTTAAAAAGAATTTGTAGTTCAATTTAAAATGTTAAATATTTTAATTTTCTAGGTATGATATAATAATTTTAAGAGGGAAAGTAGGCATAGAATTATCCTATTTAGATAAATAAAACTACATTGCAAAATGTGTTAACACATGCATAGAAAAATTCTGGAAAGATATATAACAGTGTTTATAAGAAACATTTTAAAATCAGCATAAAAAGCAATGTGAAGATATGAGCATTTTGAAAAAATAGTTACTTTAAAAGGCACTAATTTTTTGTCTTATTAAAGGTATAGAAAATAATAATAAACTTTAGCATTAAAAAATAGTTGGTTTGTAACATGAAAATCGAGTAAATTCTTATGCACTCTTACTTCTTTTCTCACTGTGTTTTCCCAAAGTAGAATTGCTTCCAGTATCCATGGTATCTAGAAAGTAACAGGTGGTGGTCAGAAACTAAAAATTTTGAAACTGTAAAAAACTGTAAAACTTTGAAAACTCTCTTCACTACTTATGTGCATCAGTTTCCTCATTTATGAAACAGGGATAACAACAGTTATGCTGTTCAGGTTTTAAATTTCTTATGAAGATTAAATGAGATCTTAGTTGCAAAAGCTAATGAGAAATCACTGTATAAATCAGTAACATGCCAGAGAGCATCCTTCAAAACTATATGGTGAGTTCATCAATAGTTGTCTGAGGTCTTTTATTCCTGTCAGGGCAAAGGACCGTTTATTTGTCTTTTGAGGCCTTTCCAAGGTTTTGACAAAGTGACACTATTATCTACCAGCAGAAGAGCACTTTTATTTCTTTGCTCTACGGTACTGCCATTTTTACCAGTGTATTTCAACGACCTCATCCATGTATAATCAACAGGACCCATTCTGTTAAACAGAATTCTTTTCTCCCTGCAGCTCCCCAATGGGTCAGTTCAAGCAAATGAAGAGGGGAATGGGATTCTGACATAGACTGGATGTACTCCTTGTCAAAGTATGTTTAGAGTCAAGTGCATCAGGAACTGGAGCTCTGATTTCAGACTCCTGAAATGCTGCAGCACAGGCCCTGTGACCTTCACCTTCCATAACTGGCCCGCCCCCTGTTGTGAGCTGGTAGGAGTTCTCCTTGAACACCGATCACTTACCACAGCTCCCCCAGGGCCTGTGGTGTCTGCTGAACCACCTCTACCCTGACCTTGGGTGTCCTTACCCATCATGTCAATGCTTGGCTACTTTCAGTCCTTGCTTCTTGGCTTCTAGACACACTTTTTGAAAAACACATGACACGGGAACATTTCTCAAGTCCTTGGAGCTCTGTTCCTAAGTTACGATTTGTAAAGAATTTTCATTTGCACCCCGCCCCTCACTTCTGACCAGCCACCTTTCACGGACTCCTACATCACAGGGTGACTCTACCTCTGAGGTCGCTTTCTCTTTTGTTGCTTCTCACTGTCCTTGTCCCTTCCTTTTAATCTGCCTTTTCTCTTTTCCTCTTTGCCCAAAATATGTATCTTTGTTTTACTATTTTTTCTTTATATGCTTTTCCCATCCATCCATTAATGACGTTTTTATATACATTTGTACTTACTTTTATGTGACACTATTCTTTTCCAGAAATATTATTTATTACATTTATATGTATATACATAATTCAATTATTAAAATAATTTTTATAGATATTCTCATATAAATACTATAAGAAACTAATTTTTACCAGACAAATTCCAAATGTTGGAAGACAGAAAGTGGACTTTTTTTCTATTCACTCAACAAGTGTGCTGAGCATCTTTCATGTACCAGGTGTTGAGGTGAGTGATGATGATGCATGAAGAGTGAATGCTTGTCAATCTTATGAGCAACCAGGGGACTGACACTTAATGAGTGAGTACATTGAAACATGGAGAATGTTAGGACACAGATTGTACAGGATACTCTGGGGATGCAGAAGGCAGGAGGAACTCGCAGAGTTTGAGCTGAGGGACCTCTTCTGGAGGAGGTATCATGGAAGCAGTAGTTAACCAGATTAGGAAGAAAGGTGACTTAGAAAGGTGACTAAGATTAGGAAGAAAGGTGACTAAGTAGTTAACCAGATTAGGAAGAAAGGTGACTAAGATGGATGGAGAAGCATGTGCAAAGGTCTGGATTCAGCAAATACAAGTAACCAAAAGGAGTTTAGTATGTCTGAACATAGAGTGAGAGAATGAGAGGGAATGGTGAGAATGGAGAAAGAAGCAGGAGCCTCAGGTATGGAGCTTTGGAGATCACATGAAGAAGAATTAAATTATTCCTAAAGAAAATTAAGTGATATTTGGCTATTATGTAGGAAATCAGCATGAACATAATTGCATTTTTGAAAGAACAATTTAGCTAAATCACTTAGAATGTGTTTGGTGGGAACAGTATGAGAAGGAGGACAAATAAGGAGCCTGTAGACCTAGTTCAAGTGAGAAGTGATATAGATATGGACGAGAGTGCTGGCATGGAGATGGAAATAAATGGACAGGGTAGAGACATATAAAAGGAATAATTGATAGAGTTAGGTGACAGATAGGGTACATCAATTGAGGAGATGGCTGTGTCATGGATGACTCTGAGAATTTCAACTTGAAAGAATGAGTCAGTTAATAAGTGGTTTAGAGATAGCAAACACTGGAGGAGTAGATGCTTTCTTTAGGGGGCAAGATGATGTGCTCAGTTTTAAAAGTGTTGAGTCTGAGAGACATCTAAGTGGAGAAGTCTAGAACCTTCAGGACCTTAGCCAGAGGCCTTTCTGACACTTGGATAATTGAGTTTGGAAGCTTAGAAGGCAGAGCTGGGCTGGAAATGTGTGTTTAGGAACCATTAGATTGTAGATGGTGATTGAAACCCTAAGAGTACATGAAACCCCTTTGATGAGGTACCTTGTAATCTGGGTGAGTTACAGGAGCCACTTTGATACCTGGGGACACCTTACCCTGAAAACTCACTGCTAGTGTGAACCACCCCTTGTGCCAATGTTGCTTTTGTCTCATGGTCATCTCAGATCCCACAATTTCTCCATCTCTCTCCTTTCTTTCTTTTACACTGCCCTTTTCTCTCTCTACCACTTTTCTCTCATCTTTTAACCCTTTATCTATGCAGTTATCTCTGTGTCTCATCTTTATTCCTCTCCATTGATTGCTTCCTGTATGTATCTCATTTGGTCTAGTTTTTTATGCTTCTGTCTCTGGATCTAGTTTTACCGTTGAAGTACTCCTCTTTATATTGTCACATCACTTTCTGTTTTCTCTTTGCTTCAGTTTGTTTCTCTTAATCTTATCTTGATCTTTTGGCTTAAAAAAATTACAATCTTTGTGTTTATCTATATTTTCTTCAACCACATTTGGCTTCCTCTCACAGTTTACCACTTTCATTGTCACCATCTGCCTGCTTTTTTGACACTGACCACACTATTGACTATTATTACTTCTGCCAGTTCTCTATGAGCTTTCTACATCACAGGACTGTCCATCAGTCACAGACTTTATTATCATGTTTCTGGTGAACTTCCTAGAGGTATCTTGAAAATTATCCATCTTCCTCTACAAAACTTCCCAATCTCGTGATATTTGGATCTCATGTCCACTTAGAAAAACTTGACACTTACTCAGATATCTTTTAATTTGAAGAAACTTACTCAGATATCTTTTCAGCCTAATTTTTCAATTATTTCTCCTTGCATTATCCACTTAGCATCACCTCCCTCCACCCAGAAGCTGAGCTCTTCTTTCTCTTTTGGCTCCTTCAAACCTGTTGAAAACAGTCCAAATCTGTGCACAGGCCTGTCTGTATATGAGTATGTGTATTGGTGTGTGCATGTATGGCAATGTTTTGGGGGAGAGATAGGTAAAGAAGGAAGAGCTTTTCCTCTGTGCAGACAGTAAAACAAAGATAACTGAGAACTAGTATCACAATTGGCTTTTCTATCACATGCTAATAGATTGGCATCTCTTCTGAGTCTCTTCCTCTATTTATTTTTAGAGCTTTGAATCCACAGGACATTGAAGGGAAATAAGGAAACAGCAGACTGTAGATGGCAACCAGGAGACAGACTTTGATGTGGTCATGCTGATCAATGTTCGAAGCTCAGATGGGCTGAAGAAAAATACACCTGTCCAATGACTACACCTCATATCCAACAGAGATTTTCTCTGTCTCTTTCAATCTAGCCACACCTTCTCCTCCTCCTTTTCTTCAATTTTCTGCCCATCTGTGAACTTCTCTGTCCCTGATTTCTCTTAACTTCTGTGTTGATTTCTCTCATTTCATCAGTTATACTCTTAATATCTGTTCTTTTTATTTCTCTGTTCATCCTTTTTGGCATTATCCTTCTAGGTGTTCTGTATATCATACAACTTGTTCCATTCCTACCCTCTCTGTTTCTTTATGGTTTTTGCTTTTTCCCTCTCAATCTGAATATATATTTCAAAATCCACACCAATACTGGTGATTATATACCCACCAATATATATACATATATATGTATATATGTGTGTGTATGTATACACACACACACACACACACACACACATATATATATACATATGTATTTATTATCGTTGCTGAATAAGTCTTCTTGCATCAGGCACTGATACATTCCCCTGTGAATATGCCAGGTCCCTCAGATCCCCTCTTTCGACTCTGATCATGTGACACAGTTCTTATCTTCCTGCCGGTTACATAAAATAGTCACCCTTTCTTACCCTGAGACATTTGTACATCTATTTCCTCATCCTAAAATGAGGAAGCAAGAGTTAGCCTTCCTAAGACTTAGAGATTTTGTGGTAACCGAGTAAGATCTCATTTGCCAAAGGAATTTAAAATATCATGGTACAATCCAATTACAATGTGATGAATATCTGTCACAGACTATACTAAAGTTTGAGAATGGTGGATCTGAAGCTTTTATTTCTGTCTATAATTACACAGAAGGACCAGTTGTCTTTTGAGGCTTTTACGATTACAAATGACATTAATGTCAACCAGTATATCACTATAGAAATCTAGGATCTTAGTGTTAGCAGGCATGACAGTAAGTGTTTAAAAAGAGACCATCATTTTGGTGATTATTTCTGCTATAGGAATATAAAATTACATACATTTAGTGAATGTGAGTCATTCTATTAAACATGACTTTATAATAATTTCCTGCCTCTTTCCATTTTCTAAAATCCGAAAAGTAGTTCCCAGGATTAACTGGATACAAGGTAGTCAAGGTCTCAGAATAAAATGCACCAGGAAACAGTGTCTTTTCATTCCTGACATTCTGCAGGCCAAGGCTTGGCACCCTAATCTTCTTTACCTGACCCATTTCTCAGGACTGAGTTAGACGTTTCCTGAGGCTCATCTTCGTTACTCAATTCTGAAGTGTCACCAGTGCTGATCCCTGCAGAAAGAAGTAAAATTCCTTTACAGTCTCAGCCTGTGTCCTAGGACCTATACAGCATGGAGTTCTTTAAAAGGAAATCTGGAAAGGGGAAGCTTATGTAGAAGAGGTAGGAATATTCCTACCACCAGGCCCCCTACGGCTCCATCTGACCTCCTGGTCAAGGTTGCTCCAGGGACCACCCCCAAGGCCGGGACTGGACACAACTTTGCCATGGAAGGCACTCGCTTTGGTCACTTCTTTACCCTTTCCTCTTGTCTGCACATACTTCTGCTTCCACTTTGTTTCTTATCCAGGGGGACCGTGGAAGCAACATTTTCAAGATGTCAGAGCCTCCATCAGCTGGGCCCTCAGTGAGCACCCCTCCACCCTGGGAACCACTTTATCCTTTTATGTGAGTGAAGAATAAACCTGTACTGCACTTGTGACACTGAACTTCTTGAGGCCTACAAGTAACATCAATTAGCCCAGCTCACCTAATTCAACATGTATAATGTGAATCGTCTAAAATGCCAACAAGTTTATCATTTGATTTTAAAGGATATTACCAAAAATTTGAATGAAGCTTTTGTAGCAAAGAAAGATATTTGTTACAGCAAGAGTTTTGATTGTTCTTACGTCTTTTCCTGTTGCTTATGCTGCAAATTGATGTGTTTTCAATATCGCAAGGATCTAGGAAGGAAAGGAAAATACAACCAGTAATCTATATCTAAAAGAGTAGTAAATCTTATGACTACTCACACTGTAGACAGGATTTGGACTATAAAGACACAATGATGATCATTTCTGTCTCTTCCTGTCTAAAGGAAGTGAGCTCTACCAAATGGAGCAAAGGCCCCCCCAGTCCTTTAGCCCTAATTACAAAGTCAAAGAAGTTTTGAAAGCCAATATTTTTTCACAGGTTTGTACTAACTAGTTTGGCAATGAATCTGGACTTCAGCTGCCATGAGTCCAATAAAATATTTATCACAGTTGTTGTGAATTCGCACAATTTGCTGCAGGAACACTAATACAGTATATTTGAGAATGAGATTCTGTCCCAGACCCTACTAGAGTGTTTTATAACAAATAGGATATACACCACACTGTCTTTCTAAAATAATAAAACATCATATCTTACATCTGGCTTTAAAGATTTTGAATAAACGATTATGAATTTTTGCTAAGAGTCCAGGTTGTTAGTTCTGACTCTTCCAATAATTGTCCATATGTGATGTGTAAAGATCCTTAAATGTTTATGTGCTGGAGTTTCCTCATCTGTGAAATGAGGGAACAAGAGTTTTCTGACCTACCTTTTAGGTTGTTGTAAACATAAAATGATACCTTATTTGTGAAGATGTTTTCAAATATCACTATACACGCCAATGTCATGTTGCAGGTAATGCTGGGTTCCTACCTGGCTCTGCCTTTCACTCTCCATGTGAGTTCATAAAAGACCCTCAAACATTACCAACTCCAGTTTCCTCATCTATAAACCTGGAATAACCTGGTTACCCTAACTCCCTGTTAAGGTTTTTGTAAAAACAAAGGGAAGCTTTATTTATAAAAACCCTATGAGAAATCACCATGTAAGCCAATGATTTAGCTATAATTGGGGTTTGAGGGTATTTGGTCTTAAGCTATTTTTCCATCAATAATTTAATAGAAGCACAAATTATTCTGTGAAGTCTTTCTAAGTTGGGGACTAATGACAATATTAACAACATATAGAGGAATGCTGTGCTTAGTATGCTCCATAGAATGAAAGCATGCTGAGGAAGAAGTACACTATTTCCACTCTTTAGCATTAATAGATACGACAGTGTGTAGTAAAAGGTATAATTTTACTAGCATATTTTTGCTACATCTTCAATATATCAATTGACTGGGCTGATCCAGTTAAACAACAGTTTCTGTACAATGCCTTCTTGCCTCCTTCCACTTCCCAACAGGGCCAGAAAAGTTAAATGTGGAAAATGATATCCTAGAATGAATCAAATCAAGGCATGTGGAGAATGCTCAGAATAAGATTCACCAGGAAAACAGAGCTCTGGGTTTACACTCGGGATATTTGCTGTCCGTGGCTGCAATCCTTATCTTCCTACATGAGCCATCTGGGATCATGAGCAGGTGGCTTCTCTGGCCCCTCCTCCCTCACTTGGTTCTAAAAAGTCAAGGTTATTGGTCACTGCACAAAGGAACAGGATTCTCGAGGGGTTTGGGCATGTGACCAAGGAACCCATTCAGCAGGAATTTCCCTCGTGAGAAAACTTGCAGAAGTCTTGAAAAGCCATGCGAGGCATGGCCTGCACCCAGGCCACTCTGGGCTGCCTTTCTAAGTCATCTGCTGTGTAGGTTAGTGATGTTCCATTCCCTGTTCCCAGAGCAGAGACAATTCAAATGCAAGGGGCAACTTTGCTCTGCTTGAACCTTACCCTCCTTCCCTTCACTCTCTTCTACTTCTGACCCCTTCTGTTGTCTTTTCAAGCTTCCTTCATCTGCTGTTTCTCATGTAGGGTACCTTGGAGACCTTGTGTTCAGGACCTTGTGTGAGCCTACTCTCCTCACCTCCTCCCACCCCCTGCCAACCTGGTGCCCTCCTGAACTATTTGCAAGCCTGGGAAATAATTTTCTCATGTGTCTGAGCCGTAGATGTGTTTTAGGACTATCTTCTAGAGCAGTCTTCCTACTAGTACTAAGACAAAAGTGTTCCCTAAAAACTGCAACAAATCTATATTTTACTTTGATAGATCTAGTGAGCAATTAGATTGAGTGTATTATTTAAAATATTGCTCTTTTGTAGCACCAAGATCAGGTAACATTTTATTTCTTCTTAGGACTGTTCCTAGTGTGTTTCCATAAATAGGTATGTTTCTGATATTGTCTAGGTCTGAAAAGTAGAAAGGGACAAAAATTCACCAACTGTACACTACAGAGACACAGATCTTATGGCAACTCAGGCTACCCATAGGATTGAGGAAATAACATTTTGATAATCATTTCGAGCTTCAATTTTACAAGAAAATAATGCAGAATCCAGGACGCTAGCCTTGTTATTCCCTTCAGTCTCCCATGAGACTTTGTAGAGAACTTGAAACATTTATGTGATTGTGTTTCCTCATCTAAAAGCAAGGGTTACAATGTCCATCCTGCTTAGCCCTTAAGGTTGTCGTAAGATATTTTTTGCAAAGGTCCTTTGAAAAATCACTGTATATGCCATGACTTGTTGAAGAATTCTGTCAAAAACAATCCTTTGGGTTTCAGAATGCCTTATATGAAGTCTTTATTTCTGCTAACACTAGGTAGCTGGACAAGTTATGACATGATTCAAGTTTGTGATCAGATGATAATATGACCTTCCAGTAAAGGAATACAGCCCACCCTTGAACAATATGGGTTTGAACTGCACAGGTCCACTTAAACTCAGATTTTTTCCATACTAAATACTACAGCAGGACTTCCCTGGTGGCGCAGTGGTGGAGAATCTGCCTGCCAATGCAGGGGACAAGGGTTCGATCCCTGGTCTGGGAAGATCCCACATGCTGCAGAGCAACTAAGCCCGTGTGCCACAACTACTGAGCCTTCCGCACCACAACTAGTGAAGCCCACACACCTAGAGCCCGTGCTCCACAACTAGAGAAAGCCCCTGCTCAGCAACGAAGACCCAACACAGCCAAAAAAAAAAAAAAAGAAAAAGAAATTAAATACTATAGCACTAAACGATCCACAGTTGGTGGAATTCATGGATGCCACCTGCGTGTATGGGGGCTGACTCTTAAGTTATAGGCAGATGTTTGACTGCACTGGAGGTTGGTGCCCTTAACCCGCGCATTGCCAACCGTATTTAGCTTTCTGTTCTTTGTAGAAATCACTGCATAAATCCACCACTTCATAGGCATAGCAACTAGTAGGTTTTTTTTTTTTTGGCTGCGCGCAGGCTTTCTCTAGTTGCGACGAGTGGGGGCCACTCTTTGTTGCGTTGCACGGGCCTCTCATCGCGGTGGCTTCTCTTGCTGTGGAGCACGGGATCTAGGCACACGGGCTCAGTAGTTGTGGCACGTGGGCTCAGTAGTTGTGGCATGCGGGCTCTAGAGCGCAGGCTCAGCAGCTGTGGCGCACGGGCTTAGTTACTCCGTGGCATGTGGGATCTTCCCAGACCAGGGCTCAAACCCGTGTCCCCTGAATTGGCAGGCGGATTCTTAACCACTGTGCCACCAGGGAAGCCCACAGCTAGTAGTTTTAAACACACTCATTACTTTGCTGGTCTATTTCTACTATATAATCAATACAGGGTATGTATATTTATTAATGGGACCCAATAGTTAATAGGCCTCATCCTCAGATATAGATTTCATATCTCTCTGCATTTCCCATAAAAGTCCAGTAAAATAAAGACAGAGAATAGGATTCCAGAGTAAACTGGAACCATGCTACAGAAAGGGCTCAGAATAAGATGCTCAGGAAACAGTGACTCTAGTTCAGGTTCCTGCAGCCTAGGCCTGGCTCTCCCACTTCCTTACCAGACGCCTTTCTCAGTGCTGATGTGGAGGGTTCTGGGGACATGTCTCCATCACTGGATTCTGCGGAGTCCTCACTGCTGATCACTGCACAGAGGAACAAAACCACTTAGGATCTCAGGGTGGAGCCCACACAGCAGGAAACCTCAGAATGAGAGCACTAGGAAGATCTAGAAGCTAGGTTAACTCAAGGCACCGTGACCTGTGCTTGAATGTGTGTGACCTGCAGGTTTCTCCAGGTCCTGCACAAAACGTGATGATATTCACAGAGGGCAGCTTTGCCCATTCTGCCAACACTCTTCTTCCCTCACCCTCATTCTACCTCTTACCACCACCCTCAATCTACCTCTGACCCTCTACTTCATTCTACCTCTTTCTTTCATTCTTATTTTATTTCTTTACCTTCCTCTTGGCTTGGCCAATTTTCCCTACTTATGCCTCTCTTTCTGGGGATGGTATCTCTTTATACCTCGCTTTGTCTTCATGTGTTTCTTTTCCATCTCCTCTCTTGAATACCTTGGGTCTCTGATTTTTTCCCTTTTCTTTATCTTGTACCCCCATACTTTCCTCTCTTGCCTTAGAAATTGTCTCTTGGACATCAATACTTATTATTTACCCCTTTTGTCTTTTGCTATTTTTCCAGTTCCTGGGGAATCTCTTCTGCTAAACTCACTGCACAGGGCACTGGTTCCCTCCCCTTCCTGCCTCTGTCCGTGGCCACCAGCCTCTGACCTGCCCCAGCCTCTTGCCCTGTTCCTGTGATTCCTGCTCCACACTGTGTCAGCCTTACCTATTACATCAGGTGCCTGGTTACAGTCAGTCCTTGCTTGGGTTTGCCATTCAACTTCGGGGTTAAAAAATGGCTTTTCCTTCTTTATATCCTCCAGAAGGACAGAACAGGAATTGATTTGAAATCCATGGTTGGGTAGCGTTGCTTCTGGATCAAATTGTAATGAATGAAGAATTTTAATTTGGCACTCCAAAAGGTAGTAAGCACTGTTCATTAGCATTAACAGCCTTCTCCTTGTAATTCCACTGCAGGAGGGAGGCTTCACCCCGACCCTTCTCCTTGCTGCTGTTCAACTCTGTCCCTTTCTTTGTGTCTCTCTCAATTCTCAGGTTTGTTTTTACTTTCTTTTCACTTACTTTTCTCATCTTTTGATGATTTTCCGCTTTTCAAAAATAAAAATCACAATTGCAGTATAACCCATAGATAAAAATGCATAAATCATAAATTTTGAATTATCACAGAACAAGCATATCTGGGCAACCATCACTTTGGTCAAGTAATAGGAGATTACTAACACTCCAGAAACCTCTTAGAGATGCCCCACTAACTGTCCAGATGCATCTCGCTCAAGTTAACCACCACTTTGACACTTTTAATACCATAGATGATTGATTTTACTAGTTCAAAATTTATACAAATTTATATAAGTGGAATCATTCACTCTTGCTCTCTCTCTGTGTCCCTCTGACTTTTCAGGGGCAGGGGTGGATTTGGCTTCTTTAGTCAACATGTGTGTGATAGTCATCTGTATCCATTTCGTATATTTATCTTCACCACTATATAATATTCCTTTATAGAAATTATCCATTAAAAAATAAAACCATAAAATATCCATTTTTGCTGGCTCAAGCTCTAGAATACTATGAATAATGCTATGATGAACATTCTTTTGTATGTGCTTTGATGAAGATAATATGCATTTCTGTTGATCTGTTGAGGAATGTAATTGCTGAGTCATAGGCTATGTGTAAAGTTAGGATTGACAGAAGTGACAAAACCATGGTTGGCTTAATCCACTAAGTTTTGGGACTATTTTTTTATACAGCAATAGATAACTGATACAGCTTCCAAATAGAGATGTCCATCAGATCTTTGAATACAGATCTTCAAGCACTTGGAGGAATGAGTCTAGAGATAGGTCTGGCTGGAGATGTACATCTAGGAATCAATAGATGATTGATGGTACTGAAACCATGGGGAGGGTGAGATGCCTGAGGAGAGGACTATTTTTATCTGAGGGGGTTACAGGGCTATTTTGATCATTGCAGATACCTTACCCTTCTCAATGGTATTAGGAACAGTCCCTTGTGTCTTCTTTTTTGATGACTGTCTCCTCAAATGGGGCAATGTCTTGATTTGTCTCCTCTCTCTGTTTGGCCCACTCTCTACCAATTTTTAATTAATTGTCCTTTAAGTTATTCTCTTTGTGCCTCTCCTACCCCCATTTTTCTATTTATTGGTATTCTTTTTCATCTGTATCTTTCTCTATTCATCTCTTTTCCTCTACATTTGTAATCACTGTCCCCAGGGTCCAGCAGGGTCTAGGACCAGGCAAAGGAGGTGCCTGGGGCACACAAATGTGCCAAGGGTAAGATAATCCTTATATGTGCCCCAGGGTCTCACCCTAGACCTGAGCCTGCTGTCCCGTACCTGCTTTCTCAATGTATCCATTCTCACCCAGGGTCTCACCCTAGACCTGAGCCTGCTGTCCCGTACCTGCTTTTTCAATGTATCCATTCTCCGTTACGTTTCCTACTTTCTCCTACTCTATCCCTGTTTCTTAATTATTATTATGACCTGCGTATGTCTCCTCTATATCAATTTTGTCTTTCTATATATTTTCCTCATTTAAGCATTCAAATCATCACCAAAGTTCTCCCTGTGTGCCACTGTCCAACAAACCACATCCCTCTACCTGCCACTTCCTTCTAAAAGGCCCTTCACCTGGGCTTCCTTACTTGCAAATCTGACCTGCAACATCTTACATGATTTACATGTTTCTGTTATAACCTCTGAAAAGGAAGTTGCAACTTATTTCTTTTCATCACCTCCACAACATGGCATTATTTTGATTCCATGTCAATTTATCTAAAATCTATCTCACTCTTGTACTTTGTTATTTGGTGCTCCACAGTCCACCTTTTCCTATTCTTCCTCTTTGCATTCTCTTCCCAGGGACACCCCATCCACTAAAGAGCTCAGCTCTCCTTCTCCCTCGCAACTTACACCTGCTAAAATCAGCCAGAGGTTGTGGAGAAGGCTGTGTGTCTTGGACAGTGTTAGGATTGGGAAGGGGTGTATTGGTATGGGAGAACAAAGGAGAGCTTTTACTCTCATAGAAAAACAAAGATGTAATTAGAAAATTGGTAAGTAATTACTTTCTTCCTCATAAGGCAATGGGCTGGGTGTCTCTTTTCTTGCATCACCATTATTTGATTGGATAGGTACTTGTTCGCAGGACTCTGAAGATAAAAAAGACCACAGAGACTTGCTTTGCCCTGTTTCCATTTTCTTGCATTTCATCTGACTTCTCTTTCCTTCTTATGTTTCTACTTATAGCCTGTCTGCGTATATTGCCACCTTCACCCCGTGAAAGTACCATGTTTCATTGATTCTGGAGCCGATCTCTCCCTGACTTGTTCGACTTTTGTTTCTGTCTCTCTTCCCCGGTGGGGCTCTGCAACTCTTCGCCTTCTGTCTCTTAGTTTTTCCTTTCTCACTTTCTTCCTCCACGTCTCTCCCATCAATATATCAGGCCCCATTCCTGCCCTCTGTGTATCTGTGTGATTTTCCCCTTCTTTGTTAATAGATGTCTCCTTGAGTGGTGCATTACTTCCTTCTCTGCCACTAGTCAGGACCTCTTGGCCATTCCACACTCACGCAAACCCAGCCAGTCTTACCTGCTGGTTCACACTCTTGGGCACATTGTTCATTTGCTTGTTGGCTTTCTAGTGCATCGATTGGGTCACTGGTTGTATCTTGCCTCGTTGCATTTATCTGTTCTGTTTCACTGAGGTGATCCGAGAGTGCATTTTCAGGTGAGGTCATACCTAAATCATGTTTTGATTCATCATACTTTGTTTTCCTCTGGCATCAGTCAGCGTCCAACAGGAAAATACAAACATTTTTAAGCTTTTAAAGCAGAGGAAATTTAATCCAGGGATTGGTTACTTGGTGAATGGAAGAGCAGAGAAGATCAAGTGGAAGAATGCAGCAACCTGAAGCACAGTCAACAGAAAGCTATGGGAGGGACGGAGGGTGGGCTCATGGGCTGAGGTCACTGGGTAGGCAGAAGCTGGACCGTGGCTGGCCTGCCTGGTGGAAGGTGGAGTCAAGGCTGTGATGCAGCCACTCCTAGAATTGCCACTGGAGATAGTGGTGGGGCAACACCTGGCTTCTCCCTTATTCCCACTCTCTTACTAGTGTCTCCCACGTTAGGAGCCCAGCGGGGAGCCAGAAGCAAGGGGAGCTGGCAAGCAAGTCCGCAGGGGCCAGTGGCCAGAGAGCAAGGGCAGAGCAGGGGAGGGTAAGGAATGAGGCCCTGGGTAAACCACCCAGGACCGGCACACATGCCCTTCCCCCATGGCAAACCTTCTCTGCTCATTATTGATTCCATCTACCCATCCCACTCTGTTCCCACCGGCCTCAATAATGTATGAATACATAGACATATTTTTCAGTGCAGTGTGGATTTTTCTCATTTAGTGCTTTTCTAAACAAAGTAATTTACGTAAAGCATGATTTAAAATTATTTCCCAAGGTTTTAATACAGAACGTGGGTCCTGGTGCATGCTTTGTGCCACATCCTGGTGGGCATGAGACACAGCCCTTCCTGTCCCTGTGCATGTCACAGCCCGCCGTACTTGTTGGGTCACACTCTTGGACACACTTATTGGTGGCCTGTTGTGTATCATTTGGGTCCTAGGTTGAAGTTTCTCTCTTTATATTCATTGCTCGCCATCACTGAGATGCTCTGGGATTCCACTTCCTGGCAGGGTTGCCCCCAGACCACACTGTGAGTTTTAAAGAATTTCATTGCCTCCTCCCTCCACTCCCCCCCACCCCCCGCCACACACACATATGTAGAATCCCTTCTCTCTGCTCCTTACTCGTCGCAGTGCCATCCACTCACCCCTTCCTGTTCCCACCAGCTGTATGAATAGATGAATGGCTAATATGTATTCATACATTTTGGGGTATTTTAAAATGTTAACTTTCTGAATAAGTGTGATTTGGTAAAAGTATAACTGTGTTTTCAGAAATCACTCTGAAAGTTTTTTCTTTTCTAAAAATGTATTTCTAATTTAGAACATTCTTTCTTAAATAACACATCCCGACTGGAAGCTACATAATAAGAGCCTTTCATATTGTGGGAAGTTCCCTGAGCCTCTTCTATGTTCCTTAATTCCTAAGGAGAGTCATGGAATAAAGATTTATAATTTATTATAGACTAGTGTGCTCTAAGCATGGGGAAACTATGACCCTCAATTTATCTTCCTGGGCCAGAAGTTGGTATTGCTTTTATCACTGCTTTTCCAGCCTGGGGAATCAGTAAATCCAATGGACATCTGTGAGAGAAGAAAATCCCAAAGTTTACTATAATGGTTAAAAGCTTAGACTCTGGCACCAGATACAAATAATGATGATAATTAAATGTAGTAATAATAACAAATGCATGGAACACTGATGAACCCCCAGGCATGATTGTAAATGCTTTACAGGATATGACTTGTTTAAAATCCAGCACCCTCTGAAGTAGGTACTATTATCATGTCCTTTTTAAAGATGTTGAAACTGAGGGACAAAAAGAGGTAGTCCCTTCCCTGAGATCGCGAGGTAGAATTTGAAGCTAGGCCATGGGCACCTGAATTCCTGCTGTGACGCTATTCACAGCAGAGTTCAATCCCAATTCTCAGTTGGGTGAACTTGTGCAAATAACCAAACTCTCTAAGCTGATACTTTTTCCTCTGAAAAACAAGGGTAATATATACCTCATTTTCAGGTTTGAGGGAAGATTAAATAAACTATTAGCTGCGTCAATATACAGTATACTGTGATCGGAAAAATCAAATCATTATGATTAATGTTTTAGATTAACAATATATTTTTTTGTACCAGTATTTTTTACTCAGGATCAAACACATGCTGAATACCTAGTATCAGTCATTCTGGGTAATGCATTTGCATCATTGTTCCATTTCATAGCCTCATGACAGATAGGTATGATGATCCCTACATTACAAATGAGAACACTGAGACTCAGGGAAATAATAATATTTTAAATAATAACACTATTAAGAGTGTTATGGGCTAATGGAGGTCAAGCGCTGTAAGCAGTGGTTATTAGTTGCTAAAGTACCAAAGGTTTCTTTCGGATGCCTGCCTGGTGTTTGGAGGGCAGCTCCTGGCCTCTGCTCCAGGGATGGAGGGAGAGGGTTTGCACGGGAGGCAATTGGTGTCCATGGCCCTGGGTGAGGGACCCGGCAGGGGAGGTACCCTGTCCCCTGAGGAACGCTCATCACCTGCTCCCCCGCCACTGTGGCTGCAGCACTGACCACTGCTGCACATGACATCAAAGCACTGAGGTCGCTGCCTGATCAAGCAGGACAGAGCAGAAAACTGTGAAGCCAGGCACCTGGGCAAAAGGTCCAGGCCCAGAGCCTTCAGGGACTGGGCAGCAAGTGCGTTTAAGGAGCGTGGAAGGAGCCACCCTCCCAGGCAACCCAGAGTACGAAGACTCTGTTATCTAAATCCTCGGAGAAATTGCAGATGCAAAGACTGACAATTTTTTGTTACAAAGCAGCAGCCACTCCGCCCCCAAAACAGTCCAGAATGGGACACAAGCAGCAAAGGATCATAGAACAGAGTCAAGAACAGACCATCATAAGATGAGGACTCTCTGCAACACCAAGTCCGGCCTTGACAGGAGTTTTCCCAAGTCCGTAGGGGGGAAAATTAAAAGTTTATCTCAGATATTGAAGTATGGGCTGTGCCAACCTCCCCTAATCCCTTTTTTATAGGTAAGAAGTTTAAGAGCCCCTGCAGATATCAATACAGAGACCATCTGGACCTGGTGGATCTCATCCAACTCTTGTAGTCAAACTCCAGTCCATAGACTGGAAGACAGGTCAGCGGCACCCTGGCTGAGAGTGCCTCGGCCAGGCCATCTCCCTGGGTGACCTCCACCAGCCATTCAGTAACTAGTGATGGCTTATCTTGACTCCCACGGTCATAGTGAACTTGCCTGTGTCCCCAGAGCTGCCCCTGACTGGTGGCCTTCCCTTACTTCCTGCAAAGTCCTGCTGCCTCTTCCCCACTCCCTCTTACTCCACTCCCTCCCTGTGCAGGTCTTGTTGGCCTTTCCATGAGGATTCAGTGTCTGATTCTCCACTTTCTCCAGCCCTTGGGATTCTTTTTCAGTATCTTTCCCTCTTTATATGTTTCCCTATTTTTTTTTTTCATGGTTCTGTCTTTTCCATTAGGTTACCAGGTAGTATCCAGGGTTGCAAACACAGGCTCTGGGTTCAGAATGCCTGGGTCCATCCTTGCTCATTGACCCCAGGACGACTATTTACATGGTCTATCTAGATTTCAGCTTCCTTATCTGCAAAATGGGCACATAAGTGATAACATCATCCAATGGCACTAATCCCACAACTGCCAGAATAAATGTTCAATCAAGTGAGCTGTTAATAACTTGGTTGTTTTTGTTGTGTCTCTGACCCCTTTCTCCTTTCATTTCTTCTTTTTCTTCCTCTCTGTCTCTCAAATACCCACATCCTCTCCTCCACGTCTCTACCACTTTCTCGCTTCTGTCTCTGTATGACTGCCTTTCTCCTTAAACATTCCTGCTCTTGAACAATATCCCCCACGTTTAAATCGGTCCCTTCTTCTGCTATCATCAAGGGTCTCCTCTTTGACGTTGACCTTGGGCCCATAGTCCTTAGCCCTTCACACCTTTACACTGATCTTCTCCTACAGGAGTCTTTCTAAATCACAATTACTTCCAGGTAGTCATTCTCTTTAAATCTGGTTACTGACACCCTGGGTTCCTCTTCCTTTGTCTTGGTATTTGGGCCAACAATCTCTTGTCACAGCTACTTCTCCAGGACTCAGCCTCTCGTTCGATGCTCATATAGACACCCCTCGCCACCTTCTCCATGGTCCTTCAATATTTCTTCCCTGATTCTCAGTGTTTGCTCAGGACTCGGACTCCCACCTCCCCTTCTCCTTTTCCTCTTAGCAGATGAGAATCGCTTTTGTATTTGTCTCAATTACCTTGCTCAAGGCTTAGTGGGAGAGTAGGCCTCTCCTCCCTCTCTTCTTCATTGCTTTCTTCATGATTAATTTTCTCCTGGATTGCTGAAGAGAGGGACAGAGAAGAAGACAATTAGAGATCTCCACCAGAGACCAGGAACACCATCTCAAAATTACAAATTTAGAAATTCCTAGCCCTCGGGTCACTCAGAGCTCAGCGGGTCCCAATCTTCATGGTAAAGTTCCCCCATCATCCTTGGACAGAATAGAAGCCCCAGCAAGGGAACTGCTATGTTCCACACCCAGAACTGAGCCACTTGTATGTAAGGATAAAGGAGTCGTGGAAACATCCTGATCCTGTCAGTTATGTAAAATAAACCTCACATCGTGGGGAAAGCACATGTCAAGATAAATAAGGAAAGTGAAATGTGTTTACTGAACTGTTCAAACTGTAAGGAAGAAACAGAGACTTCCTCTGGAGAAGGGGTAGGATCCTAGAGAGATCTGTGTGTATAAAAGGGAAAGCCCAAGAGCTATAAAGATGGGACTAGGGACTTCCCTGGTGGTCCAGTGGTTAAGACTTTGAGCTCCCAATGCAGGGGGCCCAGGTTCCCATCCCCGGTCAGGGAACTAGATCCGCATGCCACAACTAAGAACCTGCATTCTGCAACTAAAAGAGCCCGCGTGCTGCCTCAAAGATCCAGCGTGCCGCAACTAAGATCTGGTGCAGCCAAATAAATAAATAAATATTAAAAAGAAATAAAAATAAAGATGGGACTAGATAAGACGAGGGTTGGGCTTAATTGTGCTGGGGAGGATGAGCGGTTCCAAAAGAGACCAAGCAGAGGGGCTGACACGTGTGGTGGGGTTACTAGACAGGGTTCCCATAGTGGTCCAGATCCCACAAAGGACACTCTGAAGCCGCAAGCAGGGAGTGCCTGTGGCAGCACTGCAGGATGTCCCCACGACTCCAGGACCAGGGACCCAGGAGGCTGCCCCAACGAGGAGAGGCCAGGACACCAGCCCAGGGCCCCTGCAGCTAGGTGACCCAGCAAGCGTAGGAGGAAGGAAATAAACCAGGGAGCCTAGCGGGTGGGTCCCTGCCAGGAGTCCGGGGAGGAGACACCAGGGGAGGCAGTGGAGCCCGGGCTGCCCCAGAGCTGATGGCAGGAGCACCTCCTGGGACAGTGCCTTCGAGGGGGTGAGATGGACAGGATTGTGAGAGCCATGGCTGCTTTGTCTTCCCCAGGACACGGGCTTCAAGCCTCAGCAAAACCAGGCGGAAGGTGCGAGGAGAACAATGGCCCAAAGTCCAGAAGAGTTGAAGGAGGGCTGTGGGCAGGCCTTGGGGGCTTCAGCACATGAGATGGAGGTGGGGACCTGGCAATAGGAGAGATGTCACGCCCTGGTCACAGTCCCCAGCCTCTAGCTTTGGCCACTGACCCGAGCTCTCAGGGACAGCAGAGTCCAGGAGGCGGCGGCAGCAACCTCCTCTAGGGGCAGGTGGATGGCAGCCAGTGTAGGTGCGAGTCACCCCAGCATTTAAAAAGCATAAATTATGCCTTCTCAGGAAAAAGTCAAGATTTAGTTTTGTATAGTACCAAAAATAGTTCCTGGAAGAGAAGAGCTTTTGTGATTATTTGAGGAGAAAAAGTGAAAAACCATTTTTCCTTCAAGGGCAGATTTGATATTGAGTCAGCTTTCTTGCTCATTACTCTGGAAATCTGGTGAAAGTGGCCTTTCTTCTGTGTTACTAAGCCAACCCTGGGTTTAGGGCTTAAAATGACCTGTGACTGGTAAATTACATGTGGATTGGGATCTATGGACTATTCTCGGGTCTTCCTTCAATGCGGTGATTCTTGTAACTCAGCTTGTCCCTCTAGGGGTCCCTAAAAGTTATGATTCTGGAGTTTTGGGGATACTGACTCCCATTGATCTGGTGTTGCCAAGCCAGGATAGATCCTGCACCCACAGCTAAGCTTGAGATGGGTAGTAGTGAACTCAGTGGACTGCTGTGTAGACCACTGCTGCCCTGTCATTTGTCCTTCTATCTAAATTGGATGCTGTGGCTCTGGTTGTCCTGTGAGTTGTCCTGTGAGTCTAAATGCCTAGTTAAGCAGAGCTCCAGGTTGGTGTTGTACTGTAGCCATTATGACATGAGCTTCAATTAGGCTCATGGTGTGTGTTTTGTTAACTGTTATATCCCCACTACCCAGCACCATGTATGGCTCGTGGTATAAGCTCAATATATACTTGTTGAACAAAATTGGCCTTGAACATCAAAAGGTAGATAATAAGCTAATTACCTTTTATAAAGCTTTCATAAATGTGATTTAAATCAGGATATTCCTGCCGGTTGACCTCACTGAACACAGCTTCCAGAAGCGGCAAGTCAAATGTCTTCTCCAGCTGACTGAGAACACTGTAAACCACTCTCGATACAGGGACCAGGTTTCTACAAGAATCTTGACAGTCCTAAAAAATATTGAATGGAGAAAATATAAATACAGACTTCCACGTTACAGAAGAGCCCTAGAAAGAGATTTTATGGTTAATGTATTCCAATTTCCATACATATGTATCTTTTCACATAAAGGTTTAGAACTTCTGTGTATTTGTATGGCTACTAAGTGGAACAGTAAATCCTTTCTCCTTAGAAATCCCCATTTGTGAATCTGATCTCCCCACCCTCATTTATATTAGATGTAAGAAGGAGCAATTCTGAAGAATAAATTTGGGTTCAAAGTTAATGGATATGTAGGCTTCTAAGAGCTTCGTCAAATGTTTTAGGAAGAGACTTGGCAGGTGATGAGCAGCTATTCTGTTGACTGGACAACTCCTGCCCCTTCACCAAGACTGACTTGGCCTGGAAGGGCTCAAGGAAGGCAGGTGACAGTTTCCCCTTTTGTGAACTTGACCACAGGGAAAGCATATTTGTAGGGCAAGGAGAAGACTTGCATCTCTGTAGCTCCAGCAACACCTATTGCTAAAATTAACCCAAATTCCAAGAGTCGAGAAATAGCATAAATAAAATAAGTAAATAAATGGAAAAAAAAAGATTCCCCCCCCAAAAAAAACCATTGGAGAAAGAATAGCAAGCATATACCCCCCAATTTGTCCTAACAGGACATCAATTCCCTGTGGGTTTTAATGTTCTCAGATCTAACTATTTAAATTGAAGTTCATTGAAAAGAAATGCTGTGTCAATTATTATTTCATTAAATCATCTCATTTAAATTATTCATCAATTCATTAAAATTCTTTTAATTCTTAGTTTATGCTCTACTGTGTGCATTCCTACAAGGAATTAAACATCTGTGGAGCACACCTGCTTCCGATGCAGCCTGTCTCCAGTGCTACTCACCTTGATGCCAGTGGTCACTATGAGCACCATCCCTTCAGTTAGAAGCAGGACTGTCTCCAGTAATGCCTGTTTCTACTCTCCCTCTCCTTTTTTACCTTACCACAATACTTGAACAATTGCAAAAATACTTGAAAAGGTCTTCTTCTCATAGGACACTCCTCAGTTAGCTACTTGTGCCCTTACTTCTGCGTTCAGGTTATCAAAGCATAACTTAGTATGGGGCTAGTTTACCAGATTGTGATATAATAAACCTCACTTACTTCATACATTTTATTGGTGATGAGCTCACGGTCACGAAGAGCCTCAAAGAAAGGAAATGTCTTTTTTATTGCAGTTGAAATCTCCACTTTATATCTTTTGAATTGCCTGAATACAGTCTCAAAGATAAGCCTGTCGTCTGTGTTCTGATTTCCTATGGATATCCTAGGGAGGAAGAATACCATGTGAAAACGGTCATCAATATTCCAAGATGCTTGTGGAGGCTGTAACATTTTATATATAAAGGATAGGTTGTAAAGAACCAACATATATAAAATAAGTGGTTTCAGTAGAGACCAGAATAAATGGAATTGAAACAACAAACAATGATATAATTGAAGAAAGTGAGGAGGTTAAGAAAGACTGAAGCACAGGACTGAAAAAGTCCATTCCAGTCTGTCCCAATTAAAACCATTGTAAAGATATCTCCCCTTATCTGGTATATTTTTTAATTAAAAAAATTTTAAATTTGTACAAAATCAAGGTGGAATAAACAGAGGAATGAAAACAATGGAATAAAAAATCTAACCTTGAAAAATGTTTCTTAATTAATAACTAAGAGAAAATAAAACAAGATGTCCCCTCCTCTGATCTATAACTGTTAAGAGAAATACCATCTTGTATTATAAAACTAGTTCATAAATGATAAGATGTGGTTAAGAATATGATACGGATAAACTGAGAAATTCACAAGACTATCAGTCATTTCTTCCGGGACTTCTACTTTGTGTTAATATAAATCTTTCTGTGTTATTGTTTTATATAGTGAATCTTTCTAGACATCTGAATTTCAGAAATTGCTGCTATTTTCTGTGATAGTAATTTTAAACCTCAGCCTTTAATTCTGGTTCTTAGGTGATTATTTTATTGCTCTGATAATGTTTTAATCAATATTTTGTATTCATAAGAGTTATGAAGGCATTAGGATTCTTTGTCAAACCAGAAGAAAATTATTGTCACTTACCAGTACCCAAAACCATCAAAGAAATGACACATTATTTTGTTGAATTCTGCATAAAGAAGTTTCTGATTAAAGACTGCAGATTGAAGAGGATCATTTGTCTTTTCTTTTATTATCTCCCCCCCCCCACTAAAATGCTAATGAAGGGATTGGATTCACAATGACAAGGAGATTGTCAGGGGGCAATGAGCAGATGAGAGATTGCTACCGAAATCTATAAGACAAAAACTGGTCAGAGGATCACTAATTACTGTTGTAGTTGGAGGATGCTCCCAGAGGTCAGAGAAGCAACCAGTGTACCCTGCAGCACCTGGAGAAGCAGTGGAGATCACAAGGGAGACATGGTGCTGAAAACTGTTGTGTTATTTGACAAATGAAGAACAGAACAACACACCCTTCACCCCTCAACTTGCCTCCTGACCACTTGTGCCCAGGCAGCCTCTCAGAGGGAAACATTGCTGTCCTTTCTGTCACCATATGTTAATTTTGCCTGTTCCTGGATTCCATATACATGAAAATAATACAACACATGTGCTTTGTGTCTGACTTCTTTTGCTCATCATCCATGTTGTTGGATGAACAGAAATTTGTTCTTTTTTATTGTTGAAGGTATTCCATTGTGTGGACCTACCATAATCTGTTTATTCATTTTCCTGTTTATGGACACTTGGGTGGATTCTAGTTTGGGACTAGTTTGAATAAAGCTGTTCTTCTTGTACAAGTTTTTTAGTGGCAAGATGTTTTAATTTCTCTTGTGTAAATAACTAGGAGTGGAATTGTTGGGTCATTGTGTAGGAATATGTTTAATCGTTTTAGAACCTGTCAAACTGTATTTCAAAGTCTATGTTTGACCCATTTTAGTCTATAATGTATAATGTGATATCCCCATATAGTTTTAATTCGTATTTCTTTAATGACTGATAATATTGAGCACACTTCTGTATGCTTATTGGCAATTCATAATCTCCTTTTGTGAAGTGTCTTTTCAAGTCTTTGGCCCATTTATATTATTAGATTGTCATTTATTATTTACTGATGTGTAGGAGTTTGTATATATTATGGAAACAAGTGTTTTGTTTAATATATGCATTATGAATATTTTTTCCCATTCTGTGGTTTGCCTTTCATTTTCTTGACCATGTCTTTTGACATGGTTAAGCTATCATTTTTTTCTTCTGTGGCTAATAACTTCAGTGTACTATTTAAGAAATCTTTGCCTTCCCCAAGTTAATGAAAATATTCAAAAAGTAATTTACAGTATAAGCATGGATCTATTTCTAGATTTTCTATGCTGTACTATTTATCTGTTTGTCTATCCTTGTGCCAATAGTATATTGATTTGAATACTACAACTTATAGTAAGTTTTGAAGTCAATTAGGAAAATATTGTCTTGGGTTTTCTAGGTCTTTTGTTTTTCCACATATTTTTTAAATTGGATTTGTCGATTTCTACAAGAGAAGCGTTTTAGAGTTTTATAAGGTTTGCATTGAATTTGTTGATAAATTTGGTGAAAAGTGACATCTTAACAATATTGAGCTCTAATCCATTTATTTATTTTTCCTTAATCTTGCCAGAAGTGTTTACAGCTTTCAGTATAGAAGTCATACACTTCTTTCATTAAAATTATTCTTAGTTATTTTATTGTTTGAGGGGGCTACTTTAAATGATATTGCTTTTTAAATTATTTCTAACAATTGTATGAACATAGAATTGATTTTCAGAAACATTAACCATGCATTCATGACCTTCCTAAATTCATGTATTCTAGTAATATATTTGTAGATTTCCTTTGGATTTTATAGAAAAAAACAATCATGTCATCAGCAAATAAAACTCTTTTTTTTTTTTTTTTGCGATACGCGGGCCTCTCACCGTTGTGGCCTCTCCCGTTGCGGAGCACGGGCTCCAGACGCGCAGGCCCAGCGGCCATGGCTCACGGGCCCAGCCGCTCCGCGGCATGTAGGATCCTCCCGGACCGGGGCACGAACCCATGTCCCCTACACCGGCAGGCGGACTCTCAACCACTGCACCACCAGAGAAGCCCTCTTTTTTCTTTCTTGTTGCACTGGTTAAGAGTTTAAATACAATGTTGAGGAGAAATGGTGAGAATGGAATCCCTTGCCTTGTTTCCAACGTTAGAGAAAATGCATTTAGTATCGCCATCAAGTATGATGTCATACACACACACACACACACACACACAACTGAGGAAGTTTCTGTTTATTGCTAGTTTGCTGAGAGTTTTATCATGGACAGACGTTAAATATTATCAAATACATCTATTGAGCTATTCATATCGTTTTCCTTCTTTATTCTTTAATTTAGTGAGTCACGTTGATTGATTTCCAGAGCTTCCTCTTAAGTAGAAGCAGATAACCACAGGTCAGCAGACATTTGAAGAAAGTCTCCAATATCAGAAAGAAAGAACAACATTAAATAAGAGAAAAAGTTGCCCCAGGAGAAACAGAGATATTGTAGGAAACAGGAGAAACTTCCAAAACCTCTAATATTTTTAGAGAGATTTGAGAATACATATTGCACCCCTGGTTACAAAGAAAAAAGAACTATCAGAGAAAGAGATAGTGGCATTAGATATTTTTTTAAATTGATTTTTGGAAATTTACTAAGATTTACTAAAATGGTTGTAAAATAAAGTTGGGGAAATTTCCCACAAAATTAAATGAAGAGATTAAAAGAACAAAAAAGAATAAATTTGAAAGACAACATAGGAGAGTAAGATTAATTTAGGGGTCTAATAGCAACCTAATTAGAGTCAAGAAAGATGCGCAAGGAAATGCAGAGGAGGACCACATCAAGAGAATTATTTAAGGGGATATGTACCAGGGAGTAGAAGGACATGGATTTTGTTAAAAGGACTTAGAGAAATGAATTTTAAAAGAACCAAACCAAGACATATCACTATGAAATGCCAACATCTAAAAACAGAGAAGAGCTTAAAATATTCCAGAAAGAATTAAGAAACTGGTCACTTGTGGAGGAATGATGGCAAGAATAGCTTGAGACATCTCATCAGTAACAGATCTAGCCCTTCAAAATACAGAGTGAATCAGGACAACTTCAGACATGTAGGGTTGAGAAATTTTACTTTACAAACATCCATTTTGAGTGTTTTCCTAAAATTTTCTTTATTTCCTTTATGCATATGTCAATACGTATATTTAAGGTTTAAAAATACAGTTTATACGTGCTCTAAAATTTTTATGCAATCATTATTTTCCTTTCCATCCACATCACTGTGCCCACTCCTGCATAATCCATTTTAATCACCTTGCATGTATTCTTTCCTAAATTCTCCATAAGCATATAAATCCATCTACCTATTTCTATAACCTACCCATAACTTGCAGGGGGTTTATTCATCATATTATATTATAATATTATATAATTTTCTTTGAATTACAAATTGCCTTCTGCATCAAATTTGTCTTCACATTAATACCTTGCAAAATATTCTCTAAGTCATCTAGTGTGGTTCTAGCTTGTTTATTTATTTATTTTGTCAATGTATAATATTGAACAGCACACACCCACTCTTAGGAAAATACAATATGATGGATTTCGGAAAAACAGGGAAGTAATCCAGTAATGAGGAAGATGTGAAAATTAGAAACCAGTGGGTTCAGTAATGGATGCAAGTTGGCAGTCCAGTAACAGATGGAGAACATGAACACCTCAGATGGAACAGGTGATGATTAAAGCATATAAATAAGTGCAATGAATGACAACAATGTCATAAGGGAAGGGAGAAGGGAATTGGGAACAGTCTGCTATAGGGTACCCGTGCTACAAGGGAAGTGGTATAAAATATGTATTGCAATCTCTAGACAACCACCAAAAACATTTAAAAAGAAGTATAATTGATATATTAATAGAAGACTAAGATGGGCTCATATAAAATGCTAAATTAAAGCTAGAGAAGGCAGAAAAAGAGGGGGAAAAAAGAGACAAAGAACAAACACAATGAATAAAGAACAGTTACAAACATGGTAATATAATCCAGTATATCAATAATTACTTTCAGTGTGAATGGCCTGAATACTCCAATTAAAAACAGAGATTGTCAAAGTGACTGAGAAAACAAGACCCAACCTTATATTGTCAATAAGAAAAAAACAAATATGAAGACATGGGTTAAGAATGGAGAAGGAGATACCATGTCAACACTAATCAAAAGAAAAATAGAGTAGCTATATTATTTCCAGAGAAAAAAAGACTCAGGACAAGAAAAAATATTAATTAAGAAAAAGACAGCATTACATGTGATAAAGGGGTCACTTTTCCAAGAAGACATAACAACTCTTAATGAGGTATTTACACATGATAAACACACAGCATCAAATTGTGTAAGGGAAAAATTGATAGAACAGTAATAGAAATAGACAAATCCACTATTCCAGTTGGATACATGAACAGCCCTCTTTTAGTCATTTATAGATCAAGCAGGTAGAGAAACCATAAGAATATAGTTGACCTGAACATCACTACCAATCAACTTGATCGGTTTGACATTTTTAGAATACTCCACCCGACCACAGCAGAATACACATACTCCTCAAGAACACATGGAATAATCACCCTTACCAAGATAGAATACACTCTGGGCCATAAAACACATCTTAAATTTAAAAGAATAGAAATCATAAAAAGTGTGTTCTCAGAAAAAAGGAATTAAACTACAAATAAATAACAGAAAGGGGTGGGAAATTCCCCCAAATACACGGAGATTTAAAAATACACTCTTAAATAACACATGGGTCAAGAAAAAGTCTTAAGAGAAATTTTTAAATATTTTGAACTTAATGAAAATAAACTAAACTACAACTTATTGAAATTTGTGAGATCCTGAAAAAGTAGTGACTACAAAGAAATGAATTCCACTGAATGTATATATTATTATGTATATATTAGAAAAGAAGAAAGATGTAAAATCAATAATATAAGTTTCTCCCATTGGAAAGTGGAAAAAAAAGAGCAACTTAAGCTTAAAGCAGCAGAAGAAATGAAATAAAAGAGCAAAAAGCAATGAAAGAGGGCCTTCCCGGTGTCGCAGTGGTTGGGAGTCTGCCTGCCGGGAAGGTTCGTGGCCTGGTCCGGGAAGATCCAACGTGCTGCGGAGCGGCTGGGCCCATGAGCCATGGCCGCTGAGCCTGCACGTTCGGAGCCTGTGCTCTGCAACGGGAGAGGCCACAACAGTGAGAGGCCCGCGTACCGCAAAAAAAAAAAAAAAAAAAAGCAATGAAAGAGAAAATTCCACAAAACCTAAAACTTGTTCTTGGAAAAGATCAATAAAATTGATAAAGTTCTACCCAGGCTAACTAAAGAAAAAAAGAGAAAGAAGTCACAAATTACCAATATCAGAAGTGAAAGTAGGATCATCACAACTGATTTTATGAATATTAAAAGGATAACAAAGGAATACTCTGAACAAATCTGTTCCCCAAAATTTGATAACTTAAATAAAATTGACCAAATCCTAGAGAGATACAAACTATCAACACTCACACAAGGAGAAACGGATAGTTTGAATAGGCCTATATTCATTACAAAATTGAATTAGTAATTAATAACTTTGAAAAAAATAAGCATGAGGCCCAGGGGATTCCACTGGTTAATCCTACCAAACATTTAAGGAAGAAATGATACCCATTCTCCACATTCTTGCCCAGAAAATAGAAGCAGAGAGAACACTTCTTAATTCCTTCTATGAGCCCAGTACTACTGCAATACCCAAAGCAGGTAAAGACAAACTACAGATCAATATCTCTCATGAATATAGATGTAAAAATCTTCAAGAAAATATTAGTAAATTGCATCCAAAAGTGTAAAAAAATATAGAGCATGACCAAGTGTAACTTATTCCAGATATGCAAGCCTGGTTCAATATTTGAAATCAATCAGTGTAATCCACCATATCAACATGTAAAACAAAAAAGTTTGGATGATCATATCAACTGATGTGGAAAAGTCATTTAACAAATTCCATCACTTTTTCATGTAAAAACCCCTAGAAAACTAGAAATAGAGAGGAACATCTTCAAAATGAGAAAGAATATCTATTAAAACATCTATAGCTAGTATCATACTTACTGTTGAAAACCTGCACACTTTCCTCCTAGGATCAGAAACAAGGCAAAGATGTCCTCTTTCACTATTCCTACTCAACACTGTACTAGAAGGCACAGCTAGTGCAAAAAAAGGAGAAAAGGAAATTTAATGTACAGAGTTTGGGAAGGAATAAAACTATCTTTGTTTGCAGATAACATGACTCTTTATGTAGAAAATCCCCAAAATTCACATGCACACAAAATCTGGAACTAATAGTTAATTATAGAGAAGTTGCTGGACACTAGGCTAACATACAAAGATCAATTGCTTTTGTATATACCAGCACTGAAAACTCGGAATTTGAAATGCATTAAGACAATAACATTTACAATAGCACCAAAAATATTAAATACTTAGGTATGAATCTAACAAAATATATACAGAATGTATATGCAGAAAATTACTCTAGAAAGAGAAGAATTTTATTTTGCAAAATAATATAATAGTAACTACTTTGATATAAAATTTCAAATTATATAAACAGTGTTGAGCTTAGTGGTAAAGGAAAATTCTTATTAAATTATTTCTTATAAACATGAAATTCGAACAATATGATTTCAAATTCACCACTAAAAAATACAGAAACATAGATTAAAAATTATTTTGAAAATAACCACTGGTTGAGTGAAATCAGACTCTAATAAAACCTTATGAAACACTAAAAAATAATATAAAAAGGAAATAGAGCTTGCATCTTTAGAGAGTAAAAAATCAAGGAAACTAATAGGAATTTAATAACAGAAAAAAATGTATGAAAAATACATTATTAAAAACACTAAATGTAAAGTGAAAAAATAATGGTCTCAAAAGGCACAGGATTAAAAATAGAATCCAATAAGAGACACAAGAAAGACAAAGTGACAAAAAATTTGTTAAAATCAAAGATAGGCAAGTTATGGTATTCAGATATAAACAAAATAAAAAATAAGGGTATTTATTACTCATCTCAAAGCAAAATTAAAAGAAATAATGGGGCAAATGTTTTATGACTATTGAGAAACAATTCACCTCTAGTGTTTGACTCTTCACATATTCAAAAAATGATCAAAATATACAGGCTCTGGAAAAATTAGCAAGAAAGATTTATTATTTAATCTTGTGACCTAAAAAGAGAGAAAATTTTCTCTCAATGTCCTTTAAATGCATACAATACAGATATAATCTTGACCATAAATGAAGTCTCAATAAGTTATAATCAGTAGGTGCTAAATAGGCTGCATGTTAAAGAAAATAAACCACACAGAGTTTTATAAAACAAAAGAAGGACTAAGAAAAAAACTACAAACCTCAAGGGTCAGTAAGTGGTGAGAGCACCAGAATCACAACTACCTGCTGGACAATCATGAACAGGAAGATACTGGAACTCACCAAAAAAGATACTCCACATCCAAAGACAAAGGAGAAGCCACAATGAGATGGTAGGAGGGGTGCAAAAACAGTAAAATCAAACCCCATTACTGCTGGGTGAGTGACTCACAGACTAGAGAACATTTATACCAAAGAAGTCCACCCACTGGACTGAAGGTTCTGAGCCCCACGTCAGGCTTCCCAACCTGGGGGTCTGGCAATGGGAGGAAGAATTCCCTAGAGAATCAGACTTTGAAGGCTAGCAGGATTTGATTACAGGACTTTGACAGGACTGGGGGGAAGACAGACTCCACACTTGGAGGGCATACACAAGGTAGTGTATGCATCAGGACACAGGGGAAGGAGCAGTGACCCCATAGGAGACTGAATCAGACCTACCTGCTAGTGTTGCAGGTTCTTCTGCAGAGGCGGGGGGTGGCTGTGGCTCACCACGAGGACAAGTACACTGGCAGGAAAAGTTCTGGGAAGTACTCCTTGGTGTGAGCCCTCCCAGAGTCCGCCATTAGCCCCACCAAAGAGCCCCTGTAGGCTCCAGTGTTGGGTTGCCTCAGACCAAACAACCAACAGGGAGGGAACCCAGCCCTACCAATCAGCATACAAGCGGATTAAAGTTTTACTGAGCTCTGTCCAGCAGAGCAACAGCTAGCTCTATCCACCACTAGTGCCTCCCATCAGGAAACTTGCACAAGCCTCTTACACAGCCTATCCACCAGAGGGCAGACAGCAGAAGCAAAAAAAACAACCCTGCAGCCTGTGGAACAAAAACCACATTCACAGAAAGATAGACAAGATGAAAAGGCAGAGGACTATGTACCAGATGAAGGAACAAGATAAAACCCCAGAAAAACAACTAAATGAAGTGGAGATAGGCAACCTTCCAGAAAAACAATTCAGAGTAATGATAGTGAAGATGATCCAGGACATAGGAAAAAGAATGGAGGCAAAAGTCGAGAAGATGCAAGAAATGTTTAACAAGACCTAGAAGAATTAAAGAACAAACAGAGATGAACAATACAATAACTGAAATGAAAAATACACTAGAAGGAATCCATAGCAAAATAACTGAGGCAGAAGAACAGATAAGTAACCTGGAAGATAGAATGGTGGAATTCACTGCTGCAGAACAGAATAAAGAAAAAAGAATGAAAAGAAATGAAGACCGCCTAAGAGACCTCTGGGACAACATTAAATGCAACAACATTCGCATTATAGGGGTCCCAGAAGGAGAAGAGAGAGAGAAAGGACCAGAGAAAATATTTGAAGAGATTATAGTTGAAAACTTCCCTAACATGGGAAAGGAAATAGCCACCCAAGTCCAGGAAGTGCAGAGAGTCCCTAACAGGATAAACCCTAGGAGAAACACGCTGAGACACATAGTAATCAAATTGGCAAAAAAAAAAAAAAAAAGACCACAAAAAATTATCGAAATTAGCAAGGGAAAAATGACAAAAAAAGGTATAAGGGAACTCCCATAAGGCTAACAGCTGATTTCTCAGCAGAAACTCTACAGGCCAGAAGGGAGTGGCATGATATATTTCAAGTGATGAAAGGGAAGAACCTACAACCAAGATTACCCAGCAAGGATCTCATTCAGATTCAATGGAGAAATCAACAGTTTAAAGACAAGCAGAAGCTAAAAGAATTCAGCAGCACCAAACCAGCTCTACAGCAAATGCTAAAGGAAATTCTCTTAGTGGGAAACAAGAGAAGAGAAGGACCTACAAAAACAAACCCAAAACAATAAAGAAAATGGTAATAGGAACATACATATCAATAATTACCTTAAACGTGAATGGATTAAATGCTCCAACCAAAAGACACAGGCTCGTTGGATGGATACAAAAACAAGACCCATCTACATGCTGTCTACAAGAAACCCACTTCAGACCTAGGGACACATTCAGACTGAAAGTGAGTGGATGGAAAAAGATATTCCATGCAAATGGAAATCAAAAGAAAACTGGAGTAGCAATACTCATATTAGATAAAATAGACTTAAAAAAAGAATGTTACAAGAGACAAGGAAGGACACTACATAATGATCAAGGGATCAATTCAAGAAGATATAACAACTATAAATATATATGCACCCAACATAGGAGCACCACAATACATAAGGCAACTGCTAACTCCCATAAAAGAGGAAGTCATCAGTAACACAATAATAGTGGGGGATTTTAACACCTCATTTACATCAATAGACACATCATCCAAACAAAATTAATAATGCAACACAACTTTAAATGACACAATAGACCAGATAGATTTAGTTGATATTCATAGGACATTCCATCCAAAAACAGCAGATTACACTTTCTTCTCAAGTGCATATGGAGCATTCTCCAGGATAAATCACATCTTGGGTCACATCAAGCCTCAGTAAATTTAAGAAAATTGAAATCATATCAAGCATCTTTTCTGACCACAATGCTATGAGATTAAAAATCAATTACAGGGGAAAAAATGTAAAAAAACCACAAACACATGGAGGCTAAACAATATGTTACTAAATAACCAAGAGATCACTGAAGAAGTCAAAAAATGCCTAGAGACAAATGAGAATGAAACACGATGACCCAAAACCTATGGGGTGCAGCAAAAGCAGTTCTAAGAGGGAAGTTTATAGCAATACAACCCTACCTCAAGAAACAAGAAAAATCTCAAGCAATCTAACTTTACACCTAAAGGAACTAGAGAAAAAAGAACAAAAAAACCCCAAAGTTAGCCGAAGGAAAGAAATCATAAAGATCAGAGCAGAAATAAATGAAATAGAAACAAAGAAAACAATAGCAAAGATCACAATAAAACTAAAAGCTGGTTCTTTGAGAAGATAAACAAAATTGATAAACCATTAGCCAGACTCATCAAGAAGAAGAGGGAGAAGACTCAAAACACTAAATTAGAAATGAAAAAGGAGAAGTTACAACAGACACCACAGAAATAGAAAGCATCCTAAGAGACTACTACAAGGAACTCTATGCCAATAAAATGGACAACCTGGAAGAAATGGACAAATTTTAGAAAAGTATAACCTTCCACGACGGAGCACAAAGAAATAGAAAATATGAACAGACCAATCACAACTAATGAAATTGAAACAGTGATTAAAAATCTTCCAACAAAAAAACCCCAGGAGCAGATGGGTTCACAGGTGAATTCTATCAAACATTTAGAGAACAGCTAACACCCATCCTTCTCAAACTCCTCCAAAAAATTGCAGAGGAAGGAATACTCCCAAACTCATTCTATGAGGCCACCATCACCCTGATACCAAAACCAGACAAAGATACTACAAAAAAAGAAAATTACAGACCAATATCACTGATGAATATGGATGCACAAATACTCAACAAAATACTAGCAAACAGAATCCAGCAACACATTAAAAGCATCATACACCATGATCAAGTGGAATTTATCTGAGGGATGCAAGGATTCTTCAGTATACGCAAATCAATCAATGTGATACACCATAATAACAAATTGAAGAATAAAAACCATATGATCATCTCAATAGATGCAGAAAACCCTTTTTTTTTAACATCTTTATTGGGGTATACTTGCTTTACAATGGTGTGTTAGTTTCTGCTTTATAACAAAGTGAATCAGTTATAAATATACATATGTTCCCATATGTCTTCCCTCTTGCATCTCCCTCCCTCCCACCCTCCCTATCCCATCCCTCCAGGCTGTCACAAAGCACCGAGCCAATATCCCTGTGCCATGCGGCTGCTTCCCACTAGCTATCTACCTTATGTTTGTTAGTGTGTATATGTCCATGACTCTCTCTCGCCCTGTCACAGCTCACCCTTCCCCCTCCCCATATCCTCAAGTCCATTCTCCGGTAGGTCTGTGTCTTTATTGCTGTCTTACCCCTAGGTTCTTCATGACATTTTTTTTCTTAAATTCCATATATATATGTGTTAGCATACGATATTTGTCTTTTTCTTTCTGACTTACTTCACTCTGTATGACAGTCTCTAGGTCTATCCACCTCACTACAAATAACTCAGTTTCATTCTTTTTTATGGCTGAGTAATATTCCATTGTATATATGTGCCACATCTTCTTTATCCATTCATCCGATGATGGGCACTTAGGTTGTTTCCATCTCCGGGCTATTGTAAATAGAGCTGCAATGAACATTTTGGTACATGACTCTTTTTGAATTTTGGTTTTCTCAGGGTATATGCCCAGTAGTGGGATTGCTGGGTCATATGGTAGTTCTATTTGTAGTTTTTTAAGGAACCTCCATACTGTTCTCCATAGTGGCTGAACCAATTCACATTCCCACCAGCAGTGCAAGAGTGTTCCTTTTCTCCACACCCTCGCCAGCATTTATTGTTTCTAGATTTTTTGATGATGGCCATTCTGACTGGTGTGAGATGATATCTCATTGTAGTTTTGATTTGCATTTCTCTAATGATTAATGATGTTGAGCATTCTTTCATGTGTTTGTTGGCAGTCTGTATATCTTCTTTGGAGAAATGTCTATTTAGGTCTTCTGCCCATTTTTGGATTGAGTTGTTTGTTTTTTTGTTATTGAGCTGCATGAGCTTCTTGTAAATTTTGAGATTAATCCTTTGTCAGTTGCTTCATTTGCAAATATTTTCTCCCATTCTGAGGGTTGTCTTTTGGTCTTGTTTATGGTTTCCTTTGCTGTGCAAAAGCTTTGAAGTTTCATTAGGTCCCATTTGTTTATTTTTGTTTTTATTTCCATTACTCTAGGAGGTGGGTCAGAAAGGATCTTGCTGTGATTTATGTCATAGAGTGTTCTGCCTATGTTTTCCTCTAAGAGTTTGATAGTTTCTGGTCTTACATTTAGGTCTTTAATCCATTTTGAGCTTATTTTTGTGTATGGTGTTAGGGAGTGATCTAATTTCATACTTTTAGATGTACCTGTCCAGTTTTCCCAGCACCACTTATTGAAGAGGCTGTCCTTTCTCCACTGTACATTCCTGCCACCTTTATCAAACATAAGGTGTCCATATGTGCGTGGGTTTATCTCTGGGCTTTCTATCCTGTTCCATTGATCTATCTTTCTGTTTTTGTGCCCGTACCATACTGTCTTGATTACTGTAGCTTTGTAGTATAGTCTGAAGTCAGGGAGCCTGATTCCTCCAGCTCCTTTTTTCGGTCTCAAGATTGCTTTGGCTATTTGGGGTCTTTTGTGTTTCCATACAAATTGCGAAATTTTTTGTTCTAGTTCTGTGAAAAATGCCAGTGGTAGTTTAATAGGGATTGCATTGAATCTATAGATTGCTTTGGGTAGTAGAGTCATTCTCACAATGTTGATTCTTCCAATCCAAGAACATGGTATATCTCTCCATCTATTTGTATCATCTTTAATTTCTTTCATCAGTGTCTTATAATTTTCTGCATACAGGTCTTTTGTCTCCTAGGTAGGTTTATTCCTAGATATTTTATTCTTTTTGTTGCAATGGTAAATGGGAGTGTTTTCTTGATTTCACTTTCAGATTTTTCATCATTAGTATATAGGAATGCCAGAGATTTCTGTGCATTAATTTTGTATCCTGCTACTTTACCAAATTCATTGATTAACTCTAGTAGTTTTCTGGTAGCATCTTGACAAAATTCAACACCCATTTATGATAAAAACTCTCCAGAAAGTGGGCATAGAGGGAACCTACCTCAACATAATAAAGGCCATATACGACAAACCCACAGCAAACATCATTCTCAATGGTGAAAAACTGAAAGCATTTCCTCTAAGATCAGGAAGAAGATAAGGATGTCCACTCTCACCACTATTATTCAACATAGTTTTGGAAGTCCTAGCCACAGCAATCAGAGAAGAAAAAGAAATAAAAAGAATCCAAATTGGAAAAGAAGAAGTAAAACTGTCACTGTTTTTAGATGACATGATACTATACATAGAGAATCCTAAAGATGCCACCAGAAAATTACTAGAGCTAATCAATGAATTTGGTAAAGTTGCAGGATACAAAATTAATGCACAGAAATCTCCTGCATTCCTATGCACTAATGATGAAAAATCTGAAAGAGAAATTAAGGAAACACTCCCATTTATTGTTGCAACAAAAAGAATAAAATACCTAGGAATAAACCTACCTAGGGAGACAAAAGACCTGTATGCAGAAAACTATAAGACAATGATGAAAGAAATTAAAGATGATACAAACAGATGGAGAGATATACCATGCTATTGGATTGAAAGAATCAATATTGTGAAAATGAGTATACTACCCAAAGCAATCTACACTTTCATGAAATCCCTATCAAATTATGAATGGCATTTTTTTCAGAACTGAACAAAAAATTTTAAAATTTGTATGGAGACACAAAAGATGCTGAATAGCCAAAGCAGACTTGAAGGGAAAAAAATGGAGCTGGAGGAATCAGACTCCCTGACTTCAGACTATACTACAAAGCTACAGTAATCAAGACAGTATGGTACTGGCACAAAAACAGAAATATAGAACAGGATAGAAAGCCCAGAGATAAACCCACACACCTGTGGTCAACTAACCTATGACAAAGGAGGCAAGGATATACTATGGAGAAAAGACAGTCTCTTCAATAAGTGATGCTGGGAAAACTGGACAGCTACATATAAAAGAATGAAATTAGAACACTCCCTAACACCATAAACAAAAATAAACTCAAAATGGATTAGAGAACTTAATGTAAGACTGGACACTATAAAACTTTTAGAGGAAAACATAGGAAGAACATTCTTTGACATAAATCACAGCAAGATCTTTTTTGATCCACCTCTAGATTAATGGAAATAAAAACAAAAATAAACAAATATGACCTAATGAAACGTAAAAGCTTTTGCAAAGCAAAGAAAACTACAAACAAGATGAAAAGACAACCCTCAGAGTGGGAAAAAGTATTTGCAAAAGAATCAATGGACAAAGAATTAATCTCCAAAATATACAAACAACTCATGCAGCTGAATATTACAAAAACTAACAACCCAATCCACAAATGGGCAGAAGACCTAAGTAGACATTTCTCCAAAGAAAACATACAGATGGCCAAGAAGATGAAAATCTGTTCAACATTAGTAATTATTAGAGAGATGCAAATCAAAACTACAATGAGGTATCACCTCACGACAGTCAGAACGACCATCATCAAAAACTCTACAAACAATAAATGATGGAGAGGGTGTGGAGAAAAGGGAACCCTCTTGCACTGTTGGTGGGAATGTATATTGATACAGCCACTATGGAGAACAGTATGGAGGTTCCTTAAAAAACTAAAAATAGAACTACCATATGACCCAGCAATCCCACTCCTGGGCATTTATCCTGCGAAAACCATAATTCAAAAAGATACATGCACCCCAACGTTCACTGCAGCACTATTTACAATAGCCAGGACAGGGAAGCTACCTAAATGTCCATCAACAGAAAAATAGATTAAGAAGATGTGGTACGTATATACAATGGAATATTACTCAGCCATTAATAAGAATGAAATAATGCCATTTGCAGCAACATGGATGGACCTGGAGATTATCATACTAAGTGAAGTAAATCAGACAGAGAAAAACAGATATGATATTGCTTTATGCAGAATCTAAAAAATGTGATACAAATGAACTTATTAACAAAACAGAAGCACACTCACAGACTTAGAAAACAAACTTATGGTTACCAAAGGGGCAAGGTGGGGGGAGGGATAAACTGGGAGTTTGGGATTGACATATACACACTCCGGTATTTAAAATAGATAACCAACAAGGATCTACTGTATAGCACAGGGAATTCTGCTAAATATTCTATAATAAGCTAAATGGGAAAAGAATTTGAAGAAGAATAGATACATGTGTATGTATAACTGAATCACATTGCTGTATACCTAAAACTAACACAACATTGTAAATCAACTATACTCCAATATAAAATAAAAATTAAAAAAAAATAAAATGACAAGCAAAAAAAGTCTGAATAATATTCCATTATAAGTGTATTCCACATATTCTTTTTTTTTTTTTTTTTGCGGTACGCGGGCCTCTCACTGTTGTGGCCTCTCCCGTTGCGGAGCACAGACTCCGGACGCGCAGGCTCAGTGGCCATGGCTCACGGGCCCAGCCACTCCGCGGCATGTGGGATCTTCCTGTACCGGGGCACGAACCCGTGTCCCCTGCATTGGCAGGCGGACTCTCAACCACTGCACCACCAGGGAAGCCCCAGTTGAATTTTTAATAAACAAACAGGTGTATATTATTCTCTCAATGTCAGGAGTTATTTGGTATCTTTTCTCAAGCTAAAAACTGAAACTTGATATTATTTCTCTCCTCTCTCTTCCTATTCCCATCATAAACTTTCTGAGTCTTTGTGGTCTGAAAATATCTTCATTTTACTTTCATACATGCATGAGTACTTGTGTATGTTTAGAATTAAGGTTCAAAATTATTTTTCACTTAAAAATTAGGACATTTTCTTTCATTGTCTTCCTGCGTTCAGTGTCACATATGAAAATTGCAGCTTCCATCAGGTTTTCATTCCTTGTATGTCCATTGCTTTTACTTTCTGGAAACTTTATGATTTGTTTGTTATCTGCGATATTCTAGATTTTCACTAGAATGGTGAAATCCTAGGTATGGGATTTAAAAATTCATTCTCTGTAATGATGGGACTTTTAAGTCTAAAGTTCTAGCTTCCATTCTGAGAATTGTTTTTCCCTCTTTTTATTTCATGTCCTCGTTCTCATTCTTTCTCTTCTTCTGAAATTCCATTGGCAGAATGTTGAAACATCAGATTATGCAGTATATCTTAATTTTTTCACATTTTCCAGTTCTTCTAACTAACCTTACTTCAACTGAGTCTATTCAGCTAACACACTTACCTTTGTTTTTATAAAAAATTTTTTTAATGAGTTATAATTTATATACCATAAAATTTGGCTGTTTTAAGTTTACAATTCAATGATTTTTAGTTAATGTACAGAGTTCTGCAATCATGAACACAATCCAAACTTAGAACATTTTTATTACCCCAGAAAGTTTGCTCATGGCTATTTGCTGTTGATTCCTATTCCCCAGCTCCAGGCAACCACTACTCTACTACCTGTCTCTGTATATTTCCTTTTTCTGGACCTTTCATATAGATGAAAGCAAAGATTATATGGTCTTTTGCAACTAACTTTTTTCACTGAGCATAATGTCTTCAGGTTTCATCCATGTTGCCTCATGTATTAGTATTTCATTCCTTTTTATTGCTGAATAGAATTATCACATTTTATTTATCCATTCACTAGTAATGGACATTTGGATTGTTTCCACTTTTGGCTATTATGGAAAATGCTGCCATGAATATTTGCACACAAGTCTTTTTGTGGACATATGTTTTTATTTCTACATAGCTACCTAGGAGTGGAATTATTGGGTCATATGATAACATTATTTTAGCTTTTTAAGAAACTGTTTTACAGTGCTTCCAAAGAACCATTTTACATTCCTACCCCTAGGAATGTAAGGGCTCTAGTTTTTCCACTATCTTGCTAACCCTTTATGTCTTTGATTATAGCCAATCCAGTGGGTATACATTGGCATTTTGTTTTGATTTTAATTTGCTTTTCTCCCTAATGGCTAATGATGTTGAGCATTTCACATGTTTATTACCTTCCATATGGCTCCATGGAGAAATATCTATTCAAACCATTGGCCCATCTTTTAATTGGACTGTTTGTCTAATTATTGAGTTGTAAGAATTCTTTACATATCCAGGTGCAGTTGTTCATTACAAATATGATTGGTTAATATTTTCTTCCAGACTGGGATTAGTCTTTTATTTTCTTAATGATGTCTTTTGAAGCACAAAAGATTTAAGTTTTGTGAGCTCTGATTTATCAACATATTATTTTATGAATCATGCTTTTTGTGTTCCCACTACCTTTTTGTCTAACCCAAAGTCACAAAGATTTTTCTTCCATATTTTCTTCTAAAAGTTTTATCATTTTCTAAATTTGGAGTTTGGGATTAACAGATATACATTACTATATATAAAGTAGATAAACAAAAAGGACCTACCGTATAGCAAAGGGAACTATATTCAATATCTTGTAATAACCTATAATGGAAAAGAATCTGAAAAAGAATATATATGTATATGTATATATATATATATATATATATATAACTGAATCACTTTGCTGTACATCTGAACCATTATAAATCAACTATACTTCAATAAAAAAATGAAAATTAAAAACAAGTTTTATCATTTTCACTCTCACACACACCCAGCTACACAATTTGTGGGACCCAGGGAAAAAGAAATTAGGGGGACCCTTGTTTACAAACCATTAAGAATTTCAGGACAGTGAAAGCAGAGCAGTAAACCAAGTGCAAGGCCTTGTGCATCTGAATAAGATGCATGGCCCTGAATCTGGCCCTGCTCTTACATTTTGTCTTTGATCCATTTTGAGTTGATTTTTGCAAATGGTGTGAGGTAAGGGTATAAATTAATCTTTTTGCATGTGGATATCCAAATGTTCTAGCACCATTTGTTGAAGAGATGATCTTTTCCTCCTTGAGTTGCCTTGGCACTTCTGTTGAAAATAAATTGACCCAAAACATCAGTGTTCATTTCTGCACTCTCAATTCTGTTCCATTGATTCTAGATCTATCTTTATGCCAGCGCTTTAATTGTCTTTATTAATATAGCTTTATAAAAGTATTAAAATCAGGAACTGTAAGTCTTACAACTTTTCCTTTTTAAGATCATTTTCACTATTCTGGGTCCTTTGCATTTCCACACAAATTTTAAGATGAACTTCTCAATTTCTGCGAAAAGGCCTGCTGGGATTTTGATTTTGCATTGAATCTGCAGATCAATTTGGGAAGAATTGCCATCTTAAAAATACCGAGTCCTCCAATCCATGAACTGTAATTTTCTATTTATTTCGATATTTAATTTTTCTTACAATGTTTTGCAGTTTGGGCATATAAGTCTTATGTTACATTTGTTACGTTTATTCCTAAATATTTTATTATTTTGCTTACTTTTATTTCTGTAAAACAACTTTTAAATTTCTAAGTTTCATAGTTAATTGTTTTATAGAAGCAGTATTATCTCATAAGCTGTGGGAGCATTGAATATACTTATATATATAGTCTTGAAGTCTTGTTCAGTTGGCTCTATTATTTCTATTTCCTCTGATGTTACCAAGAAATGATAAAAGAAGGATCTGAAGGGACCTGGTGTAACCCGGACACTCTTCACTAAGTCATTGTTAACAGCCTGGGGCATAGCATTCCATGCCTTTCCCATCACTTGTTCCAAACTTTACCACAAGTAAAATATTTTTATTACTTTGACTTATATAAAAATAGAGGCATTATATATATATATATATATATATATATATATATATATTTTTTTTTTTGGCTACATTGGGTCTTCATTGCTGCGCGCAGGGTTTCTCTAGTTGTGGCGAGTGGGGGCTATTCTTCATTGTGGTGTGCAGGCTTCTCATTTTGGTGGCTTCTCTTGCTGTGGAGCACAGGATCTAGGTGCACAGGCTTCAGTAGTAGCAGCACATGGGCTCAGTAGTTGCAGCATGTGGGCTCAGTAGTTGTGGCTCGTGTGCTCTAGAGTACAGGCTCGATAGTAGTGGCACACGGGCTTAGCTTCTCCCCGGCATGTGGGATCTTCCCAGACCAGGGATCGAACCCGTGTCCTCTGCATTGGCAGGTGGATTCTTAACCACTGTGCCACCAGGGAAGTCCTGGGTCATGATATATTAATCTGAACTTGTTTTTATTCATTAATAAAACTATGCCCTTCTATCCAAATTATTAGAAATAAATAGGTATGTAATACTCTAGCAATATGTATTTACCATAATTTACTCAACCATTCAGCTCAATGGACAATCAGATTTTTTTCAGATTTAGAGGTCAGTGTTATGTAGTCATTGTTCTATTTTGCTATCAAAAAACAATGCTTCAATAAAGACATTTGTACTTACGGGCATCTAACCAATTTATTTGTGCTTTGTGTGCATCAAGTACTCAAGAAAAATCAAGGGACAAAATAGACAAATTTCCTATGCTATGGCATATGCATTTTGGGAGAAGACAGTCAATGATTAAGACAATAAACACTAAATAAAATAAATAAGTAATTAATTTAGTATGTTAGGGAGTGATAAGGACATAGACAATAAAAATAGAGCCAGATTAGGAGGTTGGGAGTATGCAGGTTGGGTGGGGGGCTGTGGCTGTGATTTTGAGTAGGTTGGTCAAAACAGTCCTCATTGAGAAGGTGACCTGGAGCAAGGATTTTAAGAAGATGGAAAGTTAGTTCAGTAATAGGTATCTGGACAAAGAATATATCACACAGAAGTGAGAGCCAGCACCATGTTCCTAGAGCTGTAGTATGCCTAGTGTAGTCAAGAAACAGCAAAGAGTAGTGTGGCCAGAGAGAAGTGAGGTAGAGGACAGGAGAGAAGGGCTGGATCGTTTCAGGTCCTCTGAACACTCTTAAGGACTTGGCTTTTACTTTGGGGGAAATAGGGAGTCACTGAAAGTTCTGGAGCTTTTGTATATGCATATTGGTGTTTTTATTTTCACAGGATAGGTTCCAAAAGTAGGACTGACTGCTGGGTTAAGCTGTAGTGTATCTTAAAATTTAGTAGATATTGCCACATCTTTCCTGAAAAGGCTCTAGCAATTCATGCTCAACCCAGCAATAAATGTCTGTTTCTCTGAATCTTCTCCCACACTGCAGTGTCATTTACGAAGTTATGTTTGCCAATCTAAGGGGTGAGAAATGGTTTCTCACTACCATTTAATTTGTATGTATTCATATGTTTATTGCACATTTTTATTTTCTCTTCTCTAAGCTTTCTGTTCAAGTCCATTTTCTTTGGAGTTATTTGTCATATTTTATCAGTGGGCTGTGGTCTGTGTATATCAGATATATTAAGCCTTTGTTATATGTGTTGAAAAATTTTTCTACATTGTCTTTTAATGTCTGTATTGTTTTTTTACATTAATTCTATTAAATCTTCCTCTACCTACTTTCTTTTTTTTAACTAATTTTTATTGGAGTATAATTGATTTACAGTGTTGTTAGTTTCTGCTGTGCAGCAAAGTGAATCAGTTATACATATACATATATCCACTCTTTTTTAGATTCTTTTCCCATATAGGTCATTACAGAGTATTGTTTTCTCCAGATATAGGCCCAGGAGTGGGATTGCTGGGACATATGGTAGTTCTATTTTTAGTTTTTAAAGGAACCTCTGTACTGTTCTCCCTAGTGGCTGTACCAATTCACATTCCTGCCAACAGTGCAAGAGGGTTCCCTTTTCTCCACACCGTCTCCAGCATTTATTGCTTGTAGAGTTTTTGATGATGGCCCTTCTGACTGGTGTGAGGTGATATCTCATTGTAGTTTTGATTTGCATTTCTCTAATAATTTTGATGTTGAGCATCTATTTATGTGCTTTTTGGCCATATGTATATCTTCTTTGGAGAAATGTCTGTTTAGATCTTCCACCCATTTTTTGATTGGGTTGTTTATGTTTTGATATTGAGTTGTATGAATTGTTTGTATATTTTGGAGATTAATCCTTTGTCAGTTGCTTCATTTGCAAAAATTTTCTCCCATTCTGAGGGTTGTCTTTTCAACTTGTTTATGGTTTCCTTTGCTGTGCAAAAGCTTTGAAGTTTAATTAGGTCCCATTTGTTTATTTTTGTTTTAATTTTCATTACTCTAGGAGGCAGGTCAGAAAAGATATTGCTGTGATTTATGTCAAACAGTGTTCAGCCTGTTTTCCTCTAAGAGTTTTATAGTATCGTACCTCACATTTAGGTCTTTAATCCATTTTGAGTTAATTTTTGTGTATGGAGTTAGGGAGTGTTCTAATTTCATTCTTTTACATGTAGCTGTCCAGTTTTCCCAGAACCACTTATTGAAGAGGCTGTCTTTTCTCCATTGTGTATTCTTGCCTCCTTTGTCATAGATTAGGTGACCATGGGTGCATAGGTTTATGGGCTTTCTATCCTGTTCCATTGATCTATATTTCTGTTTTTGTGCCAGTACCATACTGTTTTGATGACTGTAGCTTTGTAGTATAGTCTGAAGTCAGGGAGCCTGATTCCTCCAGCTCTATTTTTCTTTCTTAAGATTGCTTTCTATTCAGGGTCTTTTGTGTCTCCATACAAATTTAAAAATTTTTATTCTAGTTCCGTGAAAAATTCCATTGGTAATTTGATAAGGATTGCATTGACTCTATAGACTATCTTGGGTAGTACAGTCATTTTGACAATATTGATTCTTGCAGTCCAATAACGTGGTATATCTTTCCAGTTTGTGTCATCTTTGATTTCTTTCATCAGCTTCTCATAGCTTTCAGAGTACAAGTCTTTTGTCTCCTTGGTAGGTTTATTCCTAGGTATTTTATTCTTTTTGATGCGATAGTAAGTAGGATTGTTTCTTTAAAAAAGAAAGAAATCCTGCCATTTAGGACAACATGGATGAACCTAGAGGTTCATTATGCTAAGTTAAATAAAGCAGTCACAGAAGGATAAATACTGCATGATTCCACTTACATAAGGTATCTAAAATAGTCAAACTCATAGAAGTAGAGAATTGAATGGTGGTTACCAGTGCTGGGGGTGGGAAATGGGTAATTGTTTTTCAATGGGTATAAAGTTTCAGTTATGCAAGATGAATAAGTCCTAGAGATCTACTATAAAACATAGTACCTATAGTTAACAAATACAAAAAGTGGTTTGGAGGTGATAAATATGTTTAGTACCTTGGTTGTGGTGATGGTATCATGTCCAAACTCATCAAATTTTATACATTAGATATGTGCAATTTTTTGTATATCAATTATACTTCAATAAATCTTTAAAAAATATAGTTACTCACACAAGGGGAAACTGGAAAGAGGAAAGCCAATTTAGGCTTCTGAATTGTGAATGGGGTCAGGAATCAGAGGCACCATTACTTCAGAAGACAGATTGAGTGGTGAAAGTCAAAACTGGCACAATGAAACTCACCAGTCAACTAGAGGCATCCTTTACACAGAGCCCTAATCAAGTTTTCATGTCTCATTCTTAAATGTAAATGGACACCTGATGGAATCCTTGAGAAGAAACAAATAGTAGGGAAAGAGATGGAAAGTAACTAACTCTCAAAAAAACCTTGTAATAAATGGAATTAAAAAAAAAAACTATTGTCTTCAGTAGTAGAAAAACAGTATCGGATTCATTTTTCAAAAAAGATGTATAAAAAAAGAAAGTTTTAAAAAGAGGTTTTGGAAATTAAAAATATGATGGCAGAGATTTAAAAATCACTAGAATGAATGAATGAGCTGAGAAAATTTTACAGATGGTAGATTCAAAAGAAAAAAAATATAAAGAACTGCCCCAAGACCCTGAAAAGCAGGAAGCTTGTAGAGGATAAACCTAGGAGACCTAATATCCAACTAACACGAATTCCAAAAGATAGGAGAAAGCAGAAGGGAGGAAATAACTGAAGAACTATTACAAGCAAAATTGTGTGACTTAAAATAAGTAGGTTTCCATTTGAAAGGGCCCTGGAGTACCCAGAACAATGAATAAAACCAACCCTCACACTAAGGCAATTAAAAGAACAAGAGAAATCTCCTGAAAGAACAAACAATGAAACAGATCTCTCCAGTCTGTCAGACCCTGAATTGAAAAAGGAGGTAATAAAATTGCTGAAGGAATTAAGAAACACTATTGATAGAAATTGCAGATCACTGTAATACAGAACTAGAAATTATAAAGAGGAGCCAATCAAATTTAGACAACTCAATTGCTGAGATGAAAACTGAGCTAAAGGCAATAAATCTGTTGCATTTCTTTACACTGACAATGAAATATCAGAAAGGGAAAGTTAAAAAAAAAAGCAGTCACTTTTAAAATTGCATCAAAACCCCCCCAAAACTTAGGAATAAACCTGACCAAGGAAGTGAAAGACTTATATGCTGAGACTATAAAACATTGATAAAGGAAATCAAAGATTTCTGCGGAAAAATACAAGACAATATTAGGAGAAGTCCACTTAGTAAGATTTATATCCATAAGATCAACAAACTCAAACCAATAGTTTTCCCCTATGCCAGCAATAAAAATTTAGAAAATGTAAAAGAAAAATGAGTTCCCATTTATAAATATAATTGTAAAATGCCTAGCACTAAATTTACCCAATGAGCTTACCATAGGGATCATTAAAAAACAATAACTTTACTGTAGAACTTGAATATGTACTTGAATAAATAAAGAGACATGCCATCTTTCTAGTTGGGACCATTCAGAATTTTTTAAATTTTAATTTAATTTTTAAATTTTAATTTAAAATTTAATTTAAATCTATATATTCATTCAATGTCTATTGACTGAATCCCAGAAAGATGGGTTATACTACAGAACATTAACAATTGGTCCCAACATTTATCTAGAAGAGAAAGAACTCAAGAATATCTATGAATATTTTGAAAATAGGAATGATAAAGAGTTTTACCTATAAAGCCATAGTAACTAAAATATTTCAGTGTTGAAAGAGGAATAAAAAAATAGAATCATGGATCAGAACAAGGATCACCTATATATAAAAGGTAATCTAGTATATGTTTAAAATGTTCTTTCAAATCAGTAGTTAAACTACTAAGTTAATGTTATTGCATAAATGGTCCTTTTTTGAAGGAAAAAAATGGTAGTTCTGTAGCTCATTCCATTTGCAAAAACAAATCTCCCGTGGAATTAAGAAAGAAATATAAACCAACCAAAAAAACAACTAAGCAAACTATAAAACATTTTATCTTTCCTTTTTTCTTTCCTTTCTATCTGCCATTCTATTGGCCACTGTTCCTTATTCGAAGAAAATTTTTGCAAATACCTTACCAGGAGTCCTTACAAAATTCATGATTATTTCCATTTTCACAGAGATTCCATTAAATATCCTGATCTTTCAACTTGCTGACCTTCTTATCTCTAATAATCTTGTCTTCCACTTGATTTCTGCAACTTTCTTCCATGGCCATACTTTAGACTTCATCATTTCTCCAAGTTATGCATGCTCCAAAATCTCAGACTCAAATATGACCACTGCCTCATCTATTGCAGGTCATGTCTTCTAACACCTGCACTCCAATGAATCTGTGATCCCCTACTCTCAGGTTCCCAATTCTGCTACATTTTTAAAAAATTTTTCATAATTGCTTCTATGTCTTCACTTTTCTTACCCACCTAAATTCATGATATACTGTTATATTCCAGTGTTCTTAACCTTGGCTATACATTAGAATCTACTAAGGAGTTTTAAAACATTCTAATATCCAAATACAACTGGGAAGGGGATCAGTAAGTTCAAAGCTCCCCATCATGCAGTCAAGTTCTAGGACTGCTATTAAAATCTACCTCTTAAATTCACCTTTAACTTCCTCGTTCACATCTCCCTCCAGTGAATTTATCTAATATATCGATAACCCTGGATAAAATCAGATTAGCCCCTCTTCCACTCATCAGCACCCAAGCTATCTGGAGAAAAAAAAAACAAGCATGCTAAGTGCTCTCCCTTTAAGTTTATAATCATTAAGCTGAAATGGATTCTCGGTGCTGTTGAGTAATCGTACATCATGCTACTCATTTCACTTTTTCCTTCCCTGAATGACTGTTTTACAGCTTTTCTATCCTCAAACTCTTCCAACCCTTTCTCTCCCTCTCAACTGAGAATGTAGATGCAAAACAGAAGAATGTAACTGCATCCTCTCACCATGGAATACATCAGCCTACCTACATGGGCACCCATTGGCCTTCCCTCCTGTTACAGTGCACAGACTGCCTCTCTTCAGCCTAAGGACAATCCCCCCACTTGGGCACTGTTTTCCATTACCTCTCTCTGACTCAGGCACAATCAATACAGAATCATTCTTTCTCACTTCTGCCTCAACAACTTTTCCTTCTCTATTGGACAATTACTATCAACATACAGCATGCTTCAATATTACCCATTTAAAAATATCCCTACACTCAGATTACCTCTCCTGTTGTGTTTCTTGTTTGAAATTGTCCATATTAACTGTCTCCACTTTTCCACCTCAGTCTCTCTTGCACACATTCAAGTTTTACCCCTACCAATACCCTATACATAATATTTTGGGTTTATGTTTTCCCTGACCTCCACACTGCCAAACCCAAAGGCCAATTCTCAGTCCTCCTCTTACTTTATCCCTCAACCTCATGGACATTGATAAACTTCTCCCTTCTGGAAATGCTTTCTTCATTTGGCTCCTGAGAGCCATGCCTTTATGGCTTTCCAACTATCTCCTTGGCTATTCCTACTCTTTTGCATGTATTCAACTACTCAAGGACAGTTCTCTTACCTCTTTTCTATCTGCACTCCTTCCCTGTGTAATCATATCTATTCCCATGGCTCTGGATACCAGCCACACATGGACAATTCCCAAATGTGCATCTCTACCTCATATCTCTCCCCTGGACTCCAGATTTATATTCAACCATCTTCACTTTGATGACACAGGTAGGCTTTTTACAATTAGCAGGCAGCAACTGATCACTGATCTTCTGAGTCACCTCTTGAAACCTGCTTATTTTCTAATTTTTCCATATATAGGATTTAGTAAATACATATAACAGCACCTATGAGGTATATGCTCTTATTATCCCATTTTACAGATGAAGAAACAGAGGTACAGAGATGTTAAGCAATATCCCCAAGGCCACATAATTATTGAAGAACAGAGTGAGGCTTTGGACCAGAGTCCAGGCCCTTTAATCACTACACAATGTTGCCATCTAGGCAAATGACAACGCTCTCCTTTAATTTCTTTGGCTAAAACATTTCCAGTCTTCTACGACACTTCTCTTCCTCTCATACTTAATGTCTGATCCATCTTTGACTGTTCTTGGCTTTACCATAGAAATATATCCAGTATCCCACCCTTTTTCTTTATATTCATTGCACCAACCTGGTCCCAACCACCATCATCTCTTGCCTGGCTACTGTCATAGCTACCAACTAGTCTTCTTGTTTCCACTCATGTCATATTGCAGCTGTTCTCCAAACATCAAACATAAGCAAAAGAGATCTTTTAAAAACTGGAATCAGATTACTTCACTCTATTGAAAACCCTCCAATGACTCCCCACTCTATTTTGAATAAAATATAAAGTCTTGACCATGACCCATGAGAAACATGACCTTCCAACCTCATTTTCTACTACTCCTCTTCTAGATCACTGCCCTTTGGCACCTTAACCTCCAAGCCTTCTTCAGACATTCCAAGCATGTTTCTATGCCTGACTTTTCATTGGCTGTTTCCTCTACTTAGAACATTTCTTCAGGAATTGGCATGGTGCTTTTCCTCAATACATTCATGACTCTCATCAAATACTAACCTCTCAGAAAGCCCTCCCAGGACATCCTGTCTAAAATTGCACTCCCATTACACTCTATCCATGTACCCCATATGCTTTTTTCTTTATACTCTTACCACTTTCTGTCATTAAATTATACATTTATTTGTTCATTTGTTTACTATTTGTCTCTCACTGGAATGTCATTTCCATTAGGGCGGGGACTTGGTCTGCTTTGCTCACCATGATATTCCAGCATCTCATTAAGTTCTGAAAACATGGTATCGGGAAATATTTGTGAATGAATGAATAAAGTATTCATATAATATATAGGAGAATATGGTTAGAATTCTGAGTATATAAAAGGCATTTTAAAAAAAGCATAAGGAGGATAACATTGGTGAACTTGAATATAAAAACGGATATGGATACATGTACCCCAATGTTAATCGCAGCATTATTTAAATTGCCAAGATATGGAAGCAACTTAAGTGCCCATCAACAGACGAATGTATAAATAAGGCATGATGCACACACACACACACACACACACACACACACACACACACACTGGAATGTTACTCAGCCATTAAAAAAATAAAATTTTGCTATTTGCAATAATGTGAATGGACCTAGAGTATTGTGCTTAGTGAGACAAGTCAGATAGAAAAAGACAAATACTCTGTGTTATCACTTATATATGGAATATAAAATATAAAACAAATGAATGTATATAACAAAACAGCAACAGATTTACAGATACAGAGAACAAGCTAGTGGTGGTTACCAGTGAGGAGAGGGAAGTGGGGAGGGGCAAGATAGGCATATGAGATTAAGAGACACAAACTACTATGTATAAAATAAATAAGCAACAGACATATATTGTATAGCACATGGAAATATATCCATTATTTTGTAATAACTTTAAATGGAGTACAATCTATAAAAAATCGAATCCCTGTGTTGTACACCTAAAACTCATGTAATATTGTAAATCAACTCTACTTCAATTAAAAATAATAAAAAAATTTTTAAAATTGTATGTGATTTTTGAATAAAATGGGAAAATGAAACTAGACTATAGGTTAACCCTTGGTTAGTATCCACATAAAATAATGTAAACAAAAATTCATCAGAGGGTAGGATCGAACAGTTTGAGGCAGGCCAGAAGTCCAGTATAGAACAATTAGAAGAGCTGGGTAGAATACCAGAAAATGATTTTAAAGGGGCTAGAGAGCTACAGAAGCAACAGAGTCTGCAGAGACTAAGGTTCTAGAGACTGGAGACCTTTGGGAGCTGAGAAGCTATAATTGTTATTTTTCAGGGTGGTGGCTGGTATTTGCTGATTCTGGGAACAGAGGCTGAGAATTTGGGCTTGGCCAAGACCAAAGAGTGTTACTCTTAGCAGGGAACACAGAGAGCTTGTGACAGTCACACAGGGCTGGAGACTTGAGGGGCCTCAACACACAACCCATTCTTCTTCCCAAGATATTTGGTAAAGTTTTTAAGGCCAGGAGGCTGGAATAAAAATGTAAAAAGTCTCTGAAAAGCAAAGCAGAATTACCTGAAGGCTCACCATGCAGAAAAGGCAAAGACAATCATGATGAGGTCCAGAGAACATAAAGGGAGAGAGTTGAAAGCTCTGAAGGGAGTGATGATGTGGCTTTGGAATCTGTAGCCTTTTTGTCCCATGAGAGCACTTGTAAATTCTGAACATAGCTAGAAGCTAAGAATCTGGACTTGGCACAGGCAAAGGGCTGTAACTGGAGGACAAAGAAACTAGCAGAACTTCTGATGGTCATTTGGAGTTGGAGTGCAAAGTTAGAGACTTCAAGGAAATTAAAAACTTGGTTGGTTTTCTCAAGAACTTTTTTCATTTCTAAAGCTGCATGAAGAAAGAGGGTGAAAATATGACAAAAGCTTTGAAAAGCAGAGAAAACTTGATTGCTCTCTCTCAGTTGAAAGCCCTGGATGTCCTCATCTGTGATCAGGGCAAACCAGAGGTATATTAAATCTTATCAAAAAATGCATACTAATCTTGAGTCATTTCATGCCCTGAATGTGTAATGTAGTCTGCCTCATTGTTTTACTTGCTTAGCAGAGGAAAGGGGAATCACTCTTATGTGGAAGAGAATATTTGGGGGCTCCATGTCTTGCATACACAATGTCTGGCATTCAATCAAAAATTAATAGGCATGTCAAAAGATAGGACTATAAGACCAAACCAAGAAAAAAAAAGATGATGGAAGCAAGTGCACAGATGATCCAGAGATTGGACTTAGCACATAAAATCTGTGATTAACATGGTCAAGAAAATGGATGAAATGATGGAGAAAATAGAAAGTCAGATAATTCTACCAGAGAATTGGAATCTACAAAAAATAATGAAATGGAATATTTAGATCTAAAAATACAATTTTAAAAATGAAACTTGTTGGTAGTATTTAGCAGAAGATTGGATTAAAAAGACAACACTTGTCGATTGGCCAACTAGAAGATAGATACCTCAATAAAAGACAACCAACTAAAGTACAGACATTTAAAAAATGGAAAAATGCAGAAAAGCATGAAAGGAATATGTGAGAGACAGTCAAAAGGTCTAGTATAATCTGCTTTTGAGCCCTAGAGAGAGGAGGAAGCTGGGGGGAGGGCAGAAGAAATATTTGAAGAGTTAACGGCTAAGGATTTTCCAAAACAGATAAAAGGCATCAACTCACAAATTCAACTCACAAATTCAACCTGTTGGTGAAAACACCAACAGGTTAAATGCAAAACAAAAACAATAAAAAAACAAACAAATCTAGACTCACTACAGTTTAAATGCTAAGAGAAAATCCTAGAAGCAGTCAGAGAAAACTTCAAGAGCCACAATCAAACCTCAAGCCATAAACTTTGAAAAATGGCAGTTAATCAATCAATCAATCACTTAGTCAATGACCATAAGTTTCCGGTGTGGTAGGTCAGGATTCAAAACATCTCAATCTCTCCCAACTCCCACAAGCAGTACAGAGTTCTGTTGAAAGAAACTTGAGTTGGAAAAAGCATTTAAACATGTTATTAATCATAGAAGAGATGAAACCACCATAAGGATTTGCCAGGCAAAAGTAAAGGGGAAGGAGAAACCAGAGAGGTAAGCAAAGCACAGAGACACTTTTGATTTGAGGGCATCTGCTGACCCCAGAGAATCAGGACCTCAGGTTTGACAGCCTTAAGGAGTGAGAGAGACAGAAATAAAGTCTAGAGTCCACACAGGGTGGAGAGTCCAATGGGAGTCCAGACCCTGACCTTGACATATTCATGGTGAGAATAAGTGGAGGGACATCTCTGAATTTACTGAATTGTATTCCCAGTTAAATCACCTGGGTTCCCCCAGGTTCTCTCAGCCCCTGAACATGTGCTAAACAGTTCCCAAATTGGTGCGTCCCGAGGCACCTGGTTGTAGCAAACAGAAATCCTTTCCAAAGCCTAGTACCTTCACTGTGGTCCCAGATTTTACCCATAAATAATTTTTCTAAATATGATGCTAGTACATAGTCAAAGATAACCAGCCATATAAGCAAAATAATCTTTGTGAATAGAGTGTGGAAAGGAAAAAAATAGTAACTTTATAGCGGAAAAGCCTGGCAAACACTACCTAAACCAAATGATCAAGGCCAGCATTCCTGGAGATAAGTCAGGTTGACATATCCCCTGATACGAGGTGATGAGAAGGGCATTTCACCTCTGTGGTTTTCTTTCATAAAACCTATAACCCCATTATAATCATGAGAAGGACATCAAGACAAACCAAAATTGAAAGATTCTACAAAATGCCTGATCAGTACTCTTCAAACTGTCAAGGTTGTGAAAGACAAGGAAAGACTGAGAAACTGTCACAGACCAGAAGAGAAGAGGTGATGGGATGGCTCAATGCAATGTGGTATACTGGATTCAATCCTACAAAAGAAAACGGACATTGGTGGAAAAACTGGGGAAACTGAAAAAAGTCTGGGCTTTAGTTAGCAGTAACCTACTAATATTGGGTTTTATTAGTTTCAACAAATGTACCACAATAATGTAAGAGGATAACAACACAGGAAATGAAACTAGGTGTACAGTATTAGAGACTGCTGTACTATCTTTGCAACTTTTCTGTAAATATAACCTTATTCCAAAATAAAAAGTTTATTTAAAAAAAGAAATCTGTGAGTGAGAACTGGCAGAAACAACAGAAAACAGGGTCACAAACACCTCATATATTGAAAGTACCAGATGCCAAATACAAAACTTCTTTAATCTGTGTAAGTCTTTTTATTAAGAAAGAAAGTCTATAGCAAACATCATTCATAATTGTATAATGGTAAAGGACTTCCCTTTGGGACTGGAATCAAGATAGAGATGATTACTATCACTACTTATACTCGCCATGTACAAAGTCCTAGCCCACACAGTAAGGCAAGAAAAAGAAGTAGGAAGTATAAGAATTAGATTGAAAGTAACAAAATAGTCATTATGTATACATTATATAAATTTATATCTCTATACAAAATATATATCTCCATACAATTTATTAGAATTTTTTAAAGTTTGGCAGTTTCAATTTATTTTTATATCTTAGTAACAAGCAGCTAGAAAGTTGATTTTTAAATTATATAGATATCATAGCACAAAGATCTCAAGTATCTATGAATAAATCTAGCAGAAGTATAAGACTTCTAGACAGAAAAGTTTAAATTTTATTAGAAAATATTTTTAAATTAATATATATATACCATATTAATGAGATGGAAGACAAGATTGTAAAGATGTCAATTCTCTTCAGATTGACCTATAGAGTCAACGCAATCCTAACCAAAATCTCGACAAGATTTTGACAAGCTGATTTGGAGATGCAAAGGGCCAAGACACTTTGGAAGAAGAAAAGAACATGGGAAGATTTACTCTTCAAGAGTTCACGTGAAGTTGTTGTCGCCATGACAGTGTGGAAACACATAAGGAGAGGCTGTCATAGGTCAATGGCAGAGAAGAGAGTGCACAGAAACAGACCCTGCACATATGGCCCCTTGGCTAATGGGAAAGGGAGCACTACAGATCAGTGGGGAAAGGGATGGTTTAACAGATTAAAGGACTCTCAGACAAAAATTCATAAGAATTAAAGTAGAAGCTTTAACCGTAGATCAGACGGGAAGTAATATGGTCTCAGATAAGACAGGAAATGTGGGGGGAAAAACACAAAAACATTCACTCAGCGTAAGGCTGTGGGTGGTGGGAGAGCTGCCCAGGTCATGCTGGAACGAAATGGGCTGTAAAACCAGGGCAGGCATATGAACAAGAAAGTAAAGCAACACTTGAAACCAAACTGCAAATAGAATCAATCTGGAAGGATAACCCAGAGGATGAAGAAAACATCCCCAAAGCACTGAACATCACACAAAAACCTAAATAATAAAGCAAGAACATGAAGATAGGGTGATAAAATAACAATATGTGACTTCAAGTGGAGTTGGAAGAGCTGTAGAAACAAATTAAGATCCCCCCAAATAAACAAATCAACTTAAAAAAAACCCCAAGAAACCAAAAACTACTAAAAATTAAATAATTGTCATGAAGAAAAGTTTGAGACAACCATCACAAGCAGAAAGTAAAAAGCTAAAGAGATGAAAGATTAGGGACAGATAAAAGCTGTGAAGGCTGAAGTTGCTCCAGTGGAAGAATAATTTTGCCCCAAAATTGAAATAGAAAATCATTTTGGTGATACTAGAGGAGAAACTTACCCTGAAGTAAAGGTAGAATTGAATCTATCACCTTAAAAACACAAGGGCTATATTTAAAGACTGTGCACACAGAATTTATCAATAACACTCTGCATCACTTTATTTATTCATAATAACAAGGGTACATCTATTTTATAAAATCAATACAATAATGAGGCTATAAAGTTTAAGCTTTAATAAGATAAAGTCACCACAACAAAGTGAAAGGGCAAGGAAAGCATATTTATAAGTTTCAGAATTTTAGCAAATTCTCCCTTACAGTTAAAGAAAGAACAATCACCTCAACTCACTAACACTGGCAATAAATCAACCAGCACTTCATAGAAGAGGCCAACAGACAAAAAAACTGTTCAACCTCTCATGTAATCAGGAGGGTAAAGTTAACAAGATGCAACTCTTGATCCACCACCTCTGCAAAGTTTGGGTGTGGGGAGATGGCTCACCTAAATCTTGTAGGTGAATACATTGGTTCAGCTACTTAGAAAGGCCGTTTGCAGAATCCATAAACAATTAAACATTAGTACCCTTTGCCTCAGCAATTCCACTTTTTTGGTTATTGACACAAGACAAACACTTTTATATGTACAAAAATATAAAGAAATACATCATCATTGTTATCACTGCTTCTTCGTAAAAGTGAACAATTGAAAATGATCTAAATGTCTGTCAATAGGGTGGGGAGGAGGGATGCTTTAAAAACCATGGTGTAGGGGGCTTCCCTGGTGGCACAGTGGTTAGGAACCCGCCTACCAATGCAAGGGATGTGGGTTTAAGCCCTGGTCTGGGAAGATCCCACATGCTGCGGAGCAACTAAGCCTGTGTGCCACAGCTAGTGAGCCTGCGCTCTAGATCCCATGAGTCACAACTACTGAAGCCTACATGCTGCAACTACTGAAGCCCACACGCCTAGAGCCCATGCTCCGCAACAAGAGAAGCCACTGCAATAAGCCTGCACTCCACAACAAAGACCCAATGCAGCCAAAAATAAAAAAACAAAACAAACAAAAAAAAAACGATGGTGTAAGTCAGAATGGCCATCATCAAAAAGTCTATAAATAATAAATGCTGGAGACAGTGTGGAGAAAAGAGAACCCTCCTACACTGCTGGTGGGAATGTAAATTGGTACAGCTACTATGGAGAATAGTACGGAGATTCCTTAAAAAACTAAAAATAGAGCTACCATATGATCCAGCAATCCCACTCCTGGGAATATATCTGGAGAAAACCATACTTGGAAAAGATACACGCACGCCAATGTTCATAGCAGCACTATTTACAATAGCCAAGATGTGGAAGCAACCTAAATGTCCATCAACAGATGAACAGAGAAAGAAGATTGGTATATTTATACAATAGAATATTACTCAGCCATAAAAAAAGAACGAAATAATGCCATTTGCAGCAACATGGAGGGACCTAGAGGTGAAGTAAGTCAGACAGAGAAAGACAAATCTCATATGATATCACTTATTTGTGGAATCTAAATATGATACAAATGATCTTATTTACAAAACAGAAACAGACTCACAGACACAGGAAACAAACTTATGGTTACCAAAGGGGAAACGTGGGGAGAGGGATAAATTAGGAATTTTGGAGTAACATATACACACTAGTATACAAAGTAGACAAACAACAAGGACCTACTGTATAGCACAGGGAACTATACTCAATATTTTGTAAAACCTATATGGGAAAAGAATCTGAAAAAGAATATATATTTTTATATGTATATATGTGTGTGTGTGTGTATATATATATAGAACTGAATCACTTTGCTCTACGCCTGAAACTAACACCATATTGCAAATCAACTATATTTCAATTAAATAAACAAACAATAAAAACGATGGTGTATCCATTCTACGGGATAGTATTGGGTTGGCCAACAAGTTCGTTCGGATTTTTCTGTAACCTCTTACGGAACTTTTTGGCCAACCCAATATATAGCTGTTAAAAAGAATGAGAAGAGCCTATGGCTATTAAAGTCAGTGAAAATGCAAAATGGCATTCACAATATGAATCCGTTTTTTAAAAAAACAGGAATTCAAATTTTGTATTTAAGAAAATGAGTTATATATGTAAATGCAAAGAAAAGGATCTGGAAGGTTATGCCTGCGACTCTAACAGGACTGGTATTGGAAGCTGCAAGTGGGTGAGTGGTGAACAGGACTTTTTCCCTCTATATACTTCTGTATCGTTTGAAATTTTATGAGCAAGAATGCATAATGTATTTCTTTTGTATTAAAAAAATCAAAAAATTTAAAATATTAAGTAGTGGTATTTCTGACCCATTACTAGAGAAAAAGATAGGATTTCTACTCTTTTTCTTGTAGAGGTGTAACCTATTCCAGAACAGAAAACGAAACCAAACATAAAATTACTCAGCCTGTGCTAGCTCTTTGCAGTTTGGGGTATTTCTCTTCCCTTTAATTTCTTTGCTCGGGATCTCTGGAGGAAGAACCCAGGCCCCCAGCTAGAACTGGGAATAGTGGTCCCGTCCACAGGACAGATACGAGACCGACAGCACCACCCAGGGTTTGAGAATAAATCAGGGGTTTCTCCTGAATTTTTTATTTTCGAAACTACCTTCTTCGAAATGACCTGTGTGAAGGTAGAACTGACCTGAGGGGAACGAGAGTGACCTGGGCCCACAAGGAAATAAATCCTCGCTGCAAAGCCTCAGGAAGGACTGCTGCCTTCAGACAGGCCTGCCGGCTGAGCAGTAGCTGCAAAACAAGTAGTCACCTGTGTTGTGGCTGCAGGACTCAACCAGCAGGCGCCCTGCGGCAGTTTAAAATCCCTTCCTCATTATACATTCCTGCCCTTCATTACACTGCAGGTGACTGTTCCCCTACACCAGGCGTAAAGCAGAGGTTTAGTGCAGAGTCCAAAGGACAGCACTGAAGCAGCAGCGAGGCCAGAGTGAAAGGTGGGAGGAAGGGGGAGAAAGACTGACCTGCTGCTGAGCTCGCTGCCCCCACCAGCCATCTTCCCGCCCAGCCTGGCCTGGGCCTGAGCTTGGCCTCCGACCCCTCCAGGCTCCCCAGCCTCGGTCCGGTCCCGGGAGGCTGCTGGAGCCCTGAGCCCTGAGCCCTGAGCAGGAAGTCTGCTCTTGGGACTCACCCAGAGATGACTCCGCCCAAGTAGGGAAAAGGGAAGTGAAAGTATTTATCAGTGAGCTGTGCTGTGCAGATGCCCTCCCTCTTCTCGTAACTCCACTGTGCTTCCAGCCATCCTGACATGTGATCCCAGGGATGAAAGACAAGGAATGACAGTCGGGGCCTGGAGGGCCAAGGGAGGAGCAGGGCCAGCCCTCAGGGGTCCACCTGTTTGTGCAAAGACAGCAACAACTTCTGCATGACCCCAACTGTCGCCAGTCTCCTGCCTTCTCAGAGCGGTTCAGAGCTTAGTACATGGTCGGGGTAAACTCCATCTGTGCCCCTTCCCCTTTCCGAGATGACCATGGTGGGGAGAGGGAAAGACAGAGACTTCAAATCTTTTCTCCGGGCTGTGGGAGAGCCTGGACCGATGCATTTAGGTCGTAGCGTATGGACACGGACCAGGAGAAAGCCCAAATGCTCAGCTTTATAAAGTGGAGAGAATGTTCTTAGTATTCCTGGAAATCAGCCAGAGGTAGGAGAAAAATCTCCAAGGCCCTGGGGCCAGAGGCTGGAGCCAAGTTGGTGACAAGTGTTACATCTTAGGTGCAAGGGTCCAAGGTGCCCCGACTATGGGGTTGCTTCACAACTGCAGCCAGGGGTGAAGAGGAGAAACCTGGGAAGCAGTCATGGGAATGCTGAGGGGCAAAGGCTTCCCTTTGGATGGAGATGGAGGTTGGAACCCAGATAACCTAGAAATGAAAAGGCAGGTGACCCCAGCTGAGAGGGTGACCCTTGGCCCTGAAGTTGTGTCTGTGCACAGGTTTTTCACTCAGATACTGAGTCATCATTCCACGAAGAATGAGAAGTGATCAGAAGACTCACTTGAGTGAGCACAAAAGCAAAGCATATTTGAAAATGAGGAGGAAGGTTTCTACCTTCTCTCCACTTCTTTCTTTCCCTCAAAGAAGTGAGCATCATATCTCAGTGGTTAGGACAGATCCCAGGACACTGATGAGAGCATCTCTTCCAGTGGGCAAGGGTCTCAGTGGTACCAGGTCCTGCACACGTGTGGATCCCTCTCTCCCTCCCTCACTTTGGGGGTGTAGAAGGACTAGTAAGCCGAGCCTCTGTTGGGCACAACCGTCCTCTGCTCCTGACTCCATGAGGCATGGGGTCCAGACAAGGCTGGCACAGACCACACCTGCCATTTCTAGTGTCCCCTCTCCCTCTTCTCTCTGCCCCTGGGCAGCTGGTGGCCCAGGCCACTGCCATGCTGGCTGTTGACATAAATGTGCCCACTTTTCTGTTGTCTGTTTAGGACCTTCACGTTGAGCACCTGGAATTAGAGGCCACCTAGCAGCGGCTGGACGAGCAATCCACAGGGTGGACACTCCCGCATGGGGGCTGCTCCTGGCCCCTGGCAGAGACCTTCCTGTGGGTCTGAGAAAGCCGGGCCTGTGCCACACTCTGTGAGAGCCATGGGAGTTTCTGGAGCATCCCCAGGCCTCTGTGGAGAATGCAGTGTCTTTAAGCCAGGAACTCAGGTTTGGAAAAGGACAGGACCAAATTAAGAAGCAGGTTGATCCTGCTTCTTATGAAATGAAATGAAAAAAAATTTCATTTTTTTAATGAAAAAAAATATGTATATATAAAAGAGAATATATATATGTGTATAACTGCATCACTTTGCTGTTCAGCAGAAATTAACACAACATTGTAAATCAACCATACTTCAATTAAAAAAAAAAAAGAAGAGGTTGAACTCCTCCTACAAACCCTGCTGCAGAGATTGAAGGAAATAAGGGGGCACCTGGGGCATTTTCCATGGCTGTGAGGACTGCTGGCAATGGGGAGCATCTCTGCTGTCCCGGGAGGATCCCAGCTACTGGGCCCGGAAACCCAGAGGGCAGGGGAGGTCGTGGGGGAGGAGGGACCTGGGGCAGAGGACCCCTAAGGCGACGGGCTTCACGAGCTTCACCAGGAACGGCTTCCCCTCAGACTTCAGCAGTGGGGCTGAGTCTCTAAGCTGGGAGACCCCAGTGGGGACCAGAGGCTTGTCCTTGAGACCAGACAGTAGGACCTGGGATCTGAGCTTAAAGGGCAGAAGGAAGCAGCGTCAGCTGCCAGAGTGGCCACTGAGGCCAGAGGATCAAGACCCTCCGCTCCTCCGTGGGTGTAGAAGTGGAGCGGAGTGGATGCTGGGACCCAAGTGGTTACACTCAGGCCCTGCTCCATTGTCCCCTTCCAGGGGCAGCACATTAGTCAGTGGGACTGGCCTGGACCCCCTGCTCCTCTCTCCTCCTGGGAGACTCTCTGGGTACAAGGGGTGAGTCTGCTTGTTCCTTGTCGGGTCTCCCTGGGCTTGTCCTTCCTGCAGGGCCAGGGCTCTGTCAGCCCTTCCAAGGTCAAGTGCACAGAGACAGGGGCCTGGGGGGTGGGGTGTGACTGATGGGAGCTGTGTAAGACTGTGTGGATAAGCTCAATTCTGAGGGTCTGTTTTAGGGATCTTTTTTTTGCTACATGGTAAGTCACATCACTAAGCCCCATCCAGCTTTTATCATGAAGAAAACTAGTATTTTGATCCCCATCTGTCTCACCGTTTTGCCTGTCAGTTGGTTTTGAATTCAAGTGGGGAGGGTTTATACACAGAATTTGGGGTTCTCCTCTGTGACTTTCACCTTCCTGGAATTTTCCTCTCTCTCCCCAGAAAGCCTGGTTGCCCTGGGCTTCTTCCTGGCTCTGCTGACCAGAAAGAAGGTGGGCTTCCTACCAAGGTTTTGGCCACCCCACGTAAGGCTGCGGCTGCTGTCAAGTAGGGTAATAATAAACAGGAAACAGTTTGTCTGGCTGCTTCCCTTGAGTTTTGACTTCCCTCTACCATCAGCCTGCTTTTGTTCACTTTCTAGAAGCCGTAGGCAACTGTTCTTTGCATATTGTCCTCATAGGGACGTCTTCCACCCAGTTTACTCAGGGAGAGCTGGAGAACCCCGTTCTCTCCTCCAGACAGAAGGCCCAGTCCTCTCCAGCCAGATAGCAGGGTGTGTGCTGATGCCCTGGAACCCTCACTGGGAGGTTCAGGCTGAAGGGTGGAGCCCAGGACCTCAGGAGCATCAGTCCTACTGCAGTTCCCAGGGACACAGGCACACTCTCCCCAGGGAAGACCACAGCCAGGCTCCTTTACAGCCAACAGCCCACACATGCGTCCAGGTAAATGGAACCGACAGGGGCGATGGGCTTGGTGGCCGTCCTTGCCCTTGGCTGTCCAAGGTGGTGGAGTGGACGCTCTCCCTTCTAACATGATGACAGACTCAGCCTTAATCTCCAAAGCACAGGCAATGGAACTACAGTCAACCTGTTCCATTCGATTCAGGAATGTGCCCCCCAGGCTCTGTGGCCTCTCAGACTGACTGGCCTGGGACCACCCCATTCCTCCCCTTAGACATCAGAGCTCACTGATGGTCCCCGGGTGGGTTCTGCCAGTCAGTTTCATTTTCCTTGGCTGTCCAGCCTCCTCCACCCCTTTCCTAAGAGACCTGGATTCCTTTGGGTGAAGACTTCTCCCCTTTGCGTGCAGGAGTAGAAGGAATGTTAACCGAGACACTGGCCCATGAGCAAGCCAGGCCAGCCAGACTCTCTTCGGGGAGTTGGACTCTCACGTGAAGTTTGTTAAGGAGTTAAAACACAGTTGGATAACACTTGTTCAGTGGCAGCTCCGTAACAAGGTGGAGGAGATGTTCCTGGTGTTCAGTTCCTGGAGCAGCTCTGCTTCCTGCCTGGTTCTGGGGCCATTTGCAGGCTCTGAGCCCAGCCTCCTGCCTTTTCGTGAGCCACTGTGCATCCCATCAATGAAGTCCATCAGAATTTGGGGTTGAGAGAGAGAGAGAGAGACAGAGTTCTGTTTCTCCAGAGAGCCCTGATTAATACAGTCATCAATATAGTGGACAAATGTAATGTACTGCAGGGTGGCCAGACAATCTTTGTCCCTTCAGGCTATATTGTGACAGAGAGCAGGAGAATTCACATAGCCCTGGGGCAAGACTGTAAACATGTACTGTTGTCCAGTCCATGTGAACATGAATTGATTCTCATCCTACTTCCTACTGAATTTTTTTTTTTTTTTTTTTTTTTGCGGTACGCGGGCCTCTCACCGTTGTGGTCTCTCCCGTTGCAGAGCACAGGCTCCGGACGCGCAGGCTCAGCGGCCATGGCTCACGGGCGCAGCCGCTCCGCAGCATGTGGGATCTTCCCGGACCGGGGCACGAACCCGTGTCCCCTGCATTGGCAGGCGGACTCTCAACCACTGCGCCACCAGGGAAGCCCCTACTGAATGTTTTAAAAGTACATTTCTCCATATTAATAGTTGCATGACATATACCATAGGCCGTGCTAACCTGCTCTAATGGAGATACCACACCAAGCAACAACAGCTGCAACTGGGGCTACTGTTGGTTAAGTTTCTAGTAGTCATCTGGCAGCCATGAACCACTTAGCTTTTGCAGAAGCCAGACTGCTGTTCAAACAAAGATGTAATGAGGATTACAACTCTTGCATCCTTAAATCTTTGCATGTGGCACTAATCTCTGTCATTCCCTCATTCTCCAGGACTGTGATTTTCTTTCAACTTACCATTTTCACCAAGGGAAAGTTCAGTTTCAAGCCCTTCTGCTTGGCCTTTCCTAAGACAGTCATTGTTATTTCACAGGTTAAAGATGCAGGTCAGTCAACTGCTATGTATGTTCTCATTATCCTTACTTTCAGGAACTGGGGTAATGGCTGCTGGGTGATCCCATGGATTGAGTGGACTCACTGTTAGATGGACACTACCTGACATCCATACACTCCACTCTAGCAGGGACCATGATGGTGTTTTGGGACCCCAGGTATTAGCATCAATTCAGATCCTGTATCAACAACTGTTAAAAGATGTGTGTATTTTCCTTTGTCTGGCATATGGTTACTTGAATAAATGACCTTAGGTCCTTTTGGTGAAGAACTCAGGGAATCACTACTTTTACACTTGCTTATGAGACCTGCCCTCATTTCCATGAGCAGGTCCTAGCTTTGGCTCAGGTCTGGAAACTAGGCAAGGGATCTTGACTTTTTATTGGGGTAGCTGGTCTCAGCCATCCGTTCATCTATTTTTAATCTTTTTTGATGATATATATGAAGCAATATCCTTGTTGGCTGCCCATCTCTCTATAAGTTTAAGGTGTACAGCATAATGATTTGTCTTATGTACATCCTAAAATATTACCACAACAGGTTTAGTGACCGTGTCCGATTAGCTATCTCCATAGACTGCTTTGGGCCAGGGCTCCAGCTGTCATTCTAACCTTGCTGCACATTACAAAACTTATTTCATCTTGCTCTGACAGTTAAATGCTGCCACCTGGCTTCCATTATTCTAGAATCCTATCATTTCCATTGTCACTAGGGAATCCAGTTCTGTAAAACATTCCTCCATTATGCCAACCTACAGAGGACAGCCCCCACTGAGTATCTCAAGGATGCTGGTGCCCCTCAGCTGTGTGTTCCTTATCACCTTGTTAAGTTAATGTCTCTGAGGCCTCCTGAAGAGCACAGTAACCCGGTGGATGGGTTTTCCAGTTGCAGAGAGTGGAGCCATGCCAACATCCTGAGGCTTTTTTTTTTTTTTTGCGGTACGCGGGCCTCTCACTGTTGTGGCCTCTCCCGTTGCGGAGCACAGGCTCCGGACGCGCAGGCTCAGCGGCCATGGCTCACGGGCCCAGCCGCTCCGCGGCATGTGGGATCTTCCAGGACCAGGGCACGAACCTGTGTCCCCTGCATCAGCAGGCGGACTCCCAACCACTGTGCCACCAGGGAAGCCCCATCCTGAGGCTTTTGGATCTTCTTTTCCACAGTCTGCCCTGGCATCTCTGCTTCCACTTCATCTAGTATGTACCACAGTTTATACCAAGCTTTTTTTAAATTAAATTTTTTAATTAAATGTTTTTCTTCCAGTTTTATTGCAGTATAAGTGACATACAGCACTGTATAAGTTTAAGGCATATATAATGACTTGACTTATATACATCATGAAATGATTACCACAACAAGTTTAGTGACCAGCCATTTTTATTCCAAAATTAAAGGAATAGAAAAAAATATATATATATAAGCATTTAAGAGCCAGCCAGGAGCATACTGGATTCATCCCCTTTGGCCCTCGCCAGGCTAATTAAACTTCTTGACACAGGAGAGTGCTTCTGTGTTGACAATTTTCCCTTTTCCAGTTTCACATTCCCCTTCTTTGTCCAGGACCCACCCCCAGACACAATCTCCTGGTACCTGCTGGTACATGTTGGCCAGTCCTGCAGCTCCACTGGGGTAAATGCTCTCTTCAGCTGGCAGGACAACCCAGGACTTTCTCAGTGGGGTCATGCTGGGAGGACTCTGCAGTCTTCATTCAAGCAAGATTAGGATGGGGTAGGGGAGGGGTCTGTCTTCCAACAAAGGCTAGGGAATTCTTTTGCAGGCCCTGTGTGTTGAAGGAGACCTGGAGTTCAAGGTTCTCACTTGCATCTACCTAGAAAGGCCGATTCTGATTCAGGACTGCACTCCTTCTTTACCAGGGCTCTGCCCTTGGCACAGGAGACCATCCCAGTTTAGACTGCAGTCTTCTCCTGTGTTCTGCCATTCTTAAACCTGGGACCTGGGTCAGGCCTTCCTTTTGTCTGCCTTCCAGCTGCAGTTGTAAGGGTGTCTTTGCTTTGACTAATAGATTTAAGGCTGTCATTTATTCTTTTCAATATATCAGTGGCACTTAGCAATAGCCACCAAAATCTACAATTCCATTTACCATTTCTCCCTTTGTGAATGCCAATTCCAAAAGCTAGTGAAATCCTCTTTATCTCATCGAGTTTCCCAAAGGTGAAAGTTTGGCAACAGCACTATTAAAGCACACCAGGGACCATCAATATACCACCCATCACCATCTGGCCAGACTGGGATCCGAATCCAGAACCCACCCTTACAGCCTGCTTGCTGGGATCGTTACCTTAAGTTGGGTTCCCTAGAAGCAGAGCCTGAGATAAAGTCTCTTAAGTAAGTGATTTATTGTGAGTTTCTTTGGGAGAAACGAGGGAGGGAAGCAGGATTATAGGAAAAGCTAAGCAAGGATGTGATCACAGCCACAGACTAGCTCCAGCCAGATCTCATGGGGAACACAGGAGCATGAATCATAACACAAGGTTGAGTCCACCTTGGCACTGGAGGCCGGCCCCCAGGCCAAGGAAGGGTAACCCTCTAGGTGAAGCTGGTTCCATTTGGCTGAAGGCAATGCTCTGGGGAGGGGCGGCGCGAGCAGCCAGCCTTCCATGTGGCTGGGGGATGACAAGTCTGCTCCAGAAGGGGTTTTCCAGGACACTAACAGCATCCACTATTCCAGTGAGCTGTCCTCGTTTGTCTCCCGAATAGTGAACACTTCCTTGAAATTCTTTTCAAATTCGGCCTCCAGTCTAAGTCCCATTCGGCCAAAGTCATTGAACTGGAAAAAAATAAAATAAAATGAACACAAAAATCATGATGCTCATTGTCAGTGTCATTGCCACCTTGTAACTGAGAATGATCAGGACTCTGGTCTTAGACACCCTAAGTTATATGAACCAGGTTATGCTAAAAAACTCACGCAGCGAGGAGCAACAAGATAGAAATGGGAACTCATAACCACACCTGGGGACTCGTACTTATTTGGTTGGGTTATTGATTTCAGTGAGAGTTAGAAAAGTAATCTATGCTCTTTGTAACAGTGCAAATAGTACAGATTGCTTTTAAGTTAGATCAATGACCTTCCTTTTTCACTGACACTTCTGTTCCCCTCTGGTGACTCCTGTTAAACTATATGATCCATTCACACGGAGTGGAATCTGGAGATTGGGGTTTCGGAAGAGGTCAGATTGCGTGTTTTGGGGGAGAGATAAGAAGCACAGTGTGACTTTAAGATGCAAGTCTCTTCTCACTGGGTTTGGAGCAGGCAGGACTCTGCTCTTCTCAACGGCAGCTGTAGGAGGGTCTGAGCTCTTGGAGGCCTGGGGTTCTGGTTGCAGGGACACCTTCTGATTCGCTGTTACTACGCCTTGCTGAACTCCAGTCTTGAACGGAAAAGTCACTGACTTCCGAAACTCTTGCTTTGCAGGTTTCATAGGATGAGGGAAAGTAAAATTTCCCAGGCACCAGAAAATGAGGGCAGAGTGGCTCAATGGACAGAAAATGAAATGGAAGCAGGGCGAGCCACTTACCTTGTAAGATGCCCTGTGGTTCTGAAAGATGAGGCGCATGTCCTGCACGAACCCCTCCACGTGGGAGTAACCCTGCTCGTTCAGCTTCTTCTTGATCTTGTCCAACCACATGGATTCCTTTAGGTTTTTAGAAGCCTCTTTAATCTAGTGAAAAACAAAAATCAGTGAGAGAATTACTGGCAGAGTTCAATGTGTGCCTCCTGTGGATTCCCATCAAATCCAGTAGAAATACAAAAAGGTAACAGCAGCTCATGCTCTCACTCCCAGGGGATTCTGATCTCAAATCCCATGGGTACCTGTTTCAAGGCGGGGTAACATCATGGCAGCCTGTAATCACAGTTTGTTATTGTTACTTACATAATAGTAGTATGGAATCTTCGCAAAAAAGGTGCTCTCTGAATGACAATAGACCTTCAAGAGGAGGAACTCACATTTCTGCAAAAGAAGGTGGCTGTGAGTGAAAAGCAGCTTGGAGACAATGAGCCCATATACATGCCCAGGCAGAGGCATGACTCACACCAGTATCTGGAAGTTTCCCCAAACATGGATGGCTCTTGGAGACAGACATGCAATGGCTGCAAACAAGTTCTGGTGTGATTTCAGTGTGACTGAGTCATGGCTCACCCTTTGGTTGCCTTTCTCCTGACCCTGCCTATCTGACTTCTCACATGTGAGGGGAAGGGGGAAGAATTGGGGTTCCCACCCGACTCACCAACTGCTCCTCGGGCTGCATCTGCCTTGCCAGGACCTCAGATTCCCCGAGACATCGCTGGCTTCCTGAAAACTCCTTTGCCCTGCAGAAGGTGCAACTCCACAGGTCCCTAAGGGACCAGACATAAGTAAGTGAGGGCAAGGTCCCTGGAAACAGTCATCACTCCTATGTCTGATACTGTCCTCCTTTCAGGAATGTTGATGGACACAGCTGGAAGAGGAAAGGGGCACCTCCAGAGTCTCCAAGAACCCCACGTGGGGTCTGAGCCAATGACCCTCATCCCATCGAAGGAGCAACAAGGGGTCAGGGCATGGAGGTGGTGTCAGGATGAGTAGTGGGCTCTTCTTTCTCTGTCTGTTTCTGGGAGCACAAGGAATCCTACCCACCAGGCCTGAGTGTCCAAACTGGGTCTTAACCCCTGGGGGACCTCAGGCTTTCCTCAGCCCATTAAGAACGTGGCAAAATGAGGGAACCAGCCCATGTTTCCTGCCTTTTCTGAATAAGTGCAGAACACAAACGAGTGGCATTTCCACCCCCATGAACAGGAGTCCATGCTGAAAAACTTCTAGGAAAGGACAGTAGCAGTATGTGGGCAAAGGACCTGGCTACTGACTTAGAGGAGAGCAAAACGCATTAACCTGCCACTGCCAGCATCTTGAAACAGCTCTCTGGATCATACTGCTGGACCCTGTACTTATGGCCCTGCTGTTTCCCCATCTAGACATAGTAAGAACTCTGTAGGGAGAGTGTGTACGGCAGGAGGAAGGGTCCCTAATAAGAAGGGAGGGGCTGCATCTCACGAACCTCTCAGTTTCCACAGGTGGGATGTGACAGTCCTCATGAAAAGATCTCGAACAAGTATCACAGCAAAACAGCTTTCCTCCATCCCTGCACGTCTCACACACATCTGAGTTTCCCAGCTAGAAGGTAAAACAACATCTATATCCCCGGTGAGACCCCAGAAGGCCAGAACTAGGGGAATCTAGAACTCATTGCCTTTGTGTGAATCTGAATGGACACTTATATGCTTCTCCCCGAGATATTAAAGAACAGCATAGCGTCGCGATTTCAGAAGCAGAAATTGTGGTCTGCAATGTAATTCAGGAGGAAGGCCCTGTGTGTCAGACCAGAAAAGTCTTCCCTATAAGCCAGAGACTCAGGCTTCCCTGGTGGCGCAGTGGTTGAGGATCTGCCTGCCAGTGCAGGGGACATGGGTTCGAGCCCTGGTCTGGGAAATCCCACATGCCGCGGAGCAACTAGGCCCGTGAGCCACAACTACTGAGCCTGCGCGTCTGGAGCCTGGGATCCGCAACAAGAGAGGCCGCGACAGTGAGAGGCCTGAGCACCGCGATGAAGAGTGGCCCCCGCTCCCCGCAACTAGAGAAAGCCCTCACACAGAAACGAAGACCCAACACAGCCAAAAATAAATTAATTAATTAAGAAAAAAAAAAAACAGAGACTCTAACACTGAAAGGCTAGCAACAAAACAAGACAATTTTTTAGCAAGCTGAATAACTTTATTACCTTGCAGATAAAATAAGCTCCTGAAATAAAGTGTTAAATGCATTTGTCTACACCACAATAACTAAACTGACTCCTTGAAGGGTGATATATTTAGAATTTAATAAGGTGGATTAAACTTAGTGTGGAAAGTAATACAAGATTATTTTAACAATTATTTTGAGTCTTGTTCTGGGCTTATGCGTGAAACTACTTGCGTTGGGTGAATTGGGATTCTGGCCATTTCTTTTTCTTTTTTTTGCGGTACGTGGGCCTCTCACTGTTGTGGCCTCTCCCGTTGCAGAGCACAGGCTCCGGACATGCAGGCTCTGCGGCCATGGCTCACGGGCCCAGCCGCTCCGTGGCATGTGGCATCTTCTCGGACCGGGTCAAGAACCCGTGTCCCCTGCATCGGCAGGTGGACTCTCAACCACTGCGCCACCAGGGAAGCCCCCATTTCTTTTGCTTTTGAAATGGTCATATATGAGGAAGTGCTAGCTCCAAGGACCATTTTGCCAAAAAGCTCCCATTCAATGTTCTGGGGATCCTCAAGGACACCCCCCAATTGGAGACTGAGACTGCTCTGATATGGAGTCATGGGGCCATGTTTTTTCTCATCCGTGTAGGAACTGACAGATTACCATCATCGTTCTCTAGAAAGTGATGACCCCTCTTCCCAGAAGAACAAGGAATAACAAATATAACCAATGTCTAAGAACCTCACATTTGTGTATTTTTTAGCAGATTTATCTAGCTCTTTGTTTCTTAGTCCAGCTGCACATTAGAACTTTCAGGGCAGAGTATATAAATTACTAATGCCCTGGTCCCTACGCCAGAAATTCTGAATCAATTTGTCTGGGTAGGGCAGATCCATCGGCATTCTTCTTTAATTCATGGAATGGGTAATTTTGTGTATCAGAATCATCTGGGGAGTTTTATACAATCCCAATGTCCAAGTCATAGCCTAGACTGATGAACAGAATTTCCTCTAGGGTGGGATCCGGGCAATACTATTTTCCAAAGGTCTTAGTTTCAGCCTAAGTTGAGACTTACCCTGAGCAAAGGGGATATTATAGGCCTGAATTGCTCTGCAATACCAGTCCCAGGAAAGATCATTAACAGCAATGAGGGCACTCTTGCTGGAACAGCTGCCATCTCCTCCCCATGGACTCTTGGCCGTGGGCTGTGAGACCTGACCCTCTGTGTCTATATCCATCCCAAACAAGCCACACAAACACTGGACTCCAGCACGGTTTAGATGACTAAAGAATCCTTCATTTGTCCAAGGGTCAGAAAGAGTGTGGATAAGATCTAAATATTGTTGGGGGGATTGCTTTGGAGGTAAACTATAAGTAAAACTACTTGACTATCCCTCCTCTTTTGGACGTTGTGTATCAGTATTACTGCATACTAACCCATGTGAGTGCTTCCCCCTGGAGTTATGCAAAGGTGACTCTGCTTAAAATGTCCATCTTGTTGCAATGAAGGGAATCAAAATATGATTCAACTTAGAGAGTGGAGTCATCCATAATTTTAGCAGACCTTAAAGCATCCAGCCGTATGGTACCAGTTTGAGTAAAAATGCCCTGTGATTTGCTATGTGGTGACCAGCTCAGCACCATGATGGCTCCCTCGAGATTGGATACGGGGCTTCCGTGAAGAACCCACTAGCCCTGAGTGCATTTCTCTGCGGGACTCACAACAGGGTTCACACCTTAACTTGCCAGGTTGGCCTGGCCTGTTCCTTCTGATTGACGCTTAAAACCATCTAGCTCTACCTGTACCTTGGAATAGATGTTTGGGATTTTCCTTTCCTTCCTTATTGCTTTCTTTAAATTGCTGTTTTCCCCTCAAATTTCCTCCTTATCCTTCATCTGCAGGCCAGCTGCACCCATTACTACTTCAAGCCCAGGCTCTAGAGACCCCGGTGGTCTCAAGCTCTGCCTCCCAGACTCACTTTCGGGGGAAATGAGGAAATGGAAGGTTTCCACTGAACAAATGGCAGGATGCTTTCAGGCTGAGACACCCAACGCCAGAACCATGTACCTGATGTGGGTGACGCATCTGCTGTTCCCTGCTCATCACACATAGCAACATGCTGCACCTGAGTGTGAGTGTGCTTCAGGGAAATGCAGTGATGACTCAGAGAATGTGCCGAGGGAAAAGGCCCGCGTTATCCTGGGGTCACAGGCGGGCGTTAGTACTTACACAAAGGTCATCTAAAGTATTGTCATGAGACTTCGGTACTCTTTTCTGCATAAAAGAGAGAAAGATTAAAGGACAATATTGAATGTGATGTATGCATCCGTCACTTATTTAAACAGCAATCTGTTGAGGGATTCAAGACACGGTTTACCCATTACTTCATACCTGTTTTTATGGATACACATATCTACTTGGAAAATAAAAAGTACCAAAGTACCACTGTTTGGCCCAATGCAAGTTCTATTCCCTGGCTCTCAGATGCAAAGTGGGGTTTTGTGAAGCCATGCAGGGAGTCTGGCCCTGGTTCCCACAGATGGAGTGGGAGAAACTCTGCTGGTTTTCTTGCTTTGAGAGGCCCTTAGGCATTTTTCTCTATATTAGAAAATGTCATCCCAACTGGAGGAGCTGCAGGGAGAGTATCAGGCCGAGGACTCATCGTCAACAGCTCCAGTGACCACAGGGCCCAGAGGCCTGGCATCCATGCAAGTGTCCCAGAGAAGAATGTCACCACCTATCACAGGTCTCCCAGGGCACAGCCCCAAAGATAAAATGTGCCCAAGTTTCCCAGGGTTGCAACTCTTCTTCCAGAAGGTCACCCTCCTCTTCCCTCCCTCTGAATCCCAAAAAGTCAGCTAGCTGACTCTTCAGAGGTAACTGACTACCACCCACTAACTTTACATTGCGTTCCAATATTCAGTAGAATGACCTGACCTCCTTCCCTCTAGGACACAGGCAGCCTCAGCTTTTATCTGCAGCCCAGGGCAGAGTGGTCATGGAAAAGTGTGATCCATGGGACAGTGATCTGAGAGGTGTCCATGTCACTGCCCACGTTTCTGTGTGGCCTGAAGTTCACCACCCATCCCCATTAGTTATTCTTCCATGTTAGACAATGAAGTTGAAACAATCCTTGAGGTCAGAGGTATTGTTTCAATCTTCTAATGACCATTGGGCATTTAGTGTGCACTCAATCATTGTATGTTGGATAAGTGAATAAACGAGTATCATTTCACTTAGGAACAGATTACTTGCTATCTCCTAAGCAAATATTAGCCTACAATAAAAATATTGTTTTAAAGGTATATATCAGATTATTTTACAACACAGCAGCTGTCATCAAAAGGTGTTAGTGACCTTTGTGAGGAGCCAGGAAGCTGTCATGTGGTGCTGAGAGTGACACTGAAGATTCCAGAAGCCAAGGGGCAAGAGAGGTTCTGAGAGGCACAGAGGACCCATGGAGGTAGTAATGGGTCCTGAGATCCGCCACTTGGGGAGCTTCTGTTCTCGCTCACAGGGAGATGCAAAATATAGAGGTAACTGCAGGTTGTTGCTAAAAAGTGCTGCACCCACAAATAAGGGTAGAATCTGTTGGTAGGACATTGTCAGCTTGTGTGGGTAATCTAACTGAGTAACTCTTGGCACCTGGGGAATGGTACAGATGCCGGTCTTTAATATACTCACTAAGTAGTGCAAATAATATGATAGTTTCCCTTTAGGAAATCCAGTGGGTGAAATGTCCCAAGGACTTAGAGTTCAAACTGTCCAGAACATCAGATAATGTAAAGGCCTGGACCTCACATTCCCAGTGGAACATGAAGTCCCATTGGCCAGCTACGTCTGACCTGTCTTAGAAATCTGTGAATGTCTTGAATGGCCGTTTCTACATGAAGTGTATAAGAATGGCACCTCTCACCTCCTCCTTCTTCTCAAGTTCTCATTCATACCCAGCCCTGGAAAAACCATCACCATGTCCTGAATCTACACTGCACCATACATATTTGTTTGTTGCCTCCGGAGAGGAAGGAATCACTTTCATAGATAGAAGGGAGGTCTGCACAGCACCCCCTTGAGGAGCTGAAAGAGTGGCATCAGAGTAAACAATTTTCCAGGTCAGCCCCTCCTATACTTAGACTGTGAATAAACTTTTGCTCCATCAGATTTCATTAAAGTTAGGAAATAGTAACATGATTTTAAAAATCTGGGTTTGAGTTGAAGATGACCCTATCACCTTATTATGATATATTTTTATGTATTCCAGCATCATGTCTTCTTTTACAACTTTGACACCCTTACATCTGCATCTATAGCTAAAGCACATCCATGAGGTCTATTTTGATGGTTCCTTATCACCTCCATTTCAAATGGTTTACCATTCAAAGAAGATCTTGCCAAATATACAACATAGTGTTCAAAGTAGCAACATTGAAGGTGCATACCGCAAGTTTTTACAAGGTGGGAGTGGGGTGTTGGAGGAAGTTTAATAATAATCACCCAGTTGAGAAACCACAGAATAATACACAGCGCATGAAAAATCAGTTATGTAATGAGAACTTGTAGAAAGTTATGCAATAATCACCTTTCTCATCCTGCCATATTTCCTTGGAGGGTTATGGAGACATCTTTTCTGAAAGATAAAAGGATCTAAGTATATGGTTGGCCTGTGAGTCTCGCATTTCGAACCTCCTCCCAAATATTTCTCCTGGGATGTCCCACTGTCAGCCCAAAGCCAAGGTGTCTAAATGAGAAATCATCTCGCTCTCCTCACTTGTACTTCTTCTAGAATACAATCAGTGGTTGCTTAAAAATCATCTTTAGAACTTTTTTTTCCTCCTGTGCTTTTTTCCTAACTTTAAGAGGTTTTCCTTCATAATCTCTTTGACACCTCTCACCTCCTCTCCATTTCCACCAGTGTCACTCAAGCTTGGTCCCTCTACCAGGGCTAGTCAATCAACACACACTTATCCCATGCCTATTTGGTGCCAGACATTCTGGCCAATCTTGGGCACACAAAGATGGACAAACCCAAGAGGGGTCTAGAGAGAAAAAGGGGATGCATGGAAGGATGAGAATAAAACAGTATAAGAAAGGCCTTAGTAATGGGCTCAAGAAGCCTAGGGAAGGGATGGTCAGGGTCAGGTCAGGCAGGGAATAGTCAGGGGAAAATGGCATTGGAGCTGAGCATTGCATGTTGAGTGTAGGTTTCTTCGGCTGAAAGACACTAAGTCATTTCAAGGCCCCATGGCCACCTAAAACACTATTTTAAATATGTCATTTCACACCTCAGAAGACTTCACTGATTTTGCAGTATCTATATTGTGAGTTTAAACATATTAGCCTGGCATTAAATCCCTCCACAAACAGCTCCAGTTGATGGGTTATGCCTTATCACATACAATATGTCTACCTCAACCATGGTTCTGGTTTTCGTGCCATTCTTTGTCTGGAGTAACTTCTTCCTACTTGGTTGATTGTAAACTGTCTTCTTCTTTCAGTGCATAAAGCTGTCTGCATGCACCTGAGTCAGAATGACCTTTCCTTCCTCCAAGCTCCTGCATCCATCCTGATGGAGCCCCTTTTACAACAGTGATGCGCTGCATTGTACTGAGGTTAGGAATGTGGAACACCTCTCCCCAGGTGAGAGGATAAACTCAGAGGCATCTGGGCTTTAGCTATAACTCATCTGGGCTTTAGCCATAACAAATATTTGGTGAGCAAATAGTGACCTTATTCTTGGGGCACAGCAAGGAAAGTCACGTCTCCCATCCCTGTCACTGGCATACCTCGATCAGCCAACGTAGGGGCTTCCCACCGCAGCGAACACTTATCTTCCAGTTCTTGGATCTTTCGTGGCCTCCTCTGATTTCAAATTCCCTGGGGGTGAACCAGTCTCCATCCTCACTCTGTATACACTTCACCCAAACTCCTGTAAGACCAGGGTAAGTTAATCTTTAGCCCTCTTTGTTTTCAGATGGTGGGCTCCCAACACACTGGATATGGACCTACCCAATTTGGTCTCAAGATCTAAAACAGGAGAGTCTAGCCTCCCCTTTCAGGCTTCAGAATCCCCAAACCTAGCCTTTAAGTCCCCTCAAAGGATATTTACTGCTTTGTGGCAACATTTCTTTAACCAATGTGCAACAACAACAACAAAATGATAATTACCATCAAAATCAACCTTTTAAAAGTATGTCAAAATCACCTATGAAGGAAAAGGAAGTGATTTTGAAGAGTGAGACCATTTCAATTTGCTAGGGATAGAGAACAAGTCAGAATCTCCTATGGACTTTGGGGAACCTCGGGTTGGGACTAAGATCTCCAATGGGGGCTCTGCGGCTCAGAACGGCACCACAGCAGCATCTGTGCCCTTTATTACACTTTTCATCCAGTTTAATGGCATTATTGAGCAGAGATTTTCCCATCCCTGAAATCATGGATAGCTGATATTAAAAATAATTGTGAAATGTTATCCAATGGAAAATTTAAGTTATGTATAAAAGATAATCATATGCTTAACATCACTAGTCATTAGAGAAATCCAAGTCAAACCCACAATGAGATACCATTTCACACCCACTAAGATGGCCATCATAGAAAAGTCAGACAATAACAAGTGTTGGCAAGGAAGTAGAGAAATGGGAGCCCCCATACACTGTTGGTGGGAATATAAAACAGTACAGCCACTGTGGAAAACATTTTGGTGTTTCCTCAGTAGGTTAAACATGGAATCATCATATGAACTAGCAATTGCACTCCTAGGTATATACCCAAAAGAATTAAAAACATATGTTCACACAAAAACTTGTACATGAATGTTCAAAACAGCATTATTCATAATAGTGAAAGAGTGGAAACAATCCAAACTGATGAAAAGATAAACAAAATATGGTATATACATACCATGGAATATTATATTATTGGGCAATAAGAAGGAATGAAGTACTAATACATACTATTATATGGATGAATCTTGAAAACATAATCTTAAGTGAGACAGCCAGTCCCAAGAGGGCACATATTATATGATTCCATTTAAATGAAATACCTAGAATAGGCCAATTTATGGAGCAGAAAATAGATTAGTGGAGAGAAAATAGCCCAGTTTAGGGCTGGGTGGTGGAGTGGGGTTAGGTGGGAATGGGCATTGATTGCTAATAGACATGGAGTTTCCTTTAGCGAAAAAATATTCTGACAAAAATATTCTAAAATTAGATTGTGGTGACGGCTGTACCATCTTGTGAATATACAAATAAAACTCAACATTGAGTTGTACACTCTCAGTGGTGAATTGTATCTCGGTTAAGCTGTTTAAATACTTTACCTCAATTACGTACATTAATTCCTCGCAGCTACACCATGAAGCAGGTTTTTAATGATTTCTTTTTTAGATAAAGAATTTCAGGGTCAGAAAGGTCCCATTCTCTACTCGGCTGAATCAGTCCCTCTCGGCATAGCTGAGGCTGGGACTCAGGTTGTCTGATTCTGAATTCTGTTCTATCCTTACTACATCAAGCACCTGCCCTGGTGAAAATCATCCAGAGGGAGAGAGGATATGAAGTTGGAGGCTGAGGGCCTCTTCCCTTTTATTTCTGCTTCATTTCTCTTTGGCCTCCCCATGGACACTTTCACGTGGGAGTAAGCACCTAAAATGTATGATTTCTTAAAGTGTGAAAATAGCAACTTAGGGATCCCTTCCTCCTCTCAAGCCAAACCATTGTCCCAATTCCTTCAACTATGTGTAATTCACATGGATAATTCCATTACTTCTCGTGATCCCTTCAGATAGGAATTGCAAATAGACCATAAAACCCACCTTCTTTCAATTTCTTCTTATGTAACATCCCCTTCACCTTACCACAGGTCACAGGAAGTATCTGAGAGTGAAAATCCACTTTTTCATATCTGCGTTTTCTTCGCCCTGAAAGAGAAGATTCCTTCATTGTCTCATTTTCAATTGCGCACGTACTGCCTCTCCCATGCTGAGTTTGTTCCTATAAAGGTATGGAGGAACTTGGAAAGCTTTATTCCATAAATCTCTAGGGTCAAAGTCTTTCTTCCAAGTGGCATTTTTGATACATAACTACAGAATGTCTACCTCTACCTCATCCCTCAAATCTCACACAAAACAGAATGTGTTAACAGAGAAATGGGGCTTCAGTAAAACTGTCTTAGCTCCCAGTCCAGTCAGCCCCACTGATTCTTACGTGACAATGAAACATACAGCTGCATCATGTTCTGAAGGGAACCTCCAGTTATACTATTTCACTGCAGTTAGGTAGCTGGAACAAAGCGAGAGACTGTACTTGCATCTCTCTATTTGAGCGCTGGTTAGTGAGCAGAGAGAGAGAGTAATGATGGGGGAACCTAATGGAGGTGACGTCTGTCTTCTCTTTGTGTTCTCTGCTTTGCTTCACTTCTCCCTCACATCGGCTTTCTCCTTAGCTGAAAGAGGAGTTCAGGAAGCTCTAGGATAATCTGCAAGTTGCATGGTGGGGAGGGCTGCTAGAGACCTGATTCCACAGCAGCAGGGGTGAAAGGTCTTCAAACTAGCTCAAGGAGGATGTGTAACTGATGCTGACTCTCCAGCCAACGTTTTAGAGCTATGATGGGAAGAGGGGGAGCTGTCCGTGGTCCAGTTTTGAGGTAGTAGGCTAGTAGAACTGGGATGAACTGAGAAGGATGGTGTGGGCCTAATTCACTCTCTTGCTTTACAGATGAAGAAATTGAAGCAAAAGCTGTCAAGTGACAGGTCCAAGCCCACACAGTCAAAAGAAGAGAATGACAGACTTCTGACTACCACTCCAGGTCACCCACGGTGTGCAATCTCTGACTCTCTGTGCAGCAGGAAAAGGGTCTGCTAAATAATATGTGGGTTGTATATGTGCCCTTTATATGAAAGCAGACTATTTCCAGACTATTTCAGTTCAGTGAAGACAGCATCACTGTGGTAGCCCCTGGACCCATTGGGTCTGGTTTAGATCTGTCACCAAGTTACTTGTTTGTGGAATTATCTTCTTTTTCTTTCATACACATTTGGAAAATGGACCAAATCATAGACGTTTTCCAACAGTTAGTAAAGCTACATAAAGCAATTAGGGAAATGGATTTATCAGTAAAAACACAGAGTAAAGCATAGGAAATTAGCTGCATAATTATTGAGAGTGTATTCCCCTTTTCTTCTTTACCTCTTGACTTAACTTTTTTCTGTGGGGCTCTGTCACTATGAGTTAAGTGGAGTCTCCCTCTGCCTCTCCTTCTCCCTGAGAAAATAGAAAAATAGAATCACAGTCACAGACATGCAGTTGCACTGTGTATATTAGTGCTTTACAGAATTTCCATTGAAATGTAACTTTCCATAAGCCTGTCTAATGCACAAAGAAAAATATATAATGCCTAGTCCTTAAGCACGAAGAATTAGATGGCAAATCTTAGACTCATCTTATATTTTAGTTTTCATTGTCCCACATTAGTAAAACAAACAAATAATAGAAATCAGCATTTTATTTATGTCTCAAGCAGCCATGTGTTGAGTGCTTAATAGATGGCAATTGTACATCTACTAATGTACAATTAAAGGAAGTGAGTTAAGGGAAACCCTATGGTGCGCTTCACAGGTGAGACACATGTCCTGCACATCACCTAGAATGAAGTTATTTGTACATTTGTGTTGACAGTTTTAGTAATGTGGCCAAGAGTTTTGTCCACCTGGGTTTAGACAAAGATATTAGAATCGAAGAAACTAACAAGAAGTCTAATCAAGAGAATGGGTAGGACTGAGTCCTCCAAAACCTTGATTTCAAATAGTAATTAAGGACTGACTCAGTAGATGTTGCAGCAGAGGCTGTTCTGCCATTTACAAGTTAATTGACGGTGGATATGCATCTCAGTATGTTTGCTATCATTCACATGTGTTTTATTTTCTAAGGTAGGAAGATAAATTCATTTCCTGTTTTCTGTGTTCAATGCCTACCATCAAATGGCCACCATCTGATGGTGCTGAGTGGGGTAATACAGACCCCAGGAAGAAATATTTTCCAGACTACTCCTTCCTAACTGCTGCAAACTCCAAGCAGATTATGAGCATATATCAGACCAGCAAAGTAAAAAGGCTCTTTCCTTCAGTCAAACCCAAAACGGACACATTGGTTGGAAAAATAGTCCCACCTTCTGGTCTTTAGACTAAGCAGTTACTGAGAGGGTTTTCATTTCCTCAAGACCAAAATGGCCTCATGGGACAAATGTTGATGACTAGACCTTATCAGAAGATCAAACAAGTCACAACTTTGCAAGTTGTCACCCTGTTGTTATTTAACAAGATAACAGAATCTCAGACAAGAGGCCTACAGAGATTTCTAAACTTAAGAAATCTTAAGTTTAAGAAATCTTAAAACTTAAAGAAATGTCTAAACGTAAGAAAGTAGAAGACTTGGATAGTATAGCCGTGGGCTAAGGAGAACCACTAACAAGACAGAATTGCAGTTCTTAAAGAGGCAGGTTAATCTTTTGACTCCCTCTCACTTTCTCCTTCTGTAAGGTGGGTTCACTAGGCAATAGCAGGTCACCCAGCCAGGTATGGCTTTCTGAGGCTCTCCGCACCTCCTCTCTCACCCAAGATGCCAAAGTGGTGGAATACTCTAGAAGACCAGGATATTTCTGGTTCTCTTTCTCATTCCTCTCTCCTCTTCTAAAGGTCCATGCTCACAGCCCAGTGAGAAGAGATCCAGACATCTCTTCCTTGCCTCTCCCATATTCCAGTTTGGCTTGGCACTAAAGCTCTGATTACAACCTTGGACAGGCCAGCAAATGCAGAGTTCTTTCTTGCTCTCTGTCTCTATCTGTTGCTTCTGGTTATATCTTTCCTGGGTGGTAGGTATGTTGGATTTACCTTTCATCAAATCTGTTAGGCCTAATATTTGTAGGGAGAAAAAGGAAATACATTGAAGTCCATTCTAGTCTTTGGAGCTTCTAGTAAAAGGAGGTTTGGTGCTTAAAACCCACTAATTCATAATATAGCGCTATTGTATTTTACTTTCAAAACAGATTGGCTGAGCAAGGCAGGATTTAACTATTTCTGTGTCCCCAGGCTCTAGTGCCCATTTAATAACACTGAAACCCCATAACAAACCCTAATAAATACTATGGCAGTCAGATTACAATGTAAGGTTATTTTAAAAAAAATTTTTATGTTTGGTATTAACCTCTAGAAGTAAATATGACAATTTTAAATTTAATACTGTTTTCTCAAAATCTTAGTAGAACTAAGTCCCAGCCGTTGAGAACAATTCACTAAGTGCCAAAAAGGGTGACCAACTGCCCCAGTCTGTTCAGGACTAAGGGGTATCCAGGATGCAGGACTTTCAGTGGCAGAACTTGGAAAGTCCTGGGCAAACCGGGTCGAGTTGGTCACCTTACTTCACAGCCTACGTCCAAAGGCAGTGCACCGAACCACCTATGCGACCGTCCAAAGTATTAGTGGAACAGGTCATGGCGGCCCTAGCTCTTCACTCATATCCAGGCTACATTTCTTTCCAAAAAAGTCAAGTTGGTGCCTCTTCCCTCACTGCGGAGTTAATGAAAGCATCTCGTGGAGGAAAGAGCTAGTGTTTGTGCACTTTCCTTATCCAGTGTCATCTCACAGCTGTCCCTGTCAAGTAAGACACTTCCACACTCTTATCTCTCCTCTCTCATCCACTTCCCCAATCCTGAATGGGCTCAAGCCAGCGGCTCTTGAGTGGGAGTAGAGACAAGAGAATGAGAGAAGATTATGCCACCTCTCCACTGCAGGTGTTCCAGACCAAGCTTGCTCAGGCGGAAGGCAGGGAGGTGCTTTGAATTGGAGAAAATACTTAAGTTTTAATACCAGGCCTGAAAGGACCCCAATAACTGGAAAAAGACTCTTGTTCCTGTGAAAAGGGAACAGAAAAATGCTATGACCTGCCCAAGATAGGAAAAACTCACCTAGAAGGTAGATTTGAAAGGGGAATGAGAGAATGAACTTACTTTCTGTTTACAATTTATAAAAACTAGCCATTTTAATAAACCAATAATATAAGGTAAAGGAATTTTCATGAAAAACATAAAACTCAGAGGAAAAAAAAATTAGGTCCTGGGCAGTTAAGAGCTATGATATAAATGCAAACAATTTACAATCCTGGCTCCAAATGGGTTGCTTTCTAAAGATTTCATGGCTCTCAACTTGACTGGTAAGCTTGACTAGTAAAAAATTAACGAAGATCTGTGTTCCTCAAAACTTTAGCAAAATTTCTATTGACCCCCAGGGCAAAATAGAAGTGGCACAAACAATCTTACTCCTGATTTTGGCAGGGTCCTGCAGATGCCTTTTCACCTTCTTTCCACTCGAGGCCAGTTGGCCAGCAGCATTGCTGTTGTCTAGGGGTAGGCAGGGGAAAAGATAGAGTTATGCAAACAGCAGCTGACATGTGAAACGAAAAGCAAGCGAGGAATTTTATGAGAGAGTATAATATAGTGGAAATAAAACATCAACTACGAGCCAGAAACCCAGGAAAATCCACTCAAACCTCTGTCCCTGTCTCTTCCTCCATAACATAGACCTACTATTGTTGTTCTATATTATAACAGAACATCAAGTGTTAAAGTTTTTTGAAAGTGCTTTATAAGCTGTGTATTACAAAGTACAATACCATAATTTATGGCTGTCTAATTGTAAAAATACATAAGAAATGTATCAATCTACCTCTGAACATGTGTTGAAAAGAGTTCAATTCAGAAGTATCAAAAAAAAAAAAAAAAAAGCAAGTGAGGGAATATGGGTTTGAATTCTGAACCCCCCTGCACTATACACTTAGACAAGAAAGAAAGTTATGGCAAGAGATCTCAAGCAGGTGTCCAGAGCATTCTCTACTTACGAGGGACCACTTTTAAAGTACATACAAAATTTCATTATACTTTGGAAAAAAGTAGTTTAGAATTTATGTATGGACACACAGACCTAAATGAAAATGTCATAATGATTAAATACAAATATTTAGTGTTTTGAAAATAAGCATTCTTAAAATGGATGCAACCACTTTTTTCTTTCTTCCTGAACAATATTATACACATTCACTAATAGCGCAGCCATGTAAATTGGCAAGAATGTAAGATATATAGATTAGTGAAAATTAATAAATTTTAATTGGACTCTAAAATCTTGTATAGATCTAGTGATTCAAAATCGGAAATCATGTGGAAAACGAAGTCTAGCCCTCATTGTCTTAAACCACTACTAAAATGAACAAGATTTCAAGGGTCTGATTAGAAGTAATATATACACGTTATTGGAAACTCAGAAAATAAAAATCGCATGAAACATCACCATCTGGAGATAGCCACAATTAACTTGTCAGACTTTTCTTTTGCATATTTTACTGTTTAAATGACACTTTTCCATTACAATAGTTGAACATGTTTAATATTTTGAGAATATACACATACCTTTAAAAAACACAAATAAGAATGTAAACATCACCTATATTCCAGTGACCAAATTCAACTACTGCATATATTTTTATGGATGTACTGACATTGATTTTCCTATATATCTATGTCTCCCTCTATATACAGATTGATAAATATGTATAAATAAGGATTTATAGAGATATAAAAACAAATAATGCTTATATATATATTTTCTTTAACACACACATACATGCACACACATACACATACAGTCTGCTTTATTCATTTAGCCTTCTTCATTTAGAACATCTCTCCAAATCAATGTTTCCTGACCTAGGAAAGAAGCCACATATTGAGGATGGCAGTGTCTTGGTAGCATTTAGCTCTGGACTATTACACACGTGAGATATAAACCATTTTGTTGAAGCCACTGTATTTTTGGGCTTCTTTATTAAAGAGTCTTGGCCTATATCCTGACTGACACAGTAGCTAGGAAACTATTATTGTCCTCAAGAGACTGCAGGCTGCAAGAAGACAATAAGCAGTGCCTTATAAACTGAACAGGTGTGACTACTTCACTTTGCTGCTTACCTTTTTGAGGTATTTTTCTCTGATGTTTCATTTTTACTCTTGACCAGGAATGCCCTTTCTTTTTTTCTTAAAAAAAAACACAATAAAGTGAATTACTTAGAGCTGTAAATATAATTCTCAAAGCCTTATATATCAGTAGTTTTCAAGTATTTTTTTCAGACCTTAGTTCACAAGTTGGGGCAAATTTCTTAACTACCAGTGTAGCAGTGTGAGGTTGATTTTGAGCTATATTTTACCCTGCGTAGATTTGGAGACTATAGGAGATGACTTTCTCTTGAACAGATATCAATTTGTTCCCTTTTCAAGTGTTCTTATGTAAATTCAAATGCTCTGAAGTTGGGAGGCATTCTCAACTTTAATATGGAGAACTGCCATTAAATAATCTCTGTATTCTTGCAGTTGTAACACAAATCTTCTCACTTATGTTTAATATAGTGCCTGAAATTCCCAGAGGACTTAAGGAAACAGAGTGGATTTTGTGTTGTGTTTTGCTTTCTTGTGTGTGATATGAAAATGTGTGAATGTGCGAAGACCACTGGTGCTGGGCAAGTAGCTCAGTGCTGACTTACAAGGCAGGAGGGGCCAAAAAGCCTTGCTCTTCAATGGAAATGCTATATTCAAGAATGCTGGATCTACCATATGATCCAGCAACCCCACTCCTGGGCATATACCCGGAAAAGATGAAGACTCTAATTCAAAAAGATACATGCACCCCAGTGTTCATAGCAGCACTATTTACAGTAGTCAAGACATGAAAGCAACCTAAGTGTGCATCTAGATAAAGATGTGGTATATCTATACAATGGAATATTACTCATACATGAAAAAGAACAAAATGACATTTGGCAGCAACATGGATGGACCTAGAGATTATCATATTAAGTGAAGTAAGTCAGAGAAACACAGATATCATGTGATATCACTTATATGTGGAATCTAAAAAAATGATACAAATGAACTTATTTACAACACAGAACTAGACTCACAGACATAGAAAACAAACTTATGGTTACCAGAGGGAAAAGGAGTACAGAGGGACAAACTAGGAGTATGGGATTAACAGTTACTACTATATACAAAATAGATAAACAACAAGCTATATTCACTGTATAGCACAGGGAACTATACTCAATATCTTGTAATAACCTATAATAGAAAAGAATCTGAAAAAAATATATATATAACTGAATCACTTTGCTGTACACCTGAAACTAATACTATATTGTAAATCAATTAATTCAATTTAAAAAGAAAAGAAAAAAAGAGAATGCAGCGACTGCCCCAGTGGCACCTTGGCTTTCTATTCTACTTCACAGCCCGAAGCAAATCTCAGCCTCACTGAGGTCTTCAATTCACCAAGATTCCCCAGAGGCCTGGGCCTGGTGCACTGATGCTTGGCTAAGCTGACAGCCAAAGTCCACTGGGCCACTGTGGCTGTTTGGCCTCAGAGCCAGCTTGGCAGAACCAAAGCCGATGTGGTCACTCCTCTGGTTGGCGGAAGTCAGATGACTGGGCTTTTGCACATAAGCTACATGCTTGGTCGTTCATGTGGAAAACTACAGACTGGAAGAGTAGGGACACTGATCTATGGGGCAGTGATTGTGGAAATGAACCGTGGTGCTGATTGACCAGTCTGGGCCCCTCATGGGAATGCCCAGGTGCCTGGTCTTTACTGATGGAGGCTGACATCACGATTCTGATGCAGGGGTTATGGCTGATCGCCAGGCTCATGACTCCTGCTAGAAGCTGGCCCATTTGTTCCACGTGGGGGAAGCCACACTGCAAGGGGCTTTGCCTCTACCTGCTCCTGCCTGACCAGGCTTCAAGATGCTCTTGGGGTTCTGGGCGGTGCCGCAACATGGTCTATACTTCTGCTTACAGACCAGCTGACTCTGGCCGTACCATTGTGACCCTAGAAAGTCACAGGTATCTTGAGCCTGGCTGCCCGGACCACTACAGTCTGACAGTGATGTGCCCTTTAACAAAAGAGCTCTTCACAATGCCCTGACTATCTGGCCCACAACCCTCATCTCCTGTCCATACACCTCTGTAAGGCTCTTTGGTTACTGAAGGCAGCTGTCTCCAGAAGGGGATCAGCTCCTTCCTGGATAATGATCAGGACAAAAGCGGTGAGGGGTTAATAGTATTACACAGGCCAATTCTGAAAATCCAGGATTCTGTTTGAACATTCCTGGGAATGATGCCTCATTCTTTCCCCAACCAGCCTGGAAGGCACAGCCTTGGAGGGCCTAAGGGATTCAGATTTAATTCTGGTTATTTTATGAAAGTGCCTTTGCCCCACTTGTATCTGACTATTCTGAATGAAAGGTCTGAGTGGGAATAAGAAAGGATTGGGAAAGAAACATGAAGTCGCAGCCACTGGAATGTTATACACACATTTTGCAGCAGTGAAGGAAGAAGAAAACTCCAGGCATCTGAGGAGGGAATCCCATAAGCTCTAGAGGGTACAGGGGATGGAGGTACATTAATAATATCCATCTTTCAGAACTTCTCTGAATCCTTCTTCCAGAAGGAAAATGCTTGGTACAGCTCTCCCACTACAAAGATGCGGAATCTACTATTCACCAGGTACAAGAAAAGGAGCTGGTCCCAGCGTCTGCATATCCCATGCAGAGTCCCTCCAGACATCACCCCCACCCCCATGCTCAGCCATTCTATGGTGGGGGGTGAAGAATGAACACCATCTGGTTGGTGTCATGGACAAAGAGGACAGATCAGATGGACTGTCCTCAGGAAGTGTCTGCCCTCCAAATCAAGGACTAGACGCAATGAACAGAACTGGGAACTTTAAGGCTTACAGTTGGCCAGGGGCCCACCCTGGAGATACTGTCCACCTTCCCCCTGGCCGATGTACGTCCCATTAGGGGACCTCAACCACTGTAAATGTTTCCCTGCCAGGGGCACCATGTGTGCCCTTGGGATTGTACTTCTTGTGTGAAAGCCAGGCATTCACCTGCCTCTCTCATGCAAACGTGGAGAATTACACCTTAGGGGTGGTCATTAGAGACCTAAGGCATTTATGGTTTATGAAATTCATTAAATGCAGCAGGAAATAAATTGAATGGACTTTGCCCTAGCCTACATTGGTTGGATTAATCAGGGTGGCTGGTGGAACGGTATCTTCATGGGGAAATTTGCCAGAATCTGATGTGTGATGTGAATTTGTTGGGTGGGGGGGAGGGTGGTTCTGTGGCATTTCCACATGGCTGAGAGTATCTTTTCAAGGATGTTTGAAAAGCTAACAGCTTTGGAAGCTAGAGATCGTGTCGCCTTCCAGGTCAGAGGGCAGATTTGTTTCATGACCAATATAAAATAGAGAATGTCTCCATCCTTAGAAATATTCCAGAATAGTAAAATTTTCTTAAATTCCAGCTAATGCCTCCCTCATGGATAAGTTTTGTGCAGGTTTGCTAGTAACCCCTTCTAAGACTGGGGGTGTTCCTCAACTTGGGCAGCTTGTGTGTGCCATATTACTAACCCCTATGTGGGTTTAAGGAGACAAAAAAACTGATGCACCTAGCCTATATCTCAGCAATTTCATTTATAGGAATTTATACAAGAGGTATAAAGGCATAGAGCCACAGAAAAGTTGCTACAAGAATGTTCATTGCAGCTTTTTCATATTAGCCCAAAACTGGAAACACTTGTGGTGTCAATAAATAGAAGAAAGTATACACAAAATATGGTATAGTCCATACAACGTAACCTATTTTGTAACAAAATGGTACAAACTACTGATATATTCAACAATATGGATAAATCTCAAAAACATTATGCTGAGTGGAATAAACCTTACACCAAAAGAGAACATGCTCTAAAATCATATATAAAGTTTTATACCAAGCCAAATTAAGTTATCATGAAAAAAAATAAGAATAGTGGTTGCCACTGATGAGTGAGGGATAAGGATATACCAGAAAGGGCATAAGTGCTTCCACGATGATGGTCATGTTCTGTATCCTGATAAGGATTTGGATTACATGGGAGAATACATTTATTAAAACTCATCAATGGTACACTTAGTATTTGTACATTTCATTATAAACTTTATCTTGCAAACAAGTATTGAACTCTAGTTAATGATGTACATGCTGAAGTATTTGGGGAGAAGTATACTGGCGTCTGCAACTTTGAAATGTTTCAAACTTGAAGATGGGTTAGTGGATATATAGAGAAATGGATAGATGGAAAGAAATCTGATAAAGCAAGAATAGTACAATGTTAATTGTGAAACTATGTTAAAGTATTCTGGTGTTTACTGTAAAATTCTCCCCAGTTTTCTCTAAATTTAAATTTTCCATGATTCAGTGTTGGAGAAAGAGCTTTTAGAGAGAAAGGACAGATTATTTACCAAGAAATGACAATCACAATAAAAGAGGAATTTGCATCAGTCAGTCACAAAACAGATTCTAGAAGACAATGTAGTAAACACTTTATTAATGAAAAATAAAAGTCAACCTAGAAATTTTAACCTTGGGTCTATCAAAAAAAAGACAAATTTGCACATACAACACTTGAAAAATTTACCACTTAGAGACCACTCAATAAAAGAACCAAAGGATTTAATTCAGCTAGACAAAAAGCAAAATCAAAGAAAAGAAACAATGATGAGTACATAAAATGATTTTTAAAAATTTTAATTTAAGTAAATATCAACTGCAAAAATCATAATATTAATAGTTTCAAAATTGTAATTAAAAGAAAATAAAATGTTAAACAATAGCTAAATGGTAGAGATGGATGGTCAACCTGTAGTGAATCCATGCTAAGATCCTTATCATCTTTGGGGATTGGGGCATGGTTCAAAAGATTACAGAAATTTATCTCTAATCGCCAAACCAGCAGGGAAAAAAGGTAGAATACAGAATTCTATCTCAGCCCATTTGAAAGTAGGAAAGGACACAAAAACACAGAAAAATAAAGATGAACAGTGATATAGAATCTATAAGTCCACATATATTAGGAATCAGAATAAATGTAAACAAATAAAATTTAACTATTAAAAGATGAGGATTATCAGAGAAGTTTAGAAAAAGCTAAGTGTTGTTACATGAGGCCTAAAACAAAGCTGCAAAAAAGGGCTTAATGCAAAGGGAGTCAAAAACCTCAAAAACATAAAAGTTCATGGAACACTATCAGCACCCTGAAAAAGAGATTTAAGATCAAAAGCATTAACAGGGATAAAGAGGAACACTGTATAATAATAAAAGGAAAAAATCCACTAAGTTATACAGTCATGAATAGCCTCAAAGTATTTAAAGTAAAACAACAGAGTAGTGAGGAGGCAAATACACAACCATGTGGGAGAACTTACCTCATCTAAATAGAAACCTGATAGAAAGAATATAAGCTAATTTAGAAGATTTAGAAGAACCAAACAACAAAGTTGTGCTTGATAAAGACTGTTTATGGGGAGAGGCCAGATCCCAAGAAATAGTTCAATGCACACTATTTTTAAGTGGCACAGAACATTCACAAATATTGACGTAAATTAGGATGCAAAGGAACTTTCAACAAATTTTAAAGAATTGACGAGGTCAGTTTGTTAAAACTCATCCAATCATACCTTAACAGTGATGAGTGCTATTATAGAAAATTATAGCTCAATAAAGCTGACAAGGAAAGTAAAAATGTGCAAGATCTATTTAAAAAACTAAAACTTTGTTGAAGAACGTAAAATGTGATCTGAATAAATGAGTACTTCATTCTCCATGTAAAACCCTCATTTCTACCCAAATTTATCTCCAAATTGAATGTATTTTCAAAGTTCCAGTGCAGTTGGGGAGCTATTAAGAGGAAATCTTGATTGATTCTAAAATTCATGCACAGTGAGGGAGCCAGAATTACTGAAATTCTGAAACCTCCTTTTCTCTTGCTTCTCATTATATTTTTTTACTTTTTTTCTTTGTTAAAAAAAAAGTATAACAAGTAGGAATAGAAAATTTTACTTTAAAGCACTGTAGTTAAACCGACTTGATAACACGGTATTGTGAAGCAATTATATTCCAATAAAGATCTATTTAAAAAAATAAAATAAACTGACCAGCATTTCAGAGTAGAGTCAGACACAGATCTGTGAATACAGGAAAAGGCACAAGAGGGCATTAAAATCATGAAGAAAAAAATGTTGGTGTTCATAGGCACATGAAAAGATGTTCAACATCGCTAATCATCAGGGAAATGAAAATCAAAACCACAATGAGACATCACCTCACATCTGTCAGAATGACTATCATCAAAAAGAATACAAACAGCAAAATTGGAAGGAACGTAGAGAAAAGGGAACCCTCCTACCCTGTTGGTGGGAATGTAAGTTGATGCAGCCACTGTGGAAAAAAGTTTGGGGGTTTCTAAAAAAACTAAAAATAGAATTATCATATGGCCCAGCAATCCCACTCCTGGGCATATAGCCATAGAACACAAAAACACTAATTTGAAAAGATACATGTATTCCAATATTCACAGCAGCATTATTTACGCTGCCAAGATATGGAAGGAACCTAAGTGTCCATTAACAGATGAATGGAAAAAGAAGATGTGGTGTATATATATACTATGGAATACTACTCAGCCATAAAAAGAATGAATTTGCAGCAATATGGATGGATTTGGAGGGAATTATGCTAAGTGAAATAAGTCAGACAGAGAAAGGCAAATACTGTATTATATAACTTATATTTGGAACCTAAAAAAACACAACAAAGTAGTCGAATATAACAAAAAGAAGCAGACACAGATATAGAGAACAAACTAGTGGTTACTAGTGGGGAGAAGGAAGAGGGGAGGGGAAATATAGGGATGAGAATTAAGAGGTACAAACTATTAGGTATAAAACAAGCTACAAGAATATATTGTACATCATGGGGAATATAGCAAATATTTTATAATAACTATGAATGGAATATAACCTTTAAAAACTGAATCACTATATTGTACACCTGTAACATTTAATATTGTATATCAACTATACTTCAATTTAAAAAAAAGTGTTGGTGTTATTCCTTGTAATTACTATCTCACATCATACACAAAGAAGTGAATCCTATGTGAATAATAGCTTTAAGCATTTAAAAGCACTAAGTACTTCAAATATTCTAGAAGCAAATATAAATATTTTAAAAATCTTGAGATGGAAAATATCTTTGTACATTATAAACAAAACCTAGAAGCCATAAAGGAAAACCTTGATAGATCTTACTACATAAAATTTTCAAATTTCTCTAGAACAAAATATGCTATAAACAAGCCTAAGAGAATAACATCAAATGAGACAAAATAGTAACCACATACATAGGCAAAATTTTATATATATATATATATATATATATATATATATATATATATATATATATATATTCTGATGCTTCTTCAGCATGGTTAAAAAAAAAAAAGATAGCAATACTGGGCAAGGCTTACACGCCAGCCATTTTTATTTATTTATTTATTTTCATCAGCCATTTTTAGAAAAAGGAACACAAACAACCAATAACAAATGAAAAGTGCTTGACCACAACAAAAATGAGAGCAATGCAAATTAAAGCAGAATGAAATGAAACTTTTTACAATTAAGTTTGACAAAATGTTAAATGTTTATAATGTCTGTGCATGATATACTGCTTTAAACTAAGGGAAATGTAACAGTAAGAATAGATTTATGATATAATGTGTTAGTATATGATATACATGTGTTAATACATGCATAGAAAAATCTAGAAAGATATACATCAATCAAAATTTACAAAGAGCATATATTTTAAAATTTTAAAAACAACAAAATTTTTGAAAAAATATAAGTCTCACTGAGCTAAAATCAAAGAATCCAGAGAGCTCTGTTCCTTTCTGGAAGCCATAGGGGATAATTCATTTCTCTACATTTTCCAGCTTCTGAAGGCTGCCCACATTTCTTGGCTCATTGTTCCCTGCCTTCATCTTCAAAGCCAGCCACATTGTATCTCTCTGATCATTATTCTATAGTCACATATCCTCTCTCCATAGAAGGAAAGGTTTTCTGATTTTAAGGACCCCTGTGATTTGATGGGGGCCACCCAGATAATCTAGAAAAACCTCCACATCTCAAAACCCTTAACTTAATCACACCATCAAAGTCTCTTTTGCCAGGTGAAGTAACAGATTACAGGTTCCAGGGACTAGAAAAAGGACATCTCTGTTTCTGTTGGTATAAAGTTTTCAAGAATCTTACCAATCTCTGATGTATGTCACGGGGATCTCCTCCATTAGACAACAGTCTCTTCTACAGATCTTTCCTGTATACTCACATATCTATTTTTCACTTCTGCTGAGATGGTTGAAGGTATCTATGGGTCACAAACTTAACCTCTTCAAAGAACATTTTATATGACTGAATACCCTGAATTTTCACTACTTCTGGGGCATTAGCAAAAAGTTATACAGCCACACTCTGGGTTGTCACTGCAGAGCACATTTTCCTGACAATGACACTCCTAATATGAGCATCTTTTGCAATCTGAATAGGCTAAGAATTTTCCAAATCATCAAGTTCTTATTCCTTTTGTTTAGCAGTTCTTCCCTTGACTTATCTCTTTCATCTCACAGTTTACTCTAAGCAGCAACATGAAACCAGCTGCACCTTTATCATAGTACTTAGAAATCTCCTTAGCTATATATCCAGAAAATTCTGCTTTCTGCATAACTGCAGGATAGAATTTCACTGAGCTTTCTGCCACTATATAATAAGGATCCCCTTTCCTTTAATTTCCAAACACATGTTCCTTATTTCCTTCAGTGACACCTTTAAACTAACAGTGGTTTCATGACAATTTATACATTCTCTAATATGATATAGGTTTTCTCTACCATGTTCTTCACTTCCAAGTCCTCACAAGCAGAGTCTTCAGCACCACCTTTCTACTAACAAACTGCTCAAGGCAATCTAGACATTCTCTATCATTCTACTTAAAGTTCTTCTTATAACCCAATTTCCCTCTGGCCATTGCCCAATTCCAAAGCCACTTCCACATTTTCAGGAATGCATTATAGCTGCACCCCACTTCCAATGACCAAAAATTCTGTATTACTCTTTTATTGCTGCCATAACAAATGACCTCAAATTTAGTGACTTAAAACACTTTATTGTCTTACACTTGTGTCGGTTAGAAGTCTGACAAGGGTCTCTCTGGGCTAAAATCAAGGTTTCAGTAGGCCTTCATTCCTGTCTGGAGGCTATAGAGGAAAATCTATTTCTTTTACTTTCCCAGCTTCTAGGAGCCACCCATATTCCTTTTTCCTCCCCTTCATCTGCAAAGCCAGCAATATTGCATCTCTCTGTGACTATCTTCCATAATCGCTTCTCCCTCTCTTCGCAGCCAGACACACTTCTTCATTTTTTAAGGCCCATTTGATGATATTGGATGCACCACAATAATCCAGGATAATCGCCCCTTTCAAGGTCCCTATCTTAATTATATCTGTAAAATCCCTTTTGCCATGTAAGAGAACAGATTACAGGTTCCAGAGATTAGGATATAGACATCTTTATGGGGCTGTCATATTATTAATATTTATTATTATAAATTATAATAATGAAACTGGCCTTAAAAACTCATTTTAATATCAAAAGCAAGTAAAATTGTATACACTCTTACTTCTTTTCCTCTTGGGTTTTCCCAAAGTAGAGTTGTTTCCAAGATCCACAGTATCTAGAAAAAACAGGTGGTGAGGAAACAAAAATGAATAAATAAAAGTTATAAATCTTAGGATGATTCATACTGCAAAAGGCTTGAATTTATAAAGATGTTTGGGTTATCATCTGTCTCTTCCTTCTAAAGGAACTAAACCTACTGAATTGAGAAGTGAGAGTCCAGGATGAGTCCTGGGTCTTCCTTTATTTCTTAATGGGACTTTGAAAAACGTTCTTCAATACCTATGTACTTCAGTTTACTCAGGGATATCTGTCTAGTTCTTAAGACTTAATAGGATCACTATATAAACAAGTGACATGCTGGAGAACATCTATCAAAAATATGTGCTGGGTTAAGAATAGTTGATCTGAAGTCTCTTCTCCTGACAATTAAGTGACAGGACTAGTTATCTTTTGAGAACTTTCTAAGGTTGTGACAAAATGACACTATTATCTACTAGTGGACATACACTTGACTTTCTTGGGTGACAGGGATAGAAAACATTGTAAATCACAAGGCTTTATTAGTAATATACTGATGTAATAAAAAATATACTGCCATTTTTAAAAGTGTATTTCTACTACATCATCCATATATAATCAACATGGGCCATCCCTTAGACACAATTTTATAATGATCTCTTGCTTCCCTGCTATTCCCAAAAGGATCAGGTCAAGCAAATGCAGAGATCAGGATACTGGGATGGATTGGATCACCTGCCACCACCCAACCTGCGTCTGTGTTACCAGTGGAGCCACCCCCATCTCACCACACTCAGGTATCCTTACCCATCATGTCACTAGCTTCTTTACTTTCAGTACTTCCTTCTGGACCTCCTGGCACATCTTTTGAGAAACACATAACACAGGAACACTTCTCATTTCCAAATGTTGGTGGCTCTGCTCCTGGGGCAAAATTGTGAATTATGAAGACTTTTCATTTCCCTAGTGATCCTCTTTTCTGAACCCTTGTTGATCCCACTTTTTCTACCTCTTGCTCTGAAATCTTTCATTTATCCTCCCTACACCTGACTCTTCCTTTAAGTCTCCATTTTCCCCTTTCTCATCCTTTTCTCTTTACCAGAACTTAGTTTCTGCTTTTTTTCTTAATGCATAGTTACCTTGTCCATTATAAGATGGTGGGCTAGAAGTTAGCTCCTCAGAATCTCCTTCTGTATTCATCTGAAGAGCTTCTAGTTTGCCAGATACTAAAGAGACACAGGAAAATTACCATCCACAGATCCTGAGACAGTGATTAGGGAAGAGTTCCTGGGGCTCTCATAATGCACACTAATATTCTGAACTATAATGAACTGCTTTCTAGCTCCAGTGCTGGAAACCCCATGCCAAACAACTAGCAAGACAGGAACACAACCCCACTGACTAGCAGAGGGGCTGCCTAAAATCTTACTAAGTTCACAGACATCCCAAAACACACCACCAGACACGGCTCTGCCCACCAGAAAGACAAGATGCAGCCCCACCCACTAGAACACAGGCACAAGTCCCCTCCACCAGGAAGCCTACACAGACCCCTGAACCAACCTTACCCACTGGGGACGGACACCAAAAACAATGGGAACTACGAACCTGCAGCCTGCGAAAAGGAGACCCCAAGCACAGTAAGTTAAACAAAATGAGAAGACAGAGAAACACACAGCAGATGAAGGAGCAAGGTAAAAACCCACCAGACCAAAAAAATGAAGAGGAAATAGGCAATCTACCTGAAAAAGAATTCATAGTAATGAATGATCCAAAATCTTGGAACTAAAGATGATCCAAAATCTTGGAAAAGATGATCCAAAACCTTGGAAATAGAATGGAGGAAATACAAGATACACTTAACAAGGACCAAGAAGAACTAAAGAGCAAACAAACAATGATGAACAACAAAATAAATGAAATTTAAAATTCTCTAGAAGCAATCATTGAATAACTGAGGCAGAAGAATGGATAAGTGACCTGGAAGATAAAACAGTGGAAATAACTACCACAGAGCGGAATAAAGACAAAAGAATGAAAAGAACTGAGGACAGTCTCAGAGACCTCTGGGACAACGTTAAACATGCCAACATTCGAATTATAGGGGTCTCAGAAGAAGAAGAGAAAAAGAAAGGGACTGAGAAAGTATTTGAAGAGATTATAGTTGAAAACTTCCCTAACATGGGAAAGGAAAGAGTCAATCAAGTCCAGGAAGCACAGAGAGTCCCATACAGCATAAATCCAAGGAGAAACATGCCAAGACACATATTAATCAAACAATCAAAAATTAAATACAAAAAAAGCATATTAAAAGCAGCAAGGGAAAAACAACAAATAACATACAAGGGAATCCCCGTAAGGTTGACAGCTGATCTTTCAGCAGAAACTCTGCAAGCCAGAAGGGAGTGGCAGGACATATTTAAAGGGATGAAGGAGAAAAACCTACAACCAAGATTACTCTACTCAGCAAGGGTCTCATTCAGATTCAATGGAGAAATTAAAACCTTTACAGACAAGCAAAAGCTAAGAGAATTCAGCACCACCAAACCAGCTTTACAACAAATGCTAAAGGAACTTCTCTAGGCAGGAAACACAAGAGAAGGAAAAGACCTACAAAAACAAACCCAAAACAATGAAGAAAATGGTAATAGGAACATACATATCGATAATTACCTTAAATGTAAATGGATTAAATGCTCCAACCAAAAGACATAGACTGGCTGAATGGATACAAAACCAAGACCCATATATATGCTGTCTACAAGAGGCCCACTTCAGACCTAGGGACACATACAGACTGAAAGTGAGGGGATGGAAAAAGATATTCCATGCAAATGGAAATCAAAAGAAAGCTGGTGTAGCAATTCTCATATCAGACAAAATAGACTTCAAGATAAAGACTATTACAAGAGACAAAGAAGGACACTATATAATGATCAAGGGATCAATCCAAGAAGAAGATATAACAATTGTAAATATTTACACACCCAACATAGGAGCACTGCAATAGATAAGGAAAATGCTAACAGACATAAAAGGGGAAATCAACAGTAACACAATAATAGCAGGGGACTTTAACAGTGCACTTTCACCAATGGACAGATCATCCAAAGTGAAAATAAATAAGGAAACACAAGTTTTACATGACACATTAAACAAGATGGACTTAATTGATATTTATAGGAAATTTCATCCAAAAACAACAGAATACACTTACTTCTCAAGTGCTCGTGGGACATTCTCCAGGATAGATCATATCCTGGGACACAAGTCAAGCCTTGGTAAATTTTAGAAAATTGAAATCGTATCAAGTATCTTTTATGACCACAGCGCTATGAGACTAGATATCAACTACAGGAAAAAAACTGTAAAAAAACCAGACACATGGAGGCTAAACAATATACTACTAACTAACCAAGAGATCACTGAAGAAATCAAAGAGGAAATCAAAAAATACCTAGAAACAAATGACAATGAAAACACGATGATCCAAAACCTATGGGATGCAGCAAAAGCACTTCTAAGAGGGAAGTTTATAGCAGTACTATCCTACCCCAAGAAATAAGGAAAATCTCAAATAAACAACCTAACCATACACCTAAAGCAATTAGAGAAAGAAGAACAAAAAAACACCCAAAGTTAGCAGAAGGAAAGAAATCATAAAAATCAGATCAGAAATAAATGAAAAAGAAATGAAGGAAACAATAGCAAAGATCAATAAAACTAAAAGATGGCTCTTTGAGAAAATAAACAAAATTGATAAACCATTAGCCAGACTCATCTAGAAAAAAAGGGAGAAGACTCAAATCAACAGAATTAGAAATGAAAAAGGAGAAGTAACAACTGACACTGCAGAAATACAAAGGATCATGAGAGATTACTACAAGCAACTATATGCCAATAAAATGGAAAACCTGGAAGAAATGGACAAATTTTTAGAAAAGCACTACCTTCTGAGACTGAACCAGGAAGAAATAGAAAATATAAACAGACGAATCACAAATACTGAAATTGAAATTGTGATTAAAAATCTTCCAACAAACAAAAGCCCAGGACCAGATGGCTTCACAGGCAAGTTCTATCAAACATTTAGAGAAGAGCTAACACCCATCCTTCTCAAACTCTCCCAAAATATAGCAGAGGGAGGAATACTCCCAAACTCATTGCACAAGGCCAGCACCACCCTGATACCAAAACCAGACAAAGATGTCACAAGGATAGAAAACTAGAGGCCAATATTACTGATGAACATAGATGCAAAAATCCTCAACAAAATACTAGCAAACAGAATCCAACAGCACATTAAAAGGATCATACATCATGATCAAGTGGGGTTTATCCCAGGAATGCAAGGATTCTTCAATATATGCAAATCAATCAATGTGATACAACATATTAACAAATTGAAGGATAAAAACCACATGATAATCTTAATAGATACAGAAAAAGCTTTTGAAAAAATTCAACACCCATTTATGATAAAAAACCGACCAGAAAGTAGGCATAGAGGGAACTTACCTCAACATAATAAAGGCCATATATGACAAACCCACAGCCAACATCGTTCTCAATGGTGAAAAACTGAAGCCATCTCCTCTAAGATCAGGAACAAGACAAGGGTGCCCACTATCACCATTACTATTCAACATAGTTTTGGAAGTTTTAGCCACAGTAATCACAGAAGAAAAAGAAATAAAAGGAATCCAAATCGGAAAAGAAGAAGTAAAACTCTCACTGTTTGCAGATGACATGATACTATACATAGAGAATCCTAAAGATGCTATCAGAAAACTACTAGAGCTAATCAACGTATTTGGTAAAGTTGCAGGATACAAAATTAATGCACAGAAATCTCTTGCATTCCTATATGCTAATGATGAAAAACCTGAAAGAGAAATTGAGGAAACACTCCCATTTACCACTGTGACAAAAAGAAGAAAATACATAGGAATAAATCTACCTAAGGAGACGAAAGACCTGTATGCAGAAAACTATAAGACACTGATGAAAGAAATTAAAGATGATACAAATAGATAGAGAGGTATACCACGTTCTTGGATTGAAAGAATCAATATTGTGAAAATGACAATACAACCCAAAGCAATCTACAGATTCAATGCAATCCCTATCAAACTACCAATGGCATTTTTCACAGAACTAGAACAAAAAATTTCACAATTTGTATGGAAACACAAAAGACCTCGAATAGGCAATCTTGAGAAAGAAAAACAGAGCTGGAGGAATCAGGCTCCCTGACTTCAGACTATACTACAAAGCCACAATAATCAAGACAGTATGGTACTGGCACAAAAACAGAAATCCAGATCAATGGAACAGGATAGAAAGCCCAGAGATAAACCCATGCACATATGGTCACCTTATTTTTGATAAAGGAGGCAAGAATATACAATGGAGAGAAGACAGCCTCTTCAATAAGTGGTGCTGGGAAAACTGGACAGCTACATGTAAAAGAATGAAATTAGAACACTTCCTAATACCATGTACAAAAATAAACTCAAAATGGATTAAAGACCTAAATGTAAGGCCAGACACTATAAAACCCTTAGAGGAAAACATAGGAAGAACACTCTTTGACATAAATCACAGGGTGATCCTTTTTGACCCACCTCCTAGAGAAATGGAAATAAAGACAAAAATAAATACATGGGACCTAATGAAACTTACAAGGAAACTACAAATAAGAAGAAAGACAGCCCTCAGAATAGGAGAAATTATTTGCAAATGAAGCAAATGACAAAGGATTTATCTCCAAAGTATACAAGCAGTTCATGCAGCTCAGTATTAAAAAAACAAACAACCCAATCCAAAAATGGGCAGAAGACCTAAATAGACATTTCTCCAAAGAAGATATACGGATTGCCAACAAACACATGAAAGGATGCTCAACATCACTAATCATTAGAGAAATGAAAATCAAAACCACAATGAGGTATCACCTCACACTGGTGAGAATGGCCATAATTTTAAAAATCTACAAACAATAAACACTGGAGAGAGTGTGGAGAAAAGGGAACCCTCTTGCACTGTTGGTGGGAATGTAAATTGATACAGCTACTATGGAGGTTCCTAACAAAACTAAAAATAGAACTACCATACGACCCAGAAATTCTACTACTGGGCATATACCCTGAGAAAACCATAATTCAAAAAGTGACATGTACCACAATGTTCATTTCAGCACTATTTACAATAGCCAGGACATGGAAGCAACGTAAATGTCCATTGACAGATGAATGGATAAAGAAGTTGTGGCACATATATACAGTGGAATATTAGCTATAAAAAGAAACAAAATTGAGTTATTTGTAGTGAGGTGGATGGACCTAGAGACTGTCACACAGAATGAAGTAAGTAAGAAAGAGAAAAACAAATACCGTATGCTAACACATATATATGGAATCTAAAAAAAAAAAAAAATGGTTCTGATGAATCTAGCGGCAGGACAGTAATAAAGATCCAGACGCAGAGAATGGACTTGAGGACACAGGGAGGAGGACAGGTAATATAAGACAAAGTGATAGAGTTTCATTGACATATATACACTACCAAATGTAAAATAGATAGGTAGTGGGAAGCAGCCACATAGCATAGGGAGATCAGCTCGGTGCTCTTTGACCACCTAGAGGAGTGGGATAGGGAGGGTGGGAGAGAGATGCAAGAGGGATGGTATATGGGGATATATGTATACATATAGCTGATTCACTTTGTTATACAGCAGAAACTAACACAACATTGTAAAGCAATTATACTCCAATAAAGATGTAAAAAAGAAAAGAAAAGAAAAGAAAAACCAAAAAGAAAAAAAAACAATGAACTGCCTTCTGGGAAAAAGAATATCTGCTCCAATAATCACACCTGAGATCCGACAGAGCCATGTTTTTCCCATCTTTTGAACCTCATTCTGCTTTCTCTACTTTCATTTTTCTACTTTTATCCCTAAGAATAAAATAAAAAGATCTTATCCTTCTAGGAAAAACTGACTGTCCTTTGAAAGTTGCAAAATGTAATTGACAGAACCAGTTTTAAATTCATCCCAATTGGCCAATGACTGCTTGCATCACTAACCACATCTAAAGTCAGCTAATCAGTTGCAGCCTTACACTTATGAAAATCAGCCAGATACACTTCAGAAAGCCTATGTGTATGGCTAAATGCTAACCGATTTATAAACACTCCTGTTTCTGAAAGTCTGCAGTCCCTGAACTACATGCGTCCCAAAAGTGTAAGTAAAAACACAACATTGTAAATCAACTATACTCCAATAAAAATTAATTAAAAATAAGTAAAATCAGCAGTTTCCTTTATTAAAAAAAACTGTGTACAGTGCTTCCTCCCACCATGTGTCTTGCTTAGCAAGCTACAAATCCAGCTTTAGCTTCAAATATTGCACGGTGGCCACTCTTCCTTCACAAATGGTGTTCCCACCAAGATCGTCTTGAGGACTCTTGCTTAGGGGTGTCTTGTGGGACCCTTGGACCAACAGATGTTGGTCCAAAACCCCAGCTTCTTGTGCACAACTCAGATTGTCTTCCTGATCCACTGCCAAGTGAATCCATCTCAAGAACAACTTGAGCTCTGACTTGTTTCATTGAAGTTTTATTTCTGAATTTATTTTATTATTTAAAGATGTGTATGCAATTACATACAAAGTAGGCAGACATTTTGGTTTGGCGGGACAGCATTTAGCAAATGTTCTATTAATGTGCTTATTCTTCCACTACTCCATTTATTCTCACTTTTCTTTTGTCTATTTTTTTAAAAGTCTTGTCTCGTGTGTTTGTCTGTTCCTGATTTTCCTGTGCTTCTTCATTATTAGAAGATGGTGATCCAAATAGATAGAGGCATAGATTTGATAAATCCCCAATCCAAGCTAGCCCCAAAGACTAATTAATGGATGGGGATCCATTAGAAAGTCGATAATTTGTGCAAATATAGTTTGTCACATTTTGTCTTGGGTCCCTCACCAAAACTTTCATGAGGATACTTGACATCATATTAATTTTTGAAAGAAAATCCTTTTGTTCAGTACATAACTGTTATCATGTAATTGATCATATGTCTTCTTTTTAGTTTCTGCTTGATTGATGAGCACAATACTCCATTTTCAGGACACCATTCATACTTAGGACTCTATGTCATGGGCTTGTCTTTGCCAAAGTCACAATCTCCCACTGGGAGAACTTTCACTTCCTCTCTGTACTCTCAGTGTGATTCTAACTTTCATTTAATAAATGGTAAATTTTCACAAAAGATGTCTTTAGATTTCAGTGGGGAATTTTTGCCATGTCAAAAGTAAATGACTCATTTGATAATATTTCTCTAAAAGGACTGAAAAAAATGACCAAGAGTAGTTCCCTGTGCCAACCAATAACTGCTATATTCAGACCATTATGTAACAAACTGTCCTTTCTTTTCTCCAAGAAACTCCTAAAAATTTAATAGGTAAGGCTCTATTCTGCAAATGAAACTACATATTAAGTGTACTAAGAAGGGCTAACCTTAGAATTCCTGGAAAATTCTCCTACACATGATCACTTTATAGTTAATCTGAACATCAGTATGCCTATACTATGCATATTCAAGATATGCAGGAAATAAACAAAATAGGTATACGTCACTTCCCTGTAGTGCCTAAGCCAATTACTATAGTCTTTTCTAAAGTCAAATTCTTTTCTTTAACACACTTACGCTCAGCTTTCTTTGGTGTTGTAATTTGTTTGGTAGCCTATATTATTTGCTTGGGAAAATCAATGTCTCATCTGGATAGTTATTTTCTGGAGATTTACTCAAGCTTCATTGTCATAGGTAGAATTCTAAAATGACCTCCCAAGATTTGTTCCTAAACCCCAGGGACCGTGAATATCATAAGACATTACCCCCATTTTTAGGTTACGTTGTATGGCAGAGTTGATGTTTAAGAAAAGGAGATTGTCAACACAAGCAATAACAAATGTTGGTGAGAATGCGGAGCAAAGGGAACCCTTGAGCACTGCTGGTGGGATGTAAATTGGTGCAGCCACTGTGGAAAACAGCATGGAGTTTCCTCAAAAAACTAAAAATAGAACTACCTTATGTTCCAGCAATTCCACTCCTGGATATATAATCCAAAGGAAACAAAATCTGCACCCTAATGTTCACTGCAGCATTATTTAAACAATAGCCACCAAAGACATGGTAACAACCTAAGTGTTCATCAATAGATAAATAGATAAAGAAAATGTCGTGTGTGTGTGTGTGTGTGTGTGTGTGTGTGTGTGTGTGTGTGTGTGTTATAGAGTAATATTCTTACTCAAGGAAGGAGAATCCTAGGATTTAGTTTCTAATGTCCACTTCCAGAAGAGATAGTTTAGATACTTCCTTACTAAATCCTGACTTAATATTGTTTGGTGTTAAGTTTTATCTCTAAAATAAAAATAAAATTAAATGAGACAAAAGAAAATAAAGTAAAATGAAATACCAGGCTGGTTATGCAATGACTGTTCCAGACTCCCTTGTAGAGTTCATTCCCTTACAGAAAGCAAAATTGTCTCAAGTAACTAAACATAGAGCCTTCTCTAGGACATGTCAAATTGTTAAACTGAAAGCCATTATGCATTTGGAGTAGATCATAACTTCTGAATGCTGTGGAAACAAACAGATTTTCAATCTCTTCAGGTGCCCATATAAAAACAAATATCAAGTGGATTATTTAATGTCTTTTTACTACCCAAAGATCCCCAGAACATGCAGATAATTCCATGAAGTAGAATTGCTTCCACTCAAGATCAATCAGAATAAAGTTTTCCTGGATGCCTAGATTGTCACACTGATTGTCACATTCTCCTTCATATTTTTATCCCTTATCCTTACAACTTTAGTTTTTCTATTTACTGGTTTAGTGTCTGAAGCCTCTGACTTCCCTATAATGTTACTACTAATAATAACATTCCAAGACTGACTTCACTTAGGACGATCACCACCCTAACTTTATAATTCAGTTCTTCTAAAATATTTCTAGTAGAGCCAATTTGAAGAATTTTTGTATATGTCATCGTCCCAAGCCAACTCCTGGAAAAAAATAATGGCTTTACTTGTAATTATGCTTCTAAAATAAATTTTAATTGAGGATAAATTGCATTAAGAAATATCAGGCTGACAGCTACTGATGGGCATTCAGGGCAAGGATGCTACAAACTATTTATATAAAGACCATGACTCCACCTAATCATCAAAATCAGCTTAAACCCAACTGTACTTCATCTTTGAGTGTTGTCCATGGAATAAGAAACAACTAAAACCCCCAAAGAACCTCAAACATTTGAAGTCATGAGTTATTCCTATAATAAGATCAAAAGTTCAAACATTTGGGCAAAGAAACAGTTTATGATGATTTAAAGTATATTACACCAACTTAACCAATAAATCAACTCTCTGTAGATAATACACAAATGAAAGATTATGTTTCTGTGCTGGAAGAGGTGAATATAAATATTCTTGGGAGATAATAAATAGCTAGAGAATAATGTACTAACAGTTCCACTAAAGTTAATCAAATTTTTGTACAACTTCTGTGTTCTTTCTCCTATGTGGAATTCTATCTACTACAACTGAATATATGGATACCTACAATCAAACAACATGATCTCCTAATTATGGAGTTGCTTAAGGTTTCTTGTCCCTTGCAAGGTACAAGGGCCAAAGAGCCAAGGTAAATGTGAAGAATGATATTTGAGAATTAACTGGAGCTTTCATTGTGGAGTATTCCTAGAGTAAAATCCATCAGGAAACACCATCCTCCTGACACCCTGCAGCCCAGACAGTCCTTATCTCTCTCACCTGCTCCACTTTTTGGTAGTGAGCTCAAGGATTCCTGGGGTTCTTCTTCATCACACACTTCTGAACAGGTACTGCTTCCTTCTGATAAACAGAATGCAATCTCTTGGAACCCCAGTGGATGACCAATGGAAACCGTAGTAGGAAAACCCTCCCAGAGACAACCAGGAAGACCAGAGCGGCTCAAGTATCTCCAAGATGGGAATGTCCTTGCCCTTAGACCCTCCTGCCTTTGAGCTCAGCTGACCTAGAGGTTAACATGGCTCCCGTCATTATCATCAGAGGCTGAAAACAGTCTACCCGTCTCACTCCCTTCTTATACACTAATTTTCTCTGTCTTTTTCATCCTTTCCAGTTGGCTCTACATATTTCTTCTGTATGGGTATGTGAAGGGGAGCAGGGTAGGAAGAGAGAAGAAAGATGGAGATTTTCCTCTCTGCAGACAGAAAAACAAAGATTCAATTTGGGAGTTGAAATCACAATTACCTTCTCCATCACATAGTGGTTGACTAGGCAGCTTCTCTGGTTCTTCTTTGTTGGTCATTTGGGAAGCTTCAGGATCACAGGACACTAAAGAGAAACAAGAAAATGAGCTGAGCCAGGATGCTCAGACCACAAGTGAGACGAGGAAGAAGAAATTGGCAAGGGTCGCATGATGAATGGAAGGCACAGAAAGACAGGAAGGATAACTGATCTAATCTTTGGACAACAAAGGTCACCAGGTTTAAGTGGGAAAGTAATATGATCTGATTTCCATCTTGCAAATAAAAATTGTGCTAAAGTGGAGAAAATGGGCAAGATGGGAGCAAGAGAAAATGGGACATTCAAGTTCCATTTACTGAGAGAGCAAACCCTGTAAGAAAAGGACATTCCAGTTTCATGGAAGAAGATGTTGGTTTCAATTTTGGAAGTGTCAGTTCCTGAAAGACATCCAAATGGAGAGGGCCCTGGGATAAATGTCTTCAGGTAAATACATAGATGGATGACCTTGGAAGATGGGTTTGCCTAGCAGGCATGTGCTTGAGACACATTCTGTTACCTAAGAGTAGCTGAGGCTGCCAGGGAGGGAATTATTACTCTATGTTATGGACACCACTCTCTCAATGGGGCAAACCTAACTTGGAAACTCACTACTGGGATGGAAGATGCTCCTGTCTGATATGCATACTTCAGCATTCCAGGATCCTAACTTCTCTCCTCTCTTCCCTGTACAGCTGTTTTCACTCTTTATTGATCTGATAAAACTCTTTCTCGACATAGTTTCTCTGCACTTCCTTGCACATTTTTTTTGGTATTTATTTGCCTCTCTATATAGTTTCTCTAATTTTTATCTTTGTATTTCATTTCTTATTGAGGTAATTTCCTTTCTACCTTGTCTTCCATTTTCTCCTTTTCTCTTTTTCTCTGGGTCTTCTCTTTCTAGATGCCTGTAAAATTTCCTTATTTTATATATTTTCCTCATGCTCACAGATCCCTTCTCTCAAACTGACAAAAGTCCTTCCATTTTCACATGGACCACAGTGCTGGAGAGCCTTCCCTTATTAGCTCTATTCTAAGTCTCCCACATGACCTTTCTAAATTGCAAGCTTATCAGTCATTCACAAAACGTACTTCCTTGTTCCTTGTACTTCCGAAGTAAGCTGAAAATGATCTCCTTGCCTCAACTGCCATAACCTGTTGACATTTGGATTTTATATGCATTTAATAAAGTCACCCAGGTACTTCTGCTTTGGGACCCCAGCCTACCTTTGGCACATCCTGTTTCCCTATGTTCTCCATGCAGGGGTGCTCTCCCCACTCAGCTCAGCTCACCTTTCTCCTTAGTCTCTCTCACAGTTTTGGAAAAAACAAAACAGAAAATCGACACAATTCCATGTGTATGTATGTGAACATGAAGAAGAGAATGGCAAGATGAGAGAAGGGGGGATTTTTTTTCCTATTTATTGAGGAGTTTAAATCATAATTACCTTCTCCCTCTACTGGTAGTAGGCAGAGCACTTCCTTGGGTTCTCCTTCGTGAGTCATTTGGGGAGTTTTGGGATAACAGGTCACTGCAGACAAGGACATGATGGACCATGGAGGGCGATCAGAAACAGATCTCGATTGGCTCATGCCAAACATGATGGAAAAACCATATGTCTGCTCCAAGCACTGCTTCTGAGAGCCACACCATCTCCTTCTGCTTCTTTGCCATCTGCACCTCTTCTCTCTCCTTCTCAGCTTCCTACCCACAGTTCACCTCCACACAGCTCTGTTTCCTAGCTGTGCATCTCTTTGATTGTCTGTGTTTCTCTCCTCATCTCTTGTTTTCAGGTCTTGGGGTTTGTTTGTTTTTCAGTCATAGTGTATCCCTTTTCTCCTGTTATCCTTTCTAGCTTTCTTATTCTAGATCTCTTCAAGCCTAAGTGGTTGGGTCCACTTCTATACTTCCTGTCTCTCAGTGGTTTCCTTTCCCTCCCCACCAACATTAATTTTTCCTTAACTAAATCTTCTCTTGGACCCTGGTTCTCTCCCCTGGGAACCTGCAGAACTCCTTGGGTTTCCTCTTCCTTTTCTGACCACATGACCCCACGCTGACTGTCAGCTGGCTTCACACAACTGTCACCCTCAGTGACACACCCAGGATGCTGGTGCCCACTCTTCCTTTTCTACCTTGCCCTTGCAAAAATAACCTCCATGCCCTTCTGTTTCATTTCCCCAACCATAAAATAGAAGTTACAACAGTTTGCATACCTGTGTCTTAGGGTTTCATGAAGGTAAGAGGGGGCTTGCACAATCCAATAATCTGATGGAGACTGTACACATTGTCTCCCAACCCAGTTCTCTTTCTCATTCTCACCCTTTCCACACATCTCTGCTTCTTCTATTTCTATCTCGGTATCTTGCTATTGGAATCTCTTGGTACTTCTCTTTGTCCTGATTTGTTTCTTTTCCCATGTCTGTTCCCACCTGCCTTTTCTCCCTCTTCCTTTTCTGATGCTGAGCTTTCTGTCTTCTCCCCGTCTCTCATGCTGTTTTTTTCTAGAACTAGGAATTAGAAAAGGTATCTCTGAGGTGGTCTATAACTTCCATGTGATTTCATCAGATTAGTGAGCAGAATGGAGAGTGGAGTGGACCAAGAAAATTGTTCCAAGCACAGGGCTAAGTGTGTGCAAAGGCTCAGATGAGAAAAAGTAATCAAAATTAAAATTACTGCAAAGTTTTAAACAAACTTTAGAAGTCGTTGCAGGAGAGGCAGACATGAGGCTGGAGCCATGGGAAGGAAAATAGGGAAGGATTTCAACCTTTTGACAACAAAAAGTTATTGATTTAAGGTAGGAAAGTGAGATAAGCCAACCTGCATTTTCAAAGGGTCATCTAGTTGAGTTGGAGAGAATGGATATGGTGGGAGGATGACTGGGGGAAGGTATGAGACCATATAGAGTCTGTTGCCCTGGCTCTAGTTCCAGAGAGAAGAGACATCTGACTAGGGCTTCCGTGTCAGGTGTGGCAACAAATGGATTAGTAAGAGACAAGTTAAAGGTATAGTTAAGTAAACTGGGTGATTGATGGGGTGTGTGAGTTGAGGGAGGGAAAAGAGTCATTGGTGACCCCTAGGTGTCTACCTAAAGAATGTAACAATAGCGTTCCATACTGAGATAGGGAACACGAGGAAAGGAGGCAGATCTGGCATCAAGAAAGATGGTACATGCAACTATGGAAGTGACTTGTATTGAAGTTCCCGAAAACCATCCAAATGGAGATGTCTCTCAGATCCCTGTACAAATATAGTCAGGCACTTAGATGAATGAGCTTACAAGGCAAGTTGGGGCCAGAGTTAGGAATTTGGGGATCATTAAGTTATAGATAGAGTATCCAAGAATGGCTGAGGGGAGGCCCATTGCCTCTGAGTGTATTACAGGTGCCACTTTGCTAATTGGAGGAACCATAATCTGAAAACTCATGGCTAACATGTTCAACTCCTAGTGTTAGAAGTTGCTTCCATGCAGCAACTCTTCTTTCAGTCCCTACAATGTCCCAAACCATCTTCTCCATCCTTGTACATGGTGTTCCCTCTCTATAGATGTTTTACTCTTCTCCTTTATCTTTTTCTCTATGTATAACTGTTATACTTTCCTCCAGTCTTTCTATTTCTTAGCACTTTCCCTTTCTGGGTCTTTCTCTAATGTCACATTCTCTACCTTTTAAACTCTGTACCTTGTTTGATTATTGAGTTGAGCTCCTTTCTTCTATGGTGCTCATTTCCCTGCTTCTATCTGTTCTCTTTAGTTCTTAACTTCCTGTTTGTAATGTTTCAACTTAAAATTTAAATCTAAAAATTAAAATTTCAGCCTTTCTGTATATTTTTTCCATCTCACATATTCCTTCCGCAAATCATCAAAGTTCTCATCTTTTGCCACTGACAAACGAGTAGGGATCCTTCCTTCCCCTTGGCAGGCTCATTTCAAATGTCTTTGACATGAGTTTTCTATTTTGCGATTACACCCACTATGCCCATGTTCCTGACACAACCTCGAGGAAAGCAGGTTGAAAATTATCTCCCCTCCCTGACACCACATTCTAACCTGGTTCTATTTCGATTCCACGTCTATTTATTTTTTTAAATTTTTATTAGAGTATAGTTGATTTACAATGTTGTATTAGTTTCTGCTGTACAGCACAGTGAATCAGTTATACATATACATATATCCACTCTTTTAGATTCTTTTCCCATATAGGTCATTACAGAGTATTAAGTAGAGTTCCCTGTGCTACACAGTAGGTCATCGTTAGTTCTCTATTTTATTATATTTTTAATTTTTTAAATTAATTTTTAATATCTTTATTGGAGTATAATTACTTGACAATGGTGTGTTAGTTTCTGCTGTATAACAAAGTGAATCAGCTATACATATACATATATCCCCATATCTCCTCCCTCTTGTGTCTTCCACCCACCCTCCCTATCTCACCCCTTTAAATTAATTTTTATTGGAGTATAGTTGAGGTATAATGTTGTGTTAGTTTCTGCTGTACAGCAAAGTGAATCAGTTATATATATATATATCTCCACTCTTTTTTAGACTCTTTTTCCATATAGGTCATTACAGAGTGCTGAGTAGGGTTCCCTGTGCTACACAGTAGGTTCTTATTAGTTATTTATTTAATATATAGTAGTGAGTATATGTCAATCCCAATCTCCTAAATCAGCAGTTCCCAACCTTTTTGGCACCAGGGATCAGTTTTGTGGAAGACAATTTTTCCACGGACGTGGTGTGGGGGGTGGGGGATGGTTTAGGCGGTGATACAAGTGATGGGGAGCGGCAGATGAAGCTTCACTGGCTCGCCCACTGCTCACCTCCTGCTGTGCGACCCAGTTCCTAACAGGCCATGGACCGGTACTGGTCTGCATCCCAGGGGTTGGGGACTCCTGTCCCAAATTATCCTTACCCCCACTTTCCCCCTTGGTAACCATCAGTTTGTTTTCTACATCTGTGACTCTGTTTTATAAATAAGTTCATTTGTACCATTTTTTTGGATCCCACATATAAATGATATCATACGATATTTGTCTTTCTCTGTCGGACTTACTTCACTCAGTATGACAATCTCTAGGTCCATCTATGTTGCTGCAAATGGCATTATTTCGTTCTTTTTATGGTTGAGTAATATTCCATTGTATATATGTACCATCTTCTTTATCCATTCATCTATCAATGGACATTTAGGTTGCTTCCATGTCCTGGCTATTGTAAACAGTGCTGCAATGAACACTGTAGTTCATGTATCTCTTCGAATTATAGTTTTCTCCAGATATATGCCCAGGAGTGGGATTGCTGGATCATATGGTAGCTCTATTTTTAGTTCTTTTAAGGAAACTCCTTACTGTTCTCCAAAGTGGCTGTACCAATTTACATTCCCACCAACAGTGTAGGAGGGTCCCCTTCTCTCCACACCCTCTCCAGTATTTATTGTTTGTAGGCTTTTTGATGATGGCCATTCTAACCGGTGTGGGGTGATACCTCATTGTAGTTTTGATTTGCATTTCTCTAATAATGAGTGATGTTGAACAATGCTTCATGTGCTTTTTGGTCATCTGTATGTCTTCTTTAGATCTTGGAGAAATGTCTATTTAGATATTTTTGATTGGGTTGTTTGTTTTTTTGATATTGAGCTGCATGAGCTGTTTGTATATTTTGGAGATTAATCCCTTGTCAGTTACTTGGTTGCAAATATTTTCTCCCATTCTGAGGACTGACTTTTTGTTTTATGGTTTCCTTTGCTGTGCAAAAGCTTTTAAGTTTAATTAGGTCCCATTTGTTTATTTTTGTTTTTATTTTCATTTCTCTAGAAGGTGGGTAAAAAAGGATCTTGCTGTGATGTATGTCATAGAGTGTTCTGCCTAAGTTTTACTCTAAGAGTTTTACAGTATCTGGCCTTACATTAGGTCTTTAATCCATCCTTATTTTTTCTTTTAACTCACTTCCTGTTTTTCTCTCCTATACATAGTATTTCATTAAACCTATGCAACCCTGGGACATAAGTTTAAAATGATCTCTCTCCTCCAAACCCCAATCTGGTTGTATATGGATTCCATATACTTTTAAATAAAATTGAAACTACTTAGGCAACTGCATGTGCTGGCCCCAATCTACATTTTTTTTATTCTGTGCCCTTAAATTCTCTACCCAGAAGCTCCTCCATTAAGGGCCTTAGCCCCTCTTTCCCCCTTGCCTCCCATATACCTGAAGAAAGCAACCAGAGCCTAAGGAAAAGTGTGTGTTTGTGTTTGGGGGAATGAAGGGAAATGTCCCTTGCATACAGACATGCAAACAAATTAATGAGATAATTGGTCACTTAAATCAATATTAGCTCCCCCGTTACCTGCTTGCAGTGTGGGAATCTCTTCAGAATTGCCTTCGTTTGTCCCTTGAAGAGCTTTGGGCTCACAGGAAACTAAAGAAAAACAGAAAAGACCAACCAGACATGGTGATGAGGTACAGACCTTAGGGTGCTCATGCTGAATTCTGGTGTTCAATGGTCAGGTGAACTTCTCCTTGGGAAAAAGATACTGTTGCTCCACACACCTCACTTTAGACCCACCAGAGCCTTGCTCTGCCTTTTTTCCTTCCCGTTATCCCTCAGTCACCTTTCTCCTCATTTTTCTGTCCCCACACATGGTTGTTTTTGTGCCATGAAGGATCACACACCTCCTTTACTCTGAGCTTCCCTCCCAGTCGTCTTCTTCTTCTTTGCCCTTTAGTGTTCTTTGACAGTTTTCCTACTCATGAGTCAGTTTTCTTTTTTTTTTTTTAATTGGGGTATAGTTACTTTACACTGTTGTGTTAGTTTCTGCTGTACAACAAAGTGAATCAGCTATATGTATAGTGATATACATGTATATGTATACTGATATATATCCCCTCCCTCTTGGACCTCCCTCCCTCCCACCCCATCCCACCCATGTAGGTCATAATAGAGCACCAAGCTGAGCTCCCTGTGCAATACGGCAGCTTCATATTAGCTATCTATTTTACACATGGTAGTGTATATATGTCAATCCTAATCTCCCAATTCATCCCACCTCTCCTCTCCCCTGTGTCCACATGTCCATTCTCTACGTCTGCATCTCTATTCCTGTCCTGCAAATAGGTTCACCTGTATTTTTCTAGATTCCACATATATGCGTTAATATACGATATTTGTTTTTCTCTTTCTGACTTACTTCACTCTGTATGACAAACTCTAGGTCCAACCGCATCTCTACAAATGACCCAATTTCGTTCCTTTTTATGGCTGAGTAATATTCCATCATATATATGTACCTAAGTCTTGGCTGCCCTGACCCTCTGCAGCCCCACACGATAGTCACCATAGTAAGTCATCGAGGATGCTGGTACCCTTGCTTGTTTAACTGCTTTGACTGCTAAAAGACCCTTACACACTTCAGTGATTCTATTTCTTTACCTATAAAACAGGAATAAGTAACATTTTATCTGTTACATCCATAACTTTATGGAGAGAAGAATGACATCTTGTTTGCCAAAATTCTTTGAAAAATCAGTCACATAATAAATAATAGTTGACAAAAATTGTACTTTAGATTTGGGAGCAATTGATCTGAAGGACCATGTTTCTTTTGGGGGTTTTCCAAGGTTAGGCACAAAATAATAGCATTATAGCCAAATAGAATAATACTTAGTTTTTATTCTTTAGAGAAGATAAAGGGCAGGTCGGTATAAATTCAAGTCTTTACTATTAATAGCTATGAGAGACAACATTTTTCTCCAGCATATTGCTACTAGAATGCACTTAGGAATATTTATGTTATTTGTTATGTTACTTATGTTATTATGGACTCATGGGATTCCAAGACACACTAGATCTTTTGACTGTGGAGTGTGCTCAGGGTAAAAAGCATCAATAAACACCAGCTCTGAATTCAGCCACCTGACACCCTCGGCTGGCAATCCCTCCCCATCCTTACCCAGCTCACATCTTGGTGGGAAGTTCCAGGCTCCCTGGGGCTCTTCTCCATCACAGGCCTCCCAACAGGCATTGTTGTTCCCTGCAGTAAAGAATGAAATCGCACAGACATCTCAATTTATGACCAAGGAGGAATCACAGCAAGAAAATAACTAGAAAATCAAGAAATCCTGAGAAACTGGAAGGACCCACTCCCCAAAATAACCTGACCTGAAGTTTAACTTTGCACCAGCAGCTTTCACTAGGGGCTGAGGAATTCATCCATTGTGGAAAAATCTCCCTTTCCGTTTTTTTTTTTTTAACATCTTTATTGGATATAATTGCTTTACAATGGTGTGTTAGTTTCTGCTTTATAACAAAGTGATTCAGTTATACATATACATATGTCCCCATATCTCTTCACTCTTGCATCTTCCACCCTCACACCCTCCCTATCCCACCCCTCTAAGTCGTCACAAAGCACCGAGCTGATCTCCCTATGCTATGCGGCTGCTTCCCACTAGCTTTCTATTTTACATTTGGTAGTGTATATATATCCATGTCACTCTCTCACTTTGTCCAAGCTTACCCTTCCTCCTCCCCGTATCCTCAAGTCCATTCCCTAGTAGGTCTGCATCTTTATTCACATCTTGTCCCTAGGTTCTTCTGACCAACTTTTTTTTCTTTTTTTTTTTTTAGATTCCATATATATGTGTTAGCATACGGTATTTGTTTTTCTCTTTCTGACTTACTTCACTCTGTATGACAGTCTCTAGGTCCATCCACCTCACTACAAATAACTCAGTTTTATTCCATTTTATGGCTGAGTAATATTCCATTGTATATATGTGCCACATCTTCTTTATCCATTCATCTGTTGATGGACACTTAGGATGCTTACATGTCCTGGCTATTGTAAATAGAGCTGAAATGAACATTTTGGTACATGACTCTTTTTGAATGATGGTTTTCTCAGGGTATATGCCCAGTAGTGGGATTGCTGGGTCATATGGTAGTTCTATTGTTAGTTTTTTAAGGAACCTCCATACTGTTCTCCATAGTGGCTGTATCAATTTACATTCCCACCAACAGTGTAAGAGGGTTCCCTTTTCTCCACACCCTCTCCAGCATTTATTGTTTGCAGATTTTTTTTTTTTTTTTGCACTACGTGGGCCTCTCACTATTGTGGCCTCTCCCATTGTGGAGCACAGGCTCCGGACGTGCAGGGTCAGCGGCCATGGCTCACGGGCCCAGCCGCTCTGCGGCATGTGGGATCTTCCCAGACCGGGGCACGAACCCGTGTCCCCTGCGTCGGCCGGCGGACTCTCGACCACTGTGCCACCAGGGAATCCCTGTTTGTAGATTTTTTGATGATGGCCATTCTGACAGGTGTGAGATTATATCTCATTGTAGTTTTGATTTGCATTTCTCTAATGATTAATGATGTTGAGCATCCTTTCATATGTTTGTTGGCAATCTGTATATCTTCTTTGGAGAAATGTCTATTTAGGTCTTCTGCCCATTTTTGGATTGGGTTGCTTGTTTTATTAATATTGAGCTGCATGAATTGCTTGTATGTTTTGGAGATTAATCTTTTGTCAGTTGCTTCATTTGCAAATATTTTCTCCCATTCTGAGGGTTGTCTTTTCATCTTGTTTATGATTTCCTTTGCTGGGCAAAAGCTTTTAAGTTTCATTAGGTCCATTTGTTTATTTTTGTTTTATTTCCATTTCTCTAGGAGGCAGATCAAAAAAGATCTTGCTGTGATTTATGTCATAGAGTGTTCTGCCTATGTTTTCCTCTAAGAGTTTGATGGTGTCTGGCCTTACATTTAGGTCTTTAATCCATTTTGAGTTTATTTTTGTGCATGGTGTTAGGGAGTGTTCTAATTTCATTCTTTTACATGTAGCTGTCCAGTTTTCCTAGCACCACTTATTGAAGAGGCTGTCTTTTCTCCACTGTATATTCTTGCCTTCTTTATCAAAGATAAGGTGACCATATGTGCATGGGTTTTTCTCTGGGCTTTCTATCCTGTTCCATTGATCTATCTTTCTGTTTTTGTGCCAGTACCATACTGTCTTGATTACTGTAGCTTTGTAGTATAGTCTGAAGTCAGGGAGCCTGATTCCTCCAGCTCTGTTTTTCTTTCTCAAGATTGCTTTGGCTATTCGGGGTCTTTTGTGTTTCCATACAAATTGTGAGATTTTTTGTTCTAGTTCTGTGAAAAATGCCAGTGGTAGTTTGATAGGGATTGCATTGAATCTGTAGATTGCTTTGGGTAGTAGAGTCATTTTCACAATGTTGATTCTTCCAATCCAAGGACATGGTATATCTCTCCATCTATTTGTATCATCTTTCATTTCTTTCATCAGTGTCTTATAAATTTCTGCATATGGGTCTTTTGTCTCCTTAGGTAGGTTTATTCCTAGATATTTTATTCTTTTTGTTGCAGTGGTAAATGGGAGTGTTTTCTTAATTTCACTTTCAGATTTTTCATCATTAGTGTATAGGAATGCAAGAGATTTCTGTGCATCAGTTTTGTATCCTGCTATTTTACCAAATTCATTGATTAGCTCTAGTTGTTTTCTGGCAGCATCTTTAGGATTCTCTATGTATAGTATCATGTCATCTGAAAACAGTGACAGCTTTACTTCTTCTTTTCCAATCTGGATTCCTTTTATCTCTTTTTCTTCTCTGATTACTGTGGCCAACTATGTTGAATAATAGTGGTGAGAGTGGGCAGTCTTGTCTTGTTCCTGATCTTAGTGGTAGTTTCTGATCTTAGTGGTTTCCTTTTTTTATACCACATTCTCTTTCTACTTCTTCCCTTTCCGTTTGAATCTTTACATTTTATCCATCTCTGCCTCTGTTTCTTTCTGCTGGTGTCTCCTGAACTGTCTCTTTCTCTGTTTCTGCAACTTTTGTCTTGTTTCTCTTATGTTGCTCCTTCTCTCCTATCCTTTGTCTTTCAACTGTTTCTTTCTAGCTTTCTCTAAAGAAAGGCCTCCCTGCAATAGTATGTTTTAAATAGGATTTACCAGAGTGAGGAGGTTAAGTGGAGCGTAGTAGAATGTGAAAACAGTGTTGAATAAGGCAGAAAATGTATGAAAATGCTCAAATATGAAAGATTTAACAATTAAAATTATTGGGGGAGTAAATGAGACAGAGAAAAACAAATATCATATGATATTGCTTATATGTATGTGGAATTTTAAAAAATGATACAAATGAACTTACTTAAAAAACAGAAACAGACTCACAGACATAGAAAACAAACATGGTTACCAAAGGAGAGGTGGGGGAGGGATAAATTAGGAGTTTAGGATTAACATATACACACTACTATATATAAAAAAAGATAACCAACAAGGACCTACTGTATAGTACAGGGAACTATATGTAATATCTTGTAATAATGTATAATGGAAGAGAATGTAAAAAAAGAATATATATACATATATATGAACATATATGTATAACTGAATCCCTTTGCTGTACACTTGAAACTAACACAACCTTGTAAATCAATTATATTACAGTAAAATTTTAAAAAATAAAATAAAATACAAATTTTAAAAATAAAATTATTGGGGGAAAAAAGTTTATACTATATTGAATTAATAGTGCAGGAGGCAGGTGAGGAGGCTGGGAAAATCAATACGGGGCTTATCATGGGTAATCTTGGATGCCACTCAGAGAAACATTTATTTAATCCTTAGTGTATTAAGAAAGTATGTTGGAACATAACACAATCTAATTTTCATTTTCAAATGTCCCATGTAGTTGAAGTGCAAATAACACATTTGTTGGAAGCAAGATTAGAGGAAGGTCATGAACAGAAGACTGTTGCTTTGAGAACCATGGCAGAGGTCTGAAGACTTCGGGGTGTGACAGATGGACAGCTTGGAGATATTCTGGAAGAGAAATGACTATACTGGATGAGTAACAGGCATTTATTTGAGGGCAAGAGCAGTCACGGTGACGCCTAGACTTCCAACTTGAAAACCTATGAGATAATAAGGATCCATCACTGAAACATGAATGCTGAAGAGTTTAGATCTAGCTTGAGTGATGAAGACGCTACTTTTAGTTCTGAAATGCCAAGTTAAAAGTTCTTGAAAGAATTCACGTGTAGATATCTAGCAGACCATGGTCTTTGAGTCCACGGATAAAGGTACTCTGAAGGCAATCTAGGGTGGTGATTTGGTCATAGCAGTCTCTGGAATATTCAGGGAGAGGACTATTGCAATGTGAGTATTTTACAAGTGCCACTTTGATGGTAAAGGACAGTTTAATCTGAAAACTCACAGCTAATGTTGCCAACACTTGTGCCCAAAGTTGCTTATATACAGTGCTCTTACCTCAAACCTACAATGTCCCGATCTGCTCCTCTCTCTTTTATTGTCTTTTCACTCTCAACCTGTTTTCCATCCATTCTCCTTCAACTCTTTCTCCTCATAGTTGCCTTTGTACGTCTCCCTGACTTTTCCCAATTCTTAGTATTTATTTTCCTCTCGGTCTTGCCCTTTCCATACTTTTCGCTCTCAACTTTTATCTCTGTTTCTGAGAACTTTTTCAGTTTATCTATTCTCTGCGGTGTCTTACACTTGCTCCCATTCCATCTGTTTCTCCCACTTTATTTTGACCTCTGTCTCCCAACACTATTCAACTTTTGTCTCTCTGTGTGATTTCATCCTCCAGGTTCTCCCCTCTCATCATCTCCAAAACTCTCCTCTTGGACTCTGACTACAGTACCAGGGACCTCCAACTGGCCAGTTCTCCCGCGTGAACCTGATATGCCATGATGTTTCCAAGTTCCTCTTAGTTGTTCTGTGAAATTAATTGAAAATTATCCCCTATCTCAACCTGGAAGAGGGGGATTTTAGAAAACTGGATCCATTCATGTAATTTGTCACATATTACACCCTATCTACCTTTTCAATTTTCTCTTTTTATATTCCCCATCAATGGATGCTCCATCTACTCAGGAGTTCAGATTCCTTTTCTCACTGTCTCTGTTGCATATGTGAGCAGGTAGGAGAAGAAGGGGGCAGGTAGGAGAAGTGGGGGCTAGCAGAGGCCTAGCATAGGAGACCAAAGGTAGGCTTTGCTTCCATGAAGACAAGAAAACAAAGGTTTAATATGGAATTGATAAATTAAATGATTGTTACCTTGTTTGTTATATGGCAGTAAGCTGGGTACATCTTCTAATCTTATTACATTGTTCATTTGGAGAGGTGACTGTTCCAAGGACACTAAAGAGAGCAATAAGAAAAAGACAGAACTCAGACAGTATCCAGAGAAGAGACCTCTGTGTGCTCAAGATGAACTCTGATGATGTTCAAGTTCCAAGGACCCTATCTGAGGCCCAGCAGAGCCTTGCTTGCCTCTTTTTCATTGAGATGCACATATCTTAAGTGTAAAACAGCTCTGTGACCAACATCACAGTCAAGATTTGGAACATTTCCACCATGCCATTCAGTTTCCAACCACTATAAGCAACCACTGTTTTGATTTCTATCACCATTAACAAGTCCTTCCTTTCTGGTACTATACTTGTCTGTACTGATGCTCACATCAATAGGATCACATAGTACACACTCCTGTGACTGGCTTCTTTTTCTCAACATAATGTTTCTGAGATTCATCCATGTGGTTACATATACCAGTAGTTCATTCGTTATATTGCTGAATAGTATTCCATTCTATAAATATATCACCGTTTATTTTCTCTTATTGATGAGAATTTGAATTCGTTCCAGATTTCAGCTATTTGGAATAAAGCTACTATAAACATTGTTATACAAATATTTGTGTGAACATATGTTTTCATTCCTTATGAGAAGATACTTAGGAGTAGGACTGCTGGGTCGTGGGTTATATTTAACTTTATAGGAAACTGCTAGTTTTCCAAAGTGGTTATATCTATCACTTTATAGTCCAACTAGCAATGTATATAAAGGAGTTCTAATTGTTCCATAGTCTCATCAGCATTTGGTGTTGTCAGTATTTTTAATTTTAGCAATTCTAGTAACCGAATGGTAGCTCATTATGGCTTTTCCCCAATGACTAATGAAATTTGCATTTCCCCAATCACTAATGATGATATATACTTTGTTTATGTTCTTATTGGTCATTTTATATCTTCTGAGTGAAGTGTCTGTTCAAGTCTTTTGTCCATTTTTTAAATTAGTGGTGTGTCTTTTTATTATTCTTTTGTAGGAGTTCTTAATATATTACAGGTACAATCCTTTGTCAGATATATGTATTGCAAATATTTTCTCCCAGTCTATGACTCGCCTTTTCCTTTTCTTAATGGTGTCTTTGGATTAGTAGTTTTTAATTTTGATGAAGTGCAATTTACCAAGTTTTTCTTTTATGGTCTATGCTTTTCCTGTCCTATGTAACAAATTTTTGTCAACCCTAAATTTGCAAGGATACGCTCCTGTGTTTTCTTTTAGAAGCTTTATCATTTTAGCCTTAACTTTTAGATTTGTGATCCAATTTGAATTATATTTTGTGGATAGTGTGAAGCAGGAGGGGAGGTTAATTTTTTCTATGTTTGCTCTGCCTTATTTTCCATCTTTTTACAATCCATTCTACTTCTCTTCATTTCTCACATTTGTACTTACAGTCCTCTTCCCAACGCTGTGTATCCCCGATGAAGGATTGTGCATTCTTGTTTCTGATGGCGTCTCTCTCCTTGGCCACTCCTGTCACCTTGTATTTCTGCCTCTCTCTTCCCCAGTGAGGCTTCTGGCTCTTCCCCCTTTGTCTCTCTAGTTTTTCTCTTCCAACTCTTTATACCCTTTATACCTATGCTATTCCAGTGTCCTACCCTCTCTGTCTCTTTGTGGTTTTTTTACCTCTCCCATTTACCACAAAAACCAGATATGCTTTCTTGGTAAGTAAATGACTCCTCACCCTAAACTCTGATCTACTCCTCTGCCCCTTGGGGAGAGGAGCAGGGTTCCTTGGAGCTCCCTGGGGCCTCCTTTCTGAATTATGAACACATCACATCCCCCTTCCTCCTTCCCTGTATGTGCTACCATACTCAGAGTCAGTCATCCAGGCAAATATTGGACTGTCAGTCAACCTTACTGCTTGTTCAGATTCTCGGGCACATTCATTCATCATTTCCTGGATTTTTATTGTACCATTTGGGTCACGAGATAAATCTTCTTCCCTTATACTCATCTGCATCCATCACTGATATGCTCTACGTAGGGTGTCACCTAGATCACATTAGGAATGTTGAAGGATTTGTTTCCCCTTCCTTTCATAATGAACCTCTATTCTTTACAAATAACTATTACGAATCCTTCCACCACCTCATTCTCATTCCCACTATTCTCAGTGGTAGATGAATCTCTAAATATATTTTTGATACACTTTGTACTTTCTAATATACATTTTATACTTTTAGCTATTTGTCTTTATTAAAAAGAATAAGTATTATTATTAAAATACATCTGAATGTTACATAAATGTATTAATACATCTCTAAAATATACAATATCTGACGTATAAATCCAAATTAAGGATGCATATTAATGACATTCTGCAAGGCCATTCTTATGGCTTTTTCTTACATTTGTCATTTCCAAGAAAAAAAATCAACAGTTAACAAATAACTAAATTTATTGTAGACCATTTGGCTTAAGGATGGAGACATTTTCTTGGGCTTGAAGGCTGTTTCACTCACTGAATCACTAACTATCTTCACACCTCAGTTTTTTCTCCTGAAAAATGGGAATAACAAAACCCTTATGACAGGATTGTTATGAGAATTAAATGAGATGCTACTGGTAAAGTGATACCTGGGTACAGTAACTTAGCAAGAAATCATAATTTTCAATTAATGTCTTATGTGTTAGAATTTAATGATTAATTATTAGTAATAATATGAATGAAAAGATGATTAAAAGCTAGAAACAGTGCATCCTGGTTACAAAAGTAAATGAGGCATATGTGAGCATTAAACATGTTGATGCACTGGAAGCACTGACCTTACGCCTAGTGGTCTGTGAATGTTATGCATTGTGACTATTGTCATAGTCAGAGTTATTACTGCCCTTTGTTCTCTTCACCCCTTTTTACTCCTTCGCTTCTCCTTTCTTTCTTTTACTCCTTCCCTTCTCCTTTCCTTCTTTTCTACAGAACACCATCTCTTCCACACCCTCCACACAATTACTGCTTACTCTCTTCCTCTCTTTTCTTTTATTATGACTACTGTTTACAACTGTTCCTCCCTTTGACACATCAAAGGCTTCCTCTTTGGACTTGTCACAAACCCTTACTCCTTCTCAGATCTACTGAATTTCTGGCTCACAATTACTGCTGTGAGTCCTCCCCCTTAATTCTGCCTCATGGTTGCAGTGAGATCTTCTCTCTTGGGTTCATGTTCCATCTTATTAGTTATCACATCTGCCTAGCAATATTCTTGAATTCCAGATCTGGCTGGTTAATTGGGAGCCCAAACAACACACCACTGCTCTGGCTTCCCCATCTCCTGTTGCATTCCTTCTCCAGGGTGCACTCTCCACCCAGGAGCTCAGTCCTCTGATCCATGATCTCCTTTCCTCTTAGTAGATGAGACAGCAAGCTTCTATCAAGTCAGAATTACCTTGTTCATGGTTTAATTGTAAGTTGAGTGTCTCCTTTGTCTCTCCTTCACCAACAGTTTGGTAATGGAAGTTTTCACGAATCACTGAGAAGAGAAAGGAAAGGCAATTAGAGATCCCAGACAGTGACCAAGAGTTGCATCTCATAGTTACACATCCAGGAAGGCTGGAAAAATCCAGCCCTCAGGGAACCCTGGACTTCAGTGGGTCTCATGTGACCTGTGGCTTGACATTGCTCCTGGAATCTAACAGCTGTTCCACATTGAATATACTTCTCAAGTTTTAAAAAAGAATGGACATATGAAGGAGGAAAACCATATGATCATCGCAATAGTAGAGAAAGCATTCGACAAAATTCAACACCCATTTAGGATAAAAGCCCTCCAGAAAGTAGGCATAGAGAGAACTTACCTCAACATAATAAAGGCCATATATGACAAACCCACAGCCAACATTGTCCTCAACGGTGAAAAACTGAAACCATTTCCACTAAGATCAGGAACAAGACAAGACTGCCCACTCTCACCACTATTATTCATCATAGTTTTGGAAGTTTTAGCCACAGTAATCAGAGAAGAAAAAGAGATAAAAGGAATCCAGATTGGAAAAGAAGAAGTAAAGCTGTCACTGTTCTCAGATGACATGATACTATACATAGAGAATCCTAAAGATGCTGCCAGAAAACAACTAGAGCTAATCAATGAATTTGGTAAAATAGCAGGATACAAAACTGATGCACAGAAATCTCTTGCATTCCTATACACTAATGATGAAAAATCTGAAAGTGAAATTAAGAAAACACTCCCATTTACCACTGCAACAAAAAGAATAAAATATCTAGGAATAAACCTACCTAAGGAGACAAAAGACCCATATGCAGAAATTTATAAGACACTGATGAAAGAAATGAAAGATGATACAAATAGATGGAGAGATATACCATGTCCTTGGATTGGAAGAATCAACATTGTGAAAATGACTCTACTACCCAAAGCAATCTACAGATTCAATGCAATCCCTATCAAACTACCACTGGCATTTTACACAGAACTAGAACAGAAAATCTCACAATTTGTATGGAAACACAAAAGACCCCGAATAGCCAAAGCAATCTTGAGAAAGGAAAACGGAGCTGGAAGAATCAGGCTCCCTGACTTCAGACTATACTACAAAGCTACAGTAATCAAGACAGTATGGTACTGGCACAAAAACAGAAAGATAGATCAATGGAACAGGATAGAAAGCCCAGAGAAAAACCCACGCACATATGGTCACCTTATCTTTGATAAAGGAGGCAAGAATATATAATGGAGAAAAGACAGTCTCTTCAGTAAGTGGTGCTGGGAAAACTGGACAGCTACATGTAAAAGAATGAAATTAGAACACTCCCTAACACCATACACAAAAATAAACTCAAAATGGATTAAAGACCTAAATGTAAGGCCAGACACCATCAAACTCTTAGAGGAAAACATAGGCAGAACACTCTATGACATAAATCACAGCACGATTCTTTTTGACTCACCTCCTAGAGAAATGGAAATAAAAACAAAAATAAACAAATGGGACCTAATGAAACTTAAAAGCTTTTGCCCAGCAAAGGAAACCATAAACAAGATGAAAAGATAACCCTCAGAATGGGAGAAAATATTTGCAAATGAAGCAACTGACAAAGGATTAATCTCCAAAACATACAAGCAATTCATGCAGCTCAATATTAAAAAAACAAACAACTCAATCCAAAAATGGGCAGAAGACCTAAATAGACATTGCTTCAAAGAAGATATACAGATTGCCAACAAACATATGAAAGGATGCTCAACATCATTAATCATTAGAGAAATGCAAATCAAAACTACAATGAGATATAATCTCACACCAGTCAGAATGGTCATCATCAAAAAATCTACAAAGAATAAATGCTGGAGAGGGTGTGGAGAAAAGGGAACCCTCTTGCACTGTTGGTGGAAATGTAAATTGATACAGCCACTATGGAGGTTCCTTAAAAAACTAACAATAGAACTACTATATGACCCAGCAATCCCACTACTGGGCATATAACCTGAGAAAACCATCATTCAAAAAGAGTCATGTACCAAAATGTTCATTGCAGCTCTATTTACAATAGCCAGGACATGTAAGCAACCTAAGTGTCCATCAACAGATGAATGGATAGAGAAGATGTGGCACATATATACAATGGAATATTACTCAGCCATAAAACGGAACGAAACTGAGTTATTTGTAGTGAGGTGGATGGACCTAGAGACTGTCATACAGAGTGAAGTAAGTCAGAAAGAGAAAAACAAATACCGTATGCTAACACATATATATGGAATCTAAAAAAGGGAAAAAAAATGGTCAGAAGAACCGAGGGGCAAGATGGGAGTAAAGATGCAGACCTACTAAAGAATGGACTTGCGGATATGGGGAGGGGGAAGGGTAAGCTGTGACAAAGTGAGAGAGTGGCATGGACATATATACACTACCAAACGTAAGGTAGATAGCTAGTGGGAAGCAGCCGCATAGCACATGGAGATCAGCTTGGTGCTTTGTGACCACCTAGAGGGGTGGGATAGGGAGGGTGTGAGGGAGGGAGATGCAAGAGGGAAGAGATATGGGGACATCTGTATATGCATAACTGATTCACTTTGTTATAAAGCAGAAACTAACACACCATTGTAAAGCAATTATACTCTAACAAAGATGTTAAAAAACAAACAAAAAAGAATGGACAGTGGAAAAGTTGTAAGTAGTGGTCAACCCCCTTCAAAATGATCAGAAAACAGTGAAAGCCAATTTAAAATAAATAATACACGTGGAATGTGTTTTGTAAATTCTATGTGCAACTAAGACCAGGGAAGAAGCAGAAGGATTTCTTCAGGAGAAAGCTAATATTTCTAGAGAAATACACCTACATTATAGAAGAAAAGCCCTAACATCTTTCGAAGATGGAGATTTAGAAGGAAGGAAGGAAAGGAGAGAGAGAGAAGAAGGAAGGAAGGAAGGAAGGAAGGAAGGAAGGAAGGAAGGAAGGAAGGAAGGAAGGAAGGAAGGGAGGAAAGAAGGAAGGAGAAAAGACCTTGGGTCAGGGAAGAAGACCTGTTATAAAGAGACATACAGTGAAGAGGAACTAGTACTTCCCTGGGGTAGGATGGGTGGGGAGAAATCCAGAAAACAAGGAAAGACACGTTGTGAAAGACACAGACAGGAAATGAAAATTTTCTGAAAGGCACAGATGGGAAGTGAATACTAACACAACTGTACCTCCTGGGGGCAATACTCACTGAGGGGTCAGGGCAGTAGGGAGATGCTTTTTCTGTCCCCAAGACATGTTGACTTCATGCCCAGGCCAACTTTGGAAGAGGACATGGGGGTAAATGTTATGTGGGTGAGAGGTTTAGAGAACATAAGGAGGCCTAGGCATGAAGTCAACATGTCCTGGGGATGGAAAAAGCATCTCCCTACTGCCCTGACCCCTCAGTGGGTATTGCCTCCAGGAGGTACATTTGCGTTACAGTTGCAGGCATTTCAATGATGGGGGACAGGAGGCTTCTCTGACCCCTCTTACCAGCATCTTGGCTCTGGGCCACTGACAAAAGGGTCTGGGAGGCACCAGCGGCAGCCTCCCCTGGGGGCAGGTGGGCAGCTGTGCTGAGCCAGGCAGTGGGCAGTGCAGCTTGAGGGCAGCAGCAAGCCTCACGTGTAGGAGATCTCAGCACAGGAAGCCCCGGAAACTAACACATGTGATGTGGGTCCTGGGGTCCAGGGAGGGGGATCCCTACAGTACAGGGAGAGGATCAGAGCCCCTGAGATGTGGGCAGTAAAGGTAACTGCCATTCCCTTCCTACCCATGGCCTGGGGATGTTCTGGCTACAAATATAATATTGACTCGAAATTTGTGGCTAGGTATTTCATTTCCTTTATTCCTTTTTCTGACTTAGATATCACACTGGAGAAATGAGATAGCTCTTATTTTACAAGATATAATTTTCACAAATAAACACATCTCATTCTTTATACTGACTTCTTTTACTTTTTCTCTGTTTAAAAATCCTTTATTACATCTTTATTTCCCAAATAATAAACTTCAAATTCCTTGGCATAGGGTGTTAGACCCTCGAAAATCACCTCCAACTCCCCTTTCCAGAACGAGCTTCCAAGCCCTCCCAACCATGCTCCGTTTTTCAACCACATGGTTCTGCAGGTCCACTGTTCCTTTCCTACTTTGTAGCGTTCACATTCTGCCCCCTCCCCAATGCATGGGTATGTGCTGGCCTTCCCTTGTGAATTCTCCATTCTTTGTTCGGGCACAGGACTGCATTGAATGACAAATCTTTTCATACAAAGAAAATCTTTCCATCTTTGAACATGTCTGCAAGTATCGGATAGGGCTACCTCCTTTCCTACAAAAGGCATAATTCATGCCTTCCTCCAGAAAAGTAGAGACTCAAATCCTATGTTTCTCAGCACCAAATTCAGGTCCTGGCTGAGCAATCATTTGTGGGATTACTTGGCTAAGGTGTCACCCCCACTATGCGTAAGCTCCATGAGGACACAAGTCATGTGTGTTTTCTTCTCTATTGTATTCTCTCTCTGCCTGTCATGTAGTAGTCACTCAATATAATACCTGTCAAATATAATGAAGAGTGAATGAATGAATCAGTGAATGAAGTGGACTTGAACCCCCAAAAGTTGTTGAAAGTTGTAATTACCATTTTGGAAGTGTCTGCAAACATGAAGTAAATCAGGATAGGCCTTCAGGTTAACTCTGCTGAACAGGGCATCCAGAATTGTCTTGTCAAATTTCTTCTCCAGTTCACTGAGAGCATCATACACCACTCTATCCACTGGGACCAGATTTGCACAAGCTTCTTGAAAATGCTTAAAAATATTGAATGGTGAATTATGTAGCTTTGAGTGTATGGGTTATAGGAGACTCGGATTATAAATAGACTAATTGTTCTCTGGTGAAATATTAGAATGTTACACATATTTGGATGACTTCTAAAATATTCTCCATCATAAAAATAGACTCTTATTTTGTTAACCTGCCTCTCTGACATTGATGGTCACTTAAGAGAGAAATTTTGAAGAATAAAAGTAGGTTCAAAGTAGAATGTTGTGTGAGGGCTTTAAGAGCCTGGACAGGATGCTTCAGGAGTGGCCCTTACTGGTACTGAGAGGCCATTTAGTTGACCAGACAATAACCACTGCCCTTCCCTCCAGGAAACCATGTAACCACTCTCCCCTTCTGTGAACGTTGCCAAAGGGCAAATAAAATTCACAAAGACAAAAAGAAGACTTGTCCTCAGTATCCCCAGGAAGGTCCATTGTTAACCTTTACCTGTATTCTGTATCTGGAAATGTCTAAAGTGCAAGAAACGATTTGCAGAGTGAGCAGCAAGCGTCTGCTTCCAAATTTATCCTACCATGACACGACTTCCCTATGAGTTCAATCACTTCAGGTTCGAGTGCGTAAAATAAGAGGGCTTTGTAATGAAATGTTGCCCAACTCACTTATTTGCTTTAATTTTGTTATTGTTATCATATTGTATCAAAATATCTAAGATGCTCCCTACCTACTCGCCATTCCAATGTTGCCACATCTCCATCGCCATGCGCCTCCCCTGTTTACTACAGAAGAAGGGATGTTGTCTGTGATGCTGCTTCTCCTCTCACCTCCTAACTTATAGGATGGCGAACGTCCCTGTTCATAGGAGGATCTTTAGCCTGCTCATTGCATCCTAAATTTGGCAGGTTATCATGAGGGAATTCTCCTCACTTACCTCATACATCTGCTCAGGGATGAAGCCCCGATCTCGGAGGCCCATGAAGAAAGGAAACGGCTTTGTTATTGCACTTGCAATCTCCACCTTATTTTCTTTGAAAAGCCTGAATATGAACTCATAGAAAAACTGCTCCTCTGGGTTCTGCTCCTCTGGGTTCTGGTCCCCTGTGATCATTCTGAGAAACAAAGACACAATATGAAAGTAGACGTTGAGTTTCTGAGAGGCCCATGGAGGTCAAAAGATTTTATTTTATTTATTTATTTTTTACAGCTTCTGAATGTTTTTATATACAAAATTATATATTATAATGACTATTCTTTTTTCTACATGAATATTTACTACATATATTTTTATACAATTTTTAAAGGTTATACTCCATTTACAGTTATGACAAAATATTGTCTATAATTCCCCGTGTTATACAATATATCCCTGTAGCCTATGTTACACCCAATAGTTTATATCTCCCAGTCGGTCACCCCTAAATTCCCCCTTCCCCCTCTCTCCCCACTGGTAACCACTAGTTTGTTCTCTATATCTGTGAGTCTGCCTCTTTTTTGTTACATTCATTAGTTGGTTGTATTTTTTTACATTCCACATATAAGTGATATCATCCAGTGTTTGTCTTTCTCTATCTGACTTATTTCACTTAGTATAGTGCCCTCCAAGTCCATCCGTGTTGTGGCAACTGGCAAAATTTCATTCATTTTTTATGGCTGAGTAGTATTCCATTGTATACATATACACTATATCTTCTTTATCTGTTCATCTGTTGATGGACACTTAGGTTGCTTCCTTGTATTGGCAATTGTAAATAATACTTCTAGGAACATTGGGGTGCATGTATCTTTTTGAATTGGTGTTTTTGTTTTTTTCAGATATATACCCAAGAGTAGAATTGCAAGGTCATATGGTAGTTCTATTTTAGTTTCTTGAGAAACCTCCATGCTGTTTTCCACTGTGGTTGCACCAATTTACATTCCCATCAACTGTGCAGGAGGGTTCCCGGTTCTCCATATCCTAGCCAACATTTGTTATTTGCATTCTTTTCGATGATAGGCACTCAATGGAGGGCCAACATGTGTAAAATGATGTTCTTGTGCAAGGACCAGAATAGATGGAATTTATTTACTTAGAGAATAATCAAGGGTGCAATAGAAGAATACACTGGGCTTAAGGAAGGTTTGTACATAGAAGTGAAAGAGTTTACCCTGTGCTAATCAAAACTACTGTAAAAAGACTTTCACCCAAACTCTCTTTGGAAAACATTGAATTTTAAAATTGTAAAAGTTTTACAGGAATTTATATGATACTCAGATGGTTAATTTTATGTCTCAACATGGAGGGTTTGGGGGATAAGACTAACATTTTATTTTAAATTGGTGAACTTTGAGTAAGCAGTTTGCCTTCCATAATGTAGGTGGGTCTCATCCAATCAGCTGAAGGCCTGAATAAAACAAAAAGACCAGCCTCCCTGAGTAAAAAGGAATTCTACAGCTGAGTGCTTTCAGAGACTCTGCTGGGTCTCTAGCCTGCTGGTGCATAGCAGACTTTGGACCTGCTGGCCTCCCTTAATGTGTGAGCCAATTCCTTACAATAAATATCTCTTTCTCTCTCTCTATACGCGCGCGCGCGCGCGCGCACACACACACACACACACACACACACAGCCTATTGGTTCTGTTTCTCTGAAGAACCCTGATGAATACATATTACAAAAAAATAAGTTACAGACAAAGAAATAAAAAAACAAACTGAGACAATACTACAGAATCTACCACTGAACTGCAAGTCTTCTTAGTTAATAACAAGTAGAATAAATCTCAGGAAGGTGTAAAGGAGCTAGACCTCTCCCATCTGTAACTGCAGAGGCAGGAATGGCATTCCACATCATAAAATTAGGTCAAAGACACTCCTCTGATAAAGTTTCAATTAATATTGAGAATATGTCTTTTTCTTTGGTCTAATATAGAGACTTGTGTGAATATTCAAAACTAGGACAGGTTGCTCTATATCTAAACCTGCCTGTGGAAGTGTTATATACATGAAGAAATAGAAGACCTCTGGATTTCAAACATAACCACACCTGTGAGAAGTAATTTAGAGACTCAAAAAGCTTTATAATTCTGATTCTTACTTGATAAATTGTTCCCCCTTCTGATAATGTCTTAATAAACTTCTCTGTATTTCTAAAAGTTGTAAAGACTCAGCATTTTTTAATCCCACCATAAAAGGGTCATTGGAACTTTCCATTCTCCAAATATGCATCAGGATAGAATAAAATCCATTCCTTCACTGAATTCCTTAAAAAAATGTTTTTGCCCACTACTGGGCATGTGCCCTGGGAAGGCCATAGTTCGGAAAAAGTCATGTACCAAAATGTTCATTGCAGCTCTATTTACAGTGGCCAGGAGATGGGGGCAACCCGGGTGTCCATCGTCGGATGAATGGGTGGGGAAGATGTGGTGAATGTATACGGTGGAATATTACTCAGCCATAAAAAGAAGCGAAGTTGGGTTATTTGTAGTGAGGTGGATGGACCTAGAGTCTGTCGTGCAGAGTGAAGTGGGTCAGAAAGAGAAAGACAAATACTGTATGCTAACACATATATGTGGAATCTAAGAAAAAAAATGTCATGAAGAACCTAGGGGTAAGACAGGAATAAAGACACAGACCTACTAGAGAATGGACTTGAGGATGTGGTGAGGGGGAAGTGTAATGTGTGAAAAAAAAAAAAAAGTTTTTGCTTAAAGATAGCTGATTGAAAACAAGTGCTTTCCCCCTCTCTCACTGGAGAGTGCTCTAAAATGACAGTAAAGAAATTAGAGTCACAATGACAAAGACAAGGGGATTGGATGAAAAACTTAAACCAAAGTCTGAAAAAGAAAAAGTGGTCAGAGCATTCATCATTACTGCTGGTGGAGGATGCTCCTAGAGGTCACAGAGGGGCCCAGGGTGTCTTACAGGCCCCTGGGGAGGTAGTGGAGGTGGGGAAGAAGATGCAAGAATGAAAAGAGAGGGATTGTTTGAAAGGAGAAAATACAAAACAATGTGCTCCCCAACTCTTTCCTGACCCCACCATACAGAACTCCTGCATCCAGGCAAGAAACTAGAGGTTTCCTCTTAAGAAAAATGTAAACGACACAGAAGAAAGGTCTTCACCTTTGGGCATTTGGGATTTACCCAGCAAAGCTACAGGTTTTCAAGCCCATCTCATTAAATGCAGTTCCAAGCTAGCTTATCAGTGCCTCACCCTTAAGAATGAACAAACAATAACAGGCCACAGATATCTGTGGAAACTAACAGCACAAAGGGGCAGAACCAAGATGAGCAGAGAGCAAAAATGACTCCAGAACAAATAGAAATACTACGGAGAACAGAAGAGAGTTTCTAAAAAACAATTTTCATACACAGTGGAGAAGATATTATGTCCAGGATGCCATGAAGAAAAAACAGGAAAATAAGATAATGGGCCTGGAAATTTAAAGTGATTGCTGAAAAATTTTTTTTTTAAGTTTAACCAGGGCTTCCCTGGTGGTGCAGTGGTTGAGAGTCCGCCTGCCGATGCAGGGGACACGGGTTCGTGCCCTGGTCCGGGAGGATCCCACATGCCGCGGAGCGGCTGGGCCCGTGAGCCATGGCCGCTGAGCCTGAGCGTCCGGAGCCTGTGCTCCGCAACGGGAGAGGCCTCAACAGTGAGAGGCCTGCGTACCACAAAAAAACAAAACAAAACAAACAAACAAACAAAAGTTTAACTAAAATGGTCATAAGATAAAGACAAGGGAATTTCCCCGGCACATAGCTGGAAAAAAAGAAAAAATCCAAAGGAAAAATGAAAAGTAAATTTGAAACATCTAAATGTCTAAAGCAGTCATTCAAGTGTGTATGTAGATTCAGAAGTAAAAGGAAATGCCTAACAAATACACCCCCTGTTCAATCATTCATGTGTGAAGGCAAAATAGCTGTGCAGAGGCTCAGAAAACATTTTACTCATGCACCCTCTGTGTTGGTCACACGGTTTTCAATGCTCTATTTTCTTTACTTCTGGACAAAGGTAGGGTTGCACCTTCCTGCCTCCTTGGGCTGATGGGTGTAGCTTTGGCAGAAGAATTTGGAGCCAGCACCTGTGAGCCATGCCCACTGTTTCTCTGCTACAGTGGCTGTCATTTCAGATGGCGGCTGTTCATCAGCTAGAGATAGTCCAAGATGAGGGTTCCCTTAAGCAGCCGGTGACCCACTGAGATTTTAGAAATGTTTGTTCCAATAGAATAATCTACCCCATTCTTACTGACACACTGTCTGGAACAAATTATTTGCTGATACCCTATAATAAGAGAATCAGGAAATCAATACCAGCAAAGTTCTGTTATATCAATGAAAGAAGTGGAAGGCACCACTAAACCCAGTTAACATACTGACGTCTTAGACATAGAGAATGGACTTGAGGACACGGGGGGTGGGGGCGGAGGGGGAAGCTGGGGGGAAGTGACAGTAGCATCGACATATAAACACTACTGAATGTAAAATAGAGAGCTAGTGGGAAGCAGCAGCATAGCAGGGAGATCAGCTCGGTGCTTTGCGATGACCTAGAGGGGTGGGATAGGGAGGGTGGGAGGGAGGCTCAAGAGGGAGGGGATATGGGGATATGTGTATGCATATGGCTGATTCACTTTGTTGTACAACAGAAGCTAACACAGTATTGTAAAGCAATTACACTCCAATAAAGGTCTATGAAAAAAATATTGACATCTAAAAATTGTAAATTTCATTTGAGAAAAAAAAGTACATCTCAAAAATTATTTTAGAACAGTGATTCTCAAAGTAGGGTCTGGGGACCCTGGGATTTTGTGCAAGACCCTTTCAGGTGTCCTCAAAGTCAAAACTGTTTTCATATAATACTAAGATGTTATTTACCCTTTTTCTCTCTCATACTCTCACAAATGTATAGTGGATTTTTCCAGAGAATACACGGCCTGTGGTATCACAGTAGATTGAATGCAGAAGCAGATAGGAGAAACCAGCTGTCTTCTACAGAACTAGCTATTAAAGAGATTTGCAAAAATATGAAGGGTGGCTAATCTCACTAATTTAGTTTATTTTAGAAGACAGTTATTTTTCATAAAATAGGTCATTTATGTTAGCAGGTAGTGAGTTCATTATTAGTATTATTTTAAAATGATTAAATAAATATATTTAAGTGTTCAAAGTTCAACTTTCTAATATGGTAGATAGTAATAGGTATAACCTACATTAACAAAAACTAGCTCTTTGGATTCTCAATAATATTCAAAAATGTAGAGGGGTCCTATAATCAAAAATTTGAGAAGCCTTGTTCTAGAAAGAGGATATATACTGTATGCAGTAGTAAAAGTATAGTAATCTTAATCTAAAACTTCAGAGTATATTAAAAATCTTAACAATCTGGGCAAGTTGAAAAATTGAGTTAAATGATTTATTTCAAAGATGCTAAACTCAAATGGTATGGTTTCACATTTGATGCTATCAATCAGAGAAATATTGGGTTGGCCAAAAAGTTCATTTGGGTTTTTCTATAACATCTCATGGAAAAACCCGAATGAAATTTTTGGCCAACCCAATATATATTTGAGAATTAATTAGAAATCATAAGGGTAACAGAGTCAAAATGAGACTATAAATCTTACAAAAGAATAAAAGTAAAGAAAACATACTGTTTTTCTTAAACAGAGAAAACAAAGAGACATTAGATATTAAAAGTGCCCCCAAAATTTATAAGCAAAAGATATATGTCATTTAAAACAGATTAACGCTTCCCTGGTGGCGCAGTGGTTGGGTGTCCGCCTGCCGATGCAGGGGGCACGGGTTCGTGCCCCGGTCCGGGAGGATCCCACGTGCTGCAGAGCGGCTGGGCCCATGAGCCACGGCCGCTGAGCCTGCACGTCCGGAGCCTGTGCTCCGCAACGGGAGAGGCCACAACAGTGGGAGGCCCGCGTACCGCAAAAAAAAAAAAAAAAAAAAACAGATTAAATTACTATCTTAGAGTATGAATGAAATAAAGTACAAATAGAGTCTAACTACCAAAGACACACAAAAAACAAAGTGACATTAAAAATGTTAAAAGTCAAAAAATGGGCAAGTGACGTTAGACAAAGGCAAACAAGATAGAAAGCAAAATTCACAATATATGTATTTTAATAACAACATTTAAGACTGCTAATAGACAAATCTTTCATGGTCGTTACAAAATTTCACTTTCAATTTTTAACTCCTCAAGTATATTTAAAAAGATATATGGGATATAAGTTTTAAAAATTGCAAAAATATGTATTAATAACTCGGTCTTAAACACAAGAACATACCCTGAATTGATCTAAATAATAAAGAAAAATTGAATAGGTACATGTTCTAGCTATAAGACGATATTACTATAAATCAAAATTTTAAAACAAAAATTTTGTTTTAAGAAACAAATCTAACTTGCAGTGGTTTAAAAAGTTCATTTTTGGCTTCAGCTCTAACATTGCAAAGACCTTGGAAGTCATCACTCCTATCCTTACAAAAATAAAAAAGCTGAAAAAACTGAAAATCAATGAATTTCAGGCATGTACAGGAAAATTGAGGCCATAAGTCAAACTGTCACCCTAAAAACTGGATTGATAGACAAGTCCAGAGAATCACAGATGAGATCAGCTACCTGGAATGGAAGCCACTAGAGCCATAGACCATAGGAACACTTAAATGGTAAGTTTGATGACTTGCTGGAGGCTGAGTGTGGACTTACATGAGAATGAGAAACTTCTAGGGACCACTGGCTTAGGAAAGCCCCCAATCTTTTGTGGGTTTTACTTCCAGGAACCCCACCAGGTACTCATGGTGAAGAGCCAAGAAAAATCCTCTGCTCTGGCAGAGGGAGAGGGGAAAACTTTTTTAAACAGCCCAGAGCATTCTCCATAACAACGGTCTACTCTCTAGAGGAAAGCACTTTGCCCAAGCCTTATCTGACCTAGGGGAAGGTCAGTTACCAAAATCCAGCTCCTTCTAGGCTCTGTCTCATTTAATGGGGTGAGGGAAGGGGAAATAGCTAAGAAATCATTCTAAAATTTACAGTCCAGGAACACAGTTCCACTACAAGATTGAGATTTAATCATAAGATTAAAGCATGCTTTCTCTCCCCAGTACCCTACCACTACATCAATAGGGCTCCACTATAATAATTGAGGATTACAGCTGAAAGAGCTGCAAGGCTCTATTTAATGAGCTCTTAGGGAAATCCAAAGAAAATAGGGGACACAGAATGAGAACACTAGAGGAATTTGAAGCCTCTGTCACCTAAAGCCAGAAAAAACATTAAACATGGCCCATCTCCTAGCCAGGTTAACATAAAACTTCACAGTAAACATTCATTTGCCTCAGTTTCTATTATTTGATACATCACATCTGGCTTTCAAAAAAATTACAAGGCATACCAAAAGACAAAAAACAGTCTGAGAGACAAAGCAGTCATCAAAACCAGACTCAGATATGACAGGTTTTCAAATTATCAGACAGGAATTTAGAATAACTATGATTAATTAATATGTTAAGGGCTCTAATGGCAAAAGCAGAACATGCAAGAACATATGGCTAAGTAAGGAAAAAGATGGAAACTCAAAGAAATAATGAAAAGGGAAATGCTAGAAATCAAAAACACTACAACAGAAATGGAGAATGCCTTTGATGGGCTTATCAGTAGATTAGACATGGCTGAAGGAAGAATCAATGAGTTGAAGATATGTCAATAGAAATTACTTAAAATACGAAGAGAAAAAGTATAAGGAGAAAAAAACACAACAGAACACAATATCCAAGAATACCAAAAAGAACAGATATACATAAGTGGAATACCAGAAGGAGAAGAAAGAGAAAAGAGAACAGAGGAAATATTGGAAGTAGTAATGGCCAAAAATTTTCCAAAATTAATAACAGACAACAAACTACAGATTGAAAAACCTCAGCAAACACCAAACTAGATAAATACCAAGTATCTATGAGTCATTTCCTATTCAAACTGAAGAAAACCAAAGTCAAAGAGGAAATGTCTCCCCCAAGGAAGAGAGGGGGAGAGGGGTCAGGGAGCCTTACCCTTGGAGAAACAAGGATAACAATTACATCAGATTTCTCATCAGAAACCATGCAAGAGAAAATGTAGATAAAAATTTGAAGTGATAAAATAAAAATAACCCTCCAACCTGGACTCTTATATCCTTTGAAATTAAGAATTCAGAGCCAGCACCTGGTTAACCATGTTCACTGTTTTCTCAAACAAACAAAAACTGAGGTAATTTATTGCCAGAAGATTTACCACGAAAGAAATGTTAAAAGAAGTTCTTCAGGCAGAAGAAAAATGATATGGGTCAGAAACTCATATCTACATGAAGAAAGGAAGAGCATCTGAGAAGGAATAAATGGAATAAAGGAATAGGAATAAATAATTAAAAAAATTTTTTCCTATTCTAAGTTGATCTAAGAAATAGCTGTTTGTTCAAAGTGATAAGAACAACTATGTGATTGATAGTAAATGGATAAGTGAAATGACAGACAGCAGTGTTAAAAAGGACAGGAGGAAGGAACTGGTGACATTTTGTTGTAAGATGCATGCACTGACCATGAAGCAGTATATTGTAATTTAGAGTGGACACGGCTAGTTGTAAATATATATTGCCAGCTCTGGGGAAACCAATAAAATGCTTTAAAAGAAGTATAATCAATATACTAAGAGAGATGAGAAAATGGAGTCACAAAATGCTCAATTAAAACCAAAAGGCAGGAAAAGAAAGGAAGAAAAAATAGAAGCAAGTACAATGAATAAAAAACAGTTACAAATAAAAAAACAGTTACAAACAGTTATAAAATACAAAAAACAGTTACAAATATGGTAGATTTTAATTCACCATATGAATAATCACTTTAAATGTGAATGGTCTAAATACACCAATTAAAAGACAGAAATTGACAGAGTGAAAAAAAATAACACCCAACTATATGTTGTCTTTAAGAAAGCCACTGTAAATATAAAACACAGATAGGTTAAAAGTGAAGGGCTGAAGATATGCCATGACAACGTTCATCAAAAGAAAGTTGTGGTAGCTATATTAATTTCAGAGAAAGACTTCAGAGCAAGGAAAATTGTCAGAGACAAAGAGGGGCATTGTATAAAAATAAAGGGTCAATTTCTCCAAGAAGATTCAGCAATCCTCAAAGTGTAGGCAACTAACGAAATAGCATCGAAGTACATGAGATAAGAATTGATAGAACTACAAGACGAAACAGACAAATCCATTCTTGTTGTTGGAGAATTCAATACGCCTTTTTTAGTAATTGGTAGAACAAGCAGGCAGAAAGTCAGTAAGAACACAGTGACCTGAACAGCACCATCAATTAATCTGATTTAACTGACACTTATAGATTATTCTATTCAACAATGACAAAATATACACACCACTCAAGTTCATGTGGAATATTTACCAAAATATACCACATTCTCAGCTGTAAAACTCACCTTAACAAATTAAAAAGAAAAGAAATCAGAAAAACTATGTTCTCAGACCACAATGGAATTAAAGTAGAAATAACAAATAGAGTTGGAAAATTCCAAAATACTTAGAGACTAAACAGCATACTTCTTCTCAAGCATACTTGAGAAGAAGTCTCAAGAGAAATCTAAAAATAACTTGGACTAAATTAAAATGAAAACACAGCTTAACAAAATTTATGGAATGCAGCACAAAAGTGCTTAGAGAGAAACGTGCAGCATTCAAATGTATGTACCAGAAGAAAGATCTAAATCAATAATTTAAGCTTCCCTCTGAAGAAACTAGAGAAGGAGAAGTTTAAGCCTAATTCAAGCAGAAGAAAGGAAATAATAAAAATTAGAGTAATAATCAATAAAATTGAAAACAGGAAAACGTTAGGAAAAAAATTAATGAAACCCAAAGCTGATTTTTTTTAATTAATAAAATTGATAAACTTCTAGCCAGGCTAACAAAGAAACAAAGAGAAGACAGAAATCGCCAATTGAGTCCCTATTGGTCCCACGAATATTCAATCACTATTAGTCCCACGAACATTAAAAAATAATAAATAATACTATGGACTACTCTATTCCTACAAATTTGATAAAGATAAAATGGACAAATTCCTTAAAAGAAACAAACTGCCGAAACTCACACAGAGAGATAGATCAGAGAGATAGATGATCTGAATAGGCCTATATCTATTAAAGGAATTGAATCAAAACTTAACAGCTCTCCAAAAACGAAAGTACCAGGCCCAGATGGTATCACAAGTGAATTCTACCAAACCATTTCAACTATAATCTCTTCCAGAAAATATAAGCAGAAGTAACACCTCCTAAGTCATTCTATGAGGTCAGCATCACCCCACCCTCACCTCTCAGTGCCTTTCTTTTCCTGCCTGGAGGCCAAAGGTTGGCTGGACTTTGAGCTCCACTGGCTCATCTTCCCATCTCTCAGGTACAGGTGGGTAGCAGAGGCAGGATGCACTGTCAGCCTCCAACAGAAAGGGTGCTGGGCGCTAAGGACCTGCAAGGCTGCACCGCTGCCAGTAGCAATGCCACTGCCTTCTTGGGGCCCAGCCAGCACCAGAAATAGCCCCAGCTTAGAGGAGTTTTCACACATTTTAATATTGTTTTAATTGTTACCAACAGTAATGATTGATGATTGACAATAACATCTTCTCTTTTTAAAAGTCAAATTTCCCTCTTTCTCTAACCAGATGTGTAATACATCCCAGAATAGAAAAAAGCACCTTCTCCCTCCCTGCCTGTTTGCATTCATGCATGTTGAGCCCCATCTACTTTCAGTTCCTCTTATTGGGTGTTCAGAGGTCCTGAGTTGACTCTCAGACTCAGGGCCACACAGATGGGCTCTGACAAAACTGGTCCCCCCACTACCCAGAAACTAGAAAAAGGTTTTACAACAGTTGGGAGTTCGATTTGGATGTAAATTTTTCTGAAAAGACTCTTACCTACAGACCTGTCTTTGGAGGTAGGGATCAAGGAGGTTATGGGGGAAATGAGAGGGCTCAGAGGCCACAAGGAATCATCCAGCCTTGTAGCAAGCCCCAGAGGGACCAGGGAATTCCAGCAGTGCCCATCCAGCTGCATGGCAGTTACAAGAAAAGAAGGTGATGTGAGTCAGGGTGTCCTTAAGTTTCCACTGCAACGGCTGGCTAATCCACTGCAATTTTTGAAATCTTACTTCCTCACTGTTTATTGATTTGTCATCCATTCTGTTTATATCTATAGAATGAGGCTGGGAAGACAGAAATAATGAGTGTAGATGCCAGCCTTAGGAGAGATGCTGGACACAGGAGGCCAGGACTAACCTGCTGCTGATGGGGGTACCTGTACTTGCCATCTTCTCCTTAGGCCACAGAGCTGGCCTAAGATCACTCTTGATTAGATTTTCACTGCCTCTGTCCTTTCCAGGAGGTCTGACAAGAAAGTTGGCCCACTGATGGATCCTTCGCGTGCGGCTCCTAAAGGGTAAAAGGAAAGTGAAATAGCTGAACTGTGTGATGTGCCTGCACCAACACGCTGGTCTTCTCTCCGCCCACTCTCAGCCCCGGGGGGTGGGGTGGGGGGAGGAGCAGGGCCATTTCCTGGCATCCACGGAAGAGAGGGGACCACTTGTTCCCGCAAAGGAAAGGGGGCAGGAAAGTCTCTTGAACTCAAACAGATCAAATTTGCTTTGAGGTGACATGGCATAGTGGCGACGGGGAGGAAGAAAATGCCACGTTTGCTCCTGCGTCTTGCCAAGGTGACTGTGAGACGAAAAAAGAAAAAGGCAGACATTTCAGATCTTCTCTTAGGCCCATGGGCTGGCCAAGCACAGTAGTGAGCCTGGACTGGACGAGTTAGACCCAGTGTTCAGACACAGGACTGGAGAGAGCCGAAATGCTGGGGAAAATATTCTTCAAATTTCTGGAAAGCAACCAGAGGCCAGAAAGAACCCTCCCAATTCCTACAACCAGAAGGAAGTGCTAAGTTTGGGCAGAGAAGCCTGATGTGCAAGTCTAAGTTTTCTTGAATATGTGGGCATTTTACAAATGTAGCCAGGAGTGCTTGGGAAAAAACTGAGCTCCAAATAGTCACTGAAATCTCAAAGAAAGTGACGGGCTTCTCATTAGATGGGGAAAAGTTTGGAACTGAGACTACCTACACCTTAAAGAACCATGTGATGATGCTAGCTAACAAGTGTGTTACATTTATGTTTGTACATAATTTTTTCACTTACACCCAACCCTCATTTTGTAAAGGATTTGAAGCAACTGAGAAAAACACACTACATCAGCATCAAGTTGAAAGATAAAGAAATAGGAGCAAAGCACAAATAAAATAAATAAACAAAACCAGAAGACTAGAAATCCAGGCAGGACAATGGGTCAAATCAGAGATGAACGGGAGTCAAGGTATCTGTAGAATCCAAGGTCTTGGTCAGGGCCGTGGGCCAAAGTAGGTGAGAGCTGGGAAGCCTCAAAGTAGTATGTTTCGGAAGTATGTTCCACTGAATCTGTCTTCTTCTGGCTCATTATAGATGCGCTAGAAAATTTGCATAAATATGTTTGCCAAGTGGAGGGGACAAAAGATTTCTACCCTTCTGCCCGTGTCTGTTCTCTTTCCCCCAAAAAAGTGAACACACATCTGGCTGGGACAGATTCCAAATTCCAGCACATGATGAGGCCAGTGGGCAGTGTTCGTGTGCCTACCAGCTGCTACACACACGTGGGACTGCCTGCCTCTCTCTCTCCCTCACTTTGGTGGCAAAGAGGCTAGTAAGCTATGTCTCCGTTGGACACCACTGTTCCCAGCTTTGGGCCTCCGTTGGGCACAATGTCCCCGACAAGGCCTGACACAGACTAGACCAGCTGACATAAATATGCCAGCTTCTTTGCTTATGAGCACAAGGCCTTTGGTGTTCCTCAGCTGATGGTGGTAAGACTAGGACTTACAGTGTATTCCTGTCAAATTTACAAGAAAATCTTACTTGGCAATATCCTGCATTAGCCCAGATAACGATAGGAACTGTAGCTTCTGTTTTCCACTGTCTTTTTTTCTCTGTGTTCACTAGAGAATCATTCTCTCTGGGATAAGATCAGGGATGCCTGGACCAAGCCCACTGATGAACGATCAGTTGATCCCTGGCTCCTAATGGAGGGGGGGAGTTGTCTCCTTTTTGTTCCGGAAGACCTGAGGGATGAGAAGATTCTGACCTGCCTCCTTGCTCTGTTCTCCCACCCAGATTTAGGTCAAGTAGGTGATAATCTCTGAAGGCGAGTCAGTGCTTTCTTTCCACCTGAAAAATTTCTTTCCACTTCGTCAAGTGTGCTGAGATCTGACACTTGGAATATAGGTGTGAATTGCAGAGTCCTGATCACAGTCCAGTGCTATGAGTTAATTTGCTATTAACTCGCCATAGTCTACCAAACTCCCATCTTTGAGTGCTAGTGGGATGCTCACTACCAGGTCAGATAACCCATCCCAGATGGATCACATTTCTGTGAAGATCTGTTGCCCACAATTCACTCTCTGCTACCAACTTTTTAATCAGTTGGGATTTGGAGGTACACGTAACCAAAACTGACTCAGACTAACTCAGACAGAAAATCAATTTCTTAGAAGTATATTGGGTAGCTCAAAGAATTTATAAGAAGGCTGGAGGACTGAGATCAGAAAATAGGCAGTCCAGGCAGAAAGGTCCTCAGCCCAGGTCATGGTATGTGGCCATCGATTTGACAAATGTGTTCTTTTCCATTCTGATTAAAAAGGAGGATCAGAAACCATTTTCCTTCTCGCTTGACAGATAAGATTATTCATTTACAGTTTTGTCTTGCGGTTATATGAACTCGCCCACCCTTTGTGGTACCCTAGTCCCAAGAGATCTGTATCACCTGGACCTCTCAAAGAACATCACATGGATCGGTTATGTCGGTGACATCCTGGTGATCAGACATTATGATGAGCAAAAGAAGCCATACATCAGAAAGTGCATGCCGTGTGTTTTCATTTATGTAAAACTTGAATACAGGCAAAACAAATCTGTAGTCATAGAAGAGCGACAGTCATAGACATCATGGATCAGTGAGTGCCTGACGCTGGCTTGGGGAGGAAGCTACCTGCAAAGGGCACAAGGGAACTTTCTGGGGTGATGGAAATGGTCTATATCTTAATTGTGGTTGTAATTATCAGGTTAGCCGAAAACTTCGTTTGGCTTTTTCCTTAAGATTTTATGAAAAAACCTGAATGAACCCTTTGGACAACCCAATACATTTGTTAAAATTCATCAACATGCACACTTAAGTTGAACGCATGTTATACTTCAATAAAATTGAGCTCTTGCCCGATGTAGGTTAGCCTTAGTTTCAAGGATTCTTGGACCCTAGAACTGTTGTTTCCCATCTTTTTTTCTGAGGGATAGGATACCTTACAGGTGTCCTGGAGGGGGAACCCATGGATCGAATACATTTGAGAGTCATTGATTTAAATAAAGTTAAACAGATTTCTACATTAAAGGGTTTCTCACAGACCCTACATGCCAACACACATTAGAAATCTTTAATCGGATGTATAGAGGGGGCATGCCCTGCTTCCCTGGAGTGGCTGCCCTAGGGTCTTCTCCTGGCCCTGGTTCTGCCCTAGATCCAGTTTCCACACACTTCCAGCTCCCAACTGCCAGCCTGGCTCCGACACACCTTCCTGCCTGGAGTTCTGCTGCCTACCACTGCATGATATCAGTTTATATTCAGGTTTCCTTTGATTTCAATTTTCTTTGGTAATCATTTTATCCTGACAAAGTACAGGCATTTCTGAGTCACCAAACCTCCCCTTTGTCTTTTTGTTTGTTTTTTTAAGTTTGATGATTTCTAGTAAATTTATTCAGTTGTGTAACAATCACCATCACCACAATTCAGTTTAGGTTCATTTTCATCACCCCAAAAAGTATAGAAGGAGGACGCGTCCTGGGGAAATAAAAGTGGGTAAGGAGGCCAATAGATGGTGGATTCCCAGTTCCCGGGGACCCTGGGGCTGGACCCTATGCCTCCTCCCCTTTGTACCCACCTCCCCAGGATGGGCCCGATAGGCAGCAACCCCCGCCCCCGACCCCCAAATGCCCTGGGAATCTCACGAGTTTCCGGAGGTGGAGGGAGGCTGCAGGCACTGCGGGCGGCCTCGTCTTTAGCTCTGCTCGCTCCGCCCAATTACTTTCACTTTCCTTTCCTCGGAAGCCCGGCCCTCACCGTGTGTGGAAAAGCACAGACTTCCTGTTTCGTCCACTGGTATCTCCCTGCCCTTCTCTCAGTCTCCCAGGAGCCATCCCCGGCCAGCCCCTGGACCCAGCAGGGGGCAGGAACAGGGAGCAATCTCAGCGTCCAGGTGGGTTTTCGTCTCGGCTGCTTTATTCACTTTTGGTGACTGGCTTTTACAGTTAAGACCCTGGCAGCAGCTGCAGGGTGAAACTCAACAGTTTAAACTGTGAGGCTCTTTCTTTGTAAAATAATGGTTTCCAAAGAGGTAGAGAGGGGATATGGGATTTAATAGGAGACTTAAAAAGAAGACGGATGAAGAGGGGGAGCAAACACACAGTTCGGTTCTTTTTTCCCTAAACTCTAGCCTGTTATTGTGGATGGAACTTGAGATTTGCTCTGTACCTTCCTTGTCCATGCAGAGTGATCCTGCACTCTGCCCCCAAAGGGCAACTCATCCGTAATTCATTGTACAAGTGACTAGAGGTAGTTGGGAAGCTAGTGGAACAGAGAAAATAAGGAGAGTACATTTAATTTCCTCTAGAGTGTATTAACTTTTTAATATCTTTTCTTTAAGCACATTCATGATAATTTTCTTGAAATAAATTCCCAGAAGTGGAATTTAGAACTCAAGGGAATACATATTTTAGGGTATTTGGTACCGATTACTAAGTTAACCTCCAGAAAGTTTGGACCTATTTACATCTTCACCAGGACTGTCTATGATTATTGCTATTATTTTTATCCTGACTAATTTGGTAGGCAAACGTTATTAAATTATTTTTGTCTGCACTGTTCCGACTACTAGTGAGTTACCATGTTTTTTACATATTAATTGTGCATTTGACTCAGTTGCCTGTTTATGTCTTTTGCACTGAATGTTTGTCTTTGCCTATTCATTTTTCAGACCCCTTTACATAATACAAACCTGAATGCTCATATATGAGACACGGTAAAATGCACTAGTGAGAAATGGGACTTTGGTCAGGTGAGCTCTGCCTTGCCACCAAATACCTTGGGCTAGTTGCCTAACCTCTCTGTGCTTCATGTTCATCCTTGGCAATCATAACAGATGAAGAATGAGGGTTATGGAGGATGTTCTATTCTGAATGCTGTAGTATAGTCATCCAGGGCCCCTTCCTCTTCTTAGCATGTGATCATTCTGGTGTTTTCTGGCTCTGTGCTGATCTTTGCAATATCCTTCCCCTATGCAGATGGTGAACGGTAGATTTCTTTCCCATCTGTTCTCTATCTTCTAGGATTTCATCACAATTCTAGATCCCCTGTGGCATCGTCTCTTGTTTTCTAGTACTGTTGTGGAATGATTGTTTTATACAATGTATATTTTTTCCTGTTAACCTTAACTATTTGGGAATGAGGAGAAAGAGACAGGGTCGCTCAATCTGCCACTGGGATTAAATCCCTAGAAATAGTCATTAATTAACAGTTCAACTTTTTCTTTGACACAAGGTGAAGTTGGAAAAATGGAATCCATGTTTGTTTTGTTTTTAAAGAAATCTCTAGGTGATCGAAGTTTTTGTCAGTGACTCCCTTTTCTTGACAATTTGTCAAGAATATCATAGGTACATTTTCTTCCTGTTATAACTTACCAATATTTTCTCATGGCCTACCAATGGTCAAATATTGTAATGTCGCATGGGCACGGGAAAAGACATGTCTGTTCTGAGATGTGAAATTGACACATAAAATAAATCAGTCAAGTCACCTTTGCTAATCATGCCTTTCACATCCTTCGTGTTCTTATTTATGTCAGGCCTGTTTGCGTGTCAGAGATTGTAGGTGGTTTAATAAAGTTTCTAAATATTATCAGGTTTCCATCTTCCTACTCGTCTTTGAGCGTTCCCTTTTGTGTGAGCATTGCTAGTGTATACTTAAACTGAGTCCCGGCAATCTTGGTTAACTCAGCTCAGTGTAGCCACAGACCATAGTATTTAAGACTACACACCTGGAGCCAGAAAATTGGAATTCGTCCCTCTCTACCACTTCCAAGTTTTGCAACTTAGGGCGAGTTATTAAACCTCTCTCTGTCTCAGCGTCTTTGACAATATAAATAGGTGCAATCCAGACTGAAAGGGTTTTGTGAAGATCAAATAAGTTACTGCATGTGAAACCCTTAGTACACAGTCTGGCATGCAGGAAGCTCACGGTACATAGTAGCTCTATTTAGTACCAGCAGCCCCTTTGGGATTTCAGTGTCACATTGTGGGTCACTTTCAGCTTCTATTGTTGCTGGGCATTGTCACTGCTTCCTATACCCATGAGTCTTTTTGGCAGATGTGGCTTTTCAGACGGCTAAGGGATGCCGTTGGGACCAGGATGCCTGTCTCGAGATGCTGTGCAACACGGAGAGCGGCTCCCCTAACTCCTCAGTCTTTGCTTCTCTTTTCCTCTTGTGCCTCTTCCGTAGGAGATTCACCATGACCAGGACCTTGAAGGAGGTTCTTCTGCAGCACTTTATACATCAGAAGCTGGAGATTGCTTATGCCATAAACAAGGCATTTCCCTTCTTCGAAGGTCTCCGAGACAACTTCTTCATCACCGAGAGACTGTACCAGGTAAGTCACATTGACCGCTTTGCCATGGCAACCCAGCCCCCACCAAGAATGCCGGATCATTGAGGTCTCAAACCACAAGACCCCGGGGCTTTTAGAATGTGGAAGTTCCAGACAAAAATGGTCATTACCAGGGAAAGAAGGTGTCCAGGGTAGGTGACCTCACACCAGATGGCTTAAAACAAGGAAATGTGTTCTCTCACAGTTCTGGAGGCTAGAAGTCCAAACTCAAGGTGTTGACTGGGTTGATTCCTTCTCGAGACTTTCTCCTGTGTTCTGGTGGTACCAGCAATCCGTGGTAAACCTGGCTCACAGAAACGTCACTTAACTCGCTGTTTCCATCTCTACACTGCCTTCTCCTCTCTGTGTCTTCTCCCTTTCTCTTCCCTTACAAGGACACTCGTCACTGTGATTTAGGGCCCACCGTAATCCAGGATGGTCTCATCTCAAGATCCTTAATTACATCTGCAAAGACCCTTTTTCCAAATAAGGTCACTTTCACAGGTTTCAAGCGGACATATCTTTGGATATGAGGAGGCACCATTCAACCCACTAAGGGTACCATCTCAACGCTTAAGAGCTTGTGACCCACAGTCCATTCTGATGGGAAGCAAGACAGGCAGTGGGAGATATGGCTATGTGGACAAAAATGGCACTCTTTTCATATAATTTTGGTTGTTTAAAGCGTTTCCTGAGCCCCAAGCCCAGAAAAGTGCTAGCACTGGTAGAACAATCTTCCCCCAGTCTTGGCCTGTTTGGATCCAACCCTTTTTCATATCATAACTCAGATGTCACTCCTCAGAGAGGGTCCTTGGCCCACTCATCTAATTAAGACCCCCTCATTATTCTTCCCCATAACAATCCATGCTTTCCCTTCATAACACTGCTATCAATAGGAATTGAGTATTTTTTAAATTTGTGTTTATTATTTAATGCCCATCTTCTCCACCTGACAGTGCCTCTCCCCCAACATGGGTAGCACCATGCTGGTCTTATCTGTTGCTAGGTACCCTAGGATGAGCTCACGGAGCCTAGTCATTTCTCAGTAAGTGTTTTTTTTTTTTTTTTTTTTTTTTTTTCCAGTAAGTGTTTTGTAGTTGATTCTCTCCTGCCATGTTTCTCCTTTTGGCCAACCTCTCATCAGGAGGACTTCTCTAATTTCCCATTTAGGCCATTTCAGGTCCAAGAGAGAAGGAAAGAGAGAGCAGAGGCTAACAAGCAATCCACAGAATTGCCACCTGTGACCAACTCTTAGGTCCATTGCTGAAGAGTCCTGCCCAAAACCTTGGAGAATTACACAGTAGCAGCCTTTGACTCCACTTTCCTTCCTTAACATTTCTCTCTTCCCTCAAATATACCTAAAATAAGGTTCACAAGAGCCTTATCTTCAAGAATGCTGAATTCCTGTGACCATCCATATATATATGAAGCTCCAAAAGTAAACCTGTGGAACTGTGATTTCTCTATGTCAGAGAATTTTACTATTGACATTTTGCACTAAATTCCTTCTTAAGAGAGCAGAATCGCTTTCTTACAGCTTAGAAAACCACAAGTGTGTACTAAATCTCCCTTCCATGTTATAACCATTTATAATAACCCTTTACTTCGCTTTTAAAGGAATCTCTGGAAGCCTGTAGAAATATGGTCCCTTTATCCAGGGTCGTGTACAACATCCTCACTCAACTGGAGAATACGTTTAGTCTGTCATTTCTGGAGACGTTGTTCAGCCAAATAAACCTGAGTGAATACCCCAACTTGATGACGACCCTCAAGAGCTTCAAAAGGGGTATGAGGCTTCTGGAATAACTTTGGGGCTATAGAAACATGATAGAAGTTGCTACGCTAAAAGTTTGGGCTGGTTTTCTGCCTTGTGGAACATGCACTTGAACTGCCCACTTTCTCTTGGGGAAGAGATGGACCGTTCTCTCTCACGAGTGGGACAGGAAAAGCAGCCCCTGGCCCTGGTTCTTTAAGATGAATTTCTAGAGGACACAAACATTTCTGTCTTACCTGTTCTATGAGCTGGGGGGAAATTGTACAATTTAGCATACTGGACAGTCTCTAGGGAAGGGAATGCATAAAGTGACAGGGACCAAGTCTGGCAGAAGGACAAGGAGAGCTAGAGAGGAAGAGAAATGGATGGGGATGGATAATAATAAGTATCTTTTTTTTTGAAGTATGGTTGATATACAATGTTGTGTTAGCCTCAGGTGTACAGCAAAGTGACTCAGATATATATATATATAGATATATATTCTTTTTCAGATTCTTTTCCATTATAGATTGTTGTAAGATATTGAGTATAGTTCCCTGTGCTACACAGTAGGTCCTTGTTGGTTTGTTTTGTTTTGGTTTGGTTTGGGTTTTGTTTGTTTTCTGAGGGCTTACTATGTGCCAGGCATTATCCCAGGCACTTTATATGATTATCTTATGTCATCTTTAGAACAATCCTATGAAGTCATTATTATCCCCATACGACACATAAGGAAATTAAGGCTCAGAAGAACTTTCCCAAAGTTACTTGTCTGTTAAGTGCAGAGCCAAGAGTCCTGCTTGGGTCTCCTAATACCAGGTTCCAAGATTATGGCCACTATTTTAAACTAGGACAGCTGGAGGACAGATTGTAAAGCTAGAGGAGGGAAGAAACGTAGCTAAAGAGGAAGGAAGGGGAACTGTGGACACAGAGATAGAAAGAGAGAGTATGAGAAAGAAGTAGAGAATGAAGTTCCTTGAGGAAAGAGAAAGAGCTGAATAAGTAAAGGAGTATAAAAAGAGCAGTGACATTGCTGGGAAGAAAGTAGCAAGAGTAAGAGGAGCAGGCAGTAAAATCACTTAGTTGAGTCAAAGTACGTGGTTCATTTATCTGAGAACAACAAGGGAAGGATCAGGAGATCACACTGAATTGTGACATTCTTATTAGTGGAGTCACCACTGTTGACGGCTCTTCATCTGGTCTTTGATATTTTCCCATTAAGAGGCTCCTCCTCAAAGGGAGAAATGATTCCTTGAGCTAAAGGAGCAGCAAAAGAGAAGAGTCCTCCCCCAGGCAGGCACAGCTGCACGTGGGCCTGAGCTCTTGGCAGGATCAGGGCAGTGCTGGGAGAAATATGTGCTCAAAGGCCAGGCTAAGTAAATCTAAGAGTCAGAGGGACCCACACACTGATATGTACCTCCAACCCACCCCACAGCCCTGGCCTGGCTGAGCTCAAGCATCTTTCTGGATCCAATTCTGCGATTTTGCTCTGGGACCCTCTCCAAAATCTGGCCTTACTTTCCTCTTTTTGTTCACTGGTTGAGACAACTTTACTTCTGAAATAAATAGAGTAGAATCATAAAAGAAACCCGACCCTGGCCTTGCAGGGGAATGGCATGCAGAAAGCCCAGGGCCTGGGGTATTGGGGATGGGAGAGAAGTTTGGTGTGGCTAGATCACAGGGTGCAAGGTGAGAAGACATGGAAACTGAGTCTGCAGAAATGAGCAGAAACCAGAATATAGAGGTCCTAAAACACTGTGCGAAGGAATTTATATTGTCTCTTATTTGCTCCAGGGAGGTGTGAGATATTTATTTCTTAAAACAAGGATGACATTTAACATTATAGCATTGTACGTAATTGTCTAAATTCTGAAGCCAAAACTAAAGAAAATAAATCCCTGGGTACAAAGTCAATCTCAACTTCATGTGTGAAACCACTTTGGTATGAGATCAGAGGTTAGAAGCAGGTGTTATAGCACTAAATGTTCAAATTGAAGAAAGAAAATCTAAAGGGACCACAAATGGTCGATGATGATGATGACTCAGTTCTGCGCACCTGTGAGAGAGTGAAAGACTCCACGCCCTTGTCCTATTGAATGTCAAGTATAAAGATATCCCCTTCTCCAAATAATTCCGAGGTACTAATGTGTGATCCTTCACCAATCCCAGTTGTCACTTCCAACGGAGGGTGGGGCAGAATCACAACGATTCCTCTCGAAGCCGCAGCCAACCCAGCAGGAAGGAGCTCCGTCAGGGCACTGCTGCCGCCGCCCACCTGCCAACACCCCCCATCGAGCCGCCCACCCTGCTCACCCAGTGTCAGCGAGCCCGGAGCACCTGCCCAGCCCAGCGCTGAGATCCTGCACGAGCATCCCAGCCCTGCTGACCTCACCGTGGCTCTCCCCGGAATCATCCAGGAAGGAAGCCTCACTCCAGGTGAGAAACAGACCCTGTCCAACACCTGTGCAGCCCCAGCCTGGGGTGCCTGTGGCCCTAGAACCTCAGGGTCCTGTCTTTTTGATCTACTCCTTCCCATGCACGCACCACCATACACAGCTCTTTCCAAGAAGGATGTGGGCACTGCCAGGGGCCTGGGTAAGCCCCAGAACCCAGAACACCTGCTTCTCACCCCTTGAACAGCCCAACCCTCTGCCCTTTGGCCCTTGGTACTCTGCCTGCCCCTGACATTTTTTCCACTCTCCTCCCTGACACCCTGTCCCTGTAACCTGTGATTTTTCTTCTTGTCTTCAATGACCAATGACAACTTGATATCCCAAATAAGTGATGAAAATTCACAAGAGACGCCCAAGCTACCCCATTCCTGTTCAGGCAGTGTTGCCTGGGGCCGACTTGCCCAGCTCAAGGTGGCTGTGAAGGGAGGACACACACCTACAAGCCAAGAGGGCTGTGGCAGGAGCCCCAGGAAAAAGAACTGGGAGTGACAAGGAAAAAAACGAGACGGGGGCCGACGCACGGCTCAGGACCTCTTGTCAGGGATGCCATCACAGCCACTTTGATGCTACCACGTCCAAGAGCCCTGTCAAACCAACACTCAAAACACACTGTTCTGAACTGGAAAGTAACTTGTGCAACACACCCACCCTCAGTGCTTACCGACTGCTCACCCTCTGATTACAGGGACCTTTCAGTTTCAACCATATTCGTTTTTATATGGTTTGGAGGTTATCAAAATTATTAGAAAAGATGATAAAATGTTTAAAGGTTGCTGGACCTGATTAGCTTCTAAAATTGTGTCATTTATCTCCCCCAACCATCAGGATAAAGGACTTTGATTACATTAAATGTAAATGTGGAATATTATTGGCCGCTGTCAAAAATGGTATCATGGGTTCTGAGCTCTCCAATACCGAGAATAAAGGGCCCTGTTTGGTCCAGATGTTTTCTCCACCCATCTAAAAAGTACCATCCAAATAAGGTTAGCATAACCAGAAGCCAGTAATAATGAAAGAGTCCATCCTCTAGATTTTCAAAGGAAAAAGAAAAGTGTCTGTGTTATTAAATTAGTAAGTGACTGATTGAAAGGAAATGATTGGGGAATTCCCTGGCCGTCCAGTGGTTAAGACTTGGCACTTTCACTGCAATGGGCCCAGGTTCGATCCCTTTTGGGGGAACTAAGATTCCGCAAGCCACACAACACAGCCAAAAAAGAAAAAAAGAAAAAGAAAGAAAGAAAGAAAGGAAATAATTGTTCCCTGTCCCCTCTACCCCACCCTCAAGGGACCTTGGTGTTTGGTTGGCCCATCATTGTTACCTGCTGGAATAGATTGTTCTTGTTCCTCCCACTTCTGGTTCCTGCTCTTGGGTCCTCGGATCTGAAATTCCTTTTCTTCCTCTGCTCAGTGTCCAGTGACAACCTGATCCCCCAAATAAAAGATAAAGAAGACACTCAAGAGATGTCCTGCGCTCCTTCAGGCCCCGTGCCAGGTAATCTTGATTTGGACAACTTAGGCTCATGTTAGCTTTCACATCTACCACGAAGAGAAGCCATTTGGGTCATCCGCGCACGGGGCTCTCCTCTCCGCTCTCCATCACCATCTTGGCCCAGCTCATGCTGCTCACCCCGTCTTCAGGAGCTTGGAGAGGGAGAGAGAGTCCCTGGGAAGGGTGAGGGAGACAGGTCTGGGAAAGGTGGACTGGGAGGCGGCACTGAGGGCGAGGGACAGGAGCCCCATTAGTACTTGCCCAAGTGAAGCCAAATCCAGCCTCTATACCCAGACATGGAATTATATCTCAGAGACAGAGTTTGGGGTGAAGCAGAAAAGAATAGTTTTATTGCTTTGCCAGGCAAAGGGGGCCACAGCACGTTAGTGCCCTCAAAACTGTGTGTCCCAACTTGGAGGGGGTAGTGAGAAGTTTCATAGTAATAGTTCAAAGGGGGCGTGATCAGCTCGTGGACATTCTTCTGATTGGTTGGTGGTAAGTGGGAGTCAGCATCATCAACCTTCTGGCTTCAACCGGTCTGGGGTCTACGTGGTTGTGGGCAGCATCCTGTTAACTTCTTCCACCTGGTGGGGGTTTCAGTATCTGCAAAACAGCTCAAAGCTGCCCTTATGCGTATCCCTTGAGGGGGAACCAGGACCCTGCCCCAAGGCTGCACTATTGTTTCTTTCAACGGGTCCTCCCTTGTCTCCACATTCCCTCCCTTCCCTAATTAGCATCTGTTTGAACCTGCTGCTTGGAACTCAGGGAAGGTCATGGAGGCTGAATGAAGCCTATTTCCTATACTCAAGAAATGAGAAATGGGGGGACACAGAAAGGCTTTTGTGCCCACGAGCCCCACAGTGTCCTGCTCAGTATCATGACCTGGACTCCAAACACCACCAAGGGGTCTACAGAGGGAGAACATTCATCTGCCAGGAGGCAATGTGGGGGGAACCCTGGGGAAAGGACAAGGGGCTGAGTCATGGCAGGACTATTTGACTCAGCCACTCTCTGAGGCCACTTCAAGAAGGCAAATGTCCAAACTGCTGCATCAAAATGCAAAGCAAACAGAGACACTGAATTGGTGCTCAGACGTGGACGGTCCTCACTCCCAGCCCTCACCCTGACTGGGGGAACTTTCACATTCAACCCTCGTCATTTGTCCATCATTTGGATTTTTAAGATATTTAAATAATTTGAAATGAAACAAATCATTTTTAAAGTCTAATGACTGCTTGCTAGCTGCCTCAGTTAGCTATTCCTATGTAAGATGGAATTTGAGACAGATCTCACAGCCTTGTGTGAACAAGGAAGTGACTGCCTTTTGTGAGATGGGTCTTTATCTGTCATGGCTTCAAGTCCTTCTGTCTTTCTTCGTGCAGCAAAAGCTAGAGGAACTTTGTATGTTCTTGCTGCTAACAAGTGCTGGCAAGCACAAGCTGACCCCTGCTTTCTTCGACAGCAAATAGGTGGAAATACATAAGGCACTTAACCTCCTTCACTATTTCTCAAGATGAAATAATCACAGATACAGCAGTTTAGAAAGATCACATCACAGACGTCTAAGCAATAGCATGTACTTTTCATGTGGCAAAAGCATTCATCCTCATTGTGGCCGTCAGAATTCAAGATCACCACGCACACTAGCTGCTGAGAGTCTTAGAAAGGGAAACCTTTCTAAAGGGCTCCAACTGAGCCCTCCTCTGCGGAGCAGTTGTTCCCTGGTTCACTGTGATAATCACACAGGTAGCAGTAATCACAAGTTGATCAAACCAAGGCAGAGCCAGGGAACCCTGGCGAGTCCCCAGACCTGTGCTGCAGGTGCTCTCCACCCTCTGGTTCTCCCACCAATCTCCCTCAGCACTTTCTCGTCAGCCTGTTCTCAGTTCTAAAGTGAATTATATATTTTTTGTCAGTGATAAGAGATGATGCTCCTGGACAAAGTGACCCCAAGGAGCTCCAAGAGGCATCCAGGGCACCTCCCAGCAAGAAAGGTAAGGATTGCCTTTCTCTTGAAGATCTCAGGAGGGTGAATTTGGAGCTGCATCTTATCATGAGCACCCACTAGGTGGTTATAGTCATCATGCCCAATACAGTTTGTTTCCCATTCACTGCGTCTTCCTCTAAGGCCTTCATGAATATTATAGGGAAACGAGAAGGCATTTGTGGCCATTGAAATATGCACCCATCGGAATTGTTTGTTCTGAAATCATCAAGGTCTCCTACACACACGGCTTCTTATAGGGTTAGTCTCACTTCCCTCTTTAACTGAAAGTTTGTTCCCCAAGAGGACTCTGCTTCCTCTTAAGACAAGGCTGCATATTTTCTGCTACCACTCACCCCATGGCTGAAGGCAGGTTGGATGCCACCCCTTGCTACACGCTGCCCCACCCGGCCCCTTGCTCCCCGTCCCCTCCTTTGAGGCTTAGCCATTCAAGTGAAATGCTCACTCCCTTTTCATCACTGTCATCTCTTGATTTTCCGACTGCTCCCTGGAAGAACTCAAGGCTGACTTAGAGTCTTTCTGTCACTTCAAGTCCTGCCATCATCCTGGACATCTTCAAGGTACACGTGGATAACAGACCCATCCAATATCCTGACCTCTCAAATCCTTCTTCTGCTTCTTTCCAGTGACCTTTTCTCCCCACCCATTCTTGCCCTCCTGAACCCAAAGGTGATCCACAGGCCTTTTCATCATTTAAACCTGGCTCAACTTCCCAATAGATAATTTGAGATTTCCTTTTTTTTTTTTTTGACATTTAATGCTTGAAATTTGCTCCTTCTATAACTATTGCTCAACTTCTGATCTCTCCTTCTCAGCCCAATCTATAAAAATGAATTCAAAAAATCCCCCCCCGATTTCTTCCTTACAATTTGTTTCCTCTGCAGCTGTCCTTCAACCTCATTTGGGTGACCAGTCCACTGGCCTTTTGCTTCTCCAATCCATCATCTGCATTTCTTTCATGACCCTTCTTACCAGTTCAGAGTTGAAGACCCATCGTTTCAGTAACCTTCTGCTATCTTCACCTGCCTTGTCTCTCTGTCTTTTCCTAGAACTCTCTGGCAGATGTTCGAGGAAACTGTTGTCTCCTTCCTGCACACTGCATTTGAAATCAGGCACTGCTGGGGACAGGCACACAGCTGAGCAGTGCGTACCCACTGTGTCTTCATAATTCCAGCACAAATGATCCCTCTACACTGTGTCACAGCTCCACTTCCTGTGACAATCCTTTCAAACCTTGAGCAATTTTTTCTAAACCTCTGATGCCTCACTGCCTCCTTTTTTGCATGACAGATGACCTTTACTCCTGTTTCATAGAAAAAATCAGATGGGAATTCTGTCACTTCCTGCTCCCACCCTGCAAACCCCAACTGCTTCTTTCCTCTCCTTTCCAGCTCCTTCTTCTTCTCCAAGGCAGTCCTTCCACCTCTTCTGACAGTATCCATGGTCCCTTCTCTTCCCTGAGAATTCAGCATCTCCGTCTCACAAGGACATTCATTCAACCAATGCCCAAGCCTATCACAGTTCATAAAAGGAACTTTCTCTTGATCTTCATCTCACTTCAGTAGCCTCCATAGCTCTCCCCTCCGTTTCACAACCAAACTTCTAGAAATGAGTTACCTAAACTTATTGTCTCCATTTCTTCACTTCTCTCTCTCCTCTGCCACTTTAGAATTTCAGCATCACCTAAGGTCACCAATGACCTCCTGGCCACTGTGCTTTGAGGACCCAAAGTAAAAGCTAAAAATTGTTGACATATGAGGTTAGTAGATCAATGTTTGTAGCTATAAAAGATGATCTGTGTCTTTTCTTTTTAGGAAAGAAGAGAAAAAGAAGTATCTGGTTAACCTCAAGGAAGAGACACCAGAAAAAAAGCCTCCCGAGAGGTAAGATGAGAGCACAAGAGGGGGCTGGAGGCTAGAGACAGCTCATCCTTGTCAGCCATGATGTGGGAGGTGGGATTTTATTCTAAATGCAATGGGGAGCCATTGAAGAGATCTAATCAGTGAAGTGACATGATCCAATTTTAAACGACGAGACCAATATTGGTGTTACATAGAGAATGAATTGGAAATAGAAAAGAATGGAAAGAGGGCAACCCCTTGTGAGGGCAGGTGCCGTGGGAGTTGATAGTAGCCTGGATTCAGATCTGGCCGTGGAGATAGAAGAAGAGGGTCTATTCAAGGTCAGTTGAAGGTAGAGTTGATAAGCCTTGGTAAATTGGAAGCTGGGGATGAGAGAGAGAAATCAAGGCTTGCTCTTCAAGTTCTGGCTTAAATGGCTGGGTGAGTGGTGATGCCGTTGCTGAGAAAGGATGCAAATATATTGGGAGGACATTTTTAGAATTCAATTTTTGACCTGCTCGTTTCTAGATTTGTGCTAACCTTCTATGCACGTGTGCCAGGTATGTGCTTCGTCAAGTACTGTGAGGCTCTGAGATATTACCCCCTCCTGCAGAGTGATGTTCTTTATGTATATGAATATTGCAGAAACACAAAGCCCCTGGATCAGGGAAAAGAATTCTTTATTGTTGTTCACAAGCAGCTCAACACAGCAGCATTTTTCCCCCACACGCAGACCCACAGGCTTGAGAAGAGAGCTGATGAAATCTTTCTGTGTGAGTGGCAGGTTATACCCTACAGACACAGGAGAAAGCATGATGGATTTTCTGCCCTGTTTATATACAGGACTAGGACAGCTATCCTCTCCTCCTGAAAAGAGAAAACATTTTTTTTGCTGCTTTCCCCTATCTTTATACTGTATACACTTTTGTGTCTCAGGAGGCTCGGGCTTTTTACAGAAGCACTGAGCAATCAAGGAAACTTAATTTCCCCACAGTATGCCAATTTGGCACACTCAATAAAAAACCTGGTTCAAAGATACAGATATAAAATTCATTGGCAAAATAGAGGGAGAAGAGAACCCTAACGCTAACACCACCACCCCTCACCTGGCATTGCAAATCCTCTAGGTCCCAGCCTCATTCCCCATTGCAGGGCCCCTGCCTCTCAATTCTTTGATACCTTTCACTTTCCCTGCTAGAGGCACCCAGGGACCCCTGGATCTCTCCTGTCTCCTGTATCACACACAGGCCCTAGGGAACCTGGAAAAGTGCTTCACAAGACTCCTCCTCTGCTAAAACAGAGCATCCGGCCATGTTTACTAGGATGTGGCACTTTCTGGCAGCAGGGGTCTCAAGCCAGGAAACCGGAAATCAGCCCCAGTGCTCTGGGATTCCCCCAGATTTATCTGATTGATTTCAAAAGGTTGCACAGAGAGTGAGAGCAGGTGATGAGTTTGGGGGCGGGGGAGGGGGAAAGAAAGGTGTACACAAGAAAAAATATATAATTACGGAGAAATAGCAGGAGAAAAGCGAGGCACAGGGGTATAGAGATCTTAAAGTGAGGGGACTGGGAGTGTGAGAAGGAGGTCACTGTCAGGGGGAGGAGGAGCGCCACTGGGACCCCAGTAAAAACTATTCACAAATCACTGTTTCGCCAGGGGCAGCCTTACCTGGGCATGGAATCCAAACGATGCTCCACGTGGCGGAGCAGGTGACTCACAGGGAGGACGACTCAACCAGGAACACAAAGGTCATGACAAGAGCAAAAAAGAGAAGGACAGAATGTGCCCAAACGCCTGCACCAGAGGGTAAGGCTGGTGATGGAATTTGTCATCTGAATGCTCAGCATGGGAGGATCTCTCCTGCAGCCCACAAGAAACCAATTACCTATTACCATAAATAACATATTTTTATGAAAAATAAATATATTTTTCAAATTAAAAAATTAGGTGAGTGGTATCATTGTACATTTTTGCAAATCTCTTTAATGTCTACCTTTATCAAAGGTGGCTGGATTCTTAAAAAAGAAAAACATTTTTTCACTATCTTTTCCATGTGCTTTCTTAATATTTTTGTATATATCTTCATTGTATTATATTGAAAGCTGAGAGGGAACATTTTTAATAGCATCAGTCTATATCTTGTTAACAATTGCTTTCTATTTTTAAAGGTTCTTTCGAATTTTTTTTCTTTTTTCTTAATTGAAATATGTTTGATGTACAGTATTATGTTAATTTCAGGTACACTATATAGTGGTTTGACATTTGCATACACCGTGAAATGATCATCATAATAAGTGTAGTAAGAATCTGTCCCCATACAAAGTTATTACAATATTATTGACCTTATTTCTTATGCTGGATATTATATCCCCATAGCTTATTTATTTTATAATTGGATGTTTGTTTGGGGTTGGCCAAAAAGTTTGTTCAGGTATTTCCTTAACATCTTACAGGAAACCCAAACAAACTTTTTGGCCAGCCCAATACCTCTTAATCTCCTTTACCTATTCCCTGCTCCCCCACCTCCACCATCAAGGACAGCTGGGCTCTTATCCCTGCTTCTGTATTCAGTCAATTGTGATTTGTTGCTTTGGTTGAAGCGTAGGAAGAAAATCCAGCCTCACACAGATCTGTAGCTGAAAAAGGTGGAGTATTTTAACAGTCTTTTGAGGTATCTGTGGATATTCACTTTTGATACTACACCAAAACTCAACAAGGGATAGTTTCTTAAAGGTGAGTTGTAACGTAGAGTCTGAGACCATATACTCTGTTGTAATAAAATGTCTTATGCTGTCTTGTGTTTCGAGTGTATCTTCTACTCATGATTTTATAATATCATAAACAATTAGAAAATTTTGGTTCACTTAATTTTACAGTGAGCTTGCAACTCAAACAATCACTTGAGTATTAGTCTTGAGACAACGTGGTACTTCAAGATGCAGCAAACTGCTTCTTTACATGTTCTACCCAGTTTTTTACATATACTATTAAAAAGATGTGTCCTTAAGGGTAGACATTTAATTAAATTAATAATTTTAACTGTTTCATCAAGAACATTCTTAAATGAAACTGGCTTTTTTTTTCCATGTTGAGTAAGTGGTAGTGAAGAAGGCAATGCTACCTTCTAAGGTTTGGGGACATCGCTTTGATTTGTACTGAGGCACCAGAATTTTCACCTGCTTGGCTGTTGCTTCATCTGTGCAAAAGTCAACATAGCAAAAAAAGGCAAAGAACATCTAATTATAAAAACAATTCTGACCTTGAAGGTCTCCTGAAAGTATTGCCGGGGCTCCCCGAAACCTCTGGTCCAGGGGCTCAGATGACTGCCCCCCACTGGACATTCCATTAGTGGAGGAACCACTGCTGACCAGCCTTGCTCTGCTCCTCCCCTGAGTGGCAGACAGGACCAGCGGTAGAATTATTCTCAGGAGGTAGTCGCAGGGTCTCATCAGGACTGGAACCTCCAGCCTTCAGCTCCAGAGTGTGCAAGGTCCTTCCTGGGTCTCTGGGAGATTCCGCGTGGACTTTCTAGAGGGCATTTACTGAGATATAAGATGAATGTTGTTTCTTTTTTCAGAGGTCAGTGATGACACTTCAGAGATGGATGAAAGAAAGAGACCCCAGGAGCTACCCAGCACACCACCAAGACTCACCCACGGTAAAGGTGAGGGATTGCAAGTCTCTCAGTATGGTCATCAGGAGCCCAAACTTAGAGCTGTTTTACTCTGAGTCAGAGTTTCTCAGCCATTTTTTCATTATCACTGCCCATTTAGATTTTTTTTCTAATCATGAACCCTACCCCCCAGGATATTTCAATACTACAAGTATATTATATATCCATTTCTGTACTGGATATATTTATTTGTGCTTTATACGTAAAAAGAGTTTTTTTCACCCCCAAGAACCAATTTTGGGGCAGCTTACCACTGCCAAGTATTCATGCTCTAAGTATATTCATGGTACTTTACTGCAGTGCCAAGCCATCCAGGTTTTTCCTAAGATCCCAATCTCCATGTTTCTCACATGACCTTTCTGTGAAAATTGAGATGAGAACAGCTCATCATAAACACAAATGTAATACTATGACGGAGCACGAGCGTCTGACATTGTTGTGGACATACGCTGGAAAAATGGTGCACGTTAATTCACTCCTCACCGTGGCCACTGTTACTCACATTGTTACTGTTATCCTTGGAGGGGAAAAAAAAGCAGAGCATTCTTCTGTTTGCTGGTAATTCAGTCACAGTGTCACATCTTCACAGAACTCCCACACAACAAATGTGACTTTCAAATGACAAATATCTAATTATTGTCAGAAAGAATGAATTATATTTGACCGTATTAAAATACAAACTATCATTTTTAGCAAGTTTTTCCTGCATTACACTGACTCATACAATGTATATTTCTAATTTTATCCTGAATAATATATTTTATTTTCACAACCACCTTTGGAGAAAGTTGAACGATTTATTCAAATTTGAGATGTAAAGGATTAATGGGTTTTCCCAAGAGCCTGTGGATAAAGGCTGGCTGGCACAGGACTAGCATCTTGGTCCCCAGAACCCTCTTCAGGAACCATCATCCTCCTTTATAATGAAAGGGATAGAAATAATACTGTCAAAGCTTTACCAACTCAGTATTGTCTGAAATGAATGTGGTCACAAAACATAAAGATTGCTTATTTAAAAATCACTTTCTTTCTCATACCTTCTAGATCCCATGGATAAGGGAAGCAAACTGCCTTTGGGAGAATCTCCTGGGGGAAAACGTAAGTGTAAAGAACTTATTTGGTCTCTATTAGGGTGGGTTTGATATTATTTTTACTGGTTTTTATGCCCTTCGGGCTACAAAAGACATCTAAGCCAGAAAAAGATGTGTGCTGTTTTACAGATGTGTGCTTTTCTCAACATAGAAATGTTTTCATACTATAAAAGCAATATGCTGTAGCCTTTGAAATTAGCTTGCTGTGTGTGACAGAAAACCACATCATCCCCTCCAAAATAGTGGCTATAAAGAATGTATACATTCTTTATGTATATATATACATGCTCATACTACCTAGTCCATCCTATAAACACTTTAAAACACCTTTTTCGTTGTTGTGTGATTAACAATTTGTTTCAATAATAATCTATTGGTAGTAAGTTAGGCTATATCCAATTGTTATCTGAAAATAGAAATCATATTGTGTGTGTTGGTATCTTTGCACACTTGTCCAATAATTTCCTCAGGATTAATTTCTAAATGCGAGATTACTTGGTTAGAGTCTATATATCTTAAATTTCATATTTGTTACCAAACTGTTCTCCAGAAAATGTATTTGTTTACATTTCCTTTAATAACACACAAGTGTTCATTAACTACATCCTCATCAACCCAGACATGATAAAACTTTTTAAAAGTTTGGGTATAATTAAAACTAAACAATGCATTTTCAGGGGATTATTGGTGATCTAAAGATGCTTTTTAGGGACGTCCCTGGCAGTCCAGTGGTTAAGACTTCGCTTTCCAGTGCAGGGGGTGCAGGTTCGATCCCTTGTCGGGGAGCTAAGATCCCACATGCCTCGGAGCCAAAAAAACCCTAAAACATAAAACAGAAGCAATATTGTAACATATTGAACGAAGATGTTAAAAAAATGGTCCACATCAAAAAAAAAACTTTAAAGAAAAGACACTTTTAAAATAAATGTGTCATTTGTATTTCCTCTTTTAGCACTTCCAATTTATGCTTTTTGCCCACTTTCCCAGCATACTATTCATCTTTTGCTTTATCTATTAAGGACAGTAACCCCCTAACGTTACATATATTGCGATTTTCCCCTTTTTCGTTTTAACACTGTGTGGATGATTTTTGAAGTATGGGCATTTAAAATTTTTAAGCCGTCAAATTTGTTCATCTTCTGCCTTTACAATTTGGGTCCTTGGCTAAGGACCTTCCTTCTTTGGCTAAGAAGATCTTTTATATCTATGGCTTATAACAATTTCTCTCTATATTTTCTTCTAGTCTTGAAAAAACTGGTTATTAATTAGAAAATGATATATTTTAATGTTAATAATTTAGTATATCTCTATTACTTCTTTATTCAATCCCTTTTCATTTCCGAGTACTTTCTTCGCATAGGTCTCCTGGTTTTCTTGCCTCCCCAAAGTGATGGGAAGATAGAAAAAAATTTTACTTAAAACGTATTGACATTTCAAGCTTGTAGATCAATATATATAGCTATAAGAGATGATTTTCTTTTCTGTTTTAGGAAGGAAGAGAAAAATACATAGCTGGTCAAGTTCAAAAAAAAGACAGAAAAAAAGTCTCCCAAGAGGTAAGCAAGAAGGGTGAAGTCGTCATTCCCTTAATGTTCATCAGGGTTCTTCTCTCCAGCCACACGGCCACCCACCCGGGTGTCACTAGAGCACGGCCAGCCCCATCTCGACCCCTAGGTCATCCCATCAAAGGCCCCTCCTCACAAAAGGAGAACCATGTTGATTCCAACAGGTTTCTTTTCTCTTATCACTGGGAAGGAATGGGGTGGAGGTGGGCAGAACGCCTCAGTCAATTTTGAGATTAGGACTGTGTCCAGTGCAAGTTCAGAGCCAGGAAGAATAGACAAAGCAAACCTGAACGTGCGGGCAGGATTCAGACTCCCAATCCCAAACTGGAGGTAGATTTGTTGTCACTGAGTGTTCAGAACCACCTGAAGCGATGCTTAGCTTGCGTTGACTCCAGGCATGACAATCATGTGATTTGCAGTATAAGAAACAGAAATGTATGTAGCTCTGCATTTTTCTGGATCCTTGCTTTATTCCTTTTTGTGCTCATCACCTTTTCTCCTTCTCCTCTGCATTCTCTTCCTCTTCCCCTTCCCCTCTCCTTTCTCCTTCTTTTTGCTTTAGTTCAAGGTGTGCCGGTTGGTGGGGATCCCCTTGGATTTCCAGACCTTGAATGCAGCACCCTGAGAGGGAATCTCCTGTCAGCCCCCAAACATGAATCATGACATGTGTTCCACTGCTTTGGACATTCTCCGAATTTTTCTCTTTGTTTCCAACACCCCTTAATCTTGGGGTTTGACCTGGGTGGGGGCTAGGACCTCCTTGCTCGCCCTTCTCCTCCTCTTATCACTTTCTCTCAGTCCCCAGCGCCGCCACTCTCTCCTTGTCATATGCTGAGTTCTCTCCACCAACGACTTCTAGGAAAACTTGACACTCAGACCTCTAAGCTTCTCCTGTGGGTATATAAAGGTAATTTTTGAAACAAAGAAATCTCTTTCACTCTCAAAAAATTTGTGTTTCAAGATTTAGTGTAGCATCTCCGAAACGGCCTCAGCTGAGCAGTTTCTTCTCAGATCTAGCCAGCATCTGCCCCTTCCCTGAAATTTATTGATTTAATAATTAGGGAACCCTGGACATGACAATGTATAAGGGTGAAAAATACATAATTTGAATATTTTCTAAAACATGCTGCCTGTTACACATTCATTCCGCAGAGATGAATTGAGTTGAGGGGTGTGCTGGCACATGTCCTAGGTTCTGAGGACTCAGCAGTGAGCAAAACAGAAAACTCCCTGCCCTCATGGAGCTTAGATTCTCGTTGATACACATGTAATTAATAGTCGGAAAGAGAAGTTGAAGGGGGAAAAGAGAAACAGGAGTTTGGGGGAGACAGAAAGATACCCACAAGAGAAGAGAGGAGTAATTATGGAGAAATAGCACGATAAAAGTGAGGCAGTGGGTACAGAGATCTCAAAGTGAGGGAACTGGGAGTGCGAGAAGCTTCGGGGAGGGGGAGGGCCACTGGGACCCCAATGAAAACTCTTCACAAATCGCTCTTTGGCCCAGGCTCAGCCTCACCTGGACGCAGAACCCAAGAGGTGCTCCAAGTGGTGGAGCAGGTGACTGAAAGGAAGGACGACTTAACCAGGAGTTCGAAGGTCATGACACGGGCCCAGAAAGCAAGGGCTGAACGTGCCCCAAAGCCTGCACCAGAGGGTAAGGCTGGCGATGGAATTTGTCACCTGGATGCTCCGTGTGGCTGGGGCTCCCGTGGAGCAGGCACAGGGTGACGCAGATGCATGAAGTTACTAACAGAAGGAAGGAGGGGGCAGACGAATGGGCGTGAAGACAGAGCAAGAGTCTCTTGGTCTGGGGGTGGCTGTTGGGAGAGGTAACCGTGTTCTCAGGGTGCAGGTCACCTCAGCTGTGCCCTGCAGAACCCCATCCCCACTCCCCTGGGTCTACTGTTTACATTTCTATCAGCAGAGCCACCTCTGCTCCACAGAGTCTGGGGGCTCCTCTCTGATTCGGGCGGATCCAGTGACGGGAGTGGCATCAGACTTCGAAGTGGACACATTCTCTGTTTTATTTCTTAATGGTTTATTTCTGGAAGTGAAGTAGATTGGTCAGTGGGTCTGCATATTTAAAATTATCCCATACTGGGAATTCCCTGGTGGTCCGACTCTGTGCTCTCACTCCAGAGGGCCTGGGTTCAGTCCCTGGTTGGGGAAATAAAATCCCACAAGCGTCAAGGCCAAAAACTAAACTAAACTAAAATAATAAACTAAACTAATCCCATACTGATGATCAAATTGTTGCCAGTTTAGACTCCCATGAATGCGATGTGGACACCCTCTTCCCTACATCTTCACGAACACCAGAAATAACAAGACTTTTCTGTTTGTCGAACGTAAAGGCCAAGAATGATAGTCCACCAGTGTTTTCCTTGGAATTTCTTTGTGCTCTGTGAGTGGTTAAATATGCTTTGGAAGGTCACAGTACTGCTCACCAGCATCTCAGAAGGTCACACACCTCTGCCCTGTGGACTCAGGAATGGCCTCGTGACTTGGCCAAAGAAATGTGGGTGGAAGTGAGAGGGCTACTTTCAAGCCAAAGCTTGAAGAACTTTTTCTAAAAAGGGCCAGAGGGTGAATAATTTAGGCTTTGCTGGCCATAAAGTCTCTACTGCAGCTATTCAATGCTGCCATTGTAGCGTGAAAGCAGCAGAGACAAAAATATAAACAAGTGGGCCTGGCTGCGCTCTAATAAAACATTAATACCAAAACAGGCATTGGGGGCCCCCCTGGTGGCACAGTGGTTAAGAATCTGCCTGCAGATGCAGGGGACACGGGTTCGAGCCCTGGCCTGGGAAGATCCCACATGCCGCAGAGCAGCTAAGTCCGTGCACCCCAACTACTGAGCCTGCGTTCTAGAGCCCGCGAGCCACAACTACTGAGCTCACGTGCCGCAACTACTGAAGCCCGCATGCCTAGAGCCCATGCTCCACAGCAAGAGAAGCCACCACAATGAGAAGCCCGCGCACCGCAACGAAGAGTAGCCCCTGCTCACCGCCACCAGAGGAAGCCCGCGCACAGCAACAAAGACCCAAAGCAGCCAAAAATAAATAATAAATAAATTTATTAAAAAAGAAAAAGACAGGCATTGGGCTGACTTGGCCCTTGGGCCGTAGTTTGCCGACACCTGTAATAAACCACTGGGATTTAGGAGAATCATAGGTGACTACAGCGTTATCTAGCCTGTGTTTACTAAGATGCCTGTTTTTTAAACACATTTTTCTTCAGAATGTTTTCTGAAGGTCCCCTATTCCTATTTGCCTATTTTTATATATGACTCTTCTTTTTTTGTTGTTTCATCAATTTGGGAGATTAACCCCTTGTTGCTGCGATTTTCTTATTTTGTTTTTGTCTTTTACTTGAGAAGGTTTTGGCTGTGGAGGATTTCGATTTTTTGGTTTGGTTTGGTTTTTGGATGTTTTTGGCCATGCTGTGCGGCTTGTGGGATCTTAGTTGCCGGACCAGGGATTGAACCTGGGCCCATGGCAGTGAAAGCGCGGAGTCCTAACCACTGGACCGCCAGGGAATTCCCGAGAGTCTTAGGCACATCAGTTTATTTTTTCCGGTATGGTTTATGTCAGAGTTTCTCAGCTTTTGCACTGTTGTTATTTGGGGCCAGTTAATTCTGGTTGCAGAGGCTGTGCTATGCGTTGTGACACGTCAGCAGCATCCCTGGCGTCCACCCATCAGACGGCAGTAGCGCCCGCCTCCCAGTCTGGCAAAAAGATTTCCTAACATTTCCAGATATCCTCTGCAGGCAAAATCACCCATCACTGAGGATCACTGCTTTATGCCCTGTACTTCTGCCTTAAAAAGCCCTTTCTATGTAATATTTATAAGGCTACATCCTTTATTTACTTCTAGTATTTGTATTAAGTATATATATATATATATATGTAATATTGTTATATATTAATATATATTAATTTGTGAAAATTTGCCTTCTGTAATACGTTTAACCTTCCCATCTATTACCTGGAGCTTGCTATATTTTTTTTTGGTCAATGCTATAATTTTTCTTTCATAAGGACTCCTGTCTCTCTTGCTCTCCAAACTGGTAGAAAGACAGAAAAAATTACTTTGAGATAGTGACACATAAAGCACATAAATCTACGTTTCCAGTTATAAATGACTATTAATTGTTTTCTTTTTAGAAAAGGGAAGGATAAAAGATGTCTGTTCAAGTGCAACAACAAGTTGTCACAGAAATATTCCCATAAAGGGTAAGTAAGTGAGAGGCAGGGCCTCGCCCTCAGGCTCCCCAGGGCCCTGGCCTGCTGTGCTGGTCAGGGCTGCACGCCTGGTCTCTGGGGGTGAGCACCCCGTTGCTTCTGCCCCCCTGCGCTCTGGTGTGTCTCTTGGGGACACAGTCCTCCTCTCCCTCCTTCTCCTTCCCCTCTTCCTCCGCTCCTTGAATTCATTTTCCCTCTCATTTTTTTTCTTAAAGCATTGCCATATTTTTTAAATATTTATTTATTCATTTATTTGGTTGCGCTGGGTGTTAGTTACGGCAGGCAGGTTCCTTAGTTGCAGCTTGCGGGCTCCTTAGTTGTGGCACGAGAACTACTAGTTGCGGCATGAAAGTGGGATCTAGTTCCCTGATCAGGGATCGAACGCAGGCCCCCTGCATTGGGAGCGTGGAGTCTTATCCACTGTGCCAACGGGGACGTCCCTCCCTCTGCTTTTATAACACACTTCTTGGGCATTATCTCTGGTCACTCTCCCTTCCCTCTTTAGAGGCCAGCCACACTGGCTTTTTTCTCCGTTAACTTATTACTGAAGTATAACAGGTGCTACCCAATCTGGGGTCCACAGACTGGTGACATCTACAAGCCTGCTCGCCGCAGGTCTGCAAAAATCAGGAGCTTGTAAATCAGCTGTGACTCTGAGCACACTGGTTTCCTAGCAAAACCCCAGTGGAAACAGCAGTGCATTGATTTCTATTCTGGTCAGATTCCTGTCTCATCGCAGGCCGGCATCTTGAGGAGCACTGATGCACCGTGCTTGTGGAAAAATGCAGGTACCTACTGCACAGCTGCAGGAATTAACACAAAGGGAAAGGCCACACGTACCCAGCACCCAGGTCAAGAAATAGAACATAATCCACACCCATATTCCAATCCCTACCCAGAGCCCCAAGGGTCACCAGCAGCCTGATTTCTCTGAGCATCGTCACTTTGACATGAACGCTTCACCCTCCATCCTTCTCAGGGCCTGCTCAGTATGTCTCCTCCCTCCTTCACACGCTCCGTCCCCAAAGCCAACCCCCTCGCCCTCCTTCCTCCTTTGTTACACAGCCTCCGGGTCACCTTGAACAAAGCCTTCTCTGACCCAGCAGGCAGAGGGTATTTTCTCTTGGTTGCACTTGTCACAGGTATCATTTGTTTCTGATAGTATCAGATCTCTTTTTTAAAAAATTTATTTTATTGAAGTATAGTTGGCTTACAATGTTGTGTTAATTTCTACTGTACAGCAAAGTGATTCAGTTAGGTATACATGTACATGTATCTGTTCTTTTTCAAATTTTTTTCTCATTTAGGTTGTTAGATAATATTGAGCAGAGTTCCCTGTTCTAGACAGTAGGTTCTTGTTGGTTATCCATTTTATGTTTTTCTATTTACTTATTTTAACATCTTTATTGGAGTATAATTGCTTTACAATGGTGTGTTAGTTTCTGCTTTATAACAAAGTGAATCAGCTATACATATACATATATCCCCATATGTCCTCCTTTTTGTGTCTCCCTCCCACCCTCCCTATCCCACCCCCCTACGTGGTCACAAAGTACCAAGCTGCTCTCCCTGTGCTATGCGGCTGCTTCCCACTAGCTAGCTATTTTACATTTGGTAGTGTACATATATGTCCACGCCACTCTCCCACTTCGTCCCAGCTTACCCTTCCCCACCCCCTGTCCTCAGGTCCATTCTCTAAGTCTGTGTCTTTATTCCTGTCCTGCCCCTAGGTTCCTCAGAACCGTTTTTTTTAGATTCCATATATATGTGTTAGCATACAGTATTTGTTTTTCTCTTTCTGACTTACTTCACTCTGTATGACAGTCTCTAGGTTATCCATTTTAAATATAGCAGCGTGTTAACGTCAATCCCAAACTCCCAAACTATCCCTCCCCCGGACCCTTCCCCTCTGGTAACCATAAGTTCGTTCTCTAAGACTGTGAGTCTGTTTCTGTTTTATCACAAGTGTAATTAACTGTCTGTGTACATCCTGTTCACTGAGCGAAACTCAAATGAGGTCAGAACATGGGTCCATCTTGCTCGTTGCTCGATGTCTCCTCTGTGCCTTGCGGTTTGTGCTTAAATAGCTGTCAAATCAATACATTATTCATTCTTTCTCATCAAGTATGAATACCAATATCAGGGCCTCCAGTGACGCATACAGTGAACTTCATGAAATTGAAAAAGTGCCCCTTCCACCATACACTTGACCTACGTCTGTCAGAGCTGATTCTTGAGACCAGGCCCTTTGCTGCCCTCTGCTGGAAGAATGTAGGAAGTGTGCAAATGGATTACAGCTCTGATGTGACTAGGAGCTCCCCACCCTCCCACCGTAAAGGGGAAATCCTTATTCAGTGCACATCCCACACTACCATATGCAGAGGCCCTGCCAACAATATATAAGCGTGTACAGCACTTTACAGTTGGCAAAGCACTTTGTTCCACATTTTGCCATTTAATCCTCAAAGAGGTATTTTTCGGTCCATTTTCCAGATTCAATTAGAGCATAAAAGACTTGCATGAGCTAAAATCAACCTAGGTGTTTTAATCCCAAGTCCTTTGTCCTTTACACTAAAAAAAAAAAACTCCTGGTGTTTTTAGGAAACACAAGTAGGAAGCAAAGAGTCCAGGCAAAGGCTGAGAGCTCTGCATCTGCATCAGCTTTTCCTGTCTCCTTAGCACCTCCACCCTGGCTGTGACTTCTGATTTAACGTCGTGTCTCTGTGCTGTTATCCATCATATGATGTGGAGTCTTGTTGCGGTGTTTCTGATGCCATGGAAAGAGCACGAGACTAGGGGCCGGCACGTCCGGATTCCAGTGCTACCTCCGTCTCACACAGTGTGGTGACCGCCAGCAATTCTCTCTCCAAATCTGCGCCTGAGTCCCCCATCTATAACATGAGGATCATTGCCATTGCCTTTCTTTTGTTACAGGTTGTAGTGAAAATAAACAATAGAATGTGCGTGCTGCTTTCACTATTCCCGTAACTAGCGCTTCTCCTCCAGCCACTGCATCCCCCGCCAGGCCCCTTGTGTACAAGTCATAGAGCTCCGGCCTTCTCCCCAGGCCATGTCTTTGCAGGCATAGTTTCACCCTGTGCCTTTTCTCTATGTTCTGTAAGAACCCCTGTACTTAGTCTTCCCAATCACTCACTAGGTTTTTTTCCATTCTGCTTTTCCTTGTTCTTTTCATTTCCTCCACGAGGCTTTTCATCTCTATGAACTCCCTTTGTTCTTCCCCCGCCCCCGCCGTGCAGCATGTTGGATCTTAGTTCCCCCACCAGGGATCGCACCTGGGCCCCATGCATCGGAAGCTCCAAGCCTTAACCACTGGACTGCCAGGGAAGTCCCTCCCTTTGTTCTTTAATTGCTGACTTCTAGCAGACTTGCCACGTTTGCTCACATTTACTAGAAGTGACCTAATAGATGCGGGAGAGCTCCACACAGGCCTCGCCCTCAGGCTTCCATCCTTAGAGGCTTGTTTACTGAGATGAGGGGTGAGATGGAGCCAAATGCAGGATCATCAGGACCACATCGGAAAGCTGTCTCCCTTCCTTTGCGACATCTTTGTCTGCTTTTGGTATCAGGGTGATGGTGGCCTCGTACAATGAGTTTGGGAGTGTTCCTCCCTCTGCTATATTTTGGAAGAGTTTGAGAAAGGTAGGTGTTAGCTCTTCTCTAAATGTTTGATAGAATTCGCCTGTGAAGCCATCTGGTCCTGGGCTTTTGTGTGTTGGAAGATTTTTAATCACAGTTTCAATTTCAGTGCTTGTGATTGGTCTGTTTATATTTTCTATTTCTTCCTTGTTCAGTCTCAGAAGGTTGTGCTTTTCTAAGAATTTGTCCATTTCTTCCAGGTTGTCCATTTTACTGGCATAGAGTTGCTTGTAGTAATCTCTCATGACCCTTTGTATTTCTGCAGTGTCAGTTGTTACTTCTCCTTTTTCATTTCTAATTCTATTGATTTGAGTGTTCTCCCTTTTGTTCTTGATAAGTCTGGCTAATGGTTTATCAATTTTGTTTATCTTCTCAAAGAACCAGGTTTTAGTTTTATTGACCTTTGCTCTTATTTGCTTCATTTCTTTTTCATTTATTTCTGATCTGATCTTTATGATTTCTTTCCTTCTGCTAACTTTCGGGGGTTTTTGCCAATATCACTGATGAACATAGATGCAAAAATCCTCAACAAAATACTAGCAAACAGAATCCAACAGCACATTAAAAGGATCATACACCATGATCAAGTGGGGTTTATCCCAGGAATGCAAGGATTCTTCAATATATGCAAATCAATCAATGTGATACACCATATTAACAAATTGAAGGAGAAACACCATATGATCATCTAAATAGATGCAGACAAAGCTTTCAAAAAATTCAACACCCATTTAGGATAAAAACCCTCCAGAAAGTAGGCATAGAGGGAACTTGCCTCAACATAATAAAGGCCATTTATGACAAACCCACAGCCAACATCATCCACAATGGTGAAAAACTGAAACCATTTCCACTAAGATCAGGAACAAGACAAGGTTGCCCACTCTCACCACTATTATTCAACATAGTTTTGGAAGTTTTAGCTACAGCAATAAGAGAAGAAAAAGAAATAAAGGAATCCAACTCGGAAAAGAAGAAGTAAAGCTGTCACTGTTTGCAGATGACATGTTACTATACATAGAGAATCCTAAAGATGCTACCAGAAAACTACTAGATCTAATCAATTAATTTGGTAAAGTAGCAGGATACAAGACTGATGAACAGAAATCTCTGGCATTCCTATACACTAATGGTGAAAAATCTGAAAGTGAAATTAAGAAAACACTCCCGTTTACCACTGCATCAAAAAGAAGAAAATACGTAGGAATAAACCTACCTAAGGAGACAAAAGACCCATATGCAGAAAATGATAAGACACTGATGAAAGAAATTAAAGATGATACAAATAGATGGAGAGATATACCATGTTCTTGGATTGGAAGAATCAACATTGTGAAAATGACTCTATTACCCAAAGCAATCTACAGATTCACTGCAATCCCTATCAAACTACCACTGGCATTTTTCACAGAACTAGAACAAAAAATCTCACACTTTGTATGGAAACACAAAAGACCCTGAATAGCCAAAACAATCTTGAGAAATAAAAACGGAGCTGGAGGAATCAGACTCCCTGACTTCAGACTATACTACAAAGCTACAGTAATCAAGACAGTATTGTACTGGCACAAAAACAGAAATATAGATCAATGGTACAGGATAGAAAGCCCAGAGATAAACCCACACACATATGGTCACCTAATCTTTGATAAAGGAGGCAAGAATATACAGTGGAGAAAAGACAGCCTCTTCAATAAGTGGTGCTAAGAAAACTGGACAGCTACCTGTAAAAGAATGAAACTAGAACACTCACTAACACCATACACAAAAATAAACTCAAAATGGATTAAAGACCTAAATGTAAGGCCAGACACCATCAAACTCTTAGAGGAAACATAGGCAGAACACTCCATGACATAAATCACAGCAAGATCCTTTTTGACCCACCTCCTAGAGAAATGGAAATAAAAACAAAAATAAACAAATGGGACCTAATGAAACTTAAAAGCTTTTGCACAGCAAAGGAAACCATAAACAAGATGAAAAGATAACCCTCAGAATGGGAGAAAATATTTGCAAATGAAGCAACTGACAAAGGATTAATCTCCAAAACATACAAGCAATTCATGCAGCTCAATATCAAAAAAATAAACAACACAATCCAATAATGGGCTAAAGACCTAAATAGACATTTCTCCAAAGAAGATATACAGATTGCCAACAAACACATGAAAGGATGCTCAACATCACTAATCATTAGAGAAATGCAAATCAAAACCACAATGAGATATAATCTCACACCAGTCAGAATGGCCATCATCAAAAAATCTACAAACAATAAATATGGAGAAAAGGGAACCCTTTTGCACTTTTGGTGGGAATGTAGATTGATACAGCCACTATGGAGAACAGTATGGAGGTTCCTTAAGAAACTAAGAGTAGGGGCTTCCCTGGTGGTGCAGTGGTTGAGAGTCCGCCTGCCAATGCAGGGGACACGGGTTCGTGCCCCGGTCCAGGAAGATCCCACATGCCACAGAGCGGCTGGCCCCGTGATCCATGGCCGCAGAGCCTGCACGTCCGGAGCCTGTGCTCTGCAACGGGAGAGGCCACAACAGTGAGAGGCCCGAGTACCGCAAAAAAAACAAAACAAACAAAAAAACCTAACAGTAGAACTACCATACAACCCAGCAATCCCACTACTGGCCATATACCCTGAGAAAACCATCATTCAAAAAGAGTCATGTACCACAATGTTCATTGCAGCTCTATTTACAATAGCCAGGAGATGGAAACAACCGAAGTGTCCATCATCAGATGAATGGATAAAGGAGATGTGGCACATATATACAATGGAATATTAGCCATAAAAAGAAACAAAATTGAGCTATTTGTAGTGAGGTGGATGGACCTAGAGTCTGTCATACAGAGTGAAGTAAGTCAGAAGAGAAAAACAAATACCATATGCTAACACATGTATATGGAATCTAAGAAAAAAAAATGGTCATGAAGAACCTATGGGCAAGACGGGGATAAAGATGCAGACCTACTAGAGAATGGACTTGAGGATATGGGGAGGGGGAAGGGTAAGCTGGGACAAAGTGAGAGAGTGGCATGGACATATATAAACTACCAAACATAAAATAGATAGCTAGTGGGAAGCAGCTGCATAGCACAGGGAGATCAGCTCGGTGCTTTGTGACCACCTAGAGGGGTGGGATAGGGAGGGTGTGAGGGAGGGAGACGCAAGAGCGAAGAGATATGGGAACATATGTATATGTATAACTGATTCACTTTGTTATAAAGCAGAAACTAACACACCATTGTAAAGCAATTATACTCCAATAAAGATGTTTAAAAAAAAAATCCAAAAAAAAAAGAAGCAGCTCCTGTGGTCTGTCTCTAATGAATTCACCCACAACGAGGCTGCGGGGAGGGGAAGCAGGAATTGCTGATGTTTGTGTTAACCCTTTTACAATTCCTTCTCCTGAATCAGAACCCCAGATCCCTACTCAGGGGCTGTGAGTTGCCAAATCCCTCCATAGGCAATGTGCAAACTAGTCTAGAGCTCTCCAGGGTTTTCTTTTACTCATAGAGGAAGAAGCAGGGGAACGATCAAACGATGATACTTACACTATCCCTTCAGTGATAACTGCCTCACTCACCCCCATCTTGGTTTGAATCAGGCAATAAAATCATAGACAGAGAAATTTTCTCCAGCTACATGAATGCAAAGAAATATTTTGGGTAGGCAACTCCCATCAGCACAGAGGGATAAACAGGATGCTTATGGAATAAAGGAACTTCAGGTGATAGTCAATGAATTTGTGAATTTAAACACATTCACTGAAGAAGCACAGTATGTTTTATTAAATTATTTTATTTGATGTAGTGTTGGCAGGGGTAGTTTTGTTTATTAGAGACCCCTCTGTTCACATATCTCATCTGCTACTCAAAATGGAAGACTTCCTGTGAATTAACCAGAGGACGCTCCCTACTGCCACTCATGTTATTATTATTACTATTATTAGTAATAATAGTAATATATCATTACTATTATTATTAGAATTCATGAAAAATTCATGAGGGAGACAGAATGAAGACTGAGGAACGCTAATCTGTTCTTTTCTACTTTCAGAAAAACCTGAAGATGAAACTCTGGATTTTCACTCTCCTAAACTTCCTGTGACCTGTGGTAAGGCAAAGGGGATTTTATATAAGGAGAAAATGAAACAAGGTGAGTTCCTCGATCTTCTGCTCTTTGGAAACCCTAGATGAAGGAATCACTAGAAGGGAAGGAAATATCCACGTGTGTCATTGTTCAGGACATGGACCCTGCAGGCTAGGCTGCAGAAAAAGCAACGCTTTTTAAGAAGGAATTTTCAACCTTTTCAATGTCATGGTACATCTGACGACCAGGCCACTCCCCTCCCACATGGAAGTCATCCATGGACCCTGTGACACATGTCCTAGCCACATAAAAGGCAAATTCTGTCCCAATCCTTCACCAGTAGGGCAGGTTTTAGGGCTTCCTTCAATCTGAGAGAGGAGGAATCAGACTCCCCTGCTACTGCTTCCACCTCACAGGGAGTCTCTGGACCCAGAAAGGTAGAGCATCACAAGTAGGGGGTTGGAGGTTTAGGGTGAATTCAAAGAGGACGGAAGTGGATCCAGGAATGGGCTGTCTTTACCTTACAGGCTCCTCAGAGAAGTGTATTCAGAACAAGAAGGGACTTTGGTTCACACCAAGAGAATTTGAAATTGAAGGAAAACGGAAACAATCAAAGAACTGGAAGCGAAGTGTGCTTTGTAGAGGAAAGACCCTAGAACAGCTGCTGGAGGTATTGGAATAACAAGGGACACATAGGTGATGAGCTAATTCCTTGAAGGATGAGTGGAATTTCAATATCAGAAGGGTGAAGAAATTCCCGTTAGGCTTCCACAGCATGACTGAGAAAAAGCTAAACGATCATAGAAAAACATTGTGGGTGAGAAATTTAGGAACATAGATTGGTGCTAATGGTGGGGAACTTTAAATGCAAGGAGGGATTCAAGAAGCTTAGCCTGGTGGTATCAGAGGGGGTGGGCTGGAAGGAAACTAGATGGAGACAGAGACACCTGTCTTGTTTCATTAGGAAGTGGAAACTTGGATACTTACCAAAGAAGAACCTCGAGAACAACCCCATTCATTGACCCACCCTCTCTTTCAGAAAGGACTTCTGCTCTGTCCTCCGAGAAAAAGTCTCAAGAGAGAGGTAAATAGCAAGTGAACTTCTACCACATTCTCAGTCATCATGTTGCCGACTTTCTGTGTCCCAAGGCTTGCCTGGGAGTTCTCGACTTTCCCAGCCTCAAGTCACCTTCCCGTTTCAGCACTGCATCTTCATGACAACTGCTTCAGCACACTGGTACATGTACATGCCACCATTATTTTCAAAGTTAATTTTAAGAAGGGGAAGCAAATAACTCTTTAAAGATTAGGACAAAAGTGTGTGTTTTAGGAAAAGATCTGTATATTTGGATGATCACCAACAAAAGACATCAGAAATAGAGTGCCCTAGTTTGAAAAGTAGATACGGTATTGAAATAGACAAGAACAGTATAAGAAAGAATAAGAAGATCATCGCTGATTGAACTCCAAGTATTCCTCAGTTCAACATGCTCATTACTGGTAGCACCAGAATGGAATAATGTGTTTGAACTGAGCTTTGTCTCTGCACAGCCTGCCTCCAGGTGAAAATGGCAGTCATCCATTGGCTCTACCCGCTGCCCCTCCCCACCTGTCTTTACTTCCGTAAATACAACTTCCAGTCCCGTTAGATATGAACCTCCAGCAGAGGCAGTGGTGCCTCTCCCATCTTGCCCTGGAGGTTAGCCTGACACTTGGCTGGATTCATTCAAAGTTTATAAGGCAATGATCCCCCAAAGCTGTTTATTGTACAAACTATCTTTTCCATGCTGATTTGAAATATCTTGGTATGTTTAGGGAGGCTCCTGGTAATGGCAAAAAATAGGGAAGAATACGGATGTCCATCAGTGTTGTAAAATGAACTGATACATCAACAGAATAATACTTTTTAAAAATGGATGGTTTGCAGGTATAGACCCATCCTTCAGTCAGTGGAAAACCACCCAAGGGTTTTAGGGTCAAGAAAGCTTCAGGAAGCTTAAACTGGAAAGAACGTGTATGGAAAGACATTGCTTACGTGAATATGTAAGGCTATGACTAAAAAAATATCTGAAAGAATCAGTTATTCTGGGATGGGATTACAGGGTACATTTGACTTCCATATGATATATGTCTGTACAGGTGGAATTTTTATAATGATCATTAATTACTTTTGTAACCAGAAACAAAATAAAGATATTTAAAATCCAGATCCTTAATGGCGCCAATATTGTAGTTCCTTCTTACTCATAATGCTACCAGTCAGCAAATGACAGCCAGGGGCACACTTGACCTGACCATTCAGTCCCTCCATCAGGAGCCACGTTGAGATAAAGAAAACAAAGTTTAGTTCTGATCATGAATGGACCAGTGCAGGCCTTTCCCCCAGCAACATTTTTCAGCATGTCACTGTCACTCTGCAGTATACCCAGTCTCCACTGGTGTCTAGCTCTGTTTATGTGTACCAGCAAGAGATCTGATGCTAATACTATAAGCACGTGTTTTGTGGCTGCCCTGCAGGCGCTGCTCCCTGGACCCAAGGCAAAATGGGCAGCTCAGGGCCTGTGAGAGCCTCTACTTCCAGAAGGGCCGAGTATGCAGCCAAAAGTTGCTACCCTAATGGCATGTAGTGGGGGACTGATAGTTTTTGCTTTTGTTTTTTGGGGGGTTTTTTTGGACAAATTCTAGAGCCTTTTGTTGAGGAGTCCCCATTCAAAGTGGGCTGAGGTGCAAATAACAGCTTAAATGGGTACAAGTAAAACCTGTGAATGAGGACTATGTTACTCTCAGAGCTCAAAAGGGGTAAAAATGTTGGGCAGTTGTTGTGGGATTGAGTATTCAGAGGGTCAGTTATCGTTTCTTGACAGTGTCAGGAATAGAGCAGCCCTGAGCTGACCAAACAAAGCCCAGAGATTTGCTGAGCTGGTAGGGCCTTGTACTGCGTGTGGGGTGATGACCCTTCCCTTTCCCTGAGTTCCTTTCTGAGTAGTTGTATATTCTGAATGAGTATGTCAGAGGAGAAGGATGTCATCAGTGTGGTGTCGTACCTGTGCTCCCGGGGGAAGTCGGATGCAGTCACAATTTTGCCTGCAGAGACTGTGTGTGATGGCAAAACTGTAGAGGTACCCCATGGTAGCCAGGTAAAGGCGTGTTGTATCCCTGCAAAGGTGGAGGCCAGCTGCAGCTGAGATGCTATTGAAATAAGCACTGAACAGAACATATTAGCCAAATCTGTGACAGTAAAGCATTTACCACTCGCTAAGTGGATGGCATCAGTAATTGCAATAATATTGGGTATAGGGACTTTAATGGGTGGGGCTCCTTTGTGAGTAACGGTATGCCACTAAATTTAAACAAGGTACCCGCTATCCTCTTAGGGTATTTACCAAACATGTAACAGAGGACAAACTGGTATACCTTACCTTAACCATCAAAACTGTTGCCTTACCTAAATGCCCCGAGGTCATAACATTCATTGCCCTAAAATATCCTATAGTGGGCATTGATGCTGTGATCCCACAAATAATAAAGTAAAATAAAATTAAATCTTTGACACAATCAGCTTTATAAAATGGACCTTCCTCTCTGTTACAATAGTTAATAGAACTCAGTATAAATTAAAACAAGGCCTTCGAGGATAGAAACTTATAATACAAGATCTATATATTTAGAGCAAGAGTGATGATCTCTACTTTTTCTCCATTTAACTGCCCAATTTGGCCTGTTCTTAAACTTGGAAAGAGGGAATGGTGCCTCATGGTGGATGCCCGCAACCTCAGTGCCATGGCCCAGCAGCCAGCCACACAGCTCAACGCGTAAGCCAGGAGGGAGCAGAGCCAGTTAGCAATCCACAGCAAAAGAAGGCCACTGGGCAGGGGGCGTGGTCACCCAGACTCCTGCTTGCTAACCCAAGTGGGTTCAGATAGTGAAACCAATGATGCAACACATGTACTAAGAGAGAATGAAAGATTTATTACCCACATACAGAGGCTTTCTGGGAAGAGGCAAGGTAGGCCACCCAAGCTGATCTGAAAATGGCTTGAGCTAAGAGAGGGTGAAGCCCGACGTTTTATTCCGGTGGGGCAAGGTGAGGACCCCCTTGCTGGGGCGGGTGTGTCTGGCTTGAACTTCTCACTGTGGTCGAGGGAGGGAGGGCATGTGCTTTCCCATCACCTTGCCCAGATGTGCCAAGAGGGGAAGTTGGGCTTGAAGCCATCAACAGTCAAACATGAAAACCGGAGTCAAACTCTTTATTACAGAATGTGATTGTGGGGTTGTATGTCCTTTCTCTACCATTGCTTTATCATATCATGTGTGCTGGAAACTTTCACTCCTTGAGCAATGGTGCTCAAGGCTCTGGACCCAACCGGGGTCTCAGCCGGGAGGATTGGGCCGGTCTGGGCTATCTGGGAACTGGCATCTGTACTCTGGACCAGGGCAGGCCACGTGTCCAGTCAGAGGCAAGAATGGCCGTAGAGTGTCAACCCCAAGAACAGAGAAAGGCAGACTGACAAGTTCAGGACGGGAAGGCCAGAAAGATTCCCTGACATTCAGGATCAGGGAGTCCTCCTTATGAGGCCCTGGGGCCTAGTAAGTGGAGAGGGTGAGCAGGAAGCCCCCCCAGTTAAGAGAGGTGAACAGAGTCCCAGATCAAGAAGATTTTTCACTCTGGCTGAGTGACTAGTTTTGCGAATGGACAAAACATGTCCATCCCTTACGCCCTTGCCCAGGTCCTCATTATTTGTATTATGGACGGTTGAGGGAAGTGGCAGGGTTTCTCTCCTTGGGTGTAACTGATTCCCAGGCGCTTTGAGGCTTTGCTCCAGCTCTTGATGGTCTACTTCCTGACCACCTTCCATCCTTCTGGTGGGGACAGTATCACAGTCGGGCAAAGGCAGAAGGACCCCTCTTCCTGACTCCCACCTTTAGTGCAGAGAAAATGTTCCCTTGGGCGCGTGGAGCCCAGCACTGTCTGTCTTGTGGGGCTGGGAGCGGAACCGGGGTTCCTGCCTGTGAATATCCAGCCGTAAAGACCGTGTTCCTCACATAAATCACTTGTAGAATTTACTACATTTTAAGGCCATGAGAAAGACCCCTATGGTTCCTCAGGCCCCCCAAACAACACATTTACACAGAAACTCTCTGTCTTTGTATATCTTTCTTTCCGTGTGTCAGCATAACGTCAGAGACTGTCCTCTGAGCTGCCAACACGTTTGCCTGGCACGGCGCACAGCGGATGAGGACAGCTCTGACCCAGGCACGGGCAGCCTTGGGGCCAACCTGACTCAGGTACTAATTTACTTTGACTGCAGAGAAAAAGCATTCCTCCTTTCCAAGGCTTGTCAGATGAGACAGTTGCCCAAAGCTGTGTTTTCTCCAATTTCGTGTACTTACAAACCCTCCCCGGGATCCTGTTAAAGGCAAATTTCGATTCAGTAGGTCTGCGATTCTAACCAGCTCCCAAATAACGCTGATGCCGCTGGTCCTTAGACCACACTTGGTGCAGTAAGGACTTAAACGACCTTCCAACCCCTTCCAGCTCTGACAATCTGTGGTTCATGCGGCAATGCGGCAGTTCTTGCCACCTGCTCTTCCGCGATTGCAAGGCCGGGCTGGTCCTTGGTCTGCGGGCGTTCCCAGTGCGTGCCCCGCTGGGTCAGGCCGAAGCGTCTAGTGGGACCCGAACGCCGTGTTCCAGATTCCCGCAGTGTCAGTGTCCACGGTTCCTTCTGACCCCAGCGGTGCCCGCATTATCTCCCTTTCTAGCAGGAAAACTCCAGGGAATGTGAGGTATGCTGTAGAGGGGGGCCGCTGCTCTGCTGTGACACTTGTCCAAGGGCCTTTCATGAGGACTGTCACATCCCACCTGTGGAGGCCGAGAGGTTAGTGAGACGCAGTCCGCCTCGTGCGCGTACACTTCGCCCAGGCTCCGCCTCTGGTCGCTCCTCTCCACGTGGAAGAGCATCCTGGGCTCGGGTGGCCCAGCGCAGCCCAGCGGGGCCGCAGCCTGTGTTCCCTCTGGTATCAGTGTCTGAGTCCGTGGCTGAGCCACCCTGACTGCCACTGCCTCCGGGAGATGGCCTTTCCTAGTTTCGTAACCCAGACTCCTGTCCAAGGAGGGTAAGGGACGAAAAACACCAGTTGTCTGTGTTCCGTGAGTATTCAGAAAAGGCAGGAAACGTGGCCTGCTTCTCCCATTTCCCCAGGGTCTCGACAGGCTGATGGAGCCTGGGTCCCCCAGGGGCTTAAGACCCAGTTTCCAATACTTGGGACTGGTGGGCAGGGCTCCCTGTTCTCCCAGCAGCTCTGAGGGGGGAAGGAGAGCCCACCACTTACCCTGACACCACACTGACCCCTTTGTCGCTGCCTTGATGGGAGGCCCCCCCTTAGGAGGTGTCCCCTTCATCCCCGGCCGCGCCCATCAGCCATTCCCGAAAGGAAAATGGTGCCTGTTTCCAGGGACCTTGCCCTTGCTCACTTATGTCCGGCCCCTCAGGAGCACGTGGAGTTGCACCTTCTGCAGGATGAAGGAGTCTTCTGGAAGCCAGCAGTGTCTCGGGGAATCTGGGGTCCTGGCAAGGCAGATGCAGCCCGAGGAGCAGTTGGTGAGTCGGATGGGAACCCCAAGCCTACCCCTTTCCCCTCAAAGAGGCAAAGGGTCCAGGAAAGGGCACCCAAAGGAAGCCTTCAGTGTCTCACTTCAGAAGATGGAGCTTCAGCGCCCAAACATGGAGGACAAACAGAATTCAACCCCCCGCCCCCATCATGGTGCATATTGGTAAACGGGGTCGGAAGTCCGCTGTGCTTGGCTGCCCCTGTTTGTGGTACCTGGGCAAAAGCTTGGCTTCACTTTCTCCAAATAACATTTCCCTTTAAATCCCTCTTCGCACTTTACAGAAATGTGAGTTTCTCCTCTTGAAAGCCTACTGTCATCCACAAAGCTCTTTCTTCACGGAGGCCCCATGTAATGTAAGTCCTCTTAGATGTTTCTCATCCTCTGGGCATCTCTCTGACGTTAAACTCATTCTGGAAACGTGGAGCATGCGTCCTGCAGGTACCTCTATTTGCAGAGAACAGAAGGTTTCGCTGCAGACTCTGGAGTGGCACTGCCACAGTTGAATGGGGTTCAAACTCCATCCCATCGCATCCCAGCTCTGGGACACAGACGAGTTGCTTCTCCTGCCCCGTATCTCAGTTTCTCCTTCTCTTCTGTGGGAATGTCTTTCTTAGAGAGAGCATAGCGTTGAGGGTACAGACTCAGGAGACTTGAACTGTGGGTTCAGTGTAGCTCTGCCAGTTTTTAGCTGTGAAATCTTGGGTAGGTCACTTAACTTCTCCATCCCTTGGTTTCTCATCAATACAACAGGGGTCATTATAGTACCAATCTCTTAGGGTTGTTGTGGAGATCCTATGTTAATATAGTGGCAAAGCTTAGAACAATGCCTGGCACATAGATGTCGGACGTTATTATCAGTATTACCCTGGAAATAAAGGCTTGTGTTGGATCCATTTCAGCGATGACGGCTATGCTAACATCACCTCTCTGATGGCTTTGCCGCTAGATTCGAGATTATGGTGAGCCCTTTAGGGAAGCCATGTGGTTGGACCTGGTTAAGGAAAGGCTGGCTGAGAAAGTGTACACAGTGGCCTGGTTTCTACGGGACATACGCCTGATATTTCGCAACCATAAAACATTTTACAAGGTAAAGGGCATTTCCTGCCTCCGTTTCGCATGCTTTCTACTTTCCCCGCATTTCTGGCGCAGCAGAGCCTTGCAAGAAGCTTACCCAGTCTTGTCCCGGGGAGAGCTCAAAAAGACAAGGACTGTAGAAGGAAACTGCCTCCTAACCCCAGGGGCGGAGAGGAGGATGTCCGGAAGAACAGCAAGCAGGACAGGGAAGGATCCTTGTAAACGGTGCCTGGAAAAAAATCCATCCTCAGTTTCAGAAAGATACGCTCCTCCCACCGAGGAGTCAATTTCATCCTGCCTCCCTGTTCAAACTAGGGGGAAGGCAGTTCATGCTTCCATGGTCCTTCCTGCCTCAGAAACACAGAAATAAATGAATTAATTAACTTAAATGAAATAAATTAAACATTCAGGATGCTCATGCTTGGATTTTTACTCTTGAACTTCCCAGTGGACTCGAACATCCGGATTTGCCTCCAGCTGGTGTTGCCTCCATCCTTCGTTAGTAGGGAGAGTCAACGAGTTGAGCTACCTTGCGATCCAAGGCATTCTTAGCTTTAGTTTATTGAGTTTTCCCTGATTTTTACTCTCACTTATACAGGTGTTTCTCGGGACACATCTAGGGTAGATTCTCATCTCCACCCAGCCTCCTTCCTCTCCTGCGTGCCACAAGTTGGCATGTTCACTGTAAGCTGGTGTCCATCCACGGAGCTGGAGGGGAAAGAGTCAACCCAGGGAGCCCCTTGATGCCTGGCACAGTCTTAGCCTTGGAGGACAGAAGGGTCAACCTTTCTTCAAAGAGTGGGCTTTCAAGAAAAGCTTTATCTTTCTCTGTTTTGCACCAAACTCAGGCTTTGCAGGGGTCAAAATCAGCTCATCGGTCAAGATCGCCTGTCAGGTCTAAGTTAACAACCAGGCAGAGTCTCATGCATTTGAACATTTGAGCGGCAGGCAGCGTCTTCCCACCTATCCTGCCTGACGGCGGGGGAAACACAGCGTTCGGGAAAGGGAGGACAGGGCTCCAAAAAAGCACGAGTGATTTGCTGGCCCTGATCCTTCGTCCTTAGACCTCTGTGTGTTTGCTTTTTTTCTCTTTCAGGCCTCCGACTTTGCTCAGGTAGGACTGGATTTAGAGGCAGAATTTGAAAAGGACCTCAAAGAAGTGCTTCTTTTTCATGAAGCCAGTGAGAACAGCTTCCAGGTTCCTCCTTGATCCTGTTCTGGACGAACTAAGGCATCCCAACTTCAGGATCCAGATGATGTGGCCCTGGCCCTCCTTAGATTGCCAACGAGTCTGGAATGTTATTGGCTGCCTCTTGACTCAAATCCAGACCCTTCAGAGCACTGTCACACCCTCCACCGCCTTTTATTGTTTCTTTTTATATTTCGCACCTCAAAAAAATTAAATATTGGCTTAATACTATTAAATACCCCATCACAGTTCATAGTCTCCCCATTGTCTCATAAACCTTTTTACAGTTGTTGTTTGAATTGGGATCCAAACAGCTTCCACACACTGAATTTGGCTAATCTATCTCTTAAGGCTCTTTTCATCTGTAAATTCCCCACTGCCTTTTTTCCTTGCTGTCTACTCTTTGGATAACCTGGGGTCTTTGTCCTGTAACATTTTTCATATTCTGGATTTTTCTACATCCCCTTAGTGGCATGTTTTTTTCTCCCTGGCGTTTTCTGTAAAGTAGAAGTTAGATCTAGAGTTTTGCTTAGATTCAGGTTTGGGTGGGCGGGGGGTGGAGGGGTACTTCGATTTGGCTTTTTAGTAAAGAGACTTCGCAGGGGGAGCTGTGTATTCATTTGTAATGTTAAGATCGTCCAGCAGGTTCAGGTGTTACCAGCCTGACCCATCTGTTATACATCACCCTTTCCCCTAATGATTTTAGCAGCCACTGATGCTCATTGCCTAAACACATTTCACTAGGGTTTGCAAAATGATTATTATTATTTTTTTGGCCGCGTTGGGTCTTCGTTGCCGTGCGCGGGTTTTCTCTATTTGCTGCAAGCGGGGGTTACTCTTCGTTGCGGTATGCGGGCTTCTCATTGCGGTGGCTTCTCTTGTTGCGGAGCATGGGATCTAGGTGTGGGGGCTCAGTAGTTGCGGCACGCAGCCACTAGAGTGCGTGGGTTTCGGTAGTTGTGGCTCATGGGCTCAGTAGCTGTGGCTCGCAGGCTCTAGGTCACAGGCTCAGTAGTTGTGGCACACGGACTTAGTTGTCCCGCGGCATGTGGGATCTTCCTGGACCAGGGATCGAACCCATGTCCCCTGCATTGGCAGGTGGATTCTCAACCACTGCACCACCAGGGAAGTCCCCAAAATGATGATATTTAGATTCTGTTATTCATTCTATATTTATTAGTCAGAATTCTTCTGCAAAGAGCTTCCCTTCGATAATATTTGGTTAGCTTGAAATACAGTTTGTATAGGAAATGCAAGATAAATGATGGATCTTTATTTAAAGTGTTCAGATTAATGAACTGTTTTCCTAATAGCCTCTAAAGATAGGCAAGGAGGTTTTTTCCTTTAACGTATCTTGAGCTCATGGATTTAAATATATTTAATATGCTCTAGACCATTGCAGTTAACGTCTTTATTGCTGCTCAAATTGCTTATCTTCAGGGAGTGAGAATCTCTTCAAGTTGGTTCCTGAGTTGTTTTGAAATGACCCCAGCACTCTTTGATATATTGTATTAGCTACCTATTTCTGTGTAACAAATGACCCCAAAGTTTAGTGGCTTCAAGGAACAATCATTTTATGGCTCACTATTCTGTGGGTCAGCAATTCAGGCAGTCCTCCATGTGGATGCCTTATCTTTGCTCCACATCTTATTGATTAAGCCCTTTCATGCTTGCACAGTATCACCTCTGCCACATACCATCGGTCTAAGCAGATCACTGGGCCAAATTCAAAAGGAGGGGACATAGGCTGTACCTCTTGATGAGATGAATGTCAAAGTCACATTACAAAGGGAATGTTGCTTGGGAAGAAATGTTGCCACCGTCTTCAGAAACACCCTACCATAGCCCACCCTCTGACCACAGCCATTCACATCCTTCCCACATGCAAAGGACACTCACTGCCCACCTCCCACCCCAAGAAGTCTCACTCATTGCAGCACTGGATCAAAGTCCAGGACCTCAGCATCTAAATCAGGTTCAGATGAGATAAGTTTCCTTAGATGTGGTTCATTGGATGTGTCCCCTCAGGTGCACCTCCTCTGGAACCAAAGACCTGCGAATTGACGGACAAGTTAGTCTCCCCCACTTTCCAAATATAATGATGATATAGAATAACCACTGCAGACACTTGCATTCAAACAGTGGGAAATGGGTAGCACATAGCAGTCACTGGTCCACAGCAATTCAGAAGTCAAGTGAGGTGCATGTTGCCAGGTCCCCCAATCCCAGGACAGAGAACATTCCTTGATAATCCCATGAGTTATAAATATTATATCCCTCTAATTCCCATCCAACACCACAGGCTTCTTCCATATTTTCCTCCAGGCAATATCTGTGTCTCTCTTCTCCAGTAGTATGTTTACTCATTTGCCCAAATCTAAACTACAACAATAATAGTTTCAGAATTTCTATACTCATACCACTATGAAAACAAAACTAAGCTGAATTCTAAATTTGAGTGGAATTTATTCTTGTTTCTGTTATATATTCAATATACTATTGCAGAGAGTATTTTTTCAGGATTTTGCATTTGTATTTATAAATGAAATAGTTCTGTAAGTTTTCATATATTGCCATAGTCAGATTTAGAGTTAGCCTAGCTTGGTAAAATAACTCATGAAACTTTATACCTTTTTATATGTTCTGAAATAGTTTACAGTATTTTAAATTAACCAACTCTTAAAATGATATAGACTAGAGTACTTTGGGGAGATAATATTGACCACATTCTCTGTCTTCCCATGGTGATTAGACTATTCAGATATTCTACTGCTCTTTTTTAAAAAATAGACCTTTATTGGAGTATAATTGCTTCACAATACTGTGTTAGTTTCTGTTGTACACCAAAGTGAATCAGCCATATGCATACATATGTCCCCACATCCCCTCCCTCTTGCGTCTCCTGCCCACCCTCCCTATCCCACCCGTCTAGGTCATTGCAAAGCACCAAGCTGATCTCCCTGTGCTATGCTGCTGCTTCCCACTAGCTAACTATTTTACATTTGGTAGTGTATATATGTTGATGCTTCTCTCACTTTGCCCCAGCTTCCCCCTCCCACCTCATGCCCTCAAGTCCATTCTCTATGTCTACATCTTTATTCCTGCCCTGCAACTAGGTTCATCAGTACCATTTTTTTTTTTTAGATTCCATATATATGTGTTAGCATATGGTATTTGTTTTTCTCTTTCTGACATACTTCACTCTGTATGACAGACTCTAGGTCCATCCACCTCACTACAAATAACTCAATTACATTTCTTTTATGGCTGAGTAATATTCCATTATATATATGTACCACATCTTCTTTATCCATTCATCTGTCGATGGACATTTAGGTTGGTTCCATGTCCTGGCTATTGTAAATACTGCTGCAATGAACATTGTGGTACATCTCTCTTTTTGAATTACGGTTTTCTCAGGGTATATGCCCAGCAGTGGGATTGCTGGGTCATATGGTAGTTCTATTTACAGTTTTTTAAGGAATCTCCATACTGTTTTCCATAGTGGTTGTATCAATTTACATTCCCACCAACAGTGCAGGAGGGTCCCCTTTTCACCACACCCTCTCCAGCATTTATTGTTTGTAGATTTTTTCATTATGGCCATTCTGACCAGTATGAGGTGATACCTCATTGCAGTTTTGATTTGCATTTCTCTAATAATTAGTGATGTTGAGCATCTTTTCATGTGCCTCTTGGCCATCTGTATGTCTTCCTTGGTGAAATGTCTATTTAGGTCTTCTGCCCATTTTTTAATTAGATTGTTTGTTTTTTTGATATTGAGCTCCATGAACTGTTAGTATACTTTGGAGATTAATCCTTTGTCTGTTGTTTCATTTGCAAGTATTTTCCCCCATTCTGAGGGTTGTCTTTTTGTCTTATTTATGGTTTCCTTTGCTGTGCAAGAACTTTTAAGTTTAATTAAGTCCCATTTATTTATTTTTGTTTTTATTTCTGTCACTCTAGGAGGTGGGTCAAAAAAGATCTTGCTGTGGTTTATGTCAAAGAGTGTTAGCAAGCATCATACTCAATGGTGAAAAACTGAAAGCATTTCCACTAAGATCAGGAACAAGACAAGGATGTCCACTCTCGCCACTCTTATTCAACATAGTTTTGGAAGTCCTAGCCATGGCAATCAGAGAAGAAAAAGAAATAAAAGGCATACAAATTGGAAACGAAGAAGTAAAACTGTCACTCTTTGCAGATGACATGATACAATACATAGAAAATCCTAAAGATGCCACCAGAAAACTACTAGAACTAATCAATGAATTTGGTAAGGTTGCAGGATACAAAATTAATGCACAGAAATCTCTGGCATTCCTATACACCAGCAACGAAAATTCAGAACAGAAATTAAGAAAACAATCCATTTACCATCGCAACAAAAAGAATAAAATACCTAGGAATAAACCTGCCTAAGGGGACTAGAGACTCATACTCAGAAAACTATAAAACACTGATGAAAGAAATCAAAGATGACATAAACAGATGGAGAAATATACCACGTTCTTGGATTGGAAGAATCAATATTGTAAAAATGACTATACTACCCAAAGCAATCTACAGATACAATGCAATCCCTATCAAACTACCAATGGCATTCTTCACAGAATTAGAACAAAAAATTTTACAATTTGTATGGAAACACAAAAGACCCCAAATAGCCAAAGCAATCTTGAGAAAGAAAAATGGAGTTGGAGGAATCAGGCTCCCCGACTTCAAACTATACCACAAAGCTACAGTAATCAAGACAGTATGGTACTGGCACAAAAACAGAAATATAGATCAATGGTACACGATAGAATGCCCAGAGATAAACCCACACACGTATGGTCACCTAATTTACGACAAAGGAGGCAAGAACATACAATGGAGAAAAGACAGCCTCTTCAATAAGTGGTGCTGGGAAAACTGGACAGCTGCATGTAAAAGAATGAAATGTATCCCTAACACCATACACAAAAATAAAAGCCAAATGGATTAAAGATCTAAATGTAAGACCAGACACTATAAAACTCTTAGAGGAAAACATAGGAAAAACACTCTACTGCTTTTTGAATCAGTTCCACTTTTATATTTTTCTAAAAGTCATCTACTGCATTTATTGTTTATAGTTGGTCTTATTTCTATCATTTTATTCTTTCTCTTTTTAATATGTTTGTATTTTTTGTCTACATTTTCTTTGTTTTCATCTTCTTTTCTGGAAAGCATTGTAACAGTAATTCTTCTATTTACCTGCAAGTTTTCCAAATGTATTTTTAATTTATTCTTCAAATGTCATAGCCAAAAATAAAATATTTTAATGTGTCACATATTTAAGCCAAGGTGTGTCACTTTTATACCCACCAGCTCCCTAATTCCGGTCTATCCACTGTATAATAATATGGATATTCATTATTAATTTTTCTGTCTTTTACTCTATATTAATTATTTTAATTTTATTCAATTATTTATATGTCATTGTTTTGCTATTTTTATATTATATATAAATTATAATCATGTCAAATATCATATAACATAATTCAAAAGCAAAAATTAAAAATTTGTGTTATGATAATCCATATTCATGAGAACAATATTAATGTTTTCTGTTCTTACTATTTAAGTTTCCCCGCTGGTCTTTTCTTGCCATGATATCTCCATACTTCCTTTTTTGATCCATCTTTCTGTTGACTGAAGTATATCTTTAAGTCATTTTAAAAGAAGAGTACATGGTTGGTGTGTTTTCTGAGTCTTTGCGTATCTCAGAATGTCTTCTGTTGTTTTCATTAACTAACAACATAGTGCACTACAATATATATTTTATCACAACTTCTCATCTTCAAAATTGATTTAGACTTTGTTCCACTGTCTTTGAGCATTTTGTTCTACAACTCTAATGTCTGAGTTAAGTCAGAATTCTGTTTCTTTGCTAGTGTGTGAAAACGTATGAAATTCCCCCTTTATCTTTGTAATTATGTGTTTAGTTATTTTTGACAGAATAGGATTCAGTGTAATATTCTTACCACTGATAATTGCCTGGCACACTGAGCCTTTTCAGTATACATATCTGGTTCTGTTTTCAGCTCCATTAAATCTTTCTGATCCATTTGTTCTGGGCTTACTTTCAAGAATATCTTTATCCATGCTCTGTCCTCCCTATTTATCATTTTAAAAAGGAGAAGGTATTTCAGAAAGCACTCTTCCTCTTAGGCCATTAGTATGAGACTTAAATATACTAAATTAAAACAATTGCAATTCTATGGTCAATATTTTAAACCTAACAATCTTTTAGCATTTTAACAGTGCTAATTGCGGGTTTCCCTGGTGGTGCAGTGGTTAAGAATCTGCCTGCCAATGCAGGGGGCACGGGTTCGAGCCCTGGTCCAGGAAAATCCCACATGCCGTGGAGCAACTCAGCCCATGCACCACAACTACTTAAGCCCGTGTGCTCTAGGGCCTGCGTACTTCAACTACTGCGTCCACGTGCTGCAACTACTGAAGCCTGAGAACCTAGAGCCTGTGGTCTGCAAGAAGAGAAGCCACCACTGTGAGAAGCCCGCACACCACAATGAAGGGTAGCCTGCACGCCGCAATGAAGAGTAGCCCCTGCTCTCCACAAATAGAGAAAGCCCGGGCACAGCAATGAAGACCCAACGCAGCCAAAAATTTTAATAAATTAATTAATTAATTAAATAAAAATTGAACTCCCTTGCTCTTGTTCTAAAAAAAAGAAAAAAAGAAAAGCACAAACACTATTCACTTTGCCACTGTGGAGTGACACTTGAGATAATGAAATCCAAGGAAGCCATTGTCTTACACACTTTTCCCTGGTTCAGTGGTCTGTTGCATCTCAGGAGCCATCTAGAAAAGGGAGTACCACTCAGTGAGGCCCTCCCAGACTGGACTCCTCGGGCCACGTGCCAACGGCCATCCTAGCTAGATAAAACTAGAGCTAGGACACATTGGCACTGGAGACACCTAGCCCCACGAGCAGCCACTGGCATCTGATTATGTACAGAGAGGTTGAGCAGAGACGCCACAGGAACTCTCTCCTCCATCACCCGGATGTCACACGGAGGCCAATTTTCCAGAAGACAGCACGGGGCCTCAAGCAAGAACTCAGTGGCGAGGACAGCGACCCAGACCTGGACACAGGGCTTGAGGATCAGCAGGAAGGAGTGGCTGCACGTCCAGAATGTCAGCTGATAACAGAACTCATCTGTCCCGCCGTCCTGGGACAGTGTCCGTTTAATGCGGAGTGACTGTTTGACACGCCAAATGCTGTAGCATCTAGGGGGGGGGATGAGGCAGAAACATCCTTATTTCACAAGGGCAACAGTGAGGTTCTCCGGGCTCCACAGCCCTGGGGCAGAGGCAGAGCAGCCAGGCACTGCGGTTGCATTGTTCAGATCCAGGGCTGCAACTGTGCCCAGCTGTCGAGGTGCGGATGGAGGGGCTCCCTCAGCTGGCCCTATGAATAGGTTCTGGACTGATTCATGGGCCCATGAAAGTGCCCTGGGGAGCAGGGGAGCCCAGTCTCTCTGCCCTCAAGCAGGTGGGCTCTGGCGGCCAGTGAAAGGGCCTTCAGGTTCATGGGCACATGTTAGTACTTACCGGAAGTAAGAGATGCCAGAGATGCTCCGGCGCATCCTGAGGGTAGGAGTATTCCAGTGTGAGAAGCACATCCTCTTAAAAAGTGAGGTAGAGGATTGGTCCTCACATGAAGCAGGCAGGCCGCCTCTCGGCACCTACAGGTGCCAATGCAGCCTAAATTTTCCCGGACGCAGCCAAAGGGCAGATCTGGCTATTTCTGTATCTGCACCGTGACCCTGTTTTTTTTTGCGTAGCCAGTGCCTGATATCAACGCCATCTCAGTTTCCAGTTGCTCAAAGCAGTTTTCCCTGGACCCTCTAGCCCTGGTTCTGAGCTCTGTGGAGAACTCGGACAGAGCAGAACGCAGAGAGGTTTTCCTACTCCCTCTCAGAACCCAGCAGGCTCTCTGGACTTCTGCGGGCGATGGTACAAGGCTGCCCGACCACCAGAGGGCAGTCTGAACCCTCTCCAGGGTCACTAGGTAGTAAAGCTCCCGCAGGAACTAGGACCTAGAAGAAGTAGTGAGGGCTTTTAAGGGGGCAGAGGTGCTCTGAGAGGCTCTGTCATTGAGCATCCAGTAGCAGGAAAGCCAACCAAGGACGTGTGCCAGGTCGTCCTCAGATTAGGTGAGCTAAGAATGCCGGCTGGACTGTCACGGTTAGGCACACGCTTGGGCCTCTGACATTTCAGTGGGGATTTCCTGACGGTGACAGGAGGGCCCTTCTGTCCTTTACCACAAGCTTCCAACCTCACAGCTAGCAAAATGTAACAACGGAGGTGTGATAAGCAACGTGGCTGGAGAGACGGCCGTGCAGTCTACTTTTTCATGTAAACGGGTTGGGGTCTGGTGGTAGGCCCACCCTGAAGACGGCCAGTGGCATCCTCAGACTTGGATCCTAGAAGCTCTCATTTTTAAGAATGTCCCATGAGACCTGCTCTCCAGGAGGCTGAAAGGTGGGGATCTGATGAGGAACCTGCACCGATAAAGCGGTCTTGGGTCCCAATAAAGTGAATTTGACCAGATGGTGTTTGAAGAGGGGTCCCCTGAGATGGCTGCCCATCTGACTGTTTCCTGTGGAAAGGGTCCATGGACCACCGCTTCGGAATCACCAAGGAGCTCCTGAGGATGCAGATTCCGAGGTCCCTGGTCCTGGAGGAGAATGTCTACGATTGAGCACCAGGAAGTAGTGTTTTCAGCAAGTTTTCTAAGTGACCCTTTTCTGCCCCAATTGAGTTTGGCGTCCATTTTCCTAAGGTAAGACTGGTCTTTATCTTTTGACAAAGAAACAAATCTAACCCACGTATCCATGGTGCCACAGTAGCGGTGGAACCTGCAACTTCATAGCAAGAGCTGGCTCAGCCCTCTGTTTGTGGTTTGGTTGGTTTTGTGGTTATTTTGTCTAACTTTAACGTTTTGTAGTTTACGTAAGTATTTATTTCAGTATAATTGGTTTTCAGAATTAGTAAGAAGAGAAGAATGAAGCCATTTGCAGAAGAAAAAACTAAGCCGGGAAGAGAAAGCAGCTGAGAGTAAGGGGGAAGGGAGAACTAGAAGAAAAGGCAGCCCAGTGGGCCAGACTGGGGGAGGGGGGAGGGGCAGAAGCACACGAGAGAGGAAAAACAGATCATTCGTGAGCAGCTGTCAACAGGGCTTCAGAAAGACGGATCTTTACGATGTTTTACTGTGGGTCAATCTCAAGAGACTTGAGATGTTTACATTCATTCTGAGGCTTTTTTTGGATGTTGGGCTGGTATCATACTTGCATGTGAAATCACCCTGAGGTGGCTGCCAGGCACCCCCGTTATCTGTGGGCTACAGGCAGTTATGAAAAACAGGGAATTCAGAATATTGACAGGTCCCGGGGTAGAAATGTTTTACTGCAGTGACCGCACAGGGAAGGAAGAAGTAAAGACAGGAGGGGCCGAGAGCCAAGGACCAGAGGCCCCAAGGAGGCACTGAAGCAGCGACGTCTTGACAGAAGCGCTGGTGACACCCGCCCTCTAGGGACCAGGTGAGGAGGGAAGACAGGAGCTGGGGGTTGCACTAGTATAACCACCTCTTCAGTGCTTCAGAGGATCAAGCTCCACTGTCTGGGCTTTTCAGGGGGTGAAGTGGGGATGGGAGAGCAGGAATACTGTAGCGTGAGAGGGGAGTGGGAGGGGATGTATGGGGGGGGCGGCTACTCTAGGCTTCAGCTTCTGTCCTAAAATCAAAGCACACCCTACCCTGAAGAACTCATTTCCTTCTGACCCCCACTCCTGACCCCCAGGCAAGATTCATAGTTCTATCGAACTGGCAGAGTCCTTCTACTTAAGTTTCTTCTCTTTACGGAAGTCATTTCTTGAGAACTAGTAAGCCTGGCTTGGGCTTTATTCTGCTAAGAACAGCACTGCCTCCAGTGCTGGAGTATGTCAAGTTTTCCTTCACTGACAGATAATGGAGGCTGCCCAGCCCCAAATTAATCATCCCAGTTTCTCAGAAGGGAAGAAACATCATCCAATCCAACCCTGTACGCCAAGTGCCTGGCACGCAGTGGCAGCTCTCTACAGCCAAGTCATTGCCATCCTGGAGATCCGCCGGAGCTCCTTGCCCTTGACCTGTGTGTCCCAGGGCCTCCTCCACCACCCTGCCCATCAGTGGCCCATGGAGCTGCGGTCCCAGCACGCTTTGGCCCAGGCACAGCACGAGTGACCAGCTTCTGTCATGCTGGCCAGAATCCACAACCCCCGCTGAGCTCAGGCAGGGGCACCTCCAAAGAGAACAGGGACCCCAGCCCAGGGGACTAGGGACTGAGGGAAGCTGCAAGGGTGGAATTCCTGAGATTGGCTGTCTCTTGTTCTTCGTTTTCCTTTAAACCTTTTTTTAAAGGGGCGAAAGGGGAAGTTTTTCTCAGAGACATTCACAGCCAGGCATCATCCCTGCTGGCTTCCGACCCCATCCCTCCCCCAACCCCCGGGGGTGGAAATTCCTGATCTATCCCGAGGTCCAGGCCCGGTGACATTCCAGACCAGAAGCCGGAAGACAGCTGACAGCCACAGCCCCCAAAGGGCTGGACCCTGAATTGCTGGCTCTGCTTTTAGGTGACACTCACGGATTGCAGCCCGCACGTCCCCACCTCGCTGGAAGCCACCATCGCCTGTGTGTGCAGCAGCCTTCCTTGTCTCCCTGCTCCTACACTGCCTGACCCCAATCCCAGAACCTTTTCCCAGGCAGCAGCCAGTCTGCTCTTAGCTACTCCGCCCACAGGGTGAAAGCCCCAGGGTCCTCATGGTGGGGGGGGGCCTCCTCTCGTCTTCTACCCCTGGTGGGCTTTCCCGTTCTCAATCTTCCTCCAGCCCCCTCAGCCCCTGCTCAAGGCCTTTGCACCAGCACGTCCCTGTGTCTAGAAGGTTCCTCCTCCTGGAATTGTCCGTGGTTCACTCTCCCATCCTTAAGGTTTTCGCTCAAATGTCACCTTTTGGGGAGGCCAAGCTTGCAAGCCTCTCATCTCTCTACCACTCCCTCTCACCTGTGGCTTGCTTTCCATTGGGCCCCTTTGATCGTGTTCCAGCACTCCATGTTGTCTGTTTATTGTGTTCGGTGTCTGCCTCTTGCCACTATAATGTAAGTTCCTCGAGGACAGTATTCTGTCTATTTTGTTTGCCAGTATATCCCTCTCGAGCTCTTAGGCGTTTCATAAATATTTGTTGAATGGATGCCTCTGTCCTCCCAGTTAGTCTGAGCCAGCTGGGCTGTGGGGTCCACAGCTTCTCTGAGCAGCATCCTGCCTTCCTGTGCTCCCCACCATTAGTTAGTGACAGTCTCACTCCCCAGCACCCAGGCCAAACCCTCATGTCGTAAGCTGGGCTTCTCCACCGGTTCTGCCCTAGACCCCCTTCTGCCCATACCCGTCTTGTCTGGGCCCAGTTCCCTCCCCGCCCAGAGCCTTGCTTCACTCGATGGATCCATCTCCCCCTGTCCTGCCGTGGGTTCCCGCTGGGCTCTAGGCGGCTATGAGAGCCTGTGCTACTTCTCCCTGTCCTCCCTGATAACTGAGCTCCGGCTGAGAGGTATTCCCAATATTAGAGCAAACCAGAGGCTAGCAGTGGCTAGTGAAGGGAAAACAGAATTTATTCAGAAATTATTGCATTAGGGGGAAAGAGACCTCAGTATAGAGTGGAGCTCAGGTCTGAATCTAACAAGAACAAGTTGCAGAATGGGAGGGGGTGGGGAACCTTCCCTGGTGGCCAGAGGGTAAGACTCCGCACTCCCAGTGCAGGGGCCCAGGTTCGATCCCTGCTCGGGGAACTAGATCCCACATGCATGCCACAACCAAGAAGCCTGCATGCCGCAACTAAGAAGTCCGCATTGCCACAACTAAAAAAACAAGAAGGAAAAAAAAAAAGATCCCGCATGCTGCAACTAAGACCCAGCGCGGCCAAAATAAATAATAAATGAATGAATAAAAAAAAAGAACAAGTGGGGATTTATAGCGGAGGAGCAGGTCGGGGGTTCCGTGGATGGAAAATTACTAACAGGAAACAACAATGGTCACGGGGTGGAGAGTGGGTTCTGGTTAAGCAGAACAGGATTCTTGCTGAAGGCAAGCAGGGTGATCAGATACTAAAAATGGGGGATGAAGGATGTGGCCAGCTGTCGAGGTGATCGCATATCAAGGGTGGTCAGGGACCAATGATGGGGGGTTCTCTCTAAGTTGACTTAGCAGGATTCCCGCTGAAACTGAGCAACACAGGCCCACCAAGGATGGATACTGAAGTCCAAGGTCAAAGCCTAGTTGAGAAGAAGGCTTAGAGGAGCCTGACTGTGGTTTGGCCAATGGGAGGGGCTTCATCCCCACCTCGGGGAGCAGAACCCTCTGCTGGCACCGCTCACACCTACGTTACGTGATCCGGCTGCAGGGCCTGGTCCACGCCTACTGCCCTGCCTTTAACAGCCCAGACCAGTCAAGACACGGCAAGAGCGGCCTGCAGGCGTGAGGACCTTGCTTCCACCCAGCCCTAGCTGTCCACTCCCCACAGCCTCCACATAACGCTGTGGGTGACGGGGTGGGACAGAGCAGAGCCCGACTGCTGGGGAGCCAGAATGCCAGCCCAGGGCAAGCCCAGGTGCCTCGGGAAACACTCAATCACTGGGAGACTTGCCAGTTCTTCGTGGCCCCAGCTGAAATCCCAGGGGCCACCTCAGGTCCCCAGCCCCTGTGGCCACCTTCAGTTCTGATCCCGGCTTGGAGACAATTACCTCAGGCTGTTTTGCCCACAGATTGTGAGGAAGGAACAAGAGGCTTTTAGCCCGGAGATGGAAACAACCTAAGTGTCCATCATCGGATGAATGGATAAAGAAGATGTGGCACATATATACAATGGAATATTACTCAGCCATAAAAAGAAACGAAATTGAGCTATTTGTAATGAGGTGGATAGACCTAGAGTCTGTCATACAGAGTGAAGTAAGTCAGAAAGAGAAAGACAAATACCGTATGCTAACACATATATATGGAATCTAAGAAAAAAAATGTCATGAAGAACCTAGGGGTAAGACAGGAATAAAGACACAGACCTACTAGAGAATGGACTTGAGGACACGGGGAGGGAGAAGGGTAAGCTGGGAAGAAGTGAGAGAGTGGCATGGACATATATGCACTACCAAATGTAAAATAAATAGCTAGTGGGAAGCAGCCACATAGCACAGGGAGATCAGCTCGGTGCTTTGTGACCACCTAGAGGGGTGGGATAGGGAGGGTGGGAGGGAGGGAGACGCAAGAGGGAAGAGATATGGGAACATATGTATATGTATAACTGATTCACTTTGTTATAAAGCAAAAACTAACACACCATTGTAAAGCAATTATACTCTAATAAAGATGTAAAATAATAATAATAAAAAGAGGCTTTAAACTCAGTAAGCTTAGCTGCTGCAACTCTCATTTTTATTTAGGAAAGAAATGGATTAAGAATTCAAGACTCCATCTCATCTGTTGATCTGTCTCTGCCCTCTGATTCATTCCAAAGACGGGGCTGGTCTATGAGCCAAGCTGGATATCTTCACATTAGGTCCCACTTCTTAACGAGTCTCTTCTGATAACGGCCCCACTGAGAGAGCCACATGGGGGGCATGGGCTACAAATAGGCAGATTCCTAGGTTAAGTGGCACGTGCTGTGAGCTGCCTGAGGTTCCACGGTTTTAGCTTATTCCTTTCCTGTCTACCAGTCAGATCCCAGTCCTGTCTGGGCCCTAAACCCACACCCTCTACCCCTGCATCGCATCTGTCTAGAATTGACCTGCTATGTCCAGTCCTGCCTTCAATTTGTGACCTTTACCCCATAAGCCCAAGGATTACTTCCCCTCCTTAATATGCCTTCTTCTTAAATGTTCCCAAGGAAATGCCTACCCCACCCCAAAGAAGCAAGAAGGAGGAACCAGGGGGGTCTTTTTACAGCTTCCTTCAAGTCCAGAACTGTCAAGGACACCCGAGCCCACGAGCCACGAATTCCACAGCCATCGGAAATGCTGAGTGTGTATAGAAGGTGAGGAGAGAAATGGGGTTTCATATGCTCCCACTCCTAAGAATTCCCAGAGAAAAAAAATGTTTGTAAATGCCAAAAACATGATAGGACTGTCCATGAAATCAGCTATGAGAGTTGTGAAACATAAGTCATGGTTCTGTTTGTTCTGAAATTTCTTGTTATATCCTCACATGGAGGATGGGCCTAGGGACCTTGCTGGAGTCTCTTTTATAAGGCACTAATTCCATGGCTTAAGCTCCCCCCCACTAATACTATCACAGCAGGCATTAGTATTTCAACATTTGAATTGTAGGGGCTCACAAATATTCAGACCATAGCACTAGATCATAAAAAGGATATCTTCACCTGGTGCACTCTCTCTTTCTCTCTTGGATAGCTCAGTCTGGTGAAGGCCAGCCACCATGTCATGAGGACACACAATCAGCCCTTTGAGAGGTCCACACGTGGCCAGGTCCATGTGGACAGGAACCAATGCACCAGCACCAACTTGCTGGCCATGTGAGTGGATCCTCCAGCCTCAATCAAGCCTTCAGGTGATTCCAGCCCCCAAACCTGCAAGTCTTCCAGCTGAGGCTCCAGACATCGATCGTAGGACTGTGTCCTGTCTAAATCCTCCCTCACTCCCATGTCCTGTCTGAATTCCTGATCCACAGAAACTGTGAGATGATAAATGCTTACTGTTGTTTTAAGCCTCTAAGTTTTGGGGGTGGTTTGTTATGCAGCATTAGAACTCTAATACACGTGGCTTCACCTAATCTCAAGAGGACGGGGAAATCTAAGGGTCCCACTGGCCTAGAGATGGGAGAAGCTAGTTATAGGCAAGTATCCTGATCTTACTGGAAGAACTTATCAATGAGCAGTTTTCAGACAAAAACCAGGACTCACACTCCTTCCTTTGATGGTTCATAGATAGTTGTCATCTGAAAAATCAAGGGATTGCTCCCGTCCCAAGGTACCACCAGGAATAATATCCAAGTTCATAGATGTGCAGCATAACACATTAGAAATTTTTAAATGCCATTGCTGAAAAACGTCTAGATTTCAGAAATATTAAAGCGCAAAAGAATAAGCATCTTGGAATTAATGGAAATGGCATATCACTGTGTTTTCAGTCACATGCTCTCTTATTTCTGCCTGTGTTGTAGTTATTTGCCTTTATCTGGGAGATCTGAGGTGGTAGGTTTGGAGATAAAAAGAGAACATGAGTAGAGAGTCTTCATATTCAAAGCAAAGCACGTTGTCTTAGTCCATTCAGGCTGCTATTTAATAATTATTTTTTAAATCCATAGTTCCTATGTTTAAAGCAGTTCAGTGATCTCTTTATTGATGCCATTCTCTTTGACATAAGACAATTAAAGTTTTCTGGGATCCAGAACAGATAACTCTGTATTTATATATCAAATTAAAAGGTAGACTATATTTTTGTGATGACCATAACCCATCCATTGTGTTTCTTTGTATTTTATTTGGTTGAGAGGAAATCAGTTCCTGAAATAATTTTGTCTCCCAATATCCAGTCTTCTTTACTTTCTTAGTGTTAAGAACCCCAATTTTTAACTGAGACGTTGCTACCCTGCTACTCTCCCTTAAAGCTAGGTCATAGCTACACGACTAAATTTTGGCCAGTTAGATATAAGAAAAAGTGTTTTGTAACTTCTAGAAAGTGTCTTTAGAAGGATGGTGCAGAGGCTTCTTTCCCCCTCTCTTCCTCCTGTTGGCTGGAGTGTGAATGTGATGACAGGAGCACTAACAGCCATCTTGGGTCATGAGGTAGTACAGTACTCATGGCAGAGTAGAAGAAAATGAGCCTGTGGCCTACAGAGTTGCCACATAGGCCTGGATTGTGTACCTCCAGATTTTTTTACATAAGAAAAAGAAAAATCTCTACCTTTTTAAAGTCACTGTTATTTGCTGAGTTGTTATTACATTAGACAAACCTACCCCTAATTAATAAAGGGGAACAGCCAAACTTCTTTTTCTATCAGCCATGGACTATTTCTCAGCTTCTAAAAACAAGTGCATTCTCAAAAGCTGCCCAACTCCTGAAGCACAGTAAGGCATGCTGCCCAAAATGCTAATCTGGGTTTAGAATTAAAGACATAAAATGATTTCACTGAGGCGAATTCAGTGTACACAGTAGCAAAGTTTGTAAGCCAGATGGATAACTTTGATTTACTCATATTATTTTCAAAATCAAATCAAGACATCAATATTAGCTTGAGTAAACAGCAAATGCCCATCCCTAGCTGATGGTCCATTAGGACTAGCGTTATTGATTCAAAATGGCTGAGTTTTTGTTTAAACTGGCCCTCTGCTGGTCACTGTGTGACCACACCACAGTTGACAGCACATCCAATGGTATAATCTGCTTTGCAACTCTCTATTCCAGAGCCCATAGATCAGAGGGTTAAAACACTGGGCAAATGCAAAGACTCCAAAAAGCACCAGATTTAAAGCAAAGAAAAACACTCCACACATCTTTCCCAAACCTACGAATAACAAGGTTGATATCACATGTAAGCCAAACTGCACTAAATGAATAAGGACTGTTTTCCTTGCTTTGATATTTGACCTATTAAAATGGCCAGCCAGCTTCCCTTCTTTGTATATCAGAGAGTAACTTAGAATGATAGACAGAAGAAAGAAAAGGAAAACCATGCCAGTGGCTCTGGCAGGAATGCCATTCAAGACCACTGGGCAAAGGGGTTCAGATTTTAAAACAGCCCCCTGAGTAGAGCTAGTGCCCTCTATGAGCAATAAGCAAGCATTCTTCACTATAATAGTTATCCAAGTCCCAGGCAGAATCCTATACTTAACTGAATCTACAAAAGACAGAGATATCAAGGGCCAGCAAATTGCTAGGTAGGTGTTGACAGCCACCAAGCCCAGAGCGAAGAGAATCCCTCCTCCAACACTTCGCTGTGCCCCAAACACCACCCAGCACGGGGCTGTTGGCCAGGAGGGCCCACATCCCTTGGAAAACCACCCCCAGACCACAGGATGACACGCACAGCAGATGGTGGCAAAGGAGGATGTATCGGACCTCTTTCCTCAGTTTTGAATTCTGTGACACGATTGTGATAATGATGACATGTAACAAAGGAGAAAGCCATCACATATACAGAAGCCTTCACTGTTGCTTCCAGCCTCAGCCAATCTGATGTGCTGCAGTGCTCGGAAGACAAGTTCATGATCTTTGGGGAAACTTGGATCCTGCAGGAGGAAAGAATGAGAAAGGATGAATCTCTGTGAAAGCCTCTTGTGTGGCTTTCTGACCCTCTGACCTCGTGTACAGTCTCAAGGAACAGATTGCACGTTTTTCGGTATAGACGATGACACCTTTAGAGAGTGTTGACATGGATCAGGGAAACTGGAGGAATCATCTGGAGTTCTCTCTTCACTTCAGGGGAGGGACATTGTGATATTAAGATTTATAATAAGAGATATATATATGGTCTTTGCTCCATTTCTGGCACAAAGCTAAAACTCTTGGAACTTCCTAAGTGAGGAGAGTGACAACCGTCTTTTGTTATGTTAATGAGGTGACTTTTGGAAAGCCCCTCGGTCACCTAAGGATGGGGACTGGTTGTCAGGGGCCCCAGCCTTGTGATTAGATGGTTGGAACTTTCAGTCCCACCCCCAGCCTCCTTGAGCCTCCAGGGAGGGAAGAGGGGCTGGAGGTTGAACCAGTCATTAATGGCTAATGATTTCATCAGCCATGGCTGTGTGATGAAGCCTCCATAAAAACCCAAAGGACAAGGTTGGGAGAGCGTCCAGGTTGGTGAACACATGGAGATTTAGGGGTAGTGGCTCGCCTGGAGAGGGCATGGAAGCTTCGTGGCCCCTCCCCGTACCCTGCCCTATGCATTTCTTTCTTTTTTTTTTTTTTTTTTTTGCAGTACGCAGGCCTCTCACTGCTGTGGCCTCTCCCGTTGCGGAGCACAGGTTCCGGACGCGCAGGCTCAGCGGCCATGGCTCACGGGCCCAGCCACTCGGCAGCATGTGGGATCTTCCTGGACCAGGGCACGAAGCCGTGTCCCCTGCATCGACAGGTGGACTCTCAACCGCTGCACCACCAGGGAAGCCCTGCCCTATGCATTTCTGAGTTATATCCTTTTATAATAAACTGGGAGCTTAGTAAGTAAAATGTTTCTATGAATTCTGTGAGCCCCTCTAGCAAATTACTCAGACCCAAAGAGGGTGCAGGTCAGAAACACAGATGACCACATGTACTTGCAGCTGGGGTCTGGCGTGGTGGCAGGGGGATAGTCTTGTAGGACTGAGCCCTTAACCTGTGGGATTTGACACTATCCCTAGACATATAGTGTCAGAACCGAGTTGAACTGTAGGACACCCAGCTGGTGTTGGAGCATTGCTTTGGTTGTGGTGGGCGGACCCCCCCCCCCCCCGCCAGACTTGGAATCAGAACTTTAGACGTATGCTCAGATCGTTTAAAAGGAGGGTTTGAAAGATATGCTCTCAGTACTCAGCAAATTGCTCAAAAGCAGGTCAAAGTTTTACTCCTTAGGCATCCTTTTCTGTCTTTGATTGTGAGAACTTCTGCTCAATTCGGAGCACAAAGCACAGCATGGTAAAAGTCAGTTGATTAGCCGTCAACTGCGTCAATGCAGAGCTCTGAGGGAGAAGTTAGGGCCAAAGCTGTGAGGAGTGGGGGGAACTCGTTGATGCAAAGACTTGAATTCATCTGGGTCCCTAAGACATGAAAGGGAGACTAACAATAACGACGGCAATCGACGTTGACATTTACCAAGTACTTCCCAGGGATCAAAAACTGTGCTCAGAGCATACTCCTCACTAAGCCTGGAGTATGTTTTATTTTCCACCACGGGGTTTGTTGCGCACTTTTCACAAATGGGGAACCCGAGACTTAGAGAGGATAAGTCACAGCCCACTCAAGGCCGTACGATCATTGCCCAGTGGGACCAGGATTTGGATTTAGGCGTACAGCGCCAGAGCCCGCTCTCTCAACAACTACGAGGAGGAAGTGCAAGGCCAAATGGATGCGTTCTCCCAGCTCTTCTTTAACCAGTATCGTTTGTCCGACCAACTGGACCCCATTGGTAGGAAAATTGTTTCTGTTGGTAAGGAGCTGGAAGACGGACAGCCCAGGAAGTTGCTGGGATCTCGGGATTGCTGAGGGATGGGGTCCACTGAAATGGTAAGACGTGCACGGGGAATGGCACACTGTGTGGCAGCCTGGGGAGCCGCTGATTACACCGTCATTGCTGTCTCTGGGTCAGTCTACTGTAGAGGTACCGACTGTTGCCTCCCCGCCTGCAGTGCTCTCCAGGGGTGGACCCCACCATCGCCTCGCTTCCTTGCTTCTTTACGACCTCCTCCTCCATCAAAGTTGCCTGGGCTGGGAGAAGTCTGCCTCATGGAAAATCGTTCTGCAGGCTGTGCTGCGTCCATCAGTGTGTGTCTCTTAAAAAATCCAACCATGGGATTCTCAGAGAACGTATTCCCAGCGTGATGGCATGTAATCGACCTGTCAGCCACGTCGGAGTGTAGATGAGAGGAAGAAAGAGACAGAGAGTGGCTGGAGAGGAGCAAAGAGAAGCAGGGACCATGGAAGCCCTTGCAAGACAGAGAGCAACCTGGGTTCCTGGATTTCTGATTCCACCAAGATGCCCTGCATTTTCTGTCCTTGGGTTCTAAAAATATCACACCCTCCTCTACTATTTGAGCTAGCTTCAATAGGTTTCTATTCGTTTATTCTGGCTCCTAGAGATGAAAGTATATAAAATGGACCCTGAAGAAGCACACTAAGTGCTACTGCTTTCCTAAAGGGCAAACCACAATGGAGGTACGACGATGCCACGCCCTGAGAACTGAAAATGCCAAAGGTCCTTATGAAATCCCTTCCTGAAGGCCCAATTTTTTTCCTACATATTGTGTTGTCACCCTTTGTGGAGAATTTTCCCTGTCCTGATGGATTTTTGTGCATGGTCACGCTGTTGAACTCCAGGCTTTTATTCTCTCTACTCTCCAGCTCTTCAGAGAGGAATAGAAATTGTAATGGTCACTGTCATTGTCAGGCTTTCTTTTAGCTGCAGATTTTTCAGTCAGACTCTTACACTAGAACCCCTCAGTAATAAACAGGAAAAGGCACATCTGCCGGCATTACATGCCTCCTCCTTAACCTGTTGCTCCCAGAGCACACGGCTGTAACTGCCCTCAGGGTGCCACCCTAGAAATGGAGGGCTCCCATAGGGACTGCATGAAGACCCTGATAAGCGGGAACAAACACTCTGCCTCTGGGCTGGAGAATCACATGAACTGGGCTCTAAGCCTAGATTTGCTGCCAAAGAGGAATATGACTTCGGGTACTTAAATCACTTTGCTTCTCTGCTCCTTGTTTCCTTACGTCACGCCCATGCAGCCTTGCCAAACTCTATCCCTCCTTTAACTCAGGCCAGGAATATCTGGGCTTCTACCTGATTCTTGAGAACAAGATTACCCCACTCCTGCCCCAGAACGTTCTCATCTATTCCCCGTCTGACTAACGTGAATAGAACTCCTGGCTCTCCAGGACAGGGCCTGCCTTGCGTAGCAGTATTTGATAGGAACTCTGCAGAGCCGGCAGCCCACAAAGGAGAAATTTGCACAATGAAGACACTGCAACCATAGCAAATACTTAGAACACTTTCTGTACATCTGAAATCTCCAGGAGGGTTGCAACGCTGCAAAATCAATGAGGGCAAGTAGTGTTGCCTTTCATTAATTTATGAGACCTCAAGAAAATCAGTCATTTATTCTGGATCATGCAGCCAGAAAGAACATCCCAGTCTCCAAATTCATATTCCTTTGTGGACACATATTTGCATATCAAGAGCTCATGGCAACCAAACCCGTATAATAAGCCCTCATCTATACATATTACCTCCACTTAGAGTCTTTTCCTTCTGGAATTCTAAAATGGGGAATAATGTTTCCTTCTAGCCCAAAATGTTACCTTGGCTTCAGGATTTTTTTTTTTTTTTTTCTGGTACACGGGCCTCTCACTGTTGTGGCCTCTCAGTGGCAGGCTCAGCAGCCATGGCTCACGGGCCCCGACGCTCCGCGGCATGTGGACCGGGGCACGAACCCGTGTCCCCTGCATCGGCAGGCGGACTCTCAACAACTGCGCCACCAGGGAAGCCCTGGCTTCAGTTTCAAAGTAAAATCTTGAAGTTTTAGAGATTTATGCAAAGAATTACATTATAGCGACAATTTCCCTAAAAAAAAAAATCAGAATCAGCCACTCCCTACACAAATCTTGTAAGAAGCAGAGGTGTGGGAGGCTGGAATGGGCACATACGAGACAGCGAAGCACCTGGGTGTCGTCCTAAGTGCCCTGCTGGGGACCAACCAGCAGGCTGCCCACAGTGAGAGACTGAAGCTACAAAAGGATTTGGCCAGACCATATATAAAAATAGAGCTCTCACCTGCAACCTGCAGCAACGTGCCCAGGAAACCAAGCCCTTAGCTGCGGTAACCAGCCCAGGAAGGCAGCCTGCGCTACGTCAGACCTGGGGGAAGTCGGATTGCTGTCTCTACTGACAATGCAGGAAGGCAAACAACACCTGTAACAATCAAAACAGCCAGGACATGATGGATAGCTGACAACTTCCCCAATTTTTGCCCCTGCTTCCAACTTAGGACCAACCAGAAGAATCAAATATGCACCCCTAACTCATCATAGGACACCCCACTTCCTATTGGCCACCTCCAGCTTCCCCAGGCCCACAGTCCCCCATCTAAGCTTACCTGAAACCCTCCCTTTTTTCCATCAGAAAGCTTTCCCGCTCCCCTGCCAGTGAGTTTCCTCCAAACTGCAAGTGATGTTGGCTGATTCCCTTGTTCTAGCAAGTTCTGAATAGATGGCCTTTGCTTTTCTCCTGTGGTTGGTCTTTGTTTATCTCCACATGGGTCTGAAAAAATAGTCCTAGTGGCCCTGAAACAGGACATGCACTTGGAGACGTTTCTCCAGGAAGCTAATAAACTTGGGGCAGCCCATGCTTCCTCTCTCTCCCCTGCCCCTTCCGGTCAGCAGCAGGGGCACGGTGGGCAGCTTGGGCCAAGTGAGACAGATTCCCTTCATGGAGGGGCAGCTGCTGCCTTGGCCTCATTGTGAGCTCTGGGTCACTGAGCTGGGGGTATTTCTCCCTTCTCTCACCTCTGAGGGTCCCCAAGGTAACCATTCCTGAACGGACACCACACTTGAGGAGAAAATCAAAGGAGCACTGGATGTGTACAATGTGAGTGACGGGCCTGGAAGGGAGCATTAGAAAATGATATTTTGTTACGACAGATAACATGTGTTGATGGTTCACTGTGAATGAGGCCGACTGCTTTCATCGGCACAACGAGCCTATTAAGTAGACACTATCATTATTTCCACTTTTCAGTAAAGAAAACTGAGGGGTAGAGGAAGGAAGTAACTCTTGGGGTTAATTAGCCCATGATAGTGATGCTGGAATTTGGACAACGCAGTCCAACTCCAGGGCTCACTCCCTAAACCACTGGGCCAGGGCCCTCAGTCAGTGAAGGTTGATATTTAAAGGTTGTAAAGGGGTCCTCACACTTCTTCTCAGGGAGTTGCTGGTTAACGGTGAAGTCTGAATCATAACTCAGTTGTTATGATTTCTGAGATAACATTTTGTTATTGTTATTTGTTGAGTTAGGAAAAAACTCGATTATGTTGTAGCCGTATTAGAGTACCATATTGATGCATATGAATTGAATTCTTTTTTTTTTTTTTTTTTTTTTGCAGTACACGGGCCTCTCACTGTTGTGGCCTCTCCCATTGCGGAGCACAGCTCCGGACGTGCAGGCTCAGCGGCCATGGCTCATGGGCCCAGCTGCTCTGCAGCATGTGGGATCTTCCCGGACCGGGGCACGAACCTGTGTCCCCTTCATCGGCAGGCGGACTCTCAACCACTGTGCCACCAGAGAAGCCCCAAATTGAATTCTTTTTTTAAAAAAAGGAAAAACTATTTTAAAGGCTGAGCGGGTGTTAGGGTCTGCATTGTGTCCCCTCCACCACCAAATTCAGATGTTGAAGCCTTAACCCCCAGAACCTCAAAATGTGACTGTATTTGGAGACAGGGTCTTGAAAGAGGCAATTAAGTTAAAATGAGAACATTAGGGAGGCCCTTATCCAATCTGACTGGTGCCCTGTGTCCTTGTAACAGAGGAGATTAGGACACAGAGAGAGAGAGAGACCCTAGATGTGTGTACGTTCAGAGGAAAGGCCAAGTAAAGAAGCAGCAAGAGGCCTACCATCTGCCAAGTGGTTGCTGGCAGAAGGCCAGTGAGAAAAGTGGATACTTCCAGAATGGCCCCTAAAACCCTTCCCAAATGATCAGACCCTCTCCTCTCTCACAATAAACATGCCACCTTCTCTTTAAACATGTCTAATTGTGGCCTTACTTCTTTAGCACTTTAAAAATCACTCCAGTCTGTGAAGCTTCTGTGATCACCTCTGTTATTCTCCTCCAAGTGGGCAGGAAGGAAGGGAGGGAACTGGTGTTTACTGAACGCCAGGCACTTGACATCAAGAATAAGCACTTACTAAATATTAGCTGTGAGTGTTAACCATCTGGAAAGAGCTCCCAGGGGTGATGCGGAGAACCGGGTAAAATCCTCTGAAGGTATATCCTGTGACTTCTGAAGACAGAAAAATTACATATTTTGCTAGTGAGTGCTTTCCCAGGCAGTTAACCTGCTCTTTTTTATAAAAAGGGGAAATCGTCAAGCTTCCTTCCCCAATTTTTTTCTGATCAAAACTTTGATCTACAGACATTCTTCTAAGCACTCTTAGGATTCCTTAATCTAAAGACACACTACCTTGCTTTAATGAAACATGGCCCTTTCTTAACGCTCAGAAACACTTCTTAAAAAACAATGTGCACCACACACCTACGGTTAATTAATCTTCGACAAAGAGGAAAGAACATACGATGGAGAAAAGACAGTCTCTTCAGCAAGTAGCGTTTGGAAAGCTGGACAGCTGCATGTAAATCAGTGAAGTTAGAGCACTCCCTCACACCATACACAAAAATAAACTCAAATGGCTTAAAGACTTAAATATAAGTCATGACACCATAAAACTCCTAGAAGAGAACATAGGCAAACAATCTCTGACAGAAATCATAGCAATACTGTCTTAGGTCAGTCTCCCAAGGCAAAAGAAATAAAAGCAAAATTAAATAAATGGGACCTAAGCAAACTTATAAGCTTTTGTACAGCAAAAGAAACCATCAACAGAACAAAAAGACAACTCTCAAAATGGGAGAAAATACTTGCAAAAGATGTAGAAACCAAACTTATGGTTACCAAGCTCTTAAATCCATGAGCTGGGGATACTCATTAACCAACACAGGCCAAGGCTCTGGTGTCAAAGAGCTTACACAATCGGGCTTCCCTGGTGGCGCAGTGGTTGAGAGTCCGCCTGCCGATGCAGGGGACGCGGGTTCATGCCCCGGTCCGGGAAGATCTCACATGCCACGGAGCGGCTGGGCCCGTGAGCCATGGCCGCTGAACCTGCACATCCGGAGCCTGTGCTCCGCAACAGGAGAGGCCACAGCAGGGAGAGGCCACAGCATTGAGAGGCCCGCGTACCGCAGGAAAAAAAAAAAGAGCTTACACAATCCTGAATCTTCTGACATTTACCTGGCAGGTAGTAAACAGATGGCCTTTCTCCCTTCCTGCCCTATTTCTCCAGATGCCAAAGATCAGTGTGATGTCTATAAACCACAAAAAGCAAACAGCAATCTATATGTTGCTGAGAAAATGATTCTCAATATTATTTCTCAGAATCTGAGAGGATTTTGTCTTTGGTCTATTAGTTTCTAACAAAAGTTCACTTTGTAGCATTTACTTTTTTTTTTTTTTTTTTGTGGTACGCGGGCCTCTCACTGTTGTGGCCTCTCCCGTTGCGGAGCACAGGCTCCAGACGCGCAGGCTCAGCGGCCATGGCTCACGGGCCCAGCCGCTCCGCGGCATGTGGGATCTTCCCGGACCGGGGCACGAACCCGTGTCCCCTGCATCGGCAGGTGGACTCTCAACCGCTGCGCCACCAGGGAAGCCCATAGCATTTATTTTTGAAATGTGCTGAAGCTATTTTAATATTACGTTGTTGCAATTATTAAGCTAGCTGGAAGTTAATTTACCTGTATATGATTTCAGCATTATTAAAGCTTATAAAATAACACAAAACAGCCAAGATGGTGAGTTTTGTGCTTTGCTACTATGCAATCCTCTACTCCATAGTCAGTGGTTTCCTTTCATGCACAGTTAAAATAGTTGCCCCATCCTATCCTAAGGGGCAAGACACACCCTTTCTGTCTCAGTCGACCACGCCTGGCTTTCGCAGTACACTGGATGCTTTATCAGCACAATCTTGGCAAAGTTGAAATCAGCAGATTCCATGAAGCGCTTTGGTTTTCTCTCTGACTCAGCATTAGGATTACCATAAACTTTCTATCAGGTTGAATTTCACTTCCCCAAATTAAAGTACAATTTAATTATAGCTATTTTTACTAACCTTTTTAATATGATGTGACTGGTTTTATTGATGAAAAAGAACTCCCCAAGTTCTGAAATCTACATATAATATACATCGCTTGGTTAAGTATCCCTACCTTTATTAGGTATCTGCACCATTCATATTATACATGCCACACAAAATCAACTCTCTAGGCCTAAAAACTATGATTTTAAACAAATCTTATAAGTGAAAGTGAAAATTCATGGAACACCTTAACCTTTTGACTGCTCTGAGAACTTGTACATAGCACATCATTGATTATTAACTTGAATTTTTACTCAATTATTGTATAATTGATTTCTCTAAGTTGTCAGAACCTATATATTTATAAAGTCCCTTTTGCAGGGATATAAGCCCATCTATCACAGCAAAGTTTCTATTACCATCTGAATGGACTTGCATTTGTCCATAGCGAAGTGCACTTATACCAAGTTATTAAATTCATGGTTATTTTCATTAGCATTTATATTTGCCTCGTAGAATTGGCATAGAATTTTGAATCACATTTATAGAGCAAATGGCTATTTCAATATTTATCCTTGTAATTATCTTAAAATATGACCATATATTTATCTTTTTATTTAAGGGACTTATTCCCAAGCAGAAAATAAATTATTGTCATTAATGTTAACTTTGCAAACATTATTTGTAACTGTATTTTGTATTTTTCAAAAGAACTTACATTCTAAGTATTGGTGACAAAGAAAATTATTGACTTTGAAAACCCCGATCAAAAAATTTACAGTCAGAATTTTAAAATTCATACTGATATCCCAGTTTCTCCATTTACACATTTACTCATGCGTTCATTCAATAAACATGAATCGGGTACCTACCACATGGGTGAGTATGCAAAGGTGAGTGAGATACGGCCTCTGTCATCAAGAAATTTACTTTGTTGATTTGCAAGTGGGAGCAGGTATGACTGTTCATACACTGGTATCATTTATGAGAGAGACGGCAAAAAGAGAGAGGAGTTTCAAATATTTTAAATTGGAGAATATATATGAAAGTCACAAAGCTTTAGAATAAAGAAAGGTGAGTTCCTTTCTCCTTCTTCCAAGAAGAGGATCTGGGGAAGGCATTCTTCCTTCTCTTACATGAAAATTCAGGGCAGGGCTTCCCTGGTGGCACAGTGGTTGAGAATCTGCCTGCCAATGCAGGGGACACGGGTTCGAGCCCTGGTCTGGGAGGATCCCACATGCCGCGGAGCAACTGGGCCCGTGAGCCACAATTACTGAGCCTGCGCGTCTGGAGCCTGTGCTCTGCAACAAAAGAGACTGCGACAGTGAGAGGCCCGCGCACCGCGATGAAGAGTGGCCCCCGCTTGCCACAACTAGAGAAAGCCCTCGCACAGAAACGAAAACCAACACAGCCATAAATAAATAAAAAAAAAAAAATCAGGGCAGGAGATGTTGCGATCAGGGCAGTACAGACATGGGGCTAGCAGGAGAAGCCTCCTAGAAGAAGTAAGGCCATCAAAAACCTTAATAAGGCCGTCTGAGAAAGACAGAAGGTGGTAAAGAAGCCCTCTAGGAACCACATCTGCGCAAAAGAGGCTGGCCCTGTGGAGAGGAGCTGAGGGCAAATCTGATCAAGACAAATTTATAGATGATGCCTATAGCAGGAGAAGCAGTCAAGAAATGATCTAATTTAAGGAAACACAAGTGTTTGAAGGGTACCGTTAGCTAGATCCAGATACTGGCCAACTTTGGGGTTTGGCTCAAATGCCTAAGAGTCTTTCAAAGCCATCAGGATGCTGACGCGGAGTAGCTACCTCATCAAAGAGCAAAGGAGCCGTCATCACAGGGATTCTCCGCGTACAACACAGCTGGATGAATCCAAGTGCAGGATGCAAGGCCTCCTGGGAGGTGAGGGTGGGCCTTAGATAAGGAAACAATGGCTGAGATGAATAAATCCCAGTGGTGGTTCCCAGCACAAGCACAGCTGTGCCACTCTGGTCGAGTGAGGCTTGCACCAGCAGTCAAAGAACCTTCCAAGAGAACTCTAAACCGTCCACATCCATGGGCTCCACAGATCTATCTATGGGGTCCTGAGCTGTAGCAAACTCTAGAATCAGGTTCACCTCACCATTCCCTGGTTATCGCCAATTGTACCTAACTTGAGTATCTACCTCGTTTCAGACTGTCAGCCTGCCCTGATCTCAAATGTGTGTTTGCCACTTAGTTTAGGTCTTGACTTTCTAAATTCCTGGTCTCCAAACACTGAATATTATTTCTGGATGATCCAGGACTGGGGGCCGCCTGCGTCCATTTGCTCTCTTCAGAATCGTCAGAGGGGCGTCATGCAAATCCCCACCTGGACCCCAAGGAAATGTGACCTGGTCAGAAGGCAAGTATCCTAATTAGAGGAAGTGCGGTCTCCAGACCAGAGGGTCATAGGTGATAAAAGAGATGAGCCAAAAATGAGTGGGGACGAGACTGGAGGCTTCAGTTTGTGTGACCAGAGAATCCACATGACCCAGGAGGGGTATACTGTCTCTAGATGGTCCTCCCAGAAATAATACCTCCTATCCTAAGATGTGCAGATTGTTTGCTGATAAGATTAAGGTGCCTCTTTGTATAACACCAGGAGGTGACTAATTTGATCCTGGAAGTGTAATCCATTCAGTGTATTTGTAGGTTCAACAGAGAGGATATTGTAATAACAGTTGAAAATAGAAGGATGCTTATTCCCTGGGAAGCAATGAAAAGCAAAGACCAACACCCAGGAAGCAAAGGGGTCTTGATTAATGTAATGTCCTGATCCACTTAACAGGTACCTCCCACAAGCTGAGAGATATTCACGAGGCTGCCACAGTATTTTTGTATTCAGTGAGTGTCTACCATGTGCCAGAGTACTGTGAAAAGTGTCTGTAGTTAGTTAAATGGAAAAATAAGGCAGAATTCCTACATTTGCAGAGCTGACAGTCTTTTAGGGAAGACAGATATGTAAGCAAATAGTTTCAATACTATGAGTTAAGTGCTTTAATTCAAAGTGTCATGGAAAACCAGAGGAGGGAGTCTAATCTTCCCAGAAGGGTCAGGGAAAACTTCTCATGGGCGGTGTCTCTAGAAATTAACAAGGGTTCATCCCTCCAGCTAGCCGGCCTTCCATTCATTCATTCATCACTTATGTGTTGAGTACCTCCGATTGTTCTAGATGCTGTGCATACAACATTGAACAAGACGAAGTCCCTCCCTACGTGATGTTTACGTTCTGATGGGGGAAGTGGATGACATTACCGGGAGAAACTCAGAATGGTTCCTTCAGACCATCCAATATCCACCCTCTGGCCTCATTTCCTCTTCCACGTGTATTTTCCTGAGAGCAGAGTGCCTTGAGCTCTCAAATGGGAGCAGTTTGATCTTTTCGTAAGTACAGCTCTCATTGTGAAACAGAATTGCCAGTTCATTGCTTACCATCACAATGGAATAATTTCAGAACTGCAGGATCAGATAAAATCAAGTTCCTGAAAATGCAGAGCTAAGCATCAATTTCAAGCAGAAATAAAAGTGAGACGCGGGATGCCCAGACTCTGCCATGAGAACTCCTTACCTTCCTTTACCAGTGGAGGTCTTTTCTGCCAGTAGAACAATAAGTTCTCTTTTCCAGGAAAAAGTATGCAGAAGAGCAACCGGAGCTTCTTCATGAATTGTAGGAAGAATTCCCAACACCCAGCATCTAACAGGAGTGAACCCAGGGACTTCAATTTCTCCCAGGACCCTGAGTCTTCAGACCTGGGGCCCTTTCCGTGATGCCTGCAGCCCGTGTTGCACCGTGACTCACAGTGCAGAGAGAGCCAGGGACTCTCTAGGGTGACCACTTCCTGAAAGAGCACTCAGGGCTATCTGTCCAAGAAGGAAGTGGGACAACGGGGGGCCGGCGCCTCCCCTTCTGCACACAGAGGTCCTTCTTCTGCAAAGAGACGCATGCTCTCTGCACCTCTTGTGGGATTTGGGGCCCACTTCATGGTGTTTAAAGGTGACAAGGAAAAACATCTTAGAGAAAGCTAAAATGTTTCCCACACTAACATTTGGGGAAAACTCTAGCCACTGGAACCACTGGTTTTAAATCAGACTAGCCTTCAAAGATCTCCAATTACATCTTTAGAAATGATCATAATTTCATAACAGAGGCAAAAGAAAGGCAGTTAGAAACTTCTGCAAAGCACAGGTGGTACCACTCTGAAAACTCATATTTCCTGTTTGCCAACATGTCTGCTTTAAATCTCTCAGGCAGTTAATTACATCGCAAGCGTTACACACCAGCTTTTCCTCATATTTATAGCTTTCATTTTAAAAAGTTGTTCAAGTCGTACATGTTTGTTGTCAAAAATGAAAAGTGCAGGCAAACATAAGGAAAATTTTCAATTCCCCATATTTCCACCACTTGAAGATAACCGCTGTTGGCACTTTGGTGTACATCCTTCCAGCCTTTTTTCTGTGTTTAGGTGGATCTTAGGATGAGCTGCTCAACAGCCATTCCATCCCACACCATTATGGAAAATCCACGCAGTTTTGTTGGTATTTACCCACGCTGAGCCCCTGTGTAGATCCTGATTTGGCTAAACTAAATTAAAATAAACTCATGCTCTTGCCACAGTGTTTTAGGGACCAGCACCTAATCCAGACCTAAGCCAACCAATGCAAAGCACTTCCCTGGCCACCAGGAAAGTCATGTGATCAAGATGATCCAGTCAGAGGAAAGCCTAGGACTCCTGCCAAGGGGTGGGGTGGAGGACGACACTCAAACACTCACTCACTCACTCCTTCTCTGGGTTTGGACTCAGAGACCTGGGAGCTATTGGCCGCCATTTGCCTCCACAAGACAAACCATCTCTCAGGTGAAGCAGACACTTCAGAGGCAAAAAAGAGATAGGAAAAGAAATCAGGTTTTCAAAGGGTTTTCTGAGATGCTAAATTAAGCTAACACCAAAATCTGACTTACTTCTGGAGTTGCTAGTTAGATGAGCCAATACATTTGCCTGTTGAAATCAGTTTAAATTGAATGTCTGTGACTTGTAACTGAGTGTATCCTAAACAACTCATCTCGATATTTTCATTAAAATGGGGCCATATTGAGCATACTGTTTATAACTTCCTGTTTAAAAATACATCATAATTATCATTCCTTTTCAAGATAAATATGCTTTTACAAAATTATGAATCGCTTCAGAGTAACATATTGTTATGAGCAGATTTTAAGTTATACATCTAATCCCCTATTGTGAGGCGTTCACATCATTTCCAGGTTTTTCCATACCGTATCAATATAAACAATTCTGGGCTGAGTCCCCTACATATCAGAGAACACACTTACTTCCTTCAAACACATTTCTAATGTAGAATTTCTGAGTCGGAGTATGTCCTTTTTAAGAGACTTTTGATTCATATTGCCAGATGGCTCTCCCAAAAGGTTATTTCAATTATGTTTCAACCAACAGAGCATGAGAATGCCAGAAAACTCCCTCATTCCTCCCAGTCCAGAACCCTCAACATATATAAAGTTTCAACACAAAGTCTCTATTTCATAAATGGTAACCCACTGCTGATTCAATTTGCATTTTTAAAAACCATATACAGTGTTTGGAGGTTTTTCCATGTATTTATTTGCTTATTATATTTCTCCTTTTCTGAGTTGCCACTGACATTCTTTGCCCATTTTCAACTGGAGCATTTGTTTATTTCTTACAGATGTGTAAGAGCCATTAATATATTGAGATTATTAAGCATTTTCCTATTATATATGTTACAAATAGTTTTCACTGTACACCACGTGCCTTTTAACTTGAATATGGTATTTTTGACAGTTCTGAAGTTTTAAATTTTAGCTCATCAATCCTCCCCTTTATTGTTTCTGCCCTTCTGTGTCATTCTCTAATCAGAGAATTTGCAGTCATCAGGATTCAGCCTCTGCTCATAAAAATGATATGGCATGAAAACACTGATGTTCGGGGTGCCTGAGATTCTGACCACTTGGGAGGCAGCCCAGGAGCTGTCTGAACCCTCCAACCCTGACTGCTTTTCCTTGCCTCCCTCGGAGTGAGGTGTGGTCTGTGATTAAATTATGGCCCACAGGATGAGAGCAGATGTGACGCATGCAACTTCCAAGTTGTTCTCTTTAGAAGGGGAAATTCCTTCCCCTTAGATTTTCACTCTTTCCTTGGGTTGGAGTGAAGAAGTGGTGGTAATCTTACAGATGAGAACGATACCTAGGGAGGACAGACAGCACAAGCTAGAAGGCTCTGGGGTCCCTGACACTGTGGAATGTCCATATCTCCAAGACTACTTAAAACTGGACTGTTTTGCAAACGAGAAGTGAACTTCTCTCGTGTGTGAGCCACTGTTATTTGGGGTCTTTATTACAGTCAAACCCATATCCTAAGTTAAATGATAATACATGACCCCATTTTACACACACACACAACCCAGCATAAGAAAAGATAAAGAAAATTACATACCAAATTGTTAACGTTAATTCAGGGAATGGGATTGTAGGAATTTGGGGAGAAATGAATTTTTCTTTTAATATTGATTAAAAAGTTTTTTTTAATCCAGGTTGCTTTGACTCAATAACTTACATTACCCGAGGTCGTTAAACACTTTCTTTTTTTAAAATTTATTTATTTATTTTTAGCTGCATTGGGTCTTTGTTGCTGCTCGTGGTCTTTCTCTAGTTGCAGGGAGCAGGGGATACTCCTCGTTGTGGTGCACGGGCTTCTCATTGCGGTGGCTTCTATTATTGTGAAGCACGGGCTCTAGGCACACGGGCTTCAGTAGTTGTGCATGCAGACTCAGTAGTTGTGGCGCACGGGCTTCATTGCTCCGTGGCTTGTGGGATCTTACAAGACCAGGCTCGAACCCGTGTCCCCTGCATCGGCAGGCAGATTCTTAACCACTGTGCCACCAGGGAAGTCCCCAAGCACTTTCTTTTAACAGCCCCTTTTCATGTAAATTCACAGACCCAGACACTATGGGCTAGAAGAAATGTGTAATTGAGGAAAGGGTACAAAAATACGACAGGTGGAATAATCTAGTTCTAACAGAACTGGGAATGTGTGTTCTATAACTACCCTGTACCAGTATTCAATGACATCATTATATTTCTTTTTAGATATACATTTTTATCTTTTTTAAAAGTTACCAGCACTTTCTACTGGATTCTGAGATATAGCATATAATATGTATCTCAATACATAATGTTTTTCCTGTAAAAGGAAAAATATTTTAAATCATGTCAATACTCATATGACAAAAGCTCTTATATTTTTAAAAATTCCTTGTAAATTTTAATTTTTCATTCATCTGTGCCTATAAATATTTAAATAAGCTATGTTTTTAAAATATATGTATATTTGTCACTTTCACTCATAGAAAAAGATGTAGAAGGATGCACAGCAAATTGATAATAATGGTTATTCTCTAGGAAGGGTATCAGGTTAGCTCTGGGGGGAGGGAAACCTAGAAGACATTTCAACATTTTTTTTTATTGAGGTATAGTTGATTTACAAAGTTGTGTTAGTTTCTGGTGTACAGCAAAGTGATTCAGTTCTACATATATATATATATATATATTTATTTATTTATTTATTTATTTATTCTTTTTCAGATTCTTTTCCATTATAGGTTGTTAGAAGATATTGAAAAGAGTTCCCTGTGCTATACAGTAGGACCTTTTTGTTCATCTATTTTATATATAGTAGTATGTATTAATCCCAAACTCCTAATTTATCCCACCCCTTCCCCCTTTGGTAACCATAAATTGGTTTTCTATGTCTATGGGTCTGTTTCTATTTGAAAATAAGTTCATTTGTATCATTTTTTCATATTCCACACATAAGCAACCTCATATGATATTTGTCTTTCTCTGTCTGACTTATTTCACCTAGTATGATAATCTCTAGGCCCATCCATGTTGCTGCAAATGGCATTATTTCACTCTTTTATGGCTGAGTAATATTCCATTGTGTGTGTGTGTGTGTGTGTGTGTGTGTATATATATCACACCTTCTTTACCCATTCATCTGTCAGTGGACACTTAGGTTGCTTCTGTGTCTTGGCTGGTGTAAGTGGTACTGCTGTGAACATTGGGGTGCATGTATCTTTTAGAATTACAGTTTTCTTTTCCAGATATATACCCAGGAGTGGAATTGATGGTTTATATGGTAGATCTATTTTTAGTTTTTAAGGAACTTCCATACTGTTTTCCACAGTGACTGCACCAATTTGCATTCCCACCAACAGTGTAGGAGGGTTCCCTGACTTTTTGTATTAATTAGGTTTGTAATGTTTGTACTTTTACAGTGAGGCTGAATTCATCTATTGAGTTCATAAATTTGGAAAACAACACAAAATTTTAAAGAGTAGGAAAAATAAACAAAAAAATTCTTTAAATGAAAAATCTATAGCTTATGATTTTCCAGGAATGTGTTTTAGCTGTTGATAAGCTATTAGATTAAATGATTTCCACTGCATATAACAGAAAACTCCAATGCAAATTGACCTGAGAGTCCTGAAGATCTTTTTTTCATCTAACAAGGAAGCGACGTGTCAGATCCAAGGTTGGTTGGAGCCTGGCTCAGCATGGTGGTCAGGATCCAGGCTCTGTCTGTCTTTTTGCTTCATCATCCTCCGCATGTTGGCTGCTTGCCCTCATTCTGATTCCCCTCACAAGATGACCACAGCAATTCCTGGCATCACATCTAGACATTACAACATCCGGAGAAAGAAAGGGGCCTCTCTACCCGTGTCTTCTTAGGACAGAGACACTGTTTCCAGAACTCCCAGAGCCAAGTTCCCTCCAGCCTCACTGGCCAGAACTGAGTCACAAGCCCTTTTCTGAACCCACCTTTGCAAGAGGAGGGGAACTGCCACTTTGACTGACTGATCGTCAACCATAAGTGATAAACACACAGGAACCAAGTAAAGCAACGAGTCTTCCTAAGAATTATCTATTCATTCCCGCAAGCCGCGTGACATGGCCAAAAAAAGAAAAACTCTGTTCATAGGTATCATCATAGATCAGAAAACTCAGTATTGTTAAATTCTCCTCCAATTGATCTATATATTCAATGCAGTTCCAAAAAAACCTTAGCAGGTTTTTTAAAAATAGAAATTCACAAGTTGATTCTAAAGTTTATATGGAAAAACAAAGGACCTAGAATACACAGAACAACTTTGGAAAAAGAGAACAAAGTTGGAGGAATAACACTACTGAATTTTAAGATTTACTAAAAGAGCTACAATAATTAAGACAGTGTGATATTGGTGCGCAAATAGACCTATACATCAGTGGAGCAGAGCAGAGCTCAGAAAAAGACTCATACATGTACTGGCAATTGATTATGGACAAAGATGTCAAGGCAAATCAAAAGTAAATGGAGAGGGCTTCCCTGGTGGCACAGTGGTTGAGAGTCCGCCTGCCGATGCAGGGGACACGGGTTCGTGCCCTGGTCCGCAAAGATCCCACATGCCGCGGAGTGGCTGGGCCCGTGACCCGTGGCCGCTGAGCCTGCACGTCCGGAGCCTGTGCTCAGCCACGGGAGAGGCCACAACAGTGAGAGACCTGCGTACCGCAAAAAAAAAAAAAAAAAAAAAAAAGTAAATGGAGAGTATTTTCAATAGTGCTGTAATATTTATTTACTTATTTATTTTATTTATAAAAATAATGAAACTTGACCTGTACCCTTAATTGTAAACAACATTCAACTTGAACGGATCATAAACCTGAATGTAAAAGCAACAACTTTACAACTTCTAGAAAAAAACATAGGAGAAAAAAATCTTTGCAACCTTAGGTTAGGCAATTATTGCTTATATAGAACACAAAAACTTAAGCCATAAAATAAAAAGTGCATAATTTTTTTCAATATCGAAAACTTCTGCTCTTTGAATTCTCACAACTTAAAAATAAAAAGACAAGTTTTTTTAAATAAATTTATTTATATTTTTGTTTATTTATTTTTGGCTGCATTGGGTCTTCGTTGCTGTGCACAGGCTTTCTCTAGTTGCAGCGAGCGGGGGCTACTCTTTGTTGTGGTGCAAGAGCGTCTCGTTGCGGTGGCTTCTCCTGTTGTGGAGCACAGGCTCTAGGTGTGCAGGCTTCAGTAGTTGTGGCGCACGGGCTTCATTGCTCCGTGGCATGTGGGATCTTCCCGGACCAGGGCTTGAACCCTTGTCCCCTGCATTGGCAGGCGGATTCTTAACCACTGCGCCACCAGGGAAGCCCAAGACAAGTTTTTTTAAGGGCACAGGATTTGAATAGACATTTCTCCAAAGAAGACATACACATGGCCAAGAAGACATGAAAAGATGCTCATTGTCACTAGTCATTAGGGAAACATAAATTAAAACCACAATCAAATACCACTTCATACCCACTAGAAGAGCTAGAGTCAAAAGGCAGACGATAACTAGTGTTGAGATGACGTGATGAAATCGGAACCCTCACAACGTTGGTGCAAATGTTGGTGTAAAATGATGCAGCTGCTTTAGAAGACAATGTGGCAGTTCCTCAAAAGGTTAAACATAGAATTACCATATGACCTAGCAATTTCTTTCAAAGGTATAACCCAAGAGAAATGAAAACATATGCCCACACAAAAACCTGGACACAAATGTTCACAGCAGCATCATGCATAATGGCCAAAAAGTGAAAACAACGCAAGTGTCCATCAACTGATGAACAAATAAACAAAGTGGGGTATAACCATAAAACACAGTATTATTCAGCTGTAAAAGGAATGATACATGCTACAACATGTATGAATCTTGAGCACATTATGCTAAGTGAAAGAAGCCAGAAACCAAAGGCCACATATAGTGTGATTCCGTTTACATGAAAGAACTGGAATAGGCAAATCTATAGAGACAGAAAGTAGATTAGTGATTGCCAGGATCTAGGGGGAGGAGGGCATGAAGAGTGACTGCTAGTGGGTGTGAGGTTTCTTTTTGGATGAAAATGTCCTGGTTAGATAGTGGTGGTGGTTGCATGATTTTGTTTACATACTAAAAACAACTGAATGGTATACTTTAAAAAGGAGAATTTTGTAGTATGTGAACTATAGCAACTAAAGCTCCAGTTTTTAAAAAAAGAAACAGATTAAAGAAAAAATGTTCTGCTCTTTCAAAGAAAGACAATTAAGAAAATGGAAAGACAATCCAGAGACTGGGAGAAAATACTTTCAAAACATAGATCTTATATTTGTAAATCAACTGTATTCCAATAAAAATTTAAAAACATAGATCTGATAAAAGAAAAGTAACCAGAATATAAAAGATCTCTCAGAGTTCAGAATATAATAAGAAAACAAACAATTCCATCTTTATTTTATTTTTTAAAATTTTATTTATTTATTTATTTTTGGCTGCATTAGGTCTCCGTTGCTGCACGCGGGCTTTCTCTAGTTGCAGTGAGCTGGGGCTACTCTTCGTTGTGGTGCACGGGTTTCTCATTGTGGTGGCTTCTCTTGTTGCGAAGCATGGGCTCTAGGTGTGGGAGCTTCAGTAATTGTGGCACGCGGGCTCAGTAGTTGTGGCTTGCAGGCTCCAGAGCGCAGGCTCAGTAGTTGTGGCACCTGGGCTTAGTTGCTCTGCGGCATGTGGGATCTTGCCAGACGAGGGATCGACACCGTGTCCCCCACATTGGCAGGCGGATTCTTAACCACTGCGCCACCAGGGAAGTCCCAGTACTCTATTTTAAAAATCATTTGAATACTTTACCAAAAAGATAGACGAAAGGCCAATGAGCATATGAAAAGATGCCCAACACCATTAGTCATTAGGAAACCATAAATAAAACTACGATGAGAGACCTCTACACACCTATTAGAATGTCTAAAGTTGCAGCAGGAAACTGACAATACCCAAAACTAGAAAGTGTGTGAATCACCTGAAACTTTCACCCTCTGCTGGTGGCAATGTGATGTAGGACAATCAGTCTGGAAAACAGTTGGGCAGTTTCTTCGCTTCTTTAAAAGTTCATGCAGTTACCATACAGCCCAGCCTTTTTACTCCTAGATATTTACCCATGAGAAATGAAAACATGTGTTCACACAAAAACCTATACACAAGTGTTCATAGAATTTGCCTAATAGCCAAAAAATGGAAACAATACAGATGTCCATTGACTGGTGAATGGATAAACAAGCCTTGGTACATTCATACCAAAAATACAACTCAGCAATGAAAAGGAATAGTTAAGTTATATACACACTGACACACACTATGTGGGCAAATCTCAAAAGCATTATGCCAAGTGAAAGAAACAAGACACAAAAAGCTACCGAGGGGGCTTCCCTGGTGGCGCAGTAGTTGAGAGTCCGCCTGCCAATGCAGGGGACACGGGTTCGAGCCCCGGTCCGGGAAGATCCCACATGCCGCGGAGCGGCTGGGCCCGTGAGCTGTGGCTGCTGAGCCTGCACGTCTGGAGCCTGTGCTCCGCAACGGACGAGGCCACAACAGTGAGAGGCCCGCGTACTGAAAAAAAAAAAAAAAAGCTACCGAGTGCATAATTCCATTTCTGCGATATTCTGGAGAAGCCAGAACTGTAGAGATAGAAATCAGATCAGCGGTTGCCAAGAGTTAGGGGTGAAGAAAAGGACGGCTACAAAGGGACAGAAGAGAACTTTTTGGTTTTGATGAAATTGTACTATTCTTTGTGCTGGTGATTATAAAATTGTAAACGTTTGTTAAAATTCAGAGAACTGTGTGTTTCAGATGGTGATTTTTTTTACTGAATGTAAATTATACCTCAATAAATCCATTTTTTTAAAAAAACTAAGTATATCATCTTAATCCACCTCCTCTGCCTAAAAAAACTATATTGAAATTTATTTTTTTTTAACGTAGGGAGAGTCCCATGAATAAGAAGGAATGTCAGGTAGTTTTACTTTCTCAAAAGCTTACATTCTTCATTTTCTAAGACACAGTTAAGCACCAGTGATCGCTCACACATCACTAGCTTTGTTAAAATTTTTAGCAGTAGACAACTTACTTTTTTGAGAAAGAAATGAGCTTTGCTAAGACTGCCTCTCCCTGTTCCTCCAAACTTGTCACACTTGTTTTAAGCCTGGAAGCCTGGCTGTTAGTTGGGAGGATGTTTTCTTTCAAGTGTTTTCACTTCCTCTCAGAGGAGGTAACTGTGGGCAATAGTGGATAAAGTCAGGAGAGATAAAATTGGATCCAATCTGCTCCTATGAGAGGTGTGGCAAACAAAATCCATGCTCTGCCCACACTCTCTTAGATCCTTTTTTTTATTTCCCCTGGTTATATGCTTTCCTTCCCAGCAGCCAGCATCTGCCTCTTTGTTGGAGGACCACCCTCGGGCTGCCCAAGTCCACCTGCCTGCTGCACTTTGTAAACCAGATGCCCCTGGAAAGAATTCACTCTCCTTGACTGTCAGATTACAGGAACTCCTTTGCACCTGGTGAGGACAACGCCAATGTACATTTTATACCAGTTCTTCTCACACTTTTAGGCTCAGCTGAATTGGCTGGGGATTGAATCACGTGCAGATTCTGATGCAGGAGGTCTTTGAGTCTCCAGTTCTCATAAGCTCCCGGGCGATGCCAAGGCTGCCCTCCAATGGCTCCCACTTTAGGCAGCAAGGGTCTCTTTTCAGAGCTCCCTACAGGATCTAGCCGAAGATGACAGGTGTCTTGACGACTTGGTCTACTTGAGTAAGAGTAAATAAATGCCCAGGGACAAAACGTGGATGAGATGGAGAACATGTGGTTCCACAGGCAGGCTATAGGAGAATCATCTCCAGAAGTTTCCAAAGCACCCCAGGATTTAGGAATTGAGTGAGGTTCTTGAGACGAAGGTATATTCATGGGCGGAAAAGCTTACGAAATTCCTGCCTCCTCCCTGCAACTACTGATAGGCAATGATCTGCAAGATGTCTTTGAGCTGCGGGCAAGGGGAGCTGGGGCCATGCACACACAGGTGAGGCTGTACAGGGTTCAGCTGTGTCTGACAGCAGGGAGCCAACGTGGATTGCAGACCATTTCAAAAATTTTAAGAAGGATTCTGGTGGCAACTAGCAACGGACAGTTGCTGGCGGGCAGACTGGTGTGCCTTTCGGCTCTGTCAGGAGATTACTTTGTTAGACCACGTCACAGAGTACATAGAGCTATTCATCAATCTAGTCCATACGACAGCTCCACGAAGCAATGATAAGGTGTCAAGGTTATGAGGCTAAAAAAAAGTCCTCTCTTCTGTCCTCCCCTGACACTCTTCCAAACTACTGCTAGAACACTTATTTCTCCCCTTCATTTCATTCAACAAATATTCACTGAATGCAAATATGTGCTTATTTGAACCTGTTTGCACCCTTGGCCAGATGCCCTTCAGGCTAAGAAGACAGGTTTATGCTCAACTACATGAAGGCAGAAGGGTTTATATCTTTGCCCCTCAGTTGTCTCTGTCTGTCTCTGTCTCCCTCAAGCTTTCTTTTTAATTTTTTTTAAAGTTTTTTTTTTGATGTGGACCATTTACAAAGTCTTTTACTGAATTTGTTACAATATTGCTTCTGTTTCATGTTTTGGTTTTTTGGCCGCGAAGCATGTGGGATCTTAGCTCCCCAACCAGGGATCGAACCCACACCCCCTGCATTGGAAGGGGACCACCAGGGAAGTTCCTGGACCACAAGGGAAGTTCCCTCAAGCTTTCTTTAAAACTTTCAGGACATAACCCAGCAGAAAGTAGAAGCTCACTTGAGGGTCACTGTAGCAGAAGGTACAGAAGCTGAAATGGGCAAAATGCTTGGAAAGTGGGGTTTGCAGTTGATGGTGAGTGATCCCTGCCCCACCACAGACTTACCAGACCAGATTCTTCAGGGGCGAGGCTGGGGAAGCTGTGTTTTAACACCTGCAGTGATTTTAATGCAAATAAAGGTTGGGTGCCTTTGTAGCATAAGAAAATGGCTCCAACTCTAGGATGGAAAAATTAGATATTGGGCATGACAGGTCCCCAGTTACATCTTCCACCTGCTGCCCAGATTGTCTGAAGAACAAGGACCGGCCAGGACTCGCGCACAGCTCCAAAGGAAGTGGTCCCACCATATGAAAACCAAATAGAGGTGGACTTGGTGACATAGCAACACACTTGATAGCTCACAATGAGTTCCCGACAGCAAGGGGGATGGAAACCGTTCAGTGTCAGTCACACACACACACACACACACACACACACACACACTTGACTAATACCTTTGTTAAATACAGCAAATTTTTTTTTGGCCATGCGGCATGGCATGCAGGATCACAGTTCCCCGACCAGGGATCAAACCCATGCCCCCTGCAGTGGAAGCGTGGAGTCTTAACCACTGGACCACCAGGAAGTCCCAATACTGTGAATTTTATTTCTCTTTGATAAGTTCTCCCTTTGATACAGACTTGAATTATGTCAAGTTATAAAATGGCTCAGTCATATACAAATGATAAATAAGACACTTAGTAAATAATCCACTGTTTCTCCCACGAGTTCTTACCTTCTTCTCCTAAACAGCTTGCCGAGCACTCAAACTGCTGGTACTAGTTAGGAATATTTAAAAGTGATGGTTCCCATGTTTATATATTTCACGTAATAAGTTTTTTATTCCCAAAGCAAATACTCAACAACTCTCAGAGCCAATAGGATATTTATTGGTCAGGGAAAAGCAAGAGAGAGGTGGAAAGGCAGGTGTAGGGTTCATGGCCCGTATCAGGGGCCATGCAGAGCAAGAGGCCATGGCTGTGCTCTCCTGATTCCCAGGGTCAGACGGCCTTCCTGAAGCAGATGGACAAGCTCCTACAGAAGGGTAGTGAGGACAGAGGTGGAAAATGGATCCTCTCACCCTGCTGGAAATTTTCCAAAAGACCTTCCAGAAAAGATCAAATATCCTCTATTGTCATCCAACCCTGATTCAGTATCAGGAAAGCAAAGCTGTTAAGCACCATACGATAGAGAAAATGATTGTGCAGAGCCATAAATTTAGTGTCAAAGCACAGAGGAAACAAATGACACGGCCATCGATGTCCAAACTGAAATCAATCCAGGGTGTGCCAGAGAGTTCACCTGCACCATGGCTGTGCAGAGGCCAGGAAGCAACTGAGAGGGGCAGAGCTACAGAGTCAAAAGTGGAGAAAACCTCTTCTTAAAGCTCCTCCCACATGGGGCATCTTTTGGATGTGGCTCCTGGAAAAGCAGGGGATACAAGTTCAGGACAATATCCCTGGCAGATTACATTTTCCAAGGATAGTTATGGCAATATCTTCCACCCGCCCTGCTCCTCTACAATGTAACTTTGCCACTTCTGCCCTTGAGAGGCGGCGTCCCTGTCCCCTCCCCCACCCCCAAATCAGGGTGGGCTTGTGACTGTGTCAACCGAGAAATAAACTTCTGAGTGTTCTGGAACACTGGTACTCGGAGCCCTGAGCCACCACGTACATCGTCCAATTAAGCCAAGGCTGCCATGCTGCAGAAGCCACACGCAGACCCTCCAGTCCACGTCCCAGCTGAGTGCCAGCTGTCAGCACCGTGACAGCTCAGGTGTCAGCAGTGGGACTGAGCCACAGGGCACGTCCAGCCCGGCCGACATCTGACTGTGTCCACATGAGAAGCCTCAAACCAGAACTGCTCAACTGAGCCCTTTCCGAGTTCCTGATCCACTAAATCGTGGGCAAAATTAAAGGACTATTTTAAGCGGCTAAGTTTAGGGGTGATTATTACACAGCGATAGTAAAGAGAATATACATGTATGCAAGTGAAATCCTCAAGTTGCACAATCTCAGACTTTTCATCCTTGGCATAATTATTTCTCTTCTGCTATACGCTGTGTGTGTGGATGACAGACCACGATGTCATGAGCTAACCACCCTCAGGAGGCTGAAAAGGGAACATTGGCGGGAACTCCACCTCCAAAGGCTGAATTGGCTCAGCCTGCAACGAGACTGAATGCCCTGATTTTCGAGGGTGGACCTCATAAGTGAGCAGAAGAGAGGCAAATACCCAGGTCATGTGGTTTGAAAGGTAATTACCTCTAAAGCCCTTTACCTTCACACCAACTATCTCTTCCACCAAACTATCTCTTCCACCAAACTATAAAAGTGTGTGGGATTCTACCATCAGAAATTAGGTCCTTGGGGTTACCTGAATTTTTAGTTTTCTGATAAAGTGGTAGAAAAAAGAAAACCAAGAAAGCGAATGCAGCTTAACATAAAAAGGAACGTTCTAGAATTAAAGAGCAGGTGAGTATTAGGAAGTGAGCTCTCTGTCATACAAAATGCTCAAGAAGTGGTCACCTACAGGGGACATAAACACGGTTAGGTTGGATCAGGAATTGGCAAGCTTCATCTGTAAAGGAGTAAATAGTAAATATTTTTGGTTTTGTGGGTCATATGGTCTCTGTCACAACTGGTCAGCTCTGCCGTTCTTGCTTTTTTGTAGCACGCACACACACACACACGCACACACATACACAATGTACAAACGAATGGGTGTTGTAGTCTAACAAAACTTGATTTCCCAAAAATGGGTGTCAAGCTGGATTTTGCCCCGTTTGCTGACCCCTGGGGTTTTTTTTTTTCATTTTTGGGCCATGCCACACAGCATGTTCCCTGACCAGGGACTGAACCCACACCCCCTGCATTGGAAACGTGGAGTCATAACCATTGCCAGGGAAGTCCTGACCCCTGGTTTAGATTAATCTCCAACATCTTTTTCAACCCTGAGAGTCTCTGATACATTAACTTTCAAAATGCCAACACCCCCAGTAGTGGTCTCTTAACAGTCTGAACTTGACCCTGGAATTAGTTCTCGATCTAGGCCCATGAGAATGGACACAGGTGGGCCCCAGGGATGGTCGGGGAGAGGTCAGTATGCAGAGGAGGGGAAAGGGCAAAGAAAACTCTGGTCCTGCTTGACCTTCAGAGTGCAGATGACGTAAAATCAGAGAGGGTCCCTACATGGCCAGCTTCTGTGGGAGCCCGTCTGCCCACAACCTCACCCCCGCCAGCAGATGGAGATCAGGGACAAGGAGGGGGCTACTTGCTTTAATCACTCACATGTTGAAATGGATGACATTGATGCATGCTCATAGCAGGAGTGGAAAAAAGGCCAATTTCATCACTCCGGTGGGGAGCCAGGTTGAAAGCCAAAACCCAGTCCCTAGAGTTGGGCCTCTACTCAACCAAGAGAACCTGCTCTCTAAGAGGAACCGAGATGGAAGAGTAAAACAAGCCCTCAAAGCCTTAACAACAAGGAAAAACATGAAGAGACTTTCAGAATGTTTTCCTTTGCTTTTTTTATTCTTTCCATCTACTGCCTTCATTTTACACCATTCTGAACTGAAATTATCCAAGGAGAACTTGTGCCTTTTAAGAAAAACAGAGCGTTCAGGATAACTACAAGGGTATTATTCACCTGTTAGAAATTAGAGGCAAAACCCTGTTCCCGGATGCCCAGGTGTCGGGAGGCTCCTTCTGAGTCGTGCTGGCCCCTTTTCTCCTGCCGCTTCAGGCGCCACCTGAAGATGCTAACACGCATCGCAAAGGCTTGGCCACGCAGCCACCCGCCCACCAAAGGCTCCGTCATCACTCAGACCCCGCGAAATCAGTCCCAGTGCCCTCTCCCGTGGGTCCCCGCCTTTGATGGTTTTATTCTTCCACTGCTCCGGACCTCCAGATCTCCACACAGGGGAACTGCCCAGCATCTGCCCCCCAGCTCCCTGCCTCGTGGCCCTGCGAGACCAGGGCGCTGCGTGGGTCCCCGAGAGGAAGGGGCACAGAAGAGAGCTTGTCTGGGCTTGGTTATCATCACATTCGCTTTTTTGCCTTCCCCTTTCTTGTTTGTCCTCACTGTGGGATGCGGAAGACTGAGGCATGCAAGCAGCCAGGCTTTTGTGGGGTGCAGTGTGTCCATGTGAGAGTACATGGGCCTCTCCTGCCTTGTCTAGTCCAGCATGCAGGTCTCACCAGGACCTTAACACATAGCAGATGCTCAAAACTTGTGGATTTGTAGCAAAAGGTTTAACTCAGTACTTTTAAATGTCTAAATGCAGGATAATGAATAATAGCTAATTTGTGTAGCAAGCTTAGGTATCCCAGGAAGGCTTTTCAAGATATGTCATATCTGATAAGACAAGGTTACCCACCTTGAGGGGGGGTGGGGGGAGGAGTGTTGTAGTGAAGGGCCAGGAGGCAGTTGTTTTCCTATTTGTCAACCATGATAGGAACATGCCAGCATTTTAATTCCCTATATGGCCATAGTGGGATTATTAGCTGAATACTATAGCCTTGCGGTCCCCAAAATGAACTAGAAGGCAGTCTGGGACAGATGTGCCCTTGAGACTCATAATTTAGTATTATCTTCCCAATGTATGAAGAACTGCTTCAGAAGGGCAAACGGTACCAAGTTCTCAGTCTCAGGACCTGGCTCACTCTGGAGCTTCTGATCGCAGGAACCTCAGGCTGAGTGTTCCCAGCTCGGCAGCCCCTTTATCTCACCCACTCCCTGCAGCTCATGCTTTCCTGGCCTTGCGGCTTCCCTAGCTGTGGGTCCTCCATGGCTCCCAGCAGCATTCCATGCTCTTGATACACTCATCTGATATCAAAACACCTGCCCTGGGCCTCATCCCTTCAGTTCTCTGCTCTGGAGGGGAAGAGTGGGAAGGGAAAGCTGGGCCCCTGGTGGGCTCCAAAGACATTTGCTTGGTAACTTTGCCCTGGACTGTCCCTGTTCACAGGTGTCATTTAAATTCTGAGCCTCAGGTCTTGGTGCTGGGACTTCCTTTCCTTTCTTCTTCTCCGCAGTTCAAGAAACTTTCCCTGCAAGTCTCATCCCCTCCACGCTTCTCACACCTTTGGGTTCTCTGTTAAATTTAAACAGAACATAGAGAGGACCTTTTGCTGATCTGTGATGCTGTCTAAATTCCCTGAGGCAAACTTCCTGACAGGCGTACACCCTTCTAATCCCCAAGACAGAGTTTTTCAAAGAAAAGGGGATCAGAGAAGCCATGATTCTGGACTGAACAAGTAAAAAATGTTTTCCCACAGCAACTGTTTTGCTGTCGGCAATTAGAGAAAGTTTGACTTCCACAGAAGGAGCAGGACAAGATCTGCAAAGAGAGGAGGACTTCTGACTCATCCAAGCTTTCCTCGTGCCTTAGAAAGGCCCGCTCTGTGCCTGGGGCCGCCTGGAATCCACCACACAGGAGAGCCACGGAATCAGTCGCAACAAGGTGCACAGGCCACGTGTGAGTCAGGATCTTCGAACTAGCAAGGGATGGATCTCAGCTCAAACTGGCTCAAGAGTACAAGCGGTTCACGTAATAGAAAAACACAGACGATTCTGGAAAGCATGGCTGGGCCCAGCTGCTCAAATGAGGGCATCTTTTCTTTGTTTCTCAACTCGTGACTCTGTTCTCTTTGTGCGGACTTTAACCTTAAATCGTATGTACCCCCCAAACATCATTATTTGCAAATTATTCTTCTTGGGCCCATTCAGTTTCTCCAAAGGAAGTTTCGTCCTGTCTCCGGTTTGAGAAATATGCTCCAGACCGCTGGTGTCTGGGGGGCAGGGCAGGTGAAAGGTGCTGGGGGATCTCACCATTCGGTGAGCAGAATGCACCCCTTCCCGCTCTCTGCCACAGCCCCACTTTCTGTCCTGCCTGCGCCCACATCTAGTTCAATTTCTCCAGAAAATAACCTCACTGTGGGTTGGGAGATGGGCAGTTCCCTGGCTAATTGTCTGATCCAATAGTCTGGAGTGTGGTTTGACCATCTGGAATTTTTAAAAACTCCCAGGTGATTCTAACATTCAGTCAATGCTTGAAACCACTGCCTTAAAGTAACACGTCCCAAATGTCAGTTATTTGCCCACCATCTTGCTGAACGATGATCTACTTACAATTTTCTTTAAATGAATTTGTCTTTTAACTTAAATTTTATTTTCAAAGGAAGTGTTGTATCATTCGTGTAAATGGAAAACTAGCCTACCCCTTGCCAAGACCAACCTAAACGTATAAAAGAACAATGCAACCCTCTCCTCGCTTCCCTCAGCCTCCTTTGTTTTACGTTATAACACTTGTCACCACCTGAAATATTGCATATTTTATTCTCCCCTAGAATATAGGCTCCGTGAGCACAGAGGCTCCTGTTGGCTTTGCCCAGGGTAGCATTCTGCATCACCTGAAACTAAACTGGCACAGTGTAAGCTCTCGGTAACTCTTGTTAAATAAGGACATAAATAAAGGAAGCCATAAATAAATAAATGAAAACAAACAAGGTTATTAATTCCAGCTAGATAGAGCTACTGCAGGATGACTACTAAGCCTGCAGCCTGCTCTCGTCCTTAATAAATTAGAGAGAGATGTTAAAGACCTTTCTACTCCTAACTGAGACTTTCTCCTTGACTATTCAAAGGACTAAACAAGAATTGGACATGCATGTGTTTATTACTGATTTGTCAGCACCTAGAAACAGTGTCAGGCGCCTTATAGGAGCTCAATAATATTTTGTAATGCATGAAAGAGACGCAGTGTTAGCCATTGCTAGTCACTGCACAGCTGAAAATCACCAGCCTTCCCATCTCAATCCCTGGAAGGTATTGCCTCAAGTCATCCTGACAGACAGTCCTGATGCCCAGGAAGCACATCCTCCTATTTTTGCAGCCAACACGACCTCTAGGAATAATGTCCCACTCACTCCTCTCAGGTATATCCAAATTGAGGTGGGCCAGACCATTGTTTCATCCTTCACGTTGACAAACCTCTCTCCATGTGTTACCGAAAATGGGGTCTGGCTCCTCACCACTCAAAAGCCAATACTCGCAAGGCAAGGCTGGTGGAAAGGAAAGTTTGCTTTATTTCAGAGTCTGGCAACTAGGGGAGAGGGCCGACTCATGTCCAAAGGCCGACTCCCCCAGTTGTCGGCCTCCGAAATGAAGCAAACTTTCCTTTCCACCAACCTCTTCTCCAGAGTATTGGCTTTTGAATGGTAAGCAGCCGGACCCCACTTTTGGTAACACGTGGAGATTTGAAACCACATGAAGCGCATTTGATGGTGTAGGGTTTTTTTTTCCTTTTTTTTTTTTAACCCCATGTATCCTAAAGACCCCACTGTCATTCAAGTGAGTACAACCCCAGGCTAGTTACACATCCAATACGATGCTGACCTCAACTACAGTGAAACCCAGCTAACCATGTTTCGTGTAAGAGCAGCTAAGTAACCAAGGTAACCCCCATCATTCAGTCCACTCACAACAAGGCAAAAGCCATTGAGAGCTGGGCTCGGGATTGAACCAACCATTCATGACAAGATTTTTGAAAGACAGCTCCCTCGTCTGGCCATCTTCGTCCCCGTGGAGCTATTCACACAACGAATTGGAAACAAGCACATGGCTTAGGTCGACATCTTTATTTAAACACCTTCTCCCATATTCCACCTGATTATCTCACCCCACAAGGGGAGAGGGGACCACAGTAAAGTACTTAACAATTCCGAGGGACGCTCTTTTCTGCAAATGTTCACTCCTGTCTGCTGAGCAGGTTGCTCTCCTGCTCTGATTCACCCCATCCTGCTCCAGGGGCACAGGTGGGCTCACCTTCCACAATCTGAATGCACAATGAGGCTCGTAAAAGAGGCATGAGAGAGGTAGACAGGGCAAGAGGAACCCAGGGGAACTGAGAGATATTACATCTGAGCAAAGGAAACTCCTTGTAGCTTTCCTGTATTTTCCAGGACTGCCTAAGATCTGAAACCAAAGGCTGGGAAACAGGAAAAGAAAAAGCGGTGAGATTAGCCACAGTTTCCTGCAATACTGTTAATGAAGGTCACAAGAGCACTGTTTGATACTACATGGAATTCAGCACCAAAAAAATTCAGTTAGAAAATAACATGCTACGTGCCAGGCATTGTTCTAAGGACTTTACATACTTTCTAAATTCTTCTTTACTCCTAAATACTTCAGGGAGCATTTCCTAAAAACAAGGACATTCTCTTACATTACCACAGTAAATTTTTCAAAATAAAAAGTCTAACAAAGTTATAATACGGTTACCTAATCTCTGGCCCTGAATCAAATTTGGCCCGCTGTCCCACTCCAATTGGTAAAAGCAATCACACGCTGCGTTAAGTTGTCATGGTCTCTCTCGTCTCTTTTACCCTGGACCGTTCCTGAATCTTCATTTATCTTTCATGACGCTGACCTTCTTGAAGAGTACAGGCCCTGTTATGTTTTAGAAGATCCCTTAATTCAGGTTTGTCTGATGCATCCTCACAATCAGATGTAGGTTATGTATTTTTTTTGTCAAGAGTCTCACAGAAGGGATGCTGTGTGCTTAGTGCCTCACACTGGGAGGCATGGTGATTGACGTCATAGTCTAAGTCATTTAATACCTCACCAATCCAAAGGGTTAATCTCCTCCTCCTCTTTTTCTTCTTGTTCCCATTTTACAGAAGATCACACTGAGATGTAGAGATGCTAAGTAACCTCATTAAAGGTGAAATAAGTGATGCAAGTTGGGATTTGAATCCAGGCAATGAGGCTCCAGGGTGTATGCTCTGAACCACTGATTTATGCTGCCTCTCCAAAGGCCTCTGCTGAGTTTTCTCTCAGAGGGGGCATGGGTTTCAATGACATCATTAACACAACGTTAGAAACAAGTCTCCTAATTATATGCCAAGCACTGTGCCAACATGGTGCTTTACACGTATCGTCTTATTTAATGCTTTCAGTATCCCTTTGATGTAGTTCTGCCAGCACACCCACTCGAGGGTGAATGCACAGGCTCCACAGAACAGAGGGGAGAAGCGGGGCTTCCAGCTCGGGTCTGACCTCACCACCTGGATGGCCAAGCTCTGGATGCTCTTAGCTTCTGCCACGCATGCTCTGCTGCTTTGCAACCAGGAAGAGGACAGCTCCTGGGTTTTCATAACCACTGGTTACACAGTCCTAAGAGTTTCCTAACGCTGGCCTTCGGTCTTCACAATACAGTGAAATCATCTGATCTTCTCTGGCAGAGGAGCCAGGGTAGGTCTGGCTGGGGGACTGGTCTGGGGCTGGAAGATCCACCAGTGTCTCCGAAAGAGCCCCGGAAGTTCAATTTGTTCTCAAGGTGAAGAGAAAACTGGAGACTTGAGACACAAGGCCAGGTCAACACGAGCAAGAGTCAGGAGGAAAGCCCAAGTCAAGGGCAAGACAGAGCAAAGAGGTCCAAGAACATTGCTACAATAGCTGCAGCCCATTCTGATTCATCTCTGGCTAATAGGTTTCCTAGGTGTATCTGTCGAGCTTAAAGGTACAGGGTAGACGTATAAGAAATCCACCAAAAATGATCATAGAAAAGAGAACCACCTTCCTCCCATGTAAAATAGAAGAACCTGCTTTGCTGATTGTCCCTTAAACTATCCATACATTGTTCTTCAATAGCTTGTACTAATTTTACTAGATAACACGTTTGTCTCACAAATGAGACGTGGTTCAAGTACTTCTCCCAAACTCCTTTCCTCTTAAATTTAAGGCATTCACATCTCATGTCTTCAACTGCTTCCATCACAACCATTTGCTCCTGCAAATAAAGGTACAGTGAGGTCGTGACTGACAAGAAAAAATGTTTGGTGTTTCTCATCCAGACTCAGTCCTATTTATTGATGACCTTCTCAAAGATTATGATGTGGAGTTGACTTCTGAATGTTAAGCATATGCTTGTTTAATGCCAATGATCTATTTTTGAACACTCAAAAATTTTTTAAATAGTATAAGTTGCAAGTGTGCTCTGTTTCATGGGAAATAAAATTCAACTCCTGTTTATATACTGATATATAAACATTTCAGTAGACGAGGATTCTTCTAGCCTCAGAAGGATTCACTGCCTTTCCATTAGTGAATACTCTGACAGCATTTAAAATTAGATCTGATCTACATGACACTTTTCAGGAAAATGGGTATTAAATAAAAGAAGAAAAACCTATAGGTTCAAGAAAAAGCCATAATCATTTGCTAGTATCACTGATTTCATAAAAAAATTTAAAAATAATTTATAATATTAGCCAACAAAACTACAATACAACCCCCATGAACCAAGCATTACTTCTTTTAGGACACGTGTGAGAAAATGTTTAATTTCCAAGTTAGAGGCAGAACTGGAGTTTTAGACCTTGTACTTTTATGAAAGCATATGCTACTACATGAGGATATTGGTTATTTTTATCAGAAAGAAAAATGTAACAAACGTGGAAGACTAATGTAAGGACAGGAACGTGTTGCTAATCTTGCTGTGTATCGCTTCACCCTTGATGGGCTCTTTGAATTTGAAGCCAAGGTAAATGTAAGCTTGTAACCACCCCTGCAGGCAGGAGAAGTTTTGTAGGTGCTTTGGGATGAAGTCTGGGGAAGTCCTAGACCAGGAAGAAAATCCTGAGGTGCCTGAGATTTCTCTTACATCCTGCTTGTCATAAACACCCCTTTAGAAAATCAAATGGGCTCCTCACGTAATCTCATGAACTAGACCTGCAGGAACCACAAGGGCTCTGTTGCAGCTTGTCCATCAGACAGGTATGTGCGGGCAGCGAGACCAAGGGTGAGGCTGCAGGAACCCGAAGCAGAACATAGGCTGATGAACTTAAAACTAATACGCTTTTCTATTGATATGCATTAGACAAATGTATAACTGGAACATCACAACCACGATTTTATGGACAATATTGCTTAAGATGAGGAAGGTATTTATTTATTTATTATAAAATATTGGCTATATTCCCTGTGCTGTACAATATATCTTTGTAGCTTATTTTATACATAGTAGTTTATACCTCTTAATCCCCTGCGCCTGTTTTGCCCCTCCACCCCCCACTAGTAATCACTAGTTTGTTCTCTATATCTATGAGTCTGTTTCTCTTTTGCTATGTGCATTCGTTTTATTTTTTAGATTTCACATATAAGTGATAACATACAGTATTTGTCTTTCTCTGTCTGACTTATTTTACTAAGCATACTCCAGATTCAACCATTTTGTCGCAAATGGCAAAATCTCATTCATTTTTATGCCTGAGTAGTATTCCATTGTATATATATATACCACATCTTCTTTATCCATTCATCTGTTGATAGACACTTAGGTTGTTTCCATATCTTGGCTTTTTAAAATAACGCTGCTATGAACATTGGGGTGCATGTATCTTTTAGAATTGGGGTTTTCATTTTCTTCGGATATATAACTGGGAGTGGAATTGCTGGATCATATGGTAATTCTATTTTTAGTTTTTTGAGGAGCCTTCATGCTGTTTTCCACAGTGGCTTCCCCAATTTGCATTCTCCCCAACAGTGTACAAGGATTCCCCTTTCTCCACATCCTTGCCAGCATCTGTTGTTTGTGGTCTTTTTGACGATAGCCATTCTGACAGGTGTGAAGTGGCATCTCATTGGGTTTTGATTTGCATTTCTCTGATGATTAATGATGTTGAGCATCTTTTCATGTGTCTGTTGGCCATCCATATGTCTTCTTTGGAAATATATCTATTCATGTCTTCGGCCCATTTTTTGAGTTGTTCGTTTTTTGATATTGAGTTGTATGAGCTGTTTATATATTAATATACTGATATTAGCTGTTAATATACTGATATTAATCCCTTATCAGTCATATCATTTGCAAATATTTTCTCCCATTCAGTAGGTTGTCTTTTCATTTTGTCCATGGTTTCCTTTGCTGTGCAAAAGCTTTTAAGTTTAATTAAGTAGAAGGTACTTAAAGAACAGAGTTAATTAATTCATTGTATCTTGGACTTCAGGTACATAGAAGTGGATTCGTTATGCTTAGATTATAACCCATTCTCCGTACTGGTTCATATATAGTCCACTCCAGTAATTTTGGTAAAGGTTGGGTAGGGGGACTTTTCATTTTTTATTTTTTGCAATTCAATGATTTTTCATAGATTTGCACAACCATCACCCAAATCACTTCTAGAACATTCCATCACCCCAAACAAGCCCTGTACCCATTAGCAGTCACTGCCTATTTCCTCCCCTACATCCCCAACCTAGGTACCAGTAACCCACTTTCTGTCTGTTTGTACCTATTCTGGACATTTTGTATAACTGAATCATACAGTATGTGGTATTTTGTGACTCACCTCGTTTACTTAGCATAATGTTTTCAAGACTCATCCGTGTTGTAGCATGTATCAGTACTGCATTTATTTTTATTGCTGAATAAAGTTCTATTATATCTCTCTTTTTTTTTTTTTTTTGCAGTACGCGGGCCTGTCACTGTTGTGGCCTCTCCCGTTGCGGAGCACAGGCTCCGGACGCACAGGCTCAGCGGCCATGGCTCACGGGCCCAGCCACTCCGCGGCATGTGGGATCTTCCCGGACCGGGGCGCGAACCCGTGTCCCCTGCATCGGCAGGTGGACTCTCAACCACTGCGCCACCAGGGAAGCCGGATATATCTCCTTTTATTTATCCATTCATTAGTTGCCAGACATTTGGGTTGTTTCCATTTTTTGACTATTATGAAGAATGCTGCTGTGAACATTCATGTACAAGATTTTGAGTGGACGTATGTTTTCATTACTCTTGGGCATTTACCTTGGAATGGAAACGCTGTGCCATATGGTAATTCTATGTTTAAACTTTTGAGGAATTGCCAAACTGTTTTCCAAAGCAAAGTATATGAGGGTTCCAGTTTCCCCACATCCTCACCAGCACATATTGGTCAAGTTGACACATGAAATTAACCATCACAGTCTACTGCATTAAGCTTGCAGGGGTGCGGGTCGGCTGCCTTCTATACTGAGAGATGGGTGGAATGATGGTCTGGGGTAACCGTGTGGTTCTAGGTCATGTTCGTATCTGAATTGGCTATAAAAATGGGACAGTCAAGGTGGCACTTTAGGGTATTATTCTAACACCTTCAATATTCTGTGCTAGAACTTCCTCAAAAGCTGATTTTCTCCCACTCTCTGCTTAATCCACACCATTAAGGCAACAAATTTAAGGCAAAGGTTGTCCACATCCTTAGTTGCACCCCAACTCCAACATGGCGTTATGAAATCAGTTGAATGCATGATAAAAAAAACTAAGAGGAAAGGATTTTAGAAGCATCACTTGAATCATTTTATCTGCTTAAGGGACAAGGTTATTACCTGATACAATTAAGTTAAAAGTGAGATTACTATTGTGGAACAATATGTAATTTGCCTAGAAATCAAGAGATGATGTCAGGGTCTTGTACCTCAGATACCTGAAAAATGTTCAGTGCTTGTCTTTTACATTTTAATGTACAATGGCTTTCTGTTCATTTAACCCAGGCACACCAACCGGTGACTCACAGATAGGAGGCTCCTTTGCTCCAGGTCTGCTCTCAACCTACCTGTGTCAACAAGAGACTGCCAGGCAGTTAAGAGCAATGAAACTTGTGAAGACAAAATGATCTCTTAGAAAAGCCTTCTATGGGAAATGAAATCAGTGTCTTGAAGAGACATCTGCACTCCCGTGTTCATTGCAGCATTATTTACAAAAGCCAAAATAGGAAAACAGCCTAAGTGTCCACTGATGGATGAATGGATGAAGAAAGTGTGATATATACACAATGGAACATTATTCAGCTATAAAAAAAGAAAGAAATTCTGCCACTTGTGACGACGCAGATGAACGTGGAGGACATTATGGTAAGTGAAGGAAGCCAGGCAGAGAAAGACAAATACTGTATGATCTCACTCATATGTAGAATCTAAAAAAAAAAAAAAAAAGTTGAACTCATTGAAACAGAGTAGAATGGTGGTTGTCAGGGTCTAGGGGGTGGGAGAAATGGGGAGATGTTTGTCAAAGGGTACAAACTTTCAGTTATGAGATGAGTAAGTTCTGGAGACCTAATGTACAGCAGCATGGTGACTACAGTTAACAGTACTGTAAGGTATACTTGAAATCTGCTGAGACAGTAGATCTTAAGTGTTCTCACCACCAAAAAAAAAAAAAAAAGAAAAGAAAAAAGAAAAGGTAACTACATGAAGTGATGTGTTCATTAACTTGATTGTGATGTGATAGTCATTTCACAATGTACCTGTGTATCATCACATAGCACACTTTAGATATATACAATTTTATTTGTCGATTATACCTCAGTAAAGCTGGAAGGGAAAAAAAGAAAAGCCTTTTTGTGGGCATTCTAGTTGTGAAGTACCCATGGTCCAGAGGAGAAGCTTCACAGAGAGCAGATGAGAGGTGGCCTGGGGTGGTGTGCAGTGGGGTGAGGACTGGCTTTCAAAGGGCGCAGGAAAGGGCTTCCCTGGTGGCGCAGTGGTTGAGGGTCCGCCTGCCGATGCAGGGGACGCGGGTTCGTGCCCCCGTCCAGGAAGATCCCACATGCCGCGGTGCGGCTGTGCTCGTGAGCCATGGCCACTGAGCCTGCGCGTCCGGAGCCTGTGCTCCGCAACGGGAGAGGCCACAACAGTGAGAGGCCTGCGTACAACAAAAAAAAAACCAAAAATAAAACAAAGGGCGCAGGAAAATTCTGGAGTTATTTGATGGAGGTGATGGTTCCACAGACTTATCTGAAACTCATCAAGTTGTACATTTAAATATATACAGTCCATACTTCATCAATCAAACCTCAATAAATCTAAAAGATTTCAGAGGGGGAAAAAAGACTTAAAAATCTTACAGACCTCTTATCATCTGCACTTAAGGTATTTGCCAGGAACCCCATCTTGACTTACTGTCAAAAGCCTGGTTGAAATGGGTGATATCTGAGAAGGTCAGGCCAAGGGAATACTAACCATCCATTTGCTCATGTTCCAATCAGCAAAAGTAAAACGTTTGGACCACATAAGCCTGGTGCTTCATCGAAATGTCCTCACTTTCTCATAATGTTCTCAATTATTTTTAGTCAAAATTTGATAATGTGAATATTATTTTTTTTGCAAAAAAATAAAACAGAAACAAGAAAGGAAGGGGAAAAGGAAGAAAGAAGGAAATTTATGATAGCTAGAATAATGGTCCTTCAAAGATGCCCACATCCTAATCTCTGGACCCTGTGAATATGTTACCTTACATGGCAAAGGGGAATTAAGGTTGCAGATGGCATTAAGATTGTTGATCAGCTGACCTTAAAACAGGCAGATTATTTGGATTATCCAACAATCCAATTACCACTGCTAGGCCAAATGTAATCCCAAGAGCCCTTAAAAGTGGAAGCAGGCGGGACTTCCCTGGTGGTGCAGTGGTTAAGAATCCGCCAAAGCAGGGGACACAAGTTCGGGCCCTAGTCCGGGAAGATCCCACATGCCACAGAGCAACTGTGCCGGTGCACCACACTACTGAGCCTGTGCTCTAGAGTCTGCGAGCCACAAGTATTGAGCCCACGTGCCACAACTACTGAAGCGTGCGCACCTAGAGCCCGTGTTCCGCAACAAGAGAAGCCACCGCAATGAGAAGCCCAAGCACCGCAACGAAGAGTAGCCCCCGCTCGCCGCAACTAGAGAAGGCCCGTGCACAGCAACAAAGACCCAACGCAGCCAAATAAATAAATTTATTAAAAAAAAACAACAACAACAGTGGAAGCAGGAGACAGATGTGAGTATGCAGAAAGGCACAGAATGGTGCACAGAATTGCTGGCTTTGAAGACAGAGGACGTGGCCGGGAGCCGGGGGATGTGGGCACCCTCTAGAAGCATGAGCGTCCCCTAGAGCTGCCAGAAGGAACACAACCCTGCCAACTCCTTGATTTTAACCCAGTAAAATCCATTTCGGACTTTTGGCCCCCAGAACTATGAGATAATAAACCTGTGTCGTTTTCAGTCACTAAGTTTGTGGTACTACATTACGATAGCAATAGAGAACTACTACAGAATCCTTCAAGTGAGGTAAAAATAGCACTGGCTTCAGTTATTCACACAGTCATTTAACAAATACTCAAAACTTTCCCTGGGCAAAGCATTGTGTTGGGAACAGAGTAGGTATACGTGGAAATGAAATCTGTACCTGGTACCCACGAACGCAAGAGCCAGGCAACAGTTAGATACCGGGGAAAGCGCAGGGAGAGGTACCACCCAAGATGGGACAAAGAATAAGGGATTTTCGGTCCCCTTTAGCTGAGAACACTTGCAGGGCCCGCCCGACTCTTCCCTCACGAACTGTCATATTTTGCGGTCCAGCCTTGGGTGAGGGCTTTTTTCATCACTTCTCCCCTATCTCAGAGAAATGGAAGATACTTCCATTCCCACCTGCATCTTAGGTTTCGGGTCCTTTCCTCCAGCTATAAACGTGCCGAGAGCATTAGCGAACCTCAGCCAAAGCTGGAAACTACAGCCGGCCACGAGAGTGTGCACGTGAGGTGACTGCAATTTTTTTTTTTTTTCCTGCCAAACCAGAATTAGCCGGTATAGGAATGAACAAGCATGGAGATTTGAAATTGCACGGATTGGAAGGAAGCTCAGGTTAGGTTCGGGCACCTCCAAACGCACCCTTTTTAAAACCACACGGACTGAGGCCTCGAGCTCCAAGCTCCACAAAACGGAGCTGGCCCGGCAGCGAGCGGCAGAGGCGCCGGGAGCCCGCACAGCGCGCCGAACCGGGCGGAGCGCAGAGCCGCGGGCACCGGCACCTCCAGAATGATAGGCGACGTTGCCACAAATCTCTCCGCCCAGCCGCTCAGGGGGCTCCGAGGGAAACAGCAAGTTCGGGGATCGGGGCGGGGAGCCCAGTGAGGCCGCCGCCCCGAGGGCTGCGGACAGTGAGTATCCCGGGCCGCGCTGCATCGCGGGCCCGGGGATGGAGCTGCGCCGGGGGCATCTTGGGCTGCGGTGGCCGCTGCGCCCTAGCCGCCCGGGAAGCGGCGGTGCGGGCCCGGGGCCTGGTAGGGGAAGGCGTCCAGAGGGTCGAGGGCAGGGCTGAGCAGAGGCGCGGTGGTCCCGCCCAGGCCGCCCGCCGGGGTGCTACGGAACCGCTGGCGAGGCCACCTCGGGGCGGGCGGGCGGGCGCGCCGGGGCGGAACGTGGGCACGCGCCGCGCTCCCACTGCGGCCAGGGCCCCGCGCGCGTCGTCCAGGGCGCACGGCGCCCCTCGGAATCCCCGCCCGACCCCAGAGGCGCGCTGGTTCCCGCGTCCAGCCTTACTCCCGCCTCCTCTCCCGGCCCGCGTTAGCCACTCGAACTAGCAGTGCTGGGGCGGAGAGGGGGAGACCCGGGCGGGGGCGGGGCGGCTGCGGGACTTCTGGGGGTGCGGGATGCCTCCCCGCGCAGGCCGCCGGGACTGAGATCGGCCTCGCTTCCCCGCGGAGCTGGCGAGTTCCGGGCGCGCGGGATGCCCGGGATGGGGGCCAGGGGTCTCGGGGTGCCGGGGAAGGGGGAGCACACAGCGCCCGGGAGGGGGCTCCGGGGCGGCGGAGGCGGCGCTCGAGAGATGAGGGTTGGCGCGGAGGCCGGATCGCCGTGGGCCAGCCCAGGGCGTGCGGACGCTTGTACCCCAGAGCGGTTCTGATCAAGGCCCCTTGGGGAGGAAAGGAGAGACTGAAATGGGGCTAGGGACCCGGGGCGGCCATTTCGGGGCTAGACGCCGCCAAGGCCACTGACGGTGTTTTAGGAGCTCAATTCTGCTTACCAATTAATTAAGCCGTTTTCCTTCTGCGGAAAAGTTGATCCAGGCTCTCATTAGCAAGGATGAGTAAGGGTTATTATTGGGCATTAGAAAAATTCCTTTTCGCCTTGCCTGGCGTGTGTGTGTGTGTGTGTGTGTGTGTGTGTGTGTGTGTGTGTGAGAGAGAGAGAGAGAGAGAGAGAGAGAGGGAGAGAGAGAGAGAGAGAGAGATAAAATAGGCTTTGGAATCCCTCAGGCCCGAGTTCAAATTTGGCCTCCACCACCGGGTAGTTTAACCTCTCTAAGCTGCATTGCCCACATTCTACAAATAGCCTCAATTTCCTCATCTGTAAAATGGGGCATTAATACAACTGGACAGAATCGTTGTGGAGAAGCCGTTAAGCACAGTTCCTGACCCATAGAAGGCATTTATATTTTTAGTTCCCCCTGATACAGCGTGAACCTAGATAGGGTTCCCCGTTTCTCTTGCTCTGTGGTCTCTGCACAGCTCAGCTCCCCAGCCTTGGCTGCTCCAGCCTCTTCAGCCTGTTGGCCTCAAGTGCGCCCTCTAAAGGCTCAAGATGTCCAGTGCGCAGCCGGTCTAGAGGGCAGATATCGACAGAGCCAAATTACAGATGTGCCCGCCCCACGCCCACGTCTAATGAAGAACCTGCTACCAACATACTCTGTCACCTTTGGGGAAGATTGTATTTTTAATTTTAATTGGGCGCTTTCCCCTTTACCGCTTATTTACAGTGAGCTCACCACATTGTAACATAATCAACAGTAGCCAAATTAAAAAGCAATGAATTGGGCTTCCCTGGTGGCGCAGTGGTTGAGAGTCCACCTGTCGGTGCAGGGGACATGGGTTCGTGCCCCGGTCCGGGAAGATCCCACATGCCGCGGAGTGGCTGGGCCCGTGAGCCATGGCCGCTGAGCCTGCGCGTCCGGAGCCTGTGCTCAGCAACGGGAGAGGCCACAACAGTGAGAGGCCCGCGTACCGCAAAAAAAAAAAAAAAAAAAAAAAAATCAATGACTTGCTTATAAAACTTGCTCCCCTAACAGAGTTGTGGAAAATTTAATTTCGTTTTAATCTCTGAAACACTCGAACAGGCTATATAGTATTTTCACTTCTGCCAGTTACCAGGTAAATACGTAGCTGACCTCCATGTCATAGCCTGCGTGTGTTACTTCATTTCCCCCATGAATGGTTTCTCTGTCACCGGTAGTAAACTCACTTTAGGGAAGAATGGGGAGTTGACTGTTGATCCCATAATCTTCCATAATCTTCCCATTTCCTTCCTTCAGCTTCTTCAGTGCAAGGCCCTAACGTTATGTGCAGAGCTTCCATTCTAGGTGAGCCCAGAATGGGTTACATTTCACACGTCAGTCCTTAGCAGAAACCCCACGCTCACTGCTCCACTTCCCCCAGTGTCCCACACGTGTTGTCATTTTGCATGTGTGTCAGTGTGTGGAAAAGATGGGGGAGCTTGAAGACCGTATGGTGGAGAAAGACTTGGAGCCTGGCGAGAAGTGGCCCAGAAACCCTTCCTGATTCTCCCTCTCTCTCCAGGTGCAGAGGAGGGTCCTAATGCTCAAATGATTATTTTGTATCTTATTACATAAATGCTGAAATGCTAAAGCAGACTTGGGGGTGAGGGAACAGACGTTTATTCTTCTGTTGCCTTTTGTTTGTTTTAGTTAATCTGGCTGTACAGTCAGATAACTCTGATTAGTCAAAACAGGAATGACTTTTAGAGAGATTTGGGTGTGAAATGCAGACAACCCCATTGCCTGGAAGATCTTCAGGGACCTCCTGCGGATCTGATGGAATTTTGCTTTACCCACCCATAGGCTCCATCTGATACTATTTTCTACAGGCACAGTTGTGCCTCTTTTTTTTGTTTGTTTCTTTGTTTTTTACAGTTGTGCCTCTTGAAGAAAACTTTTCCATTAAACGCCATTTAACGTCCTTTCTTTATGAACAGATAAACTGGAAATGTCAAGAGCAACTCAATGGCAACTGCGTCTCTTAACCCATAAGATAAATAATTCAGTGAAAATATAAAGTTAACATTGCTTAGAAAAGTGCTTGCTATTTCAACTCATAAGTTGAAAAAAATATGACTTTTGTATTATTATTATTTCAAAGTCTTTCTTACATGTAGGTGGGCTTTAGGAAAATGCCAAGTTGTGTGTTTTATCTCATTAAACACAGATTGTAAAACAATGTTATTATTATTCATCTAAGCCAGTCACACCCCTTATCAAGCTGCCTGGTTCTCCTCCTTCTGGCTCCTTGGGATTCTGTGTACAACTACCAGGGGCGAAGGGAAGACAACCATCAGACTCCACTTCGGAACCCTATCTAGCTTCATCCTCCTGGAACTTTTGACAGGGTAGCTCGGTTATGGGCTGTGAGCTTTAGAGAGCAAGGGCTATCCCATCCCTTTCTATCGCCAGGCAGACTGTCCTCTCACGGGGGGAGAGGAGGGTGGTGGGAAACACACACACAAGCCTACAGCCCAATGTAGACTAGACTTCCCAAGGGAAGTGGCTCTGAATTGCCACTAATCTACTGTAGGCAAGTAGCTGAACCAGATGATGTTTAAGAGGTAGAGAGAGGGGCCTTGACTTTCTTATAATAAAGTTAATATACGTTTATTTAGAATTTTTTACCAAAGAGATAAAGAAGAGGAAATTACTTGGAAGACAATCGTCCCAAGAATAATCTCCATCAACATTTTAGTTTCACTCCAGTCTTTTTTTCCTACAGATACATATTTTTAACAACAACAACAACCAAAAAGGAATTATTTCATGTGCCCCATTTTGTGACCACCTAGTATAATTCAACCTTAGCGTGACCTTCTTTCTCTGTCTTCAAAGAGCCCGTACAGTTTTATCTTTGATGGTGCACTTGCATTGCATGGCTATACCATGATTGACTGATTTAACATGTACTCTAATGTTGGATATTAGAGATGTTTGCAGGGGTTTTTTTTTTTCCTCATTATTTCAAGGTTTCACTATTAGAATTTAGTTGAATCTTGAAGGATGAGCAGAAGAGGACCAGGAGATTAGAAGGAGAGAAGTATGTTCCCGAAAGAAGAGAAGGTCATGCACAAAAGCTTGAGAGACTGTGCCAGGTTCAGGGAGCTGCAGGTGCTTCCATGGGGCTGGAGAGCAGAGTGCAAAGCTGAGGAACAGGAGAAGGGACCTGGCAGAGTGGCAGATAACGCGAGGGGAGAGCCTGGAAGCAGACAGGGCAGTTTGGACTTAATCCTAAAGATAACTCGACCGGGTGGGGAAGTTACATGGTACGATAGCATTTTCCCATTCCCAGCATCCTCGGTAATGGAGAGGTGAAGGGAAGAACCCAGCAGAGAGCAGCAACATGGGCAGGAAGTGTGGTGGCTGAGCACTGGATATCTGTTTAAGAGACAGAATAATTTAAAAGATGAAAATAACGGGTATGAGAGAAATGAAAAGTCAAGATGAGCCCCAGGACAGATCCATTAAATTGCTCTTCCACTGGCATCCTTGGTTCCTTCGCACCCGTTTCTTCCCAACAAACTCTTAATCTGGGGATTCGCCAACTTTTCTTATAAAGGGTCAGAGACTAAGTATACGAAGTTCTGCAGGTCACATAACCTTTGAAAAGGTAAAAAAAAATTCTTAGCTCAGGGGTGTACAGAAAGAGTCTGTGCAGATGGCACAGTGTGCTTCCCTAAAAGAGGCTGAGAGCTGGGCACTTGGGCCACAATTTGCTCCTCTGTCATTTTGTCCACATCACAACACTGCGGAGAAAAGCAGCATGGTTGGAGGTGTTCCGAGTGTATTTGGGACCGTTTTTTACACCACTTTCCTCAAATGATTTTCAGTAATAATCACATGTCATGGTCAGTAATAATCATTATTTTCTGATTTGCTCCTCTGTTTTAAAATTACTTGAAACAAAGAATAGATTTCCATTTTAAAGTCATTATTCAAATTCATGTATCGACTACAAATTTCACTTTCCAAACCAAAGTTTTTCACCTTGCAGTTTTGGCACTCTGTTTTGCTCTTTTAAATTTTAAACAAAACTAAAGTCTGCAGGTGGGCACATAGAGTGACAAAAGTCAAGTAGCTGGCATCCTGGTCTTCGTCTCCACCATCACTGTGCTGTCACGGTCCATCTTGAATGTCCTGCTAAAGGCAGTGATGTGTGACACCGCAGGCACTGCAGACCCAAACTGAGCCAAGGTGTGGACCAGCAGTTCTGAACTCTTAGGAACTTACTCTCAAAACAGATATGTGCATTCAGATTGCCAAAAGGCACATGAAAAGATGTTCAACGTCGCTGATAATTAGAGAAATGAGAATCAAAACTACAATGAAGTATCTCACCTCACACTGATCAGAATGGCCATCATCAAAAATCCCACTACTTACCATCTTTTCTCCATCTACCCCCTGCTTCCTCTAGTCTCAGAGGATGGGTCAGTCTTCCTGATCAAGACCAACCCTGTCCCACCACCTCTGGGATTAGTCATTCTCTCTCTCCTTATCCTCAGTTTTTATGCATACACTCCATTCTCATCCTAAAAAATAAAACAAAACCAGAGACTTCCCCTGACCTGGCATCGTCTCACCTCTAGCTCCATCCAACCCCCTCCTCTTGTTTGAACAACTTGAGAGATAGATCTACGCAAAGCACAGGTCCAATCTTATCTCTTCCTTGTGCAAATGCAGCCACCAGCTATTCATTATGTACAGGTTAAACTCCAAAACCCTTATCTGGCACATAAGGCTCTTCAAGATCTAGCCCCTGGCTCCCTGGTAACCTGTATGCTGTTGTGGTACCCAAATTTCTGTAATCTGATTTCCAATTTTCTAAGCAATTTTCTAGCTTCCCAGGTAAATGCTGGGAATGGGGGTGGATGGAGGGGGTGAAAGTATGTCTTGTATATCAGACATAAATATCACCATTTTTAGAAGACTCTATCTCCCATTGTAAGATCATAAATTGGCCTTCTCCTTTACCAATCTCTCCTGAGTTGGGTTCGTATGAGTCAGTCCCCCTGAGGCTGACCCACTGTAGCTCTATTGAATAAATTGAACACTTGGACCCACAAAACTGAGAACCATAGCCTCTGCCAGGCGCCCACTCACCCGCCCCCAAGGCCAAGCTACCCTGTCTAAGGCCAGGCATCTTCCTTCTCTAACATCTTGTCAGTTTCCATCTCAATAAGGGACACAAGGCATGGGCTTTGGAGTCAGGAAGAGCTGGGTTCAATTCCTGGCTTCCTGTCTAGCTATTATATATACTACCTCCTGGCCATGAGAACTTGGGAAAGGTACTTCACTTCCCTGAGTCTATTTCCATTTCTTTAAAATAGCCATAATAATACTTACATATAGGATGACTGTAAAGATGAAACAATTTTCATAAAAGCATTTGGTCCCATGAAAAAGTGAGGAGTATTCCCAAATCTGCATGAGGACAAGATTAATCTAAAGGTCTGATATGATGGTGGGGCCACTTCGCTTCTGATGGTAGGTAGAGCTTTCCAGAAAGATGGAGGTTTTTTTGTTTTGTTGTTCAATGAAATTATCTGTCATATGTATTTCAGAACATCTTGGAAAATGTATACAAGTCATGAAGACATTGGGTATGATTTTGAAGATGACCCCAAGGATAAGAAGACACTTAAACCCCACCCAGACATTGATGGCGGATGGGCTTGGATGATGGTCCTTTCCTCTTTCTTTGTGCACATCCTCATCATGGGCTCCCAGATGGCCCTGGGAGTCCTCAACGTGGAGTGGCTTGAAGAATTCCATCAGAGCCGTGGCCTGACGGCATGGGTCAGCTCCCTCAGCATGGGCGTCACCTTGATTGTGGGTATGTTCACATGTGGCCCGTTGTAAAACTGAATAATTATAAAAATGACAGTTCCTCACTGTAAGTAATGTTTTATATTGTTGAAACGTTAGCTATTACATTTTAGTAGATGTTGCTGTTGTTTTTATTGTGGTCAAATGTACATAACGTAAAGTTTACCATTTTAACCAGGTGTGTACAGTTCAATGCCATTGCGCACATTCATCACCACCATCATCTCCAGAACTTTTCCCATCTTCCCAAAATAAAACTGCACACATTAAACAATGACTCCTCATTGCCACCTCTCCTCCCAGCCCCCTATCCCTGGCCACTACCATTCTATTCTCTGTCTCTATGAATTTGACTGTGCTAAATACCTCATGTAAGTGGGATCACACGAGATTTGTCCTTTTGTGGGATATTCCTATTCGAGGATGGTAAACATTTGGAGTATTTTAAAAATTGAGCATTAGAATTTTTGCTCCTAACTCTGTTTTCTTAACTGTTATAATTCATTACCTATCATTACAAATCTGTTTAACACATGAATATTTTTAAAAGATAAAAATTTTAGAGAAAACACAGTAAAAGTAAATAATCTTATTTCAGAGCTCTAATGTTTTAAATTTGAAGTATTGATCCTATGTTATTGAAAAATCTATTAAACTGTTTTTAGAAAGGTTACTGATATAGCTAACAGGAGGGAATAATAACATATTCTTGTATTTTGTAGTTTAACCACCTAGCAATCTATGAAAGCAATTCTTATCTAGTTGGAGATACTAAACAAGGAAATTATTATAAATATGATACGTTGCTATGGCTAATGTGTTTCAGTTTGAGAACTAAACAGCTTTTACTGTCAACTGCTATTTAATAAGCACCTATTATATACCAGGTGTTTTCCCTTACATCATCTCATTTAACTTTAATTCTCTCAACAGTCGTACGAGGTAATTACCACTATACCATAAAGCTGTTCAATTCCTTTACTTGAAAGTAAAAGCCATATTTTTACGTATAATTTTTTTTTTTAATTTAAAGGGTTCATGATATATTTTATACTAGAAACATAATAGGCCTCAAATCTCTTCCTAGTATTGTGGGAGTATGCGGATGACAGGCAGATGTGTGTTTGACAAGAGTCTGTGCCTTGTCAGTGATTTCCACATTGGTAATTAATTGCTTGAATTCAATTCAGAGATTTGTTGATCTTGGCTGGTACTCAGCCAATGTTATTTTGGATAATACCAGCGACATTAATAACAGTGGTAGTGCTAATGATAGAAAACAAGGACAGAATGTTATTTCTCAAGATGTGTACAGGGGGTATGTGTTTATCACAAGGAATTATTACTGACCTAGTTTTTAAATTAAATAAGGGCATCATTATGTGTGTGAGAGAGAATTGTTGATACATCACTTTTGCCTATAACTGTAATGAACTGACTCCTCAACCCTGCCTTGGCCTTGTTCAAACCAGGACTGTTTATCATATGAGAAGTGCAGGTAGGTTAACCTCAGTGCAGGGAATTTGCTAGTTTTGTGTTGGATATAATTCTACCTTCTCAATAAGTCAGTAAAGGAAAACTGTGCTTCTAAAATATATGTTGACCAAAAAGTTCGTTTGGGTTTGGCCGTAAAAACCCTAATGAACTTTTTGGCCAGCCCAAATACTAAAAATCCAGTTTTCTTACCTTTTTAAAAATAAATGTTTAGAGGGTAGAACAAGATACTCACAGATTCAATCTAGAAAGTGTGTGCATACAGCAAAAAAGAAGATTCAGCCAAAGACCAGGGTATTTGTCCCAATATTTTCCAAACCGTCTAAGAAGGTTGTCTTCGGTATTACTTTGTGTTTCACAAGTTCTACAGGAATAAGCAATGGAAATCAGTGCTGAAATAATTGGATGTGGTTCTGAGGATGATCCCCCAAATAAGAACACCTAACTCATAGTGGGGATGAAATGTGATTGTCATCTTTAATTAGGAGGTAACTGTGGGTTTTGAATTCTGTTTGAGAGTCCTTGATTTCCAGACAGTGGAACTTTAGATTGTAGACTAACCTTTCTTCAGGAAAGGTGTCTGCCAGATAGACATCTTTTGTCTTGCAGCTCAGAAATTATAGCACAGCAAGGCTCATAGTTATGTAAATGAAACGTCTTTTATTCTGTTTATCATGACCCTAAATTGCTATTCATTATCTAAGCTGCTGGTACAGGTGGCGGCAGATATGTTGTTTGGTTGGAAAAGCAAAAAGGAGCTCTCCTTTATTTAGCACTTACTACATGCCAAGTGCGTGTAATGTACATGATCTCATTTGATCCTACAGCAGCCCTGGAGGCCAGACCATCATCTTGATCTCACAGAGGAGAACATGCAACGCTCAGAATCATTAAGTAACTTACTGAAGTTAACTTGTAGCCAGTAAGTGTGGGACAGGCTTCAAACCTGGTCCACTGGACTCTGAAATGGTGTCCGCTATACCACACTACCTGCCATGACGTTAAATGAGAACTGAAAATATGTTTGAAGTGAATAAATATAAATTGTTTTCATTTTCTAATCATTGTAAGGTCATTGAGTTACCTCTTTCAAATTTAAAAATTCCATGAATTATGTTACAGAGTTAAAAGCACTCTGTTGGGCAGTGACTTGCACATGGGGAATTCAATTCATTCTTGTTTCATTCTTTGCTAGCATGGATTTTGCCAGTTCCTGCAGAAGGTCACCTTGGCGGTATCTACAGCAGCCTTTGTGATAGCTCTTGGAATAATTCTTGGTGGAAGCCATGTAGTTAGGGGTAGCTATAGGCTGCAAAAGGTCATTTACCTGCTAAGTAGATTTAGAGCAGTGGTTGTCTATCTTGGCTACACGTTAGACCCACCTGGGAGCTTTTAAAAACCATGCCTCTCGGGCTGCACCTGGAGCATTAAATCAGAATCTCTCGGGATGGGACCCTAACATCAGGGCTTTTCTTTAATGATTTTTTTAAAGCTCCTAAGTGACTCCAACAGTCAGCCAAGGCAGAGAGCCATTGATTTATTGCAGGGAAGGGTTACACCAAGAGACCATGTATCCAATGAACTAGCTACTTTCATCCGTGATTGTATGCCAAGGCTCACCTCAGATTGTTTCTCTCCTCACCTGAGCTTTTTTCCAACCTATGAGATGCTGGGATGGGCAAGAAGTCATGACTTCCTCAGCGTGTTCCTGCAGCAATGCGAGACTTTATTATGTGGGAAATGGGCCAAGATTCAGATTCCTTCTGAAGAGGAGAAAGTCTGACAAGGTGTATAATCTCATTCCAAAACAATGAATTCCTCTAAAAAAGTGGGAATCTTAGCCAAAGGACTGCATCTCAATCTTATCTTCCCCTCTCCTTAGACTGGGTGTGGAGTTCTTTTCATTTTGTTGAATGGCAATTCCATCATGGAGATGCCAACTGACCATCAGTAAACAATGCTTAGAAAATGAAACTAAGGATCCGAAACTTTGGGTCTGACTTCGTTTTTTTTTTGATAAATCTATATTATGTAGCCATGGAGGACTCACAGCACTTCTGGGGCTGACTTTGCCCATCTGCACATCATAAGTGACTGTAGCTGCAGCACACAGGGTGCCAGAATCAATAAACTAAAAGCCAGACACCGTCATCATCTTAATGTTCTTTTCAGTAAAGCAAGCAGTACTTTCTTTTTGATATATAGAATTCCTCCAGATACGAATATCTGTACTTATTTGGGAATTTTCCCCCTTTGTTCCCCCAAATGCTTCTTAATGCAGTGTTTCATAATCATGCAGCATCACAGAAAAACTTGCTTCTGGGTCCTTTCTGTAATGTGGGAAATATCATTCCACTGAACTGTCATGCATTGACCCTTCATATCTTAAAAGACCTATTAACAGCAAACCAATGAATTATGCATTTTTCTCTTTTTTTAACCCACTCATCTGAGATTTGAAGTGGTGAAGTGACCGTGGGTTTAGGAAAATAAAAATATTTATAGAGAAATAAAAGACACTCTTCAACTTATGGTTTCTGAATTTCAGTTCCCCCCAGTAATTTCCTCAGATGTTTATATCCATGTGCTTAGCTTATATATTGTTTATATCATGTGCTTATTTTATAATATACATAATACAGTATATTTGTATAAGATGTTTACTGTATTAAGTCTATTCTAAGAGGTTTATCTACTGAATTATTTTCTGTAATACAGCAGGGTTAATTAAATTAGCAAGTCTTTATCTTCTTAGTTTTCAGGATTGGATCCTCTCAAAATCACTAGACAAAAAAAAAAAAATTTATTAGCAGACTGTACCCAACTATGTACATGAATATTGTTAGAATTGTAAAGGACAGTTTTATTTCAGTTTGGACTACAAGAGGAAGCTCCTTAGACTTCAACAAGTTTTTAACCGGAAATAGTCCCACCTGAACATAGGATTTGATAACTATATAAAGTAATAATGATCAAAAAATAAGATGATGTTTAAAATGCAATGCTGAGTACAGCCTTGAACTGTGTTACTAAAATACGGATTGCTATTTGGATAAGGAATCACTGACCCGAAGGCAAGCATTAAGCTTCAATGACATCAGAAGCTGCCACAAAATCAGGAAGGAAACAAAGAGGTTGACGAAAACTAGAGCGTCATATAAAGTAAGCAATGAGAAAGTATCATATACTGCATTGCTGTGAGTATTGGCAAATATTGTACAACCAGGGGTAGACCTGAATGTCCACACAGTGTCATAAATGCATAGCCTGATGGGTCCAGTCAGGGACTGAGAGTCAGCAGAGGCTGAAGTATGTATGAAGCAATGGAGTTCTTTCCGGCTTGGTTTGCATCTGGATATCCTCATGAAAGCAGGCTATAGGTTCCTTTCTTGAAGCATGGAGGTCCTGAGAGCCCCCCTTTCTGTACTCCCTTTAGATCTACAGTAAAAAACTAAAATGTATACAGAGGCCAAGCAAGTAACGTAAATGAGGGCAGGATGTCAAATACGAGGCTGCAGGGAAGGGTGGAGACTGCAGCAAACTAGAGAGGGCGTGCCACAGCAAAACAGGACCAGCTGCTGCACGGGTCCAGCTGCTCCAGACTGTGTGGGAAGGTATTCTGTGTGGCCACTGGATTTTTGTGAATAATCTTAATTTTTAAATGTTGGCAACTGATTCAAAACGTTTTTAAACTTTGTTCTGGATAAACAAAATGCACCTACAGGCTGGATGGAGCACCTAGACCACTAATTTAGGACCTCTGCTGTAGACAAGAGAATGAAATCAACTGGTCTGTTTATTTCAGGTCTGTCTGCCTTGAAAATCTAGAACCTTGTGCTCTCCAGTGAAGTTACTGAAACCTATCTTTGCACGCCAAAAGCTTTCTGCACATAAAGCAGGGGTGTGGTTTTGGTTTGTTTTACTTGAGAGCTCTAGTAATATTGTATTCTTTGTCTTCATATGAGGACTCCCTAAGAAAGTAGGGAAATAAAATGCCATTAGTCATTTTAGTCATTCTTTTTTCAATGTTCTGTGACAGGACCTTTCATTGGCTTGTTCATTAACACCTGTGGGTGCCGCCAGACCGCCATCATCGGAGGGCTGCTGAACTCGCTGGGCTGGGTGTTGAGTGCCTACGCTGCAAACGTGCATTATCTCTTCATTACCTTCGGAGTGGCAGCCGGTAAGCGTAGTGACTTTCTTAAACTTGCCTTTATTTATTTATATTTTTGGCCACACCACGCGGGACCTTAGTTCCCCGACCAAGGATCGAACCTGTGCCCACTGCAGCGGAAGCGTGGACCCCTAACCACTGGACCACCAGGGAATTCCCTTAAACTTGACTTTATATGTTTCTATTGGGCATTTTGGCAATGAATTTCACTGTAGAGAAAAGAGACCCATTAAATAGTTTGTCCCTTTGTCTCCTCCACCCCAACCCAACCATATCCTATCCTCCAGGAAATACTTTTTAATATAAGATATTAAATATGCCTTAAAGGGGCTTCCCTGGTGGCGCAGTGGTGGGAATCCGCCTGCCAATACAGGGGACGCGGGTTCGTGCCCCGGTCCGGGAAGACCCCACATGCTGCAGAGCGACTGGGCCTGTGAGCCATGGCCGCTGAGCCCGTGTGTCCGGAGCCTGTGCTCCGTAACGGGAGAGGCCACAACAGTGAGAGGCCCGCGTACCGCAAAAAAAAAAAAAAAGAAAAGAAAATATGCCTTAAGCGTGAGGAAACGGCCTAACGGCTGTACTTGGCCTTCCTAATAGATTTTAATTAAATTTTCTATACCTGGTTCTAAGTGCTAGTCCCTTCTCTTGTAACAAAACGGACATATTAATAACATTCTCTCATTTAATAACTGCAGAATCCAGCGTGAATCAGAGAAAAATCATTTTCTCCTTCACCCCTGTTCAAATTAATGGAATAGCAGCAAAACCCACATAGATGTAGAGACTCTAAGAATCAAATCCAGAGCAAAGTGTCAGTCCCCAGGAGATATATAAAAATTGGCTGCCAGGCAGCACAGTTTGCATATCTGTTCTGCAAAATGTATTCCCGGCCATAATTTCCTTTATCAACAGGTAGCAGAATGCACACAGGTAAGTAGTTTGTTACTCATACAATTGTATTTCAGTGAACCAGAGCCAGCCTGACTTTTTTGAGTACAGAGCTATAATCCTAATAAGTGGCACACTGATGGCAGTGTTTGCATAAGAGTTCAAAGTTAGAGTTTGCAGTTCTTGCTTTTTTTCTTCCGCTTGCTATCTGTGTGACTTTGGGAAAGTTACTTAACTTACTTATGCCTCAGTCTCCTTATCTGCAAAATGGGATGATTGAGTGCTTGGTTTACAGGGTGGTTGAAATGATTACATGAGGTCATCTGTATGAAGCACTTAGCACAATGCTTGGCACATAATAAAGTCTTGAGCAAACGTTAGCTAATATATAATTGTTATTGTATATAACATGTTTATTATATTATAAGCTTAAGTATATGCTTTTATGGTAGCAGGAGACAGTGAACATAAAAACTCACAGTCCATATAAGTTGACAAGTTGGTTCTCTGTAATGTGCATCTATCCACATATACACCTAAAGCACTTCTGTATCCTGTGAAGCTGAGTTTGGAAACCATTGATCTGAAGGACTTGATAACAGCTCTTAAAGAACAACTCAAGATGTTCTCCCTGAGGCATTTTAGAAACTTTGCCCCATAACAGTCCAATGAATAGAGCTGGCACGGGGATTTTTATATTATAGGTGAGGAAATAAACTCCTTCCCCTGGGACTAAGGAGCCACACTGGGGTCTCTGGGCAGACATGTGGGAGCCCCTAGGAACTTGATCCGTGGTGTTTGGTTACATGGATTATGACTTGGTCCCCATAACTGGGACTTGAAATTTATTCCCATCATCTAGAGATGTCTATGGTTAGACTCTTTGTTTAAATGGAATTTTATTTCTTGCAGTTAGTTGCTTATTGGTTCTCAAATAATATGATCTCCATATTCATTCATTTGTTTATTCATTCACTTATTTAATCAACAAATATTTAGGGATACAAGGAATTCGGAAAAAAAATCAGGAGCCCAGTGAAAGGAAAGTGTTTCTTGAGACACTTTATTGCTCCCTCTTTTTAATACAGGAAACACCCAAAGAAAGTCTCTGAAAATAAGTGTATTCACCTCCTCCACAAATATATATATATAATTATGTTTAAGTGGAAAATCCAGCTAAATCAGTTAGCTTATATACCGTTGGGCTGTTGTTAGTGAGGCATGGTGAAGCTGATTGACCCCTATTTAGTATAAAAGAAAGAAAGTTAGAAGCAAAGATCTGCAAAAAGCAAGTGATTGAAACAACAAAAAAATAAAGAGATTTTTAAATAAAAAACAAAAATTTTTAAAAAGCAACTGATTGATATATATATGTATATCACTGTACAATAATGTATGTGTGAAAGAGACTTTGTTGACATCTTTCTTCATTACAAAAAGCATTTGAGGCAGATTTGTTTGTATTTGTTTTTTACCATCTAGGCAATTAAAATTGCATGGATGTCCTCCTATTAAGCAGAAAACTAACATCTGTTTGAGCGATCTTACTTAGCCAGGAGAATCTGGACAAATTTCTTCAGCTTTGCCATTTAAGAGATCCATTCTCTTAAACTTGGCTTCCGGAGACAGCTTTTCCCTGCTGTGCATGCTTTTTACTCAGAACCACAGGATCTTCTCTCTCCCTCTGGGCCGCCTTCTGCCTGGCTTATCTGGGTACAAGCCCGGCCTCTAAACCTGAGTGTGGTGAAGAATTGTCCCAGGACCCTGCTTGACCACTGGGCTTGAGCCTCAATATCCCCAAGGCCTGTTCTATATGCTCATAGAATAATTGTGCTGATTACGAATCACAAAGTCACATTAGGAAGGGGAGATGCTGTTAAGGACATGGAGAGGGTAGTAGATGCTTGTAGCATTAGGAACGGATTTTTTTTCTCACACATGGGAGTGTTTATTATTAAAACGAAGTTATAATTGGTCCTACTCTTATGCTTTGCCCCTCAATTCAGTTCCTATTAGTTATTTCATTCCGCTGCTGTTTAGAGATCCGTAACCACATTAAATTTAGGTTGCTGGTTATTGTCAGTGACAAATCAAATTTTAAAAAGTAAACTTTTGTACCATCAGCAAAATGCAGAATGGACAAATTTAACAGACAAATGATCCAGTTTCCTCAACAAGTAAATTGTGAGAGAAAAAAAAAAAGAGAAATTAAGACTTAAAATATGTATCAACAAATAGCAATGTGTGGGCCTTACTTGGATCCTGATTTAAACAAACTTTTAAAAAATATGGTCATTTATGAGAGAATTGGAAATTTGAACACCTTTGGATATTTTTTGATATCAAAGAATTATCCATTTTTTTCAGATAAGATACTGATACGATTATGCAGTTTAAAGAATTCTTCTATTTAGAGATTTATACTAAAATATTTGCACATGAAATGATATATTTGGGATTTGTTTCAAAATAATATGGAGGAAGGAGTGTGTGTGTGTGTGTGTGTGTGTGTGTGTGTGTTGGGGTAGAGGCGGGATTGAGGCAAGAATTGCCAGGAGTTGATAACAGTTGAAGCTGGGTGATGGGTATGTGGGAGTTCATTAAACCACCTGGTTTTTAAAAGCTTACTCTGAATCTGATTCAAACTGTTTCATTAACCAATAGCCCGTTATAAGTGGTAAGAGGGTAACATTAATTGACAGTGTGCTATCACATAGGTGTATTGCACTTACGTATACATCAGGAACACAACACCAATGAGCTGCATGTTTAACTGACTTGGTCAAGGTCACATGGTTACTTATGGGGAGTGGAGCCAGGATTTAAACCCAAGGCCAGCTAGGTTCTTTCTACTACACATCTCCCCAGTACAATCATAAGGACAATAATACTGTGCCACAATATTTAATATCAAAGAATTTCTTGGTTCTTTAACAAATAATTATTTTTTCAAAATAACCACTGATACACTAATTTTTCAGCTGAGTATTTTGTACCTTAACCGTGGAAGTATCAATTTAACCGGTATGAAAAAGGTGGCTATTATGTCAAACTATGATCACTTCACTTTCCCAGAGAACTTTCTTTTATTCATTCCATTCCTTTGTTATGTGCCAGGCACAGTCCTAGGTGCTTGGAAGAGATGTATCAGAAAACACAACAGAAGAAGATCCCTGCCCTCATGGAGCTTATAGTGGTAGTTGTAGGGGAGTAGGGGTCAGATCATAAACAACACACACAATACAAAGTAAATTATACTGTCAAGTACTTACTATAGGAAAAAAGAAAAGTAGGGTAAGAGAGATTGGGAATGGAAGTGGGGGTCAAGAGAGGCTTGCATTTTAAAGTAGGATGGTCATGGGCTTCCCTGGTGGCGCAGTGGTTGAGAGTCCGCCTGCCGATGCAGGGGACACGGGTTCGTGCCCCGGTCCGGGAAGATCCCACATGCCGCGGAGCGGCTGGGCCCGTGAGCCATGGCCGCTGAGCCTGCGCATCCGGAGCCTGTGCTCCACAACGGGAGAGGCCACAACAGTGAGAGGCCCGCATACCGGGAAAAAAAAAAAAAAAAAGTAGGATGGTCAGCTGTATACCTGAAACTAACACAACATTGTAAATCAATTATACCCCCCCAAGTTTTTTTTTTAATAAAAATAAAAAATAATAAAGTAGGATGGTCATGTGAGCGTTACTGAGAAGATGAACTGCAAGCAGGGGATGGGGCCCAAGCCCTAGGGCTCTCCGAGGGCAGGAACATTCTAGCAAAGGGAACAACCAGATTTTATAAAGAGATAAGCTCCTCACAATTCATATTAGCCAAAGAAATCTTAAGAATTCGATTAATTTTCTCAAACAGCATGCAGATAACTGGAAGTCAACCAACTGGTCAGGATGTAGGACCAGTTTATGGACTATTGAATGTTTTCCTATGTCCCTTTTAAATATTGGGAAATTAGAGATTTCTGCCTTTTGCGGACTTCAAACTCATAGAAGTTAATTCAGAGTTTGGTTCAAAATTAAGGGTAGCCGTTTTCTTCATCCTCCTCTACCCCGTCACGCAAATGATTGCTACGTTGCTGCCCTCGCTGAGGCTTGGCAGGTGGCTTGGGACCCGCCCCTGCTTTCGCTGGGAATTACTTAGAAGCTGGCTTAATTGTTCTTAAAACAAGGGTGTCCATCCGAGGAGCAGTTGGTTGAGGATCACTGGCCCCTGACAGTTGCTGTAGATTATCATTGCTCTAAGGTAAATAAAGGAGGCAGGTTGCCTCTTGGAGCTTATTTTAGAAACTGAAGCAAAATCCTTCTGCAGCAATGTGCTGGCAGCCGGGCAGATGAGCAGTTTAGGATGAGAGGCCATGCAGGCAGTGGAAAGGGACCAGACTTCTGCAGTTGGGTCTGAATTCCAACCCGGATTCTCCAGTTACCTGATGCAGGGTCTGGTGAAAACGTCTGAATCTCCGTGAGGTTCAATGCCCCCTTTTATAACCTGGGTATAACCACAGGTAGCTTTTGGATTATTGTGAAAAGTAAATCAGATAAAGCCTGAAAAGCAACTGGCACATCCTCACCACTCAGTTAGTGGTAATTGTCATTATGTTTGCATGTATGACCGCTCTGCTCTCCTTCCAGATTCAAGTAATTCTGAAACTATTAAATGATGCGAAACTAGGGAAGCTTCTCGGCTTTGGGGAGTGCTATTGGTCCAAGTCTCTTTTCTCCTATCAAGCTGTCAGGAGGTTGTGAGCATTAGAACCGTGTGTGGCCCCATGACCACCTGAAGCGGGGCTTACGGTTTCCCTCTGTGTGTACCTAGAAGTTAAGAACACAACCCTCAACCTCTTGGCTAGCATTTTATTTTATTTCATATTTATTTTATTTTTAAATTTAAATAGGCTTCATTTATAGAGCAGTTTTAGGTTCAGCAAAATTGGGCAGAAAGCACAAAACCCTCCCAGTACACCCTGCCCCCAATAGACACAATCTTCCCCACCAGCATTTTAATTTTGTGCCCGTAAATCACAAACCGTTCCTATTTTCTAAGAAAGATACAATTAAAAACCAGAGATGCAAATACGTATTAGGTGATTTTGACATCTAGTAGCTACGTATCCTTATAGGTACATTTTAATTCCTTTTATTCTTCTAATCCATTCGGGAACACATTGGCCCATTCCTGAGGCTTCTGTAAATTGCCTGGAGTCACTCTTTATCCCCTTGTACATGAGTACTTTCCTGTGTATTAAGTGCAATTAGCAGCAGAGCCCTCAGAATCCATTCATTCTTTCAACAAATCACTAAGCACACACTGCACGTTCTGAGCAGTGCCCGGCATACCAGGGGTGATAATACAGACACAGTCCTGCCCTGATGGAGCTTATATTCTGATGTGAGAATGCAGACTTATTTTATTTATTTAATTCTTTTATATATATTTGTTATTTATTTATTTAATATAATAGTTTATTATTATTATTATTATTGGAGTGACCTATGCTGAAAAGCCTGTTGGGGGAAATGATGGACTAGAAGTGGGCTTCTTTGGGTGAATATTGGTACTTACCCCTCGAGCTCCTTTTTTACAATCATGATTATTTCTTTGTTTGAAAGAAAAGTTATAGAAACTAACATAATGAAATGCAGATGCTCTTTAAAGGCTGCATTGGCCATTTACGCTGTGCCGTGTGCCTTTTCTTCCCTCTCGGGTGCGCAGGCTTTGGCAGCGGGATGGCCTACTTGCCGGCCGTGGTCATGGTGGGCAGGTACTTCCAGAAGAGGCGCGCGCTCGCCCAGGGCCTCAGCACCACCGGGACCGGGTTTGGCACATTCCTCATGACGGTTTTGCTCAAGTACCTGTGCGCAGAGTACGGATGGCGGAATGCCATGTTCATCCAAGGCGCGGTGTCCCTGAACCTGTGTGTTTGCGGGGCGCTCATGAGGCCCCTCTCTCCTGGGACGGATGGAGACGACCCAGAAGGGAAAGAGCCACACGTCCTCCCGGCTCACTCCACCGAATCTGTTCGGTCCAGTGGACAGCTGGGTGGAGCGGAAGAGAAGGGGGGCGGCCCCGGCACTGAGGACTCCCTCGGGGACATGCCAGCCCAGGCGTGCCACGAGAAGGCTGCACACAGAAAGGACATGTGCGCCTTTCGTGTTCTGAAGACCGTGAGCCGGCTGACCATGAGGGTCAGGAAGGGCTTCCGGGATTGGTACTTGGGCTATTTTGGGACAGCCTCGCTCTTTACTAATCGGATGTTTGTTGCCTTTATTTTCTGGGCTCTGTTTGCATACAGCAGCTTTGTCATCCCTTTCATTCACCTCCCAGAAATAGTCAATTTGTATAATTTATCAGAGCAAAACGATGTTTTCCCTCTGACTTCGATCATAGCAATAGTTCATATCTTCGGAAAAGTGATCCTCGGCGTTGTGGCCGACTTGCCTTGCATCAGCGTTTGGAATGTCTTCCTGATGACCAACTTCACCCTAGTCCTCAGCATTTTTATTCTGCCCTTGATGCACACGTACGCTGGCCTGGCAGTCATCTGTGCACTGATAGGGTTTTCCAGCGGTTATTTCTCCCTGATGCCGGTGGTGACTGAAGACTTGGTGGGGATTGAGCACTTAGCCAACGCGTACGGCATCATCATCTGTGCTAACGGCATCTCTGCGTTGCTGGGACCACCTTTTGCAGGTAAACCATTCAAGGCTTTAAGAGCTTAGAGTGCATGTAGAAAGTCGTGTTCTCATTTGTGTTAAAAGTCCAGGATGAATAAGAAGGAAGTTTCCATTTGTGTACATGGTCCTTTTTCTTTTCCCATTCCTGCCCCCAATTTCTGTTATAAATTTTAGCAAGTTAAAGGTCATTCTTTCATATAGAATGTAGATGACTTTGATCCCTAACCTGTGAGATCAATGGCTAGGCTGGTAAAGCGCACGGTGGAATAGTGCAGAGCCCCTGCCCCGTCCGAAAGAGACAGCCTCTACCCTGCTCCAGCTGATTTCCATCACCAAGAAATACAGAAAATCATTACTAGCTCTTCTATGGTTAGCCCCCTCCCCGCACTGTCCAAGAGAAGCTAGGACTCTGCACTCTTAGGTAACATCTCCAAATGCTCAAAACACTGTGTGTAGGTCCAGCAGAGCACTTCCGTGGATGTAGCCCTGTAGTCGTTTCCTACTGGTGCTGTAATGAATTGCTACAAACCTAGTAGCCTAAAACAATACAGATGTATTATCTTACACTTCTAGAGGTCAGAAGGCTTAAATGGGTCACAATGGGCCACAATCAAGGTGTTGGTGGGACTGCATTCCTTCTGGAGGCTCTCAGGGCGAATCCATTTCCTCGTCTTGTGCAGTTTCTGGAGGCTTCCTGCTTTTGGGCTCCCGGCCCCTTCCTGCATCCTCTAAGCCAATATCATAGCATCTTCTCATCTCTCTAATTCTGACTCTCCTACCTTCTCCTTTCACTTTTAAGATGCTGGTGACATTGGGTCCACCGGATAATCCGGGATAACCCCCATCTCAAGGTCCTTAACTTAATCACATCTGCAAAGTCCCTTTTGCCACATAAGGGAACATTTACAGTTCCCAGGGATTAGGAAGTGGGCATCTGGGGAGAATTGGGACATTCTGCCTACCTCTGGCCCAGAGGCCACCAGTTGGCCACGTCTAGGGTGAGATCTCTCACCTGTATTCACCTCAGTTCAATGGAGATTTTGCTTCTTGCATCAGGCATACCAGAAGCCGTAGGCACCACCAAGGAGTCCTGTGTCTGGGCCAGGTACCTCTCTGAGCCTGTCATTCTGGGCAGGTTTTAAGCTTTGCGGTAGGTAGACCCAGTCCCCAAGAGGCCAGGTACTGGGCGAAGGTGACAAAGTCTACCCACTGTCCAGGGATTGGAGGCAGGAGCCTACAAAGTATGGCAGGGGCTGGGGCCAAATGTCAAAACACAGGTGCTCTGTGGAGGTGGCTCTTAGGGCAGCCAGGCCAGGCAGGACTGGTGACAGTTGTCAGAGCTGCCAGAAGTTCTGTGCAGGGTTTCAAGCTAACCTGGTAGAATCTCACCTATTCAGGTGCCCCATCCTCTGCCTATCTGGCTGCTCCAGGCCCTTTATCCTCATATCCTCTGCAGAAATACTTCTTCCCAGTGGATGGGGGAACCTCATGGGTGCAGGATAAAGCCCTCCCCACCCCTTGCTTCCCAGTCTGTCTACAGAGCCTACAGTCACCTGTCCTAGAACTACGCTGGCAGAGGGCTTATGCCAACACAACCATTTTTAAGTCCCCCTCAGGACTGAAGCTCAAGAAATCATAGATTTTTACCTATTCAGCTGACAACACTGGCAACTGGCTGACAAAAGGTTTAAGGCCCAAGAATTGCTTTAGGAACCCAGAGGCTACATATGGGGCCCCTCCTGGATCAAGCTGCTCCTATACAGAGATGCAGGCCAGCATTTCTAGGTGCCAGTGAATCTCTACAGCAGTGCAGCAGACTATTATATTGGCAGTGGAAGAGTCAGTACTGCTCAGTGATCTCATAGTATAGAATTCTCTATCAGTTAGGGATGCATTTGGTTATAAGAGAACACCCTGACAATGGTAGCTTAAACAGAGATTTGTGTCACATAACCAGAAATCTAGAATTCAGAGACTAGATGATATTGGGGCAGTGTCTCAAGATCCTCTTGGCCTTTTCCTCATGCTAGTGGCCTCATGGTCACACAATGCCTGCAGTAGCTCCAGCCACTACATCCTCATTTATAACAAGAAAGAGGAAGGAACAAAAGACTCAGTCCCAGAAGACTTCCACTTATATCTGATTGACCAGAACTGTGTCGCGCAGCTAGTCCAAACTTCAAGGGGAACTGAGAATTGGAGAATTTTACTTTCCAGCCTCTGTACTAGAGGAAGGAAAGGAGAAAAGAACTGGGATTGGGGGGTTGGATCAGTCAACCAATGGTAACTTCCAAAGGAGTTTAATATCCATTAAGGGGATGGGGACATTATCAGTGGCTCATCCACCCTCTTGTTGGAAGTCCTTCAGATATATTGTATGTGGAAATAGAATCTGCCGTTGATGTTTCTTTGCAGGATCCAAGGGGTACTTTCTGCTTCTAATGGTCAGTCTGCAATTATTTTATACTATCCATCAGATTGCAATAGCAGTATCACAACACGGCCGTGAGGTGCAGCCGAAGTAATTCATGATCAATGTTAATTAAAGCACCAAGGTTTGCCAGCATGGTTTCCTTATCCCATCCCTATGGTCATTTCCTTTTGACACACTTGGATTCTAGTGCACTTTCTTGAGCAGAAGAGAAAGGAATTATAACTAGAAGACGTGGAGTTATACCCAACCCTCAGTCACCAGGTCTGATCTCTGCTTGCTTCAACGTTCCTCCCTAGAAGTGGAGTCTGTAGCTGAATTTGATACACCATAGATGGTAGAAACCATTGTATTACAAACCTGACATGAATATGTGTCAAATGCTGCCATGGGGACTCTAAAATCAATGTTCTGATGTACATCTCCAGGCCAGCAACCTAAAGGGACCTCTCCTTCTTTTTGTTTGTTTCTTCTCCTTCCACTGAATTCATGCACTGAGGAGTGCTGAACAACATGATTAGCTAACCGTATTGTGTTTAATTCATTGACTTTCCAGGCCAAGGAGCCAATATTGCAAGAGATGCAAGGCCAGCCTTTATGCATGATAGTGCCGCAGTGCCTGGCAATATGAGTGACTAAATAACCACATTAAATTCTTGCTAGAAATTCCAGGTTGACTAGAAATTATTACTTACCTTGATGTGCTAGAAGGAAAATTACTGTTCACATTAGCTTTTTCATTTTTAATGGGTTTAGAAATGAATGTGTTTTCCATTTTTCAAAGCGGTTCCTACTGGCACTAAAAAGTCTGGTACAATTTAGTAGCATGTTAGACAATCACACATTTCCATTTAGGAGAAGAACGTGCAATCAAAGATATTGAACAGACCTTTCAACCATGTCACTCAGCAACCTGAACTTCATGATGTAATTCATTTATAATGTTACTGGGCATTCAGTTCATCACTTTTAAAGATATAATAATAGTACCTTTCTAGATGTTTCCAGGGTAAAGTATAGCAAAACTCAGCCACCAGATTTGACTGACCAAGAACCTACACGTATCTCCAATATTTGCATAAAGTATAACACCCTAACAATAATTTGTAATGTTTTTTCATCAAGAGCTGGGAACACTTATTTAATAAGTAAGAAAAATAGCCGTCACTCCTCATTTGACAGATTCAAATGAAAAGGAAATGCAGTTTAATAGGGAACCAGATTTTACTTTGAAGCTGTTGATTTCAGTGGAAGGTTGGATCAGGACTGCCAAGGATCCAAGCTCCAAACCAAGGGACTGATGAGTTCACACCTACAGGGAGAGATGGTGAAGGATGAATGAGGCAGGCATCTTGTCTGAAACATCTTGTTTCTAAAGAGTTATCGTCCCCATGTGTTGGGCCAAAGCACATGGTAAAGTACTGTCTCCTGACCTGCTTTGCATCTGACTTGGGACTGGGTTGAGTTCAGACTAGTGGAGATGGCAGGATCTGGACTCGTTTCAGATAAAGGTAGATTGGAAAAACCTATGGGATTAATTTAACATAAAATTTAGGACTACTCCAATTTGTACCAAACTTGTTTGGTAAAGTTGAGTGCACTTTTTGAGAACTTGACTTGTGAGTTACTTTAAAAGAATGGGGTGTGTGAAGATGCTTTTACAAAAGTTTATGCTTTTAGGGGAAAGATGCAAGATCTTAAAATATAATTAATTCAACATAAGGCTGTAACAACATAAGGCTGTGTGTAACACTTAGCACACATTTTCTGTAGTCTGCGGAGACAAGAGGGAGGATGGAGTGGGGGGAAGGCGATGGTAGGGTGTTCTAAGGGTGCTGGGTTTATTACTGTCCCCCCAGAAGGGGGAATAGTACCTGTACAGACAAGGTGTCAAGACAAATATGTTTGAAACTCCAGAATATTCAGAATGGCTTGTGCTTGTGGTTAAGCTCTGGGCAGCAAGAGAGGCGGACAGGGGCCATATCACAGAGCCCTGGAGCTTGTACTCAAACGCTTGTAACCAAAAAGTACATAAATAGTCTGAACTAAGTACAAATTAATTCTCCAATGTGGATTTTGTCCTGAGTCCTTGTTAGGCAGGGATGCGAAATCAACTTGTTTCAGCTGTTGGTTATTTAGAGACATCATTTCCTACTCTCAATCACTTGATCATATGAAAAGGGAGGATTTAACTGTTAAACTGACAAGATCAGCTTTCATATGGGATGAGTGGGGTATGAGAACCTCATTTATATGTATTGATTTTTTAGAAATTGTAGCTGAAGATAGTGCTGTCATGTACTCTGCTTATAGAGACACACCACTCAGCGTTATCTGCGAGTGAATTATTCACTTCATCATAATTCACAGTGGTCCACAGCTGACAAATGGTGGCACCGAGCAAAAGTTGGGTGTGTTTTTGTTCATATGTCACTGTGTCTTTCTGATTCAATGCTGAAGCTGAATCACTGTTTCTGGATTATATGTTTAATCTTATCTGTCCTTCTAGTCTCAAACTGGAAATTAAGAAAAGATGATAGAACATTTACTAAGCCATATCTAAGGACTCCGGTATTCTCTTCTTTTATATATCAAATAACAAACTCAAAAACTTGGTTTACTTTTAAAGTATATCCAGGATTCATAGCTCTTGAGGGGTTTTTTAAAAGTATACATTTTCGATGCTGTTGTTTGTTTTTCTTTATGACAGCCTTGACTCATCCAGGTGCCTTAAGCACTAGATACAATAAACAAGAGACACAGATAAGCTGCAGCAAGTCAGAGATAGTACTTTACACATTTAGCAGTTGCTTTTGTGTAGCTGTTTGTTGGTCGAGAAGCTTCTAAGTTGTATTTATGCGTTCATTTGCCACTTAGATACTTTTTAAAAGATCATTTTCTTAAAGTGACCATGGAATGCTGTGTTTGATCATGAAATCATTTATATTTTTCTTATGCCTTTGCTAATTAATGCACTTGTTGACATGGAAAAAGTGAATGCTTATATTTACATTTTTACCGTAAATAAAATTCTGCATATAGCTTAATCCTCTCAGTTTGCATAGCTGGCTATGTGGGGACCATGACATGTGACTGATCCTTATAACTGAAGTGAATGAAACATCATGCTTCATAGTTTCTGAGACTCTTTTGTCACATTTTAACATCTCTGAAATCAGAATACCTTGTACAAAGTTCTAAGAAAATATCAAGTCATATTTTAATTGATGATCTATTTCTTTTTTATCGATACGTAAGATAATGATGCCTCACGTAATTCACGGTGCCTTAGAGTCCATGAAATACGGTAGTATCTCACAGGCCCTGGTAAGATCATTATAGGAAAGTATTAGACTATAATAGTAAAGTATTTTTTTTTAAAGAACTGATAATTTAGTTAGCATTTAAAGCTATGTCTTTGGCAATTTAAACTTTCATAAATTTAAATATATATATTAAAGGTTTATAGCTGTAAATGTGAATTTTATAAAACCTGGAAATCTTGATTGTTTCTAGAACAGATATTTACCCTTATACTTCAGAATGAATGAAAGTTCAAATGTCTTCTGCCCAGCCTCTTTGTGTATACACGAGAATCTTCTTCAGAAGAGTTTTGAGGTTTTAGAAAAGATTTGTGTTTATATTTGTGTAAAAAGAAAATCATTAGATTCACTTTTTGCTGCTGGCTTTGTGCCGGCCTGAGAGTTACCCCAAGGGCTGTGGGCCAGAAGATTCTCCCTATAGGTCGGCCAGCTACTGTTTCAGTGCCTTTAAAAGTACCCCAGTGACTTCAAAGATAAATGCAGCCGTCCCCACGCACCAAGAACTCTGGTTCCAACAGCCCAGACTTAAAAATGGCTAAATGAACGGTTGGGGCATTAAATGACATATAATAAATCCTTAGAGAATGATTTATAGTAGCAATAAATGCTTGCTTTGAGTTCTTGACTTTATTTTCTCAACTTCCTTACACTGAATATATTCTCTTTTGTTTTGTAGGGTGGATCTACGACATCACACAAAAATATGATTTTTCCTTTTATATATGTGGTTTACTCTACATGGTAGGAATACTCTTTTTACTCATTCAACCGTGTATTCAAATTATAGGACAGTCCAGAAAAAAATACATAGATGGTGCAAAGGTGTAACGTCCTGTTGCGTCCCGTGTAAGGTTTCTTTGCCATACTCATGCCTACCTCACATGGTTGCTGTGAGGAGCCTGTGACACATCATGGGAAAGTACGTCGTCCCATAACTGGCACCGTCGTTTGTAAATGCCATTGTCATGGCTTCGTTTGAAAGCAACACTGCCTTCCTGTGCAGGGAGAGGCATTAAGGACTACATGCATCTTAGAGATGACCGTGTCCTGCAAAGACAGCCTATTAAATCATTGGTAGAAACGCCCTCCTAAAAAGCATCTCATCATCCACTAAGACTAGGGTTTTAGAAACAGTTTTTAAAACAAAGAATGAAAGCTTTTCAACCCAACTACTTCTTTTTAAGATGAAAATAAGGTATCTAAGTGCTTCTGGAAATCTTACAGATACAGGTCTCCCCCGCTTTTTGAAAGCGCTTTCCACTGCTTTGCTTTTATGAAAGACCTACGTTAGTACCTGTTTTCACTCACCAGAAGAAACCCAAGGAGGATTTTCGCTTTTACAAAAAGAAAAGGGGAACCACGTTCAGCGTTTGTTTTGCTGTGAACCTTTATAGAGGCAGCTCGGCCGGAGCAGCAAGAGTGGCGCCGTCAGGCTCCTTCCGGGGAACCACATTCTGCAATTCAGCCTCAAGTCGCCATAGCTTTGAACTGTGTCTGTGAGCATCTGTACTTGATCTCGATTTATTTTGTGCATCCATGAGCAAGATGTGACCTAAGGTCATGGCTTCTTTGCTTTATGCCATTTCAGTTAAGGTTTCACAGAACACTCTGCTTTCAGATAGTGGGGAAAACCTGTAAATGGGTTTTAAGCAGAAGACTATGCTGGATTTCAGAAATTGTTACAGGGAGCTGTTGATCTACCAGTGTAAAACAAAAGCAGGCTCTAACTTCAAAGGTAATATATTTGGTACAATTAAAGAAACACAGCTTATATTTTTATTAAAGAATTCTGCAGCTAGGGCATACAATTTCTAAATCTTTCTCTAAGAAAAGCATTTGCCGTTACTCCTAATTCAATATTATCCAGTTATAAACTGAACCTTGAGACAAAACCTTAACAAATAAATATTAATAATCTCCTTAGTGAAAGTCATATTCATGCATACAACCACTGAATCAAGGGCTACGATTCAAGCACTTTTATTCATTTCATTGGCCTCTTAGTTTATGAGCACGATCTGAGGCCTATAGAAAAAATTTTTTCTGAGTTTCTCCTGCCCAGTAAATAAAATAGAAAACTAATTGCTGGTTAACATGTAAAGTTGGTGGTTAAATCGTCTGTCAAGCATGTTACTAATCCCAAATATGAGACTATCAGGTTGTGAGGATAATAAAATGCCCTTGGTCCAAATGTCTGTGCACTTGACATTGCAGTAGTGGTAACAAATAGCCCTTCTCCAGTGTCTTGCTGTTCTATGGACGGTTCATCTGCCTGAGCTCAGCACAGTTTTTAAAATAGTTCTCTTGATTGATTTCAAACAGAAGATAACTGTGATCCGTGATATCACGTAATGCTCTTCCTTTATCGGAGATCTCTATTTTTCTAAGCCAAACATGTTTCACACTGCAGAATGTTCTTCCCAGAATCATTCTGAAATTTCTGGCTGCCTTACTTGTTTACACATATTTTAGAACTATTTAAATTTCCACTTACAATTTGCTCATCACACACACACAAAAATGCTTTAATATCATGGCCAGTGTCTTGGGTCAAATTTATCTAAAGTGAGTACAGACCATTCTCAGTTATCCTTGGTAATTAGAGGCAGGAATGGTACTAGTAATTGGAGTCACAGAATGTTACCCCAGCCTAATTTTAGCCATCCATTTCAGTCTTTTACTCCACCAAACCCTTTAGAGCTGTTAACAAGTGATTACATGGACACGATTCCTTTTTGTTTCATCTCCACTATTTCCTGCTCTAATGTCTAGTGGGAGGGGTTGGGTAATGAAAGGGACCACCAAAATAACAATAATCATAAAAGGTGGCTAATGGAAAGGAGAAACAAAAGCATGGCTAACATATGCAATATTACCTCCAATGATTCAAGAATTGCCTGTAAATTATTATAGATAATAAATTGCATGTCGTACTCCATTTGGTCCAACACAATGACCCGTTTGTTATCATGACATCTTTGGCTGCTGTGAAAGAACCCAGCTCTCTGTTTTTGATAAAGGTAATCTTAAATGCTGAGGCAACGTTTTTCTCTATATATATTTACCATTAAATTAGGATGATAGATTGAAAAACATGTTGTGTGTTTTAAAACTGACTACATTACTCCCTTACTTTTATTTACTGACAATACCAAATTAACAAGAGGCGGTGTTAAATACTGGGAATGGTGCTATACAGCTGATGCATTTTGATGCTTGCACTACTAGTTGTGCATCACAAATACGAACTTTTTATCCAATGACCCAGCTTTAGTTAAATATCCAAGTGAGACCTGCTTATGTTCAGTCTGTCCAGTTGTTTGTTGATTTACCATATTTTTAGAAGTGGTGATCTCTACCAAATCAAGTCCCTGTTTTACAAAGACAAAAGTAAAACCTACTTGCAATATTCATGTTGCCAACAGAAAAAAAAGAGAATGCTTATAAAGAATTACAGCAAATACATTATTTCCTGTTTAAATGTATCCTGATGATATATAGGGTTGATTGTATATTTGTTATGTGCTTTATAGGTTTCCCCTCACATATCCAAATACTTTTTATTTACATAAAACTAAATAAATTTTGTCCTCTTTAAAGATGGTCAGTGAGTTTTTGTACAAAATCTTTATTTTCTTATCTTTAAGAGGAAAACTCCTAAAATATAAGTGATAATTATCTGTTTGGTTCTTTCCCCTGGAAGAGTTTTTCTCTAGGTATGGTTATAAAACCACCGAGAGAGAATCACTGAGCGTGATTGTTAGAAGGGCCAAGTTCAGCTACAAAATTTAAAATGCACACACCCTATAATCCAGCAAATGCATTTCTAAAATTTTTTCCTACATATGAACAAAGACAAATGAACAAGGATTTTTTGATTTATTGTTTGTTATATAAAAGACTGGAAATAATTTAAATGTCCATCAATGGGAACTGTTAGAGTATGGTATTTATGCAACTGTTAAAAAAAAAAAAGACCGATTCATATGTAAAATTAGACAACAGTATCCAAGATATATTGCTAAGAGAAAAAAAGCAAGACATGTTTAATGTACCCCCAATTACATTTTTGCTAACTACAAAAAAGGTTATTCATATGGCTTGTATATATATATATATATATATATATATATATATATATATATATATATATATATATATATATATATAGAACATTTCTGGAAGGAAACAGAAGGAAACATTAACAGTGTTCAGCTCTGGGGAGGGAAGTTTGGGCTCTGGGGTGGGCCTGACTTTTTCCCTTATGCACATGAGGATTTTTCAATTTAAAACTTGTATCCAAAATTGTTTTAAATACAGATTCCTGGGGCTATTTAAAACCTAATGAATTGGAATCTTGGAGGATGGGACCAAGATATCTGCCTTGTATTGGACTGGCCAAAAAGTTCGTTCGGGTTTTTCATAAGATGTCACAGAAACACCCAAAAGAACTTTTTGGCCAACCCAATAAATAAGCTTATCAGTTGACTTTTATGCTCACTAAAACTGGAGACCAGCTCTCAGCATATTTAAGTGTAAAACATTCCAATCAATTTCTTTCTTTTTTTTGAAAAAGCCAAAATGAGTTTATTAGCATTGTTTTTTTCTTTTGATAAATGACTACTAGTGTAACACCTTGATAAAGAGAAGCTTGAGAGCTCTGTTATATTTTAACAAATTAAAAATAATTTGTTTTCCTGTTACAAAAGTATTATGTTACATGTTTATTAATACACTGAATTTGGTAAGCAAATAAGTATATATTAGTATATTGAAGTGAGTGTAAAAATAAGAAGAAAAAATTTAAATGTACTTCCAGTACCCAGATATAATCATTGCAATATCTTTTATACCCTTTTACTGTTTGTGCATGTGTTTCTCAAAAACAATTTTATACTTTTAAAGTATAATTTATAATTAAATTTTATTATAAATTATAAAGCAAATTATAATTTGTTCTTTGCATGAACACTCTATCAAGGACATCTTTCCGTATCAGTAGATGTGCATCTTCAGTACAGTGGTCTCAACCATTTTTTTCACTCCAGCACAACTGAGGCATTAAACACAGTTTTGATAATGTTATTCTGTCAACTCTTTTTTTAAGGGGTGAGGAGATGAGGCAGAGAGGAGGGAGGAAAAACGGTCAGTTTAAGTCAAAAAAACTCCAGATGGCAAATACCTATCTGCAACATCATTTTTAATGATTGTATAAACGATAATGGTTTAAAAACAAATTCCCAATTGTTAGCCATTTAGGTGCTTCTAATTTTTGCCCATAGTGTGTAATATTGTGATAAACACTCCTCCCTACCTCCAATCAATTTCAAATGCTTTTCCTGACTCCCTCACATTGATTATCTCCTTTTATGCATATGACATTCTGATTAATTACTATCCATGGAGCACTCCTAGTGTATAGTATTTTTATTCCACTGTCTGTCTCCCTAGTCTCTTTCCATTCAACAGATGTAAACTGGGCTCCTATTAGAACAAGGCAGGCTGATGCCAAGTGCCTGCCCTCGACTGGCCCGCGTGCAGAGGAAGCTGCTATTGCTGGAAGTGATGATGCAATAACAAAGCTAAGGGAGATGAGACTTGTAACCTGTTTAAATGAAACTGTAATTAATAATATAAAAGACACAGAGAGGTTCAATAAAACGAATGCAGAACAATCCCTAAGGTATGTCTGTTTGTCAAATGAAAGATGCAGACAAGTGCTAAACTTACAGTTCTCAAACTTTTGGGTCTCAGGTCCATGCTACAGTCCTGAAAACCAATGAAGTCCCAAAGATCTTTTGTTTTTGTAGGCTGTATCTTATTGATATTTACCATATTAGAAAGTGAAACTGAGAAATTTTTAAAATTATTTAGTATTGCTTCATTTTAAAATAATAAAGAGCCTACTATGTTAGTACAAATAAGATTTTTTTGAAAAGTAACCATACTTCCCAAAATTTTTTTTAGTAAGAATAGCAGCATTTTTTTACATTTTTGCCAATTTCTTTAATATCTGGCACAATAGAAGACAGCTGTGTTCTTATGTTTGCTTCTACATTCAATCTGTTTTGATATATGGTTTTGATTGACATATATGAAGGAAATTCAGCCTCATACCTATATGTAGTTGGAAAGAGAGGAGTATTTATTTTAATAGTCTTTTCAGATAATTGTAGTGTGGTTGTTTTTTTTTGATACCACAACAAAACTCAACAAGTGGTATTTCTTAAAGGTTATTTGCACTGTGTAATCTGACACCATATCATATAACTTTTTGTAAAACGTTACATTAAAAGCCTGTTTTGCACTGTGAATGACTCTTTTGCCCATTTAGGATTTTGTAACATAATGCTTTAGTAATTTGGAAAATACTAATCTACTGAGTTTTGTAGATCTTCCAAATGTTTTCATATCTCAAACAATATTTTTTTAAATCATATGATAATTGTGTGGTTCCATTTATATGAAATGTCCAGAATATGCAAATCCATAGACAGAAAGTGTATTAGTGGTTGCCAGAGGCTAGGAGGAGAGAGGAATTGGCACGTGGTATCTTTTGGGGGTGACAAAACTAGATAATGGTGATAGTTTCACAAATTTTTGAATATATAAAAACCATTGAATTATGTACTTTAAAAGGGTGAATTTTATGATATGTGAATTATATCTCAACTGGGAAGTGGACAAGCTCATGGAGGTTGATATAAGTTTTCCAGAATTCTTATTTCCTTTGGAAAGCTTAAATATTATCATTGGCAACAAATACTGCAGTTATTTTTCTTGAAGTGACAGTCTCATTTTCAATAATGTATCTGCCAAACATAAACATGGTATTTCACGAAAACTCCATAGTTGAGTTTGCAACTCAGTTACACAAGTGCTTTTCCTCAAGACAACCGATGGACTTCGATTTGCAGCTGATGTGCCTTGTGCATATTTTCCATTTCGAAACCAAGCAGGATCCTGCAGGGCCTTCCCAGGGACACCCCCCCCACCCCCACCCCACATCCCTCACCTCTTATTTGTAAAAAAGCTCTAGCCTGCTAGGCCTTCCCTGCGTTCCAAAGAGCAAATTTAATCAGAGAACTGAGAAAATGCAGAAAGAAAGGAAAGCAGTCAAGCAAGTCAAAAATAATAATGGGTTAGCCATAAAACAAAGTCAAGGACCTTTAGTTCTTCATCAAGGGCTATAGATAATTTCCCAAGCCATATCCTTGAGTTGTTTTGCAGATACTAAAACCCCCACCAGGTGGAAGAAGTTAACTGCATGCTGACCACCAGCAGTGTAGACCCCAGACGAGTTGGAACCAGAAGGTTGATGACTGAGATTCCCAAAACTTCATCCTATTACATCACCATCGACCAATCAGAGAACTGTGCGTGAGCTGACCACACACCCTGTGACCCCTTCCCTCACACTGTCTTTAAAAACCCTTCCCCGAAAGCTATCAGAATTGGGGTTTTTTAAGCATGAGCTGCCTGTTCTCCTTGCGTGGTACCCTGCAATAAACACTGCACTTTCCTTCACCACAACCGGGTTGTCAGTAGATTGGCTTTGCCACTCAAGTGGACCCAAGTTTGGCTTGGTAACAATTTTGTCACGCAGGATATTAAAAAGATGTGCAGTCAAGAGTAAAGACTTCATAAAAGGTGGTCATTTTTACTGTTTCCTCAAGGATGTCCTTAAGTGAATCTGGCCATTATTTGACTGCAAGCATAGCAATGAAAAATACAATAACCTCTGGTGTGTTTTGGTGGCATGGCTTTGACTCGTGCCAAGACATTAGCAGCACCCACCACTGCTGCTGCACCATCAGTGCAAACCTCAACACAGCTGCTCCAGGATCAACCACGAGAGTGAATCAAGTTATTCAGTATTTTGAAAGGTTCAGCACCCCTTGTGTTTCCTTCCAAGCATTCACATAAAAGATCTTTGTCTAGTTGGTGTGATACTAGATGAACACAAGCAAAACAGCGAGTCCAGCCACATCTATTGATTTGTCCATTTGTGAGACAGAAGTACAATTCTGCAGAGAAGATATTAACTCAGCCTTCCCGTTTGCAGCTAAATCTTTGATCTGACAAGCTACTGTATCATTACAAAGTGGCGCTGCTGTAATTTCTTCTGCGGACCCTCCATCCAGCCAGCATGCAGCAGTGTCAGCTGTAAGGCTTACATGTCTTTCTCTGGGTGCCAGAGGCACTTCCTGTGATGAAGTACCCTGCACAGTCACCTACCCTGCAGGGTACTTCAATGGCTTTGCCTCTCTGGGTTGAAAAGCTATAACAATCAATTTTTGGCTTTTAATGAACTCATCACATTTACATTTAAAATATTCAATTCCTCTTTCTTTAGACTCTGAATGATGTCTCTTAAAATGATGCCACAACTTAGAAGGTACCAAAAAGGTAAAATTTTAACATGATAAAGCCGTGGAATAGATAGCTTTTGAGTCATATTTTGTTTCATATTTACACTTTTTTAGTAGATTTCTGATTCATCTTTTTCTTCATGTTTAGGCTTAGATGGTGCAGCTGTGAGCTAAGAACGAGATTTCTAATCTCCCTTTTTTAAAGCTAATGAGCCATCAGCGTCTAAGAAAGGGAAACTGAGTCAGGGCAGAGAGCAGATCACTGGCAATGCATTAAAGATGCTACAGATGAACTGTGTGGACTTCTGACAATGAAAACAGAGAGAGTCGGGCCGAAGGTCTCAAATTGGCACTGGGTAGCCTCGTCCACTGTCAGGTGAAGTGGAAAGAGGTGCGAGTTCCTTGGGAAGGCCTGGTCCCCAGTGGAGGAAAGTATCAGGAAGAAGAGAGGACTGAGTTTGGGAAGGTCCCAGTGAGCCATGTTCCACTCTGTTATTCAGTCCTTTCCCTGGTTTTCCCTAAGAGCATCTAAGGGCCTTGAAGAAGAATTTATTTATTAGTATTTAAATAAGTTTACAATATTTATTTATAGAAAAATGGGCAACAATTTAGTTCATCAAAAGCTTGGAACATTCTCTGGCCAACTAAATTAGTATGGTCTCTCATAGTACACTCAAGGTCCTCCCCTTTATAATTTCAAATATGACCTTGGGCAAATTCCATCACCTTTTCAAGTTGCACTGGCCAAACGTGGTTTTGGCTCTGAAAGGAGAGGTGGTGTGGCGTTTGTGGTTAAGAACATAGACTCAGTAGGCATAGAGTTGAATCTCAGCTTTACCACTTATTAGTCATAAAACCTTTGGAAAATTAACTTGCCCTCCCTGAGAATTATTTAGGCTTTGCCGGCCATACAGTCTATATTGTGGCTATCTAACTCTGTCACTGTGTGTCATAAACCGTGGCACAATAAAACTTCATATACAGAAACAGGTGGCTGGTTAGATTAGATGTATGCCATAGTTTATAGACCCCTGGTCTATAAGACAGAAATATCATCACTTACCTTCAAGGGTTGCCGTAAGAATTAAATCGGTTACTACCTGTTTATTTCTTGGTAACCAGTAGACAATCAATGGAAGTTGCTATTATTATTATTGTTCCTAAGGTTATTCCAACTCAGTCCGTGACCATGATCTATGGCTCTCAGACTTTCTGGATGGGCAGAACAGATTTCCCAATGGAAAATAGCTTTTCTGAATGAAGATCTCTGTTTGAGGGAACGTGATAAGCAGGAAACAGCAAGTCCTTCGTAGCTCCCATCCCTGAGGGTTCCATGTTGCCAGGGCGAAAGAATGCTATCCCAGTGTACAGACGATCTCATTTCAAAACAATAAACATGTAAAGCTAAGATGTTAATTTTACTTTGTAAAATGACCTGCTACGTAATAGAATGCTTTTAACTGCAGGTGCACACCTTTCTTTAGTATGGTCCAACCATACTATTTAACATCCAGCCAAAGGCATCCATTTCAAGTGGAAGCCAACTGTTCAGAGTCGAAAAGCTTGGATTCTCTCTCACACTGTATCATATCACAACACAAACTGAAGATAGAGGTCATTACACTAAAGCTCAGAGCAAAAAACTATGCTGCACAGATGTTTTATGTAAGGTCTTTTGATATTATTCTTCAGCAGCTGGGCAGTTGGTTTGGGTAATAAATGAGGGCTGATGACCATCTTGTACACAAGCAGCTCAGAAAACAGCAACAAGTGGTAATTAGTGATTTGACCCGACCCCTGCTTCCCACCCCTCCCCCAAATATAATCACAGCCTAAATTCTTGGCCCTACTCAATAAAACAAAACATTGTGGATTCCATATAATCGAGGTTTAATGCATGTACTATGCCAACCTGTTCAGGAAAAAAAGCAGCAATAGAAGTTGACATTGAGTATAATATATTTATTTTTTAGTTTATAAATTAAATATTCACATTTGCTATTGTTAATAAATTGTTCTTGGACTTCCCTGGTGGCACAGTGGTTAAGAATCCGCCTGCCAATGCGGATTCAAGCCCTGGTCCAGGAAGATCCCACATGCCATGGAGCAACTAACCCCACGTGCCACAGCTACTGAGCCTGCGCTCTAGAGCCTGTGAGCCACAACTACTGAGCCCGCGTGCCACAACTACTGAAGCCTGTGTGCCTAGAGCCCGTGCTCTGCAACAAGAGAAACCACCACAATGAGAAGCCGGTGCATCGCAAGGAAGAGTAGCCCCCGCTCGCCTCAACTAGAGAAAGCCCGCACGCAGCAATGAAGACCCAACGCAGCCAAAAATAAATTAATTAATTAATTTAAAAAAACAATAGATTGCTCTTATAACACTAAATATATAAATCATCAGAAAATATCAGTATTTTACTTTTACAATTACAATGGTGAATGAGAGCCGAGTAGAAACGCTTTTGAGTGAAGAGATGAGAAAAGGCAAAAGTATAAAATGCTGTGACATTTTACTCTGAAATATGTCATGAACGAAGCAGATTTATCCGTCCACATGAAAGCTGTCAACAGAGGCAGAGAGGCAAACCATCACCGCCTCCCTATTGAGGCGGGAGAGAGAGGCAAAATGATAGACCACTGGGAGTGCTGGTGCCGCGCAGGATTTTAGGTTGATGATACTGCTCCTATTTTAGTAAAAATAATTATAATAAGGTAATAAGGCACTCAAATTATGAGGACAAATAATTATTGAAATAATCTAATAACCTATGCTATTTAACTATTACTTTAAAGTAGCCAACATATTAACAACTCATTTTTAATTATTTAGCTTTCAGCATCTATATTTATCTTATCTTTTATATAGATAGTAAGTTTTCAAATGGCCATATATGTGTTCTTACTGATTCATGTCGAATCTAGATTATTATACATGCCCATAAGCTTTCAGAACTCAGTTGATAAAACATTACACATGAAATTTTTTAAGCTGTTGGCATTTTGCATCGATGTTACAAATGGGTTGTAATTTGGTATCTACGCAGTTATGCTGTGCACACACACAGCTGCCGTATACACGTGGTATTAACCTGTCACTGAAAACCTGGCCCGGAGTGAAGTCTGTAACTTCCGGGCGAAACGAGGCAGCGGGAGCCGCACAGAAGCATGGGCCCTCTGCCTGCCTGCTAGCCACCAGACACAACTTTGACAGGCTCTTCATCTGCAGGAAGGAGACTGCATTTGATTTCACAGATGTCCCTGGAAATCCAAGACTGAGTGTTAAGGGTGTGTGGATGGGGGTTAAAGTCTGATCTGATATGAATCCAGGTTTAGTAAAACAGAAAAGAAAGAATCTGTCATTAAGCTATGGCTATGGAGCTGTTCCAGAAGGAGTGAGGAGGGGAGGACAGCCAAAGTCCCCTTCTTCCCCACCATTTGGGAGATTCCAGGGCATCACAGGAAGTTCCTCTAGCGGGAGGCAAGCGCGGGGTTGGGAGGGCATTATTTTTCTATGTAGCGAAGTGGAGATTGCAGGCAGGAAGAGCTCATGGCGTTGATAAGGTGATGGGAGGTTGAGAGCTACTTTGCTCTGTAGCCTAAAAGGAGTCACGAGACTATTTGCTGCTGTGAGTGCCTTGTCTGGGTACTTAATTGCCATGAGAAAGTAGGAAGAAAACAATTGTTAAATAACCCATCTCAGGGAGGTAGAATTTTCTCCCCTGAAACTGTACCACTTTTGCCCCTCTGCCAACTTAACAGAATACAAAATGTACTTGGGTTTTCACTCAGTTACCCACAGCCTGTGTTTTAAAAATTCCCTGTTATACTCACATGTGGAATCTAAAAAACACAACAAACTGGTGAATATAACCAAAAAAGAAGCAGACTCACAGATCTAGAGAACAAACTAGTGGTTACCAGTGGGGATGGGGAGGGGGAGGGGCAATACAGGGGTGGGGAAGAAGGAGGTACAAACTATCAGGTATAAGATAGGCTCAAGGATGTATTGTACAACACAGGGAATATAGCCAATATTTTGTAATAACTGTAAGTGGAAAGTAACCTTTAAAAATTGTATTAAAATTTTTATACAATAAAATTTTATATAAAATTTTTATAAAATAAAAATCAAACACCCTCCCCCCAAAAAATCCCTGTTATAATAGCGGTAACTGTCCACATTTCTTTGGGGAAGCCGCACCTCTCTTAGAAATATTTATGGGTTTATTTGACAACGTAAAGTCCTGGGAAGTTGGACTCTGCACGAGGTCTGCAAGCAGAATGTCTAGAATTCTCTCCGGCCATGTCCCAGGGCCAGATCAGAGGCTGTTCACGAGGGGGGATGGAGCCTGGCATCCCGGGTCCCGAGGGTGGGGGACCTGAATACCATCTTAGCGGAGCAGAGTCAGGAAGGCAGCTGCACTCAGCAGGAGTGTCTCCCGCTGCCCCTGTCCCCTCACAGTTCCCTATGGGGACATGCAGCCACCTACTCATGGATGGATTCAGATGACAGACACCAGGAAATAATTCAAAAGCCGTGTTCCCCTTTCCAACGCCTAGATAAAATACATACGTAATAAAAACCTGCTAATAATCATTTATTGTTTGTTACCATACAGCAGAAGCCTCTTTTCTGATGGGTGGCAGGGCATGGGCGCCTCCTGTCCTGCTGCCCCTATGCTGGGGCCATGAGCTGACCCTCCCTGTGGCAGGGACCGTGGTTCGGGCAAAGCCCAGCAGAGGCGGTGTGCTGCATTTGTGTGCGAGTACTCTATGGCTTCTTGAATCAACAAAACCTTAGTTCTTAATCAAAGGCAGCAGAAGAGGTTTGGACACAGATGGAAAACACAGCCATGCCTCAACTCTCCTGCAGGTAGGAATGTGTGACCCTAGAGCTCACTGCTCCTCTGGCTTCCTTGTTGTTGTATCCTCTTGCGGAGGTGCCGCTGGAGCTGCAGCTTGTTGGTGAAGAACATCTGTCTCCAGCCCATTTCCTGAGCCAAGGCTCTCATTTCTGGGGTGATGTGGTCACAGGCAGACTGGACGATCTGCTCCCACAGTTTGCCTGACGTGCACAACTGTGGGTGGAAAAAGTCAGAGGTGGGTGACATCATACATGGGTTAAGGAAAAGTTCACTCACTCACAACATCACTATCCAACCCCTGCTGCCTGTGAGACAACGGAGGAAACACCACGGGTGCACAAAGGTGTGCCAGACACAGTTCTGACTCCAGAAACTTCCTCTTTGAGGAGAGGCAAGTGCACAAGTATCTAAAGGATGAAGAAATATTCGATTAATGGAATAAATCAAGTCCTGATCTCATTTAAGATGCAAAATTTGAAAAAGAATAGATACATGTATATGTATAACTGAGTCACTTTGGTGTACACCCGAAACGAACACAACATTGTTAATCAACTATACTACAATATAAAATAAAAAGTTTAAAAAAAAAGATGCAAAATGTGACACAGTTATAAACAGTACACATACAACATGATATGGTTAAGTTTACACATGCAACATTATGTGGTGAACTTCCAGTTAGCCACGTAACAGGCTGATAATGGTGTGGTCAACTAGTCTTCACCGAGGGCTGCAGCAGTTTCTCGAGGAAAAGCGTTGCTAACTCCTGCTCAGCTTCATGTTTAACCCTTGCTTGAGTCACCTCTCCCCGGGCTTGTACAGCGGACACCGTAGGTCACTGCGGGCTACTCAGTAGCGAACCGCATTGAAGCGGACAAGCAGCCCTCGGAGACTGCCAGCCAGCACACCTAAAATTTACACATTCCTGGTGCCAGGGTCCCGTCCTCATGTTTTATTCGGAGTCCTTTGCATGCATGACATCACACCATGCAACAGAGTGGCCTACAAGATGCAGTCGCTCCCCAAGCCTGCCAGACACATGGCAAAGGGAGCCGTTCTCTGGGAATAATCTTCCCAGGGATGTTCTTCTGCAGTCTGGGCCTTTACCTGAGGGCCGTGAAGTTAAGGACAGACAAGACCCCTCTGGCCCAATATCTGCACAAGACCACTTTGCCCTCCCTCCAAGTTCAAAGCTGCCAGAGTTCAGCTTCCATTTACCCAAGATTTCCTACTAGGACTTTTTCAATCGTCACTATCATTTACGGCAACTATGTTCATCAGTCTCCCGCTACTTTTTTTTTTTTTTTTTTTGGCCGCACTGCTGGGCATGTGGGATCTTAGTTCTCCAGCCAGGGATCTAATCCACATCCCCGGCAATGGAAGCGTGGAGTCTTAACCACTGGACCACCAGGGAAGTCCCATCAGTCTTCTGCTACTAAGCACTCTTAACAGGAGATTTCCTAATCCCTTGCTTCCATGCCCCAAATCTTTCCTAAAGTTAAAGCTTCCATTACATGTATTATTTCCGACCTTAGAGATAGCCGTGACTCTTTGGTACCTGTATGCAAGACTAGGAACATTGAAAGGTGCTTGGATATTTGACGCTGCGTAGTGATAACTCCGGTAATATGAAATGTGCTCAAAGAAGGGTCTCACGTGGGCCCCAGAACGCTTCCTGGCTCCATCCTTCCTGTGCCAATTGTGCGCTCAGGGAAGTTCATCACCAACCTGATTCTCCTGTCACATGTGAAAATCCAGCAGTGGAAAGAATAGGCATGACAGAGGATCATTAAGGAGCCCACAGTTCCTTTAAACTGGTGGGGGGTGGGGAGCGGTGCAGAGCTTGTGGGCTGAGGCTCCTGCTTCCTGCTCAGACCCTCCCAGACACGGCCCCCTGGAGCAACTCACAAAGACTCCTCTTACAAGGAGGCAAAGAAACACAAGAAGCAGATGGGCCGCTGGAAGGTCAATAATGGTGGGAAACAAGATTATCTATGGATAATGATCTGTGCAGACCCTGTGTCTGTGAATAATAAAGAGAGTTGATCTGACAAAAATTAGGTTGAACTAATTACTTCACTATTTAAAATTAGAGGGCAACTTTAACACTTAAATAGGAGAAGCAGACAGGCATGGTAAAGTCCCTCCAACTCCAGAATACTGAATCCAGTTGGGCTCTATTTAGAAAGGCGGGGGCGGGGGGTGGGGGTGGGGGTTCTGCAGAAAAGGCCTACACTCACTAATCATTCTTCCTTTCCTTAGAATTTGTTTTAGTTTCGTGTACAGCCTTTAGCCCTCAGCAGTCTAGACACAGCAAATTAGAAGGCTGGTTGATGCCATCAGAGGCAGAGTAGTGAAAGCAGAGAACAACGGGTTGCGAAACTAACAATAAGGGAAGAAATAGAAAAGAGAAATACAAACTAAAGTGACTATAGTTTGGTCCATTTAGTGTGGAGATAAGCTGCCCCACAATTTTCAATAGCCTATTCATTCCTCCATTCATCCATCCATCCAAACTGTATGGAACACCTATGGTACTGGACAGGGCCCCTTGTTTCAGACCACAGAACATATTCTATGTTGTTTAAGCTGAGAGGGATTCAGTACAGGCAACAGGAAGCTCACAGAATATCTAGTAAAACCAGAGGGAAACGTTCAATGCTCTACAGCCAGGAATAACAGCAGCTAGATGTATAAAATAGATAATTAATGATTAAAAATAATTCTACTATAAATACCCTTGTTACATATATGTTTATTAACACATGATTTTCTTTAAAGTACATTCTTAAAAATTTAACTTTTCAAAAGAATTGAATATATACCATTAAAGTATCCTGTAGAAAGTGTTTCCTGACTTATAATTCCTAGAGTAGTGTGAACAGAGCATCACCATGCAAAATAAATCCTCAGACTTCGTTGGCTATAAAGGTGTCTTCTTTTAATTTACATTTCTTTGTTTACTTATGAGATTGCTTTGTCGAACTTTGTTGATTTCTGTATTTCCTCTTTTGCTAATTGTTCATAATCTCTGTTCATTTTTGTATTATGGTATTATTAGTCTTTTACTTACCAATTTATAATAATTCTGCAAAGTTAATCATATGTTGCTTATTTTCTTTCTAAAGTTTGGGTTATTACTTTTTTTTTTTTTTGGTAACATCTTTATTGGAGTATAATTGCTTTACAATGGTGTGTTAGTTTCTGCTTTACAACAAAATGAATCAGTTATATATATACATATGTTTCCATATCTCTTCCCTCTTGCGTCTCCCTCCCTCCCACCCTCCCTATCCCACCCCTCCAGGTGGTCAAGGGTTATTACTTTTACATGTGCAAATTAAAATTTTTTTAAATTTTGTTTACGGGGATAGAATCAAATCTAATAGTCTTTTTCAAAATTAATTAATTAATTAATTTATATTTTTGGCTACATTGGGTCTTCGTTGCTGTGTGCAGGCTTTCTCTAGTTGCAGCAAGCAGGGGCTACTCTTTGTTGCGGTGCACGGGCTTCTCATTGTGGTGGCTTCTCTTGTTGCGGAGCACGGGCTTTAGGCGTGTGGGCTTCAGGAGTTGTGGCACACAGGCTCAGTAGTTGTGGCTCGCGGGCTCTAAAGCGCAGGCTCAGTAGTTGTGACGCATGAGCTTAGTTGCTCCACGGCATGTGGGATCTTCCTGGACCAGGGCTCAAACCCGTACCCCCGGTACTGGCAGGTGGATTCTTAACCACTGCACCACGAGGGAAGCCCTAATAGTCTTTTATATATGGTTTCTGCCTTTGTTTATATGCCTATAAAGACTTTGTCTATTCCAAAAACATTTTTAAAAAATTAAAAAATATATAATAGATAACTAATGAGAACCTACTGTATAGCATAGGAACTCTACTCGGTGCTCTGTGGTGACCTAAATGGGAAGGAAATCCAAAAAAGAGTGGATGTATGTATACATGTAGCTGATTCACTTTGCTGTACAGCAGAAACTAACACAACATTGTAAAGCAACTATACTCCAATAAAAATTAATTTTAAAAAAAATCAGGGCTTCCCTGGTGACGCAGTGGTTGAGAGTCCACCTGCCGATGCAGGGGACATAGGTTTGTGCCCCAGTCTGGGAAGATCCCACATGCCGCGGAGCGGCTGGGCCCGTGAGCCATGGCTGCTGAGCCTGCGCATCCGGAGCCTGTGCTCCGCAGCGGGAGAGGCCACAACAGTGAGAGGCCCGCGTACAGCAAAAAAAAAAAAAAAAAAACAACTCAGTAGTCAGATTAAAAAACGAAACAAGAAACCCAGACTGTTCTAGTGGAAATCTCACTGCTTCTGCTCCCCAACACTCAGCACCTAAAGATGTGCTAACGCCTTGGACCGGACCCTAGAACCTCCCCTACAGGCCTCAGCGCCATGCTGGCAGGAAAAGCACGGAGGCTGCCCCACCTGGCTCACCTCTTCCTTCCAAGACTCTTGCACATGGGTCAACTTGACAGAGCCCAGGCTACGCCCAAGACACTACTTGCAAAGGCATCCATGAAATGTAGCTTTTATCTTTCTTACCTTCACAGCACACAAAGGCAACTCCGTGTAGTGTGAGGGAGCTCAAACGGGCGTGAAGCCAGCCAGCCCACTGCATGTCTCCTCTGTCTGACCTCCTGGCTGTTCTTATCCATACAGACCCTTCTTCTCACACATACAGACCCTTCCTCTCACACGTAAACTTCCCAATGACGGCAGTAGCAATGCTCCACCTAACGCAAAGCAACTGCCCCTCATACGGTGACAATGCGTTTATTCTCTGCCTTCACCTCCACCTCACTCCCGCCAAATCCCAGCAGTCACTACAAACCTCTGGGTAGTGTTTGTTACCTCTAGTTAATCCCAGTTCATCTTTGTATCCTAGAATTATAAAGTTAACCAGTACCGACTTGCCCTGTATAAAATAATAGAAGAAAGGGAAAGAGGAAAATATTGGTTTACATATAAATGTACATATCAGGGCTTCCCTGGTGGTGCAGTGGTTAGGAATCCGTCTGCCAATGCAGGGGACACGGGGTCGAGCCCTGGTCCAGGAAGATACCACATGCCGTGGAGCAACTAAGTCCATGCGCCACAACTACTGAGCCTGCGTGCCACAACTACTGAAACCTGCGTGCCTAGAGCCCGTGCTCCACAACAAGAGAAGCCACCGCAATGAGAAGCCCGCACACCGCAACGAAGGGTAGCCCCCACTCGCTGCAACTAGAGAAAAGCCCGCGCGCAGCAACGAAGACCCAACGCAGCCAAAAATAAATAAATTTTTTAAACATGTACATATCACTGGGTGAGGAAGAAAATATAGGGAGCTACTATAGTCCTAGGTTCTGCAACTGGTCACAAGCAGGAGTTGTGTTTGTAATTTTCTCATTCTACTACTCTTTCCACCATCCTTTTGTTCTCAGCCAGCACCTCAACTGGTCAAGCTGCTATACTTGCTGAGGTGATCCAAACCGTCTCCGGTTCCTGCTGGGTGTGAGTACTTCTTGATCTCTCAGGTAGAAGATGCTTTAGTCTTCTTTAAATAAGTTTTGCCATTGAACAAGCCAGTATTAGAAGGCACTCACAGAGGGGAATCCCTGGCTGTCCAGTGGTCAGGACTCTGCACTTCCACCGCAGGGGCCAGGGGTTCCATCCCAGGGGATTCCTCCCTGCTTGGGGAACTAAGATCCTGCAAGCTACGCAGTGGAGCCACCCCCAAGAAAAGAAAAAGAAAAAACAAAGCACTTGCAGGGATGGTCCGGGTTCCAGAAATACTTCTCTGTAATTCCACTGTGAACAAGCAACTCTATTTTTCTCTAATAAACATGATTAATCACCAGAGCCAACACAGTAATGCCCATTTGGGGATTTTTTTTTTTTTTTTGCCTGTTTGTTCAGTGGCATTAGGAGCCCCAGATAGCCTGGGAGCACTCTTCATTCTTTTAATTTCTAGTTCAATGGAGTCATTGTTGTTCTTTAGGCGAAACTATTCATTCTTTGACTATCAAGATCCCTTACCTACTAGAAGCCTAAGTTGTGGAGAAGGAAACAACACTTTTTCACATAGGTGACTATGTAGGATTCTGAGATGATACTCCCACTTCCGTCCTTTGATTGTAGCTACAGAAGAAACAGGACCACATTCTGGCCAGTGACCGAGACCATATAATACATCCTGTAAGACCGCGCTCCAACGTTGTAAAGTGTTGTCCGTTAGCTGATGAGGGATTAAGCGCCTCCAAGAAGCCGTGAGGACAAGTATTTCTAGACAGTGGAGTATGCAAGCTAAGAGCAGGAAATTGTGTACTCATTACCGTATTTATTTGTGTCTACTTGTTTAATAAATGAATTTATTTCAGCAAAATAATCTGAAGCAATCTTGTACGGGCTATGACGATGGAAAAATAAGGCATTTGGTCAGTTTGCACACAATGCTGCTGAAGGAGCATGGCGTGCCACAAAGCCGAGCCACACCCAGAAGAGGTAACCCATCCAGGGAGGACACATCGCTGCTTTCTCCTTGGTGACAAGCGTCCAGTGTAACTGACCTACCGCCTCGTTACTGATTGGACCCCCTGGAGCATGGCGCCTTCCTGGGGACTCGGCATTGCCTCTCCTGTGACAGTGGGCAGGTTAATCTTGAAAATAAGAGACTCATGTGGTTGAGTCCGTGCACAATTTCCATCCTTGCCACCTGGGCATTTGGTTTATGAGCCCAGCTGGGGAAAGGAGCTGACTGACACCCATAGAGCAAACCACCTTATCATCTCATTACTGGAAGCATCCTCGGCACTGAGTGCTCTTTGGTGAGCAGTCACGTGGGACACAAATACCTTGATTCTTTGGCTTACTCTGAAAAGTCCACCCAAATACCTCTTCCCCAAAACTCCTCATTAATCTCCAAATCTTGTTCAAGACTTTGACCATCTAGGCAAAACATTAGCCTTTGCCCCACAGAAATCCAAGAGCTGTTTCTCAATAGCAGAGCAGTTATCTGTAAAAGCATCCATGCCTTTACTCTAAAACCCTGGAGGTACGAGGTGTAATTTTCCTGATGACGCATGCCATAACTTTCAGCAAGGATCCAGATAGACCATGGCCATACAGGCCACAGACGCTCTGAGCACCATGAAATCTGCTGGATCACAAGGAGCCAGTGACTCAGCTGCTTACACTGCAAGCTGGGCCCCATTTAAAACTGGCAGCTTTATTGGGCTATTTGGTAAATGAATCAGAGAAGCAAACTCAAATGTGCTGTATGTTACCTTAAAACTAAAAATATCCACAAAGAGCTGTGCTGTTTTCTTAGGATAGGAAGTTACAATAAGGCAACGGATTCTAGATAACGCATTGAGATGGCAGGCCTCTCAATTTTTTTTTTTTCTTTTTTTTGCGGTACGCGGGCCTCTCACTGCTGTGGCCTCTCCCATTGCGGAGCACAGGCTCCGGACGCGCAGGCCCAGCGGCCATGGCTCACGGGCCCAGCCGCTCTGCGGCATGTGGGATCTTCCCGGACCGGGACACGAACCCGCGTCCCCTGCATCGTCAGGTGGACTCTCAACCACTGTGCCACCAGGGAAGCCCCTTAAAGTATTATTTTGTTGTTGTTGTTGTACGCGGGCCTCTCACTGCTGCGGCCTCTCCTGTTGCGGAGCACAGGCTCCGGACGCGCAGGCTCAGCGGCCGTGGCTCACGGGCCCAGCCGCTCCGCGGCATGTGGGATCTTCCCGGACCGGGGCACGAACCCGCGTCCCCTGCATCGGCAGGCAGACTCCCAACCACTGCACCAGCTCCCTGACATCTACGATCTCACCAAGGCATCCAAGGTATCTGCTACTCCTGCTCATCAGCATGATGTCACCAATGCAGACCAGCATGTAGGAAGGTGACAGGATCAATATCTCTGTGATGTAAGTATGACTCAGCTGGAGAACTGACATAGTCCTGAGGCAAAATGATGAAAGTACGCTGCTATTCCCATGAGGTGAAAGCAAATCTACTGTGGAGTTCTTTCTAGAAAATCCAGGAAGATATGAGGATGGTGGCCAGGCAGGAGGCGAGACAGAGTCAGATGATAGATATATTTTGAAGGTAGAGCTCATACCACTTGATAATGAATTAGATGAGAAGGAAGAGGAAAAAGAAGAATTAAGGACGAGTTTTTGGCTTCAGCAGCTGCGTGAATGTTGCCAAGGACAGAAAAATAAGACTGTGGGAGAATTAGAATTTGTAAATAAGTATGTGTGTGGGGAAATTCAGAGGTCTGGTGTGGATGTGTTAAATTTGAGATGTCTATACTGCTAGATCTAGGAGGAAGCATTGAGCATGCAATGAGATATAAAAGTTAGGAGTTCAAGAGGGCAACTCAGGGCTGGAAACGTATGTTTGAAAATTAGCTGCATGTAAATAATATTTAAAGCTATCATCTCAGTGTGACTGTAGATAGAGAAAATGGCCCAAGGAAGTGCTCTAGGACATTCCAGCATTAAGCAGTCAGGGCATAAAGTTTTCAGCCAGGGAGACTGAGAAGAGCAAAGAAAACCTGGAGAATAATGAAATGTGTAAATGCTGCTGAAAAGTGAAATAAGATGGGAATTAAAAACTGACTGGTGGGACTTCCCTGGTGGTCCAGTGGTTAAAACTTCACCTTCCAATGCAGGGGGTGCAAGTTCAATGCCTGGTCAGGGAGCTAAGATCCCACATGCCTCGCAACCAAAAAACCAAAACATAAAAAACAGAAGCAATGTTATAACAAATTCAATAAAGACTTTAAAAGTGGTCCACATCAAAAAAAAAATCTTTCAAAAAAAAAAAAAACTGGTGTATTTTACAAGGTGATGGACAATAGCAACCTCGACAAGAGAAGTGTCAGTGGCTTAGTGGGGATGGATGCCTGGCTAGAGTGAGTCCAAGAAAGAACAGGAGAGGAAGTAGAAATAGTAAGTACAGAGAATGCTTGAGGAATTTTGCTTTAAGAAAAGAATGGGGAGTGAGGTCAAGGCAATTTTTTTTTAAATGTATGTTTATGTGCTGATGGAAATGATCCAGTAGAGGGGTAAAATTAATGATGCAGTGATGCATGGTGAAGAGGGGTAACTGCTGAGCCAAGTTGTTGAATAGGTGAGGGGAGTGAAATCCACAAGTGGAGGTGTGGCCACGGATGATAACAGGGAGAATTTATCACCTGCAACAGGAAGTAAAGCAGAACGAGGCGCCAGCAGAACTGGCGAGTGGCCTGGGAGGCCATTCTCTTATGACTGCTTCTAGTTTCTCATTGAAATAAGAAGACTCAACATCAGTTAAGAGTGAGGAAGAAGGTGGGATACAGAGACTTGGGGAGAGAGAAGAGGGTGTAAAATAGACATCTCGGAGGGTGAAAGAGAGAAAGAAACTCAGTTCTTTACAGGAAAAGTATTTTATAGGCATAGTGTAGTCTTTGGTTCTGAGTTGGTTTCTAAAGCCAGACACATGTTCAGAAAACACAGTCCCAAGAAACACAGAGAAGAGGAGAAATGAAAAATTAAGGTCTCTTTTTTCTAGTATGGAAGATGTTAAAGCAGGTAACTGTATTTGAGAAAAAATACTATTATGATACTATCTTCATTATATGAATCTTAACGTACACACTGCTTTGTTCGGGATTTCCAGTTTGTGGCAGAGACCGTGACGCTAACCAAGTATTCCCTCTCTTCTCCCACATCTCCCTGGGCCACACAGTTACGTGGGGCCGTGTAATCCGTTCTGGCCAAAGGACTATGAGTAGAAATGCTGTATCAAAACGAGTGCGTGAAGCTCAGCTGTCTCTTCCCTGCCGCAGTGACTAAGGACACCACGTGCTTCGGATGGTTCAGTTACAAGACGGTGGAGGCTCTAATAGCCTGAGTTGCTGCAAGACATTGTGGAGCAGAGCCTCCTGTCAGCCCGCAATGAGTATGAATCATGAATGAAACAAACAGATATTATTGTCTTAAGCCACTGTTGTTTTAGGGTGGTTTGTGATCCCAAGTCACAATTTCTAACTTGGTCTATCCTAATATAGTTATTATGGAAAGCTTTGGAAATTTTCTAGTATTTGATATGTAATTGCAACTTAAGGATGACTACAACCTTTGAATCCTCCACAAGATAATGATGGGGTCCTTCTTGTAGTGCAACTCGTTCAGAATAAAATCACCTTTATGGAATTCCATCAGTGAAATGATAAGCTGGTATAGACTCAAGCCATCTTCTGACTTTATTCCTTCTGTTAGTTTAAATTTCATGGTTGCAAACTTGGTTCATTAGAAGTGACTCATAGGCTTCCCTGGTGGTGTAGTGGTTGAGAATCCACCTGCCCATGCAGGGGACATGGGTTCGAGCCCTGGGCCGGGAAGATCCCACATGCCGTGGAGCAACTAAGGCCGTGTGCCACAACTACTGAGCCTGCGCTCTAGAGCCCTGGAGCCCCAACTACTGAAGCCTGCGCGCCTAGAGCCGTGCTCTGCAACAAGAGAAGCCACTGCAATGAGATGCCCGCGCACCACAACGAAGAGCAGCCCCTGCTAGCCACAACTAGAGAAAACCCCGCGCACAGCAACGAAGACCCAATGCAGCCAAAAATACATAAATAAATAAATTTGTAAAAAAAAAAAAAAGAAATGACTCATAGACAAATATTTAAAAGATATATGAAAAAGGAATCTGAGCTACCACAATTATATAGATAAGGATAATGAAGACTGTGACATGTCCTGAGGGGGCAGGACCTTTTCTGCCTTACTGCTCATGGGATGCTTCCATGTGGCCTGAGGAAGAAAATACTTTCATGGCTTTGAAAGTATCATTGTGGGACCTACCTGCTGTAGCTGCAGTCTACCTGAGGGAAAAAACACATTCCCATACTTAACTCCATCTTATGAAAGACAGAACCTGTTCCTCATGTTCTTCAGGGACGAGCTGATTTGAACGCTGGCCCTGCCACTTAGTAATTAAGTCATCCTGGACATTCTACTTATTGCTCCGAGCCTGGTCTCCACGTCTGATCTTGCATTTGGTCATCTGAGGAGGAGAATAAACTGATTCAAGCACACCAGCCATAGAGGAAGGCTGCCTGGGCACAGCACCTGGCTCCATGTTCATTATCTGTGTGCTTTACCTGAGCTTCTGTTCCCTCCTTGAAAATCAGGACAAGAGAGTCTCTACTCATCCATCTTACGGCACTGTTTGAGGATTGCACTGGATGACATACATTCAGCGCTTAGCACGTAGTAGATATTCAATAAATGGAACTTATTATGATTATATGGAAATGATACTAAACTTTTAGTGCTGTGAGGATTAGGAATAACATATATAAAGCACATGGAAAAGATGTAATCAACGGGCGGGAAGGGGAGACAGAATAGATGCTACCTCAGCCATTTCTGAGGAGACACCAGAAACAAAGGCCCCATAGGCACTTAGCCACTGGGGGGCCAGTTCAGTTGCCATAGTTGGGAGTCTAGGGAGCACCCCGCAGTGCCAGGATTGGGACAACCCCGCCACCATGCGACAGCTGTCTAAAAGTGACCTGACTGTGCCCCTAACTGATGTCCCCCACTGTGGACCATCACTTCAGCCCACCAGGCCACACCCAGCTGCCCACTATCCACCCTGCCCACAATTCCAGACAGCCAAGCATCCCATTCCCACCACCCCTGGCCTGGCCTTGGCACTGTCCTACTTTGCTCCCACGTGTTCTGACTTCTTTCTGGGGGAGGTGAAAAACATGTAAGCGTTATCTCTATTTCATGACACCATTACACTCACTTTCGAGCAGAAAGCAGCCAGTGGTGGTTACTTTCATACTTCATGTTACTCTAAATGTATTCCAATAAGGGAAAAGAGTGAATTTCAAACAGAAATTAATAGTATAATCAAGCATAATCGTTTAAGATCCTTTCTGCGTAAATATCAAAAGCAAAAACTATTATATTCACATCATGAAGGTTACAGTTAAACAGCAATGCTGAATCTTCTGATAATGACAGCCCCCCAAACATTTTGATGTTAGGCAGGTCCTTCATTATCTTCAACAGTTCTTCAAGGTCCAGTTTCTCTACTCGGATTACAACATATTCTAAATATAAACAAGAAAGGAAAACTCTTAGAAAATATCTTAATATTAAAAAATAGGGCTTCCCTGGTGGCGCAGTGGTTGAGAGTCTGCCTGCCAATGCAGGGGACACGGGTTCGTGTCCCAGTCCGGGAAGATCCCACATGCCGCGGAGCGGCTGGGCCCGTGAGCCACGGCCACTGAGCCTGCGCGTCCGGAGCCTGTGCTCCGCAAAGGGAGAGGCCACAACAGTGAGAGGCCCGCATACCGCAAAAAATAAAAAATAAAAAAAAAATAAAACAGGACTTCCCTGGCGGTCCAGTGTTAAGACTCCATGCTCCCAATGCAGGGGGCATGGGTTCAATCCGTTGTCGGGGAACTAAGATCCGGCATGCCATGCCACACGGCCAAGAAAGCAATAAAATAAAATAAAATAATTAAAAATAAATAAATAAGTAAGTAAAAATAAAACAGATCTGAACCTCCTTTTAAAACTCTGAACTCTGTAACACTAGTATAGGTGACTACCCCTTTCCCAGCACAATACATTTCAGGATATCAGTGTATCTTATATAACAGAGATTATGGAAGAAAATGATGAGGTTTTGGAGGAAAGCAAGGAATTCTTAAAAGAGAGCTGAAATTTCCACCAGTGTAACTTCATTTATGACTTATTATATTTTACAATGAAAATATTCAGTTTTGTTTTGTATTATAAGTTGGTTTACAAAATACCCCCATCTAGGACTCCCAAACCCTGGGGCTCTTTTGCTTGATAGATGCCAGGTTGCAAAACACAAAGTACCCATCCTGACTATGGTTCCAGCTGCTTTGATCCAAACATAGCCAATCGTGGATTTAGCTCCCCCTGGAGGTGGTGCATGAACTTAACACACATAAACTACATTCAAGTTGAAAGGGATCCTAGGGTTTATCTAGTTAAAAACTTTCCTTTTATAAATGTGGAAATTAAGGCTTAGAGGGGATAAGGGTGTGACTGCCCAAGGTTCATGGTGCAGAGTAGCTGAGCAAAGAACAGAACCCAGGTCTCTGGTCTCAAGCTGATTTAAACATCCACACTGCCTGTACACAAGTGGAGTTGGAAAAACAACAGCCCCGCCCCCATCCCAAGCTTCCAGCCTTTCAGAGTCTCATGAGATATTTTGTCTGTACAATTTTAATATCAAATGGTCAAATTCTTGGCCTGGATGCTTAGAATTGGGTTGCAAGACAATGCAGACACTGGGTCCACCAAGACCTACCCAATCCGACTTGGGGCCTGGCCTGTTTTCACCTGCTCCCTGGGTGCCGTACCTACGTGGCCAGACTTGGGGATCACAGTCATAGGGAATTTGGGAACATAAGGAAAAATTTGTTTCTCTGTAGGCCAAAATGTGACAGAGGAGAGATTTTCTTCCTCCGTGGGCCTGTTCCTGAGTCACTACCAAGATGAATATGTTTATTTGCTAGTCATGATCGTCCCTTCCCCTTCTGGACCTCAGCATTCCCCAGGAAGGGTCTACGTGGCAGCCTTACCTTAGTGAGCTCACTGCAAGCCCAGGGCTGGCCCTCAGTGTGACTTTCTGGTATACTGCGACGTGGGACCCACCTTTCAGGGGTGTGCTTATATTAGCCAAGCTCCCAGAGGCTGCCTCTTTACCCTGAGAAATATAACCATCCACCCACGAGACCTTCAGATGCTCATCCCTGGAGGCTCCATGGCTTGGTCAACACGGAATCAGAGCAAGGGCAGGCAGCCAGATGGCCCTGATTGCTGGTGGCATTAAGTTTGATAAGTGGAAACTTCCATCCTTGGGTGTGGGCCAGCACCACGGGCTCTCCCAGGCTCAGGCCCCCGTCCACCCAGAGTCCCTATACCCTCTGTGTCTCTCATGTGTCTTTATGCTTCCAGGGCAGACCCACTTCTGCAGAGTCCAGTCTAGCCATAGTGTGGGGCGTTATTTACAAATAGCAGAGGGGAAACAACCTAAATGTCTATCAGTAAGGATCTAGTTTAAAAAATTATGATTTGTCCATATAATAACAACTTAGGGCACTTTTCTAAACTGAAGATTTATACGTACTGACATAAAAGAGTGTCTAAAATATGTTGCGAAATAGGAAAAAACCGACAAAGAACAATATATAATATGCTACCATATGCTTTTTTTTTTTTTTTTTTGCGGTACGTGGGCCTCTCACTGTTGTGGCCTCTCCCGTTGCGGAGCACAGGCTCCGGACGCGCAGGCCCAGCGGCCATGGCTCACGGGCCCAGCCGCTCCACGGCACGTGGGATCTTCCCGGACCGGGGCACGAACCCGTGTCCTCTGCATCGGCAGGCGGACTCTCAACCACTGCGCCACCAGGGAAGCCCTACCATATGCTTTTTAAAAGGGTATGTGTACATGTATATATGCTCACACATCACACACACTTATATGTGCACAGACTCTCTCTGGAAGGACATATGAGACACTGGTAATATAATTGCTGCTGGAGATGAGAATTAGAGGAATGAGGATCAAGAATGAGAGGGAGGGACTTCCCTGGTGGTCCAGTGGCTAAGACACCGTGCTCCCAATGCAGGGGGCCTGGATTTGATCCCTGGTCAGGGAACTAGATCCCACATGCATGCTGCAACTAAGAGTTCGCGTGCCGCAACAACTAAAGATCCCGCATGCTGCAACTAAGACCTGGTGCAGCCAAAATAAATAAATAAATAATAATAATAAAAAGAATGGGAGGGAGAATTACTTTTTACTACACATTAAAAGACATATAATTTTTTTCAATTTTCAACCTGGTTATTGTAATGCAAATCGATTTTCTTTTTCAAAAATATAAACAAAATGGATATAGCACAAAGCCCAAATGAGAAGCGTTCAGGAGTTAAGAGTGATGGGTCACAAGGGAAGCCATTCCTCCGAAAGGGAACAGCATAAGCAAAGGCCAAGGGGCCCAGAGAGCCCAGCACATGGGACAGCTGCACGCAGTCTACTTGGCTGGGGCTGGGGCTGGGGGCAGGAGCTGGGGCCAGGGCACCACGGCCTGAAGTGCCAGCTAAGACTTTGGATCTCATTCTGAAAATGATGGGACATCACTAAGTGTCACTGAGCAGGGCAGTGATATGACCAGAGTGCATTTTAGAAAGGCCACGCTCAGCCCGCATGGAAGAGCTACCAATGAAGCAGTGAAAGGGCAGCCATGAAGGGACCCGCCAGAGAATTCTGGAAGCAGAGATGGGTCAGGACATGGAAGGCCTCTTGCCCTTTGGATGTGACAACCAAGAGGTTACTGTGAATGAGGCCAGAGATATTTAGGAGGCATGGAGAGAGGGGATATGAGAGATGAAGGGTAAACAGACAAAAGGCCAGTGGCTCCCAGAATTTTGGATGGTGTAAGACCAGCAAAATTTTTAGATATCAAACAAAACAACAATTAAGAACCAAAATAAGATTGCTGACTTTTTAATTTGCCAAGTAAGGATAATTTGTTAAAATTATCACATTTTAATACCACTATTTTATAAAAGAAGGGACATTTTAAATCTCCCCCAAATAGGAAGGCCTAACCTCTGTTGAAGAATGGTCATTTAAATGGAATGAATTTAGCTTGATGACAAACTCTTCACATCACCCATACTGTTCCCATTTTATCACAGATTATAAAATCTCAGTAGGATGAATGGTGCTGGTTTGCTGAGTGTGAACTGCTATGTAAACCCTTATTTTCACAAACAGGGAAGGAAAGAGATTGAATAAGAATAGAGTTGAGAGTTTTTGTTCTTTGAAGGATGACACTGATTTAAGAAAAGTCAATGTACCGAGAGGAAAAACCAATTGAAAGAGACCTTTAGAAATAAGCACTAAATGTAACATAGTTTCCCAGATTGGATCCTGAAACACCAAAAGGATGTTAGTGGAAAAACTGATGAAATACAAATCAAGTCTGTGGTTTAGTTAATATTATTGTAGCAACATTAACTGTTGAGTTTTGATAAAATGTCCCAGGCTGGGCTTCCCTGGTGGCGCAGTGGTTGAGAGTCCACCTGCGAATGCAGGGGACGCGGGGTCGTGCCCCAGTCCGGGAGGATCCCACATGCCCCGGGAGGATCCCACATGCCCCGGAGCGGCTGGGCCCGTGAGCCATGGCCGCTAAGCCTGCGCATCCGGAGCCTGTGCTCTGCAACGGGAGAGGCCACAACAGTGAGAGGCCTGTGTACCGCAAAAAAAAAAAAAAAAAAATGTCCCAGGTTATGTAAGATGTCAGCATTAGGGGATGCTAATTAGGGGAAGGGCAAACTCTCTGTATTATCTTTACAACACTTTTATAAATCTAAAATTATTTATAAATAAAAAGTAAAAAATACATAACAACAACCACACAGAAGAGAAAGGAGGTAAGTGACAACCTGAAATCCTTTGGGTTGGAACTTGGAGCTGGGTGGCAGGTGGCACTGGTCTTGAACAGGAAGGAAACCTCCCTCCCTGGGACCACAGGAAAAAGTGGGACAGGGATACAATTAATTTGCTAATAAATGTGCCCCCAAAAGTTTGAAATAGAAGACTCTTCCTTAATAAAATAATTTAATAACTGAGGGGGCAAAACAGTAAATGAAAGTGGTTTATAAATGAAGGGAAAAATATGTAAATGGAACATATAATATTCGGACTAACAACAGAAGTGAATGGTTAATATTACACAGAAAGAAAAAAGCAGCCTTGGATCATATTCCATCTTTGAATAATTCTGCTCTGCAAGGATTCTGAGGGCTGAAACCAGCAACCTAGAAAAGCCTTAGAGTGCGGGGTAAATTATGGAGGCTATTTTCAAGATTGTGCTAACATAATGGCAGGGCATTGGGAGGGAGAGGAATAGAAAGTGGAAATGAGCAAAACCCGGAGGGAAGCCAGTTGCTCCAAGTAAGGAATCTACAAGTAAGGAATCAATTTCACAAGACACTGCGGTCTCCGCCATTTCCTATGGAATTCTTCCATTTATTCTCAGGACAAACCCAGGCCCTGGCAGAAGCTTTTAATACATTCCCACTACTATATTTTAATCACTTAAAACTCTCCTTCAGTGATGATCATTTTGTAACGTATAGAAATAGCAAATCATCATACTACGCACCTGGAACTAACAGAGTATTGTTGATCAATTACACATCAATTAAAAAACAAAAAACCAAACAGCAAACAAACAAAAATCTTCCTTCATTTAAAGCATGAATAATCAGCTTCTTAGCAGCAGCAAGTACAAAATCTTAACTTTAATACTTTTTTTAAAAGGGCAAAAAAAAATACAGTACAATGATATACATAATACCTGGTTCTGGCCCTCCATTTTAGGGGGAAAAATCAAGTATACATTTTTTTATACTCAAAAGGGGTATATTAAGTAATACAGATTGTAAACTTAAAATTAATATATAAAAATCAAGGAGGGCTTCCCTGGTGGTGCAGTGGTTGAGAGTCCGCCTGCCGATGCAGGGGACACGGGTTTGTGCCCCGGTCCGGGAAGATCCCACATGCCGCGGAGAGGCTGGGCCCGTGAGCCATGGCCGCTGAGCCTGCGCGTCCGGAGCCTGTGCTCCACAACGGCAAAGGCCATAACAGTGAGAGGCCCGTGTACCAAAAAAAAAAAAAAAAAAAAAAAAAAAAAAAAAAATCAAGGAATTTTTTTGCATTACTGTGAAAAAAATGTTGACTTTTTAGATAATAAGATTATGATCTGAATCATCTTGGGAGATGCTGCAGGTTCTTGTATAAATGGACGTTGCCCTGGTGAGACAGGCTGGGACCTGGGACCCCTTGCTGGAGCTGGGACCCTTTGCTACAGTGCTGCAATGCTTACACCTGGACACACCTCTCCTTGAGCAACCCAATACAAAGAAACGGTGTGGGACTAAAAATAACTGCATGCATGTGCAGCTGGGACAAATTGTGGACAAAAAATACAAAGAGACCAAAAAAAACCCAACTGCCACTTTTGAAGGGCCTGGAGCAAAACCAGGGTACTGCTCATGCCCCCTGCACACAACACTACCTAGGGGGTGGGCAAAACACCTAAGCCACCCCTCCAGCCCAACCCCTGGACACACCCCTACCCTCACCCCATGTAAAGAACAAACTTGCCCCCAACTCAGGGAGCAAGCAAACAAGGGAAACTGTTGTTTATTCTCACTACCCCCTGCTGCAGCAGGGGCCCCAATAAAGCCTTGACTGAATTTCTTGTCTGGCCTCTAGTCAATTTCTATTGCTTGGGGAAGGCCAAGACCTTCTACCTTGTACCCCTGTACCTTCCACCAAGTCTTTGTACCTTGTCCACACTTTCCTTGTTGAATTGCTCACACTACCTGGTTGGTAACACCGGTACATTACAGCTAAATACTGAGTTAGGGTTCTTCAGTTGCAAGCAACAAACTCCAACTCTGATTAACTTAAGCCAAAAAGGATTAAACGGAAGGATAGTATGTGTGTGTTTAGGACACGACAGGGCTCTAGAATTGAAGGAATAGCTGAAGGGGCAGGAACCAAGGCACCTTCCAGGATCTAGGAGAGGAACTAATAATAGTTGCATCAAGGCCCTAACATTGGTTGAAATCAGCACTAACTGTGTTTTCCATTCCTGTGTCCTTCTGCTGAGGATTCAAAGTGAGAGAGTCTATTTGGTGAGTTTGGGGCATGGGGAAAACCAGGGCACTACAACGAACAGTGCCTCAGAATCACCCATAGTGGGAGATAGGTAATTCAGAAAAGGGCTTTTACTGGAAGAAATGGAAATGGCTGGGGAGTAATCACCTCCTTCCTTCTTCTTTTATGCCATCATGCCTCTGCCTGAGTTTCTGCCTGGACTTGGAATGCCCCTTTGACCTGGAATGCCCCTAGCTAGCAGGCCACCTGATGAACTCCTATTTTCCCCCCAAAACACAGAAAAAATAACCCACTTCTGTGAAGCCAGGCAGAGCAAATCACCTTGTACTGTCTTAGTACCTTGTTCACACTTCCCTTGTTCAATTGCTCACACTACATTGTGATGATTTGTACCTGTATGGCTCTCTCCTATTAGACTATAATTTCCTTGAGGGCAAGAATAATGTCTTTTCAACTCTGTTGCCTCTGTGCCTAGGACAGTACCTGTCATAAAATAAGTATTCAACAAAAGCTTGCTGAAATAAATGCAAATAATAAACCACTTCTATATTAAAAAAAAAACTTGAAACAAAATTAAATAACTTTGAGGAAGCACAAGGAAAATCCTGTACAGACCCAAAATAATTTGACTGTTACCTTTGCAAACCTGCGTGATGTTTGAGAAAGCCTGGCAATGTCTTCAAGATCCAGATAAGAAAGGATTCTCAGGAGCAAATCATCTGAGAGCCGTTCAAGGAAGTCAAATTTACCTTCGCATAAATTGAGGACATAGTCTAATATTCTTGCACCAAATATTAAGGCAATTTGAACTGTAATTCAAACAAGCCAACAAAACAACACAGTCATCACGTGTAGTCACATAAAAACTATGGTCATTATCAGTAAGACAAGCTTTGGGGCATTTTCCCCCTGAGAGTGATGTTAGATTTTGCTGAGTCATTCCTGCTTTCACCAAGCTGCCTTTGGGACCAATGGCATGTATTTACGAGGCATGTATTTCCAACAGCTGTCCTTGCCCTGAGATCACAATCTTTTAGGTATACTCACTGTTCAACACAGTGATGGACTGCATCAAATTCCAGTCCAGACAACTGACTTAACTAGTCTCAGTGTCATCTTCATCTTCATCCTCCCAATCTCCATGACTGGGCAAAGATGCTGGTCCATGTCATTTTTTTTCTACCCCTCCCCCGCTTCCCTAAATTGGTGTGAAACATTAATATCTCTTGAGTTTAATTGACTTTTGTTCTCTTATTGTTATACATTGTTTCTCTATGAAACTTCCTTCCTTCTTCTTTACCTTCTTTCATTCCCATCTTTACATAATAAAAAAAAAATAGAAAGAGGCAAAGAAAAAAATAGAGGCATATTTCGTGGAAATTGTGTCAACTTTTGCCTATTGTTTTTCCTATCTTTTCAGTTATTTCCAAAATAGGAAACAGTTCACAAAGAATCAACCAACACTATGATCTACCCAAACGTGTTTAATGTAGGAGAAAACAGGGTTGGGTTTTTGTTTGCTTTTTTTTACCCCAGCTCTCTGAATAACTAAGAAATGGCTAATAAATAATAAAACATGTTTGGAAGGATACAGATTCAAATTATAACACTGATTAAATCCAGGTGGTGGTTTTTACTTTCTTCCTTTTGCTTATCTGTATTTTGTAATCTTTCCGTAATAATTACCATGTAATTTTTTAAAATCTAGGATAAATGGATGAAAGGAAGGAAGGAAAGAAAGAAGGGAGGAAGGCTCCCTCTTTTTATGAGAAAGGAAAATGGGGTTATAATGGAGTATGCATGTGGATTCCAGTGGTCCCAAAGCTGGGGACTTTCTTAGTCTCTTGAAGCTCATTTTTCCACTTCTGCCTCTGAAAGCACCACTATATCTAGCTTTTCCGGAGAACTTCTCTTAGAACAGAGAGAGTGCACTCTCTACAGCGAACTAACTGTCCAAGATTTGGGCGCCACCTTCCTTCCCAACCTGGAACACTCCTTCTGGGGCAAGTGGGATGGAGCTGTCAAGAATACCCAGCTCCCTGCAGAAGCAGGCAGATCGGTGATCCTAAAGGCAGATGGATCTCCAATCTCAAAATGGATGTAAGGTGTGGGCTACGTTTATGTAAAAGCTCTAATTGTGCTAACGTGGAAGAGCCGGCCGTATAAGATTTCTCTCCAAAACTGGTTAGTCCAGCTTTCTAGAGGCATTAAGGGTTTTACTTGCTTCTAAATTCCAAGTGCTTCCAATTCAAAGCACTTCTAAAGTCCAAAGGTTTTCTTGGAGGGGTGGGGGTGGGGGAAATAGCCCTTCAAAAACTCAACCTAAAAGGGTAGATATTATGAAGAACCCTTGACTCACCAGCAGGATAAGAGGAAAAAGCAGCGCTTGTTTATTGGAAAAACAAAACAAAACCCTTTGTACAATAAAATTTCCTTAAAATAATTGTAGATGTTTCAACATTTTAAGATTCCAGGAAAGCATACTCAAAGCATGTTCAGATGTACTTTAGAAAGTCCCTGGCGGTCCAGTTAGGACTCTGTGCTTTCACTGCTGAGGGCCCAGGTTCAATCCCTGGCTGGGGAACTAAGATCCCACAAGCCGCGCAGACAAAAAAAAAAAAGTCTCTACAATAAAGTCTTTTAAATTTTAAATTTTAAATTATAAAAGGACACATACACCTAAGTATGTAACATGATCGTTTCAAAGTGTATAGGTATTGGGGTCCTTAGAAAAAATTTTTTTTGCTTCTTTGTGTTTTTTATGTAACCAACATCTACATCCCAGACCAGGGATGGAACCCGGGGCCCCATCAGTGAGAGCCCCAAGTCCTAACCGCTGGACCACCAGGGAATTCCCACATCTGTTTCTTTTAAAATAAGGAAAACAGGGACTTCCCTGGTGGTGCAGTGGTTAAGAATCCGCCTGCCAATGCAGGAGACACAGGTTCGATCCCTGGTCTGGGAGGATCCTGCATGCTGCAGAGCGGCTGAGCCACTGCGCCACAACTACTGAGCCCGCGCCTACAGCCTGTGCTCTGCAGCAGGAGAGGCCACCGCAATGAGAGGCACCCGCACCTCGGGGAAGAGTGGCCCCCGCTCGCCACAACTAGGAAGGGCCCACGCGCAGCAATGAAGACTCAAAGCAGCCAAAAATAAATAAATAAAATAAGGAAAACAGTGTTAAAACAAACTCCATTTTGAAAAGTAAAATCAGCTCTTTTGTGTTGGATTATGTGGCAGCCAGCCTCCAAGAGAGCTCCTGATTCTCTCCTCTTGGATTCAAGCCCCTGTGTGTTCCCAGCCCACACTGAATTAGGGCTGACCTGTGTAACCAATAGGATATTGCAAAAATACCCCAGTACTAGGTCACAAAAGACTTTGGGGCTTCTGTCTTGCTGTCTTGGATCACTCACTCTGGGAGAAGCCAACTGCCATGTCCTAACACTACTCTGCAGCACCATGGAGAGGTCCATGGGGAAGGAAACTGAATCAGCCAGGTGTGTAAGCCATCATGGAACTGGATTCTCCAGCTCCAACCAAGCCTTCAGTTGACTGGGGTCCCAGGCAACATCATGTGAGACCCTGGATCAGAACAGCTGGGGTAAGCTGCTCCCAAACTCCTGACCCAACTCTCTGAGTTAATAAACATTTATTATTGTTTGAAGCCATTGGGTTTGGGGGTAATTTGTTACACAACGATAGACAATAAAGATTTAGGTAACTGCAAGTGTTGTGGTACCACGGTGGAAACCCAGAATGTGCGAATGGCGTTGAAATTGGAAAGTACGTGGAGATTTTTTTTTTTTTTTCTTTTGGCGGTACGCAGGCCTCTCTCACTGTTGTGGCCTCTCCCGTTGCGGAGCACAGGCTCCGGATGCGCAGGCTCAGCGGCCGTGGCTCACGGGCCCGGCCGCTCCGCGTCATGTGGGATCTTCCCGGACCGGGGCACGAACCCATGTCCCCTGCATCAGCAGGCGGACTCCCAACCACTGCGCCACCAGGGAAGCCCGTACGTGGAGATTTGAATGAGCTTGAGGAGATTGTCTGTGAAAGTCTGAAAAGCTTTCAATAAGTAGTATAATAAGTAAATAATATCTGTTAATAAAAGCCTGATGGACTCTGAGGAGGCTTTACATGTGAGGGCTTAAAGAAAAGTGAAGAAAATATTATTAAAAAACTGGAGAAAGGGGGAAGAAAACTGGAGGAAAGGGAATCCTTGCTATGTAGTGGCAGAAAGTTTAGCAATATTATTGCCTGCTGTAATATGGAAAGTAGGAAATATTCCTGGTGGGTGTGTGACTTGGCTAAGATTTCCAAGCAGAGTGTTGTTGAACATGTGGCCTGATTTCTTCTTGCTGCTTGAAGTAAAATGTGAACAGAAAGAGATAAGCCGAAGGCAGGTCTCTTAAAAAGCAGCCAGGATTTGCTGGAACCTTCTCTGCCTCTTCGGATGGCAAGCAACGCTAAAGTTAAGAAATGACTCCCAGGCAAAGATCAAATCCAGAGCAGTGTCAGGAAAACATGGTATAAAGATGACGCTGAGAGTGTGGCCGGAAAATGCTTTGTTAAGAACCATTCAGTGATACTGTAGCACTTCCAAGAAGCATAAGGGTATGGTCACTCAGGAGTCAAGGACAGAAACCCAAAGTAAAGAAGGGCTTATTGCAAAAAGATGTGTAGGTGTGGTTTTGTCTAATGGAGTGAACCCCAATAAGAATAATAGACAACACATAAAGTTTTTAAGAGAATTATACCAGCAGAAACACTGACTGCCAGCTTGAACCGCAAGGGTTCAGAGGTAGTACAAAAGGAAAAGATGACTCTGGACTCCCAAACTCCTACAGGCGGGAGGTAGGCCGAGAAAACTACACCTGCAAACATGGGCTCCCTTTTGCCAAAAAGGAAAGATGAATCAGATGAGGGAATCAAGAGTCCAGAGGGGAGGCCAAAAGCCATAAAGAGTCTAGTGATAGGTTTTGAGCTCTAATCAAGAACTAATAACCTGTGCCCTGCTGGATTTCAGAATTTCTATGGACCAATGACTCCCATGGAGCTATCATTTCCCCACTGTTTCAAGAGCATTGTATACAGTGATTCTCTCATGCCTGTCCCACCGTGATATGTTGGGGGAGAGGGGACAGAAAACCTGTCACTGGCTTCAGATCTAAAGGAACCATCCTTGAGGAGTTGTACTTAAGGCATTACACCTGAGGAGCCCTAGCCACATATGGACCCGATTTACATGATGAGATCCTGAAATACTTAAAGATATACTTCAAGAAGAAAGAAATTTGCCCAGAAGGAAAGACTAGGATTTCAGAAGCAATGAAGATGAAAGAAATGGTAGTAAACATAGGCAAATATAAACAACTACTACTGTATAAAACATGTTTTAAATAACAAACTTTAGAGGAGGTGTCAAAACAAGGCAAATCAAAACAGCAGTCAACAATTACATATGAGGTAGAGGCTTAGACTGTAAACATTCTAAGGTCCTTACGTTCAAGAGGCAGATAGAAATAGTGACATATGTTAGATTTTTATAAGTTAAGTTAAAGTAAACTTGCTAAACTTTTAAGGGACACCACCAGAGAGAGAGAGAAAGAGAGACAGAGAGGGAGGAAGGAAGGAAGGAAGGGAGGGAGGGAGGGAGGGAGGGAGGGAGGGAGGGAGGGAAGGAGGGAAGAGAGAAAGAAAGGAGAGAAAAAAAAAATATATATATATATATAAGGGTAACTCCCAAAATAGTTGGTCTGTAATCACTTGGAGATTGGTTCACAGCTGAACAAAATGGAAAACTCAATTTAAGGTGACTTAACAAATAGAAGTTTATTTTTTTCTCAGAGTCTGGAGGTAGACCAGAAAGGCTGTTGAAGAAGTTCCATTATGTCACTAATGTCCCAGATCCTTTTATCTTTCTGTTTCACATTCTTAAGATGTGGCTCTCACCCTTCCTGTTTTCAAGGCATCACAACCATGGTCCAGTAAGTAAAAGGGGTAGGACAAGGAACAAAAATGGACATGGAAGCTGAGTCCACCCGTGTCTGAAGGCACCTTCTGGGATGCTCTATGAAACAACTTCGTCTTACCCAGCAAAACTGGGTCACATGGCCACATCTGCAAGGTAGGGAGGGAAACGTAGTCTCTGTCTTAAGGGGAAAAAAATGGAATAAAGGAAACACAAAAGAGAAAGGAAGACATGGAAACAAAACAAAAAGCAAGGAAAAAGCGTGATAAGATGAAAGCACAAAATAAGATGATGGAAATTATAGACATATTAGTAATCACAGTAAATATAAATGAACTAATCATGCCAGCTAAAAGACACTCAGATAAATAATACATACATGCTTAAAAAAAAGATACAGAAAAGTGAAAGTAATAGAATGGAAAAAGCTAGACCAATACAAACCAAAAGAAAGCTGGTATAATTACAGTAATACCAGACTAAGTATACTTTAAAGCAAAACTCACTATTGGTAATAAGGAGGACCATTACTTATTGATAAAAGGAATAATTCACCAGGAAGATTTAATACTTCTAAAATAGTATGCCCCTAACAAAATACACAGAGCAAACACTGATGGAATTATGATGAAAAAATGATAAATCCTCCATTGCACTGGAAGATTTTATAACACCTATCAATACTTGATATACCAAACAGAAGTGAAGTTACAGAATATTTGAATAACACTATTAATAAGACTTATCAATTGACATTTCTATAGAAAAACAAAGATCAAATATTAATGAGCTATGCGTTCAAATAAAAAAATTGATTACTTCCCCAAATTAGAAGAAAATACAAAGATAAGAGCTAAAATTAATAAAGTAGAAAACAAACATTATAGATGATCAAGGAAGCCAAAAAATTAATTTTTCAAAAGATTAATAAAGTGGATAAACTTTCAAGAATAAACAAGAAAAAAGGACAAAAGCATAACTCAGTCCTATGAGAAATGAAAAAATTAACTACAACAGGGACTTAGAAACACATGACACCAATTAACACAAAATCAGACAAATGGGCAATCCTCCAGAAATATATAATTTACTAATTCTGACTCAAGAAGAAATAGAAAACCTGAGAGACTATAACTAGTAAATAAATTGAATCCACTGTTTGATTTGAAAAAAAAAAACACCTCAAGTAAAACTTCAGGTCCACACTGATTTACAGGTTGGCTTTATAAACTCTCAAAGAACAGACAATCCAGATCTTATATCATTTGTTCCAAAAAACAGAAATAGAATGAAACTCCCAGTTCAAATCAGGAGGTTGCTCTAACTAGCAATGATGGTAGGCAAAAGGAAAACTGCATACGAAACATCATTTAGGAACACACATGGCAAAAATTATAAATAAAGTATTAGGAAATTGAATCTATCAACACATTTAAAAAAATAAATTGTGAGCAGCAGAGTTAATCCTGGGGTCCAAGGATGGAATAACTTTGGAAGATATATTAATATTATTCACCGTGTTGTAGTATTACTCAGCCATAAAAAGGAACGAAATTGGGTCATTTGCAGAGATGTGGATGGACCCAGAGTCTGTCATACAGAGTGAAGTAAGCCAGAAAGAAAAAAACAAATACTGTATATTAACACATATATGTAGAATCTAGAAAAATGGTACAGACGAACCTATTTGTAGAGCAGGAATAGAGATGCAGATGTAGAGAATGGACATGTGGACACGGAGGGGAAGGAGAGGGTGGGACGAATTGGGAGATTAAGTTTGACATAAATACACTCCCATGTGTAAAATAGATAGCTAGTACAGCACAGAGATCTCAGGTTGGTGCCCTGTGACAACCTAGATGGATGGGATGGCAGGGTGAGGGAGGTCCAAGAGGGAGGGGATACAGGTATGCATATAGCTGATTCACTTCATTGTACAGCAGAAAATAACACAACATTGTAAAGCAATTATACTCCAATTAAAAAAAAACATTTGACTATGTAAGGAGTTTTACACACTTTTTGAAAATTAAATATTTTCTTTAAATGGAAAAAAACACAAATAACAGGAAAAAATGATAATCTCAAAAATGTAGAAAAATTATTTCGGGGACTTCTCTGGTGGCGCAGTGGTTAAGAATCCGCCTGCCAATGCAGGGGACATGGGTTTGAGCCCTGGTCCTGGAAGATCCCACATGCCGTGGAGCAACTAAGCCCGTGCGCCACAACTATTGAGTCTGTGCTCTAGAGCCCACAAGCCACAATTACTGAGTCCCCGTGCCACAACTACTGAAGCCCCCGTGCCTAGAGACCATGCTCTGCAACAAGAGAAGCTACCTCAATGAGAAGCCTGCGCACCGCAACAAAGAGTAGCCCCAGCTCACCACAACTAGAGGAAGCCCGCGCACAGCAACAAAGACCCAACGCAGCCAAAAATAAATAAATAAAAATAAATAAATTTTAAAAATTATTTCATATAGTTCTAACATCTATTTATGAAGAAAAACTCCTAGAAAACTATAATAAAAGGGAATGTCTTTAACCTGATAAACCTGACACAGGCTAGTTACCAAAAACCTAATAATAGTATCAATGATAATAACACATGGATTTGTTTACTATTCAATATTCGCCATGTACTGCTCTAATTTGTATGTATACAGTGTGTGTATCATACATACATACCATCATTCGATCCTCATAGTAACTCTGTGAGACAGGTACTATTACGATTTCCCTCTTATAAAGACAAAGATGAGGAACAGAGAGTTTAAGTGGCTTTTGCTCAATGTCACACAGTGAGAACTAGGATTGAAGCAAGCGGTTTTCTGCATAGTGCACCTCCTAATGGTGATTTTATGTGGCCTTTAATGTCAGGCCTAAGACTAGAATGTCTACTCTCACCATTTCTATTCAACATTGTTTTGGAGGCGGAGAAAAAAAAAAAAGAAGACACAAAGATATATCAGGAGGCTTCCCTGGTGGCGCAGTGGTTGAGAGTCCGCCTGCCGATGCAGGGGACACGGGTTCGTGCCCCAGTCCGGGAAGATCCCACATGCCGCGGAGCGGCTGGGCCCGTGAGCCATGGATGCTGAGCCTGTGTGTCCAGAGCCTGTGCTCCGCAACAGGAGAGGCCGCAACAGTGAGAGGCCCGTGTACCGCAAAAAAAAAAAAAAAAAAAAAAAAGTATCAGGGTTAGAAGGCAAGGAAAAACTGCCATTACTGCAACTGCAGATGATCTAAATATCAACATACAAAAGTTAAGAAATTTTACTGAAAAATGATGCTGATCAACCTAAATGGGAAAAGAATTTGAAAAAGAATACATACATGTATATGTATACCTGAATCATTTTACTGTACACCTGAAACTAACATAACATTGTTAATCAACTATACTCCAATATAAAATAAAAGGTTTAAAAAAATTTAAAAATAAAGCAGTGTAATGTTGGTGTAAGACAATCAACCAATAGAACTAAATATTCCTGGAAATGATAGATGTACCTTGGAACCTGCAATATGTAAGGATGGTATTACAAAACAGTGTAGGGTAACTAAACTATCCTATAAATGGTGCTGGGAATATTGACAGACCATACAGGAAAAAAAATTATAATATTTCATCTCATCATAACCAAAAACAAACTTGAGATAAGTTAAAGACCAAATATGACAAACAAGTCATAAAATATTTAGAATTAAAAACATAGGAGTACATCCTTATGAAATCAGGGTAGGGAAAGATTTCTTAAACAAAACACAAAAGTACAAGCCATATATTAAAAGAGTGACAAGTTTGAACGCCATTAAAATTATAAACTTCTATATGGGTAAAAACTCATCAACAAGGTAAAAAGATAAACCCCAAACTTGGTGAAATATCTGTAGCACATATAACCAAACCAAAGAATTGGTACTCAAAATAAGAAAAAGTTTCTACAAACAACACAAAGGTAAACAACCAAATACAAGAAATAGGCAAAGAAGATGAATTAGCAATTCTCAGAAGAAAGTTGGTCAATAAATATAAGAAAGGGTATTCAACCTCATTACTAATCAGGGAATTTACACACCCAGTTTGGCAAAGAATAACATGTATCTTTGATTACAGTAAATGTTGGTGAGAATGTGGGAAAATAGCAACTCCCTCATAAAATGCCAATGGGAATATAAATTGATTTAACTCATTTGGGGAGCAGACTGTCAATACCTAGTAAACTTGAAGAGGCACATATCCTACAACTCAACAAACACCACTACATGCCTAACTTAGAGAAATGCTCACACATTGCACAAGGATAAGTGAAGATTTATTATTGCAAAAAAGTGGAAACCACCTAACTACTCTCAGTAGGGGAGATGATTGAACTATGGTTTGTAATATAAAATACCATAAGCCATTGAAATGAATGAACTAGATATACATATATCAACATGGATAAATCTCAAAAACAGTGTTCAATAATAAAACAAACTTGAAAAACAATACAGTATACCATTTATGTAAAATATATAAAAGTAAAATATATTATTATTATTTTTGGGGGGTGTGGGAACATCTGTGTTAATTTGAGGCACGGAAGCAACAGGAGGGCTCCAGTGTGGCGGTGGAGGGAGGGGGCCCGAGAGCAGCTGGATTTCAGGGTGGGAGCGATTTCTGGGTCAGCAGCCTAGACCTAGAAACAGTGGAAGGCCTGTCTTCCAAAAGGCTACCCTTGAAGTGAGTGAAATGTGGTGTGCGGAGATGCCAGGGGAAAGGGGTTCTGTGCTGGCGCTCGGGGCTCTAGGGGCTGTGGATGCCGGGATCCTGACGCTTACTCCCATCCCCGCCCCCCGACACAGGCCAAGACCCGGCCACACACTCACCACGCCCAGCAGGGCACACGGACCACACGCCTGTCCACACAGCACATCTTCTGCACCTGCGGGCGGACAGGGCCTGGACAGGGGCAGGCCTGGGACCAGGTGGCTCTCGCAGCATGTCCCTAGGACGCGGTTATGACTCCGGGACCCTTGGGCTCCGTTCCCAGGTTCCCCCTGGAAGGCTGACCGGGAAGCAAGGGTAGCTGGCAGGTGTGTGGGTGCAGGGGGCACCTACAGGGCCTAGAGGGTGGGATCAGCAGGGTGAGGAATCAGAGGAGGAGGCTTCGAGATCCTCTTGGGTCTGGGAGGGGCTGGACTTTCCTTCCTGAGCTTTGGGAGTCTGGGCCGGGCACAGGGTGCCGGCAGTCAGAGGCCAAATCGCAGCAGAGCCGACAGCAGGCTGAGCAGCACGGTGAGTGGCACTGGCCTGCAGTCCACCGTCGGCGCACTGATGTTGCGCAGCGAGCTCTGGCAGCAGTGGGTGCCCACGGACGCCACGCAGAGGTTGACGCTGGGATGGGGCAGATCCGGGAGCAGCCCTTGCTCAGGGTGTAGCCAAAGTCCACCACGTTCCCGATGCCAGCGGATGCAGAGGTAGTCACACAGTAGCTGTCCGTATCGGAGCAGTCGGTGGGCCTCAGGCAGTACCAGTTGCTGTTCTTATTCACGCAAGAGAAACACAGCAGGGAGTGGGCTCGCTCCACACCCTGGAGGGCAGCCAGCAGGACCGGCAGTTAGACCTTCATTCAGGAGGGGACTGGCGTCCCGCCTGGGGTCTCACGAAGCCGAAGAAGTCAGCCCTGCTCGCTGGCGGATACAGGTCCCCGGCCCGGCCGTGCAGTCAGGCCTGCCCCCGAGCCCGAGTGCAGCCCGCACTCCCCAGTATATGTTATTTATGTATTTGTGACTCTGTAAAATAAAACGTGCTTGGCAATGATACCAATTTCAGAACAGTTAGTAGAAGGGAATAGAGGAAAAATAGGTGAGGGGCAGAAATTTGAGTATATATTGTATGTAATTTTTAAATGCTTTTAAAAGACATTAAGTAAATATGGTGCTCAGTTCAACAGCATGTATATTAAAACTGGGATAATAAAAAGAAGATTCTTATGGCCCTGAGAAAGGATGACAAAAATTAAAACAATTCAAAAAAATTAAAACCATTCAGAGTAGATTTTATGATCACATGCAATTAAGCTAGACATCAAGAAAAAAATATAACTAAAAACTTCCCAGCTACTTGGAACTCAAGTAAAATGTTTCTAAATAATCAATGGATCAAAGAGAAATCAAAAGGGAACTTAGAAAATATTTTAAACTGAATGAGAATAAAGACACAACTTATCAAAACTTATCTAATATAGCTACAGTAGCACTTATGGGAAATTTAGGGCAAAAATGGCTAAAAACAATAAGCTTTCATCTCAAGCAGCTAGGAAAAGAACAACGAATCAGACCTAAGAAAAGTAGGAAGAAGGAAATAATATAGGTATGAACACAGACCAATAATAAAAACAGAGAAAATCAACAGAGCTAAAATTTAGTTCTTTCAAAAACTAAATAAAAAATAAATAAACCTCTAACAAGATTGATCAAGAAAAAAAAGAAAGAACAAATTACCATTATCAACACCAACATATTTGATAATTTGAATAAAATGAAGTAAACATGACAAATTTTAAAATCTTATGTTAGTGGTTTTGGGTATTTATAATATTATCTTCTGTTCTTTTATGCAGGTTTAAGATACTTCTGAATTTAAAAACTTTTAAAGGGAAAGGTATAGAACATAATGTATAAGATTCTTCTTTTTGTGTTAACATATTTTGTATATATGCATAGACCATTTCTCAAAGGATATATATGAAACTGTTAATGATGGTTGTCATGGGAAATGGGAACATGGGATCAGAAGGAAACTTGTTTTTATCCTATACCTATACTTTTTTTTTTTCATTTCTAATTTTATTGATTTGAGTCCTCTCCCTCTTTTTCTTGAGGAGTCTGGCTAATGGTTTATCAATTGTGTTTATTTTCTCAAAGACCAGCTTTTAGTTCTATTGATCTTTGTTATTGTTTTCTTTGTTTCTATTTCATTTATTTCTGATCTGATCTTTATGATTTCCTTCCTTCTACTAACTTTGGGCTTCATTTGTTCTTCTTTCTATAGTTCCTTTAGGTGTAAGGCTAGATTGTTTATTTGAGATTTTTCTTGTTTCTTGAGGTAGGCTTATATTGCTATAAACTTCCCTCTTAGAACTGCTTTGCTGCATCCCATAAGTTTTGGATCATGTTTTCACTGTCATTTGTCTCTAGGTATTTTTTGATTTCCTCTTTGATTTCTTCAGTGATCTCTTGGTTATTTAGTAACGTATTGTTTAGCCTCCATGTGTTTGTGTTTTTTATGTTTTTATCCCTGTAATTTATTTCTAACCTCATAGCATTGTGGTTAGAAAAGATGCTTGATATGATTTCAATTTTCTTAAATTTACTGAGGCTTGATTTGTGAGCCAAGATGTGATCTATCCTGGAGAATGTTCCGTATGCACTTGAGAAGAAAGTGTAATCTGCTGTTTTGGGATGGAATGTCCTATAAGTATCAATTAAATCTATCTGGTCTATTGTGTCATCTATTGTGTTTTGTGTTTCCTTATTAATTTTCTGTTTGGATGATCTGTCCATTGGTGTAAGTGAGGTGTTAAAGTCCCCCACTATTATTGTGTTACTGTCAATTCCCTCTTTTATAGCTGTTAGCAGTTGCCTTATGTATTGAGGTGCTCCTATGTTGGGTGCATATATATTTATAATTGTTATATCTTCTTCTTGGATTGATCCCTTGATCATTATGTAGTGTCCTTCCTTGTCCCTTGTAACAGTCTTTATTTTAAAGTCTATTTTATCTGATATGAGTATTGCTACTCCAGCCTCCTTTTGATTTCCATTTGCATGGAATATCTTTTTCCATCCCCTCACTTTCAGTCTGTATGTGTCCCTAGGTCTGAAGTGGGTCTCCGGTAGACAGCATATAGATGGGTCTTGTTTTTGTGTCCATCCAGGGAGCCTGTGTCTTTTGGTTGGAGCATTTAATCCATTCACGTTTAAGGTAATTATCGATATGTATGTTCCTATTGCCATTTTCTTAATTGTTATGGGTTTGTTTTTGTAGGTCCTTTTCTTCTCTTGTGTTTCCCACTTAGAGAAGTTCCTTTAGCATTTGTTGTAGAGCTGGTTTGGTGGTGCTGAATTCTGTTAGCTTTTGCTTGTCTGTAAACCTTTTGATTTCTCCACTGAATCTGAATGAGATCCTTGCCGGGTAGAATAATCTTGGTTGTAGGTTCTTCCCTTTCATCACTCTAAATATATCATGCCACTCCCTTCTGGCTTGTAGAGTTTCTGCTGAAAAATCAGCTGTTAACCTTATGAGAGTTCCCTTGTATGTTATTTGTTGTTTTTCCCTTTTGGCTTTCAATAACTTTTCTTTGCCTTTAATTTTTGTCAGTTTGATTACTATGTGTCTTGGCTTGTTTCTTCTTGGGTTTATCCTGCCTGGGACTCTCTGCATTTCCTGGACTTGGGTGGCTATTTCCTTTCCCATGTCAGGGAAATTTTCAACTATAATCTCTTCACATATTTTCTCGGGTCCTTTCTCTCTCTCTTCTCCTTCTGGGACCCCTATAATGCAAATTTTGTTGCGTTTAATGTTATCCCAGAAGTCTCTTAGGCTGTCTTCATTTCTTTTCATTCTTTTTTCTTTATTCTGTTCTATGGCAGTGAATTCCACCATTCTGTCTTCCAGGTCACTTATCCGTTCTTCTGCCTCAGTTTTTCTGCTACTGATTCCTTCTAGTGTATTTTTCATTTCAGTTATTGTATTGTTCATCTCTGTTTGTTTGTTTTTTAATTCTTCTAGGTGATTGTTTTTTAATTCTTCTAGGTCTTTGTTAAACATTTCTTGCATCTTCTTGATCTTTGCCTCCATTCTTTTTCTGAGGTCCTGGATCATCTTCACTATCATTTTTCTGAATTCCTTTTCTGGAAGGTTTCCTATCTCCACTTCATTTAGTTGTTTTTCTGGGGTTTTATCTTGTTCCTTCATCTGGTACACAGCCCTCTGCCTTTTCATCTTGTCTTTCTGTGAATGTGGTTTTTGTTTCACAGGCTGCAGGATTTTAGTTCTTCTTGCTTCTGCTGTCTGCCCTCTGGTGGTCTATACCTATCCTTTTTAAACTGAATCATCTTTTATTTTACTACATGCATTTATTTGTGGGTTTTTTTTTTCATATCTCAAAAGTTAATAAAAAATGATAAAATATGAGAGCCTTACTTAGATCTGTCTTCCCTGCTCTGTAGCCCAGAGCAGGCTCCCATGCTTCTGCCCCTCTCCCACCTAACCCCTTACCCATAGAACCCGACCCCAGGTCTCTAGAAATTCTAGAGATTCAGGCTGAAGACAAGGAGCAGATGGTTAGGGAGAGTAAAGAGAAGAAGAATAGACTAAGAAATGGTAGCTAAGCATGAGAAAATGAAATCCCTGGTCAAAGGCTGAGATATGGGCCTCAAGAAAAGACCTAGAGAAAATGGATTATGGATCCATGGCATGCGGCCAGCCAAATTTGGGAGGAAGGTAAGGATCATTCTTTCCCACTTTCTGATTCCTGGCATACCAATATTCTTAGGATGTATAACTCAGGCCAATATTTCAGGATATTAGTATTTATTAATAATATCAATTTTCCATTATAGTTCCCATTTCAAACATTGTCCCATTCTCCCAATAAATCATCTAAACATCCATGGAAATTTCAATTCTTTGACATCTAAACTGTATCTCCCACATTTCCTTTCATATGCAATAGCAGAAATAAAAAAAAACTTCGTCATTTGGTTCAGGAAATATGGTTGTTGAGGTCATTTGGTTTTATCACAGAGATTTTTGTGGATTGGCCTATATACCTAACCACCACTTATAACTCATTGAAGATCTAAGCAACCAACTTAAAAATGGACAACAACTTATAAAATGGATACAAGTTGGAAAACAACTTATTTTTAGGTTGGATTCAACCTCAGTCCATGAGTGAGCACTTTCAATTGAGTTTATACAGGCACATTTTTGCCGTAAATTAAATTTTAAAAAATATTTCCTATAGCTAATTTTCTGGTTGTTCCAATCTATTTAGCTTAGGGGGGAAATATCTATAGATGTTTTCTCAGACTTTTAAAGGTCTCAGAGAAAAAAATTCAAACTTCATAGACAAATGGGCAAAGAGTATAACCAGGCAAGTTACAAAAAGAATATAAATGGCAATTAAACATGATGGGATTTTTACTAGTTTTCAGGAAAATGCTAATTAAACATGATACTATTTTCACCATCAGACTGGAACAGATTAAAAAGAGTAACAATATCTAATTAATGATGGCAAAGGGGTAAGAAAACTTACCCCTTAATATCCTGTTGGATGGTTATATTAATATTCAGTAGTTTAATATTTAATACACACTTTTTGGGAGAGCAATTTGTGAGTATAGCAAAGTGACTGGCATCTTATTTAAGTTGTCAGTCAGAATTGAAATATGGTGACATCAAAATATTAATGAAGTCTCATTTTATGAACAAACATGGAAATAATGTAAATCACTCAACTTAAAATTCTTTCAAAAATAGCATAATTATAAAGTTGGCATAATTACAGAGGTCAAATGAGTTGTAGATGGCATTTGTGCTACATCCTTGACAGTGCTACTCAAGCTGGTTAACAGAAATACCATCTTTGTCAAGTTAACCTTGACTTACACAAGGTTTTCAAGAATTCACCCCTCAAATAATATACTCCGTACCTATCAAAATTTATAATGTAAATATCTTTGGACCTAGCAATTCTACAACTAAGAATCTATGCTATTGACATTCTCACATAATTGTGCAAAGATAAACACGTCCCAGAATGTACCTAAAGGCTTTTGAAAATGCCCATTAGGGACCTCCCTGGTGGCCCAGCGGTTAAGAATCTTCCTGCCAATGCAGGGGACGTGGGTTCAAGCCCTGGTCTGGGAAGATCCCACATGCCATGAAGCAACTAAGCCCGTGAGCCACAACTACTGAGCCTGCACTCTAGAGACCATGAGCCACAACTACTGAGCCCACGTGCTGCAGCTACTGAAGTCTGGGGGCCGAGAGCCCATGCTCCACAAGAGAAGCCATCGCAATGAGAAGACTGCGTACCGCAATGAAGAGTAGCCCCCGCTTACTGCAGCTAGAGAAAGCCCGTGCAGCAACAAAGACCAAACACAGCCCAAAAAATAAAAAAAACTTAAAAAATTTTAAAACTTGTAATAGCTAGAATTTACTGAGTTCTTATCATATGCTAGACAAATTCTAAGCACTTCATTCAATTAATCTTCATAAGGACCCTATGAAGTAGATGCTATTATTATTTCCATTATCGACCGTTGAGGAAACTGAGATCCAAACTGATTAAATAATTTGCCCAGGGACTTCCCTGGTGGTCCAGTGGTAAAGAATCCGCCTTCCAATGCAGGGGACTCGGGTTCAATCCCTGGTCAGGGAACTAAGATCCCACATGCGTGGGGCAACTAAACCCATGCACCACAACTACTGAGCTTGTGCACCTCAATGAGAGAGCCGCGTATTGCAAACTACAGAGCCCATGCACCCTGGAGCCTGCGCACCACAACTAGAGAGAGAAAAAAACCCGCACGCCACAACTACAGAGAAGCCCGCACATCGCAGCGAAGAGCCCTCACTGCAATGAAAGATTCCGCATGCCTCAATGAAGACCCTACGTGCCGCAACTAAGACCCGACACAGCCAAGAAAATAAAGAAAGAAATAAATAATTTGCCCTATGTTACATACCTAATGGATTTGGAGCCAGAGTTTGAACAGAGGTAGTCTGTATTAAGCAACACCCTTAACTGCCATGCTAAGAGTTCTCTATACTTTGTAGTGTAGGGATGACTTTTAAAATAATAAATATATGATTTTTGTCTTTTAAAAATACAAATCTGGGGGCTTCCCTGGTGGCGCAGTGGGTGAGAGTCCGCCTGCCGATGCAGGGGACGCGGGTTCGTGCCCCGGTCCGGGAAGATCCCACATGCCGTGGAGCGGCTGGGCCCGTGAGCCATGGCCGCTGAGCCTGAGCCGCCAAAAAAAAAAAAAACAAAAAAACCAAATCTGGGACTTCCCTGGTGGTCCAGTTGTTAAGACTCCACGCTTTCAATGCAGGGGGCGCAGGTTTGATCCCTGGTCGGGGAACCAAGATCCCACATGCCGTGCTGTGTGGCCAAAAAACAAACAAACAAACAAACAAAAAAAAGAAATCTAGAAAAAAGATCAGCAATGTTTTTGATTTTATAATTTAGGTGGTTGTGACATATATCATCGTGGTAGGCAGAATAATGCTGCCAGTCTTCCCCACCCCTTCAGATGTCCTACATCCTAATCTCCAGAACCTGTGACCTTACATGGCAAAAGGGACTTTGCAGATGTGATTAAAGATCTTGAGATAGCGAGATAACCCTGGATGAACTGGGTGGGCCCAACATAATCATAAGGGTTCTTAGAAGGAGAAAAGGGAGGCAGAAGGGTCAGAGTCAGAGAAAGAGATGTGAACCCAAAAGCAGTGTCAGGATGAGAAAGACTGGACTGCCCGTTGCTGGCTTTGAAGATGATGGCAGAGACCATGAGCCAAGGAACAGGCAGCCTTTAGAACCTGGAAAAGGCAAGGAAATGGACCCTCCCCTAGAGCCCCCAGAGGGAACACAGTCCTACCAACACTTCGATCTTAGCCCAGTGACACTTAGGCACTCCAAAAATGTAAGGTAATACATTTTTATCATTTAAGCCACTAAATTCGTGGTAATTTGTTACACCAGCAATAGGAAACCAATATAATCATTAATTATTAACTTAATAAAGATACACTCTGCTTACAGATTATAGGACTTTTGCTACCTGGAAAGTACAAATTTTGTTATCGGCTGAATTGTGCCCTCCTCGCCTCCCCCAGATTCATATATGTAAGTCCTAAACCCCAGTACCTTTGCCTGTGACTCTCCTGGGAGATGGGCCTTTATAGGAAGAGTATTTGAAAGACTAATGGAAACACTAAAAAAATAAAATAAAATAAATAAAGAGGTAATTAGGTTAAATTAGGTCACATAGGTGGGCTCTAATCCAATCTGACAAGTACTTTTTTTTTTTTTTTTGCGGTATGCGGGCCTCTCACTGTTGTGGCCTCTCCCGTTGCAGAGCACAGGCTCCGGACGCGCAGGCTCAGCGGCCATGGCTCACGGGCCCAGCCGCTCCGCGGCATGCGGGATCCTCCCGGACCGGGGCAGGAACCCATGTCCCCTGCATCGGCAGGCGGACTTTCAACCACTGCGCCACCAGGGAAGCCCTGACTAGTACTCTTTAAAAAATATATATTTATTTATTTGGCTGTGCCTGGTCTTAGTTTTGGCATGCAAACTCTAAGTTGTGGCATATGGGATCTAGTTCCCTGACCAGGGATGGAACCCGGGGCCTCTGCATTTGGAGCGTAGAGTCTTAGCTGCTGGACCACCAGGGAAGTCCCATGACTAGTATTCTTATGAGAAGAGGAAATTCAGACACACAGAGAGACCCCAGGGAGGGGCATGCACACAGAGGAACACAGTTCAGATTCTGGTTTTGTTGAAGGATTAGATCGAACATGTAAGAGAAAGAAAGGAACCAAGGATACCTCTAGGATTTGGGGTCTTATTTTTTGGCAGAGGAAGGATCAGGAGCTATTTTTGGACACGTTACCTTTGAGAGCCTGTTAGACACATTAGTGCAGATACCAAGGGGGCAGCTAGATAAATATCTGAGTGTGGAGTTCCGGGGAGAGGTGCAGGCTGGAGATACCAATTTGGGACTCATCCCCTTATGGGCAGCATTTAAAGCCAGACACTGGATCTGATTCCCCAGGGGGTAAGTACAGACTGACAAAAGAAGAGGCACTAGAGCTGAACCCTGGGCCCCAACATTTAGATCTGGAGATATGAGAAGGACCCAGCAAGGAGACCAAGAAGACGCCGGTGAGGCAAGAGGAGGACCAAGACCGAGGTGCTCCCGGAAGCCAGGGAAGAAAACGTCACCCCTGAATTAGTGTTGCTGAGAGGCCAAGGAAGCAAGAGAACACGGTTCTTGTCCTCTGTCAGGACTGACACCAAGGCTGACCCGGATTTCTAGAAACGTGCTGCTAGTGTTTAGGATGTTAGCAAGAGAAGACTTTGGATGAAAAAACTTTGGGGGGATCTTGGGAATATGATAAGTAGGGGGTGGGGCAAAATAAATCCAAACATCTTAAACTTAATAACAGCAAACAACGATTAAGAGCTGATTCTCTATTGTGCGCCTTTCTAAATACCTTTCATGTGTCAGGTCATTGAAAGCTCAAAGCGACCACATCGAGTAAGCATTTGACCCTCAGATATGAGAAGGAAATGGGCTCACGGAGGGGGTTACAGAACCCGGCAGAGGCAGCAGAGATTCTAACCTGGCCCTGAGAACAGTAGGTCTGTGTACATTTTTGGCCACATTTTGAGTATTATTGAACTGGGTTATGGGTACATGGGAGTTTTTTAAAAAAACATTCTGTCTACACTTTATGTTTGAAATCTTCGCACTGAGAAAGAAAAAAACAAAGGGGAAATTGAAGGGCAATTTCTATTATTAAGTCCAAATGCTACTTGATTAAGACTGCTTCTCATGAAAACCTAATTCTAACCCCTGAGCCCCGCTCTGTGCCACAGCGCACCCCTCTTCTGGGCTTTCTGAGGGATTCCCTAAGAACTGAGGGGGAAGAGAAGGAAGAACAACAGTGTTGGTTGGAGTTTTTCCCTCTGCCAAGACTCCAGTGCTGTAGGAAGGCTACAAAGTGAGACGCAGATGCCTTTGAACTTGCCAGGCCAATTTAATTTGGTATCTCTGTGCTGCTCCTGGCGTGAGACTGCAGCTCTCAAAACTGCAATTTTAAAAGCCTGTTTGGGTGTATTCCTCCACTGAATTCTGCAACTCTCCTCTCTCCATGCGGGTGGGGAGCCAGCAGACTCTCTGTCAGACTCATAAATTCCCGCTTTCTTGTTTATTCTTCCGGGATCAGGAAACCCACAAGTGGTCATCCTGAAGCTGATGTTGCCCCACCCTCACCGTCAGTGTTTTGTTAGGGGGCAAGGGTGTCAGAGACGCAAGAGACAGGTGTTGGCCCTTAAGCCTCTACTCAAGAGACGATCACCTCCCATCTCTCTGGCCCAAACCCACATCTCCAGGTTTTTGTTGAAGTCAATCAGAAAAATCCCATGGTCTGTCAACAAATATTCAGCACTCCCTAGACATATAGCTCTGGATTAGGTACTGTTGTGCTTAGAAAATAAAACGGAACCTAACTTGAAAACAAAATGTGTTTTATAGAAGTTTACTTTATAGTTATCTGGGCAGAAACCTGTCTATCCCACAATTAAATAAGTAAGGCCTGCCTAGACTGATTTTTATTCAATGAAAAGTGGGCAGTCTTTCTTCAACATGGTTCTTTTCAAGCCAATAATGAATTTTATAAATACTTTCTATAAAGGAGTTAACAAAATAAGATGTGTATAGTATCAAAACCTGAGTGAAATCAATCCAGATGTTTAACTATTTAAGGAAGTAAAACCAAACCAAACCTACTGTCTCTCTTAAAAACCAACTATTACATGCTATAGTGTTAAATAAGAGAAAGTCTTTAACAACACTGATTATCAAAGATCCACCCAGAGCGTGCCTTTTAAAAGTAAGATGTTGGACTTCCCTGGAGGCGCAGTGGTTGAGAATCCGCCTGCCAATGTAGGGGACACGGGTTTGAGCCCTGGTCCAGGAAGATTCCACATGCCGTGGAGCAACTAAGCCCATGCGCCACAACTACTGAGCCTGCACTCTAGAGTCCGTGAGCCACAACTACTCAGCCCGTGTGCCACAACTACTGAAGCCCACGTGCCTAGAGCCTGTGCTCTGCAACAAGAGAAGCCAGCACAATGAGAAGCCCACGTGCCACAACAAAGAGTAGCCCCCGCTCGCTGCAACTAGAGAAAGCCCGCGCACAGCAATGAAGACCCAACGCAGCCAAAAATAAATAAATAAATTTATTTATTTTAAAAATAAATAAATAAAAAATAAAAGTAAGATTTTGGGAGGACTTCCCTGGTGGTCCAGTGGTTAAGAATCCACCTTCCAATTAAGGGGATGTGGGTTTGATCCCTGGTCAGGGAACTAAGATCTCACATGCTGCGGGGCAACTAAGCCCACATGCTGCAACTACTGAGCCCACACACCACAACTAGAGAGAAGCCTGCACACTGCAGCGAAAGATGCCGTGTGCCGCAACTAAGACCCAACGCAGCCAAAAGTAAATAAATAAATATTTTTAAAAAACAAACAAAAAATAAATAAATAAAATGAAATTAAAATAAGAATTTTTTTTTTTTTCTATTCTCAATGCTTAGGCCTGGCAATGTCAGTAGTTAGCTGTGGGACCTGGGAAAGTCACATCCATTCTGAATCTCATTTGAGAAAAAGGAATAATACTATTTATTACACAAGAATATTATAATAGCAAAATGAGAACATGTATATGAAAGTGCTTGATATTATTATTATTTTTTTTTTTTTTGCGGTACGCGGGCCTCTCACCGTTGTGGCCTCTCCCGTTGCGGAGCACAGGCTCCGGACGCGCAGGCTCAGCGGCCATGGCTCACGGGCCCAGCCGCTCCACCGCATGCGGGATCCTCCCGGATCGGGGCACAAACCCGTGTCCCCTGCATTGGCAGGCGGACTCCCAACCACTACGCCACCAGGGAAGCCCTGATATTAATAGTAATAACATTGTTAATTACTCATAATAAAATAAAGATCTCTAAAGTGCCTTCTAGCTTTAAAAGCTTATTATTAAGGAATAATTATTGAAGAGTTTAAAGAGAGTCCTTTCAGAGACACATACTGAAATAGTTTAGGATGAAGTGATGCAGCAACTGAGATTCACTTCAAAATCCAGTGAGAACAGTAGGTCTGTGTACATTTTTGGCCACATTTTGAGTATTATTGAACTGGGTTATGGGTACATGGGAGTTTTTTAAAAAAACATTCTGTCTACACTTTATGTTTGAAATCTTCGCACTGAGAAAGAAAAAAACAAAGGGGAAATTGAAGGGCAATTTCTATTATTAAGTCCAAATGCTACTTGATTAAGACTGCTTCTCATGAAAACCTTGATATTAAAAGAAATGGTAGAGATTTTAAATGAATGCCAAAATGCATAAGAATTCAAACAATTGATAATTTGAATTTTTTAATTAATTAATTTATTTATTTGGCTGCGTTGGGCCGTCGTTGCTACGTGCCTGGGCTTTCTCTAGTTGTGGCGAGTGCGGACTATTCTTCGTTGTGGTGTGTGGGCTTCTCCCTGCGGTGGCTTCTCTTGTTGCGGAGCACAGCCTTCAGTAGTGGTGGCACGCCGGATCAGTAGTTGTGGTTCGCAGGCTCTAGAGCACAGGCTCAGTAGTTGTGGTGCACGGGCTTAGTTGCTCCACGGCATGTGGGATCTTCCCAGACCAGGGCTCAAACCCATGTCCCAGGCTTTGGCAGGTGGATTCTTAACCACTGCGCCACCAGGGAAGTCTCATAATTTGATTATGTTTTTAAATAATCTTTTTTTTTAACATCTTCATTGGAGTGTAATTGCTTTACAGCCATCATTGAATAATCTTTTAACTTATTTTTAACTAAAGGAAACCCGTTTTAATTAAATATTGAGTTAAAAATTTATATTTACTACATGATTTAAGATTATTAATGAAATCTACACGTTAACCTGGAAACTTAAATGCTTAAAGATTTTTTCCCAAAAGAAATTGCAGGATATGTTAACGATTTTCTGCCTTTTAAGATCCCAATGTTCTATCATATCTGTTATATCCAATTAAGTACATAATTACATATCATTTCAAATGATGAGATACTGGATACTTCACTGACAAAATCTGTCACTAACTAAAGAGAACTTAAGAGCAGCAAGTATACATAATATGTCCCCTTCCTTACCCTGAAGATGTGAGTTCCTTAGGAAGTCTTCATGAGTTTCTTTTGTTTCTCCAGGTTTTGTTGATCTATACTCACTCCTCAGAGAGATCTTCCACCATCTAAAGGTTACCTGTAATTGAACAGATAGAAAGCGAGATGAACTAAAACTGATTTCAATACCAACAGCTGTGTTTAGGTCTGGGGTTTTAAAAAAAATCACCATCATGGAAGGCACATAAGGCTGTGTGTCCAACAGCAGGTATAACTTCACAAACTGGCATCACATCAAATTAGAAGTGAGGTCTGTGCATCAGTGAACATTTTCCTTAGAAATTAGGGGCACAAAACCAAAGTGCTGGAAGGAATCTTAAAAATCTCTCAAGTCAATTGGTGTTAAATCACCCGGAGCCAAATGGCTAGCTGCTCCTGAGAACAGAGGTTCTTTACCTTTGGGAGCCATTTCCAAAGTAATTGCTTAGTTCTCCTCCTCCCTTCCCTGTCTACAGAGCAGACATGAGGAGTGGATACTTTTCTCGTGGAGAGAGACAGGCACTTGGATAGAGCCAGGAAAAGCACCATCATGCCTTGACTGATGCATCAGAGTGTCATTACCCAAGACACTTCTTGGTAATGGATCTGCTGACAGTGCATTTCACTTCTATGAGCATTTTGGTTTATCAGAAGCAAACCTCATTTCCATGGTTATGGACTGCACTTAGTTTCTATGTTGATTTCATAGCAGTGTCAACCAAACTCTTCCTGCTGTAGGGCTCCCAGGGAAAAGATGGGTAAGGAGACAGACAGTGCTGAGAAACTGCTTGGCTTCCTAGTTCTGGTTTCTTTCCTCGTTGGCATTACCATGTAAGGTTAAAATTTGTTCAGCTCGGGCTTCCCTGGTGGCGCAGTGGTTGAGAGTCCACCTGCCGATGCAGGGGACACGGGTTCGTGCCCCGGTCCGGGAAGATCCCACATGCCGCGGAGCGGCTGGGCCTGTGAGCCATGGCCGCTGAGCCTGCGCGTCTGGAGCCTGTGCTCCGCAACGGGAGAGGCCGCGACAGTGAGAGGCCAGCGTACCGCAAAACAAAAACAAACAAACAAACAAAAAAATTAGTTCAGCTCCACCCAACGCAAAATTGTTAAGTAGGTGAAACTTGCTAAGAGGGCTCCCTTTATTTATTTTCCTCTCCCCCATCCCCAGCCACCCAACACTCCCCGTGGTCCTCACAGGTCCTGGGTGCACCTCCTTGGGCTACTGCCTTGGGAGCCTCCTTGGGAGCAGAGGGAAAATATATACATACGTAGGTTACAAAACTCCATAATCTCAGAATATTGTCGTCGCTGATTCCTTTCAGAAAATCCCTTCGCCTGCCACTTTTGTTCTTTTCTCAGCATGAGGCTCACCAAAATCATCCTCTTTAGTATCTTTCTGCCCCATCTCCAGAGAGTTAAGGGTATATCAGTCTACTAGGGCTGCCATAAAAAAATATCACAGACTGGGTGGCTTGAACAACAGAAATTTATTCCCTCACAGTTCTGGAGGCTGCAAGTCCAAGATCAACGTGTTGGCAAGTTTGGTGTCTCCTGAGGCCTCTCTCCTTGGTTGCAGTTGCCACCTTCTCACTGTGTCCTCATGTGATCTTACCTCTGGGTATGTGCATCCCTGGTGTCTCTTCCTCTTCTTATAAGGACACTGGTCATATTGGATTAGGGCCCCACACTGATGACCTCATTTAACCTTAATTAGTTCTTGAAAGGCCCTATGTACAAATACAGTTACATTAAGGGTTAGGGTTTCAACATAAGACTTTAAAGGGGGGAACACAATTCGATCTATAACCAAAGGGTATCAGGTATTACAGGAGAAAGAGCATGAATTTTGGAGCAAAGAAGGACTTGGCTCATCTATTTAATCTCTCTGCACTTCAATTTTCCTTTTCATCTCCTTCTATTAAGTATTATTAAAATTAATATTAAGGGCTTCCCTGGTGGTGCAATGGTTAAGAATCCACCTGCCAGTGCAGGGGACACAGGTTCGAGCCCTGGTCTGGGAAGATCCCACATGCCGTGGAGCAACTAAGCCCATGAGCCACAACTACTCAGCCTGTGCTCTAGAGCCTGCGAGCCACAACTACTGAGCCTGCATGCCACAGCTACTGAAGCCCGCTCATCTAGACCCCATGGTCTGCAACAACAGAAGACACTGCAGTGAGAAGCCCACGTACTACAACGAAGAGTAGCCCGTGCTCACCTCAACTAGAGAAAGCCTGCTTACATTAACGAAGACCCAATGCAACCAAAAAATAAATAATTAATTAACATTAAATATTATAAATAATATTCCCTTGCTATTGGATGAAGATGCCAGGTCATCTGAATCTAATGCAACATTCTTTATACACATAATCTAGAACTTTTAGAACTAGTTGGGAAGTCAGAAATAATTAAGTCCATTTCCTGTGACTCATGTGAGGAAAATATTTCAAACAGGTTAAGTCAGAAGTGATAGGTGTCCCTCCCTACAACCACACGACCAGATGTTATGTTACAATTAAATTCTGACATAAGAAAGACAGACACCACAGGAGTCCAAAACATGTTTCTAGAAGCTCAGTGGGGTGCCCCCTCCCATCCACTCTGGCACCCTACAGGAACCTTCTCAGGAAAGTTTCTCTCTGGGACAAGAGCACCTAAATTATAATGACCTAATCAGCTACCCCTCTAGCTAGATCAAGCAACTAAATCGTGAGTTAAGTGTAAAATTTTGGAATGCATGTAGTTCTAGACAGGGCGTAACCCAGAAACATTTAGCTACAGAGCTTACTTCTTACATTGTTCAAAAAAAAGGCAGACAGACACTTGTACAATCTTACTTGTCAGCTTCATATCTTGCACATCATCCATTTCACCAATTAAGAATTATTTCTGACATTTCTTCTGCTAATGAATTAGCCCTGTGGTACTGATTGAGAAGGCAATGTTCAAAGTGCTTGCTGTCATGGCCTCTAGAGGGAGACTCCTCAGGACACAGACTCAAGTTACCTTGCACACACAGACAAGCAAACTACTGGCTCCTCTGAGGTATTTAAGGTAAATGCCTAAGGATATAACACTTGCCTAAGGAAACGCGGCTGGTTAAAACCAGAACCCAAGCCTCCTCACTGTTAACTCTTCAACACAGGGTTTGTTCTGAGTCACGAAGCTTTCTTTACGTACAACCTGCATACTATAACTCATCAGACCACCTCCACGGAGCAGTACACAGAAATATGCGCCTCAGAACCACAACTGAGCCTAGTCAAGACTCTTATGTTCTACATACTGTACTTATTAAAACAGAAAAAGATATGAGACAGATATTTTCTAACACTTACTGTCTCTCAAATTTTAAAGATTTTTTTTTAAGTGACAAAACCCAATATTGGTGAGGACAAAAAAAAAAAAAAAAAAAGGGAGCCCAGCCCCTTAATACTCATTGAGAAGAGTGTAAATTGGTTTGGCAATATCTTCCAAAAACCTTAAAGTCATCCATTCCCTTTGACCCAGATATTCTACTCCTAAGGAATTTATCAGAGACATGTACAACATTTTTTATATAAGAATGTTTGTCATAGGTTAATTATAATCATGAAAAATCAGTGCTGACCTAAGGGTCCAATAGTTGGGACTAGTTAAATAATCATGGCCCATTTAGATGATGGAATACTCTGTGGCCAATAAAACAATCTGTGAAGAAATGATTAATAACATAGATCAATGTTAATGATCATTTGTTAAAAGGCTCAGAAGTGTATACACCCCTGCTCCAAATATTTAAAGGAAAATATTTCTATGTGCAGGAGGAAGGAGCATATTAGCTTGGCAATAAATAAATGCAATTATTTCACATCACAGATACAGTTTGAAGGAAGCTAAAGTGTAGCCCCCAAATATTTGTGAGTTGGCTACTAACTGTCATGGTATTAGCTTATTTTAAGTCATAGTGCATAGAAATTTATTGTTATATATTTATCTCTATTTTGAAAACCTTAAAATCTGTAAATACTGTTTTGAACATCTTATCAGCTGCGAATGTTTTGTTAATGAACAATCCTGGCTGCAAGAAAAGCCACAGAGGAGCTTCCCAGGGGTTTTGCGATGGTTTAGATCTGGCTGGAACATGGGTTTCATCAGGCTCCCAATCACCTGTGAGCAGTGTGAGACTGACTGTCTTTTCATGGATGAAGAAGTCGACGGCAGACGGTGAAATAACTTGTCCCAGCTCCTCTCCCAGGCAGAGGCTGACCTAGAAAGAGTCTAGTTCTCTTTCATTGCCTCATACCCTCTCCAGGAAGGGCAGGCGGCCAGTCTCATTATACAACACACACCATCATTTGGTATCTCAATAGAAATCATGTGACCTGTAAGAATTCCTTAAAATTTTAATTTAGCATATTTTCTCTGATATTTCCAGTGAATCATTTTAATAAATTTGAAAATTGAGCTACTTGTATTTATTTTTTGACAGCTTGTTGCACTTTAACGTGTAATACCCGAGGTACAAGAAAACTGCATCTAAGGGGCTTCCCTGGTGGCGCAGTGGTTGGGAGTCCGCCTGTCGATGCAGGGGACACGGGTTCGTGCCCCGGTCCGGGAAGATCGCACATGCCGTGGAGCGGCTGGGCCTGTGAGCCATGGCCGCTGAGCCTGCACATCCAGAGGCTGTGCTCCGCAACGGGAGAGGCCACAACAGTGAGAGGCTCGCGTACCACAAAAAAAAAAAAAAGAAAATTGCATCTAACATTGTTATAAATAAAAGAAATCAGATCAGTCATCAAGGGCTCCAGAGTGAACAGCAGCTTCATAACCTCCATGCTTATCATCTTTGCCTTCTGGGTGTAATTTAATAAGATCAATTCGAAGAATGGTAATTGCAGCTTCAGTTGCAAATTTCAAACTCTTAACTTCGTCTATGGTTGGTTCCTACACCCCTGCTTGTTTGTTGTCTCAGGGTTTACCACTGACCAAGTCAAGACCGAGCCATTTTAGATTTTTGCGTTCTGAGCCTCACTGTGAAAAGCTCTCAATTTTGCAGCCCGATCTGTGGAGTCTTGGGCAGCATTAACTGCTAGAGCATTAGGAATAACAAGAAGAGATCTTGCAAACTCGGCAAGAGCAAGCTGTTCCTGGGAGCCCATGCTGGTTGCATAGTTTTCAAGGTATACGGAAAGGGCTGCTTCTACAATCTGCTTCTACCCGGACCCACAGATTTTGACTCCAAAACTCACCACACAAAGAGCATCAGGTAACGAGTGCTCCATCTCGCCACACATGAAATCATTTGCCCCAAGTAAGATGAATGACGCAGAGGTACGAGCCTTAGTGTTTTTAATCAAGATCAGTTCATCATCATAAATTCTCTCCTGTACCAACATTGAAGCTTCAAAAGTTTCTTCACCTTCCAAATGAAAATTGAGCTACTTTTAAAAGAGAGGTCTAAGATTCCTCATTGATCCCGACGTCTCTTCTGCACGAATTATTATGGCAAGACGACGAGGTATTTGTCATTCACCCAGTGAAGGTCCCTAAAGCTTAAGTCCTTTGCCCACCAGGAGAGGAACTCAGGAGGCACTGGGAAAAGGTGGGCACAGTGGGCATCTCAGCATTTGAGTATATTTGGGCAATATACACCCCACCCCGGTCCCCCAGGTTCGGAGATTGTGTTACTCCCATCACTACATTTGAAAAATCCTGCTGCTGGGACAAAAGCAGAGACTCTGGTGTTAGAAGGATCTGGCTTTAAACCGTGGTCTCTGCCATTTACCTGGGGCAAATGTCTTTTTAAAAAATATTTATTATTTTTGGCTGCATCAGGTCTTTGTTGAGGCATGTGGGATCTTCCGCTGCGGCACGGGCTCTTTGTTGCAGCGCATGGGCTTCTCTCTAGTAGTGGCATGTGGGTTTTTCTCTCTCTAGTTGTGGTGCACGGGCTCCAGAGCACATGGGCTCTGTAGTTTGTAGCACGGGCTCTCTAGTTGTGGTGTGTGGGCTTAGTTGCCGTGCGGCATGTGGGATCTTAGCTCCCCCAACTGGGATTGAACCTACGTCCCCTTCATTGGAAGGCGGATTCCTTACCATTGGACCACCAGGAACGTCTCTTTTGGGCAAATGTCTTAATCTCTTGTGACCTCAGTTTCTTCATCTCCAAAATGGAAACAACCACGATGCCCACTTCATTGAATTTGGAGGGATGACCTGGGATAAATCCAAAGTGCCCAGCACGATGCCAGGCACATGATGCCAGCCCGTGAGCTCCGTAGAGGACGGTCCTTGCCTCTTTCCTTCCCTCTTTCCCTCTTGTTCCCTTGCTGGTCACCCCTTCATACTTATAACACACTCAGCCCCCAAGTACCTACAGATCAGAACCTTGTCTTTGTTCTCATCAACTATCTAACAATATTCAACCATACTTCATTGGGACTTCTGTGGCAGTCCAGTGGTTAAGACTCCGTGCTTCCACTGCAGGGAGCATGGGTTCCATCCCTGGTCGGGGAACTAAGATGCCGCATGGTCAAAAAGAAAACAAAAACATACTTCATCAAGTTCTGCTTTCTTAGTTGTATTCTTCAAGGATCTTTATTTCAGCTTTTCACTCTGACTTGGTATTTGACTTTTCTAATCATCAATAATCATTAAGAATTGCACATTCTTTGCAGTAAGTATTTTCTCAACAGCATAATTAAATAGTCATCCATCTATCCAGTCAATACACAAAGTTGCTCATGAAGGATTAGGGTGACTTGCCAGATAACCGCATACCAAATGGGGCATTCTGACTCTTTCTAAGCATCTGTCCAGGAAATACGATTGTAATTTAGCACACGACTGTTTCTGCTTTCTCCTGCAGGCTGTTGTTATTCTATCAGATCAAATTTCTCCCTGTTTTGGAAATCATATATAATTTGGGGATTTTACAGAGTGGGGTTGAGATTGTGTCAGAGAGAGTTTATGAAATTAGATATTTTATTTGATGAAGAAGGATTTTGTTACCTGAACATTCTACTGAGAAATGGAGAAGCAAGAATTGCAAGGGCAAACTGCGAGTAATTTTACCTTTCGATATTACTCAAAAGCTCACAAAGCACTGGCATTCCAAAATGTAGAAAGATATTGTATTTTAAATGAATTATGAAGATTATTTTCATTCACTGCACATTTAAACTATAAACAATTATGATATGCTTTTGGTCCAAATTTACAACTTTAAATATGTGTTCCCCTATGTGTCTACGTTTGGCTCAGTTGGTCTAAACACAGCAAAACTTAGATTTTCAGCTATTGAAAATTTTCCTCTGGAATAGGAGCAATTTTTATACATTAGGAATAAAAGCATCATTATTAAATATGGGAAAGATGAGTCTGAGGCTGAAATGAAAATGGAATCAATGGAAGTTTTTAATAAGGGAAAACTGACTACATTGAAATGTTTCTTCCTTTAAGAACTCAGAAATGAAGCTGCCCTCGGAGAGTCGAATTAGTGCACCTCTAACACAGTGGGTGTGATTAGGAATCGGTGGCAGACATTGTTGGTTGCTCCCCAGCATTCATTTGCCCACCTGCTCTTTCCACATGAACCCTGATTTTTCCCATAGCCTCTCTCCTCTGCATTGCTTGTGCTCAGTGAATGGGCCTCACCTCTAGCTCCAGGGGGTGCAACATGATGGGTCTAAGCCATTCCTTGTAGGTTTGTTCCCCCTGCCTATGATTGGTATGGGCATGGGCATGTGACAAAATTTTGGCCAATGAGACAGAAGGAGAAATCTGCAGGAGCTTCTGGGAAAGATTTTATCACTTATAAGGAGTGTTGACTAAAAAAAAATGCACAACCTAAAAGTTGAGAATCATGTTTTATTTGGCAGACTTTCTGAGGACTTCAAGCCTGGGAGGCAGCTTCTTAGACAGGATATATAGGAGTTTTGTGACAAAGAGCAGGTAGTCGGAACATCAAAAGATTACTGTTAATTAAAGAAAACCAGATATGTCAAGTTAATGAATTTAGCACTTTTCTATGTACGGGGAGGTGCAAGAATCTGGGCTCATTGAAATCTTTCCTTTAGCTATCTAGGGCCAGTATCCTGTTTCTTTCCCATCCTGAGTCCCCTCAGGATGCACCGCTGGGGGTGGCTGCAGGGGCTGAGGGCTTGGCAGTGGGCAGCCCGTTGGTCTCCATCCTGAACTTCCTCAGGGCTCACCATCCAGGATGGCTGTAGTGGCTTGATGGCTGCAACATCCTTTGTTTACTGATATGGCAGGCAACATTTTTCATTCACAGGAGAAACACAGCCCCTTTTTGGGCACTGGCTGTTGTGTTTTGATGCGATCACTGGAGAAGCAGCAGCCATTTTGTGACTATGAGGGGAGCCAGCCTGAGGTGACAAGAATGTTTCCTGGAGGAGGCAGAACCAATAGATTGTGGAGAGAAGGAGCCAGAGCACTGTCCCTGTGTTGGGAACCTCTTTTCCTTTAAACTTGTTTTTATGTGAAATAATGCCATGTTCCATCAGATTTAATACACCATCCATTGAATACCATAGCATTATTTATTATATAGAAAGAAATAACACTCTTAAGGAAACTGAAACACAATGGGTTTCTATCACTTGTTTTACAGTTATTGAAAGAGCTCTTTTATTCTTCACTAGACATGTATTTTATTATGTTATTTTTAGCAATTATAGTGGACCCTTGGTTAACACAGGTTTGCACTGCACAGGTCCACGTATAGGCAGGTTTTTGGGTTTTTTTTTTTTAATGACTGTATTTGGAGGTAGAGTCTTATTTATTTTATTTTATTTATTTATTTATTTTTGGCTGCGTTGGGTCTTCGTTGCTGCACTCAGGCTTTCTTCTGGTTGTGGCGAGCAGGGGCTGCTCTTTGTTGTGGTACACGGGCTTCTCACTGCAGCGGCTTCTCTTGTTGCGGAGCACAGGCTCTAGGTGCATGCGCTTCAGTAGCTGTGGCACATGGGTTTAGTTGCTCCACGGCATGTGGGATCTTCCTGGACCAGGCCTCGAACCCATGTCCCTGCATTGGCAGGCGGATTCTTTCTTAACCACTGCACCACCAGGGAAGCCCTAGGCGGTTTTTTTCACTAAATACATATACTGCAGGACTACATGCCCTGCATTTGGTTGAATCCACGGATGTATTAGGGGAACCACTGACCAAAACTGCCCGCCCTGGACAGGCACGATAGTAACCACTGGCATGAGTTATCTTACAACAGGAGGTCCTGGTAAGGAACATGGAACTAACAAGCTACCACCAACTGGAAGAATTCGGGAAAGGTCAGAAGGAGAGAGGAGACGTCAGTCCATATATCCTACCAGACTCCCAGAATCCTTCTCGATGGAATACATCTTGGCTGAGCGATGCATGTGCCACCAGAAAGGACCCTGAGTCAGAATGATTGGCCAGAGACAACCCAGAAACTAACCCCATCACCATAAAACCTGAGACTGCGAGCCACACGGCAGAGCGGTTCTCCTGGGTTCCCTTGCCCTGCTGCTCTCTGCCCGGGGGCCCCTTCCCAATAAAGTCTCTCATTTTGTCAGCACGTGTGTTTCCTTGGACAATTCATTTCCGAGTATTAGACAGGAGCCCACTCTCAGCCGCTGGAAGGGGTCCCCCTTCCTGCAACAGATGCAAAACCTTCAACAGGAGGGTAGACGCTGAAGTTACACAAGGATTTATAACTGCATGGAGGGTCAGTGGCTGCCCCCACCTTGTTGTTCAAGGGTCAACTGTACTTCATTAATTTTATAAATTATATTAACACAATACATGTATTACATTAATTTTAATATAATAAATTTACATTAGCCTTGTATATACCTAAAAATGGAAAATATAAGTAGAATAAATAGATGAAGGTATTCCTAAAACTTTCCCATATTCAACGTCTGAGTCTTTAATGTTTTACTCAGAATATTATCTCTGTGGCGTGGAGAGCATGGTGATAACAGCAGTAAAGTGCTGGGCTCTTAAGCTGGCTCTGCAGTGACTTAGAGCTAGCTTCCTTTTGATTCCCACTTTGGGAAAGCTGTAGACATCTCAGATTCACCCCTATTCCCTCCCATTTTCATCCTGGATTCAAACTGTGCTCTCCCACAACTTCTGGATTTTCTTCCAAACTACTGTTTTCATGCTTAGCTCCAGTTTCTGGTTACTATGAATAAAGGTTCTATAAACATTCGTGTACAAGTTTTTGCCCTCTTTTACCCTTTAAGTTGTTAACCATCTTCTATTAGTTAACAATCCTTAATAATAAATTGTTTCTGGTAAAATAAGTATGGTTTCTCTCTCCTCAATGGACTTTGCTTGAGATACCTGGCATGGTATCTCATTTTTTCATTTATTTTGCAGGGTACTTGGTGAGAGCTTTTAATATGGGAATACTTCACGTCTAGGACACTTTCTTGTATAATTTTTTCTGGAATTTCTTTTTTTCCAGGTATTGGACATCCTGGTCTAATTCTTTTATTACGTTTTTTTCCCTACTGCCCATCATTTACTTTTGATTCTTTTTTTCTAGGAGATATTCTCAATTTTATCCTCCAACCCTTCTAAGCAGTTTTTCATTTTTCCTATATATTTCTATTTTCTAAAAGCTCTTTTTAGTTTTCTGAGTGTTTCTTTTTTATTGTGTACTGTCCTTGTTTCATGGATACAATAACTTTCTTATCCTTCTGAGGATATTACTGACGAGTATTTTGTTCTGCCTTTGTTCATTGTGTTTGTTTTTTCCAAGATTACATTTCCTGTATGTTGTTGTTACTGTTAATTTGTTTTGGCGTTACTCAAAAGCCTGACATAACTCGTCACCATTCATGTGTATTCAGGAGTAGGGTGCTAGGAAGCTGACTGGAAGATCTGGGCATTTGAGCAGGGCTTGGCCAGAGGAGGACCTCACTGTAGGGTGGTCTGCTGAAGCTCTTCGGGTGGAGGATCCTGCCTATTAATATCTTGAGATCTCTTTTCAGCCTGGTGAAGAATCTTCCAGCTTTCTTCCTGGAGGGTATAAACCTGGCTGCCCACAGCTTTCTGTGAGCCACTGGGAAGTTAGAGTGAGTCTCCCAGTTCAGTATGTGGATTTTCACTTAATCCCTTGCCATATTCAGCCCTGAGTTCCTCTGTCCCCAGTGGCCTGGGGTCCTGAGTCCATTGTATCCCTAGTTTACCCCTCCAGAGACCAAACTTCTGGTCTTCTCCTGGGTGGTGAGGCAAAGCTCTTGCTGGGTGTGCAAAGGAGAGTAGGGGACAAAGATGAAGGTGGTTCTAACCACATTTTAAACAGGCTGTTGGGAATTCCCTGGTGGTCCAGTGGTTAGAACTCGGCGCTATCATTGCTGGGGCCCAGGTTCGATCCTTGGTCAGGGAAATGGGATCACACACACACACACACACACACAAACAGGATGTCAAACATCCTTCTTGTTCGAAGGTCCTTTTTTACTCTAGCATTCAAAAAGAACCTATTTCCGCCCATTCCTGAGCCACCCTGCTCTGAGGTTCTGGGGCACAAATCTGATTACTTCCTGACTTCCCTACCACTAGCTTAGAATTCAGCTTTTTCAGGGCTGTTAAATCAGCTACCAGTAAGTCATCTGCTTTTCAGCATGCAAAATTGTTGCCTTTGTCGCCTTTCCCATTCTCTTTTGTCTTTGCGGGTTTACGCTTTAGAAAAACCCTATAATTATCGTTTTAGCGGCACTGCTAGAGGCAGGGAAGATATACAATAGTACTATAACTAGAAGCTACACTTTGTGTATCCTTAAGATGTTTAAAATGCTGTCAAGAATCTGACATACTATATTTGTCATTTTAATTTAAATACATAGGCTAATGCAAATGATTAAGTTGGTAGTCAACGTTTAAACTTAGGAATATCTATTAAATTTATAATGATTTTAAGATGTTTAAATGTTTAAAAGAGTTTGATCATCTACATTTTTAAGTTTGTTTCTCTACAGTTTTATAAACATGTCGTTTGATTTTGTTAGATTTGTAATTATGTCTCTTTAGATTTCAGAAGTACTTGAGAAAACCAAATATATTAAATTCATGAGATAGATTGAAATGCTTAAGAGGATTTAATCATGTTTGTCAGTGTTATTTAAATTTAAGAGAATTTATTAGATTTACAAGTTTTGTGGCTTTAATTTATAATTTTTAAGGTAATTTGATTAAGTTTGTAAACTGTGCTTAAATGTTTAAGGGATTACAATTTGTTAAATGTATAAGCTAATTACACATTAATCAAAGAACAATGAAAATGAGTGTTTTAATTTTAATACAAAATTACTTGATTTATAATTGAATTTCCTAGATTTGTAAGTTGTATTTGAGGGTTTAAAGAAAAATAGGTTTTTAACTTCTAACTTTAATTGAATATTTGTGATAAACACAAATAATTGTAATAAACTTAAAATGTTTCTAATAAACTATAAGCAATTACAAATAATTGTAAAATAGATTTTCTTAAATCAGATTTAAAAGATTTATATAGGAATTTGGGGACTATTGGGTGGCCAGTTGGAAAAAGAAAATTGATTTATGCCTCACATCAGGATAAATTACAAATAGATCAAAGATCTGCATGTAAAAAAAACGAGACCATACAAGTACTAGAAGGAAAAAAAATAGTGAATCCTCTTATTATCTTTCTATGTCTCAAATTCCAAAAGCCATAAAAGAGAAGATTTATGCATTTGATTATATAAATATAAAAAACTTCTGTACGGCAAAGTTGCCAAAGACCTGTATGGAAATGTTTAAAGCAGCTTTGCTCATAATACACTGTACCTCCAAATTGGAAACAACCAAAATATCCATCAACTGGTAAATAGATAAATACATCCAAACGAAGAAATATTACTCAGCAATAAAGAGAACTGCTCATACATGCAAAAACATGGTTGAATCTCAAAAGCATTATGCTAAGTGAAAGAAGCCAGATATGAAAAAGAACCAGATACACTGTATGATTCCATTTAGGGCATGTTGAAAAAGGCAAAACAGAAATCAGGTCAGTGGTACCAGGGGATGGAGGTGGGAAAGGGGACTCACTGCAAACGGACATGAGAAAACTTTTGGGGTTGGTGAAAATATTTTATATCTTTATTATAAGGTGGTGGTTATACATTTATCAAATTTATGGAACCTAAAAAGGGTAATTTTCACTGTACTAAAAGCATAGCAAGAAGCCTGATTTAAAAAAAAATACAGCAAACAAAGACAAAAGAAAAATGATAAACTGGGAAAAACATTCACAGTTAATATCACAACAAAGGGTTAATCTCCCTAAAGAGTTTGTAGAAACAGAGAAACGACCAACAAATTAATTTTAAAAGTGAGCAAAAGACAGGAAAACCAAGTTCACAGGAAAAACATTCACATGGCCCATAAACATGAAAAGATGCTCAATTTCACTCAGAATAATAGAAAGCGTATTAAAATCACACCGACGTATGTGTTTTCTGTTTCTCATCTACCCAGACTGACAAAATCCTAAAGACTGAAAACACTCTGTTAGCAAGGCTGTGGAGAAACAGGAAATCTCATGATTATGGTACAACAGCTAGGGAGGGAAATTTAGCATGATCTAATAATAAACGAGGTTCTCCACTGAGGTATTATTTGCAAAAGCTAAAAAGATTAGAAGCAACCTGCGTGTGGCAGCAGGAGACTGGTTGAATAAACTTTTCACACAACCATACAAAGGAGTATGTACTTGTCATTCTCTGTCCTAAAAAAGAATGAGGAAGATCTCCATGTGCTGCCGGGGAGGGACCTCCAGAACATATTGTGAGATGAATCCCCCCGCTAGAACATTAGGTCCAGGAGGCTGGGAGTCTTTGATCGTTTTGCTCATTGCTATTATCTCAGGATCTAGAAGAGTGTCAGTAATATAGTAGGAACTAAAAAAAAAAAAAAATTGTTGAATTAATGAATTGCCTGATCGTATCGTGTTGTTTTTATTTTCCCTTATGGCTTATCCTTTTCTTATCAATTCATAAAAGGTCTTTTTATCCTAAGTAGTGGTTATAATTCTTTGTTTCATAAGGGTGTCAACTGACATTGTTTATGCTGTATGCACCATTTCAGAAATGTAAGGTTTTTTTCTTTTTCTTTTTTGGCTGCACCGTGCGGCAAGCGGGATCTTAGTTCCCCAACCAGGGATTGAATCCGTGCCCCCTGCAATGGAAGCACGGAGTCTTAACCACTGGACCACCAGGGAAGTTCCCAACATTTTTTTCTAAACTTAAATCTTGAAATCTTTTCCCTTATGACTTTTGTGTTTCCTATATTAAGAAGGCCTCCTACACTTGAAGGTTACTCATATATTTTCCTAAACTACATTCCTAATATTTAATATCAATATAATTCACTGCATTAATAAATCAAAGAGAAAATATCCTAGGATTAGATTAATCAAAGTCCCAAAATGCTGACAAAATTCAGTAGCCATTCCTAATATAAATCCTAAGTAAAAAAAAAAAAAATCCTAAGAAAAATAGTGATAGAATGAAACTACTTAAATATAAAATATATTCACACACACACACTCACATATATACAAACCCATACACCTGGTAAACACCATTTTGAATGGTAAAATACTGAAGCCTTGACATATAAATCAGGAACAAGGTCACTTTTATTCAACAGTACTTTTGGTTCTCTAGCTAATACAATAAAATAAGAAAATAAATGGAAGGAAGAGAAGGTGTTTTAATAGATAGGATAGCTAAAAATCTACTATTGAATAGAATTCATGAAAATTTAATAGGGAGATTGGATATACAAAATTATACGTAAAAAAGCTTTATTTAAAATAAATAATTTATATATAATATTTATAATATAAGCATTTAGAAATGGATATGGGAAAAAATGTACCCCACACACAATAATTTAAAACACTAAAATACCTAAAAATAACGAACATAAAGGTTACAGAACCTAATAAAAAAACGCTATTCAATGTTACTGATGGTCCTAACGCCAATACCTGAACAAATTGAGTGACATTTCATATTCTAAGACTGGAAATTTCAATTTCTAAAAAAAGAAACTCACCCTCTCCCAAATTAATATATAAACCTAATGCAACAACAATCAGAATTCAGTTTCCTATTTTGGTAAGAGGACAAAATTTTATAAAATTCATATTATAAAATAAATATGTGAAAATTGCCAAGAAAATCTTGGGAAGAAAGAATAATGTCTTGTAACATATTAGAATGTAATAGAAGGCGATTATAAATAAATAGCATGGTATTTGTATATAATAAACAAATATACTGGTAGACTGGAATAAAGTTCAGAAGTAGCGTCAGATGTAAATGGGAAACTAATGTATGGTAAAGGTATTATTTCAACTTCAGAAGAAAAGGATGAATTATTAATAAATAGTGTTGATATGATAAGGCATCTACTTAAAAGAAATAAATTTAAACTTCTACCTCCAACTACATTCAAAAATAAAATCTAGATGGACTATTATGATAAATGCAAAAAGTAATACTACAAGATTTTATGGGAAAAGTATTACTTTAAAAACAATAAATAATAATAATACCATTTTTATTTTATAAAGTGGCACAGGAACGAGGGATAGCGCCACACTCAGGCTTATTATGCATGCTTTAGTACCATCCTTATTCTCTGGCTGAAATCTTGGAATCAACATTCTAGAGGTGACTGATTAGAAGCTATTATTTTGACTTGAAAATTCACTACAGAGGTGGTAGCTATTAGATTTGCTTCCTCTCCTAGGTCATGAGATCCAGAAATGAAACTTTAAGCAATATTCTTTATTTAAAAACATTCTATTACAATAAATCATATTGGAGGTCCTACAGAATTCACGATTACTCTCATTTTCTCCTTACCATGCATCATGACTTGGCTGTTTACACCTCAGACACAATCTCTTATGATGCAGATTTTCTGAAAGCAAAACTTGTACAATATTTTGCATAAAGGAAAGAGAATAAATAAGAAAACTATACATACTGATAATAAATATTTTTTCCAATACATATCCAACATGAGTACTTTTGATTCAGGGGGGATAAGAGTCATGTAAGTAATGAGAGCATAAAATACGGACATCATGCCAAAGTGGATGGATGTCACTGAGTTCCTACAGGTGAAGGCACAAATGGGGCTTCAAGCACATCAGAGCAGGTGCTTTGGACCCAGAGGAACATTCCAGGTGAGGACTTACTAGCGGGTAGCTTTGGCGGGGCTCATAATCTCTGTTTGCCTGCTCTTGTTCATATCTTCTGGGAGAATTAACATGAACTGTTATGTGTACATGTGCTTAGCAGAGTACCAGATACGTTTTAATTTTTCTTTCCTATCGAATTATTACTGGAATTTGTTAACATGACAGGCCAAGAATACAGACGTAGTTCCCTAGGTTTAGAAGATGCACAGATCCACTCTTGCAGCTCCAGTTAAAAAACTTGATGAAACCCACAATTTTCTAAGTCTGGAGATGGTGGGACCATTCCCAAGTGTAGGAAGGCAGTGTGAGTCAAGGCCACGCCAGTCACTTCTAACACGCACTTTGCAGAGACCTGACCCCAAAATACTAAGTGTGTCTGCCAGATGGGTGTGCTACAAATCTCAAAGAAATTCAGAGTACTCTACAAAACAATAAGACCAAACCAAGAAAAAAAAGCTCTGAACACAGATGCAAGTGGAGCCTTTTCTTTCTTTCTTTTTTTTTTGCATTAGTACAATATTATTTTTTCCAGGCATTCTGGAACAATGCCTGGAAAAAATAATACAATCTGGAACCCTCTCGCCAAAACCTTCCTGGATATGGGCAGGAAAAGTGACTAAGCAGGTAGGAAGGCCCCAGTGTCTATGGCTCCACTTTGCAGGGTGAATTTAGAGATGTACCTGCCCCTAAGCCTGTAAGCTGCTTCTTTATAAAATTACTATTTACAATTGGAAGGTGTCTATGGTTTCACTTTTGGTACAAAATAGTAATCTACTGGTAAAAAACTTATTTTAAAAATCTCCCCCAGGAACTTTCCTGGTGGCGTAGGGTTTAAGACTCCGCATTCCCAATTCAAGGGGCCTGGATTCCATCCCTGGTCAGGGAACTAGATCCCACAACCATGCCGCAACTAAGGAGCTGGCAAGCCACAACTAAGGAGCTTGCTTGCTGCAACTAAGACCTGGCGCAACCAAGTAAATAAATAAATAAAATATTTTAGTTAGAAGGAGCTCTGCTCTACACGTGCTGAATTCCCTGGCAGGGAAGGAGGGGATATCAGACTCAACTGACCAAGAAGCTGACAGTTTCTCTCTTGATTAGATAAACATTTGCCATCAGAAAGACTCTGCACTTCCACTGCAGGGGCACGGGTTCAATCCCTGGTCGGGGAGCTAATGTCCTGCATGCCATGCAGCCAAAAAGAAAAAAGAAAGAAAAGAAAAGAAAAGAAAGAAATATAGTTTTTCTCTCTCTCTCTCCTTTCTCTCCAGTGGGAGCTAGTTATATTTCCTCTTGTTCCCTGGTACTGTTCTCTTCAAATGCATTCTCACGTACAGCCCTACCATTCAGTAAGGGGTCATTTCATAGTTTTATTTCTGTGTCTTCTTTCTGTTTCTCTCCACATGTTTCCCTCTTCCCTTGGTTTTCTTTCTTCTTGTTTGTAAAATGAACACCAGCTACCAAATACTTGCATCTACGCCCTTTTCAGTGCCTATCTGCTAGTCAAAAAACAAACAAATAAAACCCAATAAAACATTTTTATTTCTGGGATTTCAATATTTCCTAACTATTAAATATATCAAAATTGGATATACTTTGTTGAAAATTCCTCAGCATCTGTTATGGATTGAACTGTGTTCCGCCCCAAATTCCTATGTTGAACTCCCAACCCCCACTGTGACTATATTTGGGGATAGGGCCTTTCAACAGGTAATGAGGGTTAAATGAGGTCATAAGGGAGGGGCCCTAATCCATCAGGACTGATGTCCTCCTAAGAAGAGGAAGAAACACCAGGGATGCACATGCACACAGGAAGGGCCATGTGAGGACACAGTGCAGGGTGACCAACTGCAAGCCAACGAGAGAGGCCTCAAGAGAAACCAAACTTGCCAACACCTTGATCTGGGACTTCCCAGTTTCCAAAACTACGTGAAAATAAATTTCTGTTGTTAAAGCCACCCAATTTGTGGTATTTTATTATGACAGCCCCAGAAGACTAATACAGCTCCCAAAATGATAATGAGAAAATAATAACAGATCTCATCGAGTACATACCCTGCACCACATGTAGGGGGCTTTATGCTTTATCCCATCCAGTCTTTACAGCAACCCTAGGAGGTTAGTATCACTGTACATTTTATAGATGAATAAACTAAGACTCAAGGAAGTTTAGAAAAGCTTGCCCTAACTCACTCACTGCTTAGGAGAATCTGAACCCAGGTCTATCTGACCCCAAAGCCTCTAAATCTGTTCAACCTGTTGCCTTAGTGGAATGACCAGAAGCCTCAGCTCTTCAATGTCCGTAATCCCGGAGGGAAGCAGTAACATTTATAATCCAAATGGTGCTGATCCATGAATTAATATTTGGCACTGGATGAGGTTTTTTTTTTGTTTTTTTTTCAGTACGCGGGCGTCTCACTGTTGTGGCCTCTCCCGTTGCGGAGCACAGGCTCCGGACGCGCAGGCTCAGCAGCCATGGCTCACGGGCCCAGCCGCTCCACGGCATGTGGGATCCTCCCGGACCGGGGCACGAACCCATGTCCCCTGCATCGGCAGGTGGACTCTCAACCACTGCGCCACCAGGTAAGCCCATGGATGGGTTTTTAACTTACATTTGATGGGGGTGTGACTGATGTGCTAAGAAGTCATGGCATTACATTCATTCCACATTTCACAAGGACTAGGGGCATTGCATTGTTCTAGGCAAAACAGACAAACCCCTGCCCCCATGGAGATTACTTTCTACTGGCCGGGGGAAGGGAGATGCCGATAAACAAAACAAGTAAATATATTTCATAGTGTATTAGAACGTGATAAATGCTGTGAAGAAAAGTAAACAAGGAAAAGAAAATAGGGAGTGTTGGGTGGCAGATGGGGGTTCCATTTTCAATAGGGCGGTCAGGGCAGGTGTTATTTGAGGACTGGAGAAGCCAGATGGTGAGACAGAGGAGCTGGTAGACTGCTTTGCTGCTCACCCAGCGTGCTCCATGTAGCCCTCCCAAGCACGCAGGCAGTAAGCAAAGTTCCTTCAGCATCCTATCCTAAAGCTGAGGTGCTCACTGGAGACAAACGGTGCATGTATTTTATATTATAACCACGGGGTTACATCTAACAGCCTTTCCTGCTAAACTGCAGATTATAAAGGAGAATAAGAGCAAAACAGCAATCGTGAGCACTTTATTCAAATGCTTTGATATTCACTCATGCATTTGTTTTCATGTCTGTATGCTTTCTATAGCCATCTCCTTGAAAGCTCTTGTCTGGAGCACCCTGGTTGTGCAGCCTGTGGTGCTCCAAGGACAGTGGTACTTCAAGGACAAAGGACGACCCTGACTGAAAAAGTGTCAGATTTACACCCCCTACCTGACTCTTAATCGCCCTCCCCACCATGTTGTGATGGATACGAAATTCCTGAGCCCACCTGGGCAACGCCCACCTGGGCAATGGGACCTGTCCCAAATAAGGAAAGGCATCCGCCCTGTCCCACTCCCACGCTATAGAAGGAAGGTATATGTGCCTCGACCAATCAGTAAATGAAATTTTCACCTCTGACCATTCCATTGTTTTCTAGCTATAAAAACTGATCAATAGCACACGTTCGGGTTCGACTCTCCCAGACTACCAGGAGGTTGGCCCACCGTTCTGGCAGCGACCCTCTCTCTAATAAATTCTATCTTCTTTACATTCTGCCTTGTGTCTGGGAATTCTTTTCCAACCCGCGTTCAGACCACGATACAGCGCAGTGCATCTTCCGTGTAGAAGATGCTTTGCAAACACGATGAGTCATCAGTATACTGTTCCCTGACCAGTATCATTTCTTATCATCACTCCAGCAAGTTGTCGGGAAGTACCATGTTTTGATTATACTGCCATGCCTTTGCACATGCATGTCCAATGCCTAGAGCATCCCCTGCTTCCTTGTCCTCTAGAAAAACTCATTCTTCAAGATGTAGTGTGAGTCATGTTATTGTGTCATAACAGTCAGTACAAGATCTTATTTGTCCGCCACTCACATGACTTGCTAGATTAACTTTGGCACCTTCTTCTTCTCTGTTGGAGGCTCAGTTCAAGTTTCAGAGGAGAGGTGAGTTCTCCATGGCATTATTTACAAGTCAGCGAGAGGTGAGATACCCTCCATCCCATCTGTTCTTGGGTTATCATGGTAACTGGTAAGGGCAGCATCAGTCTCCTCCCAGTGCCCTCTTGGCAACACGTCCCCCCCACCCCCCCGCACCGCTGGTGGATGCAGAAGGAGGCGTCTTCTGACTGTCTGAGTCCTGTTGGAGTCTCAGACCACATGGCTGGGGACACCGTGAGGTCCGTCCAGTCACTGCCTTCTCTTGCAACAAGCCACCGTGGGAGGCACCTGGTGGGGAGGGGAGGGTGCAGGTCTGCTCAGCTTGGAGCCTCAATCTACCTGGGGAGTCTGCCGGGTTTTTGACCTTCACCCCCCAGAGCAGCTTGGAAGGAAATGGCCAAGGACTCTTCACTGGACCAGCAGCATCTAAATCCTCCTTCCCGCTTCTCTGCATGTCTTCTTCCACCTACAATCTGGGAGCTTTGCCGGGTTGTAGAATAGGCGGGCAGGCTCTCTGCACATCCTAACCAATCTATTGTCTGTGCCAAAACCTCGTCTCCCTCCCCCATCCAAAGTTTGGGCTTTTGAAATTTAAAATCTTATGCCCTTACATTTCAAAGCCTGGTCTTGGGGAACTCCCCTAAGCCAGGAACGAAACTGATTTAAAGGAGGAAAGCACTTATTAGAGGGAAAAGAAGATAAAATAATTCAAGGAAAAGTCCTCAATTAAACCTTCAGTTTTGTCTGGCCTGCCGTCTGGTATGATAGCGTAAATTTCCAAATATACAATTTAAAATAAAGCAATGCCTAAAAATATTTATATGAGGTACAGAAATTAAAATTATTTATAAAATGTTCTCTTGGGGAGAAAAAGCATTTTCTTGGAAAAAAGGTTAAAGGAAACATTTTATTCAAAGAGTTAGTTCTTTTCCCAAGTTATACCCATGACCACAAATGCAAGCTTGTGAGAGTTTTCATGTCAATATTTATGAAGTTCCATTCTAGGGCTCAAGTTTAACAGCTGGCCAAAGCATCCCAGGCTCTTTCTGCTTAAGCTAAACTGGAATTGAGCAAAATCATCTGACAAGCCATACAATCTAGACCTTTCCTGGCTTCTAGCCTCTGACTTCTGACCGCCAGTGGAACTCACATTATCTCCACACCTCCTATCTGTCCTTCATTCTCTTGCAGACTCAGCTCTTGATTTTTTATTTGGGCTGTGATTTTAACACAAGGTCTTGATGCCGTATGTCTTGTCAGCTCCCCAGTCCTAGGGCTCATGGAAGCTATATGCTAAGATTCATTTTTTTAAAATAGATTTATGAGGGCATTCAGCCTCACTTATTTATTTTATTTTATTTTTAAAATATTTATTTATTTGGTTGTGCCGGTCTTAGTTGTGGCAGGAGGGCTCCTTAGTTATGACATGTAAACTCTTAGTTGCAGCATGCATGTGGAATCTAGTTCCCTGACCAGGGTTCAAACCCGGGCCCCCTGCATTGGGAGTGCGGAGTCTTCACCACCATGCCACCAGGGAAGTCCCAAGGTTCATTTTTCCTGAGACAAAGTAACATAAAATTTCCTCCAGTTGGCTGCCATCCATTGTGTTGCCTATTTTTCAGAGATGAGATTTTCAAACTGTTGTCTGTGCATTGTCTCAAATTCCTCATCCCATCTCTTTTCAACCTACTACACCCTAGCTCTGTAAGCAGATAGGGTAGGGGGGTCCCCTAAGAAAGAGAACTAGGCACGGCTTTCTCGACAGAAGAAAAGCCATTTGGGGCCTGAGCCATTTGGTAATCTAAGCCTGGCCACAATGCTTGCCCCTGAACAGGTATTAGTAATTAATGATCTTCAGGGAACAAAAGAATGCAGGAACAAAGTGTTATCAGGCAAGAGAAGTAACAACAGCGAAGATAATATATCAGTTGTAAAGACTCCCAGTTCTGTTTCAGCAGTAAAGATTAGCCTGAAGCACTCAACCACCAGATCAACTGGAACCTAAGGGATGATGATGTTGACATTTCCCGTTCCTTGTAACTTCAGTCAGCTACAGCTTGGACTCTGTCCACCGACAGCCCAAGCCTCTTCATGAAGATGCATGTACCTTTAGCTTAAAACTTAACCAACTTTGCTGCTTAGAAGACACTGCTTTGGAAAAGATCCCCTGTGTCCTCCTTACTCATTTCAAGCAATAATAAATCCTTCCTTCTCCTGGTCTCTGGCTTGGCTGTGTCTTTTGGCTCAACACCCACCAAGAGACAAACCCAGTTTTTCAGTTAACAGCTTCACAGTGCTTCATGGGCACTGCTACTTAAGTCAGCAGTGATCTCTGTAGTGGCTTAACTGGGAAACATTTACTCATTCATTCAAAAAAATTTATCAAGGGAATTCCCTGCCGGTCCAGTGGTTAGGACTCCCTTTGCCCTTTCACTGCTGCGGGCCTGGTTCAGTCCCTGGTCAGGGAACTTAAGATCGCGCAAGCCGCGCGATCTTTCTTTTTGGCATGGCCAAAAAAGAAAATTAAAACAGACAAAAACCAACAACAAAATTTACTGTGTGTCAACCACGTGCCATGCACTTACTGTTCTAGGTGCTAGGGACACAGCAGTGTAGGAAATAATTAAAAGTCCCTATATCCATGGAGTTTACATTCTAGTAGGGGGAGAGAGACCATGTAGATTTACTTATTTATTGTTGTCCCTATTTCAGTGATATCCCAATCTCAAACCCCCAAAGCCTGGAAAAGCCTATACTTCTTCACCCCAATTTAATCAGTTGCTAAGTATCAATTCAACTCCTAAATCTCGAATCCAGCCCTTCTCCGTATTCCCACTACTTGCCTTCGTTTGGCCATGATGGAAATATTTACACCACAGAAACCAGCAATTGCTACGCATCAGGGCTTTTGCCCTTGGAGAACCAGTTGTAAACCATTTACCAGCCTATTGCTGATTAAGGAACCCTAAGTGTTTTCCTCTTGGACAGGTCCAAAGGTTTTCTATTCTCTACCAACCCCTGATTTACCCTCCTGGAAGTCATCCTTCATACATCTGCTGCCAGGGTGCTCCTTCTGAAACATCAGTGGGATCGTGTCAATCCTCTGTTTAAAACTCTTCCAGGGCTCCCCATCCCTTTCAAGGCATTGGCACTACAGATAAAATGCTCCTTGATCTGGCCTTGTTCATCTGTCCCAGCCTATGCCTTACCTTACATTTTAATCTGTCTACAAACCAGTACCTGTACTTGTCTCCCTCTCCTCCGTGCCTTTGTGTTGGCTGTTCCTTCTGCCTAGAATACTTGGCTAATTCTCAGGCATCTCACAAGATTGTTAAGGTGTGCTACTTTGAGCTCCCTTTTCAAGACCAGGCTGGTTTCATGCCTCGTCTGTGTTCCCTCACAGGACCCTGTGCATAACTCTGTCACAGCATGTAAGCCACTGCACCGAAACTGGTTTACCTCTTGTGGAGTGGCTGGTCAGCCTGCTTGGGACTGTGACCTTCACTCTGATCCTGGAGAAGAACAGGGCTTTCTGTAGTCCTGTCTTTGGCCCTTCCCTCATCTTACTGGGTTGACTCTACAGAGTCTTCCTGGGTGATCTCATCCATCCCTAAGACTCTTTCCTTGGCTTCCCATCATCAGTATATTGATGATTCACCACTTACACCTCCAGCCCCGATCTTTTGGCCTAAGGAACATCTCTACCTGGATATGCCACCTCAATGTCTTCTCCTCTAGCCGCCTCTTCCTGGGTTCTTGTGTGGGGAATGGCATTAACAGGGTTCAGCACACTCCAGCCAACAGGCCAAATATGACCACAGCTTGAGCTAAGAATGGTTTCTACATTTTTAAAAAGGAAGGAACAAAAAAAACATAAACACAAAGCAGAATATACAGTGGAGACCATATATGGCCCACAAAGCCTAAAATATTTCCTGGGATTCCCTGGTGGCACAGTGGTTTAGAATCCGCCTGCCAATGCAGGACACACGGGTTCAAGCCCTGGTCTGGGGAGATCCCACATGCTGCAGAGCAACTAAGCCCGTGCACCACAATTACTGAGCCGGTGCTCTAGAGCCCATGAGCCACAACTACTGAGCCCACATGCCACAACTACTGAAGCCCGTGTGCCTAGAACCCACGCTCCACAACAAGAGAAGCCACTGCAATGAGAAGCCTGCACACCGCATAGCTCGCCACAGCTAGAGAAAGCCCGTGCGCAGCAACGAAGACCCAAAGCGGCCAAAAATAAATAAATAAATTTATTAAAAAATAAAATAAAATATTTCGTATCTGGCACTTTACAGAAAAAGTTCGCCAACCTACAGGCATCACTGTTTTCCAAAGAACCTGGGAATCAATAATAGTATTAATCAATTAATAATTAGCAAAAATTGAGTTTGCCCTGTTGAGACACTGGGTGTGCCACACATTTCACTTTATTCTCGCTCTCAACCATGGAACATGAGGAGTCCCTGCCCATGTTTCTGAGCCAGTTAGGACCCATGCCCATGCCACTGTCTACTGTACAACCTTCTCTCTTACTCCAAATCCGAACAGTAACCAGGTCTTAAAAATTTTTTATCCTCCTAAACATCTCTCAAATTTGTTGATTTATATTCTTTACAACTACATCTTCCAGTCTGTAAGATCCTAGAAAGCAAGGACAAGTATTTTTTCTTTCCTGCATGTTCAGCACCTGCTGTTAAAGATAATTATGTAGGGCTTCCCTGGTGGCGCAGTGGTTAAGAATCCGCCGGCCAATGCAGGGGACATATGTTTGAGCCCTGGTCCGGGAAGATTCCACATGCCGCGGAGCAACTAAGCCCATGCGCTGCAACTACTGAGCCTGCGTGCCTAGAGCCCATGCTCCGCAACAAGAGAAGCCACTGCAACAAGAAGCCCGCGCACCGCAACGAAGAGTAGACCCCGCTCACCACAACTAGAGAAAGCCCGCGTGTAGCAACGAAGAGCCAATGCAGCCAAAAAAAAAAAAAAAAGATAATTATGTGAATGAAGAAACTTCATTTACATACTGGGTTTTCATGTTATAGTTGAGGAAAGTGAGATTCAGGGGGTGAGTTTCATTGGGTAAGGTTGCACTGCTAACAAGATTTTTTTTTTTTTTTAGTTTTTTTTTTTTTTAACAAGATTCTAATTCAGGTCTGTCTGACACCAAAGTTCATGTTACTTCAATTATACCATTTTGTCATCTTCTCCCTTTCCATTGGCTCCTTCCTCTTAACCTTCAACATGCTCAAACCTTTCCTTTCCAATAACTACAACAATCCTCTGATCATGCTTCCCTACCTTTATAAATAAATTGCTTGGAAAAAGCAGCCATTTTCCTTGTCTTTATTTCCTCATTTTTCATTCACACACATCATGTTACAGAATCCATCTTGCAAATACCAGGATCCTGCCAACCTCCATATCTAAGGGTACACCTATCTTTATTTTACCATACAGCCACCCCTCCACCCCCATCCGTAAGTATAGCATTCCTATGAAACCTTTCCTAAACCGGAATGGCATAAAGCAAAGAAGCGATGACCTTGGGACACATCTCGCTAACCGATGCACAAAATAAATCGAGATCAAGCGCAGATGCTCACAGACACAGTTCAAGGCTATGGCGACTTGAGGCTGAGATGCCTGTGTGGCTCCCGGGGAAGGAGCCTTGCTCCTTGTGAGCAGCCACTACAAGGGGTCACTGCAAAACAATGCTCAAAGCTATTTTTGCTTTTCACCTTTTTTTCCATAAAAGCGAAAACACTTCGGATTTCTTTCAGTTAGTGAAAGCAGGTACTAATGTCGGTCTTTCCTAAAAGTTAAGTGGAATAAAGCGAACTTTTGAAAAGCGGGGGATACCTGTACTCTGCGGCATTTGACTACTTCCCTGGTTTCCTCCTCTTCCCAGAATAAATGGTCCCAGATTTCCAAGGCTAAGTTCTCTAGGATTCCTTGCCTTGTAATGTCTCCCTGCATTTGTAGAGGATGGTCTAAAATCTCTCCTTCACATCCCAGTAGGGCCTTCTATGGCCCACAGTCCACACAAGCATCCCCCGTATCTACTACAGAGTTTTATTCAGTGGACACGTAACCCACTGAAGTATAACTATTTGTTTATCTTTTGTTACTACCACTAGTCTATAAAGCCATCTCCAAGTCTTAGTGACTTTTTTTTTAACCTGCCAGTGCCCGTGGTGAAAGGCACAGAGTTGAAATTGGTAAGTGCTTATTGAATAAATTATTGAATAAATTAAAACATTAACTTATCCAACTGGCACCCAGCCAGCAAACGGCAGAAATCAAATCAAGAAAGGTGAGAGATTTTTCCAGTAGCCTATATTGTTGAAAAGTGACACTAGGCTTTCTAGGTACTAGAACACATCAAATGTAGGGTATGAATACATCAAACTATACTTTGGAAGATACAAAATTTTATTTATGTAAATAATATTGATATTTTAATTTATAATTATAGAGTTGTATTAGTAAACATTTTAGATTTACTTTACATTATTTAAACATATCTTTATATGTATACTCATTATGCATTTGTGTATTTATTTCTTTTAATTTAAGTATCAAAAAGAATGAAATAAAGATACCAAGCAATTAAACAGCTGAGAAAGCCTTTTTATTAAGAAATTGCCACAGAAGTACTTTGCTGTGAATGAGCAGGCTATTTTCTGTTAAGTGAATTTTTTTTTTTTTTTTTTTTTTTTTTGCAGTACGCGGGTCTCTCACCGCTGTGGCCTCTCCCGTTGCAAAGCACAGGCTCCAGACGCGCAGGCTCAGCGGCCATGGCTCACGGGCCCAGCCGCTCTGCGGCATGTGGGATTTTCCCGGACCGGGGCACGAACCCGTGTGCCCTGCATAGGCAGGTGGACTCCCAACCACTGCGCCACCAGGGAAGCCCTGTTTTTTGTTTTTTGTTTTTTAAAATTTTCGGCCGCGTTGGGTCTTTGTTGCTGCACACGGGCTTTTCTCTAGTTGCGGTGAGCGGGGGCTACTCTTCGTTGCGGTGCACGGGCTTCTCATTGCAGTGGCTTCTCTTGTTGCCGACTACGGGCCCTAGGCATGTGGGCTTCAGTAGTTGTGGCACACGGGCTCAGTAGCTGTGGCTTGCCGGCTCTACAGCGCAGGCTCACTTGCTGTGGCTCACGGGCTTAGTTGCTCCGCGGCATGTGGGATCTTCCCGGACCAGGGCTCGAATCCGTGTCTCCTGCATTGGCAGGCGGATTCTTAACCACTGCGCCACCAGGGAAGCCCGAAATTTCGTATTTTAATCATATCGAGTACATTTAAAAATTAAGACTATAATTCAGCCACATCTGATTTTACAAGAGGGCTTAAAAAGGGGGCTAAATCATCGCTGTCTGCTGCTTTTCTTCTTTTTTGAAACGCTAAGTGAGGGCAGGTGCTGGGGAAATCAACGTGATAAAAGTGAAAAAGGAATTCTCAGGCAGTGTTATTTAAATGACCACAAAAGAGAAAAAGATATTAAACTCCACAAAAGGGCTAAACATTTTGCCGGTTGGGCTTCAGACTCCTTCCAGTCAAACTGGCAGGCAATCCCTCAAATTAAAAAAAGGAAGGTGACTTATTGCTATAGAATTCTAAAACTGGGAAGTCCTCTGTGATAAACAGGTCTACCAGGAAATAAGTAGCCTTACTGATTCAGTAGCTACTTAAATACAAGTAGCCTTACTTCTTCAGAGGTGCTCTACAATTTTACTTCCATTTACCTGCTATGAATTGTATTAGTGCATCTCATTTCTCTGTAAATAAAGTAAGCTTTTTGTAACACAAGAAATAAAATAAAATGAAATAAAACATAAAAAGTAATAAATGGCCTGAGACTGGAATGGGGAGAAAAGCTATACAGATTTACTCTAGGGGAGATGTGAGGCCATTTTTAAAAACTCAAAGCTTCAGTGACAGTAATGAGTTCTTACATTTAATCTGTGATGATTAAGTTTACTCTGACATCATAAATATATTTCCTTTCCCCACCCCAACTCTCCAGATCTAGAAAAGTAAAATGAAAGAATTGAAATATATTCTATGTTAAGGAGATCATCTAAGTTCCAATTATTTTTTCAGTAGAAAGTTTTAAAACCTGCCAATTAGGATGTCCCCACCTACCACGGACTACCTCAAAAAGCTGAGTCGGGTTTCCTGGAGTGTGTTCTCACTTGTTTGACTTTTAGCAACAATGGCCACACCTCTTCCTGAACAGTTAGCTGGCAAAACTCCTCGCCTTACTTCCTTAATGATATTAATTTTTTAAAGAGAACATTAAAAAGGCTTTATAGTTTTTGTAATCATGATAAAGCTGACAGCAAACGATTCAAATAATATTAAAAAGCATGGTGAGAAGTAAAAAAAAAAAATCTAAAATCCCATTTCCAGGCATTGAAGAGTATCCTTGTAGACATTCTTCAAACATTTCTCTGACTCTATATACCTTTAGAGATTGATTGCGTGTGTGTGTGTGTGTGTGTGTGGTGTGTGTGAGAGCATGTGTATGTATATGTTAGTTTTACATGATTAGATAATAATTAACATGTTCATTTATAATCTTTTGTGTCATCTTACGGACATCTATTCATGTGATGTTTAAATCTAACATCACCGTTTTCAGTAGCTTCGCAGTGTTCCCTTATACAGAGGTAAGCATAATGTACTTAACCAACTTTCTATTGAAAGACTTCTGGTTTTCGCTGCCACCCCCTACCTTTTTGGTTATTATAAACAACACTGTGATGAATTTCCAGTTTATGTGTCATTTCAAATTTGTGTAATTATCTCCCGAGAATAGATTCCCTGAGGTGGGATGCCAGGGCAAAGGACGGGTATACAATACCTGACTAAATATTGCTCAACTGGGGCTTCCCTAGTGGTGCAGTGGTTGAGAGTCCGCCTGCCGGTGCAGGGGACACAGGTTTGTGCCCTGGTCCGGGAAGATCCCACACGCCGCGCAGCGGCTAGGCCCGTGAGCCATGGCAGCTGAGCCTGCGCGTCCGGAGCCTGTGCTCTGCAACGGGAAAGGCCACAACAGTAAGAGGCCCGCGTACCGCAAAAAAAAAAAAAAAAAAAAAAAAAAAAAAATATATATATATATATATATATATATTGCTCAACTGCTTTGGGGAAGCATATCAGTCAGGATTAGGTTTAGCTGAATGTGACAGAACACCCAAATGTGGGTTATACAAGACAGTTTATGTAAAAGAGGACGCAGTCCAGGACCCCGGGGACCAGGAATCTTCCATTTTTGGTACGCCATCATCTTTAGAACTTGGCTTTTCTACATGGTGCAGGATGGCTGCTCAAATCCTAGTCATCGAATCTGCATTCCAGGCAGCAGCAAGGATGAAGGGACAAAAAAGGGTCCAAGTTCCAAGGACTCTTTTGTGAAGTGACACTCAGCACTTCTGCCAACATCCTACCCGCCAGAATTTGATCATGTGGCTACATCTAGCTGCAGAGGAAACCGAGAAACGTAGTCTTTTTTTTTTTTTTCTGTGTTCACATGTTCAGCTAAAAGTCAGGTAATCTTTTACTAAGAACAGGGGAAAATGGATACTAGGGACAACGAATGGTTTCTGCCATAGGAAGGATGTACTAATTTACATTCCTGTTAACATCGCACGAGAAGCCATTTCCCAGGCCTTTACCAACGTTGTTCTATTAGACCGTTTCCACGGCAAATGCATTTCATTACTTGAAAGGAAAATGTTTAACCCATCCTCGAATAACCTGTGTAGTTTAACGCCACTAATATCAGTGATGAATACTTTTTTCTCCCCAGAGGAAGAGGAAGATGCAAACGTGGAAACACAAGTATTCCTCTGCCTTGACTTGTGCTTCAGGGTTAAAGCTCTGTCCTTAGCTGACTTATCCCTCCCTCCTGATAACCTCATCCACAGCTTTAAATGTTGCCGAGTCAAAATCTGTATTGGTACTCCCGATCTCCAGAGCCCTGCTAAATTAGCCAGTTGCTTACTGGGTAATCCAACAGCATCTTACAATCAACTATAAACAAATTGGATCTCACCATCTTCTCTTACAAACCTACCTATTCCTCTTCCCACATTCCTTATTTTGGTGGCACTGGTTGAGTCATTCTAGACTCTTACCTCTCTGTCATCACAGAACATTGACTCCGTGACCAAATTCTATTAATTTCACTTCCTTAACAACTCTTGACATTCCCTTCATCTCCACTGTGCTCTTGAGGATCACGACAAAGTCTCTTAAGAGGGCTCTCTAGCTCTACACTTGAACCAGGCTATATCCAACATGGCAGCCAAAGGCCACTTACTAAAATGCTAATATGAATGTGATTTTTAAATTTTCACGTAAACTCCTTTAAGAGTTCTCCATGGCCAAAATCTTTGGTGTGGCATACAAGGCCCTCCAGACAGTGACCTTTTGCATTATCTATCTCATGCTAACCCCCTGACTATACCCCACATTTCAACACATCACTTGCAGTTTCACAATTATGGTATCACAATTCAGTGACTTTGCTAAAATGCATCCCTCCTACCTAGAATTCTTCCCCTAGAAAAGATATATTCCCTTTTTAAAAGATTTAAATCCCAGAGTCACATCTTGAAGGAAACCCTTCCTATGACGTGACTCCCTACCTGTGGGCCACTTCCTTCCTTCCTTTCTAAATAAATAAATTTATTTATTTTATTTATTATTTTTTAAAATTTTTGGCTGTGTTGGGTCTTCATTGTTGCGTGTGGGCTTTCTCTAGTTGTGGGGAGCAGGGTCTACTCTTCGTCGTGGTGTGCGGGCTTCTCATTGCGGTGGCTTCTCGTTGTGGAGCAAGGGGTCTAGGCACGCAGACTCAGTAGTTGTGGCGCACAGGCTTAGTTGCTCCACGGCATGTGGGATCTTCCCGGACCAGGGCTCGAACCTGTATCCCCTGTATTGGCAGGCGGATTCTTAACCACTGCGCCACCAGGGAAGCTCAGGATTAATATTTCTTAATCCAACAAATACTTACTGAATCCCCACTGTGTGCTCAGCATTGTGCTCAGAGCTGGATTCACGGTCACGTGTGAGCTGAATGTAGACGTAGTCTCTTGCAGCCTTGAGTCTATACAGCTTATGTTCCTAAGGGCTAATTTCCACTCATCATCTCTTGTTTGCTAGAAAAGAAATATTTTTTCCCCCATCAATCCCAATGAGATGCTAAGAAACTGATATTGCCTTGTTGATGATTGTGTCAAGAGACATTTTCTTCAGTGTCTTGTTGCTTATTCAAATGTTCATTTATTTTTGCTTTGATGACTCCACGCTGCCGGCTGCCACTTTCCAGAGTCACGTGGATGTTTAAAATGGAAAATTTGGGGGTAACCTATATTTGACCTATTATTTCTCAGGCTCTTTCCTCAAACTTACCCCTGAAAAAGGCCAGGTTAAGGGGATTCCTGGCAGAGATGAAGGCGGACCTGAGAACAGGATGGATAACTAAGCAAAGATGGGGGAAAGGGTATTCCAGGTGGAGGGGTAGCATAAGCAAAGACTGAAGGAGAGAGGAGACACTGGGTGAGTTGAATGTTTACCTGAGGATATGAGCCCCATACATAAGATTGCAGAGGCTTAGCTCATAGACAGCTTAGATACAGCAGAGCACTGACACCTGGCTGCACCCACCTGGATCAGTTCTAAGGCCTTGGTTACCTACCTCTGCCTCCCTACTTCCCCCCTAGGGCTGCGCTGCAGAATTTTTACTCCTGTTTTACTTCCTTTTCATCTTCTCAATTCCCAGTTTCCTCTTTTACTGTCTATCCCAAACAATAGTCCTTTTTTTAAAATTTTTATTTTATATTGGAGTATAGTTGATTAACAATGTTGTGTTAGTTTCAGGTGTACAGCGAAGTGATTCAGTTATACATATACATGTATCTATTCTTTTTCAAATTCTTTTCCCATTTAGGTTATTACAGAGTATTGAGCAGAGTTCCCTGTGCTATACAGTAGGTCCTTGTTGGCTATCTATTTTTTTTTTGAATTTTATTTTATTTTTTATATAGCAGGTTCTTGTTAGTTATCTATTTTATGCATGTTGGTATATATATGTGAATCCCAATCTCCCAGTTCATCCCACCACCACCACCCCACCCCCCGACACTTTCCCCCCTTGGTGTCCATACGTTCAAACAACAATAGTCTTGAACTGAAAAATATTAAGGCTGGAGAAGAAAATCCAGGTACACTAACTTTTTCACAAAAAGCAATCCAAGTTAGGGAGAAACGTGTGACTGACAGCAGAGTGTAACACTGCATTCCAGATAGATCAAAAAGGTCTGGTGTATTATTCGTGACTGCTGGTCTCAAGAGACAGAAACTCAGTCCTGAGTAGTTTAAGTAAGAATGCAACCCTGTTGGGTTAGGTAACTTGGAAAGACAGTGGTGTGGCTGGCCTCAGGCAGGACACGGTCCAGGGGTGCAAAATGGCAGCGTCAGATTAGTAGCTCTTTCTCTTTCCTTCTGTTTCTGCTCCTCTCTCTTGCTGGCCTCTTTATTTTCTACTGCAAATGTGTGTCCCTCATGCAGCGGGGATCCTGGCAGCTAGAAACTCCAAGCCTACATCATCCAGTTTGAGGATCCCCAGAGAAATGAGAAACCAACTCTCTTTAATTGAGGGTGAAAAATCCCAGGGAATGATTGCATTGGTCCGGTCTGTGTCACTACCCACACCTGTCCTGGAGGCAGGCCGGTTAATGATGGGCCAGGCCTAGGTCATGTGCGCGTCCTTGTGACTGAACCCCAGTGGATCCCCTCAGAGGAGTGGAGGTGGAAGGAGTGGGGAGGGGCAGTGGCTGAAACGAATTCTGAGCAGACAAAAAATTGCCATTTTGGTTGGAACAGGGACTTTGTGGCAAAGAGTGTTAGGAGACAAACTAAGAAATGGGGCAAGATGGTATAGATCAATACCCTGTAAGTGAACTGGAACACCAAATATTCCGAAAAGTCCGTGTGTGTGTGTGTACGTGTGCGTACGGTTGATTCTTGCTGTTCACAGCTGTTAGGTTCCATAAAGTCGCCGCCAACACTGAGTTAGCAAATCCTGAATCACTGCTGTAGAGGAAAGACAGGGGAAGGTTCCTGCGAGCCTCTGGTCCCATTTTCACCTGATCAGTACATAACTGTGTTTTGCGTGTGTTTTTGTTTAAAGATACTTTATTTAATATACACTGTTGATTCATTAACCCTGGGCTTACAGCCAACAGCACTATATCTCAGGCCTGAATGAAGCTTATCTAACATGTATTTTCTCCGTCAGGCACATCACAGCCTTCCTGTGCTTAGGAAAACTAGACAGCACTTCAGCACTATACTTGGCCATTTTAAACAGCAAAATCACCAACAAAAAGCACAGAAATGAGGAAAATGTGGCACTAAATAGGCCATGAAAAGGACACTTGTTCACAGCATGAGCTGAAACAAGGAGGCAGAGCATCACCTTGACCGTTGATCGGCATCAGCTGGGAACCTGCCAGTGGGTGGACTCAGTTTTTGCTCTGCTCTGCATATGCCCAGGGACGACTGCGAAAGCATCTGGAATGTATTGATTTGGGGGGTTTCCAATACATTTTAGTGAGCAGGCACATTCACAGATGTGGAATCTGTGAATAATGAGGTTCGACAGTATTTTCCCCTATTTGGAAGACTCAGAGAGAAGCGGCAACTCTGGTGGGAGGGCCTGAAGGAGTGATGGGGGTGGGGGAGCAGGGATGAGGGATGAACACCAGAGTCCAAAGGGAGGGAGGACAGGACTTGACTTGCAACTGTCCAACTGGACATTAAGGGAGGAAGAGGGCAAACTCAAGGAGGGAGGAGCCAGCAGCTTGAGCCTAGAAAAATGGAAAACCCAGTGTGGAAGGGAATCTGATTTTGAGGGGCAAGAGGATGAATTCTGAAAGGAGGCTTTAGTCCTGTCAGATGCTATGTGTTCTTCACTGAGATTTTTTTCAAAAGTATACATTTAACTTACTTAAAAAGTAAGAAGTACTGTTCTACTACTAACTCTCTCCACTTCCAATCAAAACCTCATGACTACTACTATTGCTACTACTAAATACATACAGCACTTACAATGTGCCAGGCCTTGTCCTGGGCTCTTTATATTGATAAGCTTGTTTCTCACAGCCTCTGAGGCATCATTAATAGACCCATTTTTCAGTTGAACAAACCGAGGCAAAGGGTAGTAACTTGACCACAGTCCAACCACTGGAAAATGGTGGAGTCAGCTTATAGAATCCATGCGTTTAACTACCACATCAAACTAATAGTACTGGTCACTATTCACAAACTCTCCTTGACCACATTGCTGTCTTCCTGCCTCTCCTCTGCCCCATCCTAACAATTCCCACCACTCCCCCTCCACTCCATTTATGGCTTTGCCAAAATTGCTTCTAAAAAAAAATGATCTTTAGCTGTCTAAACCGATTTCAAACTATTGCTCATAAATCCCTAGATCTTTAAAGTTTCTTTTCTGAATAAATATAACTAAACTCTCCATTTTCTTACACTTAAAAAGTGTGAGTTTTGCTAGCGTCTATCAGAAGTTTAGTTTTTCTTTTATATTTAAAATAGTTACAGGGCTCCCCTGATGGCACAGTGGTTAAGAATCCACCTGCCAATGCAGGGGACATGGGTTTGAGCCTTGGGCCGGGAAGATCCCACATGCCGTGGAACTAAGCCCGTGAGCCACAGATAGTGAGCCTGCGCTCTAGAGCCCGCGAGCCACAACTACTGAAGCCCACGTGCCTAGAGCCCGTGCTCCGCAACAAGAGAAGCCACCACAATGAGAAGCCCACGCATCGCAACAAAGAGTTGCCCCCGCTCTCCACAACTAGAGAGAATCCACACAGAGCAACGAAGACCCAACACAGCCAAATACGAATAATTAATTAATTTAAAAAAGCTTCAGAGTAAAATATAAAAATAAATAAATACATAAAATAAAATAATGACATAATCTAGGACTTTTAGGTACTAATGAAAGAATTATATCTTTTTGCTTTAAGCAACTCATTAGATATTCTCATGTTTAAAGGAGTGATACTATTCTAGTTGGAATACTGTAATAATATTTATAAAACAGCTGGAAAGTCATAAATGGAACTGTTAAATAAATGCAAGTATTTTAATATGAAATGTAAACTTGCCTAGAACATCTACACAAATACCTCCTTTGTTTACTGGCTTTATTTTCGACTGAGCTTTGATTCCTCAAACATACCTGGTCTCTAATAGGGAGCATCTGGGAGAGGGAGTTTTTGAGAAAGAAGGGTGGGAGGAACTTAATTCAGCAAATACACACTACTCTGCATCAGGGCCCTTTACTCAAGTTATAACCTCGTGCAGTTTTTATGACCAGATCTTGGGAGCCGCCCACAAGATGGCTTGTCTAGGTTCAAGTACATGGTCACAGTGTTCCAGCAAAGTCGCCAATGGGCCAGAGCTCCTGAATGCTTCAAGTATCTGCTCACGTGCTTTTCACGGCTACTCTTTTATTTTTTTAACTTAATTGTCGTCTTAAAACCACAGCCACCTTGCCTTGCATGCCCATATTCATGTTAGAGACGCTGAGCTTCAAAATGCCCTTCCTCTAGCACACTCTGCTCTACGGGTGACACCTGGCTTGTCACCTCAGCCACTGCCGACTGGGCCAAGGGGGCCATCCGACCTGGGCCATTTAGGACGCTTCAGTTCTAGGTGATGGAAAACCTTCTCAACCTGGTTTGAATGAAAAAGAACCTCACCAGCTTACACAGCTGTGGGCCCCGCCGGCTCCAGGAGCTGCAGATGATGCCACAAAGACCTGCTCTCTCTTTTACCTCCTGGCTCCTTTTTCCTCTGTGTTGGCTGCACACACAGCAGGTGGCCCTGGCGGTGACGAGATGGCTGCTTGCAGTTCCAGGTTCACATCACTACAGCTCCAAGCAGAGGCCAAGGAAATGCTCCTTTCTCAACAGTCTCAGCAACTAATTGGCTTGGCTTGGTTCTCCAAATCACACTGGTCATTTGCAACGTTGGGTCCAGCTATTCAAATCACGTGCAATGAGGGGGAGGGAGGTATGATTTTTCTGAGGAAAATCTGGGCACTGTTACTACAAGGGAGACAGAACTGGTGACAGTGGAGTGGCAGAGAGTGCTATTTCCTGTGCTCTGGGAAGCCGGGCTGCTGTACCAGGGTGAGGCAGGGGCTGAGTTGACTCCCCTTATCCATCCATCCCGGGCCCTGACTTTAATTCTCAGCAGCCAGCTGGAGAGGCCACAGCCCCTCTCTGCCCCACCTCCACCTCTAAGTCCTGAATTCTTAGTTTCAAGGTCATACCGAGCTTCCAGGAAGGTGGGTAATTTAGTTTTTTGGCTGGGCAGCTGTAAGCCCAACTGAGAGGTGTTTTTTTTTTTTTTTTTTTTAGGCCACAGGGCTTGCAGGATCTCTGTTCCCTGACCAGGGATTGAACTACAGCCACAGGAGTGAAAGCCCGGAATCCTAACCACTAAGCCACCAGGGAGAGAATGTAAATTGATATAGCCACTATGGAGAACAGTATGGAGGTTCCTTAAAAAACTACAAATAGAACTACCACACGACCAGCAATCCCACTACTGGGCATATACCCTGAGAAAACCATAATTCAAAAAGAGTCATGTACCAAAATGTTCATTGCAGCTCTATTTACAATAGCCAGGACATGGAAGCAACCTAAGTGTCCATCATCGGATGAATGGATAAAGAAGATGTGACACATATATACAATGGAATATTACTCAGCCATAAAAAGAAACGAAATTGAGTTATTTGTAGTGAGGTGGATGGACCTAGAGTCTGTCATACAGAGTGAAGTAAGTCAGAAAGAGAAAAACAAATACGTATGCTAACACATATATATGGAATCTAAGAAAAAAAAAAAGGTCATGAAGAACCTAGGGGCAGGACAGGAATAAAGACACAGATGTAGAGAATGGACTTGAGGATATGGGGAAGAGGAAGGGTAAGCTGGGACAAAGTGAGAGAGTGGCATGGATATATATACACTACCAAACGTAAAACAGATAGCTAATGGGAAGCAGCCGCATAGCACAGGGAGATCAGCTCGGTGCTTTGTGACCACCTAGAGGGGTGGGACAGGGAGGGTGGGAGGGAGACGCAAGAGGGAGGGGATATGGGGATATATGTATAAGTATAACTGATTCACTTTGTTGTAAAGCAGAAACTAACACACCATTGTAAAGCAATTATACTCCAATAAAGTTGTTAAAAAAAAAAAGGTGAGAATGACTGTAGAGAGGCAACTTGCCAACTCAGCCACACCCTAAAAGCTGAGCTCCATGCCCCCTCCTCTGTGCCACCCACACACCCGTGGTCATCTCTCTTCTTCTCCAGGTGTCTTTTTTCTGCTCTTCTCTTGGCCAGTAGCTTAGAGTTAAGAATGGCCTCTTTGAGCTTCCTTTTTACTTTTTTATTTCAGTTCCCTGCAGCTAACTGATCATATCCTCTTTTTTTTGGCTGCGTGGCGTTTTCATTGTTGTGCTCTGGCTTCTCATTGCAGTGGCTTCTCTTGTTGTGGAGCATGGGCTCTAGGTGTGTGGGCTTCAGTAGTTGCGGCACACGGGCTCAGTAGTTGTGGCTCGCGGGCTCTACAGCGCAGGCTCACTAGTTGTGGCGTACGGGCTTAATTGCTCCACAGCATGTGGGATCTTCCCAGACCAGGGCTCGAACCCGTGTCCCCTGCTTTGGCAGGAGGATTCCCAACCACTGCGCCACCAGGGAAGCCCCTGATCATATCCCTTTGAGTCTCTTAGTTCAAATCTTTTTCACACAAGGCCACAGAAGTCACATGGTTGCTGGTTAGCCAACAGAGCCACTGGCCTAAAGACAGGTGTCCATATTGGTCCAATTAACTGTGGCAAAGGGAGGGACTGGGGACTGCAAGCTACAGATGGCAACTTAGATGGGGCTTAGATGAGGTATGCAATCACTGACGGACCCAGACAACTATATTTTCCCACCGACCTATTCAGGTGAGTCAAGTAGTTGGCCACGGATATCCTCATATACTGTGTTATTTTCCTAGGACTGTTGTGACAATTTACCACAAACCGGGTGGCTTAAGATAACAGAAATTTATTGTCTCACAGTTCTAGAGTTTAGAAGCCCAAAACCACGGCGTTGGCAGGGCTGTGCTTCCTCGGTAGCTTGTAGAGGAATCCTCACGTGTCTCAGCTTCTGCGGGCTGTCGGCAATCTGTGGCATCCCTCACTGCATCACTCCAGTTCTGCCCTGGTCATGACATCGCCTTCTGCCTGTCTTCACACGGCTGTCTTCTTATAAAGACACTGGTCCGCCCTACTTAACTAGTAGCATCTGCAACGACCCTATTTCTAAATAAGGTCATTGTTTGAGGTAATGGGGCTAAGACCTCAACATATCTTTTTTGGGGAAAACACAATTCAACCCATAACAAATACCTACATGGGCTGTATGGCCAGTTTCTCCACAAATCAGACACACACCTAACTATTTCGGCAGAATTACTCCCAAATGCACAATCCTTATGTGAAAGGCATATGACAGTGCAGTGGATACTACGATGAGGATGTGTCCACTGTATCTTTATGTACTCACTGAACATTCTCAGTTATACTATTAATCGAGTAGTCTTGGTGTTACTAACCTCCCTCCAGAAAAAGAGAAAAGGTAAAAAACAAACAAAAAACCAAAAACACCCCCAGTATTCAAAGGTACTGTTGAGGAATAATTTTTATTTCATTTATTTTACGATTCTTTAGTCACGCTTAAATAAGGTCTACTAATGGGGAAAACAAATCTGAAACGGTAGGCAAAATGCAAAAGCACTAAAAATGTGCCCAACTGCCTCTTAGGTTCTTCAAAGTGTCTTATGTAGAGCCTTAGAAAGGGCCAAGAGGGCCTCTGTCTTCAAGGAAGAGCAGCCCTGGGTAAGAGCAGAGTCACGGGAGGGGCTGGGGGCAGCCACTGAGACAGAGGGCCGCATGAAAGGGTCTGAATGTGTAAACAATTTTTTCCATTTGAATGCTAATCTCTCCCTTAAAAAAAATACCAAAGAGACAGTATAATGGTTTTACAGAGAAGAAAGACTTATCTTGGAACTAAAGGAACTTACTAGGATAATGTAAGGTAGGGAAGGAAATTGTGTCAATAATGTGTATATCTTACTTCATAAGATCCTTAAAAGACTGTTATAAGATAGAAACTATTATCTCCATTTTTGTTTTTTTTGGACTAGCAAATGAGACCAAGAGTTTGATCACCCATCTCCCTCCTTCCATTCCCACGGAAGCTTCCTCCCTCTCCCTCACGTCTTCCATTTTGCTGCGGTCAGAGTTCTGTTTGGCAGTTTCAGTCATATCATTCTCCTCTGCAAAAATCCTCAGTGGATCCCTATTGCCTAGAACAATAGTTTTCACGGTTTTTCAAAGCAGAACCCTTTTAGTAAGGGGCATTCTGTATAGATTTTATCTATATCTATTTATGTGTATCAATGTAAACTTACACACTGAATAAAAGTGGTATTTTATGTAGGTCTTTTTATAAGTTCAGATTAATAATATTTACTTATTATCAAGTTAATGAGAACAAAGAAACTATTCTGATAAAAAGAGAACTTTGAAATTAGGCAGTGAGATATAGGTGAAAGTGAATATTACTGTTACTCAGCAGCAGTAGTCAGTTTCTGCATTTTATTATACTATAAAGAAAACCCCGATCCATGCAGATAATCATGTCTGTTCTCGACGTTACATCCAGAGTGATCTTTTAAAAATGCAAACCCGATTATCGTACTTCATCAACTCTAAAATGCCATCAACTATAAGCTGTATTGTTATTTTATGCATAGCTCAGAAAGAAAAAAATACTAATTAAATTTTGATTTTGGAGACATTAAGATGCAAAAAAAGCGTGTCTCACAATCATTGGGATAGGGTATGCCAGCCACTTCATCCTCTTCTTGATCTCTCTGTATCAGGACAAAGCTTGAAGCTGGAATGGCCCAACAGCCTGCTCTCTGCCCTCTCCCTGCACTGGCCTTCTTTCCATTCACCCAGTCTTCCAGATGGCAGATCAAGCTTCACTTCCTCTGGAGAACCTTTCCTGACCTCCCTGACCAGGCCATAGCCTCAAGCACTTGGGTGTCTCTCCTTGACAGTGACACTTACCACAGTTGACATCTTGTTTGGCTGACCTGTTAATTTGGCTTGTGGTTTTATCTGATTAGCGTCTAGCTCCACGAGGACAGAGAACATGAACTTCTGCTCCCTGTTGTATCCTTAGTGCTTGGCACAGTGCCCAGGAGCACCTGGCAGACAGAAGGCACCCAAATATTTGTTGAATGAATGAATTGAAATTTCATTTTTAAAAAAAATTCACATGGCTGATTTTAGAATATGTGCTCTTCGATTCAAAGGATCCAGAAAATCCAAAAATGTGAGAACAGTTAAGACTTGTTTTGGAGTCTAATGATTAACAGTTATCTACCAAATTCTTGTCTCCTTATCACAAATGCCAAATTCAGACAAAAAGCACTGAAAATTACTTAGTATATGTTAAGACTCTATCACAAGGTGGTTCATGTGTTTTTATGAACGCCCAGCATTTGAAGACTCTGTGCAAAGCTGGTGCATCTGAGCTGCTCCTGATTTTCAGGCTTATTCTGCTCTGAATATACCTGCCTTGTACAGGCACGAATCAAGAGGGTTGGTCAGAGCTCTGTCTTCCCAAACAATGAGACATTTGTAAGACATTCTACTGTAATTACAGCGATGACAGATGCTTTCCTCTGTGGCCTGCACCAAAACATGTTCATCTAGATTTTGGAAGTACAGGTTAAGGTGATAAAATTTGTTATATAAAACATTTGAGGGTGTAGGTATTTCTTTTGTATTACAAGTTTTAAATTAGTGAAAAATATTCCCAAAGAGGAGATCTGAATAAAATGCTTGTGGAACCTCAGAACTGCATTTATTTGCAAAACCAAAGGGTACTTTGAAAACCACTGACTGGCTGAATCAGGTCTTATTTCTAGATTCACCAGGCACTTCCTGATCTGCTCCCTGGCTGCTTCTCGGTGGTCCCAGCTAGCTTTATATCCTACAAGAGCTCATTACTATCACCCATCCCGGGAACAAGCTCTGTGCTCTCACAGCCTGGGCGCACAGAACTGTCCCCACCTCTTCTTTGTCTCGGTCTCAGCTCACGTCTAGTCCTCTGCCAACTATTCAGGATTTCCTCCAGTGCTCTCACCAGAAAGCTCCTATCTCCGCTGTACAGGTCACATTCTGTAATCTGTTTGTCTATCTCTTCATAGACTGCAAGCTTCTGGAGGGAAGGCACCCCACCTTGGTACTGTTGGCACGGTCCAGGAGCTGGTATAGAGCAGACACTTAGTGATGCCCTCTCTCTCACAGCCTTGACAACCTGAATGGTTTCAATTTTTGCCAGTGGAAAAATTTGTATCTTGTGGCTTTAAATTCTATTTCCTTGATCACTTGGTAAGGTTATAAGTAAGCATCTTTTCATATGTTTATTAGTTACGTGTATTTCTTCAGGTGACTGTCCAAAGCCTTTGCCTGTTTTTCCATGAGGCTATTTTTCTTACTAATTTGTAGGATTGATTATCTTTGGATACACAGTATATTAACCCTTTGCCTGGTAAATATGTGGCCAATATTTTCTCACAGGTAATTTATTAATTTTAAGTATCATTCATGAAAAAATTTTATGTTAAATGTACTTGATCTGCTCTTCTTTTCCATTATGGCTTTCAGACTCAGCATATGGTGTATACTCTACCTCCAAATTAAAATAATATCCTTTCTTATTTTTGTATGGTACTTTCATAGTATATGTTTGTGTGTATAGCACTTAGCTCTTAAATACATATAAAAATTTTAAACGTATAGTATGTGAGTACACATTTTTACATGCACAGTTGAGATAGGGATTTGGTTAATTTCTTCTGTTTTGTGACAAATTTGATAGCCAATTGTCACAATAATTATGGAATGGTTCTCCATTTCGCGACCGATCTGAAATGTCAAGTGGGCATTTTAAATGAGACTCAAAGAAGGGGATTGGATATGGATGTGGGGAGACTTACGGGAAGTCACCCAGGTGACTGGGGCCAAGAGTGTAGCAGTGGCATGGAAAAGTGATGGGTGTTATTTAGGAACAGTGAGCACAGTGGTCCTGGACCCAGGAAGCACACAATTTATAATGATCTGAAGAAAGATTTCGAAAAACCCAGCAAATTTAGTATATAGCTAAAAGATTTTTTTAAATAAAATTCACTATCCATTCAAAATCAAAACTTTTAGCACACTTGAAATAAAAGGAAACATAGTTAATCTGAGTTTAAAACACTTACAGCAAACATCATACTTTATGGTGAAATACTGAAAGCCTTCCTCCAAAGTCCAGGAACAAGACAGCAATGCCTGGTATTATTTCCCTTCAACATTTTGGTGGAAGTCTTAGCCAATGCAATAAGGCAAGGATAAAGAAAACATGAAGGTTAGAAAGGAAGAAATGTATGTCATTATTCACAGATGACATGAATGTGTCAAAAAATGGAAAAGAATTATAAATTCTTTGTAATGGCAAGGGAAACAAAAACAAAAATAAACAAACAGGATTACATCAAACTAAAACACATTTACACAGGAATCTATCAACAAAACTAAAAGGCTGCCTACTGAATGGGAGAAGGTATTTACAAACCATATCTGACAAGAGGTTAATATCCAAAATGTACAAAGGACTCATACAACACAACAACCATAAAAACAAATAACCTGATTAAAAGATGGGTAGAGGATGTGAATAGACATTTTCCCAAAGACATGCAGATGGTCAACAGACACATGAAAAGATGCTCAACATCACTGATGGTCAGGGAAATGAAAATCAAAACCACAATGGGGGGCTTCCCTGGTGGCGCAGTGGTTGAGAGTCCGCCTGCCAATGCAGGGGACACAGTTTCCTGCCCCGGTCCGGGAGGATCCCACATGCCGCGGAGCGGCTGGGGCCGTGAGCCATGGCCGCTGAGTCTGCGTGTCCGGAGCCTGTGGTCTGCAACGGGAGAGGCCACAGCAGTGAGAGGCCCGCGTACCGCAAAACAAACAAACAAACAAAAAAAACCCACAATGGGATATCACTTCACATTTGTCATAATGGCTATTATCAAAAAGACAACAAATAACAAGTGTTGGTGAGGATATGGAGAAAAGGGACCCCTCGTGCACTGTTGGTGGGAATGTAAATTGCTGAAGCCACTATGGAAAACAGATGGAGGTTCCTCAAAAAACTAAAAATAGAACTACCATATGATCCAGAAATTCCACTTCTAGGTATTTTTCCAAAGAAAACAATAACACTAATTTGAAAAGATATATGCACCCCTATGTTCATTGCAGCATTATTCACAATAGCCAAGATGTGGAAGCAACCACAGTGTCCATCATCAGATGAATGGATAAAGAAGATGTGGTCTATATGTATAATGGATTACTCAGCCATAAAAGAATGAAATTTGCCATTCATGACAACATGAATAGACCTAGAGAGTATTATGCTAAGTGAAAAAAGTCAGAGAAAGACAAATACCATATGATTTCACTTATATGTGGAATCTGAAAAAGAAATGAACAAGTATAACAAAATAGAGTCATAGATATAGAGAACAAGCAGTTAGTTGGCAGAGAGGAAGCGGGTGGGGGTATGAATGGAATAGGTGAGAGAAATTGAGAGGTACAAACTTCCAGTTACAAAATAAACGAGTCACAGGCATGAAATGTACAGAGTGGGTAATACAGTCAATAATAATGTACTATCTTTGTATGGTGAGAGATGGTAACTAGACTTATCATGGTGATCATTTTGCAAAGTATAGGAATATGGAATCACTATTTTGTGCACCAGGAACTAACACAGTATTGTAGGTCAATTATACTTCAACAACAAACTTATAGAAAAAGAGATTGGATTTGTGGTTACCAGAGGTGGGGACGGAGGGAAGGGGGAATTGGATGAGCACGGTCAAAAAGAACAAACCTCCAGTGATGAGATAAATACGTACTAGGGATATAATGTACAACATGACTAATCTATTAACACTGCTGTGTGTTATATATGAAAGTTGTTAAAAGAGTAAACCCTAAGAATTCTAGTCACTAAGAAATCTTTTTTATTTTTCCTTTATTTTATATTGATGTGAGAAGATGGATAGTCACTAAACGTATTGTGGTAATCATTTTCTAATGTATGTCAGTCAAATCATTAGGTTGTACACCTTAAATTTATACAGTGTTGTATGTCAAATATATCTCAGTAAAGCTGGAAGAAAAAAATAAAAGAATTACAAATTATCAGAATTAGTAAGTGAATGAGAGGGCAGACAACAGAAGCAAGAAGAAATACAGTCCTGCAGTCTGTGGAAAAAAAAACACATTCACAGAAAGATAGACAAGATGAAAAGCAGAGGGCTATGTACCAGATGAAGGAACAAGATAAAACCCCAGAAAAACAACTTAATGAAGTGGAGATAGGAAACTTTCCAGAAAAAGAATTCAGAATAATGATAGTGAAGATGATCCAGGACCTCGGAAAAAGAATGGAGGCAAAGATCGAAAAGATGCAAGGAATGTTTAACAAAGATCTAGAAGAATTAAAGAACAATCACCTAGAAGAATTAAAGAACAATTACCTAGCAGAATTAAAGAACAAACAAACAGAAATGAACAACACAATAACTGAAATGAAAAATACACTAGAAGGAATCAAAGCAGAATAACTGAGGCAGAAGAACAGATAAGTGACCTGGAAGATAGAATGGTGGAATTCACTGCCACGGAACATAATAAAGAAAAAAGAATGAAAAGAAATGAAGACAGCCTAAGAGACCTCTGGGACAACATTAAATGCAACAAAATTTGCATTATAGGGGTCCCAGAAGGAGAAGAGAGAGAGAAAGGACCCGAGAAAATATGTGAAGAGATTATAGTCGAAAACTTCCCTGACATGGGAAAGGAAATAGCCACCCAAGTCCAGGAAGTGCAGAGAGTCCCAGGCAGGATAAACCTAAGAAGAAACATGCCGAGACACATAGCAATCAAATGGACAAAAATTAAAGACAAAGAAAAATTCTTGAAAGAAACAGGGGAAAAATGACAAATAACATACAAGGGAACTCCCATATGGTTAACAGCTGATTTCTCAGCAGAAACTCTACAAGCTAGAAGGGAGTGGCATGATATACTTAAAGTGATGAAAGGGAAGAACCTACAACCAAGATTACTCTACCTGGCAAGGATCTCATTTAGATTCGATGGAGAAATCAAAAGGTTTACAGACAAGCAAAAGCTAAGAGAATTCAGCACCGCCAAACCAGCTCTACAACAAATGCTAAAGGAACTTCTCTAAGTGGGAAACACAAGAGAAGAAAAGGACCTACAAAAACAAACCCTTAACAATTAAGAAAATGGTAATAGGAACATACATATCGATAATTACCTTAAACATGAATGGATTAAATGCTCCAACCAAAAGACACAGGCTCCCTGGATGGACACAAAAACAAGACCCATCTATATGCTGTCTACAGGAGACCCACTTCAGACCTAGGGACACATACAGACTGAAAGTGAGGGGATGGAAAAAGATATGCCATGCAAATGGAAATCAAAAGGAGGCTGGAGTAGCAATACTCATATCAGATAAAATAGACTTTAAAATAAAGACTGTTACAAGGGACAAGGAAGGACACTACATAATGATCAAGGGATCAATCCAAGAAGAAGATATAACAATTATAAATATATATGCACCCAACATAGGAGCACCTCAATACATAAGGCAACTGCTAACAGCTATAAAAGAGGGAATTGACAGTAACACAATAATAGTGGGGGACTTTAACACCTCACTTACACCAATGGACAGATCATCCAAACAGAAAATTAATAAGGAAACACAAAACACAATAGATGACACAATAGACCAGATAGATTTAATTGATATTTATAGGACATTCCATCCCAAAACAGCAGATTACACTTTCTTCTCAAGTGCATATGGAACATTCTCCAGGATAGATCACATCTTGGCTCACAAATCAAGCCTCAGTAAATTTAAGAAAATTGAAATCATATCAAGCATCTTTTCTAACCACAATGCTATGAGGTTAGAAATAAATTACAGGGATAAAAACATAAAAAACACAAACACATGGAGGCTAAACAATACGTTACTAAATAACCAAGAGATCACTGAAGAAATCAAAGAGGAAATCAAAAAATACCTAGAGACAAATGACAATGAAAAGACGATGATCCGAAACCTATTGGATGCAGCAAAAGCATTTCTAAGAGGGAAGTTTATAGCAATACAAGCCTACCTCAAGAAACAAGAAAAAAAAAATCTCAAATAAACAATCTAACTTTACACCTAGAGGAAATAGAGAAAGAAGAACAAACAAAGCCCAAAGTTAGCAGAAGGAAAGAAATCATAAAGATCAGAGCAGAAATAAATAAAATAGAAACAAAGAAAACAATAGCAAAGATCACAATAAAACTAAAAGCTGGTTCTTTGAGAAGATAAACAAAATTGATAAACCATTAGCTAGACTCATCAAGAAAAACAGGGAGAGGACTCAATAAAATTAGAAATGAAAAAGGAGAAGTTACAACAGACACCGCAGAAATACAAAGCAATCTAAGAGACTATTATAAGCAACTCTACGCCAATAAAATGGACATCCTGGAAGAAATGGATAAATTCTTAGAAAGGTATAACCTTCCAAGACTGAACCAGGAAGAAATAGAAAATATGAACAGACCAATCACAAGTAATGAAATTGAAACTGTGACTAAAAATCTTCCAACAAACAAAAGTCCAGGACCAGATGGCTTCACAGGTGAATTCTATCAAACATTTAGGGAGGACCTAACACCCATCCTTCTCAAACTCTTCCAAAAATTGCAGAGGAAGGAACACTCCCAAACTCATTCTACAAGGCCACCATCACCCTGATACCTAAACCAGACAAAGATACTACAAAAAAAAGAAAACTACAGACCAATATCACTCATGAATATAGATGCAAAAATCCTCAATAAAATACTAGTAAACAGAATCCAACAACACATTAAAAGGATCATACACCATGATCAAGTGGGATTTATCCCAGGGATGCAAGGATTCTTCAACATACGCAAATCAATCAATGTGATACACCATATGAACAAACTGAAGAATAAAAACCATGTGATCATCTCAATAGATGCAGAAAAAGCTTTTGAAAAAATTCAATACTCATTTATGATAAAAACTCTCCAGAAAGTGGGCATAGAGGGAAACTACGTCAACATGATAAAGGTCATATACGACAAACCCACAGCAAACATCATTCTCAATCGTGAAAAAATGAAAGCATTTCCTTTAAGATCGGGAAGAAGACAAGGATGTCCACTCTCGCCACTATTACTCAACATAATTTTGGAAGCTCTAGCCATGGCAATCAGAGAAGAAAAGGAAATACAAATTGGAAAAGAAGATGTAAAACTGTCACTGTTTGCAGATGACATGATACTATATATAGAGAATCCTTAAGATGCCACCAGAAAACTACTAGAGCTAATCAATGAATTTGGTAAAGATGCAGGATACAAAATTAATGCACAGAAATCTCTGGCATTCCTATACACTAATGATGAAAAATCTGAAAGAGAAATTAAGGAAATTAAGGAAACTCCCATTTACTATTGCAACAAAAAGAATAAAATACCTAGGAATAAACTTACTAGGGAGACAAAAGACCTGTATGCAGAAAACTATAAGACACTGATGAAAGAAACTAAAGATGATACCAACAGATGGAGAGATAAACCATGTTCTTGGATTGGAAGAATCAATATTGTGAAAATGACTGTACTACCCAAAGCAATCTATAGATTCAATGCAATCCCTATCAAATTACCAATGGCAATTTTTATAGAACTAGAACAAAAAATCTTAAAATTTGTATGGAGACACAAAAGACCCTGAATAGCCAAGTCTTGAGGGAAAAAAAATGGAGCTGGAGGAATCAGGCTCCCTGACTTCAGACTACACTACAAAGCTACAGTAATCAAGACAATATGGTACTGGCACAAAAACAGAAATATAGATCAATGGAACAGGATAGAAAGCCCAGAGATAAACCCATGCACTTATGATCAACTAATCTATGACAAAGGAGGCAAGGATATACAATGGAGAAAAGACAGTGTTTTCAATAAGTGGTGCTGGGAAAACTGGACAGCTACATGTAAAAGAATGAAATTAGAACACGGCCTAACACCATACACAAAAATAAACTCAAAATGGATTAGAGACCTAAATGTAAGAACAGACACTATAAAAGTCTTAGAGGAAAACATAGGAGGAACACTCTTTGACATAAAGCACAGCAAGATCTTTTTTGATCCACCTCCTAAAGTAATGGAAATAAAAACAAAAATAAACAAATGGAACCTAATGAAACTTAAAAGCTTTTGCAAAGCAAAGGAAACTACAAACAAGACGAAAAGACAACCCTCAGAATGTGAGAAAATATTTGCAAACAAATCAACAGACAAAGGATTAATCTCCAAAATATATAAACAGCTCATACAGTTCAATATTAAAAAAAAAAACAACCCAATCCAAAAATGGGCAGAAGACCTAAATAGACATTTCTCCAAAGAAGACATACAGATGGCCAAGAAGCACATGAAAAGCTGCTCAACATCACTAATTATTAGAGAAATGCAAATCAAAACTACAATGAGGTATCACCTCACACCAGTCAGAATGGGCATCATCAGAAAATCTACGAACAACAAATGCTGGAGAGGGTGTGGAGAAAAGGGAACCCTCTTACACTGTTGGTGGGAATGTAAATTGATACAGCCACTATTGAGAACAGTATGGAGGTTCCTTAAAAAATGAAATATAGAACTACCATATGACCCAGCAATCCCACTACTGGGCATATAGCCAGAGAAAACCATAATTCAAAAAGAAACATGCAACCCAATGTTCACTGCAGCACTATTTACAATAGCCAGGACATGGAAGCAACCTAAATGCCTATCAACAGATGAATGGATAGAGAAGATGTGGCACATATATACAATGGAATATTACTCAGCCATAAAAAGGAACAAAATTGGGTCATTTGTAGAGATGTGGATGGATGTAGAGACTGTCATACAGAGTGAAGTCAGTCAGAAAGAGAAAAACAAATATGGCATATTAACGCATATATGTGGAACCTAGAAAAATGGTACAGATGAACTGGTTTGCAGGGCAGAAATAGAGACACAGATGTAGAGAACAAACGTATGGACACCAAGGGGGGAAAGTGGCCAGGGTGGTGGTGGTGGGATGAACTGGGAGATTGGGATTGACATATATACACTAATAATGTATAAAATAGATAACTAAGAAGAACCTGCTGTATAAAAAAATAAATAAAATTCAAAAAAGAAGAATCAGTAAATGACTTAGCAAGATCACTAGATGAAAGTCAATTTACTGGAAGCAAAAATCAATTGTGTTTTTCTTAGTAGCTACAATAGGAAAATACAACTGTAAAAGGAGTTTAAGTTACAATAGAACAAAAAAGTCAAACACCTAGAATTCTAACAAGATATATGTAAGATTTCTGCACTATAAGAAATCTTTTTTTTTTTTTCTTTTTTTGCTGTACGCGGGCCTCTCACTGCTGTGGCCTCCCCCGCCGCGGAGCACAGGCTCCAGATGCGCAGGCTCAGGGGCCATGGCTCACGGGCCCAGCCGCTCCACGGCACGTGGGATCCTCCCGGACCGGGGCACGAACCCGTGTCCCCTGCCCCGGCAGGCAGACTCCCAACCACTGCACCACCAGGGAAGCCCTATAAGAAATCTTTAAGCAAAATTAAAGCATATCTAAGAAATTCTAAAAGGAAGGATATACTATATTTGTGGATTGAAAACTTGGCATTGTAAAGATGTCAATTCACCACAAATGGATCATTACAATCCCAATCAAGACATCAATAGGTATTTCTGTGGAAACATAAGCTGATGGTAATAATAAATGAAATAACACAAGTCGTGAGATGACTAACGAGTTAGAACAATGATTTTCACGGAAAAGTGAAGTTTGACTGATTTGGTATTGGAAGAAGACAAGGCAATATAAATACTTAAAGATTTCTTCAGTATTTGCTGCTTTGTGCCAGGCACACTGCTGGGTGTTTTCCAAAGGGCATCCACAGAACCTCAGATCCTGAGATGCTCAGAGGAAAAGGAGTTTGGTAGTCACATGCCCGTATGAAAAGCTCGGGCTGCTGTTTCCTCTCAGAGATTCCTGTTGCACAACAGGATTTTAAAGCCTCTGAGAAATTTCGGAGAAGAAAAGCAAATAGAATTGTGTTGCACCCAGGACTTTCCAATCTTATTTGATCATGACCTCTCTTGGAGAAACAGTGGTCTGGAGTGCTTTTTATATTTTTTGGTTCTCACCATTATCTGTGAAGTAGCCAAGGGTTGAACTGTCCATTTTACAGATGAAGAAATGGAACCGCAGGCAGGTGAAACTTACACCAAGTCATATAGCTACTAGTACAGGATCTGCGATGTACCCTCAGTTTTTCAAAAAAAAAAAATTCAGTGCTTTTTCTAGGGTCAAACACTACTTTCATGTGAAATAGCATTTCAGAGATGGAATAAACCTTAGTGATCTCTTAGACTAGTAACCTTATTATGCTGATGAGGCAACCGGGGCCCAGACAAATTAAGTGTTTTGCCTCAGGTCAAGAGCTTACAGACTAGTAGGAGGAATAAAAGGATCCATGACTCAGTGACTCCCAATTAAGTGCTCTACTGCCCCATATAATTAGGAGGCAAATCTGTGTCAATGGAGGGTGAGACCAAATTAACTGCCCAGATTGAGTAGGCACTCAGAGATGCTGAATAAACGATTTACCTGGGAGATGATCCTGGAGCTCTATCAAGTCCTCATGTAATTTTTTTTTTAATATAAAGCTATTTATTTATTTATTTTTGGCCGCGTTGGGTCTTCATTGCTGCGCGCGGGCTTTCTCTAGTTGCAGCGAGCGAGGTCTACTCTTCGTTGCAGTGCGTGGGCTTCTCATTGCGGTGGCTTTTCTTGTTGCAGAGCACGGGCTCTAGGCACGTAGGCTTCAGCAGTTGTGGCATGTGGGCTCAGTAGTTGTGGCTCACGGGCTCTGGAGTGGAGGCTCAGTAGTTGTGGCACACGGGCTTAGTTGCTCTGCGGCATGTGGGATCTTCCCAGACCAGGGCTCAAACCCGTGTCCCCTGCATCAGCAGGCAGACTCAACCACTGCGCCACCAGGGAAGTCCTCTTATGTAACTTTGAAATGAGGATTTAGGAGCCATTTGATCACTGGGTTACGATAAAGGACTGAATATTGTTATTTTTAAAACTTGAATCACCTCGTTGGTATTATTTTCTCCCTCTCCCCTGAAAAATGCCACAGGTCACCTTAAAAACTTAAAAGGAACTTAAATTTCTGAGTAAACATGATTTCACAACTTTAATGGGGTACATCCTGGAGTGTCACAAGCTGCGAATCATTTTTCCGGAGTCTCAGATACGAGGAACAGGAGAGGAATAGTGTGGGAGAAGGCACGAGCACCTGGCTGACCGTGCCATGCAGGGAAGGGTACATTCACTGCAGGTGCTGCTGTCAGCAGGAGCCGGAAGAAAAAGCCAAATGCTCCCAGAGGAGGCCCTGCAGGGCTGGGCTGAAAGTTCTGAAGTGCAGCAAAGAAGGGAAAAGCTTACCGTTAGGGGCAGAGGAACATGAGAGCCTCTGAGAGACAGCTGAAGAACAGAAGGGTAAGTCTGGCCTTAAGCAATGGGGAAGAGGAAAGTAAGCAAATGCAAGCATCCCACTGACCTTTGTACTTTAAGAAGAGCAGCAGTAGTTCCTTCTGTGTAGAAACGTTTTGGTTGTGGCTGGTGGCCACCGGGCAGAATGGGCATCGTGGCTGTGAAGTGCCGTCAGTGGGAAAGTTCCATTAAGGACAAGGAAAGAGTAAGCAGAGGCAAACCTGTTTACTCTCCTTGCTTTATCTTCTCCACTCATATGACTCTTGGGGACCTTACGTGGGGGGGGGCAGGGCTAGGGCAGAGCATGATTTAGGGGTTCCTGGGACCCCTGGGAAAATACCACTGTAATATCAAATTGCACCCCATCCAGCTCCCAAAATGTGCAATCTGGCGTCTATTAGACATGATTTCAATTTATTTGAGAATTTTTGTTCTTTAAGCTTTACCGGAGGGCAAATAAATCTATTCAGTAGACCATCTTTGCCTGACTTCATTCTCCACAACTCTCTCTCTTTCTCCTTTTTTTTTTACTTCATGGCTTGCATGATCTTAGTTCCCCGACCAGGGATGGAACCCAGACCACAGCAGTGAAAGCCAGTCCTAACCATGGACCATCAGGGAATGCCCTCCACATCTCTTTTTTAGCTCATTAGTACAATCACACACCCAACAAGGCAAGGGAGGGCAGTTCCCTAGTTTCTCAAAAGTAATTACTACTTACATTGAAAACAAAAACGAAAGCAAAAATAAACGTAAGGCCAGGGAGTTTCTAGACACTAAAATCTCCTTAAAATTTTACAAGCAACCATTAACCCAACTTGCACCTCCTCTAAATTTGTGGAATTAGGCTCACCCCCGCAAAGAAAAACACAGCAGGATCTTTGATGACACCGTTATTGATGCTGGCCATCATTTAGTGTGGGAAGTGGCTCAAAGGTGGTGCCGGTGAAACAGGAGGAAGATGACACACAGAGCAGGGCAACTTCTCAAAGTAAGTTATCCATTTATGTTTTCATTTTAAACCTTTATTGCTTTTCTCTGATTATAAAAATATTACTGTAGAAAAATTCAGATCTTTCAGAAATATGTGATGCAGAAAGTGAAAGCAATCTATAACTCCATCCATAAGAGTGAATCACTCTAGCTTATCCAACATTTATTTAAAACAAAATAAAAAACTGTTGTTAATGTTCTTTTTTAAATGGGATCATACTATGTTTACTGAACTCAGCAACTTGCTTTCCTTGCTTAAGATTTTATTTGGTCTATTGAACAAATAAAAGATCCATCACATCTTTTTCAAAAGACTGAGTCATATTTTATGGAAAGATTTACAATTATTTTACTTTGGTGTACATTCTTGCTCACATGTGAAAGCATTTTTGGATATAAAATCCTAGATATGGATTTGCTGGGCCAAAGGGTGCATGGATTGACATTTCTATTAGACTGTACTAAATTTTAAATCTTTCAAATTGAAAGATTTAAATCTTTAAACTTAAATCTTTCAATCTTTTAATTTAAATCTTTAAATCTTTCTGTGGATTGAAGTGGCACCAGCACAATTCTTTGTTGTGAAGTCACTGAAATGACAGCTTCCTGTCACAGGCTGGCATGGGACCTCAGGTGTTCTCAGTTTGTCAGTGCTACAGCTCTAAAGCATGTGAAAGATATTTGCCACTTTTGGGGAGTGAGCTTTCGGATTTTTTTTTTTTTCAGATGACATTAGCTTCAGGTATCCTTTTGGAGTTTTGAGTAAGATTTAATAAGATAGATAAAATAAGACTAATCTATTTTGTAATTCTTCATCCTTCTTTCTTTCATCTGCTGGAGCGACTATAACATATTGGTGCTCTTGGGGCAACCACCTGTGTTATTAGGAGCAAAAGGCCATATCTGCCAACTCTCATCTACTTAGCATATAGTTACTGTTTCTAGCAGTTTCCCAATATTTGTCACATTAAACCTAAGTCACCAGTTCTGACCACCTTAAGCAACATTTCTATTTCAAGAGGACAAATAAGACAGAATTCCAAGAGTAAAATACTTGTAACAGTACCCTCCTGGACCTCATGGTCTAAAGTGATTTTTGCTTCCTCTGGACTCATAGATTTTAAAATGTTTGCGCTATTCATTAACTTGGCAATTGCTCAAGAACCTCCTTTGGACTTAAAACAAAAGTTAAACCATTAGAGTGTTTATATAAATCAAGTCACTAACTATATTCTTCTCACTAGACTATAAGCTTCATGAGAGGAGGGACTTTGTATGGTTCACTGATGATTTCCTGAATCTAGAACAGTACCTGGCATATAAAAGATGCTCAATATTTGTTGAAGGAATGATAAATTTTTCAAAGGCAGGAATCTTCTTATATTTTGCATCCCCACAGTAAATGACAAGTTGCTGATTAAAATTAAGGAAAGGGGGGCTTCCCTGGTGGTGCAGTGGTTAAGAATCCGCCTGCCAATGCAGGAGACACGGGTTCAAGCCCTGGTCTGGGAGGATCCTGCATGCCGCGGAGCAACTAAGCCTGTGCACCACAACTACTGAGCCTGCCTTCTAGAGCCCACAAGCCACAACTACTGAGCCCGTGTGCCGCAACTACTAAAGCCCACGTGTCCTGGAGCCCATGCTCCGCAACAAGAGAAGCCACTGCAATGAGAGGCCCATGCACCACAACGAAGAGTAGACCCCGCTCTCCACAACCAGAGAAAGCCCGTGTGCAGCAACAAAGACCCAATGCAGCCAAAAATAAATAAATTTATGTTAAAAAAATAAAATAAAATCAAGGAAAGGATCTTCATTCAGAAACACAACTTAAGACTTTCTTAGAAGCTAAGTGTGAAATATCCCTGGCCTAAGTAATATTCAAGATTCTTTCTAGCCCTAACTCACTATGAATCTACTAGTTTTCAAAGAATTAGAAACCAATATAATATATATTATATATATAGAACTAGAGTAAAGAATAATTGGGTAAATCTTTGATTTAGAAAGCAGGGCACTGATTTATCTAAGCCTCTGGATCATCATTATAAAGATCAGATTTGAGAATTAAACTATATTGACCTCAAGCTATATTCTCTAAGTCCCTTTTCTGAAAGAAAAAAAAATCATGGCATCAAGTTATTAACTGGAAATGTCTCTATAAGCATAAAAGTATGATTTTAATGTCACTGTATAAGCAAGAAGGCAAAGGAAATACTAATGTACAATGTTTATATATTTTGAACTATGGCAATAGTGGTATGATGCTAATGAGAGATATATCTGCCTTTAAATCATTGTCAAATGTGCAGTTATTTGGATTTAAAGCGAATAAAAATAAAAGCAATGAAAAAGAATAAAAAAGGGAATCACAGTGAAAGAAGCATCCATTTAATCTGGAGCATATTTTGGATAATATACAACATTTTGGGGAATAAAGGCAGAAAGAAAGAGAAAATATGTACAAGAATCAATTTTAGAAAGACACTCCAGCAAAAAGTCCATCTTATAAAACACATTGTAATTCTAGTCTTTTAGTACTTATTTATGTCAGATTGTCTCTCACTGGATGTTTGGTTTCCCGTGTCGAGACTTAGAAAACTTATCTTGTGGTTAGAAACCAGCATATTCTCAAGATGGTTGACTGAAAAGACTATTTTTTAGATTTACTATTTTTTTTTTTACAACAAATTTTACTTTAAAAAGAGAGTGAATTAATCAGATTTGAGATTAACTCTCACTGGTAGAACTGTAGTGAATATACTCAGTCTGCTTAAAAGAAGAAAAAAGATCAGAACTTGCAAAGGATTTTACATATAAGCAATGGGACAGAAAAAAACCAGGGCCTGAAATAGATGAGAGTTTCTGACGTGTTAAAAAAAAAAAAAAACAGAAGAAAGAAAAAAAATTAAGAATACTTCTGGGGGAGGGGCAAGAAAAATGTCATGAAACAGTAGCTGAAGGAAGGCATGCGCCCAAGTTAGACTAGGGAGCAAAGTCTGAAGAACATCAACAACAGGACCATTCTTGGGGAAAACTAATAACAGGAGGACTGCTATGGTTAATTTTCTAAAACAGAAAGGTAAACAAGTAATTTAGCTTGCTGAGGCTTACAACATTACAGTATAATACACTTATAATACCAGAGTTGCAAGAATAAGAAACACTCAAAACAATTTTTAAAGACAAGCTATGGAAAAGGCTGTAAAGTAAAAATTAGAACATTCTAACTTACTTGAGGTAGATAAAATAGAAAATGAAGTCAGAATACATAAAATATTGTTTTCAATCACTCATGCTAGATGTGAAGAATTGTTAGGATCATACATCTTATATAGCAAATGGAAAACAGTCAACCCTAAAATAAATGTACAAGAAGAGTACATTTCTGTCTTTAAGAAATTAAAGAAATTCCAATTAAATATGTAAAAATTTTCTTTAAGTGTTCAATTAAAAATTTAAGTTCGATACGCTATCAATTGATATTACGCTTGTAATATTTATAAATCTTAGATCTAGAAATAAATATACATTATTTCTATTTTAAAAGATGCTTTTGAAGCTCTAAAAATCATTGTCTATTTTATTGAAGGGCTCATGGAACAAACTGATGAAATATTCAATACGTACACCAAAACAAATATATACCAAGTTCTAAATTTCATTTTTTAGGAATACCATTTTTGAAAGTGCAAGGTGCACGAATATCTCGGTGACAGGTGTAAGCTCAGCGAGGAATTAGAAACGAGTTCCGAGTGGAGGACCCATTTAACTCGATCATTTCATGGGCACAATAAATCATCCACAAAGCCCACCTTAAACAGCTAAAGTAGTCATAAAAATAGGCCGATAGTTACTTGAGCGATAACATAATCCTCGGTCTTATTGTTGTGAAGCAGATGTCATAATGGGTGGGGCTGACGCGCAGAGCAGCTGAAACATTTTTGTACCACCCCCCGCACACTTTCAGTGGGATAGAAGGGGCTCCGAAAAGGTAAGGAGTAAGCTCTCAACGATCAATCCCTACTAGAAATAAGGAAGTTTTGATGTGGCCTTGGTACACGTAAAGACCACAATAAGACGTGAAAAATCCCCCATAATTAAACCCTCCCCTGGAAAAGAGATCTTCCTTTTCTCTCCTCCCCTGCCGGCTCCTCCTTGGGACACTTGGCTGAGTCTTTCTTTCCCTCCTTCCCACGCTGAGGTGAGGCTGCACGCAAGCCAGGGACGCCTGTTTTTCTTTCCGCGCGGAGGGAACTCTGCGGGTAGGAACCCGGGGTGACAGAAGGGAGCGGGCGGCGTTGTGAGGAGGCCAAGAAGGCTCTCCGGGTACGAGCCGGGCTGGGGTTGGGAAGGGACACGCGGGCCGCCGGGCCCGCAGAGGAGGCCGAGGTGACGAGGGAAATCTCCCGGCTCGAAGCAGGGACCCGGCGCTTCCGGCTGGCCACAGCCGCTCTCGGCCTAGCGCGGCTCGCGTTCCGGGCTCCACCGGGACGGGAAGAGAGTTACTAAAGAGGGTAACCGCGGTTCGCACTTGCCTGGGACCGGGTGACCAATAACTGGTAATAGTCTTTACTCGGCGCCGGGCCTTGTCCTACAATTTCGAACAGAGTCTCCGGCAGCCACGACGCCATCTTGGGACGCCACCACCGTCGCTAAGACAACCAGGAAGGGGCGGGGCCTGATTGGGGTCATGGGGCAAGAGCCCTGGTTTAAATCGAACCCTACTTTTGACTTGGCGGGGTGTTTCTAACTTGGGGTGATTGTTCCCTCTTCCAGGGGTTAGAGGGAACTCTGAGCCGTGAAATTTCCACCTTGAGGTCCCGGGTGACCCGAAGGGGAATTAGTTCCTGCTACCACCGAGGGGAGGGGGTGACCCCGGCGGAGGGATACCAAGCGAAGCACCACATTCCCCTTCCTGGTCCCTCGAAGGGATCGGGAGGAGATCGCAGGCCGCTGGGGAAGTCGAGCCGGGCGTTGGGGGAGGGAGGGGCGATGTGATGGGCTGCGAGTAGGCAGCGGGGCCTGTCCCGCGGCCGAGCCTGTCCGGCTGATTCGAAGGGAAAAGTAGTTCCCGGAGGGTGTTGGAACGGGCGGGGAGGGAGGCGGTGCGGACGGAGGCGCACGCCGGCCGCGGTGCTGCGGCTCAGCTGATAATTGAAGGGACCCGAGGAGCCGCCGCCGCCGCCGCCGCTGGGGGGGGTGGGGGGAGCGAGTGGAAGTTACTGCCGCGCCACCGAGTCCGGACCGGAGACTTTGGGGCCCAACTAGGTAATTGGGGCGCAGTTCCGAGCGGCGGGGCCAGGCCTGGGGGAGGGGGTTGTGCTGAGGGGTTGGGGGGGTAGTGGGGGGGGGAGCTGGAACAGAAAGTCCCAGGAAGCTCGGTTGTGTCATCGCCGCGATTCGGCCCCTGCTCGGCCTGTTCCCGGCGGCGGCGGCAGCGGCGGCTGGGCCGTGGAAGGACCGGGCTGGGGGTTTACGGGCTAGGCGCTCGAGGGAGACCGCGGCTGGAGGGACCGGGACCGGGCGGGAGCGGGGGGATCGCTGGGTGCCCCCTCCGGCCCCCCGCCATGAGGAGGGCCCTACACGGAACCGGGGTAAGGCGTGCGGGTCTGGGGGAGCCCAGCGGGGGTCGGGGGGGCCGGAAGTGGGCTTTGGAGCTGGGAGGGCGTCTAGGAAGAGAGAAAGTGGGGGGCCGGAAGTGCAGGTGGGGGGTGTGAATACGGCAAGGGTTCCCCGGAAATGGGATGGGGGGCCCGGAAACCGGGAGAGGGGAGGCTCCTGGGCCGGGGACGGCCCGGAAATGGAAACTAGGGAGCCGCTCGTGTGACAACAGTTGTGGGAAGCGAGGGTCAGAGGAGGGAGAGGCCGGAGTGACTTTAGACCGCAGTAAGGGGTTTCCTGCCGAGGGGGACGGTTGAGGGCGGGCGAGGCCGGAGACGGGGTCTGCGCTGAGCAGTTGCTTCAGCCGTGGGAAGTTGAGGCTGAGGGAGGATGACGCCGAGAGAGGATGCAGGGGGGCGTGAAAGAGGCCGAGAAACTTGGCCGAGAGGAGCAGAGCATCCTTCCAAATAGATCAGCGTGGAAATTGGGGGGAGGGGGTCAGGACCTGTGGGAGGGAGGTGGACCAGTTGTCGCTCCAGTCGTATTAGCATTCAAAGCGAGTCAGGCTATTAATTTATTTATATGTGGATTACATAAAACCTATTATAACGTTTGTCCATTTGGTTCACCCTCCCTCTCTCCTCCATCCTCCTGCATAGTGAGTGGGTTTCTAGTTCTGAAACAAGTTAGAGGGGAGTTCAGATAACGAAGGTGGTAAAATTCCCAATCCTGTTCTTTCTTCGTGTTGCTCCTTTTCTCAGAATAAGAGAAATCTTTCATTTGCTGGAGGAAAAAACCCAAAGATTTAAAAACACATGCACATCGTGGGGCGCGGGGGGGCTGGGGGTATCTTAGACATTTGAACAACTGCTGGGAGACGGAGGCAACTGGTTACCCCGTGTGGCGAGGAAGGAACGGAAGGGGCTGCTCCTAAACCCTTAAGACAGATTGGTTTGTTTTTGATAATGCCGTTTTACTTTGGAGGAGGTGTAGCTTAAGCTCCCTGCCTGGCGGTGGTTATGGTTCAGTTGCTTCGTTAGGTCACTGGGGGAGAGAGAGTGTCAGTGTGGGAACGTGGGGCTGTGTGGGGCGGGAGGACGTTTAATAGCGCCGTGGATCTGTTCTGAGTGGACGTCTCACTGCTATTCTGCTGCCTCCCTTCCTCGTCGGCCTTCCCCGATCTTGCCTGGACTGCCAGCTCACCCGATCCCCGGGCTTTCCTCTGGTTTGTAGGCCCTTCCGTGGTGTGTTGAACTTTCTGTTCCTCTCCAGTCTCTTTAGCTATTTTTGGCAGTTCATTTGTTAAAGACCCGGAAAGTTGAGGCTCAGAATCTCCTCTCCAAAAGCAAAACAAAACAAAAAAATACGGGGTAGAAAGTTGAAAGAGCTATTGAGTGGGGTAAAAAACCGACGTTCGGAACAAAGGTCCTAGTTGTTAGAGAAAAAGGCAAGAGGCCTATGTATGAGGCCTGTGTGTGTCGCATTTACCCGGGGCGGGGGGTGGGGTGGGGCGGGGAGCAGTTAGAGCTGAGGAGTGGTATTATCAGAGGTTTAGAGACGATAAATGGCAGAGAGTTTTATTGAGGCTTATTTTCATATTTAGAGCATGCGAAGAGATCAGTGTTAAGTGTGAATTTTAGAGGAGACACAATTTCCAATTGTTTTAGAAACTCCCTGCTCCACATTCAGCCCCAGCTTTTATGTCATCTTTGTGAAATTGGGGAGCTTTTATTTCATTTATTTTAAGCTTAATAGAGCACATTAACGTGGCTGGGGGTTGTGGACTTTGTCCACATCTGCCTTTCTGTGAATGTGCCAATATCCATAAGAATCGAAGAACTGTAATGAAGATTATCATTGTTTCCATTCGCTTCCCAGTTTTTTCAGGAGTTTGAGTGGTTTTTAAGTCTGTTCAGCTGACGTTTCCTATTTAATTTGTGTCCCTGAACAGGCTTTTTGTTTTATTTTTCATTTACTTTCTAAAAGTTTTAGAACGCTTTTGGCAGCTAGAGTTCCTGAAGGTGCTAAACAAATATTTTTAAGATGAATGGGATGCTAGGCCAGGGTAAAATCAGTGCTTTCACCTAGCAAAGTAAATTTGAAGGAATGTTTACTTTTCCATTCTAACTTTCAAGCTTACTGCATTTGTTATCTGGTTAAGGTTGTATGATCCTATTTTAAGGACATCATCCTAGCAAAGAAGACACATGCTGGCCTGGGAATTCATAACACTGCCAGTTAGTAGCTGTGTGACCTTGAGCTATTCTCTGACCCTATCTGGCCTCCATTTATTTTAATCTGTAAAATGGGGGTGGGTAGTCCCTATCTTGCCTACCAGCTGGTTGTGAGATCCAGTGGACATAAGGGCTGTGAAAAACTACAAACTGCTAAGTAAGTTAAAGACAATTGTCATTAACTTTAGAAAATTACATTATCTATTTTGAGGTAATTACAAAAAGATAACTTTCCTCAGTGGTGGTGGTGGGCGGTGTCTACGTAAGGTAGGTTGGAGATACGAAGTTTATAGCACTTCATAATTTGAAGTTTCTGCTAGATTGGTAGTGGAACTTGGGCCCAATTTTTATGTTACAGTAATTTTTTTTTTTGCATCAGTATGCTTGTTCCCCAAACATTGTTAATTCTGTTGAGAGAAACTTCAGACAGATTTCTTTGTGTTTTTATTATGGACAAAATTTATACCTATTCTGATTTGTGGCTCTTATGAAATTGACTTTCTAATATCAGAGACTACAATTAAGGAAAAACATTTCTGAATCTTGATCTGTTTTCTTTACGGAATCTGGGGAGTTTTTTGTTTTTAATTCTTTTAAGTGGATGGGTGGGGTTCTTTGTGAGCAAATGTGATACCAATTGCCACTTTATTTTTGCATTTTTCCTGAGGTAATTTGATGGACTCAGATTGAAAAAGCAGCCTGCTTGTTGCTTTTCGTCTTCATTCAGGTTCTTGCTACTGCCAGCCTGACATGCACTTTTCCCACATTTGAATCATTTTAGGTTCACTGCAACTCACAAGCACTTCCTCAAAAGTTTCTACCCCATGATCTTTTCCTTTTATTTCTTTGTTATCTATATGTGCTTCATTTTGTGATTATAGTGCTAGGTTTGTGGACATGCATTGCTTTTGTTCCCCTGACTGAATTATATGCTTCCTGAGGGCAAGGATTATCTAAATGTCATTGTGTTATGCCTGAAGGTATACTCATAAACCTGATTGAAAATAACACCCATTTTCCTCCCCACTCCAAACCAGTAATGTTACCCTGGCCTTGCTGGCTATGCAGCCAGTCTTCCTGCTTGGAAAGGTTCTTGGCCCCAACAGATTTCTCAGGATGCTGTTTGGTGTAGGGCTCACAGTCTCTGACATCTTCCTCACTACTGTGCCATCAGAGTGCCTGGGTAGGGTGGAAGAGTAAGAATTTGGTGGATATTATATAAGACATATAATTTGTAGGTTGTTATATAATTTTGGTGCTTGTAGTTCTTAACACGTAGTGTTAGCTTTACATTTGTGTATTTTCTTTTAGTGCCTGGGTATAGTTCAGACAGCTATGCTGCAGATTTCTTAAAGACATAAACCTCTAGCAAATTGTTCTTTACAGTCTCGACCTGGTCTGCTAGGTTACTCTGTACACAGTGTGTGCTTGCTGTTATTTATGGTAAATAGATAAGCATACTGATGCCGAACCAGTCTTTTGACTTTTATTTAAGTAAAACTTAACTTGGCTGATGTCCTGGATTTTTAAAAATGCAGTTCTTTATCCCAGTTTATTGATAGTTTCAGGGTATAGGCAAAAGAAGTTGTTTCGTAGACTGATAAGTGTGCTCGATAGTTTTTCTCTGAGGACTTAGAGATTTTGGTTTTGATTCTTCAGTAGTTTCATTAAACTGGATTAGCCAGAAGAAAAATCTTGGCGATTTTTCAGACTTACCGGTTTTGTCTTGAGTGTGCAGGAGCTGTTAATAGTCAGTTTTGCAGTTATGCTTGATATAAAAAGTCATTCTAGGGGCCTAGAGTAAAAAAGCTGCCTGTTACTCTGTTTTTTCATTAATGAACAGCACTGTTCAAGTGAATATCTGATGTGAAGGTAAAAGACTTGGGTTCCAGTTCTGGCAATGCCTTTTCTATGTTTGTGACCTTGGGCAAGTAATGTAACCTTTGTGAGCTTCAGGTGCCTAACCTGAAATATGTGGTTATGGCCACTGACCCTAGAGTTAATTGTCATATAAATGCTCAACACTCTTCAGGAGTTTAGGCTACAGAGATGGATTGGAACACAGAGCCCTTCCTCTACTGTTCATTGCTGCATTGACCATTTCCTCATTTGTTAACACTGTTCTACCTAGAACATACTTTTATCAATATTATGTATGTAGGTATTCTACTTGAAACTGTTTTGAGCATAGAATAGTATTCCTTAGTTGATTATGAATTCCTTGAAGTTAGTCATTCCTCTTTTATTCCTAGAATCTAGCACAGTGCCTGGCCCTTAATAAAGATTCTTTAAACGTTTATTAAAGGAATAAGTCTTGTGTGAATAAGATGATTCTGAAAGTGAAAATATTTTGTAATGGTTTAATGTAATGTCCTGTTTGATTTGTTTTGATAAACATTTTGGATCACTATTAATGCTAACAAGATTTTGGGAGTTTTATTCTTAATCTGTTGGTATATATTTTAGAGACTGCAAGTTACTTTGAATCATATATATTAAAAAAAATTAGGGCAAGCCATTTCATATTCTTCAGTTGTCCATTATTTGCATGTACTAGCTGATCTCTTAAATGCTTCATGAAGCGCTAAGTATGTTTTGAGACAGTGTGCGTGTTAAATATAAAATTGAGGGGTATTTTTTGTTTTTGTTTTTTGTTTTAATAGATTTATTTATTTACTTTTGGCTGCGTTGGGTCCCTGACGCTGCACGCGGGCCCCCTACAGCCGCGAAGAGCGGGGGCCACTCCTCATTGCAGTGGCTGCTCTTGTGGAGCACAGGCTCTAGGAGCACAGGCCCAGCAGCTGTGGCGCACGGGCCCAGCTGTTCTGTGACACGTGGGCTCCTCCCCAACCAGGGCCCAAACCCGCATCCCCCACACTGGCAGGAGGACTCCCAACCACTGCGCCACCAGGGAAGTCCCAAAATTGAGTTTTATACATCATTTTAGCTTACTCTGTTTCTTTTTAGAAAGGGTGTATTTATTTCTATAAATATGTTATTACCCCTACATGGATTCTTGAATGCTATTTATAAGCTGAAGTGTCTATCAACAAGCCTTCAAGACTTCAAGTTACAGCATTTCAATGTGTATCTTAATCAACTTGTTGGCTGTCAAAACCAGTGAGTTCCACCCTGACTTCACAACTCCTACTCATTCCACCCATGGGCAGCGTTCTGAATAAATAGATGTACCTTGTGCCGTCTTAAGGTCACATTAACTCATTTTGAAGTCCTCGTACTGGTAAACGTGTGATGCCCTGGAAACCCAAAGTGAGTTTGTACAGATAGCCTATTTGTAATTCACTGTTGAGTTGTAATTTAAGCTGCTTTGTGTCCTTAGAGAGCAGGTTCATGGAGATCATATGGAGGGCCTCCCCCAGCCCCCTTTTTAAAAAAAATTTGTAAAACCCAAGTGCTTGTAGTTGCCTTGTAAACAGCAAATGTGTGAAAATTCTGTAACTTCTATGGCCCCAGTATTTTGTAATCCTGTTTTGCACTCTTGGCTGCATGCAGTCAGATTGGGCTGTTTGTTCCTCTCTGAACACACCCAGGAACTTCATTCTTGCCTTGACTTTGATTGTCTGTCTACCTGGGTTGTCACCCCTCCCCCATCTTGTACCTTTTGTAGCTACATGTACACCCTTAACTTTCTTTCTTTTTTAAATTTAATTTTACTTATTTATTTATACAGCAGGTTCTTATTAGTTATCCATTTTATACATATTAGTGTATGTATGTCAATCCCAAACACCCTTAACTTTCTTTCAGTAGCTCCTGTAAGATTTTCAGTCTTCACTCTCTTCTCCCCTTCTCCCTTCTGCAACATTTTATTTGTTTCAGTTATGGCTTTCACAGTCTGTCTTATTAGTTGTTTACATCTTTCTTATGATATCTTTGGCTGCTTGGGGGTAGAGGTCCCATTCTTCTCTCCTCACAGAGGCTGGCACAAGGCTCCAACATAATGTATTGTACATGGTAGGTGGCAGTGGTAGAGTTCATTTTGGTGACACATTGAGAAACTATATTGTGAAATAATAGTAAAGTATTGACACAGTTTACTGTGAACTTGCTTATTTTATTTTATTTTATTTTTTGGCAGCTTGCAGGATCTTAGTTCCCCAACCAGGGATCGAACCCCGGGCCCTCAGCAGTGAAAGTGCACAGTCCTAACCACTGGACTGCCAGGGAATTCCCTCAACTGGCTTATTTTAGTTTTTCAGGGCTTGGTAGTTGAGTGTAGGATCCTAGAATATAAAATTTTCAGAATTAGGCTCATTAAAATCAGGTACTTAAGGGATTGTTAAGGCACTGGACTGTTTGAGTGACTTGGTTACTCCAGGTTTAGCATTTGGGGATTATGTTCATTAGTAGATGAAAGTTTGTTTATATCATTACAAGTTTTTATCGAGTGCTTACTGTGCACCACAGGACTGTGCTGGGAAGAATAAAAAATGACTTAGTTTTTGTCCTTTGAGTTTCATTATGTTTCATTTAGTTGATAATCACTTTTATTCTTAAACTGACTTGATAACTATGTATAATTAGCATAGAGAAGTATTCTGTAAATATTCTAAATGCAAGTTTTCTGCATTTAGAAAACCTGATATGAGAGTCTAATTTAAGAAACAGATGAATTAGGGCATGCTTTTTTGGCTGTACTGAATAAATTGTTGGAAGTGCCTTCATTGTACACATATTTCATCAGTAACGAATGCATGTGCATTTCTGGTTCCATATAAGGCTTACCCTTTCGGAGAGTGCTGAGGAGAAATAAGAGACTTATAAAATGAGATCTCTTATTTCAAAATGTACTAATATTGCAGATAAATTCAAATTATGTCAAAAGAATATAACATTGTGCATATTTGTTTTTAAGTACAAAGTTGAGTTTTATACAGTGAATACTCAGAAGTTTAGAGAGAGACTGAAGTTATTGAGGAAGAATTTATGGAGAGAGGAGGGGCTTGAGCTGGCCCTGATTGTTCCGATAGGTGTAGAAAGGACTGGGAGCTTAAAGGAGTAGTTGTGGTGAGGGTCTAATGGCCCTCTGGAGTAGAGGGTCCACATTTATGAAATAACAGGAAATTTGGGCTGAGATTATTGAGGTTCTTAAATGGGAGATTAAGAAATTCGATTTAAGTAGACGTGTTGAAGTTACGGTAGATACATGAATAGGCAGTGACAACATGAAAAGATATTTAATTTGTAAATGAACTGAAAAGAAAACTAAATGTGCTTTTAGATCTTATTTATCTTTTTATGAAATTGCTTCCCTTTCTAGGACTGTATATAAGGGTCTTTGTGGTAAGTTTTGGGGCAATAAAAGCAGTGGAGGTCAAACTTACTTCTTGTTCAGTTTCCCTGCTTAATAGTTTAAAAAGTTTTGTTCTGTAGGCAGGAGCTGGTTAAGTGTCGACTCCCACTGCCCCTCTGTTCAGTCACAGAATTCTTCCTTTAGTGGAAGCTGGCAATCATTCCCTTAACTCATTCAACTATTGTTTATTCAGAGATTTTAAAAAAGTCAGTACTGTTTAAGAATTAATACATGTTTTTTGTGAGTTACTCAGTTATTTGTCAAGTCGTATTTATAGGAAAACCTTTTGCTTAGTATCTAATGCACTAAAAAATGTTTAAAACAAAAGCAAATTGTGGTTTAAGTTTTTACGTATTTTTCAAAAGGTGCAAATTAATATTAATCAAGTTAAATATTTTAATAAAATATTTACCTCGCACTCTGGTTTATGTCACAGTAGACTATTTGTTACCCCTTTTACTTTTAAAAAACTACGTACAACAGGATTTCAAACATGGGAAATCAGGTTACATGTGGCTGAAGGGAAAATAAAGCCAAAGAGAATATTTTATTTGGGGGTCTGATAGCCATAATATTTAGCTTTCTTTAGCAGCTTTTGTTTCTAGTATGTTCTTGTAGACTGCTGTCTGTAGTTTGAATTAACTTGATTTTTCCTTATGTGGGGATAGCAGAGATGCTAGCTGTTAGTGCAAGTTTATGATGTAAAATAATACGTTAAGGCTGTATAGTACAAAATTTGTGGGGTTTTGTGGACTTCAGAATAAAAACATTTGTGAAGTCTCTGTATTTTACTGCTGCAACAGGCAGTAGTGCTTATTTTTCTGCAAGACAGTCATGCAGCTTCCTAGTTTTTTCCTTTATCAAGCATGTATTTCCATTTCTTCTGCCCACCTAGGGAAAGCGGGTGGGTTAGTCTCCAGAGGAAATTAGACCTGATGTCTGCCCTTCCATCTCAGATCAAAAAGTATTTGGGCCCTTCTCTCAGTAGATGGCAAAAATTAGGCTCGGTTTTTTGTTTTTGTTTTTGTTTTTTTCCTGTACGCGGGCATCTCACTGTTGTGGCCTCTCCCGTTGCGGGACGCGCAGGCTCAGCAGCTATGGCTCACGGGCCTAGCCACTCCGCAGCATGTGGGATCTTCCCGGACCGGGGCACGAACCCGTGTCCCCTGCATCGGCAGGCGGACTCTCAACCACTGCGCCACCAGGGAAGCCCACTAGGCTCGTTTTTGAGAAGATTCCGTAGTTCTTAACTTCGTGATCAGACCTGTTTGCTAATTATTTCTCAACTGTCATTAGGAATTTTAGTATTGATTTTCACATTTTGGCCTCAAAATACTTCTGTCAGAAAACTAGACTTTTAATTGCAGAGTTCATCTCCTCTTCACCCTGCCTTTTGACAAGTTTTGCCCTTCCAGTTACTGCTATGAGGTAAGACTTGGGGAATTTCAGCCTTTGGTGTGGCACTGTAAGATAATCTGCTTCTGCCTCTTCTAACCAGCTAGTATTACTTTTCAGCTGCCTGGATATTAGGCCACGCCATTTTTTTCCCAGGTATCTTTCTCATTACACAAACTACTGAGAGGAATCACTGAAGAGATAACAGACCATCATTTGGGATCTTCATTGTAGCACCTGTTTTAGGTGATATTCAATTTACATTTCTTGCATCAGCTGAGGTTTTGGTAAACTTAATGTTTGCTGGAATAGCAGCTTTTCTGCCTCTTCTGTGGGCTGGGCCTTCTGCTTCACTCATGCGTTTACTTATATTCAGCATATTAATGCTTTGGTTTTTGTTACTAAAATTAAGAGGATTCATAATTGTGCAGTTAACTTGAGTTTACTATATTTAGAGAAACTTAGAACTTTTTCAGGATACTTGCTGAGTTTACTTGAACATATAATGCTATATAGTAAAGGATTTGGGAAGTTTCCATATTAAGAGTTTTAAAATTAGGAATGGCTTAATCCATATGTTTTTAAGGTATGTGAAGCCAAGGACTTAGTAAAACTATAATTCTAAAAAATTCTGCAATTATTTCTGTTTTAAGGGCTGGTATTAGCATCATGGTACAAGGGAAGAAATTATCTTGGTTTCAGCAAGTGCTGCATTGATTTTTAAAGGTGTTTCTTGAATTGAATAAGCAATACTCTCAAATCTAGAAAAACAACCATTTAAGACATCTCTGTTCTCAGTGAAGTTAGTCTGAAGTTAGCAGTGGAGATGGAATTAATATATGTGAATAATAAGCAAGTGGTATGTATTATTATAAGTAGTTTTGAACACTTATTATTTCAAACCTATTATTATAGGTTAAGATATACAGATGTGGTCCTTGACCTTGAGTTTATAGTCTCATTAGGAGGGGGTGGTAAACTTGGGGACAAAATTAACCATGAAAACTCTTAAGCTGAATTCTGAGACATAAGTCAGATGCCTTATCAGGTGACTAGCTGTTTGGAATAGAGAATATGGTAAAAATATTACCAAGATATTTCTCAGAATAGTCGTGTTATCTGCATCCATGTATACTTGCCCACATAGAATTCTGAATTCAGTTCCTCGTTTCATTACCCTTGTGATGTGACTTTCGCTGTAAGTATGTTTAGTATAGTCCGTAGTGATATAAATCAGTCCAGTGGTATGGGAGATTAATGGCATAATAATAGTAAGGCTTCATGAATAAAAGCTACAGCAACTAACCTCTATTGAATTCTTTCCTTGGTACAATGGTATTTTACATGGGTTAACAGAGTCTCCGGGGGTGGGGTGGGGTGGAGATGGATAGGTGAGTGGGTGAACTGAAGAGTCGGACATTCTAGACAAGGAGTGTAATGCGGGCGAATGAGTCTGTATCAGAAGAGGATATAAATTTTCAGAAGTGGCAGAGGAGAGTTAACTGTGCTAAGTAAATATATTCTGCATTCTGTGTTTATTTTAATGACTTCTTTGTCCCATATCTTTACATAAGGAAGATAGCCATATTCTTCCTATGCTTTGAGTATCCCTGGGTTATAACGCCAATTGGAATAACAGCAAAAATATAAATATAATAGAAAATAAGATGGAAGTGTGACTCAGTATCTGTGTATACATTTACATGAACATTTCTCCTTAAAGTTGGCATTTTTATCATGTAATTTTAATCAGTTTTCATAGAAAATTTTGTTTTTCCATGGCTACGCACGTTTATATATTTTGAAGGAAGTGTCATTTAGAAAGAATATGGGCTTTGAGGCTAGACACTGTTTAAACAAGGTCCCCATATGCCAGCTGTGTGATCTTGGGCAAGTCATTTAAACTCTCTGAGGCTTAGTTTACTCGGGTATAAAATGGGTTGCTGTTAGGATCTTACATAAATAGTATATACTTGATAAATAGTAGCTGCTGCTATTTTTATTTATAGTGATAAAGAAAAAAATGTATGTTAATTTGACTACTTAGGGGAGGGTTTACACAATATCATCTTTCAGAACAGGGGTCAGGAAACGTTTTTTGCAAGGCGCCAGATGGTGAATGTTTTTGGCCTTGCAGGTCAGCTCTTGTAGGGTGAAAGCAGCCATTGACCCTGTTCTCCTGAAACTTTACAAAGTGAAATGGTTGGCCAGATTTGGCCTGTGGGCTGTAATTTGCCAACCTCTGTTCCAGAATATTACTTGCCACTGTTTACTTTGTTCATAGGAATTTAAAACACTATATGTTTCAAAGATTGCATGATAATGTCTAAGTGATAAAGGACTTTAGGGTAAGTGGTTGAGAGCAAAGATTGGGATTCAGGACTTCCCTGGTGGCGCAGTGGTTAAGAATCCGCCTGCCAATGCAGGGGACACGGGTTCGAGCCCTGGTCTGGAAAGATTCCACATGCCTCAGAGCTACTAAGCCCGTGTGCCACAACTACTGAGCCTGCGCTCTAGAGCCCGCGAGCCACAACTGTTGAGCCCGCGTTCCACAATTCCTGAAGCCCGCGTGCCTAGAGCCTGTGCTCCACAACAAGAGAGGCCACCACAATGAGAAGCCTGCGCACTGCAACGAAGGGTAGCCCCTGCTCGCCGCAACTAGAGGAAGCCCGTGCGCGGCAACCAAGACCCAATGTAGCCAAAAATAAATAAATAAATTTATTTTTTTAAAAAAAAGATTGGGATTCAACTTAAATTTTGGCTCTAATGCTATTAGCAGTGTGACCTGCGGTAAGTCACTTCATTTTGTCTTCAGTTTCCCCACCTGTAAAATGGGAATAATAATAATAATAGGTTTGTTGTGAGGATTAAATTAGTTAATACGTAAAACTTTTAGAACAGTGCCTGGTACAGGATAAGTGCTCAGTGTGTTAACTGTTGTCAGTAACCATTCTTTTTGAGCGGAAGCATTTTTATTTTCCTTTCCTTTATTGATAGCCTATCTAAAACAACAGGTTTGAGAAGAGAAGATGGATTTCTCTGAATCATCTTGGAATTACTTGAGTGACAGAGTTTTAGGCTTTGAAGGAGGAGATCAATTGAGAGTGTTGGTAGACTCTGCAACAAGATGGACTTGGGTTCTAGTTTCCTAGTTGTTTGACCTTGGGCAAGTTGCTTAATGTGTAAATTATAGAAAATACATAATTTACAGGATTTCTTTGAGGTTTTTTAAATATTTATTTATTTATTTTTGGCTGCATCATGTCTTCATTGTGGCACGCGGAATCTTTTCGTTGTGGCGCACAGGCTTGTCTCTAGTTGCAGTGCATGGGCTCAATAGTTGTGGCATGCGGGCTCTTTAGTTGTAGCATGCGGGCTTAGTTGCCTCACGGCATGTGGGACCTTAGTTCCCCCACCAGGGATTGAACCCACGTCCCCTGCATTGGAAGGTGGATTCTTAACCACTGGACCACCAGGGAAGTCCCTTCTTTGAGTTTTTAATGAAAGTGAAGTATTAAGCACACTGCCTAGTTCACAGTTAAGTAGCTATGTTACATTTTTTTGATTAGGATATTGGCTCCTAGGAGGAATTTAATAGTAGCTTTTATTCTAATATTTCTTTTAAATGATGACTTTTTCCCACAGTTGTATTAATGTATAAAGTTGACAGTGTGAATTTATTATTTTTAAGATGTTATAATTTTGGTGTTGAGTACATTTAATAGTTAAGATGAAACTTTAAAGATTGAAGGAAAAATATCCCTGACCTGGTATTACATTAAGTGTTTTGAAAAGCTTTTTGGGGGGCAGTTTCTTCTTCTTTTTTGCGGTACGCGGGCCTCTCACTGTTGTGGCCTTTCCCGTTGCGGAGCACAGGCTCCGGACTTGCAGGCTCAGCGGCCATGGCTCACGGGCCCAGCCGCTCCGTGGCATGTGGGATCCTCCCGGACCGGGGCATGAACCCACGTCCCCTGTATCGGCAGGCAGACTGTCAACCACTGCGCCACCAGGGAAGCACCCAGTTTCTTCTTTTGATCTAGGTTCACAGGTTTATAAAAATGTTATAAAAGTAGTATAAGGAGTATCCCATATTCCCTTTATCCACTCTCAAGTTCAAGGTTTTATTGTTGTTTTTAGAAGATAAATTTGTTTTCAAACTTTTTAATCAAAAATTTTTTTTTTTAAAGAAATAGTTGTGATAAAATCTACTGAAAAAAGGTCAATGTGGTGAACACTTTTTTTTTTCATGTGGCTCTTTACCAGTGCTTATTCACTTTTCATAGCGCTGTGAATGCGCTGGAATGTCTTGGTCCTGACTCTTGGCCATCATTGGTGAACATTATTATACAGAGTCTTAAGGTCCTCATTGGCAGTTGGACATTCCTAAATACCCTGCTTTTTAAGGGACTTGCATTGCTTTGCTCAATGAGTGCTGCTCCGCTTCCCCGTCCTTACTAGTCGGTGGGCTTGGATATGTTTAGACCCTACTCTCTAGCTTTATAGTGTTGAGTTGCAAAACTACTTGCTAGAATTGTGTATTAAGTGGGTAAGTTGAGAGTGAGGGCTTGTGTCACGTGGTTTTAAGAGTGATAATTCTTGTAGCTCAAAGGTATTTCAGTACTTTTCTTTTTAGTTGAGGGGATCAGTAAGGCCTTTTTAAAACAGATACTTTAAACCTCTGGCTTCTGATAATAGTAAAAAAAAAAAAAAAAAAGTAAGTACCTTTATCTGAAGTAGGTAAGGGCCTGTTGTATACCAGGCAGACATATGCAAAACCTTTTGCCCTTAACTTTCTTGTCATATCTTCTCTTCCTAAATGCCTAAAGTTACTAATTTTAATCCTAAATTTCCTGAATTCCTAAATGTCTTTCCCTTTGCCTACCATTCCTTAGTAATGGCTCCTACTATCTGTACTTGCCTGCTTGAAGAGTCTTAGGTAAGAGGACTTAAATATTTAAAAAAATAAACTTCTAAGTTTACAATAGTTTCAAATTTACAGAAAAGTTGCGAAGATGGTTACCCTATACTCCTCACCCAGATTTTTAAGATCTTCCATTACTGTGATATATTTGACTCAACTAATGAGCCAATACTGATACATTATTACTACTTATATTTTATTTGGACTTGCTTAGTTTTCTTTTTTTATAAATTTATTTATTCATTTATTTAATTTTTGGCTGCATTGGGTCTTCGCTGCTGCACGCGGTTCTCTCTAGTTGCTGAGAGCGGAGGCTACTCTGTTGCGGTGCGCAGGCTTCTCATTGCGGTGGCTTTTCTTGTTGGGAGCACGGGCTCTAGGCACGCGGGCTTCAGTAGTTGTGGCTGACGGGCTCTAGAGCGCAGGCTCAGTAGTTGTGGCGCCCGGGCTTAGTTGCTCCGAGGCATGTAGGATCTTCCCGGACCAGGGCTCGAACCCATGTCCCCTGCATTGGCAGGTGGATTCTTAACCACTGCACCACCAGGGAAGCCCTGGACTTCTTAGTTTTTACCTAATGTCTTTCTGTTCCAGGATCCCATCCAGGTTGCCACATTACATTACATTTAGTGAGCAACTTTTAAAAACTCAGAATTTTTGAGGCATGTGTTTCTCATTATAAAGTACAAAGTGATAGTTAAAATCTGAATAAAGAAAAATATAAGAAAATTAAGCACCATACATAATCTTACCATCTTATATAAACATTTTTGTATTTTCTTCTAGCTTTTGTTTTAATAAAAATGGGTCCATATTATGTTTCCCCCGTGCTATTATGATGAACATTTTCCTATTTCATTATGAGTTCTTCATTAGTTTCCTTTGTATTTATTTGACTTAACCATAATTTATCCAATCTTCTAGTCCTTTGTTAGATTTTTTAAAAACTGTTACAAGGAATAGTTTTGTATCTAAAGCCAATTTTTTAAATGGGGTGTCTTCCTCCCTTGTGTTTTGTATTAACTTGGGAAATGTTCTCGTATGTATGTGAGACGTGTGTGTGCTGTGGCAGTCCGTGGGAAGAGTTGGAAGGCTCCTTATGACTTTCAGGGTCCTGCGTGGGCTGGCTCTTGCCCACCTCTTTGACGTCATCTCCTACTTCTTTCACCTTTTACTGGCTTTTCTTGTTGGCCTGCAATGCTCTTCTAGATCTTACCTGGCTGTTTGTTGCCTCATGCATGAAGTCTTGGCTCAGATGTTACCCCTCAAAGAGACCTTACTTGGTCACCCTATTCATAGTAATTCATTTATCAGATAGGAACATTTCACCTGCAAGTACTAGAAAACATGACTAACAGTGTCTTAAACAGACTGGGGTTCATTTTTCCTCATACAGCATGGTTCAGCTGTACAGTGGTTCCAGCAAGGACCAGGCTCTGTGTGTTTTTCTGCTCTGCCTTCCTTAGCAGGTGGTTCTCTTGGACACCAGATAACTGTCATGGCTTGAAGTCATTGTGTCCATCTCATATTGGAGGCAGGAAGGAAAAGATGAGGTTTTTTGGGTTTTTTATTATACAGAAAGCAAAAGTTTTCGTGGAGGATGATTAGCATACCTCACCATACCTCTTACTGGGGAGAACTAGGCCACACCTCTGGCAAATATAGAAATGTAATGGTATTTTTGTACAAAGGTAGGTTTAGACCACTGCCTTTTAAAAATTCTTTTGATCTGCAGTCCATGATAAATGCCTTACTTTGCATCACCAGTGTATATGTAGATACATGTATGTAACTGAAATAAGTTTCACAATTGACACTTAACCATTACACATGCTGCTATTTTCTATTCTCTACTTTGCTTAAAATTCCTGGTTATGACCTTTTAAGATGGAGGATTCTTAACCTTCTTTGTGATGAGGACCCTTTAGCAATCTGAGGCTATGGACTCCTCAAAGTAATATTTTTAAACTCATAAAATGAAGGCTTAAGACAAAACCCAAATATGTCAGAATGTTAAAATCTGGCTCTCAAACTGTTAAACTAGCTTCTTGTAGTATAGTAATATGTTTCTTTATTAGCCCTTTCAATAACATGATCTAGCAGCTGTTCAAAGTAGTGATGAGTGTAAATGATATTTTGAGGTATCTGCAACAATTGTAATGTGATATGATAATATCTGTGACTTCTCTTAGTGCAAAGTCAAAGGTACTGCCAGTAATATTGTGGTTTGTTTCCTGTTCATGATAGAAGGAAAAGGTTTTCAGTTAGAGGTTATAGTGAAATTATTTTTTTCAATCCACGCTTGTGAACTCCTGATTATGAACCTCTGGTCTAAATTGCTTCCAAGGTGCTAATCTTGCAGTTTGAGGAAAATACAAATCATGACTCATCCTCTAGGGCCAGGGGAGTAGCTTACTTCCTTGGAGGTGAAAGGGTTTGTACCCCATGTAAGGAAGGGTTCTTTGAGCAGGGAGGAGAGGTGGGTCGCATGGGGTTTGGGTCGGGAACACTGTCTTCTTCCTTTTCCTGACTGTAGTCTCCTCCTTTATTCTCCTGAGTGCTTAATTTTCTCACAGTACTATCTTGTTTGCTGTTTGCCTGCCTTCCCTAGTAGGATATCAGTTCTGAGAGGGGAGAGACTGTTTTGTTTACCCCTTTCTCCCAAGGCCTAAAACCTGTGAAGTAGGGTAGTCAATAAATATTTGTTAAGTAAATGAGTAGCTGAATAAGACCCAGCACTCCCATATATTAGCTAACAAGACTGGGCCTGGATGTCCTCTAATTCTCCCCTCCGTCCCCCAAAACACGTGCACCTGATGTAAAGGCTTAAAAGTGATATCATTTATGTAAAGTCACTGCTATGAAGTGCTATGCAAATGAGATTTTTTTTTCCCTTAATGGAAGGTTGTAAAATGACTTGTGTTCATGTGGTTCCCCCCCCACCTTGCAGTTTTAGAAGTGTGGGTATATCTCAGATGGTTTGTAAACCAGGAGCAGAGATATTTTTAAAAATTAGTATAGGAGAAATAAAAAGAAAATTATTCTCTGTAAAGAATTGTAGTCTAAGGACATTAATCTAAATCTCCCTGGAGTTAACATTTACCCCCCACCCCCCCTTTAACCTTAAAGCAATCTGCTTTCTCTTCAACAGGCGTTTTTTTCCCCCTTTTTAAAATGGGTTGACTTAAAATGCAGCAAACCTGATTAATGAAAGTGCTGAAAGAATTGGTTTCTATCATTAAATTTTTGTTTTAAGTTGGTGGTTAACCACACTTAAAAAGTTTTCTTAAAACAATATTCCTGACTTATAAGACATATCAGTGCCTTTGCACAGTTAGAACATAAACATCTGTTGATAGAATACATTTTTTCTGGTCCTCATAACTGTCTTGAATATCTACTCCTCAATCTTCAGGTTTAGTTAAAAAGTTTAGTTAAAAGGTAAACTAGTAATTTCTTTTGGATCACAGGGCTTTGTGAACCCTAGAACTTCTTTTGGGACAGATACGTGATATTATCCCTGTTGGATTTATTGTTGCTTGCTTTAGAAAAAGTCATAGTGCTTAAATTCATTCAACATTTGGTATTGTAGAATTTAACAGTAAAATGTTTGTTAGTTCCTATGCAAACACTTTTGGTTTTCATTTTATTTTTATATTTTATGGACTATGAAGTGAGAAGCTGTCATTTGTTTAAAATAGAGAATAGGAAGATGTGGTGTAAGTAGTAAGGAAATCAGATTATCAGTGAGGTTTAGTAACTGCCTTAAAAAATGCACTCTGCTGTATTTAGGAGTCTTTTCATTCTTAACAGATGATGATTATTTATCTTTAAAATGTCAGTTGGTTTACAGTACCTCCCAATACCTGTTGGGGGAAGAGTCTGGCATATCACGCTTCGTTGGCATATTGGAAGGTTTAAAAGCAACACATTCAAGGTTTTCCTTTTTATACAATACTTTGGAAGACAGGGAATATTTTCAGAGCAAAGTAGTTTTTTTTTTTAAGTGACTTTATTGAGATATAATTCATATGCCAGGCAGTTCACCCATTTAAAGTGCATAATGTGTTTAATATTCTCAGAGTTGTGCAAGTATCACCACTATCTAACTACAGAACATTTTCATCACTCCAAAAAGAAACCGTTCCTCTGTTTGTTGGAGTCTACAAACTTTTAGGTTAAGTTTTAGAATTGACAGTTCCATTGTGACGTAGTGTCTTCCTGTTGGTTAAAATCTTAACCAGTCCCCTGTCCCCAGCAATCTTGCCCTGTTGTGTAGATGGAAACTACCTGTTACTTGGCTTTCTCCTCCTAGGAGGGCTCATCCCTTTTGGCAGTTTTGACTTACTGTTTCTACTTAAAATTGTTGTTATTTGAATTTAAACATTCTGTTAACTGGAAGGTAATGCTTATTTGTTAACTGTGATGACTGTCACTTGAAGGCTGAATAGGAAATTGTTCTTGGAAGATGCCAAGTTCACTTCAGAACCAAACTCAGAGTGGTGTTTCTACTTGTCAGGGAGCAATTTACCAGTTCTTTTTGATATTCCACAGTTGTAGAAGTCCAACTAACAGGTAGAAATAAAATTTGTGATTGGATCTTACAAATTTCTATCCATGGAATATGGAATATTTTGGAATGTTTTGTTTTAAAAGACCTGTTAGCACATTCCACATTCTTATATTTGGTGTGCAGTTTGGTTGGAAGAGTTTAGGTGTGAGTTGTGTGTTTGGGGTGTCTTTTGTCATTTTAATTGTTAGGGTGTTGTCAGGCTTTCCTCTCAGACCCATCTCCAGCTGTTTGCTGTTCATTTGTTCATTCATTCATGCTCCTAGGGTTTTCTGAAGCAGTTTCTCTGTGTGGAACACCCCTTTTGCATTCCATTCCTAACAGCTCCCTTCTGTCCTGGGCACATAACTTTTTATCCATAACAGTTTTCATATTTCCACCCCTGGGAGGTTTTTGGCTCCCTGAGGGCTTGGGTTGCTCTTGTGTAACAGTACTTAAGGTAGTAATCTATCATCTTTTTTTTTTTTTAACATCTTTATTAGAGTATAATTGCTTTACAATGGTGTTTAGTTTCTGCTTTATAACAAAGTGAATCAGTTATACATATGTTCCCATATCTCTTCCCTCTTGCGTCTCCCTCCCTCCCTCCCTCCCACCCTCCAGGCGGTCACAAAGCACTGAGCTGATCTCCCTGTGCTATGTGGCTGCTTCCCACTAGCTATCTACCTTACATTTGGTAGTGTATATATGTCCATGCCTCTCTCTCGCTTTGTCACAGCTTACCCTTCCCCCTCCCGATATCCTCAAGTCCATTCTCTAGTAGGTCTGTGTCTTTATTCCTGTCTTACCCCTAGGTTCTTCAGGACTTTTTTTTTTCTTAAATTCCATATATATGTGTTACCGTAAGTAAGGCCAGAAACTATCAAACTCTTAGAGGAAAACATAGGCAGAACACTCTATGACATAAATCACAGCAAGATCCTTTTTGACCCACCTCCTAGAGAAATGGAAATAAAAACAAAAATAAACAAATGGGACCTAATGAAACTTAAAAGCTTTTGCACAGCAAAGGAAACCATAAACAAGATGAAAAGACAACCCTCAGAATGGGAGAAAATATTTGCAAATGAAGCAAATGACAAAGGATTAATCTCCAAAATTTATAAGCAGCTCATGCAGCTCAATAACAAAAAAACAAACAACCCAATCCAAAAATGGGCAGAAGACCTAAATAGACATTTCTCCAAAGAAGATATACAGACTGCCAACAAAGACATGAAAGAATGCTCAACATCATTAACCATTAGAGAAATGCATATCATCTTTTACTCTAGTTGTTTGTTAACAGTTTGGTCTTCCATTGTTCTGAGCCTCTCAGAGTCCCTTTAAATCTTGCATGCATCCTACCAAAGTCCCCAACCTGCTCACCTCTGAGTTGTCTTTAAAAGAAGGCCAGGGCTAGCTGATGTCTCAGCACAGCACATGATGGAATCTTCCGGAACCCCTTTGGCACTTCTGGTTTATTCTTGTTGGTTTTTGTGAATTTTTTTTTCCCCCACAGAAGAAACTTAACTGTCCTGTTTTACATCCTACAAGTGTGACAGTACTTTCTCTTTCTACCTCTCCCTCTAGTTTATTTTGGTTATTTTTCTATTTGTGAGTGAGAAATGATTGAGCATAGAAATTTGGTGGCTCTGGTTTTGTTCAGTTCTTTCTCTTGTCTAATACAAGGTTCATCTTCGTATTTTTCTTCTTTTTAAAGTTCAATAAAGGATGGGAAAAGAGTTACCAAATTTTATGATTTCTTGATATTGATTTTAATCTATTCAGTAGTGCTGTTTGGTACAGTTTTTAGAGTGGAACCTTATTTTAGTGATACTGAATGTGTTATCACTTAAAAATGTTGATTTTTAAACATTTATATAACATACTACAAATGGAAAGTTATAAACTGGGTTTGGTGGGTATGAATTTATCCTTTTAAAGGACAGTGTAATAGAAAATTGGTGCAAGAGTCAGGAGACTGCTAATCTGATTTTAAGCTTAGATACTTGAGCCTAGATGAATTTACTTTGAGCCTCTCTTCTGTTAAATATGAGTAACTTTTTTCTTTCTATAATGCTGGGGTTGTTAGGATTTAAGAGAGAGACCCATATCAGAAGAATACAAAGTATTTGTATAGAACACAAATATACAAAGACTTAATAGTTTTGTCTTTGTTATTGGAGGAAATATTGAATCTCCACACACGAGTCAGGTTTTAAAGAGCAGCAGTGCCACAAATTTGGACCATAAAAAATAAAGTAGGATGTAAAAACATGCAGACTTTGAACACGTTTGAGATCGATTACCCATTTGTGTCTAATGAAATCTTTAAGGATGAAAACAGGCAGCTGGGTCTTAGGAACAAAGAACTGAAACCAACAATTCAGATACCTGTTATCTTTACTGTGGTATGTCTGCTTTATTTCTCTCTCTCTCAAGACTGTTTCCTAATGTGACTGTGTTAAGGATAGCCATTATAGTGCCAAGCTTTACACTTAACAACCAAGGTACCCAAAGAGTCTTGGGGAGTGACTCTGGTTGATCTGTCATAGGTCATTTGCAGAGTATAAACCCTAGTTAACCTGTGGTCGGTGTTGTAGGATATGGGAATTTGTCACCTAGTATGTGACAGCTTCCATAGGCTCTATGGGATACAGTGGATAGAAGAGGCAGATGGTTATATATATTACAAACGGTTGTCTAATACAAGTAGTTTGTTTTCTTTTCATGCTAAGTTTTTATTTCAGTGTTATGCAAGTGCATAATTATAAATATTTGTTCAGTATAACAGTTGTGACATCCATAGAGAATTTCTTAGAGAAAACAAGACTGCAAACACTTAATTGTACTTCCAGCATCCAGTGAAATGTCTTAATTTTGCAAAGTGCTATAGAGCTCTTTGGAGTTGTTATGTGCAGAAACTTTGAGAAATTTAACGCAAGAAGATTTTGTAAAATGTGAATAGGCAAGATTTCAGGTGAACTTCGTGGGGGCAAGTGCAAGGTAATGAATTAGGGGAAAATCAGTCACAGCTGTGCTGATGGGTAGGGAACTCTGGGTTAATTGCCATTTGGACGTCAAAAGTATTTACATAGTTGCTCTAGAAGTGTGCTTACTTTCCAACAATGGGATTTTTTTTTTTAGTTATCTTTTTTTGTTATTGACTCCTTTTTTTTCCCCTTGACCTGACAACCCCTTTATTTTGATTTGATTTTTTATTTATAAAATACATTTGAATATTTATATTCATTTTTTTATATTCTATTTATTCTGATTCTCCATTGAGGCTTTATAGTCTGCCTTTGTGCATCATTATTTTTTTAAATTTTTATTGAAATATAGTTAATTTACTGATTTCTATTCATTGTGGTTAGAGAATGTGCTCGGTATGATTTCAGTTCTTTGAATTTGCTGATTTACTTTATGAGGTCCAGAATATGAATAGTTTCTGTCAGTATTCTGTGTGCTTGAAAAGAATATGTATTTGCAGTTGTCCATTAATTCTGTTGATAACAGTGTTATTCGAGTTATCTGTATCCTTGCTTATTTTTTGGTTTGTCTTGTTGATATCAGAGAGAGAGGTGTTTTAAAATTCAGTCTGGATTAGTGTGTTTTAAAATTTTTGTTTTAAGGTTTTAAAAACTGATTAAGAATTGCTATCTTCCTGAATAGAACCTTTTATCATTATGAAGGTACCCTTTTTACCTCCAAATAATGTCTTTTTAAAAATTTATAAAGTCAAATTTTTTGATACTAATATAGCTACACCAGCTTTCTTTTGTCTAATGTTTGCATGATACTTTTCCGTCTTCTTCCTTTCTGTATCCTTGTGTTTAGATCTGTCTCTTGTAGTTGAAATGCTTTAAAAATCCAGTTTAATAATCTTAACTAGAGAGTTGAGTTTTTACCATTTTATTTTTTTAATTTGTTGCTTTCATTTGAATTATTTTTAATAGAGGTGTGATTCTAGTTTTTGGTTATTTTAGAGACTAAAACAGTATATCTAACAAGGTCTGTAATTAACTGGTACCTTTACTTCTTATGGAAAAGGCAAAAATTTAGAATAGTAACTCAGTTTACCAAGCTTCTCTTGACTTTAAAAATAGCTATTTTACTTTAATCAGTTTTTAAAACCTAACTGGATGGTATAATTTTATAGAGTTGATGTTCATTTACATTTATCTGTGTTTGTCACCTTTATTTCTTCTTATATCTCAATACTGTGTTTGGGATTGCTTTCATTTTATCGCTGGTGGGAAAACTCTTACCAGTTTTTATGGGACACAAACTTCATTCTTAAAAGATAATTTCATTTGGTGTAGAATTCTCGATTGACACCTGTCTTTAGTGTGCTGAAGAAACTCTAATTCCACTGTTTTCTGGCTTCTGTTGTTTCTGTCAAGAGGTCCACTAACAGTCTGTCAAAAAATAAACACCTCTCCCGCCTCTTAGGCTTTAAGGTTTTCTCTATTTTTGCTACTTTGTGGTTTCACTAAGACGTGTCTAGATGTAAATGTCTTTTTATTTATCTTGTTTAGGATCATTTGGGCCCCTTGAATTTATGGGTTGGTCTCTTTCACTAGTTCCAGAAAATTCCCAGCCATTAAATGTTTAAATCTGCCTCTGCCTTGTTTTCACTCTTGTACTTCTGAAATTCTGATTAAACATATGTCTGATCTTCTCCCTTTGTCCTCTGTATATCTTCTTCATTTTTAACCTTTCGGCCTTTCTGTGCTGCAGTCTGCATAATTTCTTCTGCTCTGTCTTATGCTTTGCTAACTTCTTTGTCTGATATGCTGCCAGACCTGTTTATTAAGCTTTATTTTTCATATTAGAAGTTCTGTTTGGTTCTTTTTCAAATCTGTCACTTTAATATTGTTTCCTTCAGCTTTTGCAAGTTTGTCCTTTCTAACTTTAAACATAGGGAACATTTATCTGTCGGACAGTTCTAATATCTGAAATATGTGTGACCGTTTCTCTTGTTTTTCCAAGTTCTTATTCATGGTGCCTTGTTTACTTATGTGCTGTCTTTAGTTTATTTGTAGAGTTTTCCTGAGGCCTGGAATAAAGGTGCCTTTATCCAGAGAAGATGTATTTTACTTCTGTCAAGTATTTAATCATTGAAGCGTTCAGACCTTGCTACCCAAGGTGTAGTCTTCTGACTGGCAAGGGAGCTTGTTAGAAATGCATTACCTCAGGTCTCATATCTGTATTTTAATAAGAATCTGTATTTTTAAACAAGATGCATAGGTGATTCTTAGGCATACTAAATATTGAGCAGCACTGCACTGAGATTCATAAGATTTGAGTTACGCTGGCTTGAAGTTTCTTGGGTCTTCCAGATTATTCAGAATATTACAAATCTTGACCAAACATGTACAGATTTTTAGATTTTAACTTCATGAATTGATAAAGACTAAAAAAAAGTTTGGAATAAAATTAAGTTCTTGAGTATTTTGGGTTTGGAGAGTGGAGTGGGAAGAGCTTCAAGCAAAAGTGACCAACATCACTTGTCGTTAGGGAAATCTAAGTCCGAACAACAATGAAATACCACTACATACCCATCAGAAGGGCTAAAATGTGAAAAACTGAGAGCACCATGTTTTGGCACAGTTATGGAGCAACTGGAACTTTTATACTTACTGTTAGGATTGTAAGATAGTATAGCTGATTTGGAGAAAGGTCTGGTGATTTCTTTAAAACTTAATCATAATCTTCCTGATGATCTGATTCTTCTCTTGGTATTTACTCAAGACAAATAAAAGCACATGACCATAGAAAGACTTGTAGACGGATGCTTGTACCAGCTTTATTCATAATGGCCAAAACCTAGAAACCATCCAGTGTCCATCAGTAGAAGAATGGATAAGCAATGTGATGCAATCATACAGTGGAATACTACTTAGCAATAAGAATGTACACACCGAACCACATGAATGACTCACGTATCATTGCTGAGTCAAACAAGTTTTATACGAAAGAGTACATATACTATGGTTCCACTTATAAGAAGTTGTAGAACAAGTAAAACTAATCTCTGAGAAAACTCAGAACAGTGGTTTTAGAGTTGGGAGGAGAAGTACAGGGGTTGGCTGGGAGGAGCACAAGGAAGTTTTCTTGGGTGCCATTCTATGTCTTGATAAGGAATTAGGTTGCACAGGTGTGTGCATCTGTCAAAACTCAATGAATTTTATACTTAAGATTTGTGCATTTCACTGTATGTAAACTTAACTGAAAACATGAAACAAAATTTGAACACTTATTAACAATACACACAAAGTGTAATGATGTCTGTAAGCTTACTTTGAAATGCATCAAAAAATATGTTGGCTCTTTGGCCAGGCACTGTTACTGGTAAAAGCTAGGTGATGGAATATGGGTATTTATCGAACAGCTCTCAAATTTTTTTTCTGTTTTGAAATTTTTCATCATAAACTTAGGAAGGTGGTAAGAAGTAAAGGAATTAAGATGGAAAGTTCAGGAGGGGACTGAATTTGTACAATTATCCTGTTTTACAAATTTTGTTCAAATTTGTGCCCATTTTAAGAATGGTAACTGTGGTCTTATTGATTTGATTGTGGTTTTTTACTTATCTTTTTATTTAATCACATTATTTAGCTGAAAACATTGTGTTTTAGGCTAGAAAATTTGAGAAACATTGGTCCTTATCTCTGTTAGTATGCCAAAGACCCTTCGTAGCTCATCTTTATTGCTCTCTGTATCCACTTATATGTACACATAAGTGAAAGATCCACGGCTCAGTGTGGGAGAAAAACTTTTGTTAATATACCTTAATTTATGGGTCCACCTGGGTATTTGACTTTGTTTTCAGCGTATTCCATGTTTACATTATGTCTTAGCAATACTGGGTGAAATGTTTAAGGCACTCTTAGTCAGTACTTAAGATTTAGCCGAAGGCCTGAAGCTTTAAGTGGAGATGTTTTGTCTTTTGCCAGAATAGAGTGGTATAATAGCTGCTTAGCACCATGGCAAAGAGTTAGGTGAAGTGTTGAATTGATTCTGCATCCTCTGAAGTTCACTGTTAAGTGGTTGTATCCCGTATTATCGGAAGACTGTGCCTGACTTCTTGTAAGTATGAGGAAGGAATTCTTCGACACTCAGGAGCTCTGAAAACAGAACCAGTGGAAGATGGATAGGGTCATTGTGGCCACTTCTCAAGTGGGTGGGGGGTAGGGTTTTTCTTTTGTATCTTCACCTCTGAAAGGTATAATGTTTTCGTTGATAATCTCACACTGTGTTAGAGTTGGGAGACAAGGAATTTAAAGGATGAATTAATGAAATGTAGGTTGACACATTTAGGTCAAGGATGATTTGCTCTATATCCAGAAGCTTAATTTTTCTTATTTCTAATAAAGGTGAAATCTCTATGGGCATATTTTTTTTAAAAAAGCCAGTGGTGATGATTCTTTGAAAGCAAACAAAAGCAACAGTTCCTTCTTTCCAAAGATAATTACAGCATATAATTGAGTGCTTATTCTTTTTATAAAAGACTTCTATTATGGGATATTTCAAACATACACAAAAATAGAATAGTATAAAGAACCTCAGGATACCCAACAGCCAGCTATGACACCATCAACTCATGGCCACTATTTTTCACCCATACTTTTACCCCTACCCCAATTATTTGGAAGCAAATTTTAGTTGTTATATGATCTGTAAATATTTCAGACTGCTTCTCTAAAAATTAAGAACTCTTTTTAAAGACATAAGCTAGTACCCTAGTACCCTGATCGTATAATAAAAAATAGACAGTTCCTTAACATTTGTAACTGTCGAGTCAGTGTTCATATTTTCCATACTTTTGTTTCTTTGATATCTTTTAAAACTGAATATGTAGGTTCTGTCTTCCTTTTTTCCACCTGTAACTTGCTTACTATATTGTCTAAGTGTTTCCGTTAATTTTCACAACTTAATGAAATATACTTATCTTCCTTTTATAGTTGAGGAAACTAAGGCTTTGATAGATTAAGACATTCCTCTAAGTTAACATGGTTTCTGGTGGAGCCAGATTTTGAACTGACTCAAGACCTAGGTACTCTTTACCACTTCTTCTCTTCTTTACTGTAGACATTTAGGTAATATTTTTTCAGAACATTTTTTCCTATGCATATACAAACAAATATCAATATTCCCCCCTTCTTCTTTATTATCCTTCAGGTCTCAGCTTAAGATATCTCTTCAGAGAGGTATCACCTGGTGAGTCAACCTCAAGTAGCTTTTTTCTTCCCCCTTCCTTATTCTCTATACTTCCTGTTTTTCTCCTATTCCATCTTTCATAGCACTTACCACAATGCAAAAAGCTTGATTATTTTGTGTCTTTCCAGTTGAGCATAAGCTTCATCAAGGCAAAGATTATGCCTGTTGATGCCTGTCAAATAGGCTCCTAAATATTTGTTGAAGAAATTAACAGTGTTCTGCGTTTCCTATCAGTGTAGTATTTACAAATCTACCTCTGTTTTTAAGGACCTCTAAGCATGCCATAGAATTGCTACAGTGTGCTTATTTAACCATTTCCCAACTAAGAACTTTTGGATCTTCAGTTTTTTTCCTCTGTGACATACTGCAGCAAGCATCTTGATTACATATATGCTTGCAGACTTGTGCAAGTGTTTCTTTAGGTTAGCTTCCTGGAAGATTCCTGGAAGTGGGATTGTGGATTCTAAGGACATTAGTGGCAGTTTTTAATTATGGGATATGGGGAGTCTTGTACAGTTTGCATAGGATTAGGTGATATGTAATGATAGCAGAAAAAGTGTAACTGTGTCAGCTCTTAAACCTAGCTGATAATTAGAATAGTGCAAGGGGCTTTTGAATAATAGTTTGATTTTTCCTTACCCGCGTCCTGATAGGGCCCTGAAATCTGTATTAAAAACTTAATTTGGGGAATAACAACTTCTATATTTTTCCTGGCTATAGGTTTGTACATGTTTTGGCTCAGTATAGAGGCAATCATTAGCACCTACTTATTTTTGGTAAAAATGCTACTATTTATAGAAATGTAAGGAACTGGTCATTAGAGTATGACATTCTAAATGGGGGTGTTTTTTTTTAACCTTTGAAAAATATTTTCTGAGACTTTCTGAATTTAGACACAATCCCTATGACATACATGATCTTAAACAAAAATTTGGCACTGTACATTGTTCACCTTGCATTAAAGTAATGGTCTGTATCTTTTCTCCCCAACTTTGAGTTACATTTCATTGCTTTCTTTCTCTTGAGCCTTACCACAAACTTAGTCATATCTGTGGCTGAAAATTCTCCAGATTCTATCACTGATAATGACAAGCTACATACCTGTTGTTTCCAAGAGTTTGTACCAATCTGTGATGATCACAATGTTGAAATAATTTTTGTTGCAAGGCAGGCATTCTTTCTAATACAAGCTATGTTAAAGAGATTAACCTCTGTGATTTCATTATTATGGTGGAGTACACAGCAGTGACAAGAACATGTATTGAAGAATATTCTGAAAGTATTACCTTATGTGTGTCCCTATGCTCTAAAGGTCATTTACCAAACATAAATTGCTTTTGTCCATAGGGAGCACCTTGGTGTAATCTGCAGGATACCTTGTATTTTATGTTCAATAACAGTGATTCTTACCCAGCAGGCATCTCTCTGTCCTTTGGTGGAGAGAGGCATTTACAAATCATTCTCTCCTCCCTCCCTCAATAGTTCTTCCCTTTTGATAATCACTGTGTCTGATAGTGGTGTTCCTAGATCTTTACTTAAAAGTACTGTTTAGGAAAAGTGAAAATGAATGTTAGGTTAGGGTCTTATAAAAATAGAGCTGAACCAGATTTTAGAGACTATCAGTTCAGTAACCTTTCCCGTTTGTCTGTTCATTCCTGGCTAGGTAGAGAGGAACATCTTTAAGAGGATGTACTAAAAATGCTAGTGTAAGCTGACCTTCAGCCCCGACTGACTGGCGAATTATGGTAGCCAACAGACTTGGACCTGTTAAAACTGGACCTGTGAGCAATCTTGGGCATATGGACTAAAAGTTGCTGACTAGTTTATAATCCTGGAGACTTTAAGAAGAAGAAAAAATAGTCTTCTAAATGTAATTAGTAGTCTGAAGGATTATATAAGCTGTATGAGTTAAGATAGGATTTATATTAGGGATTTGAGTTGCTCTGAATCTTAGAAGTGGCTGGGCTGGGCTATATCTGTGATAAATTGATTGATGATTATATTACAGTGTTGTACAAAAGAAACTTTTGGTGCAAAAGTTTGTATGTCATTCTCTATAGACTGTGTTTTAGGCAGTTAAGAACTCCATTTTCTTGGAAACAGGATTTGTATTACAAAATTAGTTTTTTTTTTTTTTGAAGATGAACATGTGCCTGGGATATAGAAACCTGTGAAAATACTCTGTTTCTCCCGTTTTTAGTAATGAGATCACATAATTTTTAAAAATGAAAATGAGAAAAGAATGTTCTAAAAATGGCTAATATTTTGAGTTATTTTTTCTGGTTACTTTTACCTACTAAGTGTCATCTATAGAGTTAAAATTACAACATGCATAATTGTTTAAAGAATTTATTGTGTAGGGAAATAGTACATGATTCAAAATGTAAAAGGCCTTATAGGGTCCTATTCTAACAAGGTAGCTGATTTAAATAGTTTTTTTTTAATGTATTCTCTATTGATAATATTTATGCCAATGATAATTACAAATGTAGTAATATATATGTTGACATAACATATTCTGTGCCCAGTATTCTGTGCCTGCTGTTTTGCTTAACAAAACCTTGACAATAGTTCCATTTTTAGTGTATATAGCATTTTCCTTCTAATTGTGGCAGAGATAAACAACTCTTAAAGTTGTCTTCTTCCTGTTTTATAACTTACTTTTACAATTATGCAATAGTATTATTTTTTTCTTCTGTTTCTTTTATTAACCATGGCCTCCCTTTTAGTACCCTTCAGGTTGTTTTTGTTTCAGAACATCTTTCCACCATTTTGAATTGCTTCCTCTGCCTGGTAGAATTCTCGGTTTTGATTTTGGTTATTTTCTCCCTTTGATCAGAGCAGATCATTTTGGTGGAGAGCCATTGCAGTACCTTTTGCTTGGTGGCTTAGTGATTGTTTGCCCAGCTGATCTTAATTTTGGAGTTGCTCTTTCTCTTCCCTGCTTCTCTCCTCCAGTTTAGGCTGTTCTTTGTCTTGGTTAATCAGGGCACTGTTCAATACAAACAGGCCACTGCCTCCTTTTTTAGGTGCCTCACCTCCCTTGCGGTTCTGGCCTGGGAAGCTGGCTCCCAGGAGGGGGTACTTTTGATCTTTTGTTGCCCTTGCTCCACAGTTTAGTTTTTTCAACGAAAGGGTCATTGATAGGAACCTTTAAGATCATCTTCTTACCTTTTATTTTTTTTTTATTTTTTAAGCTCTGGTCTTTACCTCTTCCCTGTTTTTGGTACAGATTTTATTGTATCTGGCAAATTTTCTTCTGTGAGTTAGCGTGTAGCCAACTTTTCTCTAGTTTCATTTTACGTGGAGATTTCTTGCGAATTTTTAAAGCATTTATTCATTTTTCTTTATTTCAGGGAGGAAATCAAGAAAAAGAGTCATTACCCTGCTATCTCCTATTTCTATTCTTGTAATAATATCTGGGTTAAATTTTAAAATCTTTTGAATCAAGTGTGCTTAGACTCAAGGAGTATTGGAGTCTATTATGTGTAATTAATGTATTAACAGAGACAATTGTGAATCTTAATTTTTGCTGAACAAGAAAATGGACATTTCTAAGAGAGCTATAGCATGAATTGTATGGCTTAATACTCAAAAAATGTAGTCTTTGTGAAAATGATGCCAAAATTAATCTCATTGACTCTTGCCAGGTGACAGTAAGGCAGATTCTCAAGGCCTATTACAATCATGAAACGTGGATGCTGGCATCAGTTTGTGTGCCCAGTGTTGAATTTTGTTGTTCAGTGTTGGGTGATACTTGATCTTTCAAGTTTTTCAAGTGTTTGCTGCAAGCACTTCAGTTATTTGCACTTCGTAAATGAAGGCATAGTATAGAAATTATTCAGAGTTTGGACTCTGGAGGGTCAATTGTGTTCTATTTCCGTCTCTCTAAATGGATTAGCTGTCAACAAATCAATAAACAGAAAGTGGTTAAATTCATGTTTAGAATGGCATAGTGGAAAGTATACCTTGCACTGGCATTCTGGAGAGCTGGACTGTGTGTGTGTTAGGTGTGTCCCTAAATAGATGTATGCTCCGCTGCAGTTCACTCTGGATGAGAATTTCCTCTTACATAAACGAGAAAATTACATCAGGTGTGGGCTGCCACTTATGTTTATGGTTTCTACTCTCAGTAGGTTCTTCATGCCGCTCTGTAGTCCTCTTTGCCCATAGTCATCCCCTTTCCCTGTTCTGTATTAGGTAACTCTTTGAAATCTCCATTCTCCCTTACTGGTCTCATACCTTAAAATCACAGGTTCTGTTAAGCTAGGCATGCACATCCTTGCTGCCATTTGTCATCTCGTGCCTTTGAGATTGATGTGATATGCTTTTCCTCTGCTCTAAGGCTTATGCTCTTAATTCTTTCTTTTTCTCCTGTAGGACCTCATTAGTAAACTATACCTTATTCCCAGCCTTTTTCTTTCAGTAATTTTCTTTACATATATAAATATGCGCAAGACTTATTTTTTTAAAAAAGGAAAAATAGGAAAATCACGAACACTCCTGCACACACAGCCTTTGTCAGTCCTGCTTCCCCTTACCTCGTTGGCTATTTTCTCTTCTGTGTCTTCTTTGTAGCCTAGCCTTTGCTCAAGAAAGTTAGTCTTTACTGTCTACCTAACTTAACCACACCCTCTCCTCCCCCACCATTTCTAGAAGCAGCTCTCACAGATTTCTTAATCTGATGGACATGTTGCAGTTTCGTGTGTCTGCCCTTTCTGTGACATTTGAACTCTTCCTATCCATTTTTTTATTCATTCGTGTCTTCAGTACTACCATCCTGATTTTTTCCCCTCATACTTTTTGTTTTGTTTTTTTGTATACCTTCATCGTTTATTCCCTGTACTTCTGATGAGTCCCTGATTCTCCTCAACTAGATTCTTTCTTTCCTGTTTTCCTTAGATTTTAGTCTTTCCCAAAGTTCCACCCTGGGCTTGTTCTTCTCTTTATGCTGCGTGCTTTTCCTAGAGAAAATGAAATCTCATTGATTATCTTGGTTTCATCTATCTCTCGCCTGCTGATAATTTCTTCCATGTGCATATTCAGTTACCTACTTAATTCTAGATCTTTATTTGCATCTGCATAGTGGAACTCTTTATCTACAAAGCCTACAAACTCATTTGACATGTTTAACACTGTATTTTTCTACCCCATGTGTACCATTTGGTAACGTTACTACCATCTGTTTTTTAAAATTTTCTAAAGTTAAAAGCATAACTTAGAACTATGGAGTAAACACATAGTAAAGATTTATTTAACTCACTAATTAATTAAGGGAACCTGTTAGGATAAGCTGATTCATATAGCATTTGAGGAACTGGATATTTATAGGCAATTTAATAAAGAACTTTAGATGGTAATGTCCCATTGGGCAGAAAACTGCAGTCTTTGGGATTACGTCTACTGGTACTGTTGTTTGTATTTCTTCTACATACACATCTGCAAGATAACATGTAAATTCATTGTCTGAAACCCTAATTAATAGGAAATAGCAAATTAATGCTTCTGTCTTCTAGAAAAATTAAATAGTTCCTAGCTGAGCCTGTTAAATAGTGTTTCATATGGCATTGAAAGGGTATGCAGTCATCTTCTTTCGTTATATGTTTTAAATAACTTTTCTTAACCCTTGTCACCAGAGTAAGAAACTTGACATTTTAATGTCCCCATTCATATATATGCTGAAGTTTGAGAAACACAATCCTAGACATTTTTTTTTTTTCCTCCTCATGGTATAGATTTTATTGTCTAAATGTTTACTGATTCCTATCTCCTCATTCACTTTCCATTGTTATCGGACCCTCATCCACCCTTAAGTCTGTTTGGTAACTTAATAGTTGGTCTGCTTATCTGTAGGTCTTAAACCCCAAGTTTTTAGCTTTAGGCCCTTCATGATACAGTTCAGACTTATTTCTTAGGTCCATGTTCTTCCCAGATTTTTTTTTTTAAATAAATCTGTTTATTTATTTTTGGCTGCGTTGGGTCTTCACAGGTGCGGGCTTTCTCTAGGTGCGGCGAGTGGGGGCTACTCTTCTTTGCGGTGCGCAGGCTTCTCATTGTGGTTGTTTCTCTTGTTGCGGAGCACGGGCTGTAGGCACGCAGGCTACAGTAGTTGCAGCACGCGGGCTCAGTAGCTGTGGCTCACAGGCTTTAGAACGCAGGCTCAGTAGTTGTGGCGCGCGGGCTTAGTTGCTCCGTGCGGCTTAGTTGCTCCGCGACATGTGGGATCTTCCCGGACCAGGGCTCGAACTCGTGTCCCCTGCATTGGCAGGCGGATTCTTAACCACTGTGCCACCAGGGAAGTCCTCTAACCTTTTAAACTGGACCTTTTCAACCTGCTGAGGATGAAATTAAGTTACCCTTTTTTTGTTGTTTTTATTTACAGTATTACCTTTGATACTACTTCTCATATCATTTAGCGTGTTTTATGATTATTACTCATTTAAGGATTGTTCAGTTAAACTGATTATCTCAAGGAAATATAAAAGGATTAGGACCTTCTAGATATCCCTCCTAGCTTGCAGTGTCATGTTCTCTTAGTGTTTTGACTTTTTAAAAAAGGGAAACGCAGAATTATTTTTTCTTCATTTGTTCAGTCATATAGTATAGTCATAAAGAGCGTGGACTTTAGGTCAAACCTGTGTTTGAGTACTGGCCTTGTAACAGCAGCCTTAGGGTTATTACAACCTACTGTGTGCCACAGTTTCTCTAAAGGAAGGTTATTTCTTGTCCTACCAATTTTGTAAGGTTGTGAAAATTAAACGAAGAGGCACTTTGCCAGGGACATGGTAAGCACAAAATAAACATTACCCATAATCATTTTTATTTTAATATTCACTTTAAAACCTGTATTTTTGCCAGCAAATGTTCTTTTCTAGTGTTACAGAAAATATAATTTGGAAAATATAATTTGGAAATACTATTTTTACATGTTGCACAACATCCCAACATGACATTGGAATGGTTTCAATGCCCCTAAATTGAATTAAATGCCTGAGACCCCATTCTCAGATAACCTAGCTCTTTCCCCTGTACTCAGTGGCTCTTACTCTTATTTTTTCTCTTCAGAACTTTTCTGATTAACTGGAAGAAAGACAATACATTTCTGTCCATTTCCCTAATGCAGACTAATGTTTAGCTTTCTAAACTAATGCTTTGTTCATTAAAGGTTCATGAACCAGGTTGCACTGTTGTATAACAGATACAACTACTAAGAGTTTGACATTTGACTTGTAACTATACTATACATGCTAACTAGTGTTTTTTTTGTTTTTGTTTTTTTCACCTCCTTCCTAAATCAAGTGAAATATAAACTGTCCTAAATGGTTTTATAGAATTTTGGGGGTCATTTTTTTCCTCCGTAATTCCTTTCCTTTCAAGATGTTGGACTTGATGTAGACTTGATGACCCCCCCCTTCTTCCCCAGATTCACCAGTCATTTAATTGTGCTAATAGGCACTCATTAAATGACTGCTGTATGTGTCAGGCACCATTCCAAGAGCCTTAATATATGTTGTCTGTAGTACCCAAACCCTAAATTAATAGTGTTATCTCTAGTTTAATGGAGAAACGGATGAAGGTGTAAAGTATTGTATATGTCTCATTTTTATTAAGTAGCAGAGCCAGGATTTAGTCTAGTGTGGGGATATAGAGCAGTAAGCTCCTTGTGAGCAGGGATTGTTTTATTTTCCTCTATATCTCAATCCCTTGCTCTTAGGGAAGCTTAAAGGATATTCATTCTCATTTTAAAGACAGTCGTGTTTGAAGTCCTTGCCATTTTTACTTAAGCAAGAATGACTCCTGGTATAAGCAAGAGTGACTTGCATTCCATTTCATTGTAGAGTTGTTTAATACTGCCCCTGGTACGTTTTAACTTCCTGTCCTTTCTCCTAAGATGTAGTCATATCCTTTTTTGATCTGGTGTATGCAGTTGTTTACATCTGCTATTGCTTGCAGCCTGCAGGTCTGAATGCTGTTACTTGTTGCATGCAGGCAACTTAATTTTGTAACACTTCAGTTTCCTTGTTTGTAAAGTAGGAATAGTAAACAACATGGTTAATAAAGGCCCATTGGCACATTTAAATTTTGCTTATTAGAATAAACATATGAATAAAGTGTTATGGAAATTGTGTTTACTACTGTTGCTATTAAACTCCAGTTTTACAGTCTGAAGCCAAACCAAGTCTCTTTGGAGGACCACATCTAAATAGAAGGCATAAGAAATTGGCGGGAGCGGGGCGGGGGGGACACAGTGATAAATAAGATTCCCATTAAATGTCACTTCTGAAAACTTGCTACAGATACTGCGTTGGGATGTTAGAGTTTTAGAAAAATGTTATCTTTACTGTGAAAATAATGCAACTTTCCTTCAGTTTTTAGAGTTGCCTATCAAATAATAGATAATAGAAATGTATTAGCTTGGTTTGGGACTGTTCATGACTGCTCTTGGTCACTAAATTGGAGATATGTTCTCCAGTCTATCCAGCTTCCTTCATGTGAAAAAAACTTTGCACAAATGATAACCTTTGTTTTCATTTCATACTTTTGGCCATTTGACTGGGAAGAATCCTAAAGTTAATTTTTTTCCCTAGCCTTAACCTCTCTTTTCTGATTCTGAGTTGAGAAATTAAAGGAAAAATCAATTTCCAGAATGTTTGCAGTTGAAGTTTCCTAGAAAGAATGTCCTTCTTATAAAACTTTGAAAATGAATTTTAAAATGTAGATTAGTATGCATTTCTTTTTTTCCTGAAGAAATTCTGTTTGCCTGAAGAGGTAAATACGTTTTCACATAAAATTCATATGCCATTTAACCTGATCAGTGAGCAAGTTTGTTGATGCTTAGAGCTGTGAACAAAGTTATCATGAGTTTGTTTTCAGGGCAAGTAGTTTTTTTAATTGAGGTATAATTGACATCCACCATCATATTAGTTTCAGGTGCACAACAGTGATTTGATATTTGTATATATTGCAAAATGATCAGTAACACTAAGTCTGGTTAACATCTGTCACCATACATACAGAATTTTTTTTTTAAGATCTGTTTTCGTAGCAACTTTCAAACGTGCAATACAGTAGTATTAACTTTTAATCTCCATGCTGTACATTACATCCCCATAGTAATAAGACTTATTTATTTTACAACTGGAAGTTTGTACCTTTTGACTTGCTTTACCCATTTGACCCACCCCCTATCCTGCCTCTGGTAACTGTTAGTCTGTTCTGTGAGTTCGCTTTCAGTCTTGAACGTGTCAGTGTTTCTGTGCTTTTTCCATTGAATTCAGAGTCATATATGCCATCTCTTTTATTTCAGTGCTTTAGGAATTAACGTCAACGGTTTCATGTGAAAAATATCGGTGATTGTTTCCACTGAAACGAAGGCATATATCCATGGTTAGAAGAGTAGTATATTTCAGGACTTGATAGGGTTATTAATAGACTGGACTTAAACCTTCTAGTTTCAACATTGTAAGATACCTATTAAGATGGAATCTTTGAGTTCATATTCCTTTCAGTTTATCAAAACAATTTATAGTAATGTAGTTTTTTATTATTAAAACACATACAAGTGAGTTTTTATAACTCACTTGTATGTTTTAAAATTTAATTAATAAAATATGGTAGGTGTACTAATTGGTGAAGACAGCATGGAATATTCACATAACAAGAAGGAAATCATTGCATGGTGATTTTTAGGCTCTTATCTGGAGTCAAAAGAAGAGTTAAATTTTGTGAATTTGAGGTAATGGTGATCTCTGGAGGTGATAGGTCTTCTCCATATCAGGGTTCAGAGGACGAGTTCCTTATCAGATGACTTTGAACTTGCTTCATTTGGAATTGTCTGTAATGTAAGGGCTTGAACTTGATCACCTCCAAGGGTCCCTTCTGTCTCTGGATTTGTTGACACCGGGCAGGGGCGTTGGGGGGAGATCCTATGTGTATTATATGTGACTCTTATATTTACTTGTGGGCAATTCAAACTCCAAAGTTTTACGGAGTCCGGCCATGTTCCTTAAAGTTCAATTTATGCTTTAAAAGCAGGTAGCACTTTGATAAATAAGTGTCTTCTTATTTGCCACTTTTCCTCTCAAATTCCAAGAATTATCCATGAACCACCTGGTGCTGCTTGACAAGCTCCGAAGGTGTTGGGAGCATTATTAAGGTTACTTTGCTAGCTATAGGTCAAATTAACTAGTGTGACTTATATTCATTTGAATCACTTAAGACCCTATGACATACCGTAGGCATTTAATAGCAGGAAGTGGGCAGGTGAGATCTCCTAACCCTGTTTTTTTAATTTTTATATAAATTTATTTAATTTATTTATTTTTGGCTGCTTTGGGTTTCCGTTGTTGCGAGCGGGCTTTCTCTAGGGGCTTTCTCTAGTTGCGGTGAGCGGGAGCCACTCTTCGTTGGGGTGGGCGGGCTTCTCATTGTGGTGGCTTCTCTTTTTGCGGAGCACGGGCTCTAGGCGCATGGGCTTAAGTAGTTGTGGCTCGCGGGCTCTAGAGCACAGGCTCAGTAGTTGTGATGCACGGGCTTAGTTGCTCCACGGCATGTGGGATCTTCCCAGACCAGGGCTCAAACCCGTGTCCCCTGCATTGGCAGGAGGATTCTTTTTTTTTTTTTGGTTTTTTGGCCTCGAGGCATGTGGGATCTTAGCTCCCTGACCAGGGATCGAACCCGCGCCCCCTGCATTGGAAGGCAGAGGCTTAACCACTGGACCGCCAGGGAAGTCCCCTGGCAGGAGGATTCTTAACCACTGCACCACTAGGGAAGCCCAGATCTCCTAACGCTGTTTAATAATAGTATTCTTTGCTTTTTAAAGTGAAAGGAACAGTATCATGCTATTCTCTTGTGTCCATACTGTTTAGCGTCCAAGCAAGATGGCATTGAGATGGTGTTTGAAGTAGTAAAACTTGTTGGATGAATTCTGAAATAGATTGGTCTTTTTATTTAGTTCTTGAATGGGATACAATTGTTCTTTAGACCAGTACAACCAGGAGAGCCCTTTCAAAATGTATGTCCAATTTCTGCATCCACAGAATCAGAATCTCTGAGGGCAGAGGTCAGGCATTCATTTTTTGACAAAGCTTCTCAGGTGATTGTGATGCTCACCCTTAATTAAGAACACTGTGTTTTCTTTGTAGCAAAATTCACTTTTTTTTTTTTTTTTTTTTTTTTGCGGTACGCGGGCCCCTCACTATTGTGGCCTCTCCCGTCGCGGAGCACAGGCTCCAGACGCGCAGGCTCAGCGGCCGTGGCTCACAGGCCCAGCCGCTCCGCGGCATGTGGGATCTTCCCGGACCGGGGCACGAACCTGTGTCCCCTGCATCGGCAGGCGGACTCTCAACCACTGCACCACCAGGGAAGCCCCAAAATTCACTTTTGAAACGATATTGCTAGAAGTTTAAAACTCATGTTGACCCGTAGGTTTTATGGCAGTTTCTGCCAACATAATTTTATCACAAGTTTTTTTTTATTCTGAATAAATGTTTATAGTAATAATAATAGTTGGTGTGTACTGAGCCCTTGCAATGTGATAGGCACTGTGTTAAGTGGTTTGTATGGATCTTCTCATTTAATGCTCACAGCTACTCTATAGGATAAGTTCTTTATCCCCATTCGATAGAGTGAAGCACAGAGGACTTTATGTACGAGGTCATACATTTTGTTGGTATTGGAGTTAAGATTTGAACTCAGTGAGAGGCCATTTAACTCCAGAGCCCAGCATTTGTAATCCAGTGACCTACCTTACTGCTTTCAAAGGATAAGTAACAAAAATGACTCCTTTTGTTTCAGACTTCAGACCCCCAGTCCTCTTTCTCAAAGTTAGTCAGTACCATCTGCAGGGGATACGTTTCAAGCTCCCCAGTGATGCCTGAAACCGTGGATAATACCAAATCCTGTATATACTATGTTTTTTCATATACTAATTGGTGGGGAGCGTATATAGTAGATACATTGGGCAGAGGGATGATTCACATCCTGAGCGGGACAGAGGGATGGCATGAGATTTCACCAGCTACAAGGAATGTTGTACAATTTAAAACTTACAAATTATTTATTTTTGGAATTTTCAATTTAGTATTTTTGTACCAGGATTGATCAGGTAGGTAACTGAAACCATCGAAAGCGAAACTGGTGATAAGGCGCGTGGGGGGCGGGTTGTTAACAGTGTCTGTTGTATGAATTTATTGCCACCAATTTTTTTTTTTTTTTTTGCGGTACGTGGGCCTCTCACTGTTGTGGCCTCTCCCGTTGCGGAGCACAGGCTCCGGACGCGCAGGCTCAGCGGCCATGGCTCAGGGGCCTAGCTGCTCCGCGGCATGTGGGATCTTCCTGGACCGGGGCACGAACCCGCGTCCCCTGCATCGGCAGGCGGACTCTCAACCACTGCGCCACCAGGGAAGCCCTTGCCACCAATTTTTAACGAGCAAATACTATATAAAGATACGTATGCAAACCTTTTAAATATATATGTACACATAGATGGGGATTATACCGTTTTTCCCCAAGCATATCTTGGAGAGATCTTTCTTTCCATCAGTACATGTAAACTGAACCTTCCTCTTTCTCTTTTAATGTTTATATAGTATTTCCTCTTTTTTTCTTTCTAAAATTGAGAGTAATTATATTAGTAATTTGAACTTTCTGACTGAAGTTTATTTGGTATATTAATTGGTGATGTGGGCAAGTGTGACAGAAAGAAACAGTCCTTTTCTACTGAATTGGGTCAACATGTAACTCAAAAGAAAACCCAGTTTCCTGTTCCATTGCATGGAATCTCTTAAAATCCAATAATAGATTTAGTTATGGTTAATTTACATTCTTTTTGGCACAAGTTTCTGTAATGTCATATGATCGTTCCTTCTGTTCCCTCCCCAATCAATAGAAGTAATTAAAGAACTCTACCTGGAATTTGACTGGAGGCTTAAGAAAAATTGTGTCAGATTTGATTTATAAAAATCGCAATTCTTTCTTTCTGTGATAGTAATATTGACCTGTTTTGTCAGTTAAACTCCTTTTCTTTGAGTGTCAGCATTTTTTCCTGTATAACAGTTTCTTACAGAAAGATAAAAAGTTCAAATTAATTAATAACTGTGTTTTGAACTAAATTGTTAAGCTTATGAATGATGTTCACCATTTCTTGTTGCTAACATCTCCATGAGGTAGATAATATACTTTACAGAAGAGGTAGACAAAATCTAGAGGTCAAGTTTCTTGTCCAGAGTCACAGCCAGCACAGCTGATGTTGAAATCCAGGAGATCTAGGACCATTTCTCAATTTACTGTCCTTGAGCTGCTTTTTCCTTGTTTCTCCATTAAGATATTATAGTTTTACCATTTCCTTTGTATTCATTATTTCATTTGTTCACAGCAGTGCTGTGAAGTAAGCATGGTATATGTTGCTTGTTGCTTTTATTCTGTGCCTGAGGAATCTGAGGCTAGAGGTTATGGTTTGTACAAAGGCAGACTCCTTTAGTTAGTTACCCGTTCTATCACAGGACTTGAGCCAAGGTGTTCTGACTTTAGGTGCAATGCCCTTTACCATGTAGTACTAGATGTGGAAACAGATTTCTACTTGTGCTCTGTTTTTTTGAATTGGGGATTTCTTGAGCGTTCCATGAGAAATCTAAGTTAATTCTGTGTGCGGGATTCTGGACCTCATGCCTTGAATTTGATATATTCCTGACACTTTATAACACATTAATCAGCCAGACTTCACAGTTTAATAAGACACTGCAGCATTGGTGAAGGCTGTACGATCAAATTGTTTGCATAACATTTCCCCTTCATCTTTGGTGCCCCTCATTTGTTTCTGGTGTTGTACTATGTATAGTTGACATTTTATTTTTTCTCCTTTTTTTCCCCCTTTTAGTGAATGGTAGTGTCTAGAAAGGGTATGTCCCTTCAAGAGAGAGGTGCCAATGTCCAACCGGCCTAATAACAATCCAGGGGGGTCACTGCGACGTTCACAGAGGAACACTGCCGGGGCCCAACCACAAGACGACTCGATAGGAGGAAGGTATGTATTTAATGGTAATTAAATGATAATTTAAACGGTAATTTCAACCCTTTGTGATCCCTTCCTTTATGTATGTTGTGACTTGGTTTATTTACCTTATTGAAAGGAAGCTTCTTTGTTTTAAGATCTTGAGTTTTGATAGCTAGCTTTTTGAGTTTTTTCCCGTCTTACTTTTTGACAACACATGGACACTGACAGGCTGGCAAGTCTGTCTGACTTGTGTTAGCGCATCGATTCTCAGCGTGTGGTGTTGAGCTGATCTTTTTAGTTGGAGTCGTTGTATAGGAGGTAGTGTGAACAATCGATACATTCTCTTGAATGCAAGATTTCGTGTCTGATTTAGCTAAGAACTGTCATTTTATGCATAAAATACTCAGAATTACTTGAGCCTAATTTTTAGTCCATGGACTAATCATGGTTAGATTATAATAGATTATGGCTAAACTCTAATAAGATTACCTGATGCAACATTTTGAGATATTACCATGTATATTGTCTACTAAATTATAAAAAAAATGGTAAATGTCAAATGTAAAGAAGATATTGCAATACTTCTTGTTCATGTCAGGTGATTTAATTGGTTAAACGTTTGGACTTTGGACTAGGACAGCTTCGTGTGCAATTTCTCCCTCTGCCTTTAAATAGCTATGTGTCCTTTGTTATATCTTTCAGGAAACCTCAATTTTTTAGTCCACACAGTGGGGGTATCTGTTTCATAGGGTTACTAGTTAACTTCAGTATTGTTAACATGTTAAACTGAGAGCAGTGCTTAGTACAGAGTTCTGTTGTAGATTTTTTTGCTTTTTTACATTTAGATTGTTCTTTGGGAGCAGCCACACTTAACTTTATTTATGCTGTTGATTAGAAAAATCACTCCCCATTATAAAAATGTTACATATTTTACAGAACTTGGAAAATATAGAAAAGTATGAAGAAAAGCATCACAGTTTCACAGTCCACTTGTAGTCACTGTTAACACTGGCCTATTCCTCCTTAGTTGCTCTTTTTTTTTAAGGCATGTATGTGTGTATACATGTGCACGCATGTGCACCTAAGTTACGCACACCTTTCGAACAATTACAGTTTTGTACATATTAATCCTCAGGTTATATTTAGACCCTTGCATATGATTGACAAACATTTTGCACTGTCACACAGTATATTACTTCTAAATCCACAGTGACGTTTCAGCACCATTATCTTTTCTACACGTCAGTGATAATGTTGTAAAATTATTTAAATGTTTTATTATATTATGTATTTAACAATATGAGTGGAAAACAAATGGACATTTATACTAGTATAATACTAGTTATAAACTAGTATAATACTAGTTAATACTAGTTATTAAAATGCATTGGCTTAAAAGTTGTAATCAGGATGGAACTCAGTCAGATTTGTAGAATGGCAGATGTTTCCCTGAAGTTCATGTGCTTTAAGACAATCTATGATATGCTCAGTTGTGAAGGAAAATAATAAAATTTCAAAGCGTGTTTCGAATGGAGAAACACGCCAAAGAATATAAAGCAAGGTATAATTAGAGTTTTTATAGCTTTAATCTCTCCTCCCTTTCAGTAATGTGGCCCCATTTCAGCTCTCATGATTTCAACTTTTACATGTCTTTAAAAAACATTTCCCCACAAAAATAGTACACAAAAGAGGGCCTATTCACTTTTTTAAAACCTAGTATCATATGTGTTGTTTCCTGTGTCTTTAAAAATTGTTTAAAAACAGGACTTTTAAAGTCTTCATGTTCAATTGTGTGTAGTTAATACCATAATTTAGTAATAACTTTGAATATATAGATTTTCCCTATTTTTATGTGGATAAGTATAATTATGATCAGGGCATAGAAATTTAGAACTTTAGCCAAAAAGTCTTATCAGTTTGGCTAAGAATGCAAATTAGAAGATATTTGCACATCTGAATTTCATTTTGCCATTTTAGACAGCTTGATTCTTTTGTTTGTGATACAGTCTCAGAGCTGGAAGGGACCTTTTCATCAAACCCCAGACTGATTTTTGAAGCCCCAGTAGAGTGTGCTATGCTAACAATTATCTAACCTCTGAGAAACCTCTCCAGTCATTTTGGGGAGTGAGTGGATTGGGGTTAATTGGGAGAGAGCAATTACAACTGTATTTTTATTCTTTTAATCTAACTTCTGTTGCTTAGCTTTCCTATAAGTAAAGCGCTGTTATTGTGGCTTTTGTTTCCAAAAAATAGTGGCTTTGGTCTTGTGAATGTATTCATAGTGATACAGTGATTCAAATAGTGGTAATAAATAACAGCACCTACTACGACAGCACTGGTGGAGTATTTTTAGTTAAGCCATTTTTTATACATATTCTTTCAATTTGAGACTCACAGAAACTCTGTGTGCTAAGTACATAGCCCCTGTTTTCTAAATGCGGTAGCTTGCTCAGCTTTACGTGGCTGGTATGTAGAGTCAGGACTTGATTCCTGACCTCTTGACTTGCAAGTCGGTGATTCCTTTCATTGTGCCAAACTGTTTTTACTGCACAAACCACTTGATCCAAATGATGAAGAAGGACTTAGAGGAGGGTATGAAGTACTTAGAATTGAAGAGTATTAACTCATTCAGTTTAGAATTTAAGGAGCAGTTTTTCCCTCCTAGAATTTTTTAATTCATTCATTTTGCTTCACTCTGTTTCCTCCCGAACTTGCGTTAAGTTGTCTTCTATGTGTAGCTTCCTTCCTGTGACTACTCCTGCCCTTTTCCTAAATCAAGCTCACTTACTTTTTTTTTTTTAAAGAAGAAAAGTTTTAGTTCACCCTTAAGATAAAAGAAAGTTGGATATTTGGGATATATTTATTTTCTCCTTATTATTCCCTCTATTCTTTTTCACCTATCCTTCATCTCTGTCCATAATTGAGCTAGATTATCTTCCTCCTCTTCTATTGTTTTTCTCTTTTCCTTTCTTCCATAATTTTTTGGGCTATCGTTGCTTTGTTCCTCTCTTTTCTGTTCTCCTTTTCTTCTTTAGGAAATCACTCACCTCCACTGCTTGTCTGTGGGCTCGCTCTCAGGGATACTACCTAGTCTTTCCCACTTCTAGCACAGGTATTTGTAGGCCCTCCCTCCCTCTTTGCCATGCAGTAGCATTTTCATTGTATCATGTGCTTTTTCTTGTTTTTCTCAAATGTCAGCGGTGGGATTGAATTCAATATTATAGCAACTTCGGTTGACACTACTGTAGTGGAGGTTTCTTCTACATTGTTTTTGTTATAAAAACACAGCATGTTGAGAAAAGAAAATTGGGATGCTTCAGGAAAATAAAAGAATTAAGATAAATTCAATCCATCCACCGAAAGATAATGATGGTTAGTATTTCTACTCCATGATTTTCCTTGATATGAAAGCCCATAATATAAATTAGGGCCTCTAGTCCCATTCTCCCCCCCCACCCCAGTTTTTTCTGTGAAATATGTTACTGCTGTGCCTATCACATTTGAGTATTATTCTGATTTTATCAAGTCAAATTCCTGAAATGGGTTCATAGGACCTAAGGATATGAATATTTTGAAGACTTTTAACAGAATGCTAAATTGTGTTTCAGAAAGATTGAACCACTTTATCTTTTTTCCTTTTTTGATTAAACCAATTTATACTCCTACTAATACTTTGTGAGACTGCCTATTTCGCCAAATCATAGTACAGCACACCATTTTTTTTTTTTTTTTTTTTTTTTGCGGTACGTGGACCTCTCACTGTTGTGGCCTCTCCCGTTGCGGAGCACAGGCTCCGGACGCGCAGGCTCAGCGGCCGTGGCTCACGGGCCCAGCTGCTCCGCGACATGTGGGATCTTCCCGGACTGGGGCACGAACCCGTGTCCCCTGCATCGGCAGGTGGACTCTCAACCACTGCGCCACCAGGGAAGCCCCAGCACACCATTTTTAATCAGAGTTTGTGGAAAAAAGGGTTCCTTTGGTTAAAGTTACCATTTCTTTGGTTACTTTAGAGTTGAAGATCTTCCCCACATATTGGCCATTTTAATTTATTTTATGAGTTGTCTATTAGTGTCCTTTGTTTTAATTTTGGAGATACTTGCTCTTTTATTAGAACGCTTTATGGGAAGGGTATCAACCTACTGACATGGGCAAGTATATTTTGCTTGTTCTGGTTTGTTTTAATTTACAGTAGATTTTAAATTTAGATAGTCAAGTCTATCAGCTCTTTGTTTCTTTTCTTCCTTTTTTACATTTTATTGTAATCTGTCAATGTTTTTTTAATGGTGTGAGGAAATGCTTGAATCCAATCCACCCCACCTTCTCACCCCCAGTACAAAATTTGTCTGCAAAGTTTTGATAATTATTTATTACTGAGTAATAAAATTTTATGAAATCTAAAGGTTGTAGCTTTCTGTTAACATTGTCAAAGCAGGGATTTTTTAAGCCAGCATTAATTATACAGGAAGAAATAGATTTGTATTTTGCTTAAAAAACTATTTCAAAGGGATGGGATACAGAAAAACACAGAAAGAAAATAGATATCATCCCGAGATTGTCTGTGTTAATATTTTGATTTTTATCTGTCTTTATCTGTTATTTTTTGGGAGGGGGGAGAATCTGAGTTCCCTGACCAGTGATTGAACCCGTGCCCCCTGCAGGGAAGTCCCTATCTGTCTTTAAAATACAATTTAGCATGTAGCTGATTACACTGTAAATACTTTTGGATCCTACTTTTTTCACTCAGTATCCTAACAAACATCTTCTCTTATCATTATGATTCTTTTGGTAATTGTTTACAGATGGTCACATGATTTGCTGAATCAGTGTGCAACATTTTCCACTATTAATTTTCATTTTTTGGATAGTTAGATGGTTGCGGTGGGAAAAGTTTTCGCTTATGCTTAAATGTTTGCAATTTTGGCATCTCTTAAGAGATATGTTCCCAGAAGTGAAATTGCTTGGTCAAAGCGAGTTTTTTATGGTCAACTTATTTCACATAAATTTTTTTCTCCAATTTACTTATCACCGTCAGGAAGAAGAGTGCTTTTTCTCATCATTCTATTTGTGTTATCTCCATTTTGCATTTTCTTGCTAATTTGATCTGGAAAAATTGCATTGATTTCATTTTATTGGTGTTTCTATAGTAATGAGATGTTAAACATTAGAAAAATAGGTTTAAGGAGTGAGATCTGAGTGAGAATACTTCTTGATGTAAATGTACTAATAAGTTTTCATATGTTGTTAATCTTCCTTTGAACCACGATACAGGAGAACTGAACTTCTAATTTGTTCAGCTGAGATTAGCCCCTCTTCTTTTTTTTTTTTTTTTTTTTTTGTGGTACGCGGGCCTCTCACTGTTGTGGCCTCTCCCGTTGCAGAGCACCCGCTCCAGACGCGCAGGCTCAGCGGCCATGGCTCACGGGCCCAGCCGCTCCATGGCATGTGGGATCTTCCCGGACCGGGGCATGAACCCGTCTCCCCTGCATCGGCAGGTGGACTCTCAACCACTGCGCCACCAGGGAAGCCCTAGCCCCTCTTCTTGTGTAATGATTTCCCTCAGTTCTTCACCCATGTATTTTGAGTGGTAGTTAATTTTTTCCACCGTGATCTTACTCTGCTCCTGGCTCCCCATTGCCTTTTGCCAAAACTGGGAGAATCTGCAGTCTTCATTTATTCTGAGCTCAGTGATGGGACTGAGGTGGTCATATGATCCACGCAGGAAAAAGCTGAAAGCTTTTCCCTTTCTGGTAGCATAGGGAAGATGTGAATCTGAAGTTGCCAACTGCATGTTTCCTGCCTTATGGAAGATGATGGACAGTCAGAGAAAAGCAAATATATTAGAGATTATGTGTGATCAAAGTTCTGACTAGTTTCAGTTCCTTAGTTCTTCAGAGCTGTATTGACTCTTTTCTCTAGACATGCTTATTTAACTATTTGGATTCTGGAGGTATGTGTGCCTTATTTTAATAAAGCCTCTGTTTTTGGCTTTAGAGCTAAAGAGTCCTGCCTTGATGTACTTGCAGTACGAACTCAGTATAAGATTGTATTCATGGGGCTTCCCTGGTGGCGCAGTGGTTGAGAGTCCGCCTGCCGATGCAGGGGACATGGGTTCATGTCCCGGTCCGGGAAGATCCCACATGCTGCGGAGCGGCTGGGCCCGTGAGCCATGGCTGCTGAGCCTGCGCGTCCGCAGCCTGTGCTCCGCAACGGGAGAGGCCACAACAGTGAGAGGCCAGCGTACCGCAAAAAAAAAAAAAAAAGATTTTATTCATCCATTTGTAGAACACCATGGTAGTAAGCACCATGCTAGACGGTAATTATAAAAATTAGAGTAGAATAGCCTTTGTCACAAGCAGTTTCCAATTCAGTAGGGGAAATGGGCATGTAGGTGGTTATTAAAGTCAAGTGAGAAACATTTCTAGTGATGACCTCATTGATGGGGCTTTGAAGGCTGAAGAAGCAGTTGTAAAATGGTACGCGTCAGCCGTATTTGTCTCTACTTGAGACGTGGAATCATTAGTTACGTCCAGAGTGGATTTGATTTCTCATTTTTCTGTGTCTCTTGTTACCTTGCTCACAAGTAGTAGGTGTTCAGCAAATACTAGTGTTGAAATCAGGAGATTCACTTCCTTGGCATTTTTAGGCACAGATATGTGACTTTCTTTTACTGAAATTGTCGTGAAAAGGTCATTGACTGGAGTGAAGGCCAGTTGAAATAGGGCCTGGTTTAAATGGGCTATGCAACAAGGTGCCTGGATTGTGCTACAGTAACAAACAGCTCCTAAATATTAGTATAACAATCTAACCACTAGGAAACTTGTCCATCCTGCGTTACCTGCAGGCTGTGCTCTGTGTCCGCACATTCAGGTATTCAGGTATCACTGCTGTGGCGGCAAGAGAATATGCTGACTTGCTCTCTGGCTGTCCAAGGCTTCCCTCAGAAGTGATCCATTTCCACTCACGTTCCTTGACCAGAGCAACTTACACGGCTGCACATAACTTCCAGGTGGTTTGGCAGGTATCATCCTACTGTGTGTCTGGAAAGAAGAGAAATGGAATATTTGCAAACAGCACCTGGTAGCTATCGCAGGCTGTTTAACACCATTTTAAAATTTTTATTCTTGCTCCCATGTCTGCAACAAACCGTTTATTTCCCTAAATTCCACTTAGGGCAACATGGCCATGCAGCTGTGTGTTGTTCTCTTCATTCTCCTACTTAATTAACCAGTATGGGTGCCTTTTAATTTTCATCTTTAAAATTTATTTATTTATTTATTTTTGGCTGCGTTGGGTCTTAATTGCTGCATGCGGGCTTTCTTTAGTTGTGGCGAGCGAGGCTACTCTTAGTTGCGGTGCGCGGGTTTCTCATTGCGGTGACTTCTCTTGTGGAGCATGGGCTCTAGGTGCGTGGGCTTCAGTAGTTGTGGCACGTGGGCTCAGTAGTTGTGGCTTGTGGGCTCTAGAGCACAGGCTCAGTAGTTGTGGCACATGGGCTTAGTTGCTCCACGGCATGTGGGATCTTCCCGGACCAGGGATCGAACCTGTGTCCCCTGCATTGGCAGGCGGATTCCCAACCACTGCGCCACCAGGGAAGCCCTGCCTTTTTAAATATTCCTTTTTTGGTGTTCCTTCTGTCTCTTTTTTTATCCTGACCTTTGCTCAGTCAGATGGAAGCGCAAGCTTCCTCATCTTTGGGAGGAGGAGAATGAATGTTAAGGGGAGACAGTGTGATGTGACAATGACGTCATTGTTTCTTAGGACTAAATTGAAACCACTTTAAAAACCAATTTATACTAGAGTTGGCCCAGTAACTTGTCACTTGCTCCTTTCAGTAATGGCAAATCTTACTGCATAATTATGCACTTTGAGTTTCACCCAAAGAACCACATGTGCACATGCTTTTCCACTTTTTGGGCTGCTTTGATAATGCTCAGAAGGCTGGTCTGTCCCATCAGGCCTTGTGCTGGGAGGCAAGATTGACAGTGTTACGTTCAACAGTGGCATGGTTGTCTTGGTCTAAAGAGGAACAGAGGCTACTTTTTTCTAGGTAGAAGTTATGTGCTTTGAATTCTTAATAGTATCCATGTTAAATTATTTCTTGGACCAACAAAGTAATATTTTATATATTGTATAATTTTCTCTGCATTATATATTTCTTGCTTTAATCATCAAATGTGAAATTTTGTCCAAAAGTCACTTCATAAGCTTATTGGAAACCTATAAGGCATCAGCTGCCATAGATTATTTCATATCTTAACTGACGATTTGCTCTGATTCTCCTGTCCCTCAGTATTGAAGGAGTCTGATGTTCCATACCACTTTTTCCAAATGCTTTCTCAGTCTCAGAATGCTTTTCTGGAGTATCAGTGTGACTAAAAAAATAAATATATGCAAATGCTTCTTCAGTAATTGTACAGGAAGTTTCAGTATCATATATGGAAGGCTATTGCTTTTGAAGCAGGAGGGAAAACGTGATTTTTTTCCTTCTATTTTTCTCATATAGCATCTCCAAAGCCTTAAGCCATTTATTTTGACATATACAGTCAGGAACAGAAATACCAGCCTGGGTAGGGAAAATTTAATAACTAGATACTGGCTTTTTACTTTCACCTCTAAGCCCCTAGATGTAACAGTGGTGTTTCAAATTTAGGGATTTGGAATACCTGGGCTCAGTCTCACCTTTCCTGCCCAAGGCCTGGGTGATTTTGGGCAAGCCTCCATTCTTACATCTTTAAAATGGAAATATACCTGCCTCTGGTGTCATTTGAGGATTAAGCTAGATAATGTCTTTAAAGAATCAGTATAAAGCTTATCACATAATCACACCTTTAAAATTATTTATTCTGTGTTTTTGGGTTTCTTTGGTTTTTTTAAAAATTTTTTACTCTTTTTTTTGGCTGCGTTGAGTCTTTGTTGCTGCGCATGGGCTTTCTCTAGTTGTGGCGATCAGGGGCTACTCTTTGTTGTGGTGTGCGGGCTTCTCATTGCAGTGGCTTCTCTTGTTGCGGAGCATGGGCTCTAGGCACGTGGGCTTCAGTGCTTGCAGCACATGGGCTCAGTAGTTGTGGCATGCAGGCCCTAGAGCGTGCGGGCTTCAGTAGTTGCGGCGTGTGGGCTCAGTAGTTGTGGCACGTGGGCTCAGTAGTTGCAGCACGTGGGCTCAGTAGTTGCGGCACGTGGGCTCCAGGGCTCACGGGCTTCAGTAGTTGTGACACACAGGCTTAGTTGCTTCACAGCCTGTGGGATCTTCCCGGATCAGGGATTGAACCCGTGTCCCCTGCATTTACAGGCAGATTCTTAACCACTGCGCCACCAGGGAAGTCCTCTGTGGTCATCTTAATACATTTTTATCCAGGTATTTATAAAAGCCAGTGCAATTCATGAGATAGTATCGTATCACTAATCTATCACTAATCACTAATTTACTTTTATTATCTCAGTGTTTATATCCCTCACCCAACTAATTTATTTGTGAAAGGTGGGGGCAAAAGTAAATTGAGCTGTGAGATTCCCTTTGGGTGTGTGGGCATCTTTTCCCATGGTTTTTGTTTGTTTATTTAAATATGAATTTTATTTATTTAAAAAAATACAGCAGGTTCTTATTAGTTGTCTATTTTATACATATTAGTATATATATGGTTTTGATTTTCAGTCCCTCTGCCTTTTTTTCTTTGCATAATAACTTAAAGTTATTGTAGTTTATTCACCCATTCTCAGTATACCCAGATTGTTGAACATATAAAATTTTGGCTTTGCATGTTTCCAACCCTGTTGTTAGTCTCTTATTCCAAGCTATGATTAAGAACAAAATCTTTCCAAAAGGAATTTAAGCCCTAGCCTGTCCTTCCAACCTTGTTTCCTAATGTGTCTCTCTGCTCAGGGAAATTCATATCATTTGCCAGGTGCCAGGTGGGTTTTAAAATTTGCTGCCTCTCTGCCCTTGTCTATGCTGCTTTCAGCGGCACGCTCTTTTTCCTCAGCTTTTCATTCTTCAGGGTGTGGTTTAAATGCCATGGGGTCTATAAAACCTGTATTTTCCCGCTAAGAGTAATTTCTCCCTTTGTTGTGAACTTTATAGCACTTGGTAGATCTCTTTGTTTTATGAATTCTAACCTCTTTGAGGACGGGACACAGTGTAGTGTGTTGTCAGTATTTATGTGCCCTGTCGTGACTTGCATATACTTGAGTTGGGAAACCAAGTAAGTGCAAGTATGAATTGAGTAGCTTGGCACAGTAGTTCTCAACTCTATTCGATCCAGTGCTCCCAGTCTATAATGTGTATCATATAATGTAAACATCTTTATTTTGATGCTACTTTAGTATCTTGAATTAAGTATATAAAAAACCTCCCTCCACAGTTTAGAAACATGAATATAATAATGTACAAGCATTTTACAAAGGTGAAAATAAACAAGTAAAAGGAAAACAGTTGATAACAAAATAACATTATTTCAGTAGGTAAATGCGGGTACTTGACAGAAGATGACACTATATTCAGATGCTTGCATCTGTATTTGAATTTATTGAATGTGACAGCTGCAACAACAGACTTAAATGCTGTAAGCAGCATTTTCATTATAAACTTTTCCAAAATGATGCATGACTCTTGGTCAAGCTGCAAAAAACAGATACAGTCTTTTGTGGATTCCCATGCATTCCTGCAGAATTTAAGTATATAGAGAACCATGCAAAACAAATCTAAACTGAGAAATTATAAACCTGTTTTCCCCTATGTCATGGCCAGATTTTAAGTTTTTTCATAAGGTCTTCATATATTATCAAGGCTATTCGAAATATATGGGTGATGAGACAGTTTTTCACTGTGTCTCATGGTTCTGTGTATTGCATGACATCTTCTACCTCTAGTCCTTACCTGCTAAAAATGCCAACAGCACCACTGTTCCCCAACATACTGTTTCAAGATACTCCCCAGAGGAGGAACCACTACTGTTGTTTTTTTTTTTAAACCACTGCTTTTTAAGATAAATAAGGAGTTCTAAATTACAGAATTATTTGGGCTAGCATTTCTCCATAACTGAACATAGGAACATTGGTCAGACTTACTCAGCTTCTGTCTTGTGACTGAAATAGAAACTAGTATATTTTACAGAGACCATTAGTTTTTTTTTAAAAGTGGTTTAAGTGAACTTTCCACTTTGATTATTGAAAATCAGGGGCTTATTTATAATATGCATTTTATAGCGTTACAAGCAAAGCATTTAATTTTTGGAACACAAAGCTATAATGTTATAATTCTGTATGTAAAATATAAGAGCATAAAAATGTCTGTATACACATGCACAAACAAATTTGGAGATATAATTAAGTACCAAATTATTTATATTTGGTAATATGTACATATATTTGAGTTGTATGTCTGGCATAGATACTAATTTCAAAAAAATCCAGGAACTGTAATACAAGGAATTAACTAGCTCCTTGTAACTAGCCACCTTCCTCATTTTGTCTAAGATTAGAATAAGAATACTTTTTGCTACAAGGTTTTGGCCTCTTTTAGATGTCCTCTGGACTAGAGATGGTTCCTAATCTTTAAGACTACCAAGTCTGATCTTTAAAACTACCAAATTAAGTATCTAGAAGGGACAGTCACTACAATTTGAGTATCTAGAAGGGACAGTCACTACAATTTGCCTAAAAGTCAGCAAGAGGCGTGTTTGAGACTTGCTTTCAAGTTAATGTTGAAAACCCATAACCCAGAGTTGATTATAGTATGCTCTGTTTGCAACCTGGGTTTCTTTAACATGAGTTGGCACACAGGTACTTGGTAAATAGGAAAATGATGTTAGTATGATGTGGAAGTAGTGTCAGGTCATAGGCAGTTTTTCCTATAGTGTTAATATATGAACTGGTAATCTATGAAGTCTTATGAAAGACCTGGAAATAGTGCAGAAATGGGTTAAAGAAATCATTTAGTGCAAGAAATAGCTAGTTCAAGTGGCTTCCAGAACCACCACACTTTCCACTGGTAACACTCCCAGGAAGCTCAAAACCATTTACTCCTGTATTTATAAAGAAAGAAAATGACAAAAAGGGAAGTCTCACCCAGAATTGTATTTTTAATTTTGTCAAAGCTGGTCCTGAAAGAAAACGTCTTGAAAAATTTACACTTAAAGGAGAAAGTACAAAAATAAAACTCTAATGAGTGGACCAACTGGGATTATTGGTGCAAATGTTAGTGAAGGTTTAATCTTTTATTAAAATTGATGACGTTTTTGTTAGGACTCACACTGCAAAATAACATAGGTTTGAGTGCTCTGTTTCCAATCTCATTTTCACCATTAGTCCAGTTATTTTTAGTGGGTGATTTTGCAGAGCATGAGATTTTTTTTTTTCCAGCAACATCCATAGGTTGATGTCGAAGCTCCTGAATATACTTGTGCCCCCGCTCCATCCACCCACCCAACGATCTTGGGCTGTAATTCACTAAATTGGCTCCTTCTGGTGCTACTTAAGAGTTTGTCGTGAATTTTATTGTCTTGTTCTTGCAAATTTGATTTACAGTGGATATAACTTTTACGGGTCTTAAAGAGATTATGTTTTTTAATAAAAATTAATGTTAAACAATAAGGTTTGATAAATGAGGGAGTTGGTAAAATGAGCTAAAAGGCATCAAGACTCGTTCAGTGCTGAATGCTGTTATATTCTAATTGGCTGTTCTAATTGGGCATTATTATTTTATGGAGATTTCCTTACAGTATCTGAGCATTAATAATTTATAAATGGGCATGATAAAATAGAGTCCCACTTTGGGAGGGCCCATAGTTACTTATGGTGACCATCTGGTTGCTTACTCCTCTTGTGGTAAGTCAGGGGTTGGAAAACCCATGGGTCAAATCCAGCCTACTGCCTGCTTTTGTAAATAAAAATTTGGTTGGAACATAGCCATGCCCATTTGTTTATGTGTTGTTTATACCTGCTTTTGTGACACATAGTACCTCCCACAGAGCTGGAAGTATTTTACTACCCTCTACAGAAAGTGTATCAATATTAAGATCATGCTAAACAATAGTCAGAAGGACATAAATGGTCAGTGTTTCATAATATTTAAAACAATTTTTTGACAAGGCCTCAGAATATCACACTTAAAAATAATTTTAGGAAAGGTAGAATTAGATAAGTATGGGATTTAAGCCAGTTTTGTGAGCCTCACTTTCTCAGATGATTGGATACTGTTTTCTTTCTGTTCTTTTCCCTCCCCTCCCCCTTTCATACATATTGAGACTTTACCTGCTAAATTCTTAAGTTCCTTGAAAGTGTTAGTAAGGACATGAAAAATGCAGGAGTGGGTTTGGGTGGCTATAAAGTTAGATGTATTTTAAAACCAGAGGACAGTTTATTTGGGTCGAGAAGAGGAGGAGTGCTGCCTCTGCAGTGGGATCAGCATTAGGTTAGTGTTGGCCAATTTCTGTCAACAACGAGACTTACTTAGGAATATGTTATGGTGTTTTTTTTTTGTTTTTCTGTTTTTATTTTTAGAGGGTTGACATTTAACTACTTAACTACTTGAACGTTATCACAAAGTTGTCTAGCTTTGAATGGATAAGGTTTTCTTTTAATATGATTTTTAAATTTTCAAGGAATACAGCAACGAATATTTTAAATTTTATTATGAAGTGAAGTAGAAATTGATTCAATTAAAAGATTAATCTATGGCAAACTTTACAAAAATAAGAATGTCGAGAACCTGAATGATGTAATTTATAAATATTATTCCGTGGATGTTAAATTGTATACCTGAAAACAACATTTTACCTCCCTTTTTAAAAAATAACTATGAAATGATTTGCAAATTTACTCAATCTTATTCCTTATTTTTTTAAAAAAAGTAGAACTCTCATATCTCTTACTAGAAATATAACAAAAACAAAAGCAAGTCCTAGAAACTAAATCTCTCAAACAAGAAACTCATGGGATAAAGCAAAATTTCGGTCTGCCAATGTAAGAATATCTAGGAAAAATAAAAACTAAATCACAGTATATAAAACTCTTATAAGGTTCAGCTTGGATACACCCAGAGAAAATATAACGTATACCATGGGGGGAAAAATCATTACTAAAGCAAAGACTATGACACACAAAAGACTATATAGGTTACTAGAGTTTTTTAGTAGTTGATCTAGTTAAATCTTTAGAAAGTACTATTCTTTTATGGATTAAAACCTTAAAAATGAAAATGATAGTACAGACCCAAGAAATATTTACTTTCATTGAGAAGCTAATGCCATGTCTTTTTTCAAGAATCCAGTGTTGAGTTCTTCTGCAATAATGAAAGAAAACAATAAAGATACTGAGACCAGAAACCTTAGATCATCTTTTTGAAGAGATGGTAGAACACGTATGATATGTTAAGAACTGTACGGCATCCTTATATGTTCAGTTAGAGTTATCGTGTAAGGCGTTCAGTGACTCATTTCTGAATTCCTTTGAGATCATTTTCAGACTGAAGGCCTTTAAAAGTTTTTTTTTTAACAAAGTAAACAGCTTTGGCATTAATGGAACTTTATTATTCTCATTAGAATATGCTCTTTTATGTTATTTACATGAAGGATGGGTGTTGCCTGTTAATTACATAAATTGCATCTGTTCCGTTAATATCTCACCTCTGGAACACCAACTTTTCTGGGTATATATTCATGCGTGCTCCCTTTTGCTTGTGTAAATCTCATGTGACCTTTGCTAGAGGTTAAACATCTAACAACTGAAAACAGTTTCTTCATGTCCCTCAAACTTGCTCTTAAAACAATGCTGGCATAAGGATTTGATTTATTATAAGTATAACCCAACCATGTATCAACGGTGCAATTGTTTTGAATGTGTTTGGAATATTTTGTGGTAAATTCTTTACCTTTTTATCTAGGACTTGGTTTTTTGGTGTACTTCAGCTGGTTATAAAAAAAATCTTAACTCTTGGGTATTGAGGGGGTTGGTTCTAAAAGGTAATTTCTTTGGCCAGATTATTTGATAGAATAATAATTTAATCATAGAAATATTTGGGGAAAGGGTAGAGTCAATAATGAAGAATTGGGAAACTTTTTTTTTTTTTTAATGAAAAAAGATTTCAGTTTCAGTGTTGTATTTGCATCTCATTTTCCTGATAGATTTCTGTTTTGGTTTTCTGCTGACAGGTCACATTTAGGGCAGGCAAAACATAAGGGATATAGCCCTCCTGAGAGTAGAAAATCTAATTCTAAGGCACCCAAAGTGCAGTCTAATACTACTTCTGAACTGTCAAGGGGACACCTTTCTAAAAGGTAAATCTTCACATTGCTTATACATTTTTCAAGGCAGAATTATTTGCATTTGAATCATTGCATAATATTAAAACGTACCAGGTTATGCCAAAATGTTACGATACATGTTTTCATTATTATCCGGGTATAACTTTTAGGATTAATAGTGAATCACCTCTGCAGTGATGTCAGCGCAGCATACCCCAGATAGTGCTTTATTCTCCTTGATTAGAGAGCTGCGAGTTTCTCCTTTTGCCTAACAAACCATTATACGCATCTGAAATGCCATTTTAAATCCAGTTTTTCTTAGTTTTTTTATTGTCAGAGCCACAGGTCAGTGATGTCTTAAGATCTAATTGATAGGAGTCTTTGGAAAGGAATGTGACTGTAAATATTTGATACTACAATATAAAACTTTCTAACCTTCATTTTGAAAGTGTGTATGTTAATGCTTATTTATTTTAAGCTTTGACAAAGAAGTTGTGTTTGTAAATAGAGTATCGGTATTGTAGTTTCAACTGGTTCTGAACTACTAAGTAAGCATTCTTTTTCTTGTAATCCTAATTCTTGTTTTATGATTAGGGGAGTTAGTGTCAGTAATCATTGGGCTAAAGAATTAGCCTGATCTTCTCATATTTTACCATCCAAAGTGTCACTCCCCACCCCCACCCCTTTTTTTCCCCTCATTTTTGAACCGTTTGCGAGCCTATGTTTATTAGTTACTGGACTTACCAGGAAATTTTTTTCACTTAAAAAAAAATCTTATTTCCACAGATTTGAGAAGTTAATAAATAAGTATTATATGACAGGTTTAACGATGGCAGGCTGATATTAACTCTTGTTTTATCTAACCTCTTAGAAGCTGCAGTTCATCATCTGCTGTCATAGTCCCACAACCAGAGGAACCAGACAGAGCCAATACTTCAGAAAGGCAGAAAACGGGGCAGGTGCCTAAGAAAGACAGTTCTCGAGGAGTGAAACGCAGTGCTAGTCCAGACTACAACAGGACCAGTTCTCCTAACTCTGCAAAGAAACCCAGAGCACTTCAGCATACTGAATCTCCCTCAGAAGCAAGTAAGCCACACAATAAGTCAAAGAAGAGACATTTAGACCAGGAGCAACAACTGAAATCTGCACAGTCTCCATCAACAAGCAAGGCTCATACCAGGAAGAGTGGGGCCACTGCTAGTTCACGGAGTCAGAAAAGAAAGAGGACAGAGAGTTCTTGTATAAAGAGTGGTTCTGTGTCGGAAGCAGCTGGTGCCGAAGAGAGATCTGCAAAACCTACCAAGCTGGCTTCAAAATCGGCCGCCTCAGCCAAAGCTGGGTGTAGCACCATCACCGATTCTTCTTCTGCTGCCTCTACTTCCTCCTCATCTTCTGCTGTAGCCTCGGCCTCCTCTACTGTTCCACCAGGTGCCAGGGTGAAACAAGGGAAAGACCAGAATAAGGCCAGACGTTCCCGTTCAGCATCCAGTCCCAGTCCAAGAAGAAGTAGCAGGGAAAAGGAACAGAGTAAAACTGGTGGCTCTTCAAAATTTGATTGGGCTGCTCGTTTCAGCCCTAAAGTTAGCCTTCCTAAAACAAAACTGTCTCTTCCAGGGTCTTCTAAGTCAGAGACATCAAAACCTGGACCTTCTGGATTACAGGCCAAATTAGCAAGTAAGTTTACTCGAAAGATTTTTTTTTTTTTTTAATTAAACAAAATTTCTCTGGGTTTGTCAGGAGGGATCAGGTTTTCAAGGTAGTCAGTCTGAGGCAGTTTTAGATTTATTACTATACCTGTATCTGTACACAAAGTGTATAATAATTGATACACCACGTTTAGTTTTATGGAGATAGATAAGGAATGCTCCCGCCTTATTACTAAATTGTCATGTTTTAGTATCTTTCTTTATCTTTGCAGCATTTGCTACTTCTTTTCTTTTTTTCTTTTTTTTTTTTTTTTTTTTTTTTTGCGGTACGCGGGCCTCTCACCGTTACGGCCTTTCCCATTGTGGAGCACAGGCTCCGGACACGCAGGCTCAGCGGCCATGGCTCACGGGGCCAGCCGCTCCGCGGTATGTGGGATCTTCCCAGACCGGGGCACGAACCCGCGTCCCCCTGCATCAGCAGGCGGACTCTCAACCACTGCGCCACGAGGAAAGCCCGCCACTTATTTTCTAATGTCAGAGTAGGACAGCAAGTTGGTTTTTCTCCTATAACCAGAAACAAAACTGTTCTAGTTATGAGTTGGTCATGACCACAGTTGGAGATCAAATGCTCTTTTTTGGTATTGTACATTCTTTTTGTTTTTTAAATAAATTTATTTTTTATTTATTTATTTAGGGCTGCTTTGGGTCTCTTCATTGCTGCGCGTGGGTTTTCTCTAGTTGCAGCGAGCGGGAGCTACTCTTCATTGCAGTGCGTAGGTTTCTCATTGCAGTGGCTTCTCTTGTTACGGAGCACAAGCTCTAGGCGCGCAGCCTTCAGTAGTTGTAGCACGTGGGCTCAGTAGTTGTGGTTCGCTGGCTCTAGAGCACAGGCTCAGTAATTGTGGCGCACGGGCGTAGTTGCTCCGTGGCATGTGGGATCTTCCCGGACCAGGGCTCAGACACGTGTCCCCTGCATTGGCAGGTGCTTTCTTAACCACTTTGGCACCAGGGATTCTAACACTGTGTGTGAGACCACTGTTCCACACATTCTTGATGTGTGGAAACCCTGAGCTAAGTTATTAGAATAAATGTACCCTAGTATTAATTAAACTTTATTCACATGTAATATTTTATGGCCTTTAAGGAGCTTAGACTAAAGATGAATACCTCTTACATTCATTGCGCTGGGCTCTGGGTCCTAGGTAAATGGGAAAGAAATTGCCTTCTTGAAGCGTATAGTGGAGCAGAAAGAACTAATGTTTGAGAATAATACATTCAAGCAAAGAAACAAACAGTAGATAAGAGAAAGGCATCCTGAGGCACTTTTCTCCCTCTTTTTTCCAAAAAAGACTTCTTCAGGAAGCCAAATGTTAACTTCATTAGAACTGATTAAAAATCGTGGTGACCCTCTTCAATTACATGACTACTGTAATGATGAAGTGCTTTTTTTTTTTCTATTTTGAGAAATCTAAATGACGCAAATACAGAGAACAAAACAGCACTTCCTATGGTTTTCAGAGCATTTAATTTTTGTAATATTTAACCAAGAAGCTTGTTTTTGATCATCTTTTCTCCTTTTGAGCCCACAAAGACAATTTCAGGTCCACATTTTGATAGGGCTAGAATGTTTTTTGGTCTTTGGAAGACTTTATATAGTGTCTACTAGTATTCTTGTGAAAGTTTAATACTGAACCAGCCTAACCTAGTGTTGAATCAGAGCTGTTAGCTCTGTTTAGTTTAATTCTACAATCTATAAACTATTTTCAGTTGATTCAATATTAGCAACATTTTGACAAGAATACTAGTAGACATTATTGTAAAATTTTGTTTAGCCTGTATCATAGGGTTATTGTGAAAGTAACATCTCTTTCTCTTAAATTATAGAATTTGTTCTATTTGTTATTTTAAATATGCAGTATATCTGTATAAAATCTTTTGAATGTGAATATAAATATCAGATAAAGATTAAGATTGGTATCCTGCAGTGAAAAGGAAGTAAAAGGTTGGGTAAAAAGGGACACAGCCGTTTGTCCATTGGTCCAGACAAGGTTTTCTTGACAATTGGAGTTATTTATCTCTGCTTTTATACCTCTTCCTCTGTCTACTTTTAAGTGCATCTGTATTTGCGTGCTTGTGTGTCTCCATCGTGTGTAGTAGCTGTGTGATCTCCACAGTCAGTGGCTCAGGTTGAGTTTACAGCATAGTCCGAGGGATTCACTCTAACCCTTCCAGCCTACCTCATTTGAAGAGCTCATCTCTTTCAATTCTTATTTCTAGGAGGGTCCTGGCACAGGTGAGAGCAGATTGCTCTTTTTTTTTTTTTAATTTATGTATCTTATTTTTGGCTGCATTGGGTCTTTGTTGCTGTGCACGGGCTTTCTCTATTTGCGGTGAGTGGGAGCTACTCTTTGTTGTGGTGCGCGGGCTTCTCATCGCGGTGGCCTCTCTTATTTGTGGAGCACGGGCTCTAGGCGCACGGGCTTCAGTAGTTGTGGCACACGGGCTCAGTAGTTGTGGCTTGCGGGGCTCTAGAGCGCAGGCTCAGTAGTTGTGGCGCACGGGCTTAGTTGCTCCGCAGCATGTGGGATCTTCCTGGACCAGGGCTTGAACCTGTGTCCCCTGCATTGGCGGGCAAACTGTTAACCACTGTGCCACCAGGGAAGCCCTGAGCAGATTGTTCTTGAGTGTTGTGTCCTTAACTCTTCTCAGAGACCAGCTTTCTTTTTGTACCTGTCAGTTAGTGCAGTCTTTAAAAGAAAACCTGACCCTACCAGTGGCTGAACAGCGGGGTTTTCTTGGTTGTGAGGTTGCTCTCAAACAGGAAGCCCCGAGGGTTTTGATGCTGCCCCTGTGCCATAATAAAACCAGTCCAGATATGCTGTCATACTCACTCTGCACATGGTCGCAAACTGATTTAGTTTAAAACTCACTTCATAGTTGCTTTTCCTACTTTCACAAAATCTGTGTGTTCTGTGGTCACTAATTTCACTTTCCCATTTTCATTGCCACTACCCTAGTTCTAAGCGCTAATTATAGCCTAAGCTGTTGAAACAAGAGACGGGAACCAGCATTTGTTTCACATCTAAAAGTGCCAGGTATTTTACATATGCAGTAACATTGACTTTTCCAAAAAATTGGTGCTTGATGATAGTTATTAAGGAAATTTATTCCAAGGAGGTGAAATAACTTGCCAGAGTAACATATCTCATAAGTGACAGTTAGAATTTAAAGATGGGGTGGGTATGTGTGACTTTGAAGCCTTTGTTTCTTTGCTATGTCACTTATTTTTCATCCATGTTAGTTGTTTGTGTTTTACTGTTGCAATCTATTTGGGTCATTAAGAGATGTTAAGACCCCAGAGGAGATGAACTTTTATTTGATCCTTCTTTACTGGTATTGATTCATCTTTAGGGGTGAATATTATGTGAACCCAGGGCTTCATATTATACGATTAACTGTGTGTTTGCTTCTTTACAAATAAGTGGAAAACATTTCAAAACAAAATAATAGCAAATACTTAAAGTGCTTACAAGTGCCTGACAACTTGTAAATAGTTGACATGGATCATCTCATTTACTCCTCATCAGCCCTGTGTGGCAGGTACTGTTATTCACTTCTTACAGGTAAAGAAACTCAGGGTCAGTGAGGTCAGGTTACCTGTCCAAGGTCACAGAACTAAGAAGTGATAGAGCCAAGAGTCAAACCCAGGCCATGTGATTCCAGAAATTAGTTGTGAGAATAGGGTGCAGAGGATTGAGTAGATTGGGTGAGCTAAATCCAGGCAGGCTTCCTGGAGTCACACAGAGCAGGGTGAATTTTAGGTATGATTAAATAGTTCACTTTAGGAAAGAGTTTATGTAAGAAGGAGTACTGCAAGAGGATTGGCAGTACTTGGTAATTTTATTTAAGAATATAGAGGCAAAATGAAGTATCTTAGAGGAATCCCTGGGCTTCAAGTAATGGTATTTTGGGGAGAGAGAGCTCTTAATTTAGAGCTAAAAATCCTAGATTTGAATCCTAGTTCTGCCATTTTATCAGCTGGTGACTACGAGAAAGTTGGCAACCTTTTCGTTGTAAAATGGGCACAGTAGCTATTTGAGGAATGAATAAACATGTGAGGAGCCTTAGCATAGTGCTGATAGTACATAGGATGCGTCACTAAATTTAGGGTGCACAACTGAAATCGAGTATCTTAAGACAAAGCATTCAGGAGCATCGTTTTGAAGATGAAGGATTGATATAAATCCTAGCTACTGATCAGTTTAAGGTATAGCTGTCTTTAGATTTGGAAGAGCCTGATTTAAAGTTCTGTTGTCTTCTGGTAGTTTTGTGGGGTTGGGCAAATCATTGAACTACAATTATGATAGCAACCTAATCCCTGATCTTTGCAGAATGATAATATTCATTCTTGTGAAGCATAAATGAAAGAATGTATGTGAAAACAACTTTGTAAAATTAAAATACCATATAAACATAAAATGTGAATTGAGAACTGTTGCGATAGATATGAAAAGCTTTTGTATGCATTAGGAATTAGTTTGATTTTTTTTTAATTTAACATTAATCTGGGGGCAGAATTAGATTCAATGGTTACAATCCATTCAGTGGGTTAGCAACTCTGGGTAAAAAAATATGTCAGTTAACTAAAAAATGGAGTGGACATTTTGTGAGATAGGAAGCATTCCAAATTGGATAGGTTGTTTTCTTCAACTTTTAGGACTCAGTGAACCTGTTAATTAGAAGGTGATATGTCTCCTCAGGTATAGGCTCATTCTAAGATACGATTGGTCAGTAAAACTTCCTGGTAAAGGAAGTTTTTTTCAAATTGTAGGAATAACAGTACTTACATGATGCTTTGTGAAAACCCATTTCCCCATGGTCAGATATCACTCAAGGAGATTCAGGATATGCTTTAGTATATTGAAAGCTGTGAGAATTCTTACGGTCACTTCTGTTTAACCCATTATTTTATAAATCTGTTTGACCACCTATTACCTTGGGAGACAGCAGTGGTCCATGGAACACACTTTGGGAAATGATACATTTAATCGGGTCACTGAAGCAGGAAGACCTTTCCTGGTGTGCTGATTTGGCATCTGTTGAACAAGTTTCTGGTGAGGAACTAGGGCTGGCAGGAGAACTAGAGAAACAGCTGCTTTGTGATGGGCTACCTGAAGCCTGTGGCTTGCCAACTGCAGCTGGTCAAGATAGCTGTGGGACAAAGGTCACCTTGTGTCAATTGGTAAAAGTTTATAAATTTTTTGCTGCATTGGGTCTTCGTTGCTGCGCGCGGGCTTTCTCTAGTTGCAGTGAGCAGGGGCTACTCTTCGTTGCGGTGCATGGGCTTCTCATTGTGGTGGCTTCTCTTGTTGCAGAGCAGGGGCTCTAGGTGCGCTGGCTTCAGCAGTTGTGGCACGTGGGCTCAGTAGTTGTGGCTCACGGGCTCTAGAGCGCGGCTCAGTAGTTGTGGCGCACGGGCTTAGTTGTTCGCGGCATGTGGGATCTTCCCGGACCAGGTCTCAAACCCATGTCCCCCTGCATTGGCAGGCCGATTCTTAACCACTGCGCCACCAGGGAAGCCCAATTGGGTTTTGAGAATACCCCAGAAAGGATAGTGTTATATGACAATTTTTAATCTGCATTAGGAAATTATTCTTGCTTTGCGTTGTTTAACCTTAGCAAACAGTCCTAACAAATTTATGTAGCATAAATGTAAAACCACTGGGGCAGTGTAATGATACAAATGATTTTTTAAAATATTCAGTGATACTTTGATGTAATATTTAAAAATATTCTTATAATATTCTGCTAATCTATCTGTCTTCTCTTTAGGCTAATTTTGAAGTAATTTGACTATTTCAAAGTATGTACTGTCTTAATGGTAGAAGGTGATGGATGGCATAGACATGTAAGAAACAGTTTGTGATCAGAATCTGCAATTAATTATGGAATGTATTTATAGAAAAATTTAAAGGTGTTATATTTCCAGTTCGATATGTCTATTTGTAGGTCCAGTTCACTTTCCATTATTTAAAGTAGACATCATGTGCACATTATTAATAACAGTCAGCAGTAGTTACCAGCTCATTTTCAGCTTGAGTTTCATACTCTTCTGTGACTTGCATGCAGCCTGTAGCCATTATTAGAACTAGAAAAGAACCAGGCAGATGCCGAATTCTGGGAAGGTAATTCTGCTAAGAGACATGGTACTTTGTGCCTCTAGCACGGAGAGGGGAAAGAAGAATGAGTCAAGCAGGACAGAATAATTTAAAAGTAAACTCTTGGTTTTACCTACTTGGGTCTTATAGGGCCATACCCTCTGAGTTTTTAAAAATTGAATTATCTTTTAGCCTGGTGATGTACTGGGTGAGGAGCTTAAAGGAAAAAGGATTGAGTGTTAAGAGTTTTCTGTATTATAAAGCAACTGTTAAAATAATTTAGTACTTAAAACTTTTATAGTACTAATCTGTAACCGCATATTACCAATAGTAATTTACCAAAAATGAGTTGCCAGATTTTTAAAAAAGGAATATTAAATGGAAACAAATATTATTGACCTCTTTACGGCTTGGCTTTGTTTTATACTGTGAATGTTAAACAACCATGGTATGTAGTTTTGTATACCAGGTCAGAGTAAGAATTAATTCAGCCAAATTACATTTTACTAAACTTATATTTCAGTTAAATGAAAATTGCTTTTTCTTACTCATGCCTCTGTGTTCTATAATATTTTGATACTTCTGATTATAAAGTGTTATCAAAAATGAAAAATCCAGAAAATGTTAAAACGTACGAAGAAAATAATAACTTAATCCCATCCCTAAGGGCTGTCTCTTTCTTCCTGTGTGTATCCTGCTAAAATTTTTCCTTCATATTAATCAATACTTAATGTGTAGTTTAAAGTCAAGTGATATAAGATTTATTATTAAAAAATAGCAGGCTTCCTGCCACATTGCCTTTCCGCATAGCCAGTCATTTTGGTATTTACTTCCGTATCTATAATGTGAGACGTATGTGCTCATATGTCTGTTTGTTGACTTCTTTCACTTAGAGCACTGTTGTGTGGCCTATATGGGAGATTTACCACACCTATTCACCCACCAAACGCATACTGTACATGCTTCACATTTTTCCAGTCATGATCGTTGCTCAGTTAACACTGAGTCTGTAGGAACTTTTCTTACAACCTTTTTTTTTTTTAAACTGAGCTTAATAATTATTTTGTTGTTTTCCTTTTCTTGGACTCCGTCACTCAACTCCAAACTCATTATGCATTGTCTAAATCTTTTCTCAAGCTGTCTACATGGATTTGTTTCATTTTCCTGAAGAAAGGCCTCTGGATGGCTGCCCTTTTTATGCCTGGTTACATTGCTTTTAGCTTCGGGTATTTCTTTAGTCTTCTATTTAGTTTCCTGCTTCTAGAGCCTGCATCTTCTTTCTTGATTTACTGTTTTGTTTTGGTGAATATGTCTTCCACTTGCTTTCTAAGAAAAAGTACATATGAGATTTTTTTAAGTTTTTTTGTTTTTTTCAGGTTTTGAATGTGAAAATCTACAACCTTGATACTTATTTGACAGACTGATTGAAAATACAGTTCTGGGTTGGAAATTATTCTCCATCAGAATTTTGAAGAATTATGTTATTTAGATTTCAGTACTGCAAGCATTCTGATTCCTGATCTGTATATATAACCTGTTTTTCTGGAAACTTACAGATCTTTGCCTCAGTTATTTAGAAATGTCGTGACATAGGCATAGCTGTGCGTTTGTTTCATTCCTTGTTAGGGTGATCTGAAGTCCTGGTTTCCCTTGGATTTGGGGCATTCCCCAAGACCAACTTTTAGCCTTAAAACTACGAGAATCCCATGCAAACCAGGACAGTTGGTCACCCGATCTTTGCTTCTTTTCTCTTTCTGGATCACCTATTATTTTGGGTAATTGTCCTTTTGGAAGGTTCTGGTCTTATCTTTTTGTTCTTGCTTTCCTTTTTTGTTCTACTTTCTGGTAGATTTCTGTAGCTTCTTCCAACCTTTGTATTGATTTTTTATTTCATGTTCGCTATCTTTGTTTTTCTTTTCAAGAGGTTATTTTGTTCTCATTTCCTTTTTTTTTAAAAAAAAGGTTTCCTTCCCCCTTCTCTTTTTCTTTCTTTAATTGAAGTATAGTTGATTTACAATACTGTGTTAGTTTCAGGTGTACAGCATAGTGATTCCTTTTTTTTGCAGGTTATATTACATTATGGGTTATTACAAGGTATTGGATATAATTCCATGTGCTATGCAGTAAGTCTTTGTTGCTTATGTATTTTATATGTAGTAGTCTATATCTGTCAATCTCATACCCGTAATCTGTAATTTCCCCCCTCACCACCGCCACTGTAACCACAAGTTTGTTTTTTATGTCTGTGAGTCTGTTTCTGTTTTGTATATACATTCATTTGTGTTATTTTTTAGTTCTGCATATAAGTGATATATTGTATTTGTCTTTCTCTATCTGACTTATGTCACTAAGCATAATATTCTCTAGGTCCATCCATGTTGCTGCAAATGGCAATAGTTCATTTTTTTATGGCTAAGTAATATTCCATTGTGTGTGTGTGTGTGTGTGTGTATTAATTATACACACACACACACCACATCTTCTTAATCTAGTCATTTATTGCCAGGCACTTGGGTTGCTTCCATGTCTTGGATATCGTGAATAGTCCTGCCCTGAATATTGTTTTTAATTATAGATGCATATTCCCCCCCTCCCCATTAAGAGCGAGTTTTCTTTTCTTGCAGAGTCCTCTTATGTAATTTTTTGGGGGGGGGTGTTTACTCTGGTTTTGACTTTCATACTAGGAACTTTCCTCAAATTCAGGTAATTCCTGGGTGTCTCCTCATACTCAAGAGTAGGGGAACCAAAAAATCTAACTTACAAGCTCTGAGCACATGGATGAGACTTGACTGAGATTCACTATCTGATGAACTAATTGGGCTATGATCATTTTCAGATCTTTCTTCTTTGGCTGGTAAAATTCCACAGGGAAGATTCTTTCAGACTCCTGCCTGGAGGTGAAAGCCTAACTGCCAGAGTTCTGGGGACTAAGTGGGAGGAGAGGCCTAGGAAAGAGGCCATATGTCATCCAGTTTGTCTGTATATATTTGATCCTCCCCCCTCTCATTTTTGGTATGATGCACCTATTTGCAACTGTGTACTTTAATGGAGGATTTCTTTATTTTGTACTTCCTAAGGAATAAAGGTTTTATGTTTACCTGCCTCAGGAGAGGGGCATTTACCCAGCTGTGCAAGTTGGGGAGGGAATCTGGGGATCTGACTGCTTCATAAATAGCCTATGGAGGCAATCCTCAGTTTAAACTCTGAGGTCGTCCCAGAAGTACCTGGTGTCATCAATTCCTAAACCTTTGTGGGATTCTGAGTGTCAATCTAATTGGTAATTTATCTCAGTTTTCTACCTTCAGTCTTCTGGTCTTCCCAGTGTATTTAGCACTGGAATTACTGCTTTTTCATCTTCTAAAATTGTGTTGTGATGGTTGTCTCTTCCATTCTTCCCATCCTTGTGAATTTATGCCTCAGATTCTTTTAATGCTATTTTTAGTGGAGTTTCACTAGAGGACAGAGTGAATGCATGTGGGTCATTCTTTTGTCTTTACCCAGAGGCAGACACTTTTCTATGTATATGCACATATTTTTTTCAAAAGTAGGAGCTCACTCTGCATGACAGTAGGCGTTGCTTTTTGAGTGCCTGTTATAAGCCAGGCTCCATACTAGACAGTTGACATACATTAAATTTCATTATGATCACAGAATGAGGTAGTATCCATGTTTTAGGTATGAAGAAACCAAAGTGCTTTATCTGCCTAAATGATTTTAACTGACATTTTTCCTTTCAAAAAATAAGCTATAAATCACGTCATCTTTTTTTTATGGCTGTGTTGGGGTCTTCACTGCTGTGTGTGGGCTTTCTCTAGTTGCAGGGAGCAGGGGCTACTCTTCGTTGCGGTGCGCGGGCCTCTCATTGCAGTGGCTTCTCATGTTGTGGAGCATGGGCTCCAGGCGCACGGGCTTCAGTAGTTGTGGCACGCGGGCTCAGTAGTTGTGGCTCACGGGCTCTAGAGTGCAGGCTCAGTAGTTGTGGCGCACGGGCTTAGTTGCTCTGCGGCATGTGGAATCTTCCCGGACCAGGGATCAAACTCGTGTCCCCTGCATTCGCAGGCAGGTTCTTAACCACTGCACCACCAGGGAAGTCCAATCATGTCTTTTTAATAACTGTATATGGATGTACCTCTTAGCCCATTGCCAACTAAGAGGCATTTACATTGTTCTTCTAAATTTTTTAATTGACTATAGCTGTGTAATTCATTATTTTCTTGTAGGATATAAGATAAGAAACTTAACACTGGTTATGTGTCTTTTAAATATTGATGTAGATTTTAAATTCCCCCTAGAAATATATGAATTTATATTCTCACTAGTAGTGTAAACATGCCAATTTGGGGACTTCCCTGGTGGCAAAGTGGTTAAGAATCCACCTGCCAATGCAGGGGACATGCGTTTGAGCCCTGGTCCCGGAAGATCCCACATGGCGCGGAGCAACTAAGCCCGTGCGCCACAACTACTGAGCCTATGCTCTAGAGCCCGCGAGCCACGACTACTGAAGCCTGCATGCCTAAAGCCCGTGCACCGGAATGAAAAGTAGCCCCCGCTCACGGCAGGTAGAGAAAGCCCGTGCGCAGCAACAAAGACCCAATGCAGCCATAAATAAATAAATAAATAAAATTTTTTTAAAATGCCCATTTGTTCACATCCTCATTAACTAACACTGTGTTCCTGCAGTTTTTATTACCATACTGATGTTTATTTAACCATTCCTTATTATTGGACATTTAGCTCTTTTCCAGTTTCTCATTATTATAGTGGTTAGATGAATATATTTGCACATTTCTAAGTTTTTAATTCATATTGCCAAATCAATGAACGCAATTGCTGTGCATTCACTAGGAAATAAAAATTTGGCTTAGGAAATTCCATTTGGATTTTAGCTCACTGTCATCTACACAACTTATCTTTTACTGTTACTGATTTTAAAATAAACATCTATGATCCCTTTTATATGATAGGTTACTTTTCATTTTGTGAATTTATTTTAGAAAAGCAGCCTTTGATAGAGATGTATGTACTTGAACATAGATACACAACAATATCAAGATATACCAGGTTCTCATGATTCTGCAGTGGCTGAAGGAATTGAGTTAGCCACTGAAAATATACCCATCATTAATTAATTCTCTTTATTGGGTCCAGTTTTTCCTGTAGCAAAGCGATCCAATTACATGATTCTAAATTGAACTCCTCATATGTGGTAATAGTCCTGTTATTTGGTGCTTTTTTTTCTTTTATGAAGGAAAAAGGAGTGGTTCTGAAAACCCATTGAAACAGATTTTATATGTAAATGGATCTTTAAAGTAGTTACTTGAAGGCTCTTTTTATTTTTAACATTTTTTTAAAAATTAACTAATTTACTTTTTGGCTGCATTAGGTCTTCATTGCTGTGCGTGGGCTTTCTCTAGTTGCAGCGAGTGAGGGCTACTCTTCGTTGCGGTGCACAGGCTTCTCATTGCGGTGGCTTTTCTTGTTGCGGAGCACGGGCTCTAGGCGTGCGGGCTTCAGTTGTTGTGGCCTGCGAGCTCAGTAGTTGCGGCCCTCGAGCTTTAGAGCACACGGTCAGTAGTTGTGGCGCATGGGCTTAGTTGCTCCGCAGCATGTGGGATCTTCCTGGACCAGGGCTCGAACCCATGTCCCCTTCATTGGCAGGCGGATTCTTAACCACTGTGCCACCAGGGAAGTCCGCTCTTTTTAATATTAAACAAATAGGAGATTTGTGTTTAAAAGATCAGTATATTCATCTTTTGATATCTATAAATGTAAATGAATTGTAGTAATTTTTCTAGATATCTACCTTGTTTAGGGTATTGGTTTGTGTTCCTTATTCATAACAGTTTGTCTACTCCATTTTAAAATGGAATGTATTTACTCTCTATAGGAATATGCCAAAAACTGTAAGTAAAAAAAAAAAAAAATCAAGATACATAATATTGTAGAAAAATTAGTACTGAAACTTTTTTTTTTTAATGTCGGTTCATTGGTTTGTTTATTTATTTATTTTTGGCTGTGTTGGGTCCCCATTTCTGTGCGAGGGTTTTCTCCAGTTGCGGCAAGCGGGGGCTACTCTTCATCGTGGTGTGCAGGCCTCTCACTGTCGTGGCTTCTCTTGTTGCAGAGCGCAGGCCCAGTAGTTGTGGCTCACGGGCCTAGTTGCTCCGCGGCATGTGGGATCTTCCCAGACCAGGGCTCGAATCCGTGTCCCCTGCATCGGCAGGCAGATTCTCAACCACTGCGCCACCAGGGAAGCCCTGAAACTTCTTTTATTACTAAGATATTGTTTAGCTTAGATCTTGTTTGGTTTTTGGTTTTTGGTTTTTCTTTTTCCAAACAAAGAGATTTTGTTTTGGAGAGGTTTTTTGGGGGGGGGAGGGGTTGGCGAGGGACTGTTTTTTTCCCCTAAACTTCAGGCAAGTCCTTATACTTTTCTTCCTATTTCTCCTCAAAGTCCAGGTCAATAAATGTTTTCTGTAAAGACCCATATAGTAAATATTTTAGGGTCTACTGACCACATACAGCCTTTGTCACATATTCTTATTTTATTACAACTCTCTAAAAATATAAAAAGCATTCTTAGCTAGTGGGCTGTACAGAAACAGGCTACCAGCAGGATTTGGTCCATACCTACTCTAGACTACAAATTATAATACAGTAATGACTTATAATCAGAAGATTTGGGGTTATATGTGATACATATTCAACTAAAATTAAATGGAAATCAGCTCACATGACTGGTAAAGCCAAGAGATTGTCTAGCTTCAGGCTTGGCTGGATCCAGGAGCTCAAATGAAGATGGTCCTGTCAGTCCCAAGTCTGTGACTTATGACACCCTCATTCCTCCTCTTTCCCCAAAACACTGTCCAATCATTTATATTTCTATACGAAAGTCTCTTATATCCTCGGGTCATATGCCTGTCCTTAAATGAATTAGTATGGTGAGGGGGAGGGGATAGTGGTGGAGGAGTTGTAGTTGTAGATGATGAAAATACAACAGTTTGAGTCTCACTCATATAGTGGGAGTATATTGTGGATGACAGTTCCATCAGTACCACATGGAGAAGGGTTAGGAGATAGCTCTGCAAAGAATTTTTTTAAAAGAAAGAGAAAAAAAGAGGCAGGTGCTCAGAAAAAGGGCTGCTAGATAATATACAGTAGATGTCTGTTTGATCATCTTTTACTGTCACTTTAAAATGATTATATAAATTGCAGAATAAAAGTGTGCATTTATTTGAATGGAGTCATTATTCACTGAATAGAGATGTTAGGTCAGTCTCCCGCTCCTCCTCTGCTTGATTTTCAAACAACCTTATGAAATACATTGACGTTCATGTTTACTCTTGTACAGCAGAAGGAATCTTTCAGGAAATTGGGAAGTTTAATTATTGCATTGCTAGAATATTTTATTATTGAGAGGAGTGCTATATTTTCATTATAGAACTGTGTAGTAGGTTCGATTATATGTGTATATCATGTCAAAGATTAGCATACCTGTAACAGATCATGTGAGAATTAAAAATAGAATGAAAGCTGATAGTGAATGTGTATTGCCCAGTTGTCTATTGCTACTTTTAAAGTAATTTGACACAGTTAAGAGTGAAAACCATACCTTTTCCAAGAGAAATACTTTTGTACTGAGATGTTAATGTAATGAGAAATAGTTTTAATATTTCAAGTCGAAAAGAAAAATCAGTCATAAGTAGAAGGTACCCACGAACATCTTAACTATTTTTACGTTAGTAAGAGTCCAGAAAGTAAAATGTCTAAGGCCGTTAATTTGTTGATTCTTTTAAAATGTTGTTATATTTTTAAAAATCCAAGCTTACAGTTGGATATATAAGAGGTTTAATTATTTCACATTTCAAATGTCACACTTTAAAAATGTCACACTTTAAAAAAAGGACTTTTTTTTTTTTAAGGGTGAAGCCCTGCACTTCGTGTAAATCAGTTTTGCTTAGGAATGCTTTTTCAAAAAAAAAAAAAAGAGTAAGACATACCTGTATTGTAGAAGACAAATCAATTAGGAATTTTAAGAGAATACTAACTGCTAGTTTCACCTTTATCCAAAGGAATAAAGATTATAGGAATATATTTGTAGTTACAAGTGCACATATTCTTATACTGGTAATACAGTTGATCCTTGAACAATGAGGGGTTAGTCTGCATGTAACTAATAGCTGCCTGTCCTTATCCATGGTTCCTCCACATCCTTGGATTCAACCAGCCACAGACCGTGTAGTACTGTAGTATTTACGGTTTACTGAAAAATATCCAAGTATAAGTGGACCCTGCATTGTTCAAGGGTCAACTGTAATAAGAGCTTTGATACAAGATTTATACCTAACTGTATTACACAAAGGCTTTGTGGATAAGAATATATTAATTTGATCAGTGATATTCTGGTTGCTTCTCAAAGTGGCATCATAAAAATAAATGATAATGCAGTTTTGCTGCATTACAGAGCCTGGGACGGAGAGATGTGTTTGTGGTATGTGTGTTCCCATGCACAGATGTTTTAGTCGATTTTCAGTAGGTTGTAGGTTTACACTTTTCCATGTTTCCACCATTTATTAAAATACTCCATATTTGACCAGTAGAATGATAGGAAACATTTCAGTTCTACAAAAATACTCTATTTTTATACAGAGAGTTTAAAGTTTTCTAAACGAACCAGTAAAGCAAAATTTTAACACCTTGCCACAAGTATATTGAAGATGTAGGACTCTCTGTTCTGCTTTAAAATAAGCTTAGAATTGTGTAGTTGTTTGGGTTATGCACTTTTAAGCAAGTCAGTTAATATTTTTGTGTCTGAAAAATGAGAATTATTACAACTTTATATCTGAAAGTGCTTTTGAAAATCTCCATAGCCGATCTAAAATTGTGAAATAGGGACTTCCCTGGTGGTCCAGTGGTTAAGACTCCGTGCTGTCCATGCAGGGGGCCTGGGTTCAATTCCTGGTCAGGGAACTAGATCCCACATGCCACAGCTAAGACCCAGAGCAGCCAAATAAATAAATATCAAAGAATAAATAAATAAAATTGTGAAGATAGTATGTGCCAGCATTGTCAGTTTGCCGAATGGCCAAAAGAAGGTTAAGCTGTCCTGGTTTTCTAGGAAATACTTTGTCTACCAAGCTGAAGTTTGTGCTTCAGCTTTCCTTTGTCCCAGAATTTATGACCTTTCTATCTTCTAAACATGTTTTAGACTTTTGGAAGAATTTATGTAGTTCCCCTCTAAGGAAGTTTAGAGAACAAAATGTTGGGGGTTCTCTTACTTTATCAGGCTGGATGGAGTTAATGTCAATTAGCCTGAGAGTCATTTTGCATTATGGTATTGTGATATCAGTTATAAATAGCTTTCTGTTCACTCTTGTTTTGGTTTTTCTCTGCCCTACTTCTCTGTAACTTAGTACAGTTCTTTTAAAGTCTAACACCAAGAATGGTTAGAGAGATTGTGGCACATCCACACAAAGGAATACCACTTTGCAATCAAAAGGAATGGACCAATACGTGCAACACCATGAGTTCATCCCCACGACACTGTATGATTCCATTTATATGAAACTCCAGAGTAGACAATAGCAGCAGAAAAGAAGACCAGTGATTGCCAGGGACCTGAAGTGTGAGGGGGGGATTAATTGAAAGGGCCATAAAGGAACTTTTTAAAGTGATGGAAACGTTCTGTGTCTTGATTGTGGTGTTGGTTATATGCGTGAATAAGTTTGTCAAACTCATTGAACCCCGTGCACTTAAAATGAGTACATTTTATCATACGGAAATTACATTTGAATGAAGTTGTTTAAGAGAGAGTTAAACACCAAAGTCTAAAATAGGACATGAGTAGTGAAAGTGTCAAAAAGTATACTGTCACCACAGATTAGCAATAAAGCAGTAGCCCACAATACATTGTTGAATATTATTTTGAATGTCACTAAATAGATGTGAAAATTTGTACTAGTGTTTCTATTACTGTATCATGGTATTTATAGATACTTTAGTATTACATGAACTAAGTAATATTAGTGACAATAATACAAAGGTTTTGAAAGTGCCTTATAAGTGAAAGTACCTTATGTTTTTTGCAGTTTTAATATAATGTGCACTGATGGCTTTTTCCCTCTAAATTGTACATTTTTTAGTCCAACTTAGTCACATAATTCAGATAGATAAGTGTAATTTAATATTTTCTGAAATATTATAAAATTTCTAAATTTTTTAAATATTAAAAAATAGTGACAGTATTAGCTGAATATATTAAGCTAGCTCCATAATCCGTCTACATGCCGTGTCCATCTTTCAGGTGTCTGGGGTGTGTATCCAGCTAGGCAAAGATAAAATAGTATATAGGATGTCAGATATAGCTTTGTGATCACATCAAATAATTCTGGTGACAGCTATATAGAAAATCAACCTTAAAATAAAACTGAAATTTAAGAAACGCTTAGGCCAGTCTTCTTTTGTCACTTTAAGTTTCACTCTTTGATCCTTTTATGCTGGTTTGAAGAGTCTAGATAATCTTTCACAGAAGTTCTTTGGGGTGAGAGGTGGGGGGAGAAGGGCCCAAAAGGTCTGGTTTAGATTTCTGAATGGTAATGCCTGTCTGAACATAGATTTTTGTCCTTATACTTTCTGCTTTGTGTTTAAAGAGTTTTTAATAGCTTGCTTTTCACCTAGCAACTTTCATTATGTATAGTTTAAGTGCAAATTGGATGAACTGAAGTTTTTAAATGAAGAGTCTAAAAGGTCAAGAAGATGTCTAGAATCCTTTTTGCCACCTCTTTCCCAGAACCTTTCGTGGTGTTTTTAACAAAATCAAGAGTAAGGAATTTCTTATCTTTACACTTTTTAAAGCAGTGAAGTGGAAAAAAATTAAAATTGGAGAAGAAACAAATGATCTGGAGAACTGTTATTGTACAGTTGGTCTCTGAGAAAGTTACCATCTATTTAAGATGATGCCAAAAGTTCCGGTGGAAGTATGCTCTGTTGACTTTGGAGACCTCTTACTGCTGGGGGTCTTTGTTTAGATAGAGCTCACCACCCTGTGTGTTGTCATGTCATGTATGGTGTAGAGTAAGTGTTGTTTGGGGGGCGGGGGGCGGTAGACGATGCTCTGATGGCTTCCCCATTGTTCATGAACTAGCAATAAACTTTTCTCAGAATCCGTTATCCCTATAAAGGTATTAGTTAGATTCCAGAATAACATGTAAAGTGTGCTTGATTGACTTTCTCCCCCTAATTATACAGTATTCTGTAAATTGGACATTTGAATAACCTTCAGTTCAAATGTATATTTCTTGCCATTGAGTTGGTGAAAGGAAACATTTTGTTCTCTCATGGCCTTATTGATGAGCCTCATATAAACTAGGTGAAATGGGACAGTGCAAAGAGAATGCAGTAAAGTGCTGAATGAAATACAGTAAAGTCCTGAAATACTTAGTATATACAAAAAAAAATCTCTTGGCTGTAGTTAGTGGAGAAGAGTAGTGGAAGAGTAGAGTTGTGATAGGAACTTTTCAAGAGGATGGTTTGAGAGGAGAGGGACTGTCATTCATGGTGTTGGTTAGCTTGCGTCAAGGTTAGGCCAGAGTGAGAAGATTTCTCCTGAACAGGAATGCCAAGCACCACATGAACTTCCCCAGTATGAGCAGGTGCAGTAAAATCAAACTATGGAAGTAAACCTGGAGACCGCTAGAGAGGCCGTGGAAGAGTCCATGGATTTTTGACCGGATGATGACCTGAAGAATTGTTGTCATTTTTAATTTAAGGTAACTGCTCTTTTAAAATTTTTACTTTTGCATTTCACATGTATAGGTTTAAGAAAATCTACCAAGAAGCGCAGCGAATCCCCACCTGCTGAGCTCCCCAGTTTGAGGCGGAGCACACGCCAAAAGACCACGGGCTCCTGTGCTAGTGCCAGGTAATAATCTGGGCTTTGCCAGTTTATGATTAGCTCGTTATCTGTGTTCAGCTTTCAGCAAAATCCTTAATTTTGTAAGTTTTTAAAAATTATTAAAATTTTCTCTTTAATGTTGAGCAAAGAAATTTGTTTTAATATAGCTAGTATTGCTGTATATTTTTGTGAATTCTTCCCCAATATTTATTTACCTTTTTTTTGCTAAGTTTTAATCATGCCTTTTTTGGGCAACACCTTTGTGTTCTACCTTTTCCTCTGCTGTTACATTATTTGCACAGAGTTATTGCCAATAGTTGAAAGTCTGGTTGCTTTCAGAGTTCTAGTCTGCCAAAGAAATCTCTAATGAGCATCTTTATGCAGATTTGGGTTATTTTTAAAGGTAGCTAAATTTCCCAGTAGTGTGATTAATGGATCAGAAGGGATGCCTGTTGTAATGGCTGTAATATTGCCTAATTAGTTTCTAAAAGTGTTGGCACAAGTTATTGAGTTTAATGGGTGAGGGGGAGAGATGTACTTAATTTTCATTTTGTGTTCCAGTACCTCTCCTCACAGAAGAATGTAGGTTTGGTTTGTGTTCTCTCACATCTCCAGTTCCCATTCCTCCTGGTTGCTATTTTGGAGCCCTTTTTCAGAAAATGATCTACCTTTCACATATGATGCAGTGTATTATTTCATATACTTTATTAACTGATTCAGAACCTTAGGATAAAGTTAAAAATCTTTTTGTTGGAATTTCGTCTCAGATTTTCAGGCTTGGTCAGTTTTGGTCTTGTGCTGGTAATCACAGCTGTATGGGACTTCTCCATCCTTTATATGTAGTTTGCTCTTATATGTACTTCGTTCTCTCTACTAAATGTGCCAGAAACCAGTGATGCAGGTGACTGATTTTAGTTTACCTTTTCCCTACTCTAACTTAGGTCAGTAGAAAGGCTTTAAGCACTTCTTTTTGTTCTTCTCTGAGGTAATCGACTTTATACTCTTGGCCGTGGGTACAGTAGTAACACAAGGAAACAGTATGACTTGTTACCTAATAAGTCATAAGAAATGGACTCTTGCCACTTTAATCTCTACTTTTCCACTTATTTCCTAGTTCTGTCAGGATTGTCTAAAATATCTGGAGTTAGTACACCTGTTTGCCTTTGAAGTTTTTTGGCAGTACTTTTATGAGGACCTCTGAGAAAATTTCTTAGTTCTTTAGGGCTTTTGTCCTGTTTTGGGCCAAACTTTGAATCCAGTTTACCCAAGGTTTATAATCTTAGATATAAACCAAATTCACTGTAGTTGAAAATTAATTTTAAGCTGTATGTGGCGTCAGGTAATCTAGCGTCCTATCTTTCTCTGCAGCATTCTCTCCTTCTCCTCGGGCCCACTGTCTTGATGAACGAGAAGTTACTTACATGCTACACACAAGCTGTCTAGCCGCCTGCCTGCAGTGCTCTTCATCTCAACCTTTTCTGAATTAGTTGAGATTCCTCTTAAATTTAGTGCTTTCGTAGTCGATCACAGCTGCGGCTTCGTCTCTTTAGACTAACACACCTTGAAGGCAGCAACCAAATGTTCAGCACAGAGTGTGTCACATGGTTGATACAAATTAAATGTTAAATAAATGACTTAATTTGAATCCCACTAATTTATAGCTTGGTAATTGGGGTTTGGAGTGAGCTTTTTTCCCCTGTGAATGAAAGGTTGGCAAAGTAAATCCCTGCTTAGGGAGGAGTTTTAATAATTGAGAGAATAAACTCTTCAAGAACTCATTGGTGATTCAGAGCTTTCATTTACATGTCACTTATGCCTGGTTCCTTCTTGTTCTTTACTAGACAACATCTAATTTCACTGTAGTTTACTTTAGTCTAAAACATTTCTTTAGTAGTAGATTTTTGCACTTTCTGAGGTCATTTGGGGAACTGCCTTTAAACAATATTAAGTTGTTGTAATTTTGGAAGTCTTCTGTCTCTACCTGATTTGCTTACTGATTTCGCTATTAAAATAGAAAGTCATCAATAAAATATAATCTGCTTCATGATAAATGACTGATGATTCCTTTTTCCATATCTTACACTATGCCTCAATCAGAAACAAGTGTCTTCCCAGATGTCATCTGTATTTACTTATAAATATTAAATACTCATTTCTTTTATTTTAAAGGCTAGAGCTATTGTCCATTATTAGGATAGTAATTTTTTGATGATTTAAGTAATCCGGGACTTAAGTGATGGGAATTTTTCCCATCTTCTTCTCTCCCCCTGTCCTGCCCCCATTTTCAAGTATCAGTCTGAAAGTCCATATAGTGGTCCACTATTTACCCAGGAATTAGGGATCTATTTCAAATGAATTGAATTGTTTCTGCAGAAGGAATCACTTTTCCATGTAGTTGAAGTGTTTAAAAATCACTTCTGTTTGTAAGGATGACAACAGCTCATAGCAACACAAAAGCTTGTATTGTCAATGTGATATAGCTTGGATGAGTTTTAAATATACAAAGTCTTGGTTGTTACCCATAGTGATTTTCTACAACAATTTTTATGTAAAAAGAAGAAACTAGCTCTGTGTTCCATGCATTGGAGCTTTGTGCTGTGTGGACATTGCTCCTGGTCACTGGGAGTGCTGCCTATGATGGCATTTTTCTGTTGTAGTCGGCGAGGCTCTGGCCTGGGCAAAAGAGGAGCAGCTGAAGCTCGTCGACAGGAGAAGATGGCAGACCCTGAAGGCAACCAGGAGACAGTGAATTCTTCAGCTGCACGGACGGACGAAACTCCCCAAGGAGCGGCAGGTAGATTGGCACTTCTTAAGCCTAAAAAGCATTTATGTATCTTCCAGATTTATTTGGAGATAACTTACTTTTTAGGTACACCAAATATAATGGAAGAGAGGAGACAGATACATCTTAAGATGTTAGCCATCACACTTCTTGTTCGCTTTTGTTCCGCTTTATAGATTTGGTGTTTTGATTAGTTGTATTCATTTGTTGTTGTTGCTGTTTAATCTTTTTCCAAATCCAAATTTGTACTAATTACATTCAGAGGCCTTTTAAGAAGCAGTAAGTCCCTTTCTGTTTAAGCTTCTTAAATATTGATCAGTACATATAATAGTTGCCTACTGATTGTTTGTAAAACTTTAAATTCATAGTAAAAACGTAAGGATGTGGCTTAAATTGCTTCATACAAGTCTAAATTTTAATTTAGAATGTTGTAGTCCCTAAAAAATAACAAGTATTCAGTTTGAATCTAAGCAGCTTTAAGACTAGTATTCCTATTCTTCTGGGTTTCTTATTTTTATTCTCCTAGATGTCTTAGCCCAGCAAAAATTAGGCCCCCCGCCCCACCCCAAGTATGTACCCATTTCCAGTGCCACAAGGCGGCTGACACTCCACGGCTTGATTGTGGTTAACGGTTTTAAACAGTAGCTTGTTATAAGCATTTCTCACTAACACTAAGAACAGATACAAAAATATTATAAGTCATCATTATGAACATATGGGTCTGAGTTGAGTCCCTTAAATCTGGATGATATGCGTAGCTTTAGGCGTAGGCATGTTCTTACTTTTGAACAGAGTTCTTTCATGTATTACTGTTAGTATCAGAATAGGTGCAGTTTTCTTCAATGCCTGTGGTTGATTGTATATCCTCATTTACCAGGAAGGTTCTGGTCTGCCCACTGCTGTCCATGTTCTGTGCCTTTTGTCTCAGCTTTCTGTCCAGCTTAACATCTTTACCAACTTGTCTTTCCTGGTTTTGTATGATAGATTACATGGCGAACTTACGGCATCTCTTCTGGTGGTGCCTTTTTCCCAGAATAGTTTTTCTGAAGGGTTAAATGGTAGATTTTTGGAAACATACACTGCATTGCACATGCAACTCACTGAAGCTCTGTAGGACACACAGCCTATGCTTCCCAGTGTTTTAATGTTTATTCCAAGTCTGATTATGGAAGTGGAGCAATTCCCATATGGATGACACTTTGAGAGGGAGCTGCTGAGTGTGTTGTTCAAGTGGACTCATTATGGTAATTACAATAGCTAACATTTACAGAGTGTACACTCCATTGCAGACACACTATTAAGCACTTTACATATATTCTCATTTAATATTCAGAACAACCTGCTGAGGTGTGAGGTGCTGTTATCCTCATTTTATAAATGAGAACAACTGAGATGCATAATGGTTAAGCTTGCCAGGGTTACAAACTAGGATGTGTGACTCTCAAATCCAGGTCTTAGAGAAAAGAAGTGCACAGTTATAACAGCTGTGGTGTTCTGCTTCCCTGTGGTTACTCGAGTTTGTTTAATTCATAGGGGTGTAATTGGAGGCCAGAATGAGGGGGTGGTGTGTAAAATTTTGTTCCTTGGTATATTTGCCAAAGAGGATAAAAGCTTCAAGGGATTAGGTTCACGCGATTGCCCTCCGAAAGGCTCGCCTGTGTTTCATTGTCATCCATATTTGAAATCCCATTGTGATCTAGGTGCTTTCTGAGTTTATGTAAAAGATACATGTGCATGTTCACTGGCGTTAGAGCAGCACTAACTTTATTACCTTTCGGAGGCTGGATCCCTTGTACGTACTACAGGGGTTCCTCTGCCAGCTCACTAAAGTGCTTCTGGGGAAAGAGGCAGATTACTTATTACTAGCTTTATATTAAGTTCTTCAGTGTAATGTGCTTTCGTTTCTCAGTATGTAAAACTGGAATTTAAAGAAAAATAAAACCCTCTAAGTTCGTGTAGAGTACAAACTGATGGTGGTAACGTAGAGCACCTTATGGCAAGTGTCCATTCTCAGACAGTTCTTATACAGTTGGTATAAGACTCACTTCATCTGAAGCATTTATTTTGAAATAATGTTTTTACTAATTTAAAAAAATTAATCTCTTCAGTCTTATGTATATATTCATTTTTCAGTGTTTCTTTACTTTTAGAGATCATTTCTTCCTGACTTATTTCAGTGGCCTCGTTGATATAAGTGTATTTCTTTTTTCACATGTAGATATTAAAGCATTGCTCCATCTTTGGAATACTTGCTTATATCACCCTGACTTTGCCAGTGTTGTTGACATTTAGGAAAGTTTGTTGATAATGGTGTCCCTTTGGGTCACTCTGAAGTTTACTGTGATGTGGAGTGCAACCCCTCTAGCTCTTCATAGAAGAAATGTCAGCTCTTGAAGTTGAAAGTTAAGTGTTCCCCACATTGTCCCAAGAGCTGAAGGGTTTAGTTTTAGACTTCATTAGAACTGAGCATCCCTTTATAGTGCTGATAAAGTCTTGCAAATCTTAGTGATACTAAGGTGGGGAATCAAGCAGTCTTCTTTATACCCAGAAATCAATCAAAGTAAGGAAAAATGTTCTGACACCTACATTTGGCATTGGGAATCTTAATTTCACAAGAAATGAACAGGGTCAGATTGTAAAAAGAAAGCAACTCAGTTTTGTAAATTTTTCTCTCCCTCATTATATTTGGTTAGTACCACTAAAAATTAGATTGCTACCATATCACCTGATGCCAAGGCCCACATAAGGTGTAATTATATTCCAAACAACCATTCTTCTGGCCTAGCTCAAAAGTTTTTGTGACACTAAAAATGTCTTCCCGTTGCCTCCTATACTTAGGTATTTGGTAAACCCTTAGCAGTTCCTGTCAAGTAAAAGTGAATTCTATCAGCTTTAACTGTGTGTTGGAAACTGCCTTACATGGTGCTGTGAAGATATGCTGAGACTAGATGGGAGAGATACCAGTTTAAACAAAAAAAAAAAGATTGACACCTCTTAAAATCTGGCATTGGATTTTCTCTGTTTGATAGCCTTGCTTTTATATTTGTGTTGGGATGTATTTTGTGTGTGTTGCCCAAGGTTTGATGCCTTTATTGAAGCAACTTTCTCGCTGACTGCTATTAATGGGTTACATTTCCTTACCTGCCTGAGTTTACAAACAGCCGCTCACTGTAAGCTAGTTTGGTTGATTTAATTTTGTAAAACTTAGAAAAAAGGGAGCTATCGTAAGCAAATGCCTATTAATACTTGCCATCAAAGGAATGGCAGCTGGAAAGGATCTTTTTCCTTGGGTCCAGTAACTGATTTGTGTCAGAATAGGCCCTCGACTTGATTAAAAACCAGAATATCCCTGCTCCTCCTTGTAGTGGGTCTGTGGCTCCCTTAAGGTTGGGACCCTCCCTATAATAGTCTTAACAGCTCTTTTAATTCTGTGCTTTTACAAGTTTTATGTCTTGGTTAATGTCTTTGTGTCAGGGCAATTTGAGGTATTTATTATTCATTATGTCAGTTCTTAGAATAATATGTTTAAGAAGTCACTTAAGGTTAAACCTTTAAAATTGTAAGTTGTAGATTTGTAGACTGGCTTAAAGTCAAACTAGTAGAACCTCTGATACGCTTTAAAAAAACCCCAGCATTACCTTAAGTGAACTTGTGATTTTTTTTTTCTTAAAAAATGTGTGGTTCCAGAGTGTGCCTTTGAGGGGGGAGCAGGAAAGAAAGAAAAACCAACAATTTTGTTTGCCAAAACTTAGTATTTGCTTTCCACATTTTGTAAAAGTTTCAAAGTAAGTTTAAGAGCCACTTGACTAAGTTCAGTCATAATTGGGACCTGGTAGCAGGGCTGGTTGGCGTGGTTTCTGTATAACACGAAGAAGCAGCGGCACTGAAATCAGGAACGAGTGCTGGAGGGTAAGTGCGAGGCGCTGGTAGCGTGCAGCTCGTACGAGTGCGGCCTGCGAAGTCAGACTGCCTGGGCTCACGTCTCACGCCCGTGGTCAGTTGTCCGACCTTGGGCAAGCACTCAAAGACACAAAGCCTTGGTTTCCTCATGTGTATGGTGGAGCTTGTAATACTTCTCTGTATGGTTGAGAGCAAACACATGGACACGTTCTCCATACAGTCGGCATTTAATGAGTGCTACCTACAAGTAGCCTTATATATATATAAGTACAGTTGTTATTTCCTTTTTCTCCATCAGAAGTGTGGATTTTGCTAAACTCCATTACTCCTTAATATTAGCATTTCTACTTAGCCTGTTACTCTAAACCATGGGGTTGCCAACGTTTTCTGTGAAGGGCCAGATAACTGATGATTTAGGCTTTATGCAGGCTCTGTTGGAACAACTCTGTGGTTGTAGCACAAAAGCAGCCACAGGTATGTGAGTGAATGAGTTTGCGTATGTTTTAACAAAATTTTATTTGCAAAGTGGTGTGCTGGACTGGATTTGGCCTGTGGGCCACAGTTTGCTGATTCCTGTTCTAAACCATACATTTTTCTACAAGTTCTTTAAAAATCCCGGTGAAATGTTAGAATACTTAAATGAGGGGTGAAGAAAAGTATTAAGAAAACAGAGTTGGTGGCTGGTGTATTTACATCTCTTTCTTCAGAAAAACTCTTTACATTCACATACGTGATCCATGTGCCTCTTTTAATAATGACAAAAATATTCTTCCTGCCTTGCATTCTGTCACCATCTGTCAAGTGGACAGGACTTAAGGTATTGTGGATGATGTGGTCATACACAGCTGAGAATCGTCTATGTACAAAAAATGCTTTAGGACTCAACAGACACTGAGAGGAGGGGACAGTAAAACTGCTAGTTTTACAGGAATATATTTTCGTCTCCTGGTCAGATTTATAATATTGTAGAATCAGCCACTATTTACTTAGACTGAATTATCGATCAGGTTAGCATTTTGGGTAGTAGAATCCTTCTGAATCTGAACTCTTCATTCTGCATTTGTTTTGACATGTTAGTTGCCCTGTCTTTTGTACTTCAGTGTTTTGCAGTCTTCTGTCAGTTGTAATGTGTTTCTTCAATGTTTTGTCCTGGAAATAAGAGAGCGTAATCTTTGCACAGTCTTGAAATGAAAGAAAACACGGCAAATGATCGTATCCAGACTATAGTCCAGGAATAAAGCAGACTGAAGAAGGCACACATCTACATGGAACATTTTCCCCAAATGTCAGTTTTGCTTTTCTGTTTGTGACTAATTGCCCATCTATTAAATATCACAATGGTTTTTTAGCAGTGTTATGTTTATGGACTTTTGGTAGAGGAGTTCAGGATAAGACTCAATTCAGGAACAGTTTCAAAGACAGGAGGAAACTATGAAAACCATGTACGAGTGAAATGCAAAGCTTGTATATTATGCTTGTTTCTAATGTAGTTGAGCCATCTTTTTTCCATAAAACCTACATGATGAAGTCTAGAATAACAGCTGGTGTGCAATGGGCAGACACGTTTACCTTTATTCATTGTTGTCTGTAAAACTCTGCTTTTTCTTTTTTAAGATAAACCAGACATAATGAATTTAAATGTTCCTCTCCTAACCCTCACCTTTCCCCCCTCTTCGAAGCCTCTAGTTCTGTTGCAGGGGCTGTGGGCATGACCACTTCTGGGGAGAGTGAATCGGATGATTCCGAGATGGGACGATTGCAAGGTAAAGAGAGTTACTGAGCTTACAAGAAACTCTTGTCATGGGCTGCCTTTTACTACCGTTCTTTGTTGAAGTTAATTTGGATAAGCTCATAAAAGTATAATGTAGCAGTGCCCATATCTCCAAAAAAGCTTTGTATGTAGTGGTGATTTGATGATTTGGAATTGGAAGATGATCCGTTTGGCTCTTCATCTTTACTGTTTAACTAGATAAAAATCTTATATAGTATATTTATTTTTTATGTTTAAAAATTTGTTTTCATTATGGTTGCATGTATAGCTAGTAATACATTAAGGGAGATATTGAACAAGGGGTAGCTTAATATATTGTGCTCTGGTATCTAATAACATATTGCATCTAGTAGGATGCTTGATCAACTGTTTGAAAATGAATGTAGATTGTATACATAAACTCAAGGTATTACAATGTTGTAAGTGCTTTTAAAAAGCAGCTTTATATTATGTATACATTATTTACAAGTACATGGATATGTATTTTTATTATCTTCAGACAGCTGATTTATAGAATAGATCCCCAGTGTGAGGCTTACAAGAAACATTAATGAATCAGTTTCAGATTGCTTTTAAGTTCCTGAAGGAACTTATAGCAATCACTTTTTGACTAGAACTCTTATGAACAGTTTTTCTCACTTTTGGGAACTGATAAAAATGATTTTTTTCCTGTTTTTAGAGGATCTCATGATCAGTATCTGACTGAGAAATAATAGAGTGAAATAGCTAAGGTGCTTAACATAACTTCTTCAAAATAAATGTTTACTTTGGGTTTTTCTTGGACCATTTACATAGTCCCTGCTGGCACGGATATTTAATATCTCCATAAAACCTTAAGATGCCCTGGAGTAGACACATGGGTGTTGTAACTTATATTAATTATATTAGTATATACAAGTGGTCTTGAAAAGTTTAATGTAACTTAAAGTTCAAAATGAAAAGTAATTGTTTAAATCAATTATGTGATGAATCAGTTGTTCGAAACTTCTAGATAAGATCAGTTGTATTAACACTTCGACTACTCCTCCTGCCCTTCTTTTTTCCTTAGCTCTCTTAGAGGCCAGGGGTCTTCCTCCTCACCTGTTTGGTCCTCTTGGTCCTCGGATGTCACAACTTTTCCATAGAACAATTGGAAGCGGAGCTAGTAAGTGAATACTTTTAAATTTGTCCTCCCCTCAGAACTCTTAGTAATTAGTTGAGTGCTGTTTCTACTGTTTACCTATTCATGTAAGAGAGTTTTCACATAAGGAAGTTTTCATGAACTTTAACCTGTTTTAAAAAACAGTTTCTGCACATTCTTGCCTTAAATAATAGCAACTCTTCAAGATTTTCTCCTTTTATTTTTAATAACTGAATTGGAGCCATTAGAAAACCATCCAACGTTTACAACAAGATTGACCCTTCATTTTGTTTGTTTTTGAACTATAGAAGAGTACAGGATCTCAGGTGATTACATTATTATAGCATCTGATTGCATGCTTTGCACAGATTTGTGTCTTGAGATTTTTATGGTATAATAAAATTTAACCCATTAGGCAGTTGATTATAAAATGAGCCTGAGAGGAAAGATTTCTCAGCAGAATTACCAGTAACTAGACTCATTTAATCAAATTAATATAACCCAGAGATCTTATCATATATGCTAGATATAAGAGTGATTGTTTAAGTCTCAGTTTGTAACTAAGAATATGATTTTGCATAATCACAAATTCAGTTAAATTCTGTCTGGTATAGAATATTACCTTTAGCTTCCTTAAGCAATAAAATTTACATTTAAGCATTTTTAAAAATTGAAGTATAGTTGATTTACAATGTTGTGTTAATTTCTGCTGTGCAGCAGAGTGACTCAGTTTTATATATATATACACACACACACATTCTTTTTTACTTCATCAATAATATTTCCATAGAATCAGTAGGCTATTTGCAGACTTCAGTCTTGATTCATTTCAAAATTTCTGAAGTGTTACCGAAGGTTGTTAACTCTGACCTTACAAATAAATTTGTACTTGTATAATTTTCCATTAAATATTCTAAGTTTAAAAAAAAATAATGCAATGTGTGTACATGTGCTCATATTATGTGTACTTGTACTTGAGGATTTTAAGAAGCAGCGGGTATTTTATTTTTAATTTTTGAATTTTATTTTATTTTTTTATACAAGCAGGTTCTTATTAGTTATCCATTCTATACATGTTAGTGTATATACGTCAATCCCAATCTCCCAATCCGTCCCACCCCCACCCCCCGCCACTTCCCCTGCTTGGTGTCCATACGTTTGTTCTCTACATCTATATCTCTATTTCTGCCCTGCAAACCAGTTCATCTGTACCTGTACCATTTTTCTAGGTTCCACATATATGCGTTAATACACGATATTTGTTTTGCTCTTTCTGATTTACTTCACTCTGTATGACAGTCTCTAGATCCATTCACGTCTCTACAAATGACCCCAATTTCGTTCCTTTTTATGGCTGAGTAATATTCCATTGTATATATGTACCACATCTTCTTTATCCATTCGTCTGTCAATGGGCATTTAGGTTGCTTCCATGACCTGGCTATTGTAAATAGTGCTGCAATGAACATTGGGGTGCATGTGTTTCTTTGAATTATGGTTTTCTCTGGGTATATGCCCAGTAGTGGGATCGCTGGGTCATATGATAATTCTATTTTTTTTGTTGTTGTTGTTTTTACTTGCGGTGCGCGGGCCTCTCACTGTTGCGGCCTCTCCCGTTGCGGAGCACAGGCTCCAGACACGCAGGCTCAGTGGCCATGGCTCACAGGCCCAGCCGCTCCATGGCATGTGGGATCTTCCCGGACCAGGGCACGAACCCGTGTCCCCTGCATCGGCAGGTGGACTCTTCAACCATTGCGCCACCAGGGAAGCCCTATTTTTCGTTTTTTAAGGAACCTCCATACTGTTCTCCATAGTGGCTGTATCAATTTATATTCCCACCAACAGTGTAAGAGGGTTCCCTTTTCTCCACACCCTCTCCAGCATTTGTTGTTTGTGTATTTTCTGATGATGCCCATTCTGACTGGTGTGAGGTGATACCTCATTGTAGTTTTGATTTGCATTTCTCTAATAACTCGTGATGTTGAGCACCTTTTCATGTGCTTCTTGGCCATCTGTATGTCTTCTTTGGAGAAATGTCTATTTAGGTCTTCTGCCCATTTTTGGATTGGGTTGTTTGTTTTTTTAATATTGAGCTTCATGAGCTGTTTATATTTTTGGAGATTAATCCTTTGTCCGTTGATTCGTTTGCAAATATTTTCTCCCATTCTGAGGCAGCTGGTGTTTTTGTTTTTGTTTTGTTTTGCTTTGCTTTTGCTGCCCTGATACTCATCTCTCAAATAACATAGCCTCCTGCAAAGTTCTCGAGAACCCTTGAGTCTGGATTTTTATTCAGTGTTGTTTATTAGGCACTGGGATGTACAGAGTCATGAATAGGATAATAAGCAGAGTTGTTTCCCACGTGGAAGCTTCCCTGTTAGAGAGTGACCCTGGCAATAAACAATTACTATATAGTAAAATTTCAGGTCGTGTCAATGCAGTGAAGGAAAACAAAGCAGAGTTAGGAAGGCGTTTGTTGGTGTGATGATAGGCTGGTTAAAGAAACCTTTTCTGATTTTGTGGAGAACAAAATGATTTTGTGGAGAACAAAATGGAGTGAGAAAACCAGCTCTGCAGGGATCTGAGGGAAAAAGGAAGTGCAAGGCCGCAGGTGGAAATGAGTTTGGCATGCTCATGAGACAGCAGGAGGGGCCTATGGAAAGTGAAAGGAGAGTGGTAGAAGATGAAATCTGAGAGGTGTAGGTGCTTGCCAGGTCATGTTGGACCTTTGCAGGCCAGCAGCAAGTGTGGGATTTAAACTAAGGGTAATTAGGATTTATCTGTATTATGAAAAAGATCAAGCATACACAAAAGTTGAGAGTATTATTAGTAGTATAATAACATCCATGAACCCATCAACAATTATCGATCCACATGACCTGACCATTGTTTCGTTTATATCCTCGGCTGTTCTCCCCACTCCCAAGTTTATTTTTTTAACTTTTGCCATTTTCATATATTTGAATTTATATCTGTAAAAATAAGGACATAACCACAGTACTGTCTAAAAAAGTTTATATTAAGAAAATCCTTAGTAAGTATCTAGAATTCAAATGTTCCAGTCCTCACATAAATACATTTTAAAAACTTTAATTTAACTGATGGCAAAGTATAGATCATATTTTTAATGTGTGTACTTTTTTATTTTTTAAGAGAAATTTGATTTCATTTATTTTTCCACTTCATTTATTTTGGGGGAGAAGGCTGGGAAGAAAAATTGTTTCAGAGCTACCCAAGAATATTAGCATTAAACATCGGAAATCCATATTAAGGCTTGACTATTGCACATGAAATGAATATAAACGATAGACTAGAACCAGAGTAGAAAACAGTGACACACCCCCATTCCCATGACCCAGCTTCAGCAGTGCCTGCTTCATGGCCAGTCTGTCTTTACACCCACCAACATCCCTCCTCTTGTATTAATTTGAAATGAATCCCAGACATTATATAATTTTATCTATAAATATTTCATCATGTAGCTCAAGATAATGTCCCTTAAAACACACATACACATGCATGCGTACATCCACATTACTATTATTATATCTGAAGAAGAAACCAGTAATTCCTTATTGATAGATACCCATTCAGTCAGATTTCCATTGCTCAAATGGAAAAGTTAAAAAAAAAAAAAGTAAACTTCTTGTTAAACAGCTAGTTGGATCTAGAGGCTTTTTCAGGTTCAAGTTTGGTTCTTTATTTTCTTCCTCTGGTGAGGAAAGACTATGCAAAAGTGGTAGTGTTTTCTAATATTAGGAAGCCCACAAAGTCTAGACAACAGGGATTAAAAATGAAAGCATTTCATATCTAATGATCAGTCTTCATTTATTAGAAGTAAAAGAAGTAATTTAGTTGAAATATATAAAGAATATCTCTCCCTTCTATTTGGTTACCCAGGAGAATAGTTGGTATAGGAAAAATATTTCCTACCCTTTATTTACCAGTTTTGCATCCTTCAAAGTGCTGTTGTTTTTGTTTTAAGTATCATTGTCAATTGGGTTGAGATGTGTTTTAGCCATTTCATTGATTTTCACTGATGATGAAATTGTCTAGTCGTCATCTGATATTTCTGATGTGATCTCAGTAGTTTTTGATGCCCTCTTTGCTTTCTGATGAGCCAAGTTGAACACCCCCTACCCCCCCACCTGAAATCAGGCATTGCCTCAGAGAGCCCTGGTTTTCTTTATAGGAAATGATATTTAGATTCCACAGTCTGGGCTGTTGGCGTATTTGCTACTGGGTTGATAATTGTTGTTAGACACTTTTAATGGACAAAAGTAGGAAATAATTGTATTTAATCTTTTAAGATTAAAAATCATGAGTTCATACTGATACTGCCAATTCACATTCAGGACTGCAGGGGTTTTATTTATCTTGTATCTTTCCCTCGTGCCAAAAGTTTCAGTTCCCAGTGATAACATAGTCATTTATTTGCTTTATCCTACAGTACAAAATTCCAACCTAACACCAAAAATAGTATTATTGAGAAAATTTTAATTTTGTAACAGTTCTTTTTTTGTTCTTGGAATATATCTCACTTCGTGGTCATTTTTTTGTGTTTTAGAGTCACTTGAAATAATTCTTTACATTCATGCCACCAGGCTGGTTTAGCACATTTGCTTTATTTTGCTTTTAATTTTTAGGGATTGACTTTAAAATGTAGTCTTGCTTTTATAATTTGTTATATTTACATGGTTCCTGAAGTCAAATCTACAAATTTTTAAAAGTCTTATCTTTTGCTATCCCTTTAGCCTGTTTCCTCCTCCCACACAAATAACCTTTGTAAGTTTGTGGCCTGTCCTTTTGTTATTTATTTAAGAAAACAAAAACAAATCCGTATTATCTACTTCACACACACTGACTTTCTTAGATAAGAGTATAAATTTTACATACTTTGCCTTGCTTTTAACAGTATGTTTTGGTGTTCACTTATCATGGCTGCTGTGCACGTCACGCACATGCTCAGAGAGAGAGAGAGAAAGAGAGATTTCCCCATTCCTTTTGTAAAGCTGCCACAGTGCTGCAGTGTGTGGATGTACGGTTTATTTTGCCAGTCTCCTGTTGGACATTTGGGTTAGTTCCAGTCTTGGTTGTGTTGCAGTGAAATACAGCTTTCCTGTTTTTACCTGTGTTACCTTCAGGATAGATTTCTAGAAGGGAGATTGCTGTGTAAAGGGTAAATGTGTACAACATTTTGGCAGATGTTGTAAATCAGCCTCTTTTGGAGATTATAATGCGTATCCTTGGCTAATTATATATAGCCTACCATATAGTAATACGTTATCATATCCCAAACAGTGCAACCCCCTTACAGCAATTTAACTCTCTTTCTCCTGCCATCCTTTATGCTGTTATTTAGTTTTACTTACACATGTGCTATAAACACAAAAAGACAATTGTTGTTTTAGAACATCCATATTCTTTTATTTTTGCCCACATATATACCATTTCCAGTGTTCTTAATTCTTTCCTAAAGTCCCTTTCTTCTATCAGGATTGTTTCCCTTCAGCCTAAAGAACTTTTTTTATGCAGTGAGTGACTGCTAGTAATGATTTCTCTCTGCTTTTGTTGGAGAAATCCTTGATTTGCCTTAATTTTTTTTTAACATCTTTATTGGAGTGTAATTGCTTTACAGTGTTGCGTTAGTTTCTGCTGTATAACAGAGTGAATCAGCTATATGTATACATATATCCCCATATCCCCTCCCTCTTGCGTCTCCCTCCCACCCTCCCTATCCCACCCCTCTAGGTGGTCACAAAGCACCGAGCTGTTGTCCCTGTGAGCTTATGTCCCTGTGCTATGCGGCTGCTTCCCACTAGCTAGCTATTTTACATTTGGTAGTGTGTCTATGTCAATGCCACTCTCACTTCCTCCCAAGTCCGTTCTCTATGTCTGCATCTTGTTCCTGTTCTGCCCCTAGGTTCTTCAGAACCATTTTCTTTTAAAGGTTCCATATATATGTGTTATGCCTTAATTTTTAAAAGGTAATTTCCCCAGGTATAAAATCTCATATTAGTACTTTGTAGTGCTCTTCTGGTTTCCATAGTTGCTGTTTAAAAGTCTTACTGTTACCCTTCCAAGGCAGTTCTTTTCTCCCAGCTTCTTTTAAGATCTGCTTTTTCAAACCATTATTAATTTTTAATAATTTGACTATATTAGGCCTGTGTGACATTTTCTTCCATTTTTAAGTTGCTCAGGTTCCACTGAGCCTTTGAATCTCTGAGTCGATAACTTTCATCAGCTTTGGAAGATGGTTGGCCGTTATGTCTTCATATATTGTTTCACTTATCTCATCATCTCTTCAGATATTCTCCTTCCTTTTCTTCTGGGAGTATCAAGATTGTACATGTTCAGACTTTGGACTTGATCTACCATGTCTCTCTAGCTCTGTTTTTGTTTTTGTTTTTCCCAGGTTTTTCTTTTCCCCCCAGTTTGAAAACTTTCTGTTGACCGTATTTTAAATTCACTAATTCTTTTTTCTGCTGTCTTCTTCAGTATTTGGTTAAACTCATCAATGAATTTTAAATTTCAGATACTCTGTTTTCCAGTTCTAGACAGTTCTTTGATTTTTAAAAATAGATTAAAATTCTCTGTTGAAATTCTTTTTTTCCTTTAAATTTATTTATTTATTTATATTTTTATTTATTTATTTATGGCTGCATTGCGTCTTCGTTGCTGCGCGAGGGCTTTCTCTAGTTGCCGTGAGCAGGGGCTACTCCTTGTTGCAGTGCACAGGCTTCTCATTGAGGTGGTTTCTCTTGTTGCAGAGCACGGGCTCTAGGTGTGCGGGCTCAGTAGTTGTGGCACGTGGGCTCAGTAGTTGTGGCTTGCGTTCTCTAGAACACAGGCTCAGCAGTTGTGGCGCACGGGCCTAGCTGCTCTGCGGCATGTGGGATCTTCCTGGACCGGGGATTGAACCTGTGTCCCCTGCATTGGTAGGTAGATTCTTAACCACTGCACCGCCAGGGAAGTCCCACTGTTGAAATTCTTTACATTCTTACCCATTTTGTCCATCCATGCTTATATTTTCAATTTATTAATCATAGTTATAGAATACTTACTTTATAATTTCTAGGGGTGTTAGTCTGCTTCTATTGTCTTTTTTCCCCTTTTGATTGTTAGTCACATATTCCTCTGCCTCTTCATATGTCTGATAATTGATTATGTGAACGGAAGAGACCCCAAGTGATGTTTTCCAGCAGTGAGTGTTTTCTCTTTTTCTGTGTTAAAGGGTCAGAAGCTGATCACTTTGCTCTAGTCAGGGCTTTAGCTTGTTTTGACTGAGTTATTTTTTTATGACTCATTTCACCTCTAGCTCATCCGTGTTTCTCTGTTGTGACCCTACCAGGGTTTTTTTGTGTGTTTGTTTTTGTTTGTTTTGAATTTGGCTGCACTGTGCGGCTTGTGGGATCTTAGTTCCCCAACCAGGGATTGAACCCAGGCCCTTGGCAGAGGAAGCTCAGAGTCCTAACCACTGGACCACCAGGGAACAGTTTCCCAGGGTTTTTTTTGATTGAGAACCTTGCAAGTTCCACTTTCTATTCTTTATGCAGTTTCACAGTGTGGCAGATGTCTGAAGGCAGGGCACTGGCTGTGTATGGGTCAGGCCTCCTTCCTCCGTGGGGACTTTGTCCTCTGAGCACCCTGAGACTGCAGGAGTTTTCACTGTGTCTTACCAAAACTTCTGACTCAACCCCCAGCCCTCTTCACAGCCTCGGAACTCAGCAAATGTCCAGTGGGGTCGATTCAATTGAACACATCAGCCTCCTGTGATTCCCTGAAAGGCTGTGGGTTCTCTTTCTCTCTGTATCAGCAGTTGGCAAACTACTGCCCAAGGGCCAAATCGGCCTCCTCTTTGTTTTGATATAGCCTGTGAACTCAAAGTGATGTTTACTTTTTAAATGGCTGAAAAAGTTTAAAAATTGTTTTGTGACTTGAAAATTAAATGAAATTCAAATTTCAGTGTCTGAAAATGAAGCTTGATTGGAATATAGCCATGCTCGGATTATGTATTGGCTATGTGTGCTTTTGTGCCAAGTGCCAGGGTCGAGTAGTGGCAGCAGTGACCTTGTGGTCTGCAGAACCCAAAATATTTACTCTCTGGCTCTTTGTAGAAGATGTTTGCCTACCAACCCCTGATGTATGATAGTGGTTTTCAGAGTGTGGCCTGTAAATTCCAAGCTAGTTCCTGAGATCCTTACATTGAATTCATAAGGCCAAGAGATAATAACTACTAAGGTCTTTCCTTTTCTACTTTGTTCATGTTTGAACTAAAAGTGCAAAAGCTGTTGTGGGTGTAAAACTGCTGGTGCCTTAATTAGAGTCAAGGCAGTGGCACCAGACTACTGGCAGGTATTTTATTTTTCAGTGTCACATGGTCCTAGTAAAAAACTCCATGTTTACATAAGGATGCGCTTCCAAAACACAGTCATTAATTTTGTCTTTACTAACGCATCCATGTCTTTTAAATAGTCTTTGTGGCAGAGTAGGCCCGTTTTTCCACACGCTTAGTCTCTCATAAGCTAGTTTCTCGGCTTGGAAGAGGGAGCAGGGGTGAGCGCACAGCTCTCTCGTTCAGCCTCACGCTCAGGCCGTTTGCAACGACAGCAGCAAAACAGTGCTACTCGCCACTGTATCTTGTTGCTGTTGTTTTGGAAAATTGTGATCTTTTTCACAAGTTTTTGTTTAATATGTAACGCATTAACCAAGTATTTCAAAATGTTTCTCTTTTAGTTCCAGACACACTTTATAAATAACAGTAGATCTAAACCACACACACGGGGTCTCGGTAATTTTCAGGAGTATAAAATTACCCTTAAAACCAAAACTGACTGATCTGTATGAGGTGGTTTCTCTTCACATGTCAGAGGAAAATAATGGCAGTGACTTTTTGTTGTCATTTGGCCTAAGGTCCTTTTAGGGACATCCCAGAAGTCCAGTGGTATTCATGGTGATTTGTTTGAGCATGCTGAAATGATCCATGTGCTTAGACCTGCCAGCCTCAGTGTTGATAGAGCATCCAACGACTTGCGTCAGTTTTTCCTATTTTTGGTGGTTGTTATTAGGGTATACTGTTTGAACTATTTCATTCTTTAAAAACAAATCTAGAAGCAGCTGAAGATTCTTTTGTTTTCATAGTTACTTTCCCTTCATTTTGTTCTTCCTTCCACATTATTTCAACCCAAAAATGTTAAGCCTGCCCTAACTGGAACTGATAGTATTTAGTTTGTAAACTTTAAAGATGCTGTCCCTTTGAACTTGAATGTCTTGCAGTGTATTTTTGGACAGACTCTTAATTATGGTAAAGGGAGTTAGGCAGTGATAGTTATGCAGTTCATTAGCCACAGTCTTAAATAATAGAGAAAACAGACCTTGTCAGGATTATTGTGTATCCCTTTGAAAGGTTTATGCCCTCCCAGAAGATCATTGATGCTTCATAGGGAAAAAACTTTTTGATGTTCATATGAATTCCACATTCATTGACAGTTTCCAAACATATATCATTTCTAAGCATTTCAGTACTTAATGGAAAAAATCCAAACAATACAAACAATAAACTGAAAAGGTCTCAGAAGGGAAAGGACTTGAAAGTAATCTCAGGTATAAGTTTATACGCATTAATGGAGTTGATCATGGTTACAAGGAGGGTGTCCAGGAAAATTTGAAACACATTTGTAGACTTTATTTTTGAGTGTCTTACTCGGTTTATTGATAACTTATTTATTGTGGTAGTTGAGCCTTAGCATTTTTCAAATGTTTGGGCGATGGAATTGACCCTTAAAAGTAGAAGTACTCTAAAGCACTATGATAGCAGCATCTGCACATGAAATGAGAGGAGGTGAAAAGGCCAGTCTTTTGCTGTTTTTAGAAAATATTTCATTCTTTTCATTCCCTTTTGTTAGATGCATTGTTCTGTTTGTCTATCTCCTTGCCCTTTTCACTGTTACTTGGATTCCGTTTATTCTGATGGAGGTATTTAGAGGTATATAACATTTCCTTTGATGCCTGGGCATCATTGTTTGCCAGGTTTTTATTATTGCAGAAGGCTTTCTGCTCACTAGATATACATATTTTTGAAAGCATGTATGTTAAAGGTAGCAGTTCGTATTAGTCTTATGGATATTAATTTTTGTTTCAGCTGTTAAATACCAATCAACTTCTCTCATTTAAAAAGATAAAACTTAAAAGAGAAAAATATAAATAACTGTGACATTACTTTAAATTACCTGGATTTACTCTGCCATAGTTACGTCTTGGGTAATCAGCAGCCTGTCTTAACACTGGTATAGACCTAGCCTTTAATTGGGATCCAAAGAAGAAAAGCAGCCAGCATGTGAAGTCACACTTAACACCTAGTAATAATATTAAGTGTTTAAAAATAATGATTTTTTCTTTTTTCCATGTGAAGGTTCTAAGGCCCAGCAGCTTCTGCAAGGACTACAAGCAAGCGATGAAAGCCAGCAACTCCAGGCAGTTATTGAGATGTGTCAGTTATTGGTCATGGGAAATGAGGAGACACTGGGAGGGTTTCCTGTCAAGAGTGTAGTTCCAGCTTTGGTAAGAGAGTCTTCCCCTCGTTTTATCCCAGTCGTCCTCTGAATGCTGCCCATATTTTTTTTTTTTAACCAGCTTTGGTAAGAGAGTCTTCCCCTCGTTTTATCCCAGTCGTCCTCTGAATGCTGCCCATATTTTTTTTTTTTTTACATTATTGTCATTAAGAATTTTAAAATAGGATAGAACTAAGAGATAGTAGAGTGTGGCTTAGTGCTTTTATTTCATGCTTTATAGAGATTGTGTGTGACTGTTAATGATGAATGAGTAAAATTTCTAAACTATTTCTTTTTTTTTTATAAATTTATTTTTTATTTTTATTTTATTTTTGGCTGCGTTGGGTCTTCGTTGCTGTGCACAGGCTTTCTGTAGTTTCGGCGAGCGGGGGCTGCTCTTCGTTGCAGTGCACGGGCTTCTCCTTGCGGTGGCTTCTGTTGCAGAGCATGGGCTCTAGGCGCGCAGGCTTCAGTAGTTGTGGCACGTGGGCTCAGTGGTTGTGGCACACGGGCTCAGTTGCTCCACAGCATGTGGGGTCTTCCCGGACCAGGGCTCGAACCTGTGTCACCTGCATTGGCAGGCGAGTTCTAACCACGGTGCCACCAGGGAAGCCCTAAACCATTTCTTGATGAATAGTTACGCTATCTTTGATACTTCAATGACTACGTGGTTTTAAATTTTAAGTTGTTAGCCCCATCAGGTGATACCTTGATGTACTATGCCAAAACTTATATGCTTTTTTCTTTTAAACTGGTGATTCACAGGACAGTAACAAGCAGCTCACTTGTGGGTTCTCTTTGTGGGCCATCAAGGTTTCATGCTTGATAGCAGTGTGCATGGCAGAGCAGTCAAGCCAGAACACCACATGGATCCTCCAGCTAAAAAAAAAGGTTTTATGTTGAGCAAAAACAAAAGAAACAAAACAGTACTCAACAGTAGAAAAACAATTTTTTAAATCTTAATGATTTTTCAACACAGTTGTGAGTTGATACTTAGAATTTATTAATATCTTAATCGCTTAAGCTTTTTAATGTGAAAACAACAGGAAGAGAAATTGCCGTTACTAAATGTAGGCCCTTGAGCATAATACATCTTTCAGATAGTGGCTTGGTAATTTTCTCAGTGCTAGATTAAAGAAATAGGGTATAAGTTAAGATTAAAATGAAGTCTGAATGAAATAGTAACAAAAGACTAACATAAGCATGAATATACATTCATAGTGTATTTTACTTTGGAAGCTAAATGTCATTCAAGTCTTTGTTTACACATCTAGTAAAGTTGACAAAAATGAAACTGTGATTGGAGTATCAGATTGTCTCATTTGATCACGTTATCACATTACGGAGAGAACTGAGTGAAGACCAGTCAAATACAAGATGACATAGTCTTTATTCGGCCTGTTCTTATTTGTTGGATGGCTCTGCTCTGGCAGGAAGTGATAAAGGATAGAGCAGTCTCTTTACCTTCTGCCATGCAGACCTCCTGGTAACAAAAGCTAGCTCTCAAGTCTTGCCAGTTCCACTCTACAGGTTCGCATATTAATTTTTTAATGTTTCATGAAAGCAGTATTAGCCTTTGTACTCTGACATTTACCTATGTTTATATTCATGCTCAAATTATTGATTTCTTCAATAGCTGGCTTTTATGACCTGAATTAAACTTCCTTGTTTGTTTTTGTTCATTTAAAAATAAATAGTAACAAAGGACTAGGTTTACCATGTACTTATCTCTGTTAAACTGCAGTTTTTATTGGTTAAATAAAGAAGTTGTTAAATCTAGGCAGAAACATTAGCATAATCCAATTTTCTTAATTTGCTGGTTGTATTGATTAGATTTAAGTACTTGGCAGACCTGCACAAGTCAGCTCATGCTGTTCATAATGAATTGTCCAGATTTATCTTTCATCACAGTTGAATATTATAAATATATATCCATCAATCACCATACACCTGTGTGACCATAAACAGTCATTTTTGGTGAAGAATCTGTTTACAGCAGTTCTTCCCAAATGTGGTATTACAAGGTTCATGCCACCTTAAAGAATTGGAGAACTTACTACTTTTTCTGTTAGCATAACAACCACTTTAATTTAGAGTAGGTGTTTTATAAGTGACTGTTTTGTAGGTGATTTGAGACAGAGTGTGCACGCTTGTGCATGTGTGTGTGTGTGTTTATGTTGTGTGTTTAACAAAAACAGTTATCAGGATCTCTGGTGTATAGATATATTTTACCAAGCATAATTCAGAGCTGAGAAGACATTCATATTAAATGAATATTGCATTAGGATATCTGATGTCTGACGTACATTTAATTGAAAGGTACTTTACAGCTTAAATTCAATGCATTTAAAATTTCCATTGAACTAGAAGACAGTGAATGATTGTCTCTTTCCCCAGGTAGGAAATTTCTTTGGTAGCTTTGGCTGCTTCAGGAAGATGGAGTGTATATCTGTAGTAGTTTTGCATCCCCTCCTTTGAAAAACATGGTTAAAATCTGCTTAAGGTGTTTCCCACAAGAAAAACTAAAATAAAATCAGATGTTTAGACTAACTCATGCATCTGTAAAATAATTATATTACTTTGAGTTTTAATTAGCGCATAATTCATTTTTGATGTGATCAATATCGTGTTTAAATCCTATACTACTGTGTACTTTACAGCTGAGTTAAATGGTGCTTCGCTCAACTTTTAGAGAAGCTAATTTACAAGAGTTTAAGCTATGATATTGAATCTGTACTGATAGTTGTTAATTTAACAAATGTCAGTGCATTGCTGGTCTGTTTACTTATGTATAGAACTTATTGACACCTGTTAAGCCCTCAGTGACACATTAATGAGCTTCTGAATGGGGGAATAGAGGCACCAGGAGGGTTGGTTGTAAGCAGCAGGCAGGCTTTGCTTTTGACCTGGATCATTGATGATGATTATTCCAAGTCAGTGCCTCAGTGTATGTGTCATGCCCTCCTAAGCATAATCATTTCTTGTGTATGCATGCTAGGTTTTAACTTGATATTATTTTTGTATGGTAAAATTCTTGGATCATATAGTTCTATTTCAGTTGAAGTAGAAGAAATACTTCTAGGACTTCTAAGAATATAGCTTCTAATACTTTGTTATAATCTTTTTAAACAGATAACATTACTGCAGATGGAGCATAATTTTGATATTGTAAGTATGTACTGTGTTTTTAAAAACCACTCCAAATTTAAATTTTGAGTTTTTATTGAGTAAAAATGACTTCTTTTCTAGATGAACCATGCTTGTCGAGCCTTAACATACATGATGGAAGCACTTCCTCGATCATCCGCTGTTGTAGTAGATGCAATTCCTGTCTTTTTAGAAAAGGTAATCCTACTTTTGCCCAACTTGTTCGAAAGCAGGCATGGGGAGTCAAGCTGAGAACTCTTGACTGTTGAATTCTAAAGTAGTACATCAGATCGTGAGGCCGCATTAAAAGACATTTTTTAGCGTCCATTATCTAACTAAAGTATATTTTTTAACCAAGGTTCCAGAAAAATGTTTTACGTCTAGCAGAGCGGCAGTTTAAAGTTGATGCTAATAAAGCATTTGTAAAATCAACCCAGTATTATAATTTTTTAATAATAGCAATTACTGCCTTAGTATAAAATCTTTCAGAGAACTTAAAGCAGTTGATTAAAAATAATCTCATTATTTCTAGAAAACATCCCAGTGAGGTTGATAGCTATTTATACCCTCATTTTACAGCTGAGAAGGCTGAGACAAAGTGCCTTGCTCAGGGTCATAGCACAGTAAAATTTGCATTATCTGATAACTTTGGAATATGGTATAAAGTTTAAAACTTGATTTTTAAAATTTGTTGTATAAACCAACCCGTTTATTTTAAATATGAAGATTTAAAGTTATATAATTGAATTTAGTTTATTCTCTATGTGAAACATATTTTTCAATATCTTTAAAGTAGTTGGAAGGAAAAGAAAAGTATTGCCAGTATGTTTGGCTTAAGCGCATACATCACTGGTTTCTTATGGTGGGTTTCAGGTTAGAGGCAGTATAGATTGATGGAAATTAGAGAAAGTGTTGTTTATTCATGCAAAGATGAGCATCGAGTAAAAAACTTGAACGATAACCTTAAGTTTCCTTTGTATATGTTCCCAGCTGCAAGTTATTCAGTGTATTGATGTGGCAGAGCAGGCCTTGACGGCCTTGGAGATGTTATCACGTAGACACAGTAAAGCCATTCTACAGGCGGTAAGTGTTGTTACCGAAGGACTATATTTCATTTAATGTTGGATTTTAGATCCACATTTGTATTAGTTCCTAGATTGCAGTCTCTATAAGGTACACATGCTGTTTCCAAGTGATGTGCTAGACTTTTAGTAGGCTTTTTTTAAAAATTGCTGATAAAAGGGTATTTCTTGGCTTTAACAGTTTCCTATATTTTAGGGTGGTTTGGCAGACTGCTTGCTGTATCTAGAGTTCTTCAGCATAAATGCCCAACGGAATGCACTAGCAATTGCAGCCAATTGCTGCCAGAGTATCACACCAGATGAATTTCATTTTGTGGCAGATTCCCTCCCGTTGCTAACCCAAAGGCTAACCCACCAGGTAAAACATAAGCCTATTTTATGTATCATAAAACATTTTTATTACATTTTTTTAAATGCTAATTTCAACTAGGACCTTAAATCTTCCAACTAGATATGTAACTTGGAAATGTTCTGATCTGTGTTTTTTCCTGTTACCTAGTCATGTACTCTGTATTAGGTTATTTTATGAAATTTCAGTGGATTTACCCAAATGAACAGTACTTCTTCGTTTATGATATCTTCAACTATTTTGACTTTAGGGGTAAATTTATTATTTCAGCAAACACTGAGTGTTTCCTATGTAATATGATCAGAATTTCCTTTTAGAAAGATCACCGTTTACTGAAACGTATTGGGTTAGGCAGGCAAGACTAGGAGGGTATGGGTTAAGATCAGAAGAGAGATGAGACTATGTATGTGCCAGATAGAAATGAAATAAGAAATGCAGACTGCAGCTGTCTGGGGTTGGAGAAGAACAGGAGCAATTAGTAGATGGAATCAGTGGGCCTGGTGTTGCAGTATGAGAAGCAGAGCTTATAGAGCCCCTGGTGGAGGACAGTTCGTGAGTTAAGCTTCGAGATTTTAGAGAAATTGTATTTTCTTGTAATGTTTCAAAGTGTTGTTATTGCTAAAGAGCTTTTTAGAGATCTGACTTTTAAGTCACCTTTACAAAGTGTGCTTAAAATCTTCTTGGGGAAAATTAGGTACATAAAATATACAGGCATACCTCGGAGATACCGTGGGTTCAGTTCTGACCACTGCAGTAAAGCGAAATATCACAATAAAGCAAGTCACAAGAAGTTTTTGGTTTCCCAGTGCGTATGAAAGTTCTTTTTACACTATAATGTAGGCGCCCCAATCCCCAGGCGACAGACCGGTAGTGGTGGCCTGTGGCCTGTTAGGAACTGGGCCGCACAGCAGGAGGTGAGCAGCGGGTGAGTGAGCGAAGCGTCATCTGTATTTACAGCCGCTCCCCGTCGCTCGCAGTACCACCTGAGCTCCACCTCCTGTCAGATCAGTGGTGGCATTAGATTCTCATAGGACCATGAACTGTACTGTGAACTGCGCATGCGAGGGATCTAGATCACGCGCTCCTTATGAGAATTCAATGCCTGTTGACCTGAGGTGGAGCTGAGTCGGTCCCATCACCCCCAGATGGAACCATGTAGTTGCAGGAAAACAAGCTCAGGGCTCCCACTGATTCTGCGTTATGGTGAGTTGCATAATGATTTCATTATATATTACAGTGTAATAATAATAGAAAGAAATAAAGAGCACAGTAAGTGTAATGAGCTTGAATCATCCCGAAACACCGCCCCCCCACCCACCCAAATCTGTGGAAAAATTGTCTTCCATGAAACTGGTCCCTGGTGCCAAAAAGGTTGGGGACCGCTGATGTAGTCTATTAAGTGCGCAATAGCATTGTGTCTAAAAAAAAAAAAAAGTACATACCTTAATTAAGAAATCCTTCATTGTTAAAAAAATGCTAACCATTATTTGATCCTTCAGGGACTCGTAATCTTTTTGCTGGTGGAGGGGGAGAGGGTTTAAAATGTTGGGAGAATTACCACAATGTAATACAGAGACAGGAAGTGAGGGAGTGCTGTTTGACAAATAGTGCCAACAGACTTGATGGGTGCAGGGCTTCCACAAACCTTCAATTTGTCAAAAATGCAGTATCTGCGAAGTGCACTAAAGTGAAGCACAATAAAATGAGGTATACCTATATTAAATAAGGTGTTTACATAATATAGGTAAAATAATATTGATTATTGAATCACTGGAGGATTTTGCTTCTAAGATGATCAAGACACAAGTAGTGCCATTCATTTTTTATTTATTTTAAAAAACTTAGCAGGCTGAGATAACCTTTACTTTATGGGGGCTAGAAATGTTCTCTAGTTAGGTGTGAGTTTACCTTATTTTGGAAGTATGGCCCAAGAATCAGAGAAGTTAAATAATGGGTCCTGTTGTTGTAGCATTCTTTCTAGACTTAAATCATGACAGCGAAGGTGTAGGACTCCTATAATACCAGAATTCCTTTCATTTTTACACAGCTAAGCCTAGTTTTTACATCTGAAGCCCATTTATCAATTAGAAAAAACCGAAGTCTATCAAACTATGCCATTAAATTGTTCTTTCTTTTCTTATGAGAGTTATTCCAAATGTTTTCTCATTAAGATCAGTCTAATAGTATTTAGATTGTTTTCATAATGATAGAGCAAATCTGTATCGTTTTTCTTATTATCAGTAAATCTCTGGCTCACACACATACTTAACTACTTACAACTTTTTAGTGAATGCATGTTTTAAGCACTTCTACTTGTAAGGCTTTTTAGAATGGTGGGATGTTTATTTTTTCTTTATTATAGTTTTTGTTTAGGTATTGAAATTATAGAAGTACAAAAGTTGTTCCCTTTCTTTGTATTTGCTTTTTATATGTTGGGTTCTTAATGGAGGAGAGAGGTTCTATCAGTATGATTCCCTTTGCTTTGAAATCATGACATTACTGATTGTTTGCTTATTAGGGTCACAGCATTTTCAAAGCTCATATCTAGTTAAGCAAGTCTTGAAGAATTTGGGGTTAGGAAGAAGATAAGGGAGTGACGTACGACAGTGAAAATGTTTTATATTAACAAACTTTATTTTCCTTTATTAAAAAGGACAAAAAGTCAGTAGAAAGCACTTGCCTTTGTTTTGCACGTCTAGTGGACAACTTTCAACATGAGGAGGTAAGCGTTTAGTCTTTGTTGGTATTTTCATGAAGTTGTTAAATTGCTGCCTCACGAAGTAACAGTTTTTTCTTTCTTGTGTTTGTGAAGAATTTACTCCAGCAGGTTGCCTCCAAAGATCTGCTAACAAATGTTCAACAACTATTGGTAGTAACTCCACCAATTCTAAGTTCTGGGATGTTTATAATGGTGGTTCGCATGTTTTCTTTGATGTGTTCCAACTGTCCAACTTTAGCTGTTCAACTTATGAAGCAAAGTAAGTGCTATTTTATTATTCTGTTTTATACGGGAAAAACAGCTTGTGTTTGTGTGTGTGTGTGAGTTTAATTTCTGTTAATAAGTAAAGTCAACATAAGCAAGTAGAAATGGCTAATATCACAGGCACTGGATAGTAAAGGAAGAAAAATGTTAATATGTAATAAATTTGTGTTGTGACAATATAGTAATGCTGCCTACATACAATTTTTAAAGTATATAATATATTAAAATTTTACCCTTGGTGTAGGGCTAAAGACCCAAAGTCATTGCTTTCTGTACAGTATCAATTAAGTAATGATGCTTCATTAGGAGAATTCTGAGTTTTATGTTACCAGTAACTGCTTCTCTTTTGCTTATAGGTAGTCCTTTTTTCCCATATTAGATTTTCCAGCAGTTTATGATCCCAGAATGCTTTCTTCCCTCAAAGTGTTGGAACTTATTTACACAGATGAATGTCTCTGATCTTTGCTACTTTAATATTTCTAAGTCTTTCCCAAACTTACATGTGCAGGATACCGAGTTTTATCGCACTGCTATTGCCATTGCCCATTACTCTCTTAAACCTTAGATTTCACAAGTTAATGTCAGAAGACATCCGTATGTTGTGATTATTGCTGGTAGAGCGTTGATCACTTTTTTATGAAGCACCTATCATTGTGGTTAATTTCATGTCCATAATTCTAATCTCTGAGGACGTTACCTTGGGAGTCAGTGATGACACTCACTGACAAAACAGTCTTTGTCCCACCACTTCAAACAGTATATTAAGTGGTATAAGAGGACTTTTTTGGGGGCGGATGGAGGGGGGGACTCAGTTTTGTATTTCGCATTACTTATGAATTTTAGCACATGGCACAGAATTTTGTAGAAAAATAGTGTTGCTCAGGTGCTTTATTGAAGAAATTCCTCTTACAGCATTGAGTCTTTCCTGAACTTAGTATCCCAGAGAACACTGTTTTGCTTATGCCATGAACAAAGTCCTCTCTGCCTAGATACGCTTGGGAAAGGTTTAACTCTTTTTTTGCGTAGTCATAATGTACTTTGCTTATTAAAATCCCTAGGGCCCCCTTGAATTTTCCCATTTCTTGAAGTTTGCCTACAGGATTATCTCTTGTTACCGTGTGGCGTGGCACAGCATTTTCCTATATCCTGGTTTGGGAAATTCCTGTCTGACTTTTGTTTGTTTTAACGTTTTGGAATTTTTTTCTTTAGCATGATGGATGTTTTCACCTCTCCTGCATACTTAGGAAGTTTGCCGCATAATCATTCTACTTCAGTAACGCGAACCTCTCTGGTTCTTTCCATTTTGTTGTCATCCTCTGATCTCTTTAAAAAAGAAGAAGTTAATAATGTACCATTGCCATCTATTCATATTTCTTAAGAAAGTTGGCAAAATGACTTTTTCAAGAACTGCTTAAAAATTTTAATCACTGTTTGTGAAGTTTCAGTGAGTCAGAGATTTATCCACACCTCTCTGCCCAAATTAATGGTGAATACTTTCCTTGACAGCAGAACTTACTGATTACTGGCAGAACATTTCAATGAAATGTTTATATTTTGCATATGTGTAGTATTTTATAGATACCAACAGAGACACAGCCCTGTCTTTAGGGCGTAGCTGTTAGAATGACCAAAACCTTTGGAGCCTGGGGGCTTCCTCCACTCACTGTCAGTGTCAGTACACTAAACTAGTTTTCATGCAAATTCTTCCATAAACTGATGTCTTCTGGGGATGGAAGCTTGTGGTAGAGGATATTTTAATGATCTTTAAATTTAGTTGGCATGCTTACTGTCATTTAAGGTAAAGGTTTTCCTGATCACAATATGGTAATTTCAGATGCTTTTAACTGCTGTGTTTTGTTCTGTTGGTCACATGTTTTCAGTATATTTGAATTGAAGACAAATATACAAATATACTTGAGTCGAGGATAAAATATGTTTAGTACACTTTTTTGCAAAGCTCCTCAAGGAAAGTAATACAAGATCCCTGGAGTCTCTGCAGTGGATTTGTGATTAGGTGTCTTGCTGGAAGGTTAGGACTCAAACTTTAAGTCCTCAGAAAGAATTTGTTTAAATCTTCATAATTTTTTTAAGGTTTTAATGACAACTCATTTGGATTTTTCACTTTAATTTCTGTGGTATATAGCTGTACAAGAAAATATTTCTAATTGTTTCCCCCCTAGGCAATGATTGCCTTTTAAATATGGCAATATAAGTAGTTTCATAGGGTTTTGCTTTTTGTTGTTGGTTTTACAGACATTGCAGAAACTCTTCACTTTCTCCTGTGTGGTGCCTCCAATGGAAGTTGTCAGGAACAGATTGATCTTGTTCCACGAAGTCCTCAAGAACTGTATGAACTGACATCTCTGATCTGGTAAAGATTGGGCCAGTAATAACTGTGGTTTATATGAGGGTATTTTACTTTAGAAACCTGGTATTTACTGACAGCTCAGGAAGCTACTTATTAAAATAATTGCACCTTTCGTTTTCAGTGAACTTATGCCATGTTTACCAAAAGAAGGCATTTTTGCAGTTGATACCATGCTGAAGAAGGGAAATGCACAGAACACAGATGGTGCGATATGGCAGTGGCGTGATGACCGGGGCCTTTGGCATCCCTATAACAGGATTGACAGCCGGATCATTGAGGTAGTAGTTTCATCGTACCGTTTAAATATGTCTTATTTTGGTGGAGAGTGGGTGTAGGGCTGGAGTGGGGAGGTGGACTTGTGTACTTAAATGTGCTCAATGTTGAATTAACTCAAGATTTTCTCATTTTGTCTCCTGAGAACAAGGTCCTCATTTCTGTTCAGGTCAGAAAACATGGTGTTCTAGTCCTGCTTCTGCTGCTCACTACCTGATTGACTTGGAGCAAGTAATTTAAGATCTTTGTTCCATAGTTTCCTCATTTCTGAAAGGAAACATGAGAGGGAGTTAGGCTACGTGTTTCTAAAAGTCCCTTCTATCTCCTATCCAGAAGAAATCTCTCAAAAGCAGAGATTACATACAAGTAGCTGCTTCTCAGTATTTTTAAAGAGCAAAAATATGGAAACAATCTAAATATATAGCTTTAGATGAATGATTAAGTAAATTGTGAAATATACATAGGTTTGTATATAATCCAGACCGTAATGGGATAGATTTTAATGACTTAAAATACAATATGCTATAAATGAAAGCAAAATGTTCAGAAAAATTATGTGACTGACTCTTGGGAACTCTGCAAAAGAAAAGAAGAATAAGGGCAAAGGAAAGAAGCACACTAAAATATTTCGTGATTTTTCTGTGAAGGTTTTTATGTGTGATTTTATTCTTTTTTCCATACTTCTTCATATTAAGTTTGCACAGAAATATTTCAAAAATTTCTCAGGTTAGGAAAATATTTGCCCGAATTTAGGAAGTGTTGGGTCACTGCATTATCTGAGATGTCAAGCATCATTTACTAATGTTTTCATATATAAGTTACTTTAAGTATTAATATAATTTCTAATTTCAACCTGTGTTATTAGAATTTTTTAGGACATGACACTTAAATAGCCTTTTTTTCCTTTAAGGTCCTTTCCCCTAGTTAGTTTCTAAAAATGAGTTTGTGAAAAACATGTTACAAGATTGGAAGATCTTATGAAAATATCTAAATTCAGAGCTAGCTGTTATGTTATGAGGAAGTTAAAGGCGACTGGTCTTCGTGCATTGTTAGCCTTAGTTTATAAGTAGGTCGTGGTCTCTAACGCTGAGCATTCTTCTTTTTAGCATTTTCCCGATAATGGTATTTTCACTGTTAGTTAACTGTCTTATATTTCCTAAGAGTCCTGTCTTCCATTCAACCAAGGAATTCCATAAGAATGAATATTTTATCACTTCTTTAGGCTGTCTAAAATCAAGCAAACAGTGTTAATCATATTATCTCATTTGAGATACATACTTTGTAATACTTGCCACCCCTGGGGATTACTTTCTTTAGTTCCAGTTGTGTCCCTTTCAATCTTAGGGCATCATTTAAATGTAAAGTCTTTTTTGTTTCCTAAGGATAATTTTATAGGATCATTTTGTTTAAAGGAGGATTTTGATGGGCTGCTAGGAATCCATGCTGTAAATAACATTTTAACCTAAGAATTAGATACTAAGATTTATGGATAACAATTTTTTTCTGTCAGCAATGTCTTCAAGGCCTTTTTAACACAAATAGTGTCGTCTTCATGTCAGTGATTCTACATGACTGGATCCTTCATCAGGATTTTACCTGTATTTGTCTCAGGGGACCTGAAAGGTCCTGTAATATATATTTGTGTTTAATTAAAAACGGTTTGTTGAGTGAATGAGTTTTGTCACATCCACACTATTAAAACTTGTATATTCAGTTACTTCCCCATCTAAAACCTGATGAAACAAATATGTAAGTTAGCATTTATTGAGGGTTCCCACTGTGTCTTAAGTTGATAAATTTCTCCATGTTTATATTCAAGGTTTCTCTCTCTTTGCTCTCAGGCAGCCCATCAGGTCGGTGAGGATGAGATAAGCTTGTCCACTCTGGGACGAGTTTATACTATTGATTTTAATTCTATGCAGCAAATCAATGAGGACACGGGAACAGCACGTGCCATTCAGAGAAAACCTAACCCCTTAGCCAATACTAACAGTAGTAAGTATCTTTTGAGTTAAAAGTAGTACTGTATTGTCTGTGAGTAGTATTTGCAATAACAAATAATTGTTTTATGGAGTGTTGTTATTAAACTTAAGACAGTTGCATAGTAGTATTTAATTTTTTGTTGTTGCTTTAATCGGCAAATGAGCCAATATTAACTGGCATCTTCCCCAAGATTTTCCTACTTCTGTGATTTGCAGTGTCCTGGACTCTAGTCAGAATTGTCCTGTGCATCCCTTTCCCCACCACCGCCTTCCAGTGTTATTGAGATATAATTGACACACAGCACTGTGTAAGTTTAAGGTGTACAACATAATGGCTTGACTTACGTTATGAAATGATTATCACATAAGTTGAGTGAACATCCAGTTTCTCATAGATAGAAATTAAAGAAATAGAAAAAAAAATTTTGTGTGTGGTAAGAAACTCTTAACGTTCATATATAACATCAGCAGTGTTAACTACATTTGTCATGTACGTTACATCCCTAGTACTAATTTACCTTACAACTGGAAAAGCTTATACCTTTTGACTGCATTCATCCAATCCACCCCCCGTCGCCCCCCTCCCCCCCCCCCGGCCCCAGTAACCACAAATCAGATCTCTTTGAGTTTGGTTTTGAAGTATAATGAACTTACAACACTATGTTAGCTCCTGTTACACAACATAGTGATTCAGTACTTCTATACATTTCAAATGATCGCCATGATAGATACTTACTGTCTGTCACCAAAGGTGGTATATACAACAGTCAGTGACTGTATTCCCCATGCTGTACATTTCTTACTCATGCCTCCTTTATTCTGCACCTGGAAGTTTGTTCCCCTTAATCTCCCTCACTTACTTCTTTTCTCCCCTCACCCCCTCCCCTTTGGCAACCGCCAGTTTGTTCCCTGCAGCCCATGCAGTTTTTTAAATCCGATCCTTTTATCCCTGTTTTACCTTTGGATCCACTCACACCCCATCATATTAGTTCTTTCCAACCTTTTATTTTATACTTTCCCACCAAAATTCTCTTAATTAATGAAGAATAGGTGATTGTGATTTTTTTTTCTTTTCAGGTTTCTGTCATTTGTTCCTTTCCTGAGGGATTTAGTTCATTGCTTTTGCAGGTCTAGGCTAGCGTGCAAGGGTCAGCATACTGTTTCTGAAAAGGACCAGATAGTAAATATTTTAACCTTTGCAGGCCATGCAGTCTCTGTATTCAGCACTGCTCTTGTAGCTGCCAAACAGCCATATACAATATGTAAACAAATATATGTGGTTGTGTTCCGATAAAATTTATTTACAAAAATAGGTGGTGGATGGATTGGGCCTTTGGACCATACTTTGCCAACCCCCGTTCTAGCGCTTTTCATCTGTTACCTTTCCCCTGCACCTTATTCCCTCTAATCAAAGTGACAGGTCATCTTGTTTTTCCAGTTTCTTGCTACATACTCACTGTCCAGTTTTTCAGCTCTGTTTATTTCTTACTAGTGGTTTAACTGGCTAATACTGAAACATCTCCAATATTTTGTGGAACATACATTAGTAAAAGTAAGAGATCCAGTGTAGTGGTGCCTCGTGCTTTTCAGCTGGCCAGAATGGCCGGTGGTTTTGTAGCTGGCTAAAATTTGTCTTAATGCCATTTATAGACCTCAGTTGATTGCATTAGATAAGTTAATTTGCTTTATAACCAAAAAGTTTTTGTAGCATTCCAGATAATTACATCAGCTTGAATGCTTTATGTTATTTACTTTATTGTGTTTCTGAAGTCTGTAGCATTAGGATTATACTTTTTTTTTATCACAGGTGGATATTCAGAGTTAAAGAAGGATGATGCTCGAGCACAGCTTATGAAAGAGGATCCGGAACTGGCTAAGTCTTTTATTAAGACATTATTTGGTGTTCTTTATGAAGTGTATAGTTCCTCAGCAGGACCTGCGGTCAGACATAAGTGCCTTAGAGCAATTCTTAGGATAATTTATTTCGCGGATGCCGAACTTCTAAAGGATGTCCTGAAAAATCATGCTGTTTCAAGGTGTGTTCATGAAAGTGGTGAAAACGCTTTAGAAATCCAAGTCTCTGCAAGTAACTTCAGAAATCTTTAAAGAAATAGTACAGAAAAAATATGCACAAAACAGTTTATTTGGAATATTTTGAGCCCTTCGTTGTCTTTCTGTATTCACAAACACCTTTGATAAAGAATAAATTAAATGCAGAAGTTGAGCATTTAAGAAAAATTCTTGTTCTGGTGGATTGGTTTGACACTTAAAATATTTTGCTCTCAAATTTAAAGTAGGATGGCCAGCAGTAATTATCAAATTCAGACAAATGTTTTATATACAAATGCTTTCTTTTTTTAGTCATATTGCTTCCATGCTATCAAGCCAAGACCTGAAGATAGTAGTTGGAGCACTTCAGATGGCAGAGATCTTAATGCAGAAGTTACCTGATATTTTTAGTGTTTATTTCAGAAGAGAAGGTAATGCCGTTCATGATAGTTAATTCATGGTTAATCTTTTAGTCTAAACATTATTTCAGTAGAAGTATAGTTATACTCTATAGAAAAAAAATTAAACTGTTATTTTTATGTAAGATATTTGCATGCTTACAGCTTTAATACATATAGAGCATCTTTTCTAAATCTTTTGTTATAGATTGTGTGAGATTCACTGTCTGTTGATGAACACTAAGTTTCAATGATTTGAGTGTTTATGGCCCAGAAGCAATCATTGACTTTTCTTTTTATGCTGATAACATATAGTTGCCCATAAAAATTTTTTGAAAAAGTCAGAGGTCACTTTCCCAAGGAATCCTGTTAGTAGATCAGAACAGCTGTAAAAGGGATTATTTTTTTACTTCACTATGTAGATAATGGAATATTTCAAGGCTTGGAATAATCTTCAGAATGCAATTGGTGTGTCCTCTAATTTGAGGAATTTCAATGTCGAAATCAGCCTAGGGGACATGATACTTTTCCATTCTTTTCTTGAAGACCTCAAAGATGAAACTGTATCACTCATTTGGGTGTTTTATTCTTTTTAAACCTGCCAAGATAACAAAAGTTCCTTCTCGTCAACAGAAATCTCTTTATGGGTCTTTTTGGTCTATTAGGTTACTTTGGTCTTGTGAGGATGCAGAAAATGATGGTGTTTTCCCCTCACGTAACACTTTATCTTCAGTCTTAGAAACAATTCTGGTTCTTTATGCATATGATCTGTTTTCCATTCTTTTGATCACCTTTTCTTATGCTGGATTCATCTCTCTTTACATCTTGAGAATGTAACAGACATGTTAGTGTAATAGTATTGAATCAAATGGGAAGAAGTTTTCGCTGTTTCTTATTAGCTCTGTTCAAATAGCAGTGAGTTTTCAAAAAAAATCCAGCACTACACATTTATGTGAAATAGAAGGCAAACTCTCTCCATTTCCCAGAGATAATAACTATGGTTAACAAATGAGGTTTTCTATGCTCACATAAATGCCTGGTATGTACTCTTATTTTTAGCCTTAGATTATCTTGTATTTTGCATTCTGTATTTTGTTTTTGGTTTTCTGTTTTTGTTGTTTGCTTTTAGTTGCTTTCTGATTTGGAAGCATATCAGAATCGGTCTTTTTTCTCAATGATTTTTTTAAAAACTTTGGTAGAATCAACTATGCCGTCAGGTTGAATTTCCCGCCCCCAAATATTTATATAGCATTTACATTATGAAGTTTATGGAGGAATGTAGATTGGTTCTACCCCTTTGCATCTGGCTTGTCTCACTGTTCTTTCAGGTTCCACTTAAATGTCACTTACTCCTAAAGATCTAGCCTGCCTTCTAGATTGTTACATCTCCCGATTGTATGCTCCAACAGCACTGTATTTTCTTTTTCATAAGCAGTTCACTCTTTATTTGTAGTTTCTTGTTAAATGTATCTTTGTCATTAGTTAATAAGTGCCCTGAATCCATTTTTCTTAGCCATGGCCATATCCTTAGTCCCTAGCACACAGTCTGGCATATGATTGCTGCAAATAATACTTACGGAACGAATGCCTGAAGTTTGAATTCATTCAGACTTTTTTTTTTAATAAAAAGAATCTGATGGAAAGCTCTGAACTCTTCCCCAGAAAAATGTGATTGTGTGAACATGCACTCACCTACATTCAGACACACAGATTTGCATATAGTTTTACACACCGATATTCAGACACACACCTTTATATTCCCCCCTCCTCTCATGTACATCTTGCCACAATCCAACCCCAAATATAAACCCTGCCTTATAAGTTACTGTTCATTTCTCCTCATACACCTCCAAGGATGTGAAAATCACCATCCTTCAATAGCTGGTGTTCTCTTTTTTTGGCAGTAGTGTTACTGTGATCTTATCTCATTGTAGTATTTGAAGTTAATGACTGTAGGTCTTTTTCTTCCTTCTGGCTATCAAGCCACAGGTGCACTGCATTTCTGTAATTGCTTATTGTTTTTATAAAGGGTATTTTATTTCCAGTAGGAATTTACATGTGACCCCATTACGTATCCTACATTCGGGTTTTGAGTATTGGCAGACAGTATAAATATCTTTTCTTTAATTTTGAATTTGCCTACTACTTTTCTTTGGAGTCAAGTTGAAGACTCTGGCACCTAAAGTTATTTTCCTATTTGCCGGGTACTTTTTATTCATTCCTTGTGAATCCGTGTTAGCATTTAGGGATCTTATAATGGTGGGGAGGTGGTCCTGATTAACACATACTCTCTTTAATCTCTGCTCTGTAAAGGTGTAATGCATCAAGTAAAACACTTAGCAGAATCGGAATCATTGTTGACAAGTCCACCAAAGGCATGTACGAATGGGTCAGGATCCTTGGGGTCCACGACGTCTGTCAGCAGCGGAACAGCCACGGCTGCCACTAACGCCTCAGCTGACTTGGGATCCCCCAGCTTGCAGCACAGCAGAGATGATTCCTTAGACCTGAGCCCTCAAGGGTAAGTCAGAGTTTTGCAGCGATTTTTGTGCTCTTTGCCTTTAACTCTGCCCTGGTACCTGAGACTCACACAGGGAAGTAAATGGTAAAATATTATGGAGAGTGTACGTTTTCTATTTTTCCATGTATATTGTGTCAGATATTTAATGGGAATGGGAAGAAACCTGTTGTATTGAGCCATGTTTAGGAACCACAAGAGATACATGGTGTTTCCATACAAGGGAACTAAGGCTCAGAGAAGCTAAGTGACTGGTATAGTGTCATGTACTTATTTTACAGATGCGGGATTTGAGCTCTCATTTCTGATTTCATAATCTTGCGATTATTTACTATATTGCAGCATACATACCAGCTTTAAGAAATCCAGATATTTAATATAGTGAAAAATATTAAAAATCGGAATTTTTAGACTGTAAAGGAAAAAAGATCCCGATTTCCCATTTATCTTTAACTGGCATATGGGAACTTTTGCTGTTAATAAAGGCAAATGAGAGTTCTAAGTTCTCTGCTTCCACCTCTTTTTTAATTCCTTTGTTGTACTGTGCTGCTGAGAACATTACCAAACCCTCGTGTTGGTTTTCATTTTGTTGTGTTGAAACAAGTCACACTCTAAAAGTGTTTTTGTTTCTTTGATGTAAGCGGAAAAGTAGATCTTGGTAAAACATTATACTTAATAAGTGGGGTCCAAACATTTAATCTTACAAGCTGCAAGGTAGCATTGTCCTGTGAAGCTAGCCCACTCCGAACCCCAGCTGCTTTTGGTGCCCCTTGGTGGCAGTTGTCCAGCCTGGTTTAAGTATGAATTTGGCAGTTCTGTGACTTCTGGCACAGCCACTGTTAATTTTAGGAAGCTGCTGGGTTTAAGTGGTACCATGTAGTGGGCACAGTCCAAGGAGTCTGAGAATGCCAGAGACCCTCCACCTTCACTGTTTTCAAGTTGGATTATCTTGCCATTTTCCCTCCCAGCCTTGCCTGCCTCTCTACTTCCTCCCGAGCCCCGCTCCCTCCCCCAGCTGCTGCAGTAACCTTAAGTCATTGCAGATGTTACAGAAAAATCCGATCTGACTTTTTTGGCCAGCCCAATACTATATTATAGCACAGGCACTTGGTAAAATACGATGCAGCTCAGACAAATGCCGTATTTCTGAGCTACATACGTAAAATATATGAAACAAATATGCAATGCAAGAACCTATATGATTATAGGTTCTGACAGTTGATACTCTTAAAGAAAGAGGAAAGGACCTTTTTCTTAAAATACTTTCAGAGTTTTAAGTGATTCCTTTCTCTTCTAATATGGTTTTAAATGAAAAGTTTATATAAATTCGTAAAGGTGGAATTGTTTAACTTTAAGTTTATTCCTTGAAAGTTCACTTGTCCTGATCGTCAGGTATATTGATCACACTATTAAGTGTTTTCAGGAGACATGTCAGATGTTGGAAGACTTTAAATATTTTTTTCAAACTTTTTCTTACTTGGGTCATAGACCAACTGAACTAGAACTTTTTTTCTTCTTCCCCACTTTATGTAGCTTTGTTATTTGAAGGATGATATTTTAAACTATTTCTAGTGGTGTTAAAGATAGTGAAAATAGCACGCAAAGGCTACATACGTTCTGCTTCATATATTCTAATTCAAAATAGGCTACTCAGACTATCACTTGCCACATTTGTTTACAGATAATTTTGAATTTTTTAAAAAAGTACTTATAAATGCATTCATTTAGGATGTTATTGCCATTACACACCATGAAATTCCTTTGGGTAGTATTGGAAAGTATTTTGATAATATTAACACTCAATGCTATGTATATTTTACTTATTGTCATTTAGGTTAGGGAAGAAATAAGGTACCCAAATTTAACATATTCTTTTTCTAGTTTATGCATTGCATATTTGTTTCCTGTGCTTTATGTATGTACTGCATTTAATATTGGAGTTTAACACAGGATTAATGAGATATTCTATTTGGTTTTCTTTTTTTAAATTAATTAATTTCTTTATTTCTTTATATTTGGTAGCATTGGGTCTTCGTTGCTGTGCGCCGGCTTTCTCTAGTTGCGGCGAGCGGGGGCTACTCTTCAGTGTGGCACGTGGGCTTCTCGTTGCGGTGGCTTCTCTTGTTGCAGAGCTCGGGCTCTAGGCGCGTGGGCTTCAGTAGTTGTGGCTCACGGGCTTAGTTGCTCCACGGCATGTGGGATCTTCCCGGACTAGGGCTCAAACCCGTGTCCCCTGCATTGGCAGGTGGATTCTTAACCACTGCACCACCAGGGAAGTCCCTGGTTTTCTTTTTAGTAGTTCAGTATAGTCAAATAGCTAGCTATTTTCTGAACTAATCATTTTCTGTGTCTTGTACACTTCTAGAACATTGGTGCAGAGTTGGCATTAAATAATCACTAAATGAAAAATACCCTGTTATAACAATATTCTGCCATTTTAGCTTGCTTTTAAATGAGTGATGATACTAAATCATGGTAAGTGCTAAACTTATCCCATGTTTTCCCATGTGACAGTCGATTAAGTGATGTTCTAAAGAGAAAACGACTGCCAAAACGAGGATCGAGAAGGCCAAAGTATTCACCTCCAAGAGATGATGACAAAGTAGACAATCAAGGTAATTTTTGTGATGAAACTGTGAGGCAGTAAATGGAAAGGTGGTAGCAGTTAAGGATACATACTTCATTAAAATTGCTGATAGCTTTGAAGCATGCCTGAGTTTCCTGAATTCCCAGTGTTGTTAGTTCTTTTAGCTAATTTATTAAGAGTGGGAATCTTAAATTTCAGTTGGTTTTCATCGATTGCACTGAAATGATTTAATCATCATTCTCTTTTCATAGCTAAAAGCCCCACCACTACGCAGTCACCTAAATCTTCTTTCCTGGCAAGCTTGAATCCAAAAACGTGGGGAAGGTTAAGCGCACAGTCTCACAGCAACAACATTGAACCGGCCCGAGCTGCGGGAGTTAGTGGTCTTGCCAGGGCCGCCTCAAAGGACACCATATCCAATAACAGGTAAGGTGGAGGGTTCTGTGTCACCTCTGTTCTCAGGTCAGAAAAACTTCACATTTTTCGGTCAGCATATTTATTATATGGAGATGAAACATGGACACAGATCTTTAATTTATGCTCAGAGGTGGTGGCATAGCTCAAGGATGGAGCCGATTCTCAATTCTTGAACCCTGTGTCTGGCTTTGTCCTGCATTCCAGTCTCACATTTTAAAATTCCTTTCAACATGTCTACTTGGGAGTTGTGTATGTTCAGAGCCAAACAAATAGGTTTCCCATTGAACCTGTCCCGTAGTTCTGTTCTAGAAAAAGAAAGCGGACGTATTTTTTGTACACATACGTGCGCGCTCTTTTATGATAACCCTCCTCTACCCTTTACAATGGAAGGTAAGGCTCTTAGAGCAGAGCCCTTTTTTAGAAACTTAGAATTCTGTCAGCTCAACGATTTCACACCAGTTTATGGCATTAAAAAATTATTTCTTTAAAATCCTATGGATTGTTTTGTCTTTTGGCTCTGGGTGTAACATACCAGCAAGGAGTGCTGCTTCTGCAAATAAGACATTTAAAAAAATCAAATTCCATTGGGAAAACAAGGAAGTTCTTTTTGTTTGGTTGATTGCTTTGGTTGGTTGGTGGTTCTGAACTTAAGTTAATAAAAATAATTAAGCAAATAGATTTCTGAAGCCTTCAGAATTTGTAATTTAAACAGCGAGGTCTCAGCTGTTATAGCTAATTGTGCACCTAATAGGTGGATGTTTCTTTTCTATAGTTCTTTACTTCAGCTCTCCAGGGAACATAAATAAAGGACAGTGCAGATATGTCTGTACCTTAGAGAACAGTCATGTAAAATTGCTTTCAGGTGAACACTCAGGAAACTCTTAGGTTGTAGAGTCCCTAGAAGTTAGAACTGTTTCTTTGGTCTTCATGTAATGACCTGAAATGTATTTTAAGTACCTGTGCATTTCTCTAGGTATATCTTAGCCCACTTTCAAACTGAAACTTAATTGGGTTAATGTGGAATCTGAATTTACTAGTCTATAAGCATAGGCCAAAAAGGATTTTAAATGTAGCAACTATTTGCCTTTGACCAGAAGTTATAATTGAAATCCTTTCTGTGTACACTGAGACTTTAATATCTTTTTCCTTCTGGCAGAGAAAAAATCAAAGGTTGGATTAAAGAGCAGGCGCATAAATTTGTAGAGCGTTATTTCAGTTCTGAGAACATGGATGGAAGCAACCCTGCATTGAATGTCCTTCAGAGACTTTGTGCTGCAACCGAACAACTCAACCTCCAGGTACCGTGACTGGTGCATCTGGCTGGTTCACTTCTGTCTCTTCCGGCGTCTCTTCCGTCCTGCTCTTCTTTTCCTTGGTGACTCTCTAGCTTTTTAGCCAGACATGTACCTTTGCTGCTGACATTTCTTTAACTTGTCCCTTGACTTTTCGTGCATCATTTTATCATTAGATGGGCTAGACATCTGGTCTTTGACTTTCTTTCCTTCACCTCCCTTATTTCTTGACAAACGAAGAGACTTTAGAAATGTCCCTCAAGCACATCTCTTCTCTCAGTCCTCTTCAGCTACAGGTGTTAGCATTGAGAAGACCTTCCTTAACCCCTCTTTACCTGTGGCCTGAGAGTACTCAGAGAGGATAGAGATGTAATAACTAAGCCTTTTGTGTTTCATTTGACTCTGTTTGCTTTTTTGATATACTTTGAGCAATATGCGTAGTACATGTTTTCCAAGAAGTTGTCTGTTTCATTCATACTTTAAATGTACTAATGTAAAGCCATACCTTGAACTCTTGTTATATCTCTTTTCATTTTGGTATTGTAGCTCCATTCCTCCATTCGTATTCTCATCCTTTGTCTTTTTTTTATTTTTTAACACAATTCCATTGGTTGAATATGAAGGTTTTTGTTTTTTTTTAATGTTAGTATGGATACTGGTTTTTTGTCATGAAGTAGTAACATTTTGTGAATGTGTGTGTAGGTAAGGTGTTATTTTTCAAAGCTCTACCAAGAATGCACCACCTGCCCCTGCCTTCTTTTTTAAAGGTGTTAAGAAAGTATCCAGTTGCTTTTGGGGAAATGTGAATTGTGCATGTAGTAAAGGCTGTCTAAATCAGTAAATACTGTTTCCGACTCTTGCAGGGGGACGGCGGAGCTGAGTGCCTTGTAGAAATCCGTAGCATAGTCTCCGAGTCAGATGTTTCGTCATTTGAGATCCAGCACAGTGGGTTTGTGAAGCAGCTGCTGCTTTATTTGACATCGAAAAGCGAAAAGGATGCTGTGAGCAGAGAGGTCAGATTAAAGAGATTCCTTCATGTATTTTTTTCTTCTCCGGTAAGTTATCTAATAATAATGCCTGTGTGTCTTACTTCAAGCGTCATTGTTCGCTAGTGTGTATATTTTCATCCCAGTAGTAATTTCGAGTAGTTTTTGGTCAAGATATTGAGGTAAAGTGTTTAGCTTGCTTATTATACACAGTTGGATTCATTAGTCTTTTATACATCAGGTAAATAATAAAACAACGAAATGGTGAGTTGAAGCAAGGGCCTGTTCTGTGGTTGATGAACCTTGAGTCTTTGTTTTTCTGTCAGGCAAGCCATTAATAGTAGTCTCTCACTTGTGAATGTATTTTATTCTCAATATCTGTTTTTAAACATATTGCAGTTTGCAGTATATTTTTTTAAGGGAAGTACAGTAGACATAGTGTAGCTATAGACATAAGATAGAGTAGACACATATACATTTCTATTTTGTATGTAAAACACAGAACTAACAATTGCATTGAAGAGTACTTAATCACCATTTATAATGTGGATTATGAGACCAGAAGCCACAGAGCAGCTTCAGTTCCTTCACCCTCAGTGAGTGAGAGCAAGAGAGTAACCTGAACACTGTTGACTCAGCATCACTCTGCTTGTTCATATGGCTTAAGAGAAGGCATCCCTAGGGAAGATTCTCTGGTTCAGCTGTGTAATAGGGCTAAGGACAAGTCTCCTGTGTGAAACTGTGTCACCATGTCTTTTCAGTGTTTGCAGGCATTGCTTATATTATTTTAACTTGTGCAGCTACCTAAAGCAGAATTGATGTTTATTTGGGAATCATTAGATGTGTAGCAATATTGGATATAGTTTTATACCATGCTTAAAATTATGTGCAGGTCTGTAATCTCTTATCTGAAACTCCTTGGGGCTGGATGGGTTTCACGAGTTCTACCATACAGTATATACAGCATGTATTACCTGATATATCCCCAGTGGATTCTGAACAGTACTTTGTACACATTAAATATTTTTGCAGCAAAACATAGGACTATTCCTACTAAATAAAGGTTGAATAAAGACTCCAAATGGCCTTGTGTCTGTCTGAGTCAGGTTTTGCCACTAAATGAGTTGTGTTTTCAAGCCTTTTGGACTTAGGAATTGTGAATATGGGATTGTGGGCCTGTACAGAAAGAATGTCTTTATTGAAATAATTTCTTTGGAAACAGTGTTCTAACCAAATCCATCAAAAAAGGTTCAGTAGATTAGATCTTGTAAAACTGCCTATTAAATTTTCTTGTTGAGCATTCCATTTTCATGAGGCCTTGCTTAACCTATTGGTTTATTTATAACTTCAGCTTCCTGGAGAGGAGCCCATTGGAAGAGTAGAACCAGTGGGTAATGCACCTTTGTTGGCATTAGTTCACAAGATGAACAACTGCCTCAGCCAGATGGAACAGTTTCCAGTCAAAGTGCATGACTTTCCGAGTGGAAATGGCACAGGAGGCAGGTAAGGATCATTGCCTAGGTGTGCCCTTGCCATTGGACTTTATGCTTTATTTTGTTGAGGTAAGGTGGCAAGAGGTCTAGTGACGTCTTGGTCTGCTCAAAGAACATTCATCTGTAAGGACCGCAGAAATTAAATATTCTAAAGTGTGAATCAAATAATTTTTATCCATAAAGTCGTACCCCATATCTTAAACATGATGTTTTGAAAATATAAAACCAACTTGTGCTGGAAAGTTGTAATAGGCTTAGTTTTCCTTAAATTGATGTACTTTAATATATAAAGCTTTTCTCCAAGAAGTTTGTAGATATGGATAATAAAATGTTTACTTTCTGTGCAATAATGTGATTTCATTATAAGTGGTTTTGCAAAAACTTTGCATTTTGATGGGCTTTAACAAATAAGTTTATTTTTTTTCCATAATAAAGTAGTTTTACAGGACTCATGAAGTGCTGCAGAAAGAATTCATTAAGTTCATTGTTGTGTTCTTACGGAATGTTACGTGCTTCCTGGAATATTATGACTAGTTTCCTAGAAAATTTTAAAAAGTAGTTTGGGTTTAAAAAACACAGTCTGGTGTGTTTTAAAGATATTTAAAATTCTGACTGAATTAAAACAGTATGCGTTATTGAATAATGAAGTGATCAGTGTGGACTAGATTTTTTTCTGCTTTGAAATTTAATGTAGAGAGTGGTATTTAATTTTGATTATTAAACTGTCCTGGAAGATTTTTATGAAATAAAGGGACACTTTCAAATATATTTGAGAAAACCATAGTGTTTTACATTTTTATCTAAATTTGTGTAAAATATGTCTGTTTACATATGTATATACCAATATAATGGAATATTCTTTCCCACACCCCTGTTTGCATGTGTTATGGAACCTTGTAGATAACTGCATTTTAAACTCGTCTTACTCTTGCCAGACCTTTTCAGAAATGAGCAGTTGAATATCATTACCAGGTATAGACTGGTATAGCTATTAAACTGCTTCACTCAAAAGACTATAGCAAAGTAAAATTTAAAGGTTAGTTTTTAAAGTAATTTTGTAGCTGAAATCTTTGAAAGCAAAAATGAGAGGGTTTGTTGTTTGTTTTTAAATAAATAGGATTTAGTAGGCAATGGCAAAATATTGCAGAAGTGAGCATGCCCGAATGGTTCAGGAATTTTTATCCTGCGGAAATAATTAAATCTTGATCGTGAGGTATTTCCGCTTACATAGATTCATGGTGGGACAGAGATGGAAGGTTGATTTAACGTTTTCATATGCATGCGTACACATCCTCTTTTATTTCTTATTTTATCATAAAAAGTTTTTTCCAATAACTTGGAATTGCTGGCTTTACTATATACATAACTGGTAAGTGCTACTTTGTGTCTCAAGAAAAATGCAGAGTTTGTATTATCTTGCTTTTATTTTAGTTAGTGTATGTTGGTTTTGAAAATAATAGAATAACTTTTTTTTCATAAATTATCTTGAGCTTTTCTCTCAACAGAGGATCACAGGCTTTAAAATTTTTCAACACACATCAGTTAAAATGCCAGTTACAAAGACATCCAGACTGTGCAAATGTGAAGCAGTGGAAGGGTGGACCTGTCAAGATTGACCCTCTGGCTTTGGTGCAAGCAATCGAGAGATACCTTGTAGTTAGAGGTACTTTCTGTGCATGTATATTGTGTGTTTATGTGTACATTTGGGATGAAATTAATATTAAGGGATATATAAATTATTTCCCTATTGCTGCTTCTGTCAAAACCTAGCATCAGGAACTTCTGTACTCATCATTTATTTTATATGTAGTATGTAGAAATTTTGTAGGGATTGACTGCTTACTTGGTTGATTGGGTGATGAGTTACTTTATCCTGGTGGAATGTAATAGAAATCACATTTTGTATCTGACAGTTTTCTTAATCTTTCTGCTTTGTAGATCAAAATGTAATATACATGTTTTTCTAGGAATATGTTAGTTTAACCAGTATATATAGGCTTTTCTTTGCCACATGAAATTGCTAGGAGTTTAACAGACTTCTTGGGTCCTTAGGGTATGGAAGAGTAAGAGAAGATGATGAAGACAGTGACGATGATGGCTCTGATGAGGAAATAGACGAGTCTCTGGTAAGGTGCTGTTCTTACCAAGTTTTAATGTGTAAAGTTCAGGGCCTGTAGCTTCAATGGCTTTTGTTTTGCTTTATTTAGGCTGCTCAATTCTTAAATTCAGGAAATGTACGACACAGGCTACAGTTTTACATCGGAGAACATTTGCTGCCGTATAACATGACTGTGTATCAGGCCGTACGGCAGTTCAGTATACAGGCCGAAGATGAACGGGAGTCCACGGATGATGAGAGCAATCCTCTAGGAAGAGCTGGTATTTGGACGAAAACTCATACAATATGGCAAGTCCGAAAATGATTTTGTTTGGTTTTTCATCAACATTGATACTGTTTGTGTGTTTTGGAATTCCTGTTACTGGCTGGCTTGCATAAGGAGAGAGGGGACTCTAAATTCTATGTTTTATTATTAAAAGCCACTTCAAATGTTCCATCTTGTGTGTGTGCATGTGTGTGTATGTGTGTATATTTAGCTTCCTCATTAAGTCTACTTGAAAATGTGTTTGGGCAATAAATAATCATAATTTGCACCTACTTTTCTAGTAGCTTCATTTCAAGTCTTTAAATAAGGCAAAAATGTCTCCGTAAGATGATGTTCCTTTAGGTAGTACGAAGTTTGGCATCTCTGAGCCCTTAGACGCATTTGGATGCAGCTTCTTGCATTGTTGGTGAATGTCTACTACTTATTTAAACAGGGTGATTCTTCTCAGAGCCACCCCCTGGAGTTTCTCAGGTGGCCCCTCCTAGGTGATCTTTTCTAGGAAGCAGTCCCATTGGCAGTTCTCCAAATCCACAACTAGGGAGAGAGAGGATAGCCCTCAGAGAGTTGTTCTGGTAACTCTGTGGTGTCTGTGGCTTGCACTTTGGCCTTGCAGAATAATTTGCCATTTTAAAATCTACTTTGGGTTTACATACTCTCATTACTTTAGGTACAAACCCGTGAGAGAGGATGAAGAAAGCAATAAAGATTGTGTTGGTGGCAAAAGAGGAAGAGCCCAAACAGCTCCAACAAAAACTTCCCCTAGAAATGCAAAAAAGCACGATGAGTTGTGGAACGGTAAGTGATGTCTAGAGGGGCAAGGAGGTCGCCATGGGGCAGTAGTCTTCCTGTCTTGAAGGTTTTGACAGAGTGATTTATATCTAGTAGTAAAATCTTTTAATATAATTTATAAAAATATGAATTACTACAAATGCTTGGCTGCTTTTAATTGAACGCTTGACTTTAATGTCTAGAAGGTGAAAAGTTATCTTGAAAGAATTTGTGGGAAAACTTACCATTCTTTCCATGAAGAATTCATGTTTTTATGAAAACAAAAACAAATTTCATTAGTAGAGCATATGCACTAAAGAAGAGGCTGAACATTGGCAGGTTGACCCTTAATTTTTATTGTTATTCATTATGATAGTGTGATCCACCAATTATAGAAGGAATAAAAAGTTCTGCTAGGTTATAAAATGACTACAGAAAGTAGTAAAACCTCCCAATTGACTTACCTTCCTTTGTAGTATTTCCTTCCAGTCTAACTTTGCTCATTTCCTCCCTTTCTTTCTTTCTTTTTTTTTTTTTTTTGCGATACGCGGGCCTCTCACTGCTGTGGCCTCTCCCGCCACGGAGCACAGGCTCCGGACGCGCAGGCTCAGTAGCCATGGCTTACGGGCCCAGCCGCTCTGCGGCATGTGGGATCTTCCCAGACCGGGGCACGAACCCGTGTCCCCTGCATCGGCAGGCGGACTCTCAACCACTGCGCCACCAGGGAAGCCCCTCTCCTTTTCTTTTTTATAAGATGGTTACAGTGCCTTACCAATAGGCTGCAGTCCTTGGGGACCAGCTCCTATCAGGGATTTCCAAACACTGGTGTTGTTGATGAAATTTTCCCTGATCCACAGAAGTAAGGGCATTGTAGCAACTTTGTTTTTCATAAAACTCAGTTTTTTCTATATAAAAGGGTGTTTGAGATACTTGTTTTCTATGTTTTTGGTATTAAAACAATTGCCCTTTTATGCAGAGATAGTGTTGTGATTTTTAATTTCTTTGCTTGGTAGAAGTAAATGGCAACAGTTTCAATCTCTCTCTTTTTTTTAGTGCTATTACTTTATGAGATCTAAGAATAAAGGAATTGCAGATCCTACTTGGAAACTATCACAGTCTATCATGTCCTAAGTCTTGGATTAAATAACCAAATCTTATTTTTATCAGATTTATAACTTGGGAGTATTTGTTTATCTTACATGGCCATTTTAAACCGGATATAAAAAAATCCAGGAAATTTCTGTAACAGTGAACTTAATTTAAACACCTTTTCTTTACTCCTCTCTGGCCATTTTACTGTCAGTTATTTTTCTGATATAAAGGAGGAATGCAAAGGAGTCAGTTTTTCTCCTTTACAATGTATGAGTATGGGAGAGAAAGTGAAATTTTCCTAAGCCTGGATGATTTATCTATAAGATAAAAAGGGGAAAAAAATTGTTCAAGCTGTCAGTACTCTACTAGTAAGATACCGAGCGTTAAATCTTAACCACTCGTGGTTACTGTTTTTAGGCATGTTGAGATGATGCTGGCTTCGTTGACTCTGCCTTTCTAACTTTGATCAACACTTTGATCAAACTTTGATCTTTTGCCCTCTAGATGGAGTGTGCCCGTCAGTATCAAATCCTTTAGAAGTTTACCTCATACCCACACCACCTGAAAATATAACTTTTGAAGACCCTTCATTAGATGTGATTCTTCTTTTAAGAGTTTTACATGCCATCAGTCGATACTGGTATTACTTGTATGATGTGAGTAATGTTGTCTACTTTCGAACTTTTCCCTGATGTGTTGTCCATTACATGTTTTTTCTTAGTGTCTGTCTAGTGCTTGATCAGTTTCCTGTTGTACTAGAAGTAGAAACAATGATTCAGCTGAACAGCACAGATCCTAGCCCAGCATGTATGAAAGATACTCTTCCAGTATGTTAGTAAGAACAAAGCGTAAAGCAGCTCTGTGTACTTCATACAGTAAAGTCACCTATTTTGAGTTTAAAAATATGGTCAGATTTTCTTTTGCATTTATATTTCAGTGGTAGTATTTATACGATAACTTGAGCAAGTGGTTTTTACAGGGCAAGATGGATATTAAGTAGTTTCTTAGTCTTTGCAACTGATATTTCCCCAAAATACTATAGAATGCTCTGAACAATCATACCACTTAAGAAATATTAACGTTCAACTTGCTGGTTTTAATCTCCAAAAACATGAATCTATTTTACTGTAAAAGCTGTATCAACAAGAAAAATTCTGCATTCTCCCAAATGTGTCATCATTAGGTAAAAATTCATCTAGGCAAAATAGTATTTATGCTTTATTTTATTGTTTTTAAGAATTAAACTGCCACCTCGGTAGTCTTAAGAGCAATATAATGAAATATACATACATTTAATTTAGTTCTCTAGGCAGACCTAGCTCTCTTGGCAGACTTGTAAATATTCTCTAGCTATAATTTATAAAATTAAGCTACCACATAAAAATTGAACATTATTAGTTAAAAAATCTTTAGGTACCTTTAGCTAAAAGTTCATTTATTTAAGATGTGTATTAAATTCAAGTGAAAGTTGAATGCTTGTCTTTGATACTTCGCTAGTGGAGGGAAGAGTGAAGGAGCTGGCCCTGCATGAAGCGTTCGCTATGTCAGTGGTGCGTGGGGGTTGGGCTGTCTCAGCTGTACGTTGTGAAAGCTGTCATTCAGGTTGGGACATACCAACAGGAAGCTGTATGTTGGAAACCAGCAGGGGAAATCTCGGCACTCTGCACGCGTATTTGGGAATAAAGGAAACGATGGTGACTATAATCCTAATGTTTTACTACATAATAGACTTTTTTTTTTTTTTTAACATTTTACAGAATGCAGTGTGCAAGGAAATTATCCCAACTAGTGAATTTATTAACAGTAAGTTGACAGCAAAAGCAAATAGGCAGCTTCAGGATCCTTTAGTAATCATGACGGGAAACATCCCAACATGGCTTACTGAACTAGGAAAAACCTGGTAAGACGATCACTTCTGTAGTGGTGGGCTTAGGGGTGTTATCATTGTGTTGATCTTTATATATCTTGTTACAAAAACATAGTCTTTAGCAAACCTATTTAAATGTGTTTAGTTAATGCGATTTTTGATCATAGCTTGCTTAATTGTGTAGCTTCAGCATCCAAACAGGCTAGATGAGCTGGGGCCGGCACTAGGTCTACTTGATAGTATCTTTATGTATGAAATAGGGAAGTACACAAGGATTTTTAGTGAGGAGATTCAGCCCTCTTCCATCATAAAATTGGACGCCAGAGGTGGAGTTTGGTTGATTCTCTCTCTGAGCCTGTTTGGGTCCAGACCTACATTCTTGGAGACTATAGGACTGCACTGATGGATACGGGAGCCACCAGCCACATGTAGCTGTATTTACGTTTAGATGAATTAAAATGAAAATTTTTAAATGGGAGATTTTTAGTCACACTGCCCACATCCTTGCGTGGCTACTCATATTGTACAGAATAGATGCTGGATGCTTAGATAATCATAGGAAGTGCTCTGGACGGTTCTGTGTCAAGAACTGCCAAAATCATATGTCAAGACGCAGCGGGGCCTTGGTACTGCAGAGTTCATTCTTTAAAGATAAGCAGCTGCCTTTTGGCAGTTTTGAGTGACTTAACAAATGCCAAAGCCCAGAGGAAAATCATGAACTTAGTGAAACCATTACTTGTGTCTATGTGGAATGGGATGGGTTGGCAACCTGGTGAGGTGGTGATTATATTTTAAAATTTCGCCTTCACTAGTCATGTTATGCTTACTGAATGTCATTGGGAGATTAAAGATGATCTTGGATGGACTTGATTTTAATGGTTGAATTTCAGATTTCATAGTGAATGGCTACTTAATGCATTATTACTTGATCACTTAGAAATTTCATGCAAGAATTATGAAAATTCTTCAAAATTAGTTGAGTAGACCATTTTTATTGGTTACATTATAATTATTAATCTGTATCATATCAAAAGTTGTTTCTAAGCCAGGGTTTTTTAATGGTTTCTGATTCTAATTCAGTTAATAAATTTATATCGCATCTTTTTACAGCCCGTTTTTCTTCCCTTTTGATACCCGGCAAATGCTTTTTTATGTAACTGCATTTGATCGGGACCGAGCAATGCAAAGATTACTTGATACCAACCCAGAAATCAACCAGTCTGATTCTCAAGATAGCAGAGTTGCACCTAGATTGGATAGAAAAAAAGTAAGTTTCTCCCGAAAATATTTAAAGATAAGTCATACTGATAATGGATAAACTAGAAATGTGATGCATCTAATTATCCCTGTTGGTTTAGAGGCTTATCTTAGTCACAGTTATCTTCTTTGCTTACCTTCTTATCATATGTGTTAGCCATATTTTCCTATCAGTCTCTTGGGATCTCTTGGGATTCTTCTTTATCCTCCAGTAAGAGTCCTTCCCTCCCACCCCGGTTTCTGTAATGATTTCTACAGTTGTTTTTCTCTTTTACTCTCCATAACTCTTGTGCCAAGGAAGAATCTTCTCTTCTTTCACTGAGACCTCCTTCCTTTCCTTTCTAAATTAAGAACTCTAACCATATCTCCCTTTTATAATTGATCCCTTTATGCAGTAGGTAGAATTAATCAAATCCACATCATTGTCTTAGCAAATCACACCAATTAGAAGAGACAAACAAAATCCTTGATCTAGTTCATGTCTCTATACCCGTCAGCCTTGTATTGCTGACTGCATCTTCTTGTGCTTCTAATCCTGGCCGCATGGTGATAACTCTAAACCACACAGCCCTGGGCCATTTACATCTGAGACTAGTTCTGCACTTCTCACACCGCACTGCCTTTTACTTAGGACTTCTTTGTTCATCATCCTTTTTCTTGCTGAGGATTCTTATTCAAGTCTGTCTTCCTACAAACGTCTATCTCCAAAAGTCTCACAGAAGCCATTAGTAATGGCTTAAAAAGGGGGAGTGGGAGGAATGAGAAGCAAAACAAAAAAACATTGTTCTTAAATCCTATCTTTATTTGTATCGTTAGGATTCCATAAACAAGGTGTAGGTAGAATTTGGAAATCTATCAAGACCTTTCTCATCCCCCTGCATCTCATTAATAGATATTTGCAGTGGTGCTTGTAGGATCTCTGCTGGTCAGAGCCAGTAGGTTTCCAGCTCACCTGTCACCTCCACACCTATTTCTCCATCACCAAACTATAAATGTACACAGCGAGATTTCATGGAGCCACAGCCCTGAATTGCATTGATGTTTGAGAAGGTTACAGAGATCCTTTCTTCAACAAGTTGAATTTTCTGAATTTGCCATGGGCTCAAGCTAATAACTACACTCACATCTAGCTTTTCTTCACGTACAGCAGGATGCTGTCAATGTTTATAGCACTGCAGCTATGTCTTAAAACCTCTTCTGAGGTGTGCTTCTTTTTTAAGAAATAATTTTTAACGATTGAATTGATTTTTTTTTTTTTGCACTGAGAGAAATGCCACCTGTTTATCAAAGTTTCCTCACATTTGTACTTTTCTTTGCAGCGTACTGTGAACAGAGAGGAGCTGCTGAAACAAGCAGAGTCTGTGATGCAGGATCTCGGCAGCTCACGGGCCATGTTAGAAATTCAGTATGAAAATGAGGTGAGCTTATGAGGCTGTGTTGACTTGTGCTCTTGATAAGATGTCCCTAGAGTTTCTTGGTCCTGTGAAATTCTACAAGACGATTGGGAAATTTATCTCAAAACTTGAGGTGTACTCTGTTTTCTCTTGAATCATTTGTTCTAAGTTCTCCATTTTTCGAGGTTAAATTGCATAATAAAAGGGTTTTTTTTTCCCTGGCATTAGAGCAAGTGTTGGTGTAATCTTTAGGTTGATAAAGTGAAAGGCTTTAAACATAACTTTCAAAATGTTTGAACTGCGTTTTTAAAAAAATCAGGTCTATTTACAACTCATATATCATAAATGCACACTTTTAAGATACACATTTCTAAGTGTTGACAAATGTATACAGTCTATAACCACAACCACATCAAGATAAAGAAAAAATCCCATCACCACAGAAAGTTGTCTTAGACCGTTTTGCAGTCAGTCCCCAGCCTTCATCCCCAATCCCTGGCAACCATTGATCTGTATTCTGTCCCTCCAGTTTTGTCTTTGTACAGTATCATAATAAATGGAGTCATATAGTACGTAGCCATTTGTGTTACTCTGCTTTCACTTAGTGTAATGCTAATTCATGTTGTTGCGTGTATCAGTTTGTTTCCTTTTATTGCTGAATAATAGTAATAGTCCATTACGTGGACATACCATCATATGTTTACCTAACCATCAGTTGATGCACATTTGAGGTGTTTCCACTTTCTTAGCTCTTATGAGTAATGCTGCTGTGAACATTTGTGTACAAGTCGTCGTGTAGACATATGTTTTCATTTCTCTTGGGTAAAATACAAAATACTTTCAGGGTTGAATGGCTGAGTCTTTTGGTAAGGTATGTTTTGACTTTATATGAAACACCAAACCGTTTCCCAGAGTAACTGCCCCATTTTTCCTTCCCACCAGTAATGTAGTATGTGAATTTCAGTTATTTCACATGCTTACCAAAACTTGGTTATTGCCAGTCTTTTTAATTTTAGTTATTCTAGTGGATTTACTGTAGTTATAATTTGCATTTCACTGATGATTAATGATACTATCTTTTCATTTCTTATCTTCTTTGGAGGAAGTGTCCAGGAATTCTGCCCACTTTTTCATTGGGTTTTGTTTTATCAGAGCTTTTAGGAGTTCTTTATACATTCTGCATACAAGTCCTTTATGAGATAAGTGTTTTGCAAATATTTTCTTTCAGCCTGTTGTTTATCTTTTCATTTCCTGATGAAGTATCTTTGAAAGAGCAGAAGTTGTTAATTTTGATGAAATCCAGTTTATCAATTTTTTCCCTTTCTGGTTTATGCTTTTTGTATCCCAAGAAAATTTCCATTAAACCGTGTTCTCAAACATTTTTTCTTATTTGTTTTGTTAGGAGTTGTATAGTTTTAGCTCTTATATTTAGGCCTACGATCTGTTTTGAGTTTGTGTTTTTTTTTATTTTATTTTTTTTAGCTGCATTGGGTCTTTGTTGCAGCGCGCGGGCTCTCTCCAGTTGCGGTGAGCGGGGGCTACTCTTCACTGCGGTGCGCGGGCTTCTCATTGCGGTAGCATCTCTTGTTGCTGAGCACAGGCTCTAAGGCGTGCAGGCTTCAGTAGGTGTGGCACACAGGCTCAGTAGTTGTGGCGCACTGGGTTAGTTGCTCCACGGCATGTGGGGTCTTCCCGGACCAGGGATCAAACCTGTGTCCCCTGCATTGGCAGGCAGATTCTTAACCACTGCGCCACCAGGGAAGTCTCTCACGGGATGTTGATTAGGTTTGTGTTGAATCATGATCAGTTTGGGAGAGAGTTGATGTTTATGGTATTGAATCTTCCAGTGTGTGAATACAGCGTAGCCTTTCTCTGATTTAGGTCTTTAACTTCTCTCAGTATGCTTCATAACTGCAGTCTAGAGGTCTCTCGTGTAGATGTTTTATTAAGTTCCTCCCAAATAGTTCATGTTTTTTGATGGTTTTGAAAATAATATTGTTCTTTCTTTTCAATTTCCAGTTGCTGTTAGTTTGTAGAAGTAAAGTTTTCTTTGTTGACCTTGTTTTCTGTGACCTTGATAACTTAATTATTGGTTCTAAAAATTTTAAATAGATCATTTAGGATTGTTGTAGATACGGGGCTTGGGCAACTTTTCTGTGAAGAGCAAGATAATAAATGTTTCAGGCTTTGTGGACCATGTGGTCTTCATCACAGCTCCTCACTTCTGGCTTTGTAGTGTGAAAGTGGCCGTACACAATACAAACATGAATGAGCAGGGCTGTGTTCCAATAAAACTTTATTGATAGTCACTGAAATTTGAAGTCATATAATTTTCACACATTGTGAGATATTATTCAAGGATTTTTTCAACCGCTTAATATTGTAAAGCCCATTCTTAGCCTACAGACTGTACAAAACAGGCAGTAGGGCCTGAGCTGTAATTTGCTGTTCCATGTTGTAGACAGTCATGTCACCCATGAAAAAAGACAGCTTTACTTTCTTTCTAATCTTTCTTTTGTTTCTTTTGAGTTGTTTTTAAATAGCCAGGCCAGTATGCCAAAAGACTCAAAATAATGATTTTCTATAATTGACTCTGAAGTATTGAGTCTCCTGGGGATACTTTCCTTCCTTTAAAAATATTTATTTTATTTATTTATTATTTATTTTATTTATTTATTTTGGCTGCGCCGAGTCTTAGTTGCAGCATGTGGGATCTTTTTTTAGTTGCGGCATGAGGAATTCTTAGTTGCAGCATGCGAGCTCCTTTAGTTGTGGCATGCAGACTCTTAGCTGCAGCACGCATACAGGATCTAGTTCCCTGAGCAGGCATCGAACGTGGGCCCCCTGCATTGGGAGCGCAGAGTCTTAACGCACTGGACCAGCAGTGAAGTATCTTAATTTTTTTTTTTTTAAGACAAAACTTAAGTTTTTGGACATCTGAAACTTACGGACATGACATTTCCAAATACTCCATTTACTTATTATTTATTTATAAAAGCCAACAACTCTGCCTCCCAGTTTTCTTCTCTGTGAAGTGTGGGTTGTAGTACAGCCTCAGAGTGTGACAGTTCATGTGGTGAAGAGTTAGAACCGTGCCGGGCTCTTGGTGAGCACTATGTGTATGTAGCAGTTTAATCTACAAAGCTGTCTGTAGTTAACCAAGTGATTTTAATCATGACTTTGATTTTTCACTCGTTTTCTTAAGCATTTTCTCTTCCTCATTAAGACTTTTGAATAGTTGACAGTATTTAATCATCAAATTTAAAATTGTAAGTAGTTACGTACTAAGTATACAGAGTGCCAGGATCCAGGTTATGGCAGAGTTCCTGCATTCCCAGGATCACAGCGTAGTTGGGGGGACGCAGGACAGAGTGCGAATGGGTGTGGAAAGTGAGTGGTAGAGGTACCAAGTGAATGAGCCTTTCAGATGAGGAGCCTGTTTCAGGAAAGAGAGGGGAGAGTTAAGGAATCAAAGGGTGTAGCTTGAACAGAGGATCAGGCTTGGTGGTGAAGAGCAGAAGGGAGTAGCTCTGGAGGGGATGGGAGGCAGACGGAATGGAAGCTGGGATAAGAAATTTGGGTCTTTTGAATCTACCCTGGTCATGCCTGTTGCTCAGAGGATACAGCTCTTATATGTTTACATGTCCAAATTTCTTACTCATGAAACTGTAAGACCTTTGCTGTAGCCAACTTGTTCTGCTTGGTTATTTAAACACGCTTTTTCTACTTTGTTTTACTCCAACATATTTTTCTCTCGTCAGGAATGAACGTCTTTACTCTCTCATCCTTCATGCCCCTGTTCAGATTGCGTCTTACATGAAACCTAAACTTAAGTTCAGAATAGCATCACGCTGATTGTTCCACGGGTCAGGATTGAAATGCTGATACAGAAATCACAATTTTATGATTTTCACTGATGGGTCTTTCCTGATGACTCTGGAAGAAATTCTGTGAGCCAACTTCATTGAGGAAGAAGGGTTGGAGTGCTGGCTTTATATATGCTTAGGGCCTCGGGTTGTCAACCAGATTCAACCGTACAAGTCAGCTGGTGTCTGTTAGGAAGCCTTTCTAACTAGCTCTAGAAGAATCCTGACCAAAATGTCAGAACAGAATGGGCTCCATTCTTGAATAGAGATGACTGGTAAGCCAGGGAGGAACTAAGCCAGTCTCTGGGCTCAGCAAACCACTTGAGCCCATTACCTGTCACATGGTCTATGCCTCCAGGACGATGAAAGGTTAGGAGCATGGACTGGGGAGCCTGGTGCTGCCACTTACTAGCTGTATGAAGTCGGGCTAGTTATGTAAACTCCCCAGTAGTAACCCAACGAAGGGCACGGTGACTGTGCCTACCTCATTATGTTGTTTAAGTGATTAAATGCTAAAATGTGTAAAACACAACGTTATCTGTTACGTGGTATATGCTAGTATATAAGCATTAGCTTTTGAAAGAGAAAGACTTTGAAAGTTTCAAATAACACAAGTTGTCAAACTTTTTTGTTTTTCTGTGTTTGTTTCTAGAGCTTTATGCTTTTCCTTCCTTTTGGAAGACATTTTCCTCTACCCTCCTAGGTTCTTCTGGCTGGTCACAGGAAGTCTGAGTAACTCACCAAAATGGCCAAAACCCTCCTCTTAAATACTGTCTTCAGCCAAAGACAGAAGAGGATGTTGGGGGTAGTGGTTTGGGACTTCAAAGCAGGGAGGAAGGCAGTCCACATGGAGCAGATGTTTGGTAAACAAATATTTGCCAGGCCAGGCAGAGACAATGGGACCCAGAGTGGACTCTGATCCCTAGGCCCTGTTTTCCTCCCACCATCGCTAGCCCATATTCTTTGCAGATACCTCTGGTGATAGCTCTGTTGTGGGAACCGGCCCTTTATCAAAATTCTTTTAGGCAGTTAGAGAGTATAAGTCAGTTTCTTCCCTGAGTCTTTTGGGCCTTGATTGTTTTCAGCTGTAAGTAATCCGCAGGCCAAAGAGACCTTTGGGGCTGGCAAATTTTGTGTCTCCTCGTTCCGTTCAAAACAAATGAAGCAAAACCACAGCACCTACCTTTTTTTTTAAGGGAGTGGCTGGGTAGGATAAAGATTCCTGGAAAGGTCAGGTCTATCTACGGGGTTGCTGGCCAGCCCAGTGCAGGGGTGACCCGCCAGAGCAGGTGTGACCTGGTCCTTCCACCCTCACAGAGGCTTCCTGGGATGAAAGTGTATACAGTTTTGCCCATGTCACTTAATATTTTAAGTTAAGTCTGTTTTACTGTTAGCAGTAACAGTATTTGGATGAAGGAAATAGGCTGATCTAATCTATGATTTCTGTTTAACCTGGGATAATTATGCTAAAAGGAGCTAGGATTAACTGGCTTTAAAGCACCATCTGGTGGATACCAGGTGTTACTGCAGTTTTTTTCTTTTCTTCTTTCCCTACCTTCCTCCTAGGCTCACGTGTGAGTGGAGAACAAAATACACAAAGTCCTTACTGTCATGGAGCTTTTAGTTTGGGGAGGCCGATACACACACACACACACACACACACACACACACACACACACACTCATTCATTCATGTACATGTATATGTAGGATGTGTGCTGAAGAACTAAAGCAAAATAAGAAGATAGAGCATGATGGGGAGAGGATAGGGTGGAATGAGGTGACATTTGAGCAGTAGTCATTACTATCTAGAGGAAAGGCTATCTCTTAGCAGAAGAAAAGTGAAGCAAAAGCCCTGAGGCAGAATTCTCTGCCTGTTGGAGGATGACAGTGGCTAGAAATAGGAGTCAGGCGATCACATAGGACACCCGGGCCAAGCTAAGAATTTGAGCTTTTGCTTGAACGAGATGGGGAGCCTTTGGAGGCTGTGGAGGAATGATGTGAACTTAGGTTGTATGAGGATCCACTCTCACGCTGTGAGAGTAGGACATGAGGTGTGGAGAGCGCCATTGCAGAGACCACTTAGGAGCCTCTAGCACTGGGCCAGATAAGAGATGCTGTGGTGACCAGTTTGGAACATATTCTGAAGGTGGGGCTTACAGTGTTTAATGATGGGTTGTTAAGGCGCCAGAAAGGGAAGCATCACGGGTGGCTCCAAGGCTGTGGTTGCAGCAGGAGGTGAATACTGATGCCAGTTACAGCCGTGGAGTACTGACAGAGACGTGGAGCTGGGTTAGAAAGCTTTGCCAGACCCAAGCGGGTCACTGTTTGGAAAGTTACAGTTGACTGTTTTGTGGACTACATCAGATCCTTTAAGCTAGCGGGGAAAGGAACTGTGTTAATGGTGCAATAATAGTCATTATTTACAAGTAATCAGTAAGTGAAATATAACCTTCTTGACAGGACTGTGGTTAGATTAGGCTTATAAACTATGGAATTAACTTATCTTTAGTTGCATATCTAATTTATGGTGTGAGCTGATAGGACCTTGTTAGAACATGAAGGAATAATGTGGGTGCTGGTGTGGGTCCAGACGTTCCTTTTTTTGTGTTTTATTCAACAAACCTCTATTAAATGGCTGGTGTTTGCCCCGGCACTACAATGGATACAAGGTGAATTAAAGTTACCCCTAAGTGAGGTACGCAAGCATGTAATGAAATCATGGTAGTCTAATGTGGTGAGTACTTAAGTAGCCAAAGTGTAAGTTCTGAAAAAGAAGCAAAGTAACTGCTTGGGCAGATAAAGAGGCTTCTCCTAAGGAGTGGACGTTTGAGTTGGTTCCAGGGGAACAGTTCACCAGAGAGAGAATGGGAAAGAAAGCCATTCCAGACAGTGCCATCTGTTCCCTGAGGGCACGGTATATAGCTGCAAGGGTACTCGTATTAGTATATGAGTTTGAACCATACAATTAAAATGTTGGGGCCACAGGAAGCAGGAAATAGTAAAGGGTTGCTGGTTCTCATTCCAGGTGACCTGGACTGAGGGAAGACAGGACAGTTTGGGAAATAACCTCTAATACATTCTGGTAGACAGTTGTTATTAGTATCCATTGCCAAAAGGTTGGCAGGTTAAAAAAAAGGGCAGCACAGATTCTAAACTTTAACTTGTCCTACTTATGTTCCTCTGTAGGTTGGCACAGGTCTGGGGCCTACACTGGAGTTTTATGCACTTGTATCTCAGGAACTACAGAGAGCTGACTTGGGTCTCTGGAGAGGGGAAGAAGTAACTCTTAGCAATCCAAAAGGTAATACTAATCTGTGACTAAGTCAATTTGTTATTCAGTTCAGGTAAAGGGCCCTTACAATTCATTATATATATTTAGCTTATAGTAGAGGGCCTGGCTCTCTGAGCTAATTTCTTTTCACCTTTGTTTTCTCATTTATCAAATAAGGGAGACCCTTCCAGCTCTAGAGGACTTCATTCTGTGATCTGCTATCTGATTTTGAGAACACTGAATTTCTTAAATGTTCTTAATTACCGGGTCTGTCTTGTTTTGGGAAATAGCATCTAAAGTTTGGTGATTTACTCATTTTATAGGAAGCCAAGAAGGGACCAAGTATATTCAAAACCTCCAAGGCCTGTTTGCGCTTCCCTTTGGTAGGACAGCTAAGCCAGCTCATATCGCAAAAGTTAAGATGAAGTTTCGCTTCTTAGGAAAATTAATGGCCAAGGCTATCATGGATTTCAGATTGGTAAGTATAGAATTACCTTTTTTCCTACAATTTTTTTGTACCTGTGTTCTGTGACGGTACCTTAATCCCCTGCATTTAATGCTATATTTTAAAACACTGCTTCACAAACCTTAATGTGCATATGAATTGCTTGGAGAATTTATTTAAAAAGCCAGTTTTGATTCAGCAGTTCATGGGTCAGGCCCAGGTTTCCACATTTTCTTACCAGCATTCAGGTGATACCCAAGTGCCAGTCTGTGGACCGTTCCTTTAGTAGCAAGGGTTCAGAGAATCAGGCAACATTAAGGGTGGTTTTAATTATATATATTTTTAAGTGTTTGAGTTAGATTTTTAATTCAATGGGAAAAGTATGAGCATGTGGCTAAACTGCAGTAAATTTCCATTAACGTGCAGGAGTGAAAATAACCCAAAAAATTAGTATTCACAGAGAGGTTTGAATGTTTCTGGACTTTTCTTCATTTTTTTCTTCATGTTTTCTGAGATACTTTGTCAGTATGTGTAAGACGTTTTCATCTGATGTCAGGCTTACAATTTCATTGTTGTTGAAAGAATGTGCTGTTAATCAGTTATTTTTGAAGTTCCATTTTTTCATTTTAGTTATAAGTAATTGGTCTTCTACATTCTTCCTTCCAAATATGCAATAATACAGACTGAAGTGGAATTAAGTTCACTTGGTCCAAAATTGAGTAAGACTCCTCTAAACATCTCTTGGTGTTGAGGTCCTTATGGAGAATGTATGTCCATCATTGAAAACTTCTTTTTTAGGGCCAGTGTTTCAATAGGAATCTTCAGGTTTCGAATTTTTTTTTTTTTAACAATATCAGCCCCAAATTGAGTTTAAATGGGGACAGTTTCATGTACTGAGAGAAACAGTTCTTTAAATATGTTTTTTTCCCCTGGGGATTACTTGACCTTTTAAAATGACCTCTTGAAGTGTCGCTTAAAGAATTGAGGCAGTGCTAGAAGCTTGGTGTGACTGTTGTGATATTTGCACCTTCTCTTTCAGGTGGACCTTCCCCTGGGCTTACCTTTTTATAAATGGATGCTACGGCAAGAAACTTCGCTGACGTCACACGATTTGTTTGACATTGACCCAGTTGTAGCCAGATCAGTGTATCACCTAGAAGACATTGTCAGACAGAAGAAAAGACTTGAACAAGATAAATCCCAGGTAGGCTTAGAAAATGAGACAGTCAAGTGGATCAGTTTCTTTTTGTAGAAAGATGAGTTCTTTGTCAATGATTTGTATTTGGTCCAGTTATTATTTTATATTGGAAGAGTTTAAATTTTTATTATAATAACTGAAGCATATGATTTTACAGTTGGTAAGGTGACCTGTAATAACAGCAGGTGTTGAACAGACAGCTTGACCAGCAAATAAAATACACCTCTAACTAAAACCATAGGGCTCTTGTTTATTATATTTTAGATGGACATTATGTATCTGGGCAGATACTCTATCATACTGAGTTCTTTTAGTAAGCATTTGAATCAATAAGGCTATTCGCAGGACAGATTGATTTTCCAGAAAGATGGCTTAATTTAGGAACAGTTCATCTGTTTCTAGAGAGATCTCAGGAAGATATTTTTAAAGGTCATGGTAGGTATCACTGTTTCTTGGTGACATCTGTTAAGGTTTCTCTGTTAGATCTCATGGGTAATCTTGATCTTTAAATCATTAATGTATACATTAACAAAATTAAATCATTTGAGAATAACAGTGGTTCTGTGTCTGACATTGGAAGAAGACAAAGTTGTATTTTTAAAAAGTGGCATAGAGTCAGACGTCTTGTATGGGGGCAGGTAACGTGGACCAGTGTTAAATCAACTCCCATTTTATAAATTACGTACAATAAGAATGGAGATTTAAGATTCTGTAGCTAGAAGAAGTGTCACATCTCTTAAGATAGAGAGGAGCTTATAGCAGATGGGGTTTTTAGAATACTTTTTGTCGGGGAAGGAGGTGATTTGTAAGAAAATTAATTTTATCTCCCATATTAATCGGTAATTATTAATGGTAATTTTGGGGTAAATGTTTATTAAGAGAAATTGGTGTTTAAAGAAGCCAGGTCCCTCTTTTCCATATAAAACCTGTTGTCTTGGGATTTTTAGTAAGGTTTATGCTCACCAACTTTTAAGGTTTAAATTTTAAACTACTGTCATCTTATTTAAGATCATCTCTTAGGAAAATAACGCAAACACCACCACAGACAGCCCCGCCCGCTCCAGATACAGGACAGCTTGTGGTGCTCTTCCACGAGCCTTACGTGTACTCATTCATTTAATCTGCTGTGAGATTTAGATATTCCCGTTACCCCTACTTTACACATGAGAAACCCAAGGCAGATGGTTGAGTAACCTGCCCACAGTCACATACCTAGAACACCGGAGAGCTAGAACTGAAACCCAGGCTGTCTGCTCTGGAGCCCACACTCTGACAGCTTTTGCAAGCTCTCTTACTTACCCTTGTCTCCAGTGCAGTGTGCTGCCACAGTTCTCTTTCTCAAATCTTTGGAGATTTGTTCTTCTAATCTTTATTATTCCTGATGTTACCAATTTAAAAATATAAAATCCATAGCACAGAAACCACACTCCAGAAACTGGCAACTGGAACATGAGGACTGGTGGTATTCTCACACACCTCACCTCATTATTTATAAAGCATTCTGATGGAGCAAGTTGTCCTGGCTGAGTTTCCACTGGGCAGTTTAAATTCTTGAAAGGCACATGGAAAATGGGCTAAAACTTGGCTTTCAATTTAACGTGTAAGGTCTAGAGAAAGAGACAGCTAATTCCTTTTAAACATCTCAAGGACATATTGTATATTCTAGATTCCTATCAATGATAGCATTTTGGAGAGCTTTCTAGTCAGAGAACGTTAAAATGGAGAGTTTAAGTCCTTTTGCTGAAGAATATTTCAAATGTAAAATGAAAAGTCTTTCTTTGTGTGTCATCCAGTGATGTTCCCGAAACTGAGAGAGACCTAAACATGTATTTTTGCAGAGGAGTAAAAATTCTCAACAATGTATTTTACCTTAACCCTAACCCTCCTCTGTGTTTTGAATTATCTGTAATCCTACGCAGCTTTCACTTTCCTCTTTAAAAAATGACTGTTAACCAGAACTTCGTAGCCTTTTTTTTGTTTAAATGATTTTCTGCACTTTGACTGTTTAGCCATTAGGAATTTCATACTCGGAGGCATCTTTAATTCGGAAGGTCATTTACCTTCTTTCTCCTATACTGGATACCTTCATTTTCAGATAGAATTTGCAGTTTTGTATGTTAGTCTTTGATTCAGAAATTATATTTTATATAAGCCTTTCATGATCTTAAACATTTTAAAAAGTGAACAATACTAACTTTTTAACATTTGTCTTCAGAGTAGGAGTTGACTTTTCTTAGGGGTTTGCTAGAGCCTTTTTTCATCACACTGTTGCTGTATGAATACAAATTTGTTAATGCTGGGCCTACAGTAATCGAATGAAGAATCTCTGGGTATTCTTTAGACTTGAGCTTGCAGAGAAAAAATTTATTTATACTAGATAGTGCATTATTTGTATCTACAATTTCCTAACTGCACTGTATTACTCAGTATTTGCTATATACATGTATTGGATTCATTAAGATTAGCCTAGAATTTATAAAAAGTTTGTCTGGCTCTATAGAGCCTACCCTCTTAAATTGACCACTGTGCAAATGATTATGGCCTTTCTGTGAAATCTGACTGAATATGGTCAGACTGAGTAGCGGACACCTCATTGCAGAGGAGCACTCAGGCTATCTTGTTTTCTCATATAAAAATAATTGGATTTTGAAGTGTTTAAGATTATTTCCTTTCTGATCTCAGTGACTTATTTTTGTGTAGATGATGACAAAAAAAGAAAGAAATAAGAGCTAAGGGAACCCATAAAATTTATTAGCATATCTTTTATTTCATAAACACAAACATAACTGACTGAATTACTGGGCTTGACCCCCCGCCCCCTTTTTTTTAGACCAAAGAGAGTCTACAGTATGCATTAGAAACCCTGACTATGAACGGCTGCTCAGTTGAAGATCTAGGATTGGATTTCACTCTGCCGGGGTTTCCCAACATCGAACTGAAGAAAGGAGGAAAGGATATACCGGTCACCATCCACAATTTGGAGGAGTATCTAAGAGTACGTACTCGCAGCGCCCCCTGGGGCGAAGACCAGCTGTGGCCATGCGGGGCTGGGCCCGGGGGGCCTGCTTTGAGGCGGGGGAGGGAAGGGAGGGTCGAGTGAAGCACAGGTGCGTGTCCGGTAGCTGCTGCACACCGTGGTGTGAGACCTTTGACGCCCGGGATCACTGCACGAAGTCCACTTCTCCTGACCTTCGCTTCTGTTTGCTCTTGAGAGAACGTGTCAGATGTCTTGCAGTACCTTCTATAACCTTGAACTCTCTCTCTTCAAGCTTGAATACTATCTAATAACATCTCATTTTCTTAGTTTGAAGAAATCAGTGAAAAGCAGCCATCCCTTGTGTTGTCACTAAACTGCATTTCTACCTTTCTATCAAGCCACCTAACTTGACCTAATAGCCTTTAACGCTGTCCACGCGTGCGTGCGCACACACATTTATGGGTTTGGTGAGGCCTTTCATGATCCTTGACCATATTTGTTAAGGAAAACAATTTTGTACTGAATACAAATTATGTTTTAGATTACAACCTATGTAAGTCTTTATTATCACTACTTTTGGAAAAATTTCTTTTGGTTTATTCCTGACATTGAATGGAAAGAGCATTGGGTTCCAGACAAAATACCACCTATACCTCCTAGACCTGACTTTTCCACTAACTTACTGTGGGATTTTAGATAGAACCTCTGAAAAATTTCAGCTCCAGTTTCTTCATCAGTTTGAGAGAAGAAGATAGCAGAGGACCTCTATTATTTAGTATGCCTAACAGTTCTGTGATTCCTAAGTAATTCCTTTAACAGTCAGTAGGGCTGTGTTCTCATACTACCTACTTTGAGAAAATTAATCTTTCAGCTTACTAGTAAATGATGAGTTAACTCCAAACTAGGTTCTCTGAAAATATTTGTAATAATGCTTGTGTTTTTCTGTCAACAAAACGCTATTGTTTTCATTTTTATCTGAGTAGGTCCCCTATTTCTGAATCCAAAGGGTTAGCCAAAGTCATTGATGACTAGGAGATGTTGGACCAATAGCAGATGCTTTCTGTGGCCCTTCAGTTTCACGTGGCTGCATTCCAGAGTTTACCTTTCTCTAAGTGGAGACACATACTGCAGAAGGATTGGGCTCTGAGAACTTAACAGGAGTTAGAACTAAAAATTGCACATTAAAAATTTAAAACACTTAACAGTTGGTAATTTTGACTCTTGAAACATTATCTTTAATTCTCAATAACATTTTATCCTCTTCGGAAGTTTCATCTGCTTCTCATCTGGTAAGGTAAAGTATAACTCATAGGGATTTTATGTACTGATAAATGAATTTTAAAACACACTAAATATATTAATTTATAACACACATGGCATTTTTTACATTTTCTTATTGGCCAGACCCTGAATTAGAAGTTGACCTGACTTGTCTTTTACTTACATAGTTTACTGGGAGATATTTTAAAGACTTCATTTTTTTTTTTTTAAGTGATCAGGAAGGATGTTTCACTGTAGTTTGCCAAATAATAAATAGGAAAGAAATTTGAAATCTTGTCGCAGATTTTGAAAGAGTTTTCTTTTTGCAGCTGGTTATATTCTGGGCACTAAATGAAGGCGTTTCCAGGCAGTTTGATTCATTCAGAGATGGATTTGAATCAGTCTTCCCACTCAGTCACCTTCAGTACTTCTATCCGGAAGAAGTGAGTAGCTTGTGTGTAAAAGAAATGGTCATCTCTAGTTCTCTACCTATAATTATCTTAGTGGGGTCTCTCTGTGCTATTTAGTCAAAGACCCCATTGTTGCAAACAGAAAGGTAGATGGTTGGGTGCGGTGGCGGGGTGGATGTTTGGGAAAGATAAGATCATTTCCTGAGTGAGGAAGAATGTTAAATGTAATGTATTAAGTATAATGTCTAACATATATAAATAAGTATTAAATATAGTATAAAAGAGCATGGGATCCATGTGTGATTGAGCAAGCATAGCATTCTGTTTTTCTTTTTGTTTCTGTTTGTTTGTTTTTTTTTTTTTGGCTCTGTTGGGTCTTCGTTGCTGCGCACGGGTTTTCTCTAGTTGCGGCGAGCGGGGGCTACTCTTCATTGAGGTGTGCGGGCTTCTCATTGCAGTGGCTTCTCTTGTTGTGGAGCGCGGGCTTCAGTAGTTGTGGCGCATGGGCTTAGTTGCTCTGCGGCATGTGGGATCTTCCCGGACCAGGGCTCGAACCCGTGTCCCCTGCATTGGCAGGCGGATTCTTAACCACTGCGCCACCAGGGAAGTCCCAGGCATAGCATTCTTGTCAGCTGACCCTCGACGCTGCTTGGTGGAGAGTGGAACTTGGGTTTCTGTACACCTGTGGCTGGCGGGGAGAGCCATGGGTCCATAGTAATGAAAGTGACACTGGGGAGGTTACTTGTTGTTGTTTTTAAGCTAAACTTTCTGGATTCGCTGAGATGTTGATTGTTTCATGAGCGAGGTTAGTCCTTGAAGTTTTAAGGAAATGTTGCAAATTACCTAGTTGCCAAATCCAGAGAACACTTGTGAGAATGGAGTTAATGAGTTTATGTGCATCATTTTTTTCCAGCCGTCTTTACTTAAGGTGCAACAAGAATCTCAGAAAACTACTCGCTGATAGTGGGGTGTCATGGAAGGGTCTGGAAGGTGTTTGGCCCCCCTTTCTGTTTCTGTTCGAGCACTAGCTTTAGACTACACCTTTATTACCGACTGAATCGGGGATCTTTAAAGGACTTAGCGTTTTCATCTCAATTATTATTTTTATGTCCACTTTGATTTGCTGCTTATTAAAACATGTGGTGTACCTGGCACTTTTAGGCACTAAGTGTCACCTGGAATTGAAAACAGCAAGTGTTCCTTTTGGAATTGGATCCTGGTCCCCACTACTTAGCGGTGTGACCTTACCCAGCTTGTCCTATCTGAGCTGACTGGCTCATTCATAAGATTGAGATAACCTCTCGCTTACTGAACAAGATACATAAAGTACCTGACAGTGAGTGACACGTAGTAGATACCAAATTTCACATGCTCCAAATGGATTTTCTCAGAGTGTACGAGTCATCCTGCAAATGGGCAGTCTACCAGGTGAGAGATGGTTTAATTGGAAACTCATGTTAGATTTTCCAAGGACACACAGGCATTTTTTGCTTTCTGATATCTGTTCTGTAATGACTAGCGTGGTCCTAGATGACCATGTGGCACAGAATTGCCTTTCTTCACAAAGTGGGAAAACCTACCCATTTGCTGTGTCTCAGTTCAGCTCTCCTCTCCCACTTCTGTCTCCAGCTCACTGTTCTCTCTCTTGGTTTCCATTATGGTGTGCCCTCGTGTTTCTAAAAGCCAGGATTTATAAAATCTCCCTGGTTAGAAGTAGATATTGAGTTAAAGCCTCTTAAGAAACGAGAAGAATTAGGAGAACTTCAGTTAAGGGCTGGTCTCAGGTATGTTTTGTCTTAGATTAAAGGCTCCCTAGAACCTAGTTCATGCAAATGGGCAGCGCACCTGTTCATGTCAGCTGAAGAAGAGCTTGAATCTGTAAATATACTAGAAGAGCACATTGTAAAAGCACATTGTAAAGAGTACCAAGCTGAAGTTCTGGGGCTTCTGTAGACCTTTATATTGGCACGCCACAGAACAGAACATGCGTGCATTTTCAGCCAGTTACACAGCTGTGTCCTTAGTAATCTGTTGCCCGTGTTTAAACACACAGCTGGATCAGCTCCTGTGTGGCAGTAAAGCAGACACTTGGGATGCAAAGACACTGATGGAATGCTGCAGGCCAGATCACGGTTATACTCATGACAGGTAAGTCCTGGGTTCTGCCAGTTTTCAGATACACACACATATATATACATTTTAAAATTTGTTTACTTATTAAAGGAGGCTTTCTAATATTTTGGCTTCATTTCTCTCAAGACTGCAACTTCAGGACCGAAAGGGTTTTTTGTTTTTTTTGCCCCAAGTATTTCTGTGAAAATGGGCGGGAGGAGGAAAGGTGGGGAATCCCACTGTGACCCCATTACCCATTTTTACGTATAGTAAAGTGGAAATATCTGTACAATCCCAGACAGGTCTTATTTATTACAACAGTAATCATTCCACTTGAATTCCAACTGTAACAACAGAAACATATTTGAGTGCATTACAATGTGAATTCATGTGTAGTCATATTTACATGTGATAGTCTCTAGCTAATTATGAGAGTCAAAACTGTATTTTAATACGATGAAGTAACTATGGTATATTTATTTCTGTTATAGTCGGGCTGTGAAGTTCTTGTTTGAGATTCTCAGTAGTTTTGATAATGAGCAGCAGAGGTTATTTCTCCAGTTTGTGACAGGTAGCCCAAGATTGCCTGTTGGAGGTGGGTACAGCGGTTGATTTACTGTAGCTATGAGTGAGTGTATGTGTGTGTGTGTGGGGGGGGGGGTGGAGAACGCACGCAAAACTTCAGTGCCAACAGCAGGATATTCTTTATTTGACCTTGAGTGCCTCTTAGTTATTTCAATATCATAATGTTTCTAAGTTTTCAATTTGTTCTGCAGTGTGTTAAGGGATATCACTGGCAGGACAATTCATAGGGATTGACTTAAACACACTGAAGTAGGACTACTACTAATGTACATGTAATGCTGCTTCTCTACACAAAATTCAAATTCTCAGACATACGTACATTATAAACCCTTAGATGGCTTAGATGAAAAGGCATTCTAAAGTCTGTTTTTTTCAGAAATGAATCCTAATATGAGTTGAATTGGCGCTCTTTTAAAAGCATAAGGGAAGCATAAAGAACTGTTTGCCTCCATGTTATACAGCGACTTTTGATTGTAAATACAGCACGTACCAGGTTCCGTACCGTCGATATATCTTGAATGGGTAGAGTTCATTCAAGATATATCGAGCAGGAAAGAGTACCTCTGTGTATGGTAATGCTGTGCATTAGAGCAGTGTAGTGTGTTTCTGATGGGGGCAGATAAGAAAGGGTACGTATACTTGTGCTTCCAGACCCATTCTCCTTATGGATGAGAGGCGGGTTTCCCTGAGCTAGCTGGCGGGCATCCCGTAAACTTGCCAAGTTCCTCTGTCCTTCTTTCTTCCCTCTTCATCAGGCTTCCGGAGCTTGAATCCACCTTTGACAATTGTCCGGAAGACCTTCGAATCAACAGAGAACCCAGATGACTTCCTGCCCTCCGTAATGACCTGTGTGAACTATCTTAAGTTGCCGGACTATTCGAGCATCGAGATAATGCGAGAAAAGCTGTTGATGGCAGCGAGGGAAGGGCAGCAGTCGTTCCATCTTTCCTGATCACAATGAGAAACGCAGTGTCTGCCTGTTACAGCAAAAGAGAAAAATCATGATTTCTTTTCTAAATGTATCACCTGAGTCAAGGAAACATGTTACGCCTTCTTGTTGTAGGAAAACGGCTTGCAGATTATAAAAGAGACACTTGGTTCCTATTCCTTAATGGCCCCATGGACTTAAAGTGATCAGGCCCTAAAACGTTGTTGTGATGAGGTTTCTTTAGCAAGTTCTTGTTTAAATTATCATTTATTTGACGAGTGAAGTTTTTAACTTGCTTTGCTGTGTGAAATTTAAAAAAGGGATGTTTTTCCAGGCTGAAACAATAAATGTCGCTGTGCAGTTTAATTCTGGGCTGTGTGTATCCATCTAGCTAAGTCTGCAGTTTTGTTTCCTCCAAAGACAACTCTTGTACATAAGTACAGAAATTAAAGCTCCCGTGTATTTGACAAATACAGTTTAGTAGGTGAGCTCTGTGTGCTTTTCACTTCCCCTGAGTTTCCCCGCCCTGATCCGTGTACTGTCTGTGCCGCTCACACAGGTTTTTTGTATACAGAACCCACAGTTGGTACATCTTCGTCAGCCATGGGCTTTCGTTGTTCCCTGTTCTCTCTCAAATTAAGATATAATTTAAAATTCATGGAATTGAAATATGTTGTCAATATAATTCAGCCTTTGTAACTAGGTAGCCTTTTCTTATAGCTTAGTTTTAATATAGTTGTAGGGTATCACTGGCCTTGTACCAGGGACGCACTAGGACTGTTTACGTGGTGATTCTGGCAACCACCGCCTCTGTGATGGAGGCAAGGAGAGCTCATTCGTTTCTTTTGTGTAGGTTAAAAAGTCTGCAGCTTGGGCTGGCCAGTATTTATTATTCTGTGGCCAGAGCATTTTGAATTGATGTATACGGTTTTAAGCAAAGTTAGCAGGTTTCATTCCCTGTTGGAGTAAAGAAAAAGTTTTCCCCCCTTTCTCTCGTTTTAAGTTTTTGTTCGGTGTCTTCTTTCGCTGTTCCGCTCTTCTCTCCCCCTCCTCCCAGTGCTCACGCGGGACAAACAGCTCAGCCTTTGTCTCGACACACATCAAAGCACCTGTAGGCCATGCTCTGTCCAGTTGTTTTCTGTGCTGATTTCTCAAATCTGCAATAATTCATCAGGTTCATGTTTTTACCTGAAAATAAATAAAGTTTGCTTTACCTTTTTTGTTTATAGTTCTGTGCCGTATGCATAACTTTTAGTTGTAGAGATGTGTCTCAATGCAGGCAGATCATCACAGCTCGTGGCTGATTTCGCTATTCAAAGAATTTAGAATAGCAACTGAAGAACATAAAATGTAGAAAGAGAATGAGAGGAGACTCCTTCCTTCATTCCTAAGGTTCAAAATTAAGCCTGTTGCATAAATTTGAGAGAATTTCCATCATTCATCTTTCTGAAAATGAGAGATGAGCTAATTGTTTTCTTATTGGACTTTGAGAAATCAATTTTCTTTTGTTTGACTGTTCTAAAGTCTTATTTAATTGATGTCAAAACCCCTTTGTCCCCTATTTCGCCACTTAAAAGAAACTCCGTGGCTTATTTTACTTAGATTACTTTGTCGTTTCCACTTAAATGGCCTTATAGGAGCATCCCCTCGTCTCAGTGCACCTGGGCAGTGACCCACCCCCCTTAGGTGGGACGGAGCTGTGAGAGGAACTCGGAGTGTCTCTCCCTGGTCCTTGCAGAGGCTCTGGAGAGTGAGCTGCTTCCCTTTGACATCAGAGGAGGGAGTTGTGTTTCTGCAGTTCTAACATTGACACCGTAGGACCTGTGCAGTTTAATCAAGTGAAACTAGTGTTAAAGAATGAACCAATTTGTTTTAAATTGTTCTGATACCTTTTTACAGACTAAGCGCAAAAAAGAGTTTTGCGTGAGCATAACCTTTTTGTTCCTCATTTTTTAAAGGGTTCTGTCGTTAAAATTTAGACGTATGTATAAACAAAGTAATGCATCATATTCAGATATCTTCTGTATTTAACATTTTAGCCATATCATGGCCCTGGCAGATTTGGCCTCATTGATCTCAGCGTCTAAGGAGTGAGTACATTGGATGGTTTTGAATCGCATGGTGGAGGTTGATTGTTTCAAAGTCGGTAGTTCTCTGTTTAAAAGCTTTCAGTCTTTAGCTTACTCCTTAATTTGGGGACACTTGGTTAATTAGGGGCAAGAAGACTTCCCATTTGAAAGCAATCTCTCTTGGCAGAGGCCTTAATATTACATCATAGGGAGAAATAGACTTCATCTGCTGTTCCTCCAGTTATGCCTTAAATTTATTTGCTGAGTAATCCTGTCAACAAGCACTACTCTCTATGCTTTACACACGTAGACAGTTTGGATAGTGGCTAAGACTTTGTTGTCTTTTAGTGTTTGCTGAGGTGGAGTCAGTCAGATGTTAGTCACAGCTAACACCGACTATGGCGTTGTCATTTAGACCGTTACTGATTTGATCTGCTTTGTTTATGAAAACATAGTCCTCACTATTTAAGAAGGAAGAGTTGGTTAAATGTATTCCCCTCCTCCCAGCCCCCCCCAAAAAGTGAATGAATTGTAAATGCTAGGTAGTCTCATCAGGAACAGACATGGAGAGAATTCTAGATGCCTTAGCCAAACCCGGCAGAAGAAACCTTTCACACAGCTTCTCATCGGATACAGACTTTTCTTTCTCTTCCTGTGCTTCGGCTCTGGTTCCCTGTGTTTGTACTGATCGAGAACTGTCTTCCACCTTATATTCCATAAAGAAGAGAGTATTCTAAAGTCTGTCCTGCATTTGGCTATTCTTGCAAGTTTGGTACATAACATGAAAGGGAGAGGTGCGGCTGGCTGGCTGACGTCACTTCCTGCCCTTCTTCAGGGCCTCCTGTGCGTAAAGGCCATAAGGCCGAGGGACAAAAAGCCCCAACTTCTGCATCCAAGAAGTTAGCGATTCAACTCTTGATTTTCCGCAGTAAGGATTATCGCCAGCGACTTGTGAGTGTGTCTTTCCTTTAGTTCCCCAGGCGTTAAGGCTGTGCTCCCGATTCCTGCCAGTAAATTCAGGAGATGGGAATGTTTCTGATAGTCCACGGAAGAATGTGATGAAAAAGGAGACTTGCTGGGGAAAGACATAACTGTGCGTTCAGAAACCAAGTCCTTCCGGGGGGATTCTGGATGCTCTTGTTCATTCTTCATTAGCAAAGATGATGGAGCCTTTAATTCATTTATCTTGGGCTTTGTTTTTTTGACCCACATTATTTTCCCTATTGTAATGAGAACATTGTTTGAAAATGTCATACTCTGTATTTCTTACTCTGAGAAATGCTTTTGTATGGGTCTTAGGTTTGACGCTGCAGTAGTTGGCATACCCAGTAAGGGATAACCTAGTGACAAATCACTGAAAATGCTTCCTTTGTTACCTCAAAAGAAAAAAATTCCAGACAAAATATAGCATTTATATTTATAGAAAATGGAGGATTGGCTGTTTTCCAAGAACTTCAAGTTAATTCTTATGCAAGGAAAAGTTCTTAACTCTAAAGACTTGTTCTGCATAAGGAGACACTCTTTAATAATGGAAGAGGTGGTTTTATTTTTACAACAAGCCTACTCATATTACCAAACCTATAACCAATTGCTGATCTCCTGTGTAAAGCATTTTTTTCTCTTATCTGAAACAGTGATTTATATGAACTGTTGGAATAATGGAACCTCAAACTACAGATGTGTATGTAAAATTGCATAAATGCACTGACTTCCTTCTCCCTGAATATATTTTTAATAAACAGCATTATCCTACATGGTCAGTTTTATTAAATTATGCACAACCAGAGGGTTCTTCTGAGAAGTGGTATGCTTGTATGGGTGGCTTTGGAAAGCTTCCTAGTGTGGTAAGTAACACAGTAATCTTAGCCTTTCTGGGAGGCATCAGAGGAGAGAGTTGTGTTATAGGAGCCAGATGTATTCAGAGAGATGACCCGAATACTTGCTTGTTGGTGGAGAGAGATGGGCGCTTGCGTTGTAAGCTACTCTGCAGTGGTGCAGTGGGAGCCCTGCGGTGGGGAGATGCTTGCCCCTGTGCGCAGACAGTAGAGCCTCCTGGTTGGAACCCCCTGAAGTCACTGTTCTTGGCTTTCATGACTGGTTGCTCTGCCCTTGACCAAGGTCTGGATCATCAGCCTATTCCACTGAAACAGAAAAAGAAAAGTCAAATTGATTTAGGAAAGCAAGGGAGGTGAGGGTTTCGTTTGCTCGTTTTGTTTTTTGTTTGTTTTTTAAGAGTGGTGATTGAATTTAGGGGTTTTTTTGTTGTTATTTTTAAGAGAACAAGTGAATGAAATGTATACATTTCATATACTTTCGTAAGTACACAGCACAGCACACGTATATACGCACTCATGTGTATTCTTCTGTATTGTCTTGGTGTAACTGCCTAGGTATAACCATATTTTTCTCTTGATGAATCTCTTGGTCCGTGAGACAACTAAATTACAGGTGGAGGGTGCTGTGCAATACCAGCCTGCCACCAGCCCGGCCTGTACGGGAGTCTGTAGGCACCGGAGCGTCTGTAGCACCAATTCCAGGGTGGGGCCGTGGAGCATCACAGTTTTGGTTGATGTAATTCTGCAAATTGACCTTGGCGTGTTGAGTTACACAGAGGATTTAAATCTCAGCGGCAGTTGTTTGCACTAGAAAAGTGTCCCTTCAGACCCTCTTGAGACCAGTGCTTGGGGGATGGGGTGCATTTCATGACAGTTCTCACAACAGGCATGCTTGCTGAAGCCTGTGCCATTCCTCGTTCTCAGCCAGGTTAGTGACCTCAAGGTTATCTGGTCACTCTCCCCGCCCCCCACCCGCCCCCCGACTCGGCGTGAGAAGCACAGGAAGAGTGGCGGTGCTGGTGCCTGAAACGGTGCCGTCCTGCCTTTGCGAAGAGCTGCCAGGGAGCAGGGCCCACAACCCGCAAGAGTTTGCCTGGGGACTTGAGGCAACCTTGACAGGCACCGGAGGTGTCTGTACCTCAGATACCCCGTTGTGGCTTCAAGGTCCAGGCAGCAGGATGATTGCACTCTCCCTGGGAATTCAGGCTTCAGAGATAGATTTTCCTCTCTGTGACTAAGATACATGGAAACATTCGTTAGGGACACTATATTAAGAATTTATTAAGAAAATTGTGCTAAGGAATATGAGGGCAGAAGACACAAGTCGAGATGGCTTAAGGGTCAAGTCCGTGTTTACACTGTTTAATGCTACGTGTGCAGTTGACATGAAAAAGTGGTTATTTGAAATGATCGTAGAAAATTAACAGTGGTCCATGGAAAGCCCAATGCACTCCATTTGGCGTGCACTTCTTAATAAGGGAACCTGGGCCTCCGTTGAGACCCATCCTGTCAGCCCCCTCTATTCCCACAGTGCGTCCTGACGTCACTTAGCGCCACAGGACTTAACATCTCTTAGAATCGAGGCATCCCGGTGACTCTCCCAGAGCTGTGTGAAGGGCTTTGTGGAAGAACAAGTGTTGGTGCAGGAAGAGGCCTGGACATTCAGGCCTGACCCAGCCCTGGCCCCTCTTCCTGGGTAGTGTCATGACCCCTAACCTCACTGGCCCTTATCCTCTGCACTTGTCAAACCAATTCAGTCATCTCTATGGTCACGTTTTTTTTTGTTGGTTTCTTTTTTTTTTTTTTTGCGGTGCACGGGTCTCTCACTGCTGTGGCCTCTCCCGTTGCGGAGCACAGGCTCCGGCCGCGCAGGCTTTAGCGGCCATGGCTCACGGGCCCAGCCGCTCCGCAGCATGTGGGATCTTCCCGGCCTGGGGCACGAACCCGTGTCCCCTGCATCGGCAGGCGGACTCTCAACCACCGCGCCACCAGGGAAGCCCTAAGGTCGCGTTTTAATGGTAATACTCAAACAATCTTGGGTGTGAGTCTTTGCAACGTCTCCCGATGTTTCTCCACGAAGGCATCGTAGCATTTGGGTTGGCGCAGTTCTTCCCGCAGAGCTTCTGGCTTCTCTGGCTCTGAGTGTCAGCAGCACTCACTCTCTAGGCATTGGGACAACTTGAAAAGCCCTCTAATGCTTTCCAGCATCCCGAATATCAGGGTGTTACCCCCCAGCTGAGAAGCGGTGATTATGTGTTGCAGCTTTTGGAAAGCGATCCAAGTTTTATATTCAGCCAGTAATTATGGTTAATAACAAATCAAAGTATTGCAGCACTTAGGAGTGGGCACAACTTGGGGATAAGAAGAGGAACAGAAAAATTATTCAGTCAGAAAAAGCCACAATTCTGTCCTCCCCCGACACAGACACACACACACACACACACACACACACACAGTGCCTCTCCTTTCCATCAGGAGGAATTCATCTTACTGCTCTGACATCCATCTTAGGTGAGAACTTCTACAGTGTTGGGAAAAGGATATCCTCTTGTACCAAATATAACTTTCAGAGAATTTTAAATTCAGAAAATGTCATGGCAATTGTCGCTTTTCCAATTTAAAAACAGTTTTAACTAAATTCATTGAGAAAAGTCCAGTAGTTCTAACCGACGTTAGAGGATGTTAAGTAAAGATTCAAGCCAGTGTTTTCAACGTTCTAGAATTACTTAAAAGAAGTTGGTCTCTCAGCATTGCATTATGCGCTAATGGAGTGGGCCAATAAGCTTCCTTTCCTCCATGGACAGTTTAGCGCTGTCATAGATTCCTTTGCTCCCATTGTTCTGACACGGAATGTTCCAGAGTGATGGAAAGAATACAGGATCCATTTCCTCCCAAAGCACTAAATGGTGTTTTGACAAACAGAAGAAGTTGAGATTTTTGTGGTCTTTCTCTCCAACGTACCATTTTCCTTGCCCCGTATCACAACACCCCTGGGGGTGGGCGGAGGTGAGACAGGGAATCTAATCAATTACTGATCAACCTGACGTTCACCACAAAGTGGGTGAATTAGAAGAAAAAAAAGTAGGTTTTTTTAAAAAAATCGTTTTTCCTTTACATGGAGATTTTCATGAGGAGTGCATGGTCAGTGAAGCATACTGCAAATGTTTCAATGTGATGTGTTCAGTCCTCCTGTTTTATCATCTGCAGGACATGCCAAACTCTAGCCTTATCTCTGGTGCCTGGCATGATGCCCGGCCTCGATGGCATTCAAACAGGCACAGAGGAATGAATGGGGAATTCGGCACCTGTGTTGTTCCCTCTCTGCCAGTCAGATTGTTTGTGGAATCTGTGCTCTTTGACTTCAAGGAGTTTAAGATCCAGGTAGAAAGCAACGTGGAACCAAAACAACTATGTACACAGGTAAGTGCTAAATTATGTGGATTTGTATAAATCCAAAGAAGGAGAACTAGGACCATCGATGGTTAGAATTTCGCTGAGTCAGAAAAACTACCTCTCAACACCACCACCGCCAAGAGCAGTGTAACAGCCAGGTCTACAACCAGAGATACACCTTATTCTGTGCTGAAATGTGCTGTTGACACAGGCCTATTGTGTTTTTCGGTAAATAGTTGACGTGGGTCAGTAGAAACAAGACAAAATCAGAGTTTGTTCAGGAAGGAAACAGATTTCACGGCTATGTAGGATCACCTAGGAATTATTAAGGAATATTAGTGCTGATCAAAATAAAAAAGCATTGCTATAACAAATAAATGAAAAAACGACCTTGGTATTCCTATTGCCAGACTGGATATGATACAAGGAGAAGCAAAAGTCCATTCTGAAAACAAACGAATTTTTTAAAATCAGTTTGAGGATTACAAGTAGAAAATTGTGATATACTTCTTTCAAAATACAGTTAGTGCAGACAGCCCAGGAGAGAGGGAAAGTCAACAAACTGACTTTTTCCAATTGCCAATACATTTAGAGGGTCCAGTTCTATCAATTATGTTTTCTTTTTCTGTTTTTTTTTTTTTGACGATAAAAACTTTTAAAACTCAAATCTGCTTTTTGTTTCCATTCAGAGTTTTGTAACTATCGATAAAATACTGTGAAATTGCAATATTAAACCCTTTTCTGATATTTATAAATCTTGTTATGAAGATTTCTTTTTATCTGCCATGGTATTTTAGAAAGATGCCTGGGCTCTACATTTCGAGAACTGAGGTTCTTTTTTGAATTTGACCTCGGATAATTTTCACTGAGTGTTTCCTTACCTGTGAAATCATGGGAGCAGATGAGATTAATATTCTGCTCTCAAATTCTAAGCTTCTAACACCTGTCATGATCCTTGGACCTTCTTTTCAGATCAACTCAACTGATTTAAGAGGGTACATAGGTCCTCTTCTAGTTAAGTTGAACAAAATAACGTAACTGTTTCCTACATAGGTTGAATTTGCCAAAAGAAAAGTACCGATCTATTTTGGAAACACTCTGAAGTTGCTTTTGGTCACTTATTAACACCAGGTATTAAACTGGCTCAGGAAGTATTTTGATTCTATGCTTGGGTCTTTAAAATCCTTCTTAGTGTTTAGTTCTAGTGGATTTTCTGTTCGTTTGTTTAGTTACCATGTGTCAGGTCAGGCAGTGGCATTGGCTAGGATTGAGATGCTAATAACCAATGCCATTGGTCAGATTCTTCTTCAAAACCTAGAGATGTGCAGATTCTCAGATCTGGACGTCGTTAGGAAGGCAAACCAACCTTCTATTTTTGAAAATGATTGAGTTGGGAATTCTCTGGTGGTCCAGTGGTTAGGGCTCTGTGCTTTCACTGCCGAGGGTTCAGGTCCAATCCCTGGTCAGGGATCCCGCAAGCTGAGGGGAGCGGCCATAAATAAAATAAATAAATTTAAAAAAATGATTGAGTTGGCATACCTTCCTCAAGATCACATACTTGTTATTTTCCAGATGGGTGACACACTGGAGATTAAGACCCCTCCCACAGGAAGGGGTATACAGGCTCTCTCAATGCCCAAAGGGACAGGATATCATGCTAAGGTGTTAAACCAAGGTTTTGCCCTCAACCCTCCTTCCATCCCTTCCTTCCCATTTCTTCCCCAGCCACTCAGCATGAGCAAGAGCTTCCTGTGTATGTTGAGTCTTAGGTAGGAAGGCCATGGAGAAAATAAAGAGAATTTCTGGCTTCCGGGTTTCTAAATAGAACATCTGTCATGGATAGCAGTCTTATAATTACAGCTTCTCATTGCAAACACTCCGCCTAAAAAACAGAACACCAGGCTTTTTGGCAGGGGAAGTGTGTGTGTGTGTGTGTGTGTGTGTGTGTGTGTGTGTGTGCGCGCGCGCGCGCGCTTATGTCTGCTTTTTGTTTTATTTTTTGAATACCCAAAGCTGGGCTTTTGCATGTCAGTAGCCAAAGCCTCAGTGATTCAGAGCAAACACTCTATGGGATTGTAAGGATAGTTTTACTGCCACATAACGGGAGATAAAAATTCGAGCCGCTGGGAAGTCAACTAGGGAGACGGAGCAGGAAACGATGAGGAAGAAATTATGGCATGTCCCTGAGAAGTCACACAGCGCTCACAACCCAGGTGGGCGGAGTCCCCAACGGGGCAGGAGAGAATGGCTCGTGAGTTTTGCTGGATTTGCTGACACAGTCACCTTCCTCTAGGGCCTGGTTCTCAGCTTTCCGTGGAAACCACAGAGTAACCCTCCAAATACGCATTTTTTTCATTTTGCCAGAACAGAGAAGCAATTTAATAAATTCAGCTTAATTTAGGATTCCACTTGGTAGATGAGTTTGCTTTTCTTGTTTACACACACCAGCGATGGGAGGAATAAAACGGTGGCTGCCGAGATGAGCTTTTGCTTTTAGGTATTACATACCATCCACTGAACACAGCTGCTTTCTGTTTTGTAAGATTAAGTTTGCCGTAAAACTTTTGTTCTGGGGCTTCCCTGGTGGCACAGTGGTTAAGAATCCGCCTGCCAGTGCAAAGGACACGGGTTCGAGCCCTGATCCGGGAAGATCCCACGTGCCGCGGAGCAACTAAGCCCGTGCGACACCACTACTGAGCCTGCGCTCTAGAGCCTGTGAGCCGCAACTACTGAAGCCTGTGTGCCTAGAGCCCGTGCTCCGCAATAGGAGAAGCCACCACAATGAGAAGCCCGCACACTGCAACAAAGAGCAGCCCCCGCTCTCCACAACTAGAGAGAAGCACGTGCAGCAATGGAGACCCAATGCAGCCAAAAATAAAATTAAGTAAATTTTTTTAAAAAAAGAGAAACAACTTTTGTTCTGTAACTTCTTATTCTTTCCTGCTCCATGGACTTCCAATCAACTTTCTCCCAATTTCTCAAAAAAGAGAAAAAAAAAATCCCACTTCCTTCTCTCCTCTCTGCTAGATACGAGATATGAATGGGAGAGGAAGGCATTTTGTTTGTTTGTGGCTGCAGCATGCTTGCAGGGTCTTAGTTCCCCGACCAGGGATTGAACCCGGGTCCTCAGCCGTGAGAACACAGAATCCTAACCACTGGACCACCAGGGAATTCCCAAAGGCGTTTATTTTAGATTCTAATATACCATGAATCCTGTAGGGAGAAGTTAGAAAAGTGATTGAGGGCCCAGCCTGGTATTTCTCCCCTTGGGTCAACACTGTTTGAGTCCCAGTTCTACCTGAAAGGAAAGAAAATAATAAGGTAGCTGTTTGTATCTTTCTGTGTGTGTGTGTGTGTATAAAATAAATCAACTCACAGCCAGAGAAAACAAAGTAACAGCCTCTTCTACCTGAATGGTACTGAAGTATTACCAAGGTCACCATCACAGCCACTAAGGCTTCTCAGGTATTTGACCTAAAAAACTAAAACAAAAACAAAAAACAGAACCTTGGCATTATCTAAGTTTGAAAATGAATACCGTCTCTATTTTTCCTACCAGATTTAAAAAAAGAAAAAAAGAAAGAAAAATACCCTCACTTAGGGACTTACTGAAAATCGAGAAAAGAAATAAAAATGTGTCAAGCTCAAGTAGAAACAATCGAGGGCAGGGCCCCTTCTGCAACCCCTTTGTTCAGGTCCCTATAGAGCCGAGACAGTAGGTCTCAGGCCTGGTCAGGTCAGCTCCTAACTGTCCACTCATCTGTCAAGAGGACCCAGGCAGCTGCCCAGGCAAACAAGAGGTTGCTGTAACGTGGGATCCTCCTCCTGTTAAAAGGACATCCAATGTGTGTCTGCAGGTCGTGAATAGGTGCAGGCAGTGCCCAGAGAGAGAATGACTCCGGATAAACACACCCACGTATCACATCCACTCCCTGGGGGAGGCGCTTAGTATTTTAAAACCGTGTTCAAATATTCACAGGCATTTCTTTTCTCCGTGTGCCAGTGACAAAACATGCTGTGAGTCACTTGTAGCTCAAAAAAAAAGGAGTTACTCTTTTTTTTTTTTTTTTTTTAAGGGTTTGGTTCCCTTTGTAATCACAGTTCGATGTCATTAGCTGGCTGATGGGGTCATAGTCCCTTTTAGGGTGACGTCAATTTTGAACAGGTGTGCAAGCATTTTTATATAGATTTCATTTCATCCTGGTTTAGCTGCTCTCTTAAAACATTTCTAGGATTGTAGTATGGCAACCGTCTCAGCGTTGGTCCAGTTTCGTTGTTAAATGGATGCGGAAGGTGTGTAGAGCGGGCCTCTGTCTGGTAACCCTCTGAATCCTATCATTTAGAGCTAGCAAATTTCTCAGCAATCATCTGGTCCAGATTTCTCATGTTTCAGATGACAAAAGAAGTCAAGAAGGGTCCAGGGACTTGATCAGGTAGCTGGTAAGTAGCAGAGCCGTAGGTGGAGACTAAGACTCTGAGTCCTGGGCTCTATTTGTGAGCCCTGGACTCCTGGAAGCTCAGGATGGGGCATCAGCATTACCCACCTCCTCCTACTCAACACGAACTCTGTTTCCCAGTGTCCTCAACCAGGATCCTCTTCTTCACCTGTTGACCCCTCCTGCTTCTCAATCCATTCTTCAAAAGCTCTAATTATTAAAAGAGTCTTCCAATTTTTGTAATAACTTCTGCTGGAAAAGCATTTTATGTGTTTTTTTTTAATTTAATTTTATTTTTTTATACAGCAGGTTCTTATTAGTTATCTGTTTTATACATATTAGTGTATATATGTCAATCCCAACCTCCCAGTTCATCCCCACCCCACATTTTATGTCTATTTTCCATATCTGATTTTTTGAATCCTGTGACAAAAACATCTAATAGAAGTCTTTGCTCTTTTAGTTTTATTTCTTTATTATTGGAAAAATGGATGGTTTCTAGAAAATGACTCTTCCTAGGGAGTTTTTCTCTCTGCTCTCCTTCCATTTTCCCTGAATTTATTATCAGTAATTTTACAGAAATCTTTCCTAAGCTACTACTACCCAAGGGAATAGTAAGCATAGGTTTCTTACCTAAATGGTTTTGAATTAATGTTAAGACTGAATTCTAACAAAAGGAGGAGGTTGAGTCTGGGTAGAAAAGCTCATCTTGAGAAGTTGAATCTGCCTCTGTAACTGAAGTAGTGAGACTGTAACTAGGGACTCAGCACTATTCCGACTCAATTTCTTAGTTGTGATACGGCCGTGATCTTATGCTTGTGATGCCTGACTTCTACCCTAGTTTACCATTGACTTAGCTTAGCTTGCTGCTGATGGAGAAAGCTGTTGATGCATATGGAGTCTGAAGATTAGTTGTTCTCTAGGCTTCACCCTTGTTCCTTATTCGCCAGGACTAGCTGACCAAAGATTTATGGCTCAGATAATGTTCCAACCTGAAACGAGACCTGACGGCTACTTGGAACCTTGAGATGGAGAGGATCATCTCTGAAAACAGAAGATTGCCCCCTCCCCAGTACATAGCCCCTTCCTCTTTTCCCTCTACCATCTCTGAGCACAAGCTGGGGAGCAGGGAGTTGGTTCTTTGGGACATGAGTCCACCTTCTCCCCAGGATTGCTGGCTTCCTCAATAAAGCTATCTTTCCTTTGACTAACACTTGTCTCTCAGTATTGGATTCTTGAGCGATGAGCAGACAAACCTGAGTTCAGTAACACCTTTCTCCTGGCGATTTTCATTCCGGTCCAGTCTTTTGAAATCATCCTAGGTAACATCTAATCCCCTTTCCATGAGGTACTCCTTAAAATATTTGAAGTACCCTCTCATTTCTTCTGATTTCCCCATCCCAATATTTTTCTCCTCTAAGCTGCACCTCACACATTTCCTTTAATTCCTGGTGACGTCTCACCCTGTCCGTTTGACACAATGCCAGAGTCACTCACTCTCCCTCAAGTTCCTGACATCTTGTCACTGTTTGTGTCCCTTCTTCAAATGGTCGTACTTACACTAAAAGAATAGTCCTGTGATGTCTGCCTGACACAGACCACAGTGAGAGGCTCTCTCATTACAGACCCTTTACCTCCATCCCCAGAGCCTGAGATCACATTCACTTTCTTGGCCACCACATCACACTGTTAATTAATACTGAACATGTGGTTGACATCACTCCCAGTCTATTTTTTTTCCAGCTTGATGTTTCCATCTGTCCATGTCCCATTCTAGACCTGGTCCCTGGCATATTCGAGGTTTACGTGTTTGGAATAATTTTACAGATAGACGTTTATATTCTCTGTGGCAGACAGTATATTCTCATGGAGGCTGAGCCCTTGAACTCCAGAGGCAGATGTGTGAGGCCAAAGCCTGACTGAGCGGCTTTGTCTCTGTGTAAACTGTGATCTCACCTTTCCCCACCCAAAGGCTGAGGAAGATGATGACGCATGCTTCACAATTACATGAAGTAATTCTGAAAAACCTTTGATTAGGGTCTCTCTTGACATCCTTGTAGATAAAATGGAGAAAGATAGTTTCCATCAACCCTCTGTCTCTTGAGATTAGGATATTTAGCCAGTTATGAATTCATCTAAATCTACTAAAAGGCATTTAGGACAGTGTCTAGCTTATAGTAAAAGTGCTCAGCAAACATTAACACTTGTTTTTAGTTAACATTGTGCTCTACCTTTTTTTCCCATTTGTTGAAGTTCTTCTCCTTTTACTTCCTCTTCCCCTCTCCTTTCCTTCCCTCTACAATCTCCTCACAATAACCCTGCCTTCCCTGTGCACCCTTAGAATGCTAATACTAGAAGTCTGCTGTGTTTTCTTCCATACCTAATTTTTCTCCAAGTCTTTTCACACAGGTACTGTTGAGTTTGGGGGCCCAAAATGACTTAACATTTTCTATATTGATATATCTTGTTGGATATGAATCCAATAATGTATTAAAAATGAGGTACCACAAACAGGATTTATTCCAGATATTCAAGGCTGGTTCAATGTTAAAAAAAAAAAAAAATCAGTTAATGTAATCCATCCATCACATCAATAAGCCAAAGAAGAAAAATCAGTCTTACAGTCAAATGCAGAAAAAGCATTTGATAAAATCCAACAGCCATTCATTATACAAACTCTCAATTATACAAACTCTCAGAAAAACTAAGAATAAAACGGAACTTCCTCAACTTGATAAAGAACATATATAAAAAATGTACAGCTAACATATATAATGGTGAGAATCTGGATACTTTCTCCCTAAGATCCTCTTTTATCACTCCTATTCAACATAATACTGGAAGTCTTAGCTACTCAATAAGACAAGAAAAAGAAATAGAATGTATACAGATTGGAAAGAAAGAAAATCACTCTTCATTGTTTTTTGCCTATTTATTACCCTCAGCTTGTTCTTCATTTTAACTCTCATTTGAGATTGCTCTTAATGGAAGGTTTTGGCTAACTTCTTACATCCATTCTTGATTATGAGACTTTTTTCCCTTTTGGGAGAATGTACGTTTTATAATGGGTCTCCATAAAAAGAGTTAAGGATGGTTTTAGGGTACCAGGAGTGGGAGGCTGGTCAGGTGAGAAAACTGCAAATTTTGAGGTGAATTATTCCTAAATTCTCATCCCAGGCTGCCTCTGAAACTGAAACCTTCTGAGACTCAGCTCCCTAAGTCAGAAGACAAGAGTAATAATATCTGTCTTGTAGTTTTCCTTTTTTTTTTTCCAAGCCATGTTGTGTGGCGTGTGGGATCTTAGTTCCCTGACCAGGGTTTGAACCCAGGCCCCCCTGCTTTGGGAGTGCAGAGTCTTAACCACTGGACCATCAGGGAAGTCCCTGCCTTGTAGTTTTGCTGTGAAGATTAAAGTGATAAAATAATGTAAATCACCTTTACTAAAAACACATCCAGGACATATGATTATTGTAGTGATGAAACCTCAGTGAACAAACACTAATGGGAGACAGGATCTGGGGGAAATATGAGGAAGGGTTCAGGGACAGTGAAATAGTTAATGTTGGTCTTGATGGGTGAATCACTGCTGCTATGTGAATCACATTAGCTTGAGCTAATCACTGCTGCTACACAGAGAATATTCTAGAGTCTGCCTAAGTGGCCAATGGGTTGGGTGGTCCTCAGCATAGCAGTGACTCATAATACTTGTTTACCCTTGGTTCAGAGAGATTTGGGGTAATGGTCCCTGGGACTGAATGTGGAGAATGGATGGTTTGAGCCTGGGGCTCCTCAGTGTGCAGAACTAGAGACATTTCCAGCCACTTGTCTCTCCCTTCTTCCAATCCAGATTCCCTACTCTTGTCTGTAATGTGTTCCTTGATCCTTCCCAACTTTTGCTGTTGCCCCTGTTGCAGGAAACAAAGTGTGGTGCGAGAGGATGGCCACGTCCTAGGTCTCAGGTGAGTTCCTGGGATGGCTGCCGATTGTGGGCTCTTGGCTTCCTGCAGGGAAGAATTCAAGAGCAAGCCATAGTAAGGTGAAAGAAGGTTTATTCAGGGAGAAACACACTCCACAGACAGAGTGTGGGCCATCTCGGAAGGTGAGAATAGTGCGAGGGTACGGGCAGTTTTTATAGGGGTGGGTAATTTCACAGGCTAATGAGTGTGAGGAGTATTCCAGCTATTTTGGGGAAGGGGTGGGGATCTCCAGGAATTGGGCCACTGCCCATGGCTCCTGTGGGTGTGTCATTTAGCGTGCTGATGTGTTACAATGAGCGCACACTGAGGCTCAAGATTTAGTGGAAGTCGACTTGTCTGCTATCTTGGACCTAGCTGGTTCTAAAAAGTTTATGTCATGTCCTCTGGCTATGTCATTCTTTTAAAGGTTGTGCCCTGCCCCCTTCCTGTCTCACCCCTGCAGGAGCAGAGTTTCTCTGTCGAGGGTCTCCAGTCTCCTCGTCTCTGCTGATCCAGCAATTTGTTTATGGTTTTGCAGAGGATGGGAAAGCATCTCTTACAATGACCAATAGTGAAACTGGCTAGTGATGGGAGTCGAGGAGAACACAGTCAGGGCAATATGAGGTATGATCCTCTTAGAGCTCTCAAAGCATGGAGTCTGGACCTTGCCCCTGGGGATAGGAAATGCACAGTGTAGGTTTTTATCTCATATTGTCTCTTTGTCTCATCACTTGCTCAAGTGCCTTTGCAACAATGATTCTCTGTGGAAATATAACACCCCAAACTCTAGGTTCAGAAATAAGCTATCATTGCCCTGACACATTGCCTGTGAAGGTGGTTGTCTCCTCTCACATGCCCACTTTCTTACAGATAACACACAGTGACTATTATTTCCATTCTAAGCTTCACTATGTCCTTCCTTCATGCTTTGCATTTAGACTGACCTTTTTCTAGGTTCCTAAGGTGGAAGGTTAGGTTATTTATATGAGGCCCTTCTTCTTTCTTTAATACGGGTGTTACAGCTACACATCCCTCCAAGCACTGCTTTCCTTCAATACCATACCTTTTGCTATGATGTGTTTTTGTTTCTATTAATCTCCAAGCATTTTCTAATTTTCCTTATAATTTCATTTTTGGCTTATTTAGTAGTGTGCTGTTTAATTACCACATATTTGTGAATTTCCCAAACTCTCTTTTGTTATTGATTTTTAATTTAATTCCATTGTGATCAGAGAACATTCTTTGCTTGATTTCAGTCCTTTCAAATTTACTGTGGCTTGTTTTATGTCTAGCATATGGTCTATCCTGGAGAATGTTCCACGTGTACTTGAGAAGAATGAGTATTATGCTGTTGCTGGGTGGAGGGTTCTATAGACAGCTGTTAGGACTAATTGGTTTACAGTGTTGTTGAAGTCTTCTCTTTCTTTGTTGATCTTCTGCTTAGTTGTCTATTCATTATTGAAGTGAAGTATGAAGTCTCTGTTATTGTTTAGTTCTCCCTTTGGTTCTGTCAGTTTTGCTTCATGTTTTTTGGGCTTTGTTGTCAGGTGCGTGTATGTTTATAGCTTGTTATGTCTTCCTTATGCATTTACCCTCTAGTGAATTTTTCATTTCAGTTATTGTACTTTTCTGCTTCAGAATTTCTTTTTTTCATAATTTATATGATTTAATTGATATTCTCTATTTTTTGTAATATTTTTCTCAGTCCTTCCTTTAATTTTTGATCGGTGGTTTCTTTTAATTCTTTGAATATATTTATTATAGCTCTTTAAAAATCTTTGTTTAACAAGTCAGATGTCTAACTTTCTATTGCCTACTCTCCCTCCCCCCACTGTGCATAAACCATAGTTTCCTGTTTCTTTGCATGTCTTGTATTTGTTTGTTGAAGATTGGATAGTTTTAATAATATCATAAATCATATCTCCCCCCTTGCTGGGTTTGTTGTTGTTGCTGTTAGATGTTGTTGTTGTTTGTTGTTGTTATTTGCTTAGTGGCTTCTCTGGGCTAATTCTGTATAATCTGTATTTTTGCTCATATGTGGCCACTGAAGTCTCTGCTTGGTTAGTTTGATGGGCAGCTAATGATTGGACACAGGTTTCTTTAAATGCATGCAGTGGTAGGTCAGCCTTTGCTGGGGCCTCTATGTGTATGTATGTATATTGGGACATGCCTTCAATTCGCAGGCAGGCAGTTTACTACTCTGCTTTAGCTTCACTTCTGGCTCATGCAGAGCCTCAAAGTCAGCCAGAGGGGAGGGATTAGGGCCTTTTCAGGTCTTTCCTGGGCATGTGCACAGCTCTACAAATGCATACAGTCTTCTAGATCCCCAGGAATATGTCAGAGCTTTCCAAGACCCCTATGGGCATCTCATTTCCCAGCTTTTAAAAGTTTTTTGTTCAGTCCCAAGTGCTATTGTTATCTCAGGCAGCTGCAATGTTAAACAACTGACACATATTGTTTTTTGTTTGTTTACAAATGCCCTGGGAATAGGGTTGTTTGAATAGAATGAGTTTTGAGTAAGGTCATATAATGATAACCTTGAGAAGAGTACTTTTCAGGATGCTTCTAGGCAGATCAAATAGTGACAGTTCTCTGAGGATAGGCTTTGAGAAGCTCCAGACCCTCTTTCCTCCCTCCGGTGGCTGCTAGGCTGACCATTTTCACAGCTATCATAGTTGTGGGGCTGTTAGTTTTCAAGGCTACCATGGAGCTGGGGAAATGGGGATGGGATTAGGGCAAGGAAAAATATAGGGTTCATTGTTCTTACTGAGATTCAGCAGGTTTTCTTGAATTAGTGTTCCTCAGATGATTGCACACCTTTGGTTAATTTCCAGAGTTCTAACAAATGTTGTTTTTGACAATTTTTCCAGTGTTCTCATTGCTTTCATGGAGGAGTGGATTGTTTGAGGTCCTTACTCCGCAATTTCAGAAATGTTTCTACAGTGATTAGGTAACAAATGTGTGTGTGTGCATGTGTGTGTGTGTGTGTGTGTGTGTGTGTATATATAAAGGAGGGGGCCGGGGAGAGAGTGAGAGAGAGAGACCACATTGTGGATGTGAATACGGTTTAACTTGTAGACCAAGGTAGGAGCAGTCTGTAGAAAGTTCCCCCCACCTCACAATGAAAGTACAGTTGTCCCTTGGTGTCCACCGGGAGCTGGTTCCGGAACCCCAACCCATGGACACCAACATCCACAGATGCTCAAGTCTCTTATATAAGATGATTTAGTACGGTTGGCTCTCCATGCCGAACCTGGATGTGGAGGGCTGACTGCAATACATTCCTTGCTTAGATCTAAGATTCCACCCTTAGGGAGCTGTTCTTCCGGCGGGGATGGTGTGTGTGTGTAACTAACTCTACCTGACTTCTTTTTTTAAAATGCACATAACTGTGAGAAAGATAGGTAGAGTTCACCCAGTTGTTTCTCTTCTTAGCCGGAAGGAAATTCTCTGAGTGAGAACTTGACCAGAGTGGAGATGGGGGTTGGTGAGAAGTCAGAATGAAAAGGAAGAAGACAGAGGCGCTAAAGACAGAGATCTCCTATTTTCCAAATTTCCTGAAAAGTCCCTCCATGTAGATTGGGGGTGGTGTGTGTGTGCACACGTGCATGCACATGTGTGTTTGTTCATGGTTAGAAAATCACAGAAGAGGAGGTGTAGAGGCTCCTGGACTGTGTCGACTGAAAAAAAAAAAAAAGCGCACTCTAAAAGCTAAGAATTATGTTTTATTCAGCAGACATACTGAGGACTTAAGCCTGGGAGGCAGCCTCTCAGATAGCTCTGAGGGATGTTTCAGAGCTCAGAGGTAAGGGAGGAGCCAGGGTACATAGGAGTTTTTGCAGCAAAAACCAGGTGGTCAGCATCAAAAGATTACTGTTAATTAAAGAAAAACCAGACATAATCAAGTTAATGAATTTAGTGCTTTTCTCTTTATGGGAAGATGCAAGAGTCAGGGCTCACTGCAATCATTCCTTTGAAATGCACCTTAGCTATCTAGGGCCAGTATCTTGTTTTTTTCCATCCTGAATTCCCTCAGGGTACACTGTGGAGAGGGGTCATTGGCTACAGTGGCTATGGCGTGATGGCCATAACATCTTTGTTTATGGATATGGCAGGCAACTTTCTTCGTCCACAACTGCAAGTCCGAAGGTAGGAACCTGCTCTTCTGTCTAAGTCATGCATCTCTTTGGGTGAGTCCCTCTTTCTGCTTCAGTTTTTTTTTTTTTTTTTGTTTGTTTTTGTTTTAAAGTTCAGAGACAGATTAAGTGAGCTATCTACCATCCAAGTTCTTTTTTTCTTTTATTAATAGGAATCTTTTATTTATTTATTTATTTTTATATTTATTTTTGGCTGTGTTGGGTCTTCGTTTCTGTGCGAGGGCTTTCTCTAGTTGCGGCGAGCGGGGGCCACTCTTCATCGCGGTGCGTGGGGCTCTTCACTATCGCGGCCTCTCTTGTTGCGGAGCACAGGCTCCAGACGCGCAGGCTCAGTAGTTGTGGTTCACGGGCTTAGCTGCTCCGCGGCATGTGGGATCTTCCCAGACCAGGGCTCGAACCCGTGTACCCTGCCTTGGCAGGCAGATTCTCAACCACTGCGCCACCAGGGAAGCCCCTTCTGCTTCAGTTTTCATGTCCATGAAAACAAGGTTGACGAGCTAGTCTAAAATATTTCTGGCTAGAAATTCTAAAGTTCTATGAGGTAGAAGCCTGCAAAATATAGCAAACCACATTTAAAGTGAACTAGTAGGAGCTTGAAACTTTTTTTTGAACTTACTTTTTGGAAGTATTTTTCCCTTTTATATGCACAATGAAACAAAAGAACTACTGAGTCCCACACTGAGCTGTGGCATCTTCACTGTTTACCTTTAGTGTTGGAACAAATGTCCTGGCCCAGCAACTTCCCCCATCGTGGCCTTTTTTTCTGGGGACAGAGCATGGTGTGTCTCATTAGAGGAAGGAAGCAGCCTCTCACTCTGCTGAGTTCAGATTACACACGGATAGGATGGGTCGCTGTCACCAGCATTAATAATGAAAGATGGATGGCTGTGTAGGGCACAAATAAAGAATGTTGGTAAATCCTCTTACTTGAGAACCGATCGGGAGTTCTGCTGACATCAGGAGTTGAGTTTTTAACAGCCCAGAATATTTGCACATAATATGAGCTGAAATTCACGCTGTTGACCTTGGGATCGCTTTCAGTCGCCCTATGTTTCCAGGAGGATTAATTTATCAGCCTACTGTTTATCACCAAGGCTAATTCTACTTGAGGCGATATAGTGGGTTAAGTAAGTTTCCTGCAGGGCCTTAGCCATCTTGCAGCAGCCCCCTGAAAGCTCTAGACCTGTGTTGATTGCATGCTTTCTGCTCTGCTCTTGGGTCCAAATATACCCTCAAATGCTCTATTCATAGCCAGAGGCAAATGACTGATAATAGTTTGCAGCTCTTCCCGAGAGTATTTTCAAATGAAGAGGGACAAAGTAACAAAGTATCAAGAATAGCAGAAAAGTGACACCCAGTGGGCTGATGCTCCTTGTTCTATCATGATTGTCAAGTGAGCCGTGATGGGGAGGCCACATCGAAGCCAGGGAGTGAAGCGTATGGTGTTTAGTCATGTCTGCTGTGGGTTAGCGAGAGTTACCATGGTAAACATGACACATTGCTAAGCCTGGTGTACAAGGAAGATATCTGTTGTGCAGTTCATCTGAACTGGGTTTGATTATGACCTCTGCCACTGACTTATGGACTGAGCTCCTGAGAGAATTAAAGAGAAGATGTGAATTAAATGAGAAGGTGTGTGTAAAATGTTCAGAAGACTGTGGGGTGAGAAAGCGGTTGAGCTTTCCTAGACTGTGAATTTTCAAACCTATCTTATTCATCTTTGTATTCTGGCATAATGCCTGGCCCATAATAAACCCTCCATAAATATTTGGTGAATTAATGTACGTTGCATAGAGAAACAGCTTAAAGGAATGAATCCAGTGGTTGGTTCTGAAGACTCAGGTCAACAAGGAAAAATTTGTGTAGTCACTGGGGCTTTCCTGAAGTTGCTCTTTATAAGTTTTCCTCCTATTTTTTTTAAAAATAAATTTATTTATTTATTTATGGCTGCGTTGGGTCTTCGTTGCTGTGCGCGGGTTCTCATTGCAGTGGCTTCTGTTGTTGCGGAGCACGGGCTCTAGGCGCACAGGCTTCAGTAGCTGTGGTTCGAAGGCTCTAGGGCACAGGCTCAGTAGTTGTGGCGCATGGGCTTAGTTGCTCCGTGGCATGTGGGATCTTCCTGGACCAGGGATCGAACCCGTGTCTCCTGCATTGGCAGGCGGATTCTTAACCACTGCACCACCAGGGAAGCCCTCCTCCTATTTTTTTAAACTTAAAATGTTATTATTAAAGTAAAACAAGCACACAGAGAAGTGCACAAATCATAAGGGGACACAGCTCTGTGAATTCTCACGTATCATGTAACCATGATCTGCATAAAAACTGAAGCAACACCAGCTCCCCAGAATGCTGGTATTGCCTTCTCCCATCGTCAGCTATTCCCTGCCCCGAAAGATACCCTTATCCTGACTTCTAACATTATGTATTAATTTTGTTCTATATTTTGTGAGATTCAACTATGTTGTTGCATGGAGTAGTAATTTGTTCATTTTTATTCCAGTAAATGAGTCCACCATAATTTGTTCATCTATTTACCTGATGGATATATTGGTTATTTCCAGTTTTTGGCTATTACAAATAAAATTGCAATGACCATGTGTTTTGGTGCTTTTGATCTGCATTTCTGTGGGATGTGAGTAAAACCTTGCAGCGAAATTGCCAAGTCACAGGGTATGTTTATGTTTGACGTTAACAGGTACTACTAAAAAGTTATCCAGAGTAGTTGTACCAGTTTACATCCTCCCAGTAGTGTCTGCAAGACCCCACCTCCCTGCATCCTTGTCAACACATGTCATTGTCAGCCTTTTTAATTTTAGCCATTCTGGTGGGATGTGTGATATTATTTATTTTGGTTTTAATTAGCATTTCCCTGATGACTAATGCTGATGAGCTTCTTTTCATATATTTACTGGCCCTTTGAATATCCCCTTTAGTGAATTCTCCTCTTATTTTTCTTTTTCCTCTTATTTTTTAAGACTGTGCTTTGCAGTTGGAATTTTAATTTTTAATTTTTAATTTTAATTTTTAATTTTAATTTTAATTTTTAATTAATTGATTTTACTTGCTAGAAGTTATCAAACTCTGGCTCCATAAATCCAGGACTCTATGGTAAACTTGTTGCTAATTTCTTCTCTTTAAGGAGAAAGGTCAGTATTTATACGTGTATTTTTGATACATTCTCCATTCTCAAGGAGATGTCAGACTTTTGGAATGGCCATCATGTTCCTTCTTTATTTTTTTTAATTTATTTTTATCGGAGTAGAGTTGATTTACAATGTTGTCTTGGTTTCTGCTGTACAGCAAAGTGAATCAGTTACACACATACATATACACACTTTTTTTTAGATTCTTTTCCCATATAGGTCATTACAGAGTATTGAGTAGAATTTCCTGTGCTAAACAGTAGATTCTTATTAGTTATCTATTTTATATATATGTCATGTATGTGTATATGTTGATCCCAATCTCACAATTTATCCCTGCTCCGCTCTTTCCCCCTTGGTAACCGTAAGTTTGTTTTCTACATCTGTGACTCTATTTCTGCTTTGTAAATAAGTTCATTTGTACCATTTGTTTTAGATTCCACATATAAGCGACATCATATCCTGTTCTTTCTATCGTGTATTTTAAAAAGTATTTAAAATAAAAAGCAAACATTCTCTTGCTCAGCAAAAACCCAAGTTGGGATCAGTGTTACCGTTTGTCTTTTCTAGGCATCGCTCTGTTGGAAAGAATCAAAATGTCTGCAGGTTTGTAAACGCCCAGAAGTGCAGTAGAACCGTGCGCTGAACAGCCTGCCCAGAGGCTCTTTGTCTTGCCTCATCCGAAGGCCCTGGTTCTCATCCAACCCCTGCACCTGGGCTGGGGTCCCTCTGAGCTGACCTCGTGGCTGGACTGCTTATCCCTGGATATGCCTGTTGCCTCACCTTTAGCTCCTGGCTCTGCAGCTGGAAGCTGGTAATGTGCCCCCTGCCACCATCCCTGAGCCCCACTCAGATCCCACAGTGCCGAAGCATTTAGTTCCATCCATGGTCCTTTGGGATTTATTCCCAGAATGTAAGCATGAGTCAGCATCAAAAAAAAATCTATTTTTTCTGGAACTGAAAACTCTCCTGTGGACCCTGGATTGTATGGTGAGCATTCCTAAATGTTTGATTTCCAAAATTCACCGTAGTTGATAAGCAGGATGGCGATACAAAATCCTGAGAGCTTTATAATGCAGTGTAGTAAAAGCTGCAATTATGGGCATTCATTCAAGCAGTTTTCAGTAGAAGAGGGGGCGGGCTCACCTTGGGCTAATTTGTACATTCAGAAAAATGACTGAGCCTGTGCTGTGCTCCCTGATGAACTGTCACGCGTATATAAATGTTGTCTGGCTTGTGTCTATTAATTCTCATCTCAGCAGCAAATGGGATCTTTGCTACTGAGTAGTTTTTAATCAGTCTGTGACATCTGCATCTAAATAAATTGGCTTAATCTTGAGAAAAATGATTGCAGTTGGTATGGTTCACAGTTACAAGAAGGTCCTTTAATATTCACAGCTCGTTCTTTGAAGGATGCTAGGGACTACACTTTACCCCGACACACAAAAGGTCACACGATGCTGTGATGACGTTGATGGTGACATGGACCTAATGCTTCAGCTAATGACCAGAGAGAGTGACACGTCAGCCCAGGAAAGCTGGAGCTCTCGAGGCTCACAGGGAAAAACTCCTGCCTGTTAGCAGCCCCTTAGATTTTCCTTGTAATTTAATTAGTTTCCATAAAATAAATGTGCCTTCTCTTGTGCACTGTCAGCAAAAATAGAATGTGTACAATCTTTCTTCTGAGTTGCTGATTTTACTCGGAGAACAGTTAAGCCTAACACTTTCTAGATTTCTTTCTTTCTTTGTTTTAAAATCAGCATCCTCTTAGTTCATTAGTGTCTTTGAAAAGATTTCTAACAAATATGTGAAGGGACACACTGTCCCTTCGGTAGGAGTACAAGACTTGCCCGGTAAGGAAATGAGTCCAAACCCTGGCGCTATTTTTGGAAATGTGTGATAGGAAAGTACTACAGGTACCAAATAAAATAAAATGATTTTCTGGGTTTAAAATAGCAATTCGGGTGTCAAATTTATCTTTACTGATAAAATAATTAGATGTAGATAACAAAACGCTTCAGGTACGGGATATGAGATAGAAGTCAATCTTTAGCATCACTTCCATCCCTCTTGAATCACTCTTTGCCCTTATTTAGCTCAACCCTGTCACCTGTCACTCAGCGCTGCCTGTGAAGGTGGCCCCACTGAAGCATCTATTTCTCTGCTTCCATCACAAACACCCCCCTACTGCTCGCCCCGACTCCTCAGCCCAGGAAGTGGCAACTCCACTCACCCAGCTGTTCAGCACCCACATCTGGGGGTCGTCTTTGACTCCTCTCTCTAAATCATACCCCGTGGCCAGTGCATCCATTGTTGCTTCTACGGCCCCAGTACATCCCAAACTGTCCACTTCTTCCCACCTCCAGCACCGCCCCCTAGTTGAAGCTACTCACCGTCGCTTCCCCCGTCTGCTCTCCTTGGCAGTCCCTCCATCCACACTGGAGCCACACTGATCTTACGATGCTAATTCAATCGTATAGTTCCCTGGCTTCCCCACTGGAAGAAAAAACAAATCCAAGCTCCATGTCGTGGCCCCACCGCCCTGGTTTTCGGTAGCTCCCTCTTGCTCACGTTCCGGCAGCTGGGTTGGGTTTGCTTCAGTTTCATGAACCAGCTCCTACAAATACGGAAAAAACTCGTAACACAGCAGAACAGGTAGTGGCTCCGAGACTGAGTTTATTGCGCTGCAGACTGTTGGCAATATCTCAGAAGGGGAAAGGCAAAGCTGGATTCTGCAGGGAATCTGAAGTTTGGTTTAAGGCAAGTCTGCAGGGGCTTAACGAGGATTGGCTAAGACTTGTGCTACACCAGGATGTGAATAGGTGGAAACAGCAAGGCGAGTATTTTGAGGGAAAGTTTTAGGGCTTGAACTGTTGGTGGTTTTAATTAAAGAATGGATGGGTCTTTGGGGAAGTTTCTGTAATGGATAATCAAGTTATTTGCCTGGAAAGGCATGTCCTGGAATAGTAAAGTGATGCCAGGGAAGACAAGGGAATAGTGAAGTCTGTAGAGTCTGCACTGCAGATTGTAGGACGCACGTGTGTGTGGGTAAGATAGTTTCAACTAAGGTCCGAGCTGTGTATAAGGGTGGATGGTCCTGATTCTCACAATAATCAGTCTACAGAAGAGAAAATATACGTTTCTGAAGTATATGAAAAGATGCTCAGCTTGACTCATGAAGAGAAATATATTTGAAAACTGAGATATTGTTTTCACCTGTTAGACTTCCAAAGATCAAAAAATTTGATGGAATCTTATGACGGAGAGGAAAACAGGGAATCTCACACATTTCTGGTGGTACTGTCAACTGGCAGAATTTCTATAAGGAGGGCAATCTGACAATATCTATTAAAATGATAAATGCACATTCCTGCTGTGTGGAATAAAAATGATCACTTGTATTTATCCAACCAGTCTGCCAATATTCAAAGGAACCAGTGTCCTGTAGAATATATTTTAGGAGGTACTTTTTAACTGGTGATAATTAGTCCTTTGATTTAGATAAAAGTTGCAAATGTTTTTCTCAGTGTTTTTGCTTTGCATATGGTGATTTTTGCCGTGTGAAATTTTGTAATTTTATGTTGACGAATGTTTTGGTCTTTTTTTCAAATGGCTTCTGGATATGTGTCATACTCCCAAGATCATAAAAATACTCTGCCTTGGTTTCTTCTTTTTTGTCTTATTGTTTTGGGGCTTAATTTTTGGTTACATTTAAATTTGGGGTCCATTTGGAGTTTATTTAGGTGTAACTTGTGAGTTATCTATTCAATACTATTATTTTTCCATGTGGTGACTCAGGTTTTTCAATACTATGTATTGAGCAATTCATCCAGCTCATAGCATATACTGAATTCTCAAAAATATTTAGTTCTATCTCTGGAATCCCTAGTCTGCTTCATAAAGTTTTCCATGCATTCAATGGACCACACTTTTTAAATTATTGTAATTTTGTTTTAGGTTTTGTTAGTCAAGTTAATCTCACCTTGTTGCCTTCTTGTTCAGAAGTTTCCTGACTCTCCTAGATTGTTTATTTTTCCTGTGAACTTTGAAAACAGCTTGTCTAATTCCATTGTCTAAAATCTCATTGGTGAACTAACGTATCGTGTTAAATTTACAGATTAGTTTAGGGGCATTTCTATTTTATGAAGTTAAGTCTTCCTATCCAAGTGCATGATATGCCTTCATATTTGTTCAAGGCTATTTCGTGTTCTTCAGTAATACTTTAATGTTTTCTTCAACAGGTATTTCACATTTTTGTTATGTTTATTACTAGGTTTTTGTTTGTTTGTTTGTTTCTAATGTAAATGTGAATTCCCCATTTCTATATCTATTAGCTCCTTGTCATTTGTAGATATGAAGGTTTTTGATTCTATATATTTATTTTGTACCCAGACATTATATGGAATTCTCTTATTGTCTGTAATATAATTCCAGTTGGGTTCTCTAGGCATGTAACCATATTGTCTGCATAGAATGATAGCTTTTCCTCCTTTCCAATTTTATATCTGTAATACTTGCTTGGCCTAATACCTCAAGAAGAATATCAGACGATAATGGTGATGGTGTGTGTTGTCTCATTTTCATCTTTAATGAGGTCACGTCTAGTAATCCCTCATTAATCATGGTGCTGACTTTCGGGTGGAGATAGATACATTGTATTATAAGAAAGTGCCCAGTTTTTCTCGTTTTATTAAGAGTTTTAGCAAGAATTTATGTTGAATTTTATCAAATGCCTTTTCAGCATTTATGAAGGTCATAGGATTTTTCCTTCTTAAATCTATTAATATAGGTGAATAGATGTTATGATATGTAACCATGCTTTTATTTGGGGAATAAACCCCACATGGTCACTATATATTAATTTTTAAATCATTTGCTGGATTATTTTGCTGAGTTTTAAGGATCTTTACGTCAATTTCTTTTTGGATGTGTCTGCTACCTTTGTTGAGTTCTAGTGTCAGTGGTTTATATACTTTATTAAAAACAACAAGATGGGACTGGGATCATATGCTCAGCTACGGGTTGATCTCTGTTACCAGGGGACTGCTCAGGCCTAGATCACATGACCACTCTTGGATCTGGGGGTGGGGTCAATTTCTTATTTATTGATTTATTAAACCACTTTATTGAGGTATGATTTACATACAAAAAGCTGTACATGTTTAATGTACACAACTTGATGAGTTTGGAGATAAGTATATATCTGTGAAACCATCACCACAATCTATGCCATAAACATATCTATCACCTCTAACAGTTTCCTCCTGTCCTCTTATTATTATTATTGATAAGAACACTTAACACAAGAGCTACTCTCAGGAAATTTTTAAGTATACAATATAGACTTGTTAACTATAGGCTCCATGCTGTACAGTAGATCTCTAGGACTTATTCATCTTGCATAATTGAAACTTTGTACTCTTTGACTAATACCTCCCCTTTTCCTCCTCCCCTCAGTCCCCGGCAGCCAGCATTCCACTCTTTTCTTCTATGAGTTTGACTATTTTAGATTCCTTATATAAGTGGTATCATGGAGTATTTGTCCTCCTGTGTCTGGCTTATTTCACTTTGCATAATGTCCCCCATGTTCATATATATTGCAGCACATGACAGGATTTCCTTCTTTTTTTAAGGCTGTATAATATTCCAGTGTGTGTGTATAGGTGTGTGTGTGTATATATATATATACACATTTCCTTTATCCATTCATCTGTTGATGGACATTTAGGTTGCTTCTATGTCTTGGATATTGTGAATAATGCTACCTTGATCACAGGGAATTCAGGTATCTCTTTGAGATCCTGATTTCAATGCATTTGGATATATACCCAAAAGAGGGGAGTTGCTGGATTATACAGTAGTTCCATTTTTAAGTTTTTGAGGACCATCGTACTGTTTTCCACAGTGACCATACCGATTTGTTTCTAGGGCTCCCTTTTCTCTACATCCTCGCCAACACTTACTATTTTTTTTATAATAAACATCCTAACAGGTGTGATGTGATATCTCACTGTGGTTTTGAAGTGACATTCCCTAGTGATTAGTGATGTAGAGCAACTTTTCATATCCTTCTGGCCATTTGTGTGTCTTCTTTGAGAACTGCATTTATTCAATACCACTGCCCATTTTTAAATTGGGTTATTTGGATTTTTTGTTGTTATCATTGTTGTTATTGAGTTGCAGAGGTTCCTTATATAGTTTGAACATTAACCCTTTATCAGATATATGGCTTGCAAATATTTTCTCCCATTCCATAGGTTCCCTTTTCATTTTGTTGATTGTTTCCCTTGCTGTGCGGAAGCCTTTCCATTTGACATAGACCTACGTGTCTATTTTTTCTTCTGTTGCCTGTGCTTTTAGTGTTATATCCAAGAAATCATTGCCAAGACCATTGTCAAGAAGATTTTCCTCTATGTTTTATTGGGGTCAATTTCTCTTGAAGTACATGAACTCAGAGTTGGATAGGGTTGGTTCCCCCAAAGCAAAATTGGGACCCAGTTACCAAAAGAAGGAGGGGTAATAGGTGGAGAAAACAACAGACCCACCCCAGGCAGAGTTAGCAATAATCCAGCTTGGATATTTCTAGCTGCATTTGCAGTGGACATAGGAAGTTTCTCTGCTGATACTTATGTGGGTCATCAGGCGAACTCTTATTAGCTCTGGATTGACAATGTCCAGACTCCTTTCATGTGGGAGAATAAACTCCTAATTTGTTTAAGTCATTAAGAAAAACATCTTCCATACGGAAATAAAAGCAGGAAATTTTTTTTATGTCAGCAAAGCCAATGTGGGCAATTCCATTGCCACTGGGGAATGCACTAGAGCTATTTCATGGTGTTCTATTTCAAGGTTGCGGAGTGAATTCAGGAGCAAAGGGGAGGTCTTGAATTGAACCTCCTTATTTTCAAGCCAGTGGATGTGGATTCCTTCTTGAAAACAGTCCTGTATTCCAGTATGGTACATTTCTCTCAATAACAAAAAGTTGGAACCGAAAACAATTATTGTGTTTAACATAGTTCTCATGTTCTCAGGAGTTTTCGTGAAAAGATCTGATTTCCATTTGGTGATAGTTGAAGTGCTTTATGAAATATTTATAGAGGGAAGATATGCTTCCTTGCTGTCTTTTTATTCAAGACTTCTCATTTAACTTGACCTAGATCAAATCAATATTAGAGTAATAATGTAAAAGAAATTAAAACTGTTTAAACAGCTGCTAGAATAGCAGTTTAATTCAAATGAGGGCAAGTGTACAGGGAAGAAAGTAAATGTGAACATATCTTAAACACAGTATTTAGGAATTGTTCAAGGATAATTCAGAGTAAAATAATCTGGATATATATGCTAAAACGCTTAAATGACGAATTACAAAAAGGATGCTACTAATTAAAGGAATAAGATAGTAGTTCTGGTACTTGTGACTGGAACGTATGCAAATCATATTTATTCTTCGTGAAGATTCTTCAAAGGCACTTAAAACTCCCATGGACTTGGTATTTACATTTTTACACTGCCTTTTGATTTGATTGCCTCTTATGTAGGAAACACTGGGAGCGGAGGAAAGGCAGTATGAGCCTTACTGAAAGAGCATAAACTGTGGAATTCAGAGGACTGGGGTCTCATTCAGGTTCTGCTGCTGCCCAGCCTGGAGCAGTGGTTTGTTTTCTCAATGCTTCATCCTCCTCTTCAGAAAAGATTGTCAAAGTCCCATCCCATTTTCACATCCTGTAATTCCACAAGTCAGGAGCAGTAGTGCACCTTACAAGGAATGCAAGTGAGCAACAGAACTAAACCTTCAAGAGCCTCCGTCAACAATAAACCAAAGTCCAGCGGTCACTGTGCATCAAACCATATATTCACTCATACATATACGTGATACACACAGTATGTATACACACAGTATGTATCATAGACACAGGACACATCCCCCCCACACATAATACACATCAAATATCATATATGAAACATACATCATAGACATATAGATATGATGCATACATCATACGTGCATTATACACATACATATATATATATGTATATATATATATACACATGTATTGCAGCATCTACCAAGTATCAGCCCTGCATTGCAGGAGATCCATATAGCAGATGCAGAGTGCTGCTTCTAAGTGCGGACTCTTCCTCCAGACTCCCGGCCACTCTACCTGCTGGGTGACCTTAGACCTTTTTTTTTCCCCTTTTTTCCTGGTCCCAATGCAGTGAACCCTTCTCATCAAGTTTTCTGAAAGGCTTGCGCCTGGACAGGACCACATCGAAGAGTTGGTGCCAGTTGGGACCCACCATGTACTGCATCCCTGGGCAGAGGTCCTTTTACTTAACCTCACTGCAGCTCAATTTTGTCCTTTTAAAATTGGGCACAAATCCTAGTTTCTACCTCATGGTGCTGGCATTAGGATTAAATGAGATAATATGTAAAATACACTAATATTAATGCCCAGTACATACTCTACTCAACACCACTATCATCCCATTGAATTCTCCCAAGATCTTTATAAAGTACGGTGTTGGTTCAAAATCTCAGCGACTTCCTGGGTGAAATCTGAAACTGGCCCTATAACACAGAGGGCAAGGCAAGACAGAGGAGCGAGGCAGACCACTCCACACTGGTGGATGGCAGCGTTAATAAGTGAGGAACTCATATATGAGGCACATCTTGGGCACTGCAAGACAAAGTAGATCCCTGTATCTATCACCAGAATCTTAAAAGTTGATACAGAGGCCTGAACTAGGTTTAGTCACGTGTTCAGTCCAGATGGTCTCAGCAACACCTTCTTCTCTCAAGTCTCCGTCCTTGAAACAGCTCCCTGTGGGGGTGGGTGGAGGGTACATTCCAAGGACGGGAGGGGGTGAGGAGCCTCTGATTGCCTGGGTTCGACTCACAGGTCAACCTGCGGTCCCGTCCCCTGGATGACCGCCTCCAACACAGGTATTTCTGTCTCCATATCACATGGCATCTGAAGGTCAGAGTCTAATTTGCCCAACAACATCATGGGTCCTGATACAACTGTTCTGGTCTGAGTAGGCAGTTTGGTGCCGTTCTCTATGGCAGAACATTTTCGCCAGGCAATGTGTTCCCTGTCTGGGTCGTGTGGCTGAGTTTTTCTTTCAAGCTGACTCCAGCTTCAATCTGGCACCCAGACCCACCCTTTGCAGGGGGCAAGAATGTTCCCTTGGGCTTCCCTGGTGGTGCAGTGGTTGAGAGTCCGCCTGCCGATGCAGGGGACACGGGTTCGTGCCCCGGTCTGGGAAGATCCCACATGCCGCGGGGCGGCTAGGCCCGTGAGCCATGGCCACTGAACCTGCGCGTCCGGAGCCTGTGCTTCGCAACGGGAAAGGCCACAACAGTGAGAGGCCTGCGTACTGCTAAAAAAAAAAAAAAAAAAAAAAAAAGAATGTTCCCTTATAACCTTAGAGGGTAACTGAATGTGGGAAGAGTGAGCAGTGATGATGTCACCGTCTACAGGCAACTCTGGGTGCAGAGAAAGGCGAACAGTCCAGCTTGCCAATGACTGCAGAAAGCTTAGGTGCTCTGGGGGAGAAGGTGGGTGCTAAATCATTGATAGATGCACATGGACACAGCTCTGAGCTACTGTGGGTCCATTCCAGACTACCACAATAAAGCAAGACACAGGAATTTTTTGGTTTCCCAGTGCATATAAAGGTTATGTTTGCACTTTGCTATTGTGTGAAATAGCGTTACGGCTAAAAAAAAGTCCATACCAATAATTACTTTATTGCTAAAAAATGCTAACCATTATCTGAGCTTTTGGTGAGTCATGGTAGTCACATCAAAGATCATTGATCACACATCACCGTAACAAATATAACAATAATGAAAAAGTTTGAAATATCGCGAGAATTACCAAAATGTGACACAGACAGGAAGTGAGCAAACGCTGTTGGAAAAATGGTGCCAACAGACTTGCTTGAAGCAGGGTTGCTGCAAATCTTCAATTTGTAAAAAACGCGGTATCTGGGGAGCACAGTAAATTGAAGTGCAATGAAAGGTGCTATGCCTGTATGTTAGCACCTGTGGAACTCCAGGTGAGCTGAAGGTGGTATATCACCCCATGTAGTGTTCCTGTTTGGATCTTAGTTCAAATTTTGGGAGGTGATACCAGGTAACTTTTGTGTTTTTTTCTAAAGATGAGATTCTTAGTCTATGGATCATCACACCGTGTATCAGGCTGGCATTCCCACAGGATGCTCTGGAGGTCACAGAGCATAGGAACCTCATTATTAGAAGGAATGTTACTCTCCCTGAGCTCAGGGCTTCCCAAGTGGCTGCCCACGAACCTGGGCTGGCCTGGGAAGATGTTTTTCTCCTGTTGTGACAAAAAAGCAAAACATAAACACAGTTGTGTTTGCATTGGTTTGTAACATTTTTGTAACATCTAAAGTATGCTGCAGTTGAGTTATAACTCTGGAGTACATCCATGAAAAAAATGAGCCAAATTGTTTCTTAAAATGTCTCTGTTCCATCAAATTCAGAGGCCCTGGAATCCCGAATTGGACCCAGCCTTCTATCTCGCAGGAATAGCACACGTGAGATAGCAGGTCAAGCTGCATGGCTCATTGGGAACAGTCAGTCCTGCCTTGCCACTTTCTTGTATGTGGTCTGGCATTTTTTAACACCGCTGGGGCTCAGTGGCTTAAAACGACAATGGTTTATGTCTTACACCACATGCCCATTGCAGGTTCCCATTGCTTCACCACACTGCCCTCCCTCAGGGACACCGGCTCCACCTTTTGGAATCTTGATGATCACCATGGTCACGTGAGTGACCATGCACTGAATTTTAAAGGCTTCAGTCTTTAAAGGCTTCAATTCAAGCACTGAATTTTAAAGGCCTCAGTCTAGAAGTGGTGCATGCTATTGCCCCGTATATTTCATTGGCCAAGACAGGTCATGTGATTACACCTAACTTCAAGAGGGCAGGAAAGTACAATCCTACAAAGAAGTTCTTGGAAGGAGTAGAGGTAGAAATACTGGCAAATAGCAGTTAAGGCCAAACACACAGTTGTTCATTAATATTCCATTTTCTTTATTTTAGCTCAGCATTTTAACTGGTTGAAATATTTTTATATCTTGATTCTGGTATGAATTGTATTAGCTGCCACATTTTGAGAGTCTATGGCATTTTGCTAAAAACTTCCTCTAGCCTGGTAGTGATTCACTGACTAGTACATTCAGACTACAGTTGTTCAATGGTTTCAAGTCCACTTTCTCCATAAGGGGAATCATGAGAAATTCTATAACAGTCTTTGCTGAAATCACAGCAAAGACACATTATTTGGGTATTTTGCCCTTGATTTATTAAAGTAGGGTCTCTATCAAAAAAGGAAATAAGGTGGGTTAGGGGGAAGATTTGATGTTCTGTAAGTTTGGAATAATATGAACCAAAGGTCTGGATAATTGAATTTTTAGTTTTCATTTAAACATAGAGGCAACATTATTTTAATAACTTCGGTTAATAAGACATGATAATATATTAGTTGGACTCTTTGCTTAGGTATTTGGAGGTCTTGCAGTTGGTTGGAAACTGTCAGCCAAGTACCAAATCAACCTTCAGAACCAAAGAAAAGACCCACTTCTCCGAGAGTGATAACAGCAATAATAATAGTGAACACTTGCATGGTATTTACTGTGTGGACGTTTTGAAGCCAGGGCACATAATGCCATGTCCAATTGTTCAGAACTAATCACATAGCTCCTCTTATAACCAAGGGGGCTGGGAGATTTAGTCTTCCTTTTTAGCTTGGAGAAAAATGGTCTTGAATTGTCTCTTTCATAATATGCCTTTTTTTTTTTTTTTTTTTTGTGGTACGCGGGCCTCTCACTGTTGTGGCCTCTCCCGTTGCGGAGCACAGGCTCCGGACGCGCAGGCTCAGCGGCCATGGTCCACGGGCCCAGCCGCTCCGCGGCATGTGGGATCTTCCCGGATCGGGGCACGAACCCGTGTCCCCTGCATCGGCAGGCGGACTCCCAACCACTGCGCCACCAGGGAAGCCCGAGAATATATATATTTTTAAAAGTTCAATATTAGCTGGAAAATTCAGAAATCAGCATCCAAAAAATAAAACCACTGTTAGTTCTTCCGTATTTCAAAGTGATATGAAATTCACCCACAAGGGAGGTGGTTAGGCAAAAATATAGTAAACAGAAGTGTGATTTTAATTAGCCCACAACCTTTCTTACACTTCATGTTGCTTCATTTGTTGCGTGTGTGTTGATGGAAAGGCATGAGCAGCCCTAGTCCATTATTCCAGGATTTAAGGTAAGAAAAGTTAGTTTCAGGAAAATGCACACTCCAGGGGCACAGAAAGTGGAAGAAACACCTGATTGATGAGACAAGTACCAGCAGAGGGTGCTGGTGTGGCACAAAATTAAGGTTTTTTAAAAAGAGGAGATCTGGGCTAGAAGACAGCAGGTGTGAGGGAAATGTCATAACTGTTTGGGTCCGCTTGGAGGTATGAATTTCCCCGCTGCATGCAGATCTGTCTGGGTTTCAGTGATTTCTTGTGATGGCCAAATGGATTTTAGGCATCTCCTAAAGCACAAACGCCTGACACTTGCTCCTGTGTCTGAGCGAGACTGGGAGAGGCTGTGCAGTTTGGCTCCTGTCTGCACTGGAGACTTTCTATCAGCCCCTGGCTGCTCGTCTGTGGCACCTCCATGCTGGGTTCATGTGCAGTCTCTACTTTCTTATTTGCCTAGCTTTTACAAAACTATATTTGTGCGCCCTAGAAAATTTGCCAAACTGTTAATCCAAGAGGGTCCCATTTTCTTTTCTCACGTGGCCACCCTGAAGACAGGGTGACCAGTTCCTGGGAGCCTATACACAGCAGAGGTTGTGAAAGGTCGGGGAGGGGGTGGGACGAGGTGGGCTGCGTTTTCTCAGCAGCGCCTGACCTCCTTGGCTGTCAAACTACGAAGAGCTCGATAGTAAACGCGAGCAGTGCCTTCTCGAATCTGCTTTTCTGAACTGCTCTTTCAGAAAACTGACAGCGTTCTGGGCTGGCAGTCAAGTGACCCACTGGGGTCCAGTCCAGCCTGTCTGGGCCTCAGTTTCCTCCTCTGTTCAGCGACAGGGTTAGACACTCTGATCCCGAGGCCTCTTTCAGCTCTCGCGCGCCACAGTCAGACACCTCTGAGCGGCGCGGCCGGTTCCGCCCTCCGGGAAGGGCCCGCGAGAGGGGAAGCTCTCGGTCAGCACCAAGGACAAGGGACCCGGGGCGCGCTGCGCAGACGCAAGGTCACTTCTTAGCCAGTCCCGCTCCTCTGCGGGTGTCTGGGCGCCCGGGTTTGGAGGCTGCGCGGGGAGGGCCGTGTGTGCTGGGGAAGTGGTGAAAGCTGGGGGAGCAGCCCCGGGGAATGAAGTAAGGCCGGGCCCCCTGCGGTCTCGCAGATTCTGCGCCAAGAGGCCGAGGGCGGTTCCTGCCAGTCGGGCGCGGCGCCCCCGCCCGCCCCTGTCCGGCCCTTGGCGGGCGCAGCGCTGCTCTGCACCTGGAGGCCCCGTAAAGTCCTCCCCGCGCCTGCGTTGACCTCCTCCACCCCCTTTCCTTCCCGAGCCTCGCCTTAGCTCCCCGCCGGGGCCGCGCCGCCACCACTGACCTCTCGAGGTTCTTTTGGACACACCCACGACTCTGACCGCACCCCTCTGGGCTGGGGGCCCCGGACGGCCATTCTGCTCCCCGTGACTCAATTCCCTGTGGGGGAAGGGTCCTCACGACCCTCTCCTCCCACGCACGCCCGGAGCCCCGCCCCCGCTTGCCCCGCCCACAAGCCCCGCCCGCCGTTGCCCCGGGAACCGCGGATCCCGCAGCTGCAGGAAGCGCCCGGCGCCGCGGAGCAGTTCTCGACGCCAGCACCGCCGCTCCCGCCGCCAGGGCCGCCGCCGCGCCTCAGTCCCGGCTCCCGCTCCCGCGCCCGCTCCGTCGGCCATGCTGCCCCGCCGCGCCCCGGCGCCCGGTGCGCAGCTGCTGCCCGCGCCCGCCCTGCTGCTGCTGCTGCTGCTCGGCGCGGGGCCCCGCAGCGGCTGTCTGGCCAGCCCGGTCCCTGCCGCGTCCTTGTCCGTGTCGGGGCCATGCGGCGCACAGCCCTGCCGGAACGGGGGTGTGTGCACCCCGCGCCCCGCGCCCGGCCCGCAGTCCCCGGACGCCGCCGGCGACCCCGGCTACAGCTGCACCTGTCCCGCCGGGATCTCTGGCGCCAACTGCCAGGTGAGTGGACGCGGCGGGCGCGGCGGCGGGCTCGGCGGCGGGCGCGGGCCGGGGACCCGCAGCCTCTCCCCGCCGGCCACTGCGCGCTACCCGGTGCGGAGCTCCAGGGTGCCTGACAGGAGCTTTTCCTCCTTCGGGAAGGGAATGGATCTGGCCTCTCGGCCCACGTGGACGCGGACCCCTGGCCGACCTTGCAAGTGTCGCTTCTCTGCCCACCCTGGTACTCCGGCCGTGCCGGCCCGGGGTTCTCGGAGCACGCCGCTCCATGGCCTGGCAGCCACCCTAGCTAGCTAGCTCTGGTACTCCTGGCACGACCATTAGCCGCCAAGTGGCGCGCCCATCTCGGCCCGGGCCGAGCCACACTCCGCTAGAGCCGGGTCTTGGTACCCGTTCTGGCAACGCAGAGGGACCAGCTCCAAGCGTCCCTGGCGGGGTTCATGTCCAGGTGGCCCCTGTTCCTTGTCCCGCCGGATCCTGCGTGTGTCGAGGGTGAGCCGTATGGGCGGCAGGGAGTGGCGGGCTCCGTGCCCAGGGGTCGGGCATTTTCCTTCCTTTCCAACCCCCTTGAGGTTTCTAACAAAGCCGCCGGAGGCCGAGCGGTCAGCTGCCTCCCCGCGGCCTGGGACCAGCCCTTTCTGAGCTTAGGAGGAGTGTTGGAGCAGCAGGAAGCATTGGAGGGGACGTTGCGAGTTGGGCTTGTTGTGTCGCCTTCCCTGCCGGACGCTCCTGGAGGCGCATGTTTGGGGTAGGCAGCCAGGGAGTGAGCTGGGCACCGGGAAGCTTCAAGGAAGCGTGGGGCCATACGAGGGATGGGAGATGGCCAGCTGCTAACCGTGGATTTGGGATTTCCAAGAGAATTTGGCAGATAATAAACAAGGCTGGCTTACAAGTTTGTTAAAAGCTCGATGAAACCTACTAACCTATTAACACCAACATTTTCAGTAGGCGACTCGGCACACAGTGTGTGCAGGTAGAAAATCCCCAAGTCTCTATTCCAGGGCAGGGCAAGTGATGGATTTATCTGAAATTATTAAATTCAACCAAGTGAATGTGGAACGTATAAGGGATCAGATGCTTTCTTTCTTACATATGGAGTGGAGGAGTTTGTTTCATATAAATTTGATTAAATGCCCCAAGAGTTACTTTGAAAACGCTCAAATGCACTTTTATTTCTTTGGGTAAGAGGCCAGTATTTTTTAATATAGTTAAATGGGATTGAGAAACTTGACCTTGACAATTTTTGCTTTTTCCTAGAATCTGTTTTTCCTCAGTAGTAGCAAATTATCAAGCTGAATCTATCTTTTCAACGTTGTGCTCTTCTTTGTTAATTGGTTCCAATAAGCTTTAATTCCCTCAAGGGAGATGATGCTGACGATTAGGAGTAGGGTAATGATGAGAGCGCGCTACGACCCCGCGGAGTACATCTGGGGAATGAGGACTCTTTGGGGAGATGCCTGCTGGAGCCGCACGAACCATTAGGACAGAATCTTGCTCACTAATCTCCCCTGTTGACTGATGATCTATATGACTTTTACTGGAGAAATGAGTTGCCTGAATGCTCCTATCAAACCACTCTCATATTTACATGTCTGAAATCTGTCCTTGAAAGAAACAGTCAATTTGAATTCAGAGTGTAGTAGACATGGACAGGAGAAGGTAGGTTAGAGTGCACATCAGTTTAAGTAAATGGGAAGAAAGACTGGACATTGGGGATTTAACCCAACTCTGAGACTTTTTTTTTTGGTGATTCTAAAAATAGAAGAAATCTTCAGGAAAGGGGAAGACCTCTTTATTGCTTCCTAGAGATGACTCAGAGAAGCGTAAATTTTTTTTTTGTCTTAAGTAGTGTTTTGATATATAATGTATTCATTCAGAAATGAGTCATGAACTAATACACAAATATTGCAGAACCAACTAGTTCAAAACAGATTCGGGCTTCTAGGTCCTTCTGAGGCAGTCTTAGCTCTCTGAATGCTGCCCACCTGAGGAGAAGCAATACTAGGTTGGGAGTTCCGAGTTGAAGAGAGCTGGCGTAACTAATTCTAACAGGAAAGCTGAGCAAATTTGGAACCTGATCTGGTTCTGGCTTGGTTACCCAGAAGAACTTAAACTGAGATGATTCAGAGCCTTGTAAACCCATAAGAAATTGATTCCTGATCACTTTAATTTAATCTTTCATGTTCTTGCATTAACACTTGAGACTCTCATTTTCTGTGGGGAGAAAAAGGCAATCTCAATAGAGAAGTTAAACAGAGGGGGAAAAACCCCTTACACATACTCAGTTACAGATAAGGGAAATGGATGTTAGCCGTTGCAGACAGTGTGCTTGCTGAAACAGAATCGCATGCTTGCTGGGTAAATTGAAAATGGAATTTTACCTGTACGTGAAGAGAATTCTGTAGACAGCAAGTGTCACCCCTCCCCCAACTACAAAGACAATAATGTTAGCAATGAAAACATTGGAACCTAACTCTGAAGTCCTCCCTCCCTCCTCCTCCCCTTCCTCCCTCCTACTTCCCCTTCCCCCCTCCCCTCCCCCTCCCCCTTCCTCCCTCCCCCTCCCCTCCCCCTCCCCTCCCCCTCCCCCTTCCCCTCCCCTTCCCCCTCCCTCCCTCCCTCCCTCTCTCCCTTCCTTCCTTCCTTCCTTCCTCTTCTCCTTCCCACTCCCTCCTCCTCCTTTTTTCAGTATGTGTTTAAAATTAAGAAAACCATGAACCACTAGTTGGGATTAAAATGGATTAAGGCTGTCTTCAGCTTTTGTGTGGTCAGCTGGCTGGTGTTTGGGCAAGCCCCTGGGTCCAGGCGGTGCTTCTGGTATCACTCAGCGATAGGAACTCACAGAATCTGGGAACTGTGTGGTGTGAAGGAGGATGTGTGCATTTGAAGCTGAGCTGCTGCCCTTGAACCTGCTGTGACAGGTGATCTAAACCGAGTCTCAGGTTCCCATCTTCGAGGATGGGATCTGCCTCACAAGGTTGGTGATAAAGAGTCTGATTCTGTTGTTTGATGTTTGACTGCTGACAGCTTTCAAGCCACACCTGTCCCTCTTCCCCTTCTGCCCACATGGAGGCAAAATGATTAGAAAGCCTAGGTGTTCTTTCCTTTGGTGCTGGTGGGAGGATCAAACCGTGCAAGCCCCTGTTCATGCTTAAGATACATCTTTTCTAAGTCCTCTAACATACTTAGACCTATTAAATCATGAGCATTCAGTGGATTCTAAAAATGTATATGCAAGAGGGAAGCGATATGGGGACATATGTATATGTATAGCTGATTCACTTTGTTATAAAGCAGAAATTAACACACCATTGTAAAGCAATTATACTCCAATAAAGATGTGAAAAAAATAAAAATGTATATGGAAATCTAACCTACAGAGACATGATGACAGTGATGACTGTGATGATGGTGGTGATTGCTAACTCTTTTCTCAAGCACTTGCCACGTGCCAGCAATGTTTCAGAGGCTTTACAGATATAGCTCTCCAATCCTTATGGTGTCCTATGAGCTGGGTGCTGTAACCATGCCCATTATTTAGATGAAGTGCAGAAAAGTTAAATGAGAGGCCCAAGGTCACCCTGTTAAGTCAGTGTGGGAGTTGAACCCATTAGCTGGCTTGATGTAGAGCTGTAGAGTCCGAACGGTGTGGAGATGAAAGTCCAGTCCTGGCCCTGTTATTTTTAGCTGTGTGACCTTAAATTAGCGCTCTAACCTCTTTGAGTCTTAGCAGTAAAAAAGGGATGGAGTGATTTCTGAGGCTGGGTTTGCTTTAAAACACCTGGTTTTGCTCTGAAACACAGGTTGATGGCTGTGCCCAGCTGGAGTGAAAAGCCTGATAAAGACACAGCAAATTCCCCTTATGCTACCCACCAAGCAAGACCTTCACTCAGAGCTAGAATTGTAGGTCCTGGCTGAAGTTATTTTTACCATGATGACAAGCATATGGACACTACATAAAAGAAACATAAGTATTTCTGATGGGTTTGAAAAAACTTCAAATTAAAAAACATTGAGGCTGCTGTTCTTGCCTTTCCGTTTCATTTGGGGAAGCAGGCAGGTATCAGAGGTGGCAGCTGCTGGACCAATTTTTCTTTTCGGGTGAGTGGTACAGGAACTCCTCCCTTCCATTGGGCCTTCCATCCAAGGTAGAGATTATTTAAATTTGTATTATTTGTATTATTTTGTTTTAATCCAGCTCTTTTAATGAATTAATTCTTTGCCAAATATTCAAGCAGTCAGACACCTGTTTGTTTCTTCATGTTATGTTCTCTAGGAATCTTATCCTTTGGGATTAGAATGAAAATGTGTCAGTTTCTGCACTTGGAGGAAACAGGGGCTTGTGTAGCTGCTTTTTATGTAGTTTTACCCACTAAGCTGATTCTATAACCCTCTCTTTGATTTAACATGGGACTTGAAACAATGGTTCTGCTTCAGATGAATCCATTTTGACTGAAGTTTGCTAACAAACAACAACAAAGAATTCTAGCTCTTTGCACAGCTTCAGCCTTCTCTGCTGGACTTTTTGCACATATGCACACACACGCACACCCACACAGACTCACATTGTGATATGTGCAAAATCTCCTATATTAGCTGTCAAGAGACGTTGCTTCTTTCTCTGGCTTTTCTACTAACTTTTTGTGACCTTGGGAGAGCAATCGAACATCCCTGGACTTCAGTGTTCATATCTCCAAAATGGACTAGAATGCTTGTCTTAGTTTCTTTTTAGAAAAGATGCAATTAATAAATGGGACATTGTGAAATTGTTTTTGATAAAGGAGGATGGGAGAATGAATGTAAAACGTTTTGAAAAAAAGTAAAATGTTGCACAAATACAAGGTATACCACTAGGAAAAGGATTATCTGTTTCTCATATAAAATATGATTACACCAGTCTATTCAGTGCCTGTGATTGTTTTCCTTCAATGAACAGACTCAGCTTTTTCTCCCTACTAGGATGAGTTATGCTACGAGATCAGTTTTAAAAATGAAAAAAATTCATTGTACTGAAATTTTGATAAATGTATAGTTCTTTTTATTCTGAAATAGTTTCTCAGAAGATTCTCAGTGACTTTGTTTTCTTTTGAAATAAATGAATGAAGCTCATCAAAATCCTCTGAACACTTTTAATAAAGGAAAGAAACAGTTGTTTTCCTTGGTATCATGAAAATGGAGTGATTTTCTTATTTGGTTTATCTGATGAATTCTTAGGAAACATCATTTTTCTCAGTTTGGCCACCTGACAAAAACACATTTCTGTCTTCAGCTTCTTTGCTTAAGCTTCTCATGTGACACGGTACCATCCAAAATGCTTTTGTTTATGCCCTCATTTCAGGCATCAGACAGGAAAGAAAACCTATCTGAGGCCGAAGGGTATTTGAGTCAGAAAACCGAATGGCTGAGCTGGATTTTTAGATCTTCTTACCGATCCAGGAGGCAGCTGTGGTCAGCGCTGCCCAGCCCAGAGGCAGGGACTATAGAATCTTGCCCCCCAGACAGAAAGTCCAACAGCACAGTAAAGTTTGTGGATAGAATTTCTTTATGTTTCCTCCTTCCTCCTTCACCTACACTGGTGCTGAACCCTGGCTGCCTGTCGAGTCCCCCAGGAGCTTTAACAAAAATGAGTGCCTGCGTCCCACTGTCCCACATCCCCCAAGTTCTGACTTAATTGGTGGGGCCTGGGCACCTGTGATTTTTAAATGTCCTCCAAGTAATTCTACTGTAGGACCAGGGTAGGGAAGCCCCCGCTAGACTCTGGTCATCTCCCCTGACAGCCTTCCCAACATGTGGCCTGTGGCAGAGAAAAAGAATACAGTCCCACCTGCTCTTGGCCCTTCTCATCCAAGAGCATCCAGAGCCTGGAATTTCTGGCCCACACTTTCCTCCAATGGCAAAGATTTTGCATCTCAAAGTGGACTTGACGTCTCCACGAAGGTGGTATGTGATGCAGTGTTGAGTCCAGATGTGGGAATCAGACCTAGGGTGGACTCTGAGTGTCCTCGGGGAAGTAATTAGTTTTTCTGCAGTGTGGTTTCCTCATCTGTGAAAATGGGACCCTGATGCCAACCTTGAAGGTTTTTGTGGCTTAGAAAAGTATCTAGTCCAGTGACTGGCCAAGAGGAGACACCTACTAAAAGGTATCCATTGTGCGTATCTGTAAGAGGACTCTTGTTTATTTCATGCTTTTCCCTTGGACCAAAAAAAAAAATCTTTCTTTCTTACCCGTTTTCCAAAGAGACTAAAATTCCACCAGTGGAGATTCATTTCTTTGGTTGTGATGTATCAGATGCTAGAAAACTGGGATTTTGCTGCTGACTCCCTACAGCATTCACTTCTGTTAGTTCCTCCTCTGTACCCCCCTTACCAGGTGGGTGTCAAAAACAGTAAGAGAACAATGTGGACTGAGCATGCGCTGGCCACCTAGCCTTTTATGGAATCATTCATTGCTCCATTTGAACACTGACCTGTCTTCGGTCAACACTCACACTGTGAGTCTTAGTGCAGTTGTCTTTAAGAGGAGGGGCTGGGCTTCCCTGGTGGCGCAGTGGTTGAGAGTCCGCCTGCTGATGCAGGGGACGCGGGTTCGTGCCCCGGTCCGGGAAGATCCCACATGTCGCGGAGTGGCTGGGCCCGTAAGCCATGGCCGCTGAGCTTGCGCGTCCGGAGCCTGTGCTTGGCAACGGGAGAGGCCACAGCAGTGAGAGGTCTGCGTACCGCTAAAAAAAAAAAAAGAGGAGGGGCTTCTCTAAGTCACCCCTCCCTGCTCCCCAGGGTGAGTGAGGGCAGAGCAGGACCCCTGACAGGGCTGTAAGGTTCAGGATTACAGGAGCATCAGGCACCGGACAGCAGACAGGCAACCAGCCAAGAATGGTTTTAACATTTTAAAATGGTTGGAAACAAATCAAAATAAGAATCAGAGTTTGGGACGCATGAAAATGATATGAAATTCAAATTCCAGTGTCAATCAGGCTTTATGGAACACAGCCACGCCCATTCATTTAAGTATTATCTGCTGCTGGGCTCCACCAGCAGAGAACACAGCCACGCCCATTCATTTAAGTCTTATCTGCTGGTGGGCTCCACCAGCAGAGTGGAGCAGTTGCAACAGACTATGGATTGTAAAGCTGAAAATATTTATCTGGCCCGTGACAAAGGAAGAGTTTGGCTGAATGTTTCCGTAAACGTTGGTGGAAAGAATTTATTCTTCCGTTTTTATTTGACTGAGCTAAATAAAGGCTGGTCCCCCTTCCCCTTCCCTTATCCTCCCTCTGTCCTTTCTTCTCCAGGGGTGTCTATAGCCAGGCTCTAGGGCCAGCCACTAAGGCTGGATGCAGTGGGAGATATACCAATGGATAAACAGAGCCCTTGTCTTCGATCTCGAGAGTCATCCTGGGCAGACTTTAACTTTTCATTGTACATCAGACCTTGTTTAATATGTTTGGACACTGAAGTTAGTTTACTTCCAGGGAGGCGTGTGTGGTAGGGAAAGGAAACACCAGCTGTAGGGGTTTGGGGTGTGAATTTAGAGGTTTAGAATCCGCCCTCGGTCACTACAAGCTTATTACCTTTTATTTTTTTTTACTTCTATTTATTTTTGGCTGCATTGGATCTTTGTTGCTTCACGCAAGCTTCCTCTAGTTGTGGCGAGCAGGGGCTACTCTTCATTGCGGTGCGCGGGCTTCTCATTGCGGTGGCTTCTCTTGTTGCGGAGCACGGGCCCTAGGCCCATGGGCTTCAGTAGCTGTGGTGCGTCAGCTTCAGTGGTTGTGGTATGCGGGCTCAGTAGTTGTGGTGCACGGGCTTAGTTGCTCCACGGCGTGTGGGATCTTCCCGGACCAGGGCTTGAACCCGTGTCCCCTGCATTGGCAGGCGGATTCTTAACCACTGTGCCACCAAGGAAGCCCCCCCGCTTTTTTTTAATTGTTCAAAATTTAATCATGACCTATTTTATAAAACACAAATTCAACAATTGTAATATTATTATTATGCAGAAATGTCTACTTATATTTACTTATATTTGCAAACTTTTTGTTATTGTTTATCCTTCTTGCTTCTTAGGAGCTTATTAGCTTTCTTAACCTCAATTCCTCATTCATTCATAGGATGTTTGGAAGGATGAACAGAGTAGCTCGTAATCCCCCTGGCACAGAGTTGGCCCTCTGTGCATACGAACTGCTATTTCTGTAAAAGTGGATACCTCTCTCCATTTCATGGCTAAGGAAACTTACCTGGGGTCATACAGCTCGGTGACAGCATTGGAGAGCTGGGCCCCAGCGTTGGGGCTTCAAGTATAATGTTTTTGCTATTATTACACTGCATTTGCCTCAAACTGCTCCTTGTTTGTGACTTTCAAAGTGAGTGCTGGAGGGGAACCAGAGGAAAAATTGGTAGCGGTGCCAGTTCTGGCAGTTTTAGTTTCTGCAGGGATGCTTTGGGTTTGTGTAATGTTAAGGTTTTTCTTTCTTAAGAGAGAGAAATGGCATAGGGCTTTTGGAAAAGAGTGAGGATTTGTGCAATGAAATAAGTGTACTTAAAGGAAAGGCACTTGGAAAGAGAAATGTCTGCTATCTTTTGCTAAGGGTTCCTGAAAGCTGGCACGTCCTTTAGAATTCCAATGCTGACAATTATCTGCTGCTTGTAATTAATTTAAGGGAGCATTTGTAATTACTTTTGGGTTTCAGAGGCAGATTGAAACTCCTTTAGGGAAGGCATTTTGTGGTGGAAGTGATTACCTGAGATGAAAAGGATCTAGTCCCTCTTTTCCATGGGAAATCAGAACCCCAGAGTCTGTAGTAAATGGACTGATATCCGCCCAGTGGAAGGACAGCCCAGTAAGGGTGATTGACAGTTTCTGACAGTGTTCAGGTCAGATTTCCAAAATATGTTATTTGGAGCAAAATCCCATCCTTAATTTTTAAGCGAAGTGAAATGTATTAGAATGGGAAAAACGTTAAGTATATCTTCAGTATATTACCCAAGAAAGGGAACATTTTATCTAGAAACTATGAAAAGAAAACCAAACTCTCTAACTTCAAACTGACCTTCCTGATTACTCCTTACACAAAGGATTTTCAGTCTCTTTCAAAAATTAAGGTATAATTTATATACAGTAAAATTCACCCCTTTAAGCCTTCAGTTCTATGATTTTTGGAATATAGTTGTGTAACTGTCACCACAATTAGGATATAGAATAGCTCATCACCTCCATAAATTTCCTCATGCCCCTTTGTAGTAAACCCTCTCCCCAGGCCCAGCCCCTGGCCTCTGCTGGTCTGATTTCTGTCCTTACAGTTTTGCAGTTTCCGGAATATCATATAAATTAAACCACACAACATGTGTGCTGCTTCTATTAGTGTAATGCTTCTGAGGTTGCATGCATCAGTAATTTCTTTTTATTGCCGAGTAGTATTCCATTGTATGGATATACTGCAATTTCATTTATCCTTTCACCGATTCATGACATTTGGGTGGTTTCCAGTTTTTGCTGATTATGAGTAAAACGTCCACGTACAGGTCTTTAAGTGTACATGTTTTCATTTCTCTTTAGTAAGTACCTAGGAGTGGGATTGCTGGGTCATGCGTAAGTGCATGTTAAACGTTATAAGAAGTTGCCAAGCTGTTTCCCAGGATTACTATGTCATTTTGCATCCCAGTCAGCATTAAATGAGAGTTCCAGTTGCTTGCATCCTTGTCAGTTTTTGGTATCGTTGGTGATTTAGATTTTAGCTATTGTAATAGGTGTATAGTGGCATCACATGGCAGTGTTAGTTTGCATTTTCCTAACAATAGATGATACTGAGCATTTTTTTTTGTGCTATTGGCCATCCATACCTTTTTTTTTTTTTGATGAAGTGTTTGGTTCAAATGAGTTATGAGAGTTCTTTCTAGATTTTGGATGCACATCCTTTATTCCGTATGTGACTTGCAAATATTTTCTCCCAAACTGTGGCTTGTCTTTTTATTTTCTTGACAGTGTCTTTTGAAGGGCAGGTTTTTAATACTGGTGAAGTCTAATTTATCCACTTTTTCTTTCATGGTTTGTGCTTTTTTGCGTCCTCTGTAAGAAATCTTTGCTTAATCCAAGGTCACAAAAAATTTCTCCTGTATTTTCTTCTGGAATTGTATTGTTTTAGGTGTTACGTTTAAGTCTTTGACCCATTCAGAGATAATATTTGTATTTGTATGTGGGGCAGTGTATGAGTAGTTTTTATTCATTTTTTTGGCACATGGATATCCAGTTGTTCCAGAAATATTTGTTGACAAGATTGTCCATCTCCACTGAATTATCTTGGCACCTTTGTTGAAAATTGTTCAGCTATACATATGTGGGTCTATTTTATTCCATTCCATTGACTTTATATATCTATCCTTTCACCAATTCCATATGACCTAGATTACTGTAGTTTTAGAGTAAGTCTTGAAATCAGGTTGTGTGAGTCCTTTAAATTTGTTGAGATGACATGGAATTCCAAGAATCAGGATAGCACGTCACATCTAGATAGAAATTAGGGTTCTTAACCTGGAATCTACAGGTGGTTTCAAGACTATACAGATGTCCTGAGATGCCAACTTTTTTTTTTTTTTTAATAAATTTATTTATTTATTTTTGGCTACATTGGGTCTTCGTTGCTGCGTGCGGGCTTTCTCTAGTTGCGGCGAGCAGGGGCTGTTCTTCATTGTGGTGCGCGGGCTTCTCATTGCGGTGGCTTCTCTTGTTGTGGAGCGCAGGCACTAGGCACGCGGGCTTCAGTAGTTGTGGCATGTGGGCTCAGTAGTTGTGGCTCGTGGGCTTTAGAGCACAGGCGCAGTAGTTGTGGCACACGGGCTTAGTTACTCCTCAGCATGTGGGATCTGTTCCCGGACCAGGGCTTGAACCCGTGTTCCCTGCATTGGCAGGCGGATTCTTAACCACTGCGCCACCAGGGATGTCCTGAGATGCCACCTTTTGTACATATTTGTTCTCCTGGGGAATGGCTCACAAGTTTCATGAGATTCTTGAAGAAGTCTTCCACCAATAAAATAACTACTAGCACAGAGGAAGAAGCAGCTAGCTAAATACACGAGAAACTTCTGGGCAGGGATAAAAGCATGTACCAAGAGCCAGCCTGGGACCGTGAAGTAGCCCCCAAATAGGAGTGCCAGCTAAAATACAGGATGCTCAGTTAAATTTGAATTTCAGATAAAAAATGAATTTTGTTTTCTGTGTCCCAAATATTGCACATTGTTTTTCTGAAATTCAAATTTAACTGGAAGTTCTTTATGTTTAATTTGCTAAATCTGGCAACCTTACCCAAAAAGCCTAACTAATCCCTGCTCTGATTACCAGCTTTGCTCTAACGGGCTTCTCAATGGCAATTTAAATTCTTGCCAAATAATTGCACAAGGCAAATTTTATTAGCTTGCATTTAAGATAATAATTTAGCTCATAGTTTTACATCTTCTTGGGCCCTTTTAAGGGCAACCATCAAACTGCGTTAGGACATTAAAAACCTATAAAAATATAGTGAATAAGGCCTACTGGTAAACTTACCTTACCCTTTCTCCCCCTCTTCTGCTAATCTCATGCCTCTGCAGTGGTCATTGTTCACATTTTGGTGTGTAGCTTTCTTTACGTTTTCCTCTCTGTACATATAAACATATGTGAAGCATATGTAAATACTCATATCCATGCACCTATTTTATATAAAGACGAAATCATCTTGTGCATACTGTTTTGCAAATTTTTTCTTAATCTACTATGAACATCTTACTATACCTTAAAACAGAAAGCAAACTTGTTCTTTTTGATGGCTGAATAGTATTCCATTATGTGAATATTTATGTATCCAGTCTTTACTGAAATACACTATTTCCATTTTTCCATTATAAATGATGTTGCAATGACTATATATGTATGTATATAATTATATGCAATGACATATGTGTATATATATGTATGTCAAAAGTTGCATACGTTAAACATTCTAGTAAATATTGCTAAATTGCCATCCAAACAGATTGAGCAGCTTTGCTTATTTGCTAACAGCACTTGAGAAGGCCTGTTCACCCACATTTTTGTTAATACTGGTATCTCAGATTTTATTTTTGTGTGTTAACTGATAGGTAAAACATGGTATCTCAGTGGTTCTCTTTGCATTTTAAAAATTATGAATGAAGGAGAACATTTTTTAATGAATTGCCTATTCTTATTTTTGCCTAATTTTCTTTTGGGTTGTTCATTTTTTAAACTGATCTGCTGTGGGACCTCCCTGGGGTTTCAGTGGTTAAGACTCTGTGCTCCCAGTGCAGGGGGGGCATGGGTTTGATCCCCAGTTGGGGACCTAAGATCCTGCATGCTGCCTGGTGTGGTAAAAAAAAAAAAAAATTGATCTGCCATAGCACATTGTTAGTGAGAAAATTAGTCCTTTGTCCTATTAATATTTTTTCCCTATTTATCTTTTTTCTTTTGACTCTGCTTATAGTCATTGTTTTGCCCTTTAGAAGCTTATAATTTTTGGTTTTTATTTAGCCAAACTCATCCATGGGGTGGTCAGTAAATTTTCATTAGAATTCTAATGTTTGATACCAGTACTACATTGTACAATATTTTGAGAATTACCCAATTTGAACCAGGAGTTTGCTTTTAAAGAATTCCGTTTTGGCCAAGATTTATGTCGATAGGACTGATCCTATTGCCTTTTTAGAATGTATAATTAAACATAGCCCCAGTTTATGTCTATCTTAAGAAGGGCTAGCATAGATTTTCTAAATCATATTTAAATACTTGTTATTTGTCTTGAGTTTTTTGAAGCTGAAACACTGCAAGCATTAAGATGCTTCATTTATTTTTTTAAAAGAACTGCTCAGCACGCTTCCCCTTTAATAGTTGGCATGGGTTTCTTAGTATTTTGTTAAAATCACCAAGTTAATTTTAATGGCCATTATTGGATAATAGAGTATTTCTTAGAAGTTCTTGATGATATAACGTGCTGATTTCAAGAAGTGTTCTCCATCCAGGCTTGGGCAGAAAAAGACTCATCTTAATATTCAACAAAATGCAGATTCCCTTATGCTTTAATTTCATGTCATATATTTAACACTTTTTCCCTTGAGAACAATCCCTTTTATCTGACCAGGAATTTTTGTGGTCTTCTGTCTTCATTTTCACTCTTTAAAATTGGTCATTGGTTTTTTGGTTGTGCAAAAGGGAATTCTTTTATTTCCGTAGAAAAGCTTGATAATGAGAGAAATAATAAGAGAGACAGAGAAACGAGAAATAATATTAGCATTTCTGTGAGGTTTAAAATAAACTCTCAGCTGGAGAGAAGTAAATTTAATATTATGTTTTTCTTTTATAAATAGAGGGTAGGACGGGGTGGGCTGGGGATTTGGGGCTATACTGACTGAAAGGGAAATCACTCTTTTTGTTTCCTAAGGAAAAATTTGTTATTATTTTGTTCAGCCTTTAGAGTGTTAAAAAATGATGCTGACATCTTTAAAATAATCCCTTATGTGAGGTTTCCTTGCTTCCTTCACCTTCAGTGAACCCTTGAGATGTTTTGTACGCTTGGAAGAGGACTTTAAAAAAAAATTTTTATGGGAGTATAGTTGATTTACAACGTTGTGTTAGTTTCAGGTGCACAGCAAAGTGAATCAGTTATACATATACACATATCCATCCTTTTTTTTTTAAGATGTTGGGGGTAGGAATTTATTAATTTATTTATTTTATTTTTGCTGTGTTGGGTCTTCGTTTCTGTGCAAGGGCTTTCTCTAGTTGTGGCAAGCGGGGGCCACTCTTCATCGCGGTGCACGGGCCTCTCACTATTGCAGCCTCTCCTGTTACGGAGCACGGGCTCCAGACGTGCAGGCTCAGTAGTTGTGGCTCACGGGCCCAGTTGCTCCGCGGCATGTGGGATCCTCCCAGACCAGGGCTCGAACCCGTGTCCCCTGCATTAAAAGGCAGACTCTTAACCACTGCACCACCAGGGAAGCCCTATCCACTCTTTTTTAGGTTCTTTTCCCATATAGGCCATTTCAGAGTATTGAGTAGTGTTTCCTGTGCTGTACAGTAGGTCCTTATTAGTTATTTATTTTATATATAGTAGTGTGTATATGTCAATCCCAATCCCAACCTCCCAATTTATCCCTCCCCCCCTTACCCCTGCTAACCATAAGTTTGTTTTCTACACCTGTAACTCGATTTCTGTTTTGTAGATAAGTTCATTTGTACCCTTTTTTTTTTTTTTTTTTTTTTTTGCGGTACGCGGGCCTCTCACTGCTGTGGTCTCCCCTGTTGCGGAGCACAGGCTCCGGACGCGCAGGCTCAGCGGCCATGGCTCATGGGCCCAGCCGCTCCGCGGCATGTGGGATCTTCCCGGACCGGGGCACGAACCCGTGTCCCCTGCATCGGCAGGCGGACTCTCAACCACTGCGCCACCAGGGAAGCCCCCATTTGTACCCTTTTTTAGATTCCACATATAAGCGATATCATATGATATCTGTCTGTCTTCAAGAAGAGCCCGTGGGAGTTTAGAAGTCAAGAGCCCTTTTTCCTAACCTTGGCTTTTCCTACTAGTATATGAGTACTTGTGATTCCTTTGTTCTTTCTCCCTTATATTTGGAAAAATGGTTCACATGCAGTGTTGTCTGGGGGACGGAGAACGGTAGGTGACAAGGCTTTTGACGGGGACAGTGCCGTTGGGCTCCCTGCCTCTCCTCTCCCTTCCTTTTCCATGTGGATCCCTTGAAGATGGCCTCCTCAGCAAAGATGGATCTTCTTTCCCAGAAAAGAGAGTCTTTATTCTCGTCTGGGTTCCCCAGCAGATCTGCTTCCTTGGTGGAGCCTCCAAATGAACAGCTGCTTGCCTCTTGATATAAACACCTAAACAGAAACCTGGAAAGGAGCCTATTTACTGGAGAGTTCTAGCGTTCTATTCTTAGGGCTCTGACCACAGTGCATTAGAAAGAACCTAAAGGCATAGAAAGACACATCAGTGGTCATTGGGTGTATCGGCATGGAGAGGTAGTAAAGTCCTGACGTGTCCCGTGGTTTTTCATAATCCTCTAGTGCCTGTATCATACACCATCCCAGGTATTTCCAAGGGGTGTGTGATATCTTAAAAAATTGTTTTTATTGAGGCAAATTCACATGATAGAAACGTAACCATTTTTGGGTGAACAATTCAGTGGCATTTAGTACATTCACAGTGTTGTGGACTCAACATCTCTCTAGTTACAGAACATTTTCGTCACCCTAAAAGGGTTGTACCCGTTAATCAGTTGCTGCCCATTCTGCCCAGTCCCTAGCAACCACCAATCTGCATTCTGTCTGTGGATTTACCCGTTCTTGGTATTTCATATAAATGGAATCATACGATGTCTGACCTTTGGTGTGTGGCTTGTCACTTAGCATAATGTTTTTGCGATTCTTCCACGTTGTAGCATGTATCGACACTTCATTCCTTTTTATGACTGAATGCTATTCCGTTGCATTCTATGACATTTGTCTGTTCATCAGTTGCTGGACGTTTGGGTTGTTTCTGCCTTTTGGTTATTGTGACTCGTGCTGCTATGAACATGCCTGTACAAGTAATTGTTTGAGTACCTGTTTTCAGTTCTTTTGGGTCTATATCTAGGAATATATTTCAATTCTATATTTAACTTTTCAAGGAACTGACAAGTGCATTTCCATCTGTGTTACCTTCTTATACAGGCTGAGCCCAGGATTCTCCACAGGGTGGTTACTTGCAGCCTCTGCTCATATCCCAGATTGATGTCTTCTTGCTTCTGTCCTTGCCCGGGCACACAGCATCCCAGATACTCCATTCCTGGCCTGATCTGTGGCCCCAGTTCTCATGACACTCTGCTTGCCCAGCTCCATTGTCTCTTCATGAAAGAGCCCAGTGTCCCGTGGCTCCCTCCCAGGAAGGCCTGTGCACTGGAGAGCTCTGTCCTCTGGCTGAGCCTGGGCCCCAAGCACTGCCTGTCCATCCCAGTGATTCATCCCTCATTCCAGTGCCTGTTGTCTGCTGAGCTCCTTTGGGAGAAATAGAGAGCTGGCCAGGGGCACCTGAGCCACCATGAATAAGTGGCCCTAGATGTTATTGGTCCAGTCGCTTCATTTCACTGAGGAGAAAACTGAGGCCAGAAAATGGAAAAAACAACAATGCAAGGCCATCCGGATCATAAGTTAGCCACATACAGCTTGAGAAAGGTCTTGGCATCTGGTGGATGACCTTCAGGTATCCTAGGCAGTCCCCTTCTCCTAGGCCCTGGCACCCATCAGGCACATTGACTACATCACAAGGTGACGTGGAGCCTCCCCAGTTATCACGGTGGGTTGCAGTAACATCTGAGCACATTTGTTTGTTAAGGAAGTAGCTCCTGTAGGTTTATGGAGAGCACATATATTGCTAGTTTTTAATGAGCTCAGTATAAATGAGAAATCTGAGTGGATGGGGAGGTGGGACCCCCTGCACTTGATGATGGGCCGGCAGGACTGCAGGCCCCGGAGATCACTTGTCGCTTAGCAACCACCCCCAGGCTACTTGGTTCCTACAACCTGAACCTGGGTAATGTCCTCAGGGAATGGGATTTGGGCAGTGTGGTTTAGAAAGGAGTGGGAATTGGGTGTTTTTTGAGCTCAATATGGCCCCTAATACACAGGCTTCTCCCCCAGACAAACTGCCTTCAGGGAGCTGGCAGTTCTGGCAACCCTGGATAGTCTGTGGCCCAGAGAAGCTCATAAAACAAACTGAATCCTCCGGTCAAGGACTCAGCGTGAACCCCTGCTTCCCACTCATCCCTCCGTTCCCATGACTTGAATTCTTCCAGCCTTGTCCTAATGACAGTCTGACACTGAGACACATTTTTATAGAATGCTGGGAGAGTGGAGGAGGTGGCATTCTTTTTCAGAGCAAGGTTAATAATCTGAGGAACTCATCCTTTCACTGGCGGTCACTTAGCACTGATTAAAAATGTGTTGGAGGAGGCCACTGACTGCTAGTTGACCCACCAGTTCAGCCCGGGCAATCAGTGGTTCCTTACCCCTCCCCTGTCCTTAGAGTGTGCATTCTGCCCACCATTCCCATAGTGAGGGCCACGTTCAAGGACGTAGCCCTGAGAGAGCAATGCGATGTTGAGACCATCTGGACTGAGAATACATGACTGAACCTCTGTAAAATTTAAGATTCTGGCGGGCGGGTGCAGAGATCTGTCTGTCTTGCGGCACCCAGGACATACCACATATGTAAGTTCCCTTGGTTGTTAAACCTGCCATCCACCAATCCAGAGGGGTCTGGCTTGTCCTCACCGTATGGGGGCCAGTATCAGATCTCACCCTGGAAGCTCCCGAGCTTGCGAACCAACAGATGGTAACACATTTTGTCGACTTTTAGAGCTTAGAATCATCGTAGAATTCATCGTGGCCATTTGTCTAACTTTGTAGAAGAAAGGGAAGGCCAAAGAGATGAATGTCAGGGTCAGGAGTTGAATGTTGCTGACTCCCCGTCCAGGGCTCTCTTCACCAACGTATTTAAGCTCAGACATTCCGAGCAACAAGGACAGTCCTCCGGCGGGTGTGGGTGGGGATTTACAACATGAATGTTCTTACGGACATTCAGATTCAAATTCAGTTACTTATATGCCCGGGTGTGTTTGAGGTTCCTTCCTCTATATTATGTATTTTTAATCTTCACGTTTTTTTGGAGGAGGCATTTCCTTGGTTTGATAGGCGAGGAGCCTGGAGGGGACAGGGGTTCTTGGTGACTTGCCAAGGTCATACAGCAGGTGGAGTCCCCTGTCTGCAAATGTGGTTCTTTCTTCAATTATCCCAGCTGTCTGCTCATCCTGTAACGTATAAGAAAAATTCATTATACCTGATGCTGAGCTCAGTTCTGAAATACATCCCATTCAGATGAAGACTATGCAGAATAGTTAGAATGGTGAAATATTAACTGTAATCATTGCATCATTTTATTTTTTAGCAATTAAGAGACATCCTCAGATAGGCAGGCCATTGTTTTAAGACGGACTCAACGTAAAACCATTTTCATCTGGATCAGAAACAGTTTTCCTGCATGGCTTCATGCTTTGCCCAACACCTTCAGAGATAACTGTTCAAAGTGTAATTTTTAATTTTAACATATAGAGAACCTCTAAAAATCAAATGAGTTTTATTAAAATAGTAATTAACTTGCATAATCACTTGTGATACAAAGTTCAGTAATTTGGTTGACCACAGCTAAAACCCAGTAGAAGTACTAATTTTAAGATGATTGTGAATTTTGTGTGTTTGCATGAGTATGAACAGACCAGAAATACAATGGAGTATTTGAGTTTTTATTAAGTAGACATGTAGTGTCTTAAATAGGAATGCATTAAGCACTCTAAAGTCCTATAAGGACTTTAGTGATTAAGCTATGTCTAAAGTTCTTATCTTATGAATGAGAAAACGAAGATGAGAGAGGTTTGAAAACCAGGCCAGATCAGGGTTCTTCCACACCTGTAGGTATTAATTAGAACTCCTTGGGTTGCAAGCAACAGAAAACTCAATTCAAATAGCTTAAACAAGAAGGAAATCTGTAGGTTCACAGGATTAAAAAGTATAGACACTGTGGTGTCAGGGGCTCAAATAATATCACCTGGGTCACGAGTCTCTCCATCTCTCACCCCCACTTTCCTCCCCATTGGCTTTATTCTCAGATCCCCAGATGGTGACCTCTGGCAGCTCCAGGCTCACACCATCCTTACTGCCAGCAACCCCAATGGAACAGAGAACCTCTTTTTCCAGTTGCTCTGGAAAGTCCTGAGATTAGCTCTAGTTGATTGATATGGGTCATGTGTGTGTCTCTGAACCAATCACTGTGGCTCTGGGGCTGGATTCTGCTGATTGGCCAGGCTTGGGTCATGTGTCCAGCAGGACTAACCCCAGTTAAACCTTGGGGACCAAGATTGGAAGGAGGGCTTTTCTTAAGGAAATTGTGATACTATTCTCGAAACAAGGGGTAATAGCTGTTGAGAATGAAGTCAACAGATTCCCAATATGCCTGTTGCCTTTCTCTTTATGACTATTCTTCATATTTGAATGGTGTTTCGCCAAAAATGAATTCCTTCCATCTGCCTCTTTGCATCCATTGATCTGTCTCCTCGACACTTCCTGGAGGGGCCCTTTTTATGGTGCCTGTTGCCATGTTAGTCTCTATCGTCCTTCTTTTAAGTGATTTTAATACCTTACACTGGAGAGCGTATATGGATCAAAATATTGTAATAGATGTTTCTACACCCACCGTTGCACACACACACGCGCACACACACACACAGGCACAGAGACAGTTTTAGAAAATGTGTATGTGTTTCAATATCTGGTTTCCTAGAGCTGCTCGGAATTGTTTAGCTGATAACGCATTTCATCTTGATGACACAGATATTTAAATTGATAAAACGATCACAGGTGATAACGAGCTGAAGTTTCCTAATTAGTTGATGGACTGTGAAGCGAAAGTGATTATTTCAGGGACTGGAATAGTTCAGTGGTTGATATATCAATAGTAGGAGGCGTGAGACTTGGAATCAGAAGAGCCCAGGTTCTGGTTTGGCCACTTATTAGGCTATAGAGAGAGTTTATTGTTTTGTAGGAGAGATGTTCACACAGCTGACTAGAAAAGAGGGTTGCCCGTCAGTCAATCAGTCAGTCGATGGAGGAGAATAGACAGCTCTCCTGTGTGGAAGAGTCTCAGGTAATCTGTGGATATGCTCTTACCTAAGGAGGGAGCCCAACTCCCCTTCCTCAGCTGTGGACTGTGCGTAGTGCCCTCCTCTCGAGGAATATATAGTGTGCAAAGCGGGGGAAAAGAGTGATCTTAAGAGCAACCAGACGGATACTCTGCTAAGTAATCAAGGTCAACATCAGAAATAATGTCATGTTCATAGCATGTACCCTTGACATGATGTGATAAAAATGGCACTTTTGATAAGTCCTAATTGAGGGACATTCTACAAAATACCTGACCGTTACTCCTCAAAATTGTCAAGGTCATCAAAAACAAGGAAAGCCTGGGAAAGAATCTGTCACCGCCAAGAAGAGCCTGAGAAGCCATAAAGGCTACCTGTAATATGGGGTCCTGTAACAGAAGAAGGACATTAGGAAAAATCGAAGGAAACCTGAATAAAGAACGGACTTTAGTTGGTAATAATGTGTCAATATTGGTTCATTAATTGTGAGAAACGTACCAAACTAATGTCAGATATTAGTAATAAGAGAAACGAGTTATGGGTTGTATGGTAACTCTGCGTACTCTCTTTACAACTTTTCTGTGAATCTGAAAGTACTGTGTAAAAGTAAAAAAGTTTACTGAAAGAAAATCAGCTTCACTCACTTCAACGATAAACATTTTATCAAACTCTGGTTCCATCCAGGCCCTGGCACTGGGCAAACAGAGATGAAGTAGATGCGTTCTCTGCACCTGGCCGTTATTAGGCAGATGGGAAAGCAGAATCATGGAGGCTGAATGATTTGTCCAGAGAAGAACAAAGGTCTGTCATCCCTTGAGATTCAGAAAGAGACATCCATAAGGCATATTTTGCTTTATAGGCGAAAGGGGAAAAGCATCCTGCCCCCCGCCACCCCCCATCAGTGGTCCTCAACCCTGGCTACATATTGGGTGAGCGCTAGCAGAGCTTTATTTATTTATTTATTTTTAAAATATTTATTTATTTATTTGGCTGCACCGGATTTAGTTGCGGCACGTGGGATCTTCGTTGCTGCACGCGGAATCTTTAGTTGCGGCACGTGAACTCTCAGCTGAGGCGTGTGGGATCTAGTTCCCTGACCAGGGATCGAACCTGGGCCCCCTGCATTGGGAGCACAAGAGTCTTAGCCACTGGACCACCAGGGAAATCCCTAGGGGAGCTTGAAAAATGCAGATGCCTGGGCCCTTTTCCAGACCTATTACATCAGAATCACCGGGGGTGCTGTCTGAGTGGCGTATTAACAAAGGAGCCCCCTAGACGATTCTGATGGGCACCTGTGGTCCAGGGCCGCTGGCCGGGTTATTTGTGTAGGTCCCATAGCCCTTTTTTGTGTTCCTTTCCCTTCTGGAATATCACCTTTCCTCTGCTTTCTTGGTTGAGAACTTGGTTTGGTTTCTTGCACTACTGTTGGTCTGCTCCAGGACAAAGTAAGCCTTCCCTGAGAAGTGTACGTAGCAGGGTTAGGGTTGGCAGCGATCAAATTAAATGGGTGATTCTGCGTTATTGTCCTGTCCTTGTGCTTATCCAGCCCGTGGGATTCTATGTCACATACCCAGTCCCTTCACTCTTTGGACCCAAGGATTTGCATCTTAGTTCTGTGGCCTTGAGCAAGTTACTTACCATCTCTGAGCCTCATTTCCCTCAGCTCTAAATTAGACCCAATCAAGTGTATCTCTTCTGGTCACTGTGACAGCAATGCAGGTCCCGTCTGAACACATGGCTTCGACCCATCATCTGCCGTCTCCTTTCTGTCCACCAGGAACTTTCCTTCTCCACAAGGAAGAATTTCCTAAAGCTTTTCTTTCTTTTTCGAAAATAAATTTTCTTGTGCATTTTGCTCTAATGCCTGTAGGAAATGGACTCAAATATTTGCAGAATCATCAGGTATAGTTTCTACAAAGCATCTAAGGATTTACTTTTCCTGGTTCCTTTAGTCTGGACCCCCCTAAGAGCAACTAGAAGTTTGTTTTTACTTGTTTTGCTCTGCAGGGGTGAGTGGAATGGATTAGTGAAGATGACTTTGTCTCTGTCACCCTTGCGTTCAGTTAAATGAGAATCATTATGGTGGGAGGTCAGTTGTCTTCACACTGAATCCTGAATCTGTGCTTTGTGGTTCAGTATTCCTACTGATGAGAACAGTTCTGGCCTCTAATTGATGAATGAAGATATGTCCTAAGGGCCAGTATTATAGCACAAATGAAGCATTTTGCTAGGGCCTCCATGACTTGGAATGATCTCCCTCGAGACTCAAGATTGGCTCCATTGCTTTGTTGTGTTCCAAATTTCAGTTTCTGTTGCTAGAGAGAAAGTAAGATATCTGTTATACTGTTGCCTGAATCAACTCATTTGGGCTTTGCCTGGTAATTCCCTCTTTGCATTCTTTTCTATAGAACTTGACAAATGATTAATAAACATGACACATTCTCATCTTGCATATGTTTCTTTGGGGAAATTACTGGAGTTAGTTGGCTGCACGGCTGACTACTTAGTTGATATCTGAGCGTGGAAAAGAAACTTTAACATGGGGTCGACGCTTTGTAAGATTTACTCGTAAACATTCTAAGACAACGATGCCCCACTGATGGGAAATAATTTCAGCCCTCAAATGTAATTACTCCAGTGACACTTGCCAAAGGTTGTTATATTAGGAATCCTGCATTTGAACAGAAGAACAAACTTGGCTGTCTTGGTACCAGGGTGGTAGGCTAGAAAGAGTTCTCGCTGGGGAATAAGGAGGCTACATTCTATCAGTAGCTTGCAGTGGCAAACCACCTAACCTTTCTGGGACTTAGTTACATCATCTCGATGATGGAAGATTGGCTTTCAGCTCCTCTGAGCTTCCTTTGAAGGCTGTGATCATTTCAATGGTAGGAGATCTTACATTTGTCTCATGGAGCCAGAGAGGGCCTTGGCTGGTGTCTACCCCCTCCGCTGGCCCAGCACCTCTGATTAACTAGAGTATGCCTGTCTGTGGATGTGCTTCAGAAAGCAGGGAGTGCCAAGGGAGTTTCACACTCGTAGGTGGTGGCATTTCCTCTTCATCCAATTTGAGTTAAATGGGACCAACATATATTTTTTTCTGGCTTGTTTTTCTGCCAGGTTGCGTCTCCAGCGCTTGCTGGTATGCTGATGTGAACACTGTCATCTTGCTTCTTTTCTACCAGGATATTTTAAGGCTGAGATAAACTATGTGAAGAAACACATTTTAAAACGGTTTTAAACTTTGCCTATGTTTAAATGGGTTTTCACAGGAGAAATATGTCTAAACTTTTGCATCGTTAGAAAGTCACAGCTCTGCCAAAGCCACCTGCTTGGTGGCTGTGTTAGAAGCAAGGTGGAAATCAGCTAACTCCCCACGTGGTAGAAGAAGACAGCTTTAAGCCAGGGCCAAGGAGGGGAGGGCGAAGCGGGGGCGGGGGGGAGGAGCGGCACCACAGGGACTCGGGTTTCAAGCGTTTATGTTAAACTTGGGTTCTTGAATCTGTTTAAAATATGTGCTCAGGTGACACATGCTTTCTGATCTCTCCTAGGAACCAGTCTTGTAGATGAAATCCTCATATGTGCTAAAGGTCATAGTCTTAGAAACATGCTGTTTCATTCAGGATTCATCCTGCTGCCTAGAGGGTCCTGTCCCTAAAGAGAACTGAATCCACCATCTAGTGGCATATGCCACAAACTACATACACAGGATCCCAGGACCCTAAAGATGGTTCCAACGGGGCGTGGGGGGCTGCCTCAACAACTCACACTTTGCTGCATCTCAGTCTTCAAGTCAACACTTGGGGAAGCTTCTCTTCTTCTTGATACATTTCCATAATTCAGTGGGAGGAGAGTGGCCTGTTCAGTGTTGCTGAAAGCTACAGAAGTCCAAAGTTGCGCAAATATCATGGGCCCACCTGATAATTGCTTCGCAGAATTCAGGGCAGGAGGGATTCAGCGCCGGTGTAGACAAGCATAATGACTTGAGAGAAGTTTGGGCTTCAAGGTGACCTGACCTCAAGCGCATGTGGAGAGGACCAGGCTTTTCCAGGAAGGTCCTTTTGCTGTCTCCTGTCATAGAGGTGCTCACAACACCTAGATTGTGCTATTCTGGCGAAATATGTTAGGGAAAACTATTATTTAAGTGAGTCTGATGAGAGATGCGAAGTTTCTGGGCAACGTGTTTGCCGATGAGAATTTATTACAGAAGACTGGCGTAGATTCTGCATCATGACTAAAACTTGCCAGACGCTTGCTGGCCAATTTTAATTACCAGCCAAACTACGAGGACAGAAAGAGAGGAAAGCAATGATGACAGTTAAGATAAAGTTGGCTGAGAATCCATCTGGAGATCATTTTGGCCCAAAGCAGTGCCAGAAATACAAATATTATGGGAAATTACTCTATTCGCCTTATGACTAAATTTGGAAGATACTGATATTAAAATATTGTGACAGATTAAAATAATTTCAAATTGCATTAAAAATACCCCTAGAAGGGAAATGAGTACTTCTGTGGATGCTGGATTGTAAAAATTGGTTTATTTTTCTGGAAAGCAATTAGACCGTCTGGATCAAAAACCTTAAAATCTTTTGACTCTGTAACACCTCTTTTAGGAATTTGTTCTTAGAAAGTTGTTGGAAATTTGAACAAAATTTTATAAACAGAGATAGTCCTCATAACATTATTTATAAGAGTCCAAAACTAGAAAATACCTAAGCATCAAGTTAATAGGAGGTTTAAATAATGGTGTAGCTTTATGATGGAGTTTTAGATAGACATTGGAAAAGATATCTTCAGAGACAACTTGTGCTTATGATGTTAAAGGAAAAAGGGAAAAAAAAGATAAATTGAGCCAGTGCTATAATCACACTTAGTTTAAGGTGCATAAAATGAAGTTGGAACAAAACATGCTCTGTCCTTTGACAGAGTGGCTATAAAAATGATTGAATGCTATGCCTTTAAATTATTTAAAAATTTTGGCTTTTTGCAGTGTGTCTGTCCACATTTCATTGTGATTCAAAGGGAGTTGATGATAAAAGCCATGAAAGACATTCCTCCCTAACATGTTGGTGTGACTGGGATTTTGCCACGATTAAAGTCACTTGTTTGGATTAGGTAGTAAGGGCTTCCAGAAGGCTCGGGGGGGGGGGGCAGCAGGGGTGGCATTAAGCCGTCAACAGTCATGACTCTACTAGCAGGGATTTGTTCTCTAGTTGAGTGGGAGCCTGCAGCTTGTGTGGGGGTGAAAGGAGAGGGCAGGCCTGAGTCAGGTTTCTTGGTAGGTGGTTAGAGACCCCTGAACAAACACTGAGGGTGGACAGAGCAAGGGTCCAGATGGGGTGCCAGAGCAGAATGGCCCCCCTGTAGTTTGCCTTCGTTGGTTTATAATATTTATTTATTTTAGTTTTTTATTAGCTGTGCTGGGACTTAGTTGCAGCACGTGGGCTTCACTCTAGTTTTGGCGGCGGGTTTTCTCTCTCTAGTTGAGGCATGCGGGCTCAGTAGTTGCAGCACGCGGGCTTAGTTGCCCCACGGCATGTGGGATCTTAGTTCCCCAGCCAGGGATTGAACCTGTGTCCCCTGCATTGGAAGGCAGATTCTTAACCACTGGATCACCAGGGAAGTCCCGCCTCCATTGGTTTATTTGAATTTCTGACCGTTCCCTCCCTCTCCCAGGCCAGGTAAGCTGGCCTAAACTCATGTCTTCCACAGACCGTTCCGGGACTCCACCTCTCCACACCAATGCTGGTGAAAGCTGGCTCAGAACCTGGGTGCAGGGCCCCTGGCTGCCTGGGTGGTGGGGTGGCAGCAGCAGTGCCAGATGCACAGCAGCGTCCCCATCAACAGGCCCCCATTTCATAGGGAGTGAAAATGGGGATGTATTTTCCTGGTAAAATGTGGCTTTTGGAATTTCATAATGACACAGGCCCATCTTCCTCTCCAACCTCCCTCCCACCCCCACTTACCGTGTGTATCCCTTCCTGGGAGAGGCTCCGAACACAAACACATGGGCTCTTTTCTGCCTCAGGCCCTTTGTACGTGAAATTCCCCCAGAAAGCTCCTCTTCCCTTGGACTCTGTCCATGGCTGGCTCCCCTGCGTTCTTCAGATACCCATTAAATAACACCTCCTGAAGGAGTCCTCCTCTGCCCACCGTGTAGTGATCTTAGCCTCCAGCTCACTTCCTTCCCATTTCTCGCCATGACTTAGAATCACCTGTTGGTGTACCTGTTTCCTGTCTCTCTGCACCCTAGGGAGCCCGAGAGGCTGGTCGCCATGTCTGTTGGGGTGTTTGCTCTGTGCCGGGCATCTGAAGTTGCTCCATTTGTTGAATGAATAAATCATAAATGAATGAATGAAGAACTTGTAAACTGACTCTTGAATTTACGGTCACCAGAATGAATGGAAAAGTGCTCACTGTGGAATGTATGTTATTCGCTAAATTCTCCGCACAAGCCAGTTGATCCATTCTTCTTTGCTGATGATAACAGTGATGGTGGTGACAACAGTTAACACTGATTGGGCGAGCATGACAGGATAAGCACTGTCCTTTGTCATTTACCTACATCTTTTCCTTTAATTTTTCCAACAATGTTAAGGGCTCTGCTATGAAAGTAACAATGACAGTCTGAGTTTGAAACAGCCGCGTTCAACGCTGTTCTTGTCATATTTTTGTTCAAATTAGTAAAATTGTATCATCCATTCAGTGATTAACTCCAACTTCAAATTCAGGGTAGGACAGAAATAAAAATGATGACCGATCTTGTGGAGTAGTGATTTGCATACTTTATTTAGGCAGAATAGTTTTAATAATTCTAAACTTTTAAATGGAATTGCAAACAGCATTATTTTGCCAATGGACCCTTTATCCCTCGTCCTCTTCAGAGCTGTGGGTTGCTAGGCAACTGAAGACCTCTAAACTTGTTGTGTTATTATTGCTCAATCACGGCCCCGGTGGATAGGAAAAGATCAACAAAGATAAAAACGTGCCCCAGAATGATTATAATAATGCAGTGATTATCCCGATTGCATTCTAGAGAATCACATTTATTCCAAACCATATGCTCAGTCTCTTTATTTTTTTTATTAGATCACGAGAACAGCTTTTATCTAAATTATCTTTAACTGTGGATTCTCATTATAATTCGTCAAAAAAAATTATTTTAAATTAGTTTCATTTGGAAGATAACCCACGCTGCTTTGATTTGTGATGAACTGTGGGCTATAAGTAGGTCATAATCATGAAGACCAGATTTGATAGGAGGTTTTTTTTTTTTTTTTCTGCAGATTGTGGCCCAGGAAAATTGGGTCAGGGGGCAGTATGCCAGGAGTCAGACAGGTCACAGTACAGTTTGTCACTCTCTGGGCACCTGTGGGCAGGTTTCTTAAATTTGGTCAGTCTCAGTTTTTTCATCTGTAAAATGGAGCAACAATTACATCTCCCTTACAGGGGAAGCTCCTATAATGGATGGGATCAGACAAGTGCCGTGTGTGGCCAGATGATGGAGGCTTTGTATATTATGGTCGATTTTTTTTTTTTTTTTACAGAGAGGGTTTTACCTTCTTTCTTTTTTAAAAAATTAATTAATTTATTTTGGGCTGCATTGGGTCTTCACTGCTGCGCATGGGCTTTTCTCTAGTTGCGGCGAGCGGGGGCTACTATTCATTGCGGTGTGTGGGCTTTTCACTGTGGTGGCTTCGCTTGTTGCGGAGCACAGGCTCTAGGCGCGCGGGCTTCAGTAGTTGTGGCTCGCGGGCTCTAGGTGCGCAGGCTTCAGTAGTTGTCACTCACGGGCTCTAGAACGCAGGCTCAGTAGTTGTGGTGCACGGGCTTAGTTGCTCCACAGCATGTGGGATCTTCCCGGACCAGGGCTCGAACCCCTGTCCCCTGCATTGGCAGGAGGATTCTTAACCACTGCGCCACCAGGGAAGTCCCTGTGGTCAAATGTTTTATTTCATCCTGAGGACACTGGGGAGCTTTTGGAGAGTTTACGGAGACCCCTTTTCTCTCCTCCATCCCACCCCACCCCCACCTCCACTGATAAATGGAGGCTCATTTGGGTCCAGGGGCTCAGTGACCACTGTTGTGATCATCTGCTGTGGAGAAACAAATGACCCCAAAATATAGTAGCTTAAACCAACAACCATTTTATTGATTTGCTCATGAATATGTAATTCAGGCAGCGTGTCAGCTGGGCCTGACCGGGCTGGAAGAACCACTTGCAGGGCCATGTGACTGAAGGGTGGGCTGGTGCTGGCTTCTGGCTGGATGCTCCCTGGGGCTGTAGCGAAGACCTCTGCTCCCTTCCCACGACTTCTCTATGGGCTAGTCTGGGCTTCTCACAGCGTGGTGGGCCTAGGTGAGTGGGACTTTTTGCCTGGCAGCTGGCTTCTCGGAGGGCAAAAAAGCAGAAGCCTCCAGGGCTTCTTAAAGTATAAGCCCCAGACTGTCACAGTGTCACTTCCACCTCAGGCTGTGGGTTGAGGCAGGTCAGAGCTCCAGCCCAGATTGAAGAGGATGGGTCTACATAAGGCCTCCGACATGGGAGGTCTGGTTCACTGACTGCTGCCTCAGTAACGGTCCACCCAAAACCGTCCTGCACATTTCCAGAGTTCAGCTTCCAAGTCTCTGGGCCTTAAATGCTTCCTTCCCCCTCCGGACCTGCTCACGTTGTCACGACAATTAAAAATCATACCGACACGTTACGAAATGCCTGTGGTTGAGAACCACTGGTCCTTTATACGTTCAAGGGCTGAGGATAGACAGTGTGGTTGTAAAAGGTACTTAGCAGAGTGCCTGGCACAGGGTGAGTGCCCAAACATGCTTGTATCATCACCATCACCATCACCACTACTATCACCATCACCACCATCACCATCATGACCATCACCACCATCACCACCACCATCACCATCATCACTACCATCACCATCATCACCACCACCATCACCATCACCATCACTACCATCACCATCAGCATCACCAGCATCACCATCATCACCATCACCACCGTCACCACCACCATCACCATCACCACTACCATCACCATCACCATCACCGTCACCACCACCATCACCATCATCACTATCATCACCACCACCATCACCATCATCATCGCCATCACCATCATCACTATCATCACCATCATCACCACCACCATCACCATCATCATCGCCATCACCATCATCACTACCATCACCATCAGCATCACCACCATCACCATCATCACCATCACCACCATCATCATCACCATCACCACTACCATCACCATCATCACCATCACCACCATCATCATCACCATCATCATCATCGCCATCACCATCATCACTACCATCACCATCATCACCACCACCATCATCACCATCACCACCATCATCATCACCATCACCATCACCACTACCATCACCATCATCACCATCACCACCACCGAAATCATCATCATCAAAAATTTAGCTTTTCTGGACTGACTTGATAACCCAATTATTTCCCGCCCCTCCCCTCCCCTCCCCTCCCCTCCCCTCCCCTCCCCTCCCCTTCTTCTTTAGGAAAATGTGCTTTGATTTCAAAACAACCAACTTAACAAAATTTTAAGCACAGCCAATTTGAAAATTGAAGAAAATGTAGACTTCTTTACCTTGCACTCTCTTTGACATTTATAATTTATGGATTCTATAATTTCTTGGTGAATGCTGGATAACTATTAAAGGTAAGGGCTTTAATTAGAGGGGAGGCAGCAAAGTGTCAAGGGTAAGAATACCCACTTTGGAATCCAGACTTCAGAATTCCTTGCGGTGGCACGATCTTTGACAAATTGCTAAACCTTCTGAGTCTCAGTTTCCGCATCCATAAAATGGGGGTAACTGTATATCTGGGAGGGTGATGTAAGGATTAAATAAATTATATGTAAGAACCACCAACTGAACCACCTAGTACATAGCAGGTATTATTCAGTTGATGAAGCTTTGTCATCAGTCTGGATTTTTTTTTTTTTTCGTATCTGTTTATCTATGGTAAGAGACCACCTTCATGCTATTATATCTTACAATTAAGATGTGAAATAATTAGCTACCTCACAAAATAGATGTATTTCCTTAGTCTGCCTGGACATTGTTGCCCATCTTTGCACTTCTGTAGTTCAGTCTTACGGAAAGCAGTTGCATTTCCAACCATTCTCCCGTCCTTTTTGATAATCCGGTCCTGACCTTTCCTTGTGCTTGGTTTGCTGTCATCACTCATTCTTCACTATCTTCTCTGTCCTACTTCATGGTTTTGTTTGTTTGTTTGTTTGGTTGTTTCTTTTGCGGTACGCGGGCCTCTCACCGCTGTGGCCTCTCCCGTTGTGGAGCACAGGCTCCGGACGCGCAGGCTCAGTGGCCATGGCTCACGGGCCCAGCCACCCCGCGGCATGTGGGATCTTCCCGGACCGGGGCACGAACCCGTGTCCCCTGCATCGGCAGGCGGACTCTCAGCCACTGCGCCACCAGGGAAGCCCTACTTCATGGTTTTGAGATGAAGTGACTGGTGTAACTTTTTCAAATGCCACTTGCTTAGCTGATTGTATCAGTATGAAGTATTAAAAAATAAGATCAGTGACGTCTTCATGAATATTTTAATGACCTCCGTGAAATATTTGACTACAGTTCGATAAGCAAACTTAGGCAAATGAAAGTTGCCCTTAGTTATCATAATTAGAAAATTTTGAGTTCTATGCTGAAGTTCTTGACAGCTGAATAAATACTAACAAAATTGTAATGTAAAAATTCTATGTGTAAGGTTTCTTAGGAAATTTCAGTCTAGAGTCTGTTGAATATTATATACTGGGGTTGGCGGGGGGAGAGTGTGGGATAAATTTATAAACTAGTCTTGAAATATGTTCTCACCTGTTCAAATGTCATTTTGATTCTAAATGCAGTGCAGCCTTCAGCCGTGGCCTTTAGATTTGCAATTCTTGGAACACTCTTTTCCCTTCTCGTGCACCATCTCCCCACCCCTCATCTTGCTTACATTTTTGAATGATTTCTGTTCCCCTTTAACATGATTTTCTCTGAAATGTGTGTATAGCATCTGGCAATCTGTCGTGCCTGTTTCCAATTTCTTGAGATGACATTTACTAAACTAAAAAAATTTATAATTACATTTTTATAATTATAAATGTATTACATGATGCATGATTTTTAGTGGAGGGTGTGATATTCCATAACCTACTTAATGAACTCTACTGAATTTGAATGAAGAATGGGGTAAGGGTTCACAGATTTTGAAAGAATGATGCTTCCAGGAGAAACTGGCTGAATCTTTCTCTTTCCTCTGGGATGGCGTTGCACGGCTTCCCCAGGACTCAGGAAATGAACTGAGTAACTACGTGAAGGATATAGGATTTACTTAAAAAATGACCAGAAATCTTGATGATGGTTTTTGGTGTTATGGATGACTGGGAAAGAATTTACAATAAATCATGTGTTCTATAGGATACCTGATTTTGTGAGTTTGAATGCTCTTCTTTATAAGGGACCAAACTCCTTTTTCTAGAACATGATGGACTTAAAGGAGTAACACCAGGGAGGAGAAAGCGTGGCCATGACCTGTCACCTTATCCCTCACAGTGATCTGGGAGTCAGTGGTTCTTCTCTGGGTATTATTATTATTATTACCAGGTGCATCCAGTGTACTGTTACACTGTTATGGTACCAGGGATGGGATGTGTGGGATCTGTGAGCTTGTGTTAGAACCTGTTAGAACAATAGAACCTGTCTATTGTTTTTGAAGCATTCCGTATCCTTGTCTAGGTCCGTTGCCTCTTATAGTTTTATCAGTGTTTTTTTGGAGTCAGCGTGTACCAGTCTGTGAGAGCTGATGGTTAAATGTTCAAGCCACTTGAGATCATCCTGGTAATTTGAAGTCAGCCATGGTGGGACTGTTTGCACCATAGAAATTAGCAGAGGCTTCAGATCAGATCTCCTTCCTCCCGGAGAGCTGGTTGTTAAACTTTTATGGGCATACCACTACCTTTACCTCTCCTTTGAAGACCCTAGCATATTGTGGCTTAATATTTTTTTCAGTTCCTTGATAACTGCCTGTCCTCCCCACTCTCAGGCCCCTGCCGAAGCTAGCCTCTTCGTGAAGGCAGTCTTCATCAGGGTATCCTTAGCTACTCACACAGCGCCCTAGCACACAGTAGGCTTAAATGGATATTCATTGGCTGAATATACACGTATCTTTTGGAACTGTTCTCTGTTCTCACATTCTCCAATTTGGACGTTTCCTTGTTGGAAAAGGAATTTATTTGACCATTATTTTCAAGAGAAATGATATTGCTGAGAAAGATAAGCTGTATGAAAAGTTAATTGTTAGTTTAGTCAAACAGTTTAAAATATAAGTAAGTTCCTTGACTAATTTTGTAGCCACTGGTACATGGCGTTGCTTAAAAGGGTTTGTAGAACTTGGTTTAGCCTGATTGGCATTCCAGTGTTGGGACCAAGTTGCCAGCCCATGAGATTCTTGTATGATATCTGCACTTCTGAGGAAGGATGAAATTAGCAACTACATGGGCATCTGGGGGGGTCAGTGGTTCTTCCCTGGTTATTACTAATTACCAGTTGCATACAGTTTGCTATGCAGGAACACGGGAGTCACCAGCAAGAGTGAGATCCATGGGCCATTTAACACAAGGGTTGGCCATTGGGGCCCCCAAGGATGCACCACGGGAGGCACGCTTTCTTCTTTGGTGCTGCTTTACAGACGAGGTCTTTCTGAGAAGCCATCCATACTAATTAATATTAACACATTAATAGCGGCATATTGATGTGTCTAGACTTTTTCTTACCCCTTTCTCTTACATACCTGGGACCATATCTTGAGACAAATGACTTTCATACTATTGTTACTCTCTGTGAACACTGGGTTTCCTTTTATTTGTCTTATACTTTAAGTTGTAGTGGGTGCCTGCCCCCCCTATTCTAGTATTTTAGGATTTGTTGAACAAATCCAGAATCATTCATGATTGTGTACTTCATGATTGTGGAAATTTGAATCAGATGCCTTCTGATTCTCTGCAGTTGAGGGGGACCTAACTTTTACAGCCTGTTTTTCAAATGAGTCAGGTAGCTTTCACTGCTTCTAATTTTAGGCAATTGCACACCAAGACCCTCTGGACTGAAAGTGAACTACCCCGTTTTTTCGAGCGGGCTTGGGCCAACTGTGCCCCTGAGGAAGGATGGAATTGGCCTCAACTTTGATGTGTGAGATGTTGGGACAGGTGATCAACACACTTATTTGCCATGTAATGAAGCTCAGTTTTGAGTGAATGGCAGGTGGGCAAGCAAATGCAGAAGAGTCCAAAGTAAACGTGAAGACAGTTGCAAAATGTGATCCGGTGCCAGACGGACCATCAGACAAGCAGAACAAAGGCAATGGTGGATTTTGCAGATCTTGACATTTCTGCTGAGATGAACATCTGGATGATAAGCTTCTGTGGATAAAGTGCCTGTTATGCCTGAGATGACTGTTTTTTTTTTTTGTTTTGTTTTGTTTTTTTTGCGGTGCGTGGGCCTCTCACTGCTGTGGCCTCTCCCGTTGCGGAGCACAGGCTCCGGACGCACAGGCTCAGCGACCATGGCTTACGGGCCCAGCCGCTCCGCGGCATGTAGGATCTTCCCGGATCAGGGCACGAACCCGCGTCCCCTGCATCAGCAGGCGGACTCCCAACCACTGCGCCACCAGGGAAGCCCGAGATGACTGTTTTTAACTGTCAGACTCTGTATTTGTAGGAGCTTTAGCAAATGATTGTAATTCTGTTTCCTATCTTCAGAGAAATGGAGTAGGCTAGGATTAGTAGAGAGAGAAGTGCCGAAGAGAAAGTTTGCGCAAGTAAAGCTAAAAATCTATGCAGTGCTTCTGTCATAATATTTCCATATTAAATATGTGTTTAAGAATGTCATTTAGGGGAATCCCCCGGCGGTCCAGTGGTCAGGACTCGGTGCTTTCACTGCCGAGGGCACGGGTTCAATCCCTGGTCAGGGAACTAAGATTCCATAAGCTGTGCGGTGCGGCTGAAAATAAAAAAAAGAGATTGTCGTTTAGTACCTTTTATAACTATTCACTCCTTCTCCCCTTACATATGTTACTGTTTAGGCAAAATGTGAAGATTAATTCTTGGACTATTTTAGGGAGAAATTATGGTCAAAGGCAATGTGGATCCTAAATACCATAGTAAGTGTGCCCCCTCCCTTCTCCTCTAATATTCTTGTTCAGGAGTAAGCTTCAGGCAGGCTCTTTGCACCTGGTGGGCAGGACCGCTGGGGGGAGTATTAGAAGAGGGGGTTCTCACACGTGTTGAGCCCTTCCCATGCCGTGTGTGTGGCGGCTGAAATCCTCACAGGCTGTGTAGGGAGCCTGGGACGCCCTCACACCACTGGACAACAGTGTGCAGTGTGGCCTCCTGTTCCGTGGACCCACTTTTGAAAAGACGTCGATGGCTTTCCATTATCACTTCCCATCCAACACATTGTATGTATGTCCTTCCAACTGTGTCTCTTGGTATCTTTCCGTCAATCACTTCCCCTCCCACTGTCAATACAGAACACTTGTGTGATGATGTATGGCCTGTGGGTGCTGAAATACGTTGATGTACTTTTTTTCTAAGGCTCTAAATTCCAGAGGGAAGGGGACCAGGGCTAGCAGCATTGAGGTGTCCAGTTTGCGTGAGGTGGTGCTGCGGGTTGACAGAATTTGACGCCCTGTGGTTGAAGAATGCCGGTCTAGCTTTTGCAACGCACACCTTGCTCATTAGAGCATCTCGGGTGACCTGGTTTCCTCAGCCTCATCTGCTGAATGTTTTGGTTGCCTCTACCTGACTTCTCCAAGCCTTCTTCAGTCACAGAACACCTTTTTATTCACTCACTTTATATGCAGCTAATTTCTACATTAAAAATTTTTTTTATAAGGAAGAGTCAGAAAATACAACAAGTTGGGGGCCTCCAGATGCGATGTTACTTTCCCGAAGTTTTTGTGATACATGGGTTTCCCCCCTGCAACCTGGCACTTTAGAATCATGTCAGAATCTCATGGAGCCTCTGAAGTCCCAGGCCAGTTAAATCCAAATCTTTGAGTAGGTTCTGGGCGTCCTAATGTGCGGCCAGAGGTGAGAACCACGACCCTGCCCTGGTGCTCGAAGATGGACTGACTGCAAGGTTGTGAACAGTATTTTGCTTCTTAAATACTGGAACCAAGATCAAAACCAAAATGAGGAACCTTCTGTATTAGTACTGCAAACTGGGTGGCTTAAAATAATACATTGATTGCCTCACGGTTCTGGAGACCAGAAGTCTGAAATCAGGGTGTGAGCAGTGTTGGTTCCTCCTGAGGGTGGTGAGCGAGAATCCCTTCCAGTCCTTTCCTGCAGCTCCTGGTGGGTGCCGTCAGTCTCAGACCTGCCTTGGCCTGTAGATGCATTACAGCCATTCTCTGCCTTCACGTGTCGTTCTCCCCGTGTCTTTCCGTATCACCTTCCCTCTGTGCGGGGCTGTTTCTGTGTCCAGTTTCCCCCTTTTTATAAGGACATTAATCATATTGTATTAGGACCCACCCTAGAGACACGCGTTAATCATTTTAACTCGATTACCTCTGTCATGACCCTATTTCCAAATAAGGTCACACTCTTAGGTACTGGGGGTTAGGACTTCAGCATAGTATTTGAGACACAATTATTATATGAGAGTCAGTCCAACACATAACACCGTCCCGACTACAGTAACATCAAGGTTAAAGGGGCTCTTTAGAGTATTTCCATCATGTGGCAGACGGAATCCAGGGGTGACAGGGAGAGCTGTTGGGAAATAGGAAGGGATCGTAGTTTTTAGGAAATAATTGGAGAGGAGTGAATGGCTGTCACCAGTACTGGGTGACGCATGCCTCAAACTTGGTCGTTGTCACGTGTGGCTTTGGATGAGGACTTTGGGCATGCATGCGTTTTCACATATGCCATTTTGTGTGCAGAGCTCATTATGAGGCTGTTTGAAGCCCAGCTCCCAAACTGACCTGAGAACAAGAGTAAATACAAGTGCACATGATGCCTTGTCAGGGTCTTCTTAGTGCAGGGTCCTTTCCCCTGCACTAAGAGTGGTGAAGGAGGATAATAGCTCTCGGTTAAATTAACCCTTAGGTTAAAAATGAGGGCAAGTCCCCCACAAGCATACGTAATATTAAATACACTGTTAAATTATTTTCCACCTGTCAGGGAACAATCATGATGAGATCATGAACACCTAGTTATCCCTTTAATTCTTCCAAAATTAAAAAAAATATTGATAGCATGGATGTGATGATGGTGTTGCCTCTATATCCAAAAAAAATTACAACTTTGTCTTTCATCTTTGTATTGAAGACCGTAACACTTTGAAACATCAGCCTCCATAGAACCTGTTTTTGGAATATTACAACCAATATAGATAAAAAAAAATCGTTGTAATCACTCATCTACCCTGTTCATGAAAAGAAGAGAGTGTCTCTGCTTTTCAAGTGTGGCTGCCCGGAGCTGTGGGAGTATCATACCTGATTCCTACTCCCTCCCTCTTTCAGTTACGATTTTCTGTGTTCTGTATAAAAGGAGAGTCAAGGGAGGGATTTAGAACCTTAAAGAAAAAGCCCTTGAAATTGACAATGATGAGCGGACTTGAACTGGCATCTCCCATCTCAGATTTTCTTGTACCAGAGTGATTTAGTTCATGTTAGGGCAGGAAGACATGAGTGGAGAGCATTATGTTGGGTGGAGATGCAAGTCCCCATCTACCAGCAGAGAAGCTCTTCCTGGCCTGGTGAGGCAGAAGGAAATGCCTTAAGCGTGAAAGAGACCCGGGAAGGGAAGTGGTGCAGTGGTGCCAAAGTCATCCCAGAGGGTAGAAGTCTGACAAAAGCAGAGGCTGACATTTCAAAGATAAGATGAGATGGATAGGATGGTGAATCTGAGAGATGATGAAAACGATGGCCTTCCAGAGGGAGGTGAGGGAGAAGAAACCCCCGTGCCATGAGCCGTGGAGGAAATGGTGGAGGGAAGAACACGAATTCAGTAGGTAACTCTACACAGGACGTGGGTTTCATAGGAAAATCATGCTTAAGGAACAGGGAAGTGAGACTCATCCCTGTACACCCACCTGAATCACAGAGCAGGTGCACCTGCAGACCGTAAATTATTGTGGGCAAGGCAACCGACACTACATACTACATTGGGAGGGAGGGGGATGTGTAACGTGTCCTTTCCATTTCATGCCGCTCCATGATCATTCATAAAATGGACGGGGCAACATTTCTGCATGAGAATTTCAAGTCACCCTGGCAGTGACTGTTGAAAAAAAAAGACCCAGTCTTCCACCTGCCCCAGCCCTAGCCCCAGATGGCCCCAGCTGCAGATTTGCCCTGGTTCCTCATTAATCGTGCACACAAGTGACTTTGGAAATCTTTTTGGGACCATCTCAGGAGTTCTTCTTGGGAGATAAATATAGGTACTGTGCAAAAACATCTCTCATCCAACTTTTATTTTTTAGGGAGGAGGACTTTGTTGAAGGGGCTGAAAACAGGGAAGCGATGGTGACCTAAAAGAACGGTCCCTTACTGGGGTAAACGTGAGCCACTCAGAAATCACAGCAGCACATAAATGTAGGATCGAAAGTATTGGCATTGAACCATTCAGCATGTATAACCACGTGACTTGTTTTTTCATGTTCATTCAACCTTATTAAACTATCATGTACCAAGTGTCAGACATATTTTCAGAAGCATTTCACCCTCACAACAACCTTTTGAAACACCCATTGGAAGGACTGAGGCTCACAGAGGTGAAGGGCTTGCCTGGCATCTCACAGCAGGTGCACTTGAGCGATTGGGCCGAAGCCTGGACCTTCTGCGTGCAGGTTCAGAGCTCGCCACCATCCATCACCACTGGTCAGTTCTTGCAGGTAGTCAAGGGCACTGGGTTTTGAGGCTGCCTCTGGGAAGGTACCAGTGAGGGTGGGAGATGGGGATTTCACAGCAGAAGCAGCACTACTGACAGAGAAGTGCAGCTTCTTCCCTTTGCATCTCTCCTGAGGCGTCCTGGAAGTGCCAGTGGGGCAGTCCTGGAAGCCCCGCCTCCTGGAGGCCTGCTGCATTGGCCCCTCCTGGACGTCAGACGGGCTTCCCGGCTCACCAGCACGCCTGGACCTCACTGGCTGGTTTTCGGGCTGGACGCAGGCCCTGGGAACTTGTCAGGCCTGAAGGAGGCGGGTCTGGGTCCCACCTCCAGCCATGCTACCCCCACCCCGACTAATACTGTAAAAGAGTAAACAGGAAATGCAGGGGGGGCAGTGGCCAGAACAGGGGCCGTCGGTGATTTCCTCTGACGTATGAGCTGAGATGGCTGACGTGGGACTCAGGTGCCATCCCTTTGGTAGGGTAACAAAATTGCTTCCCGATGACTAGCCTGGAGGGACACGCTGAGCAGTGAGGAGCCAGCAGAGCCTGTGTCTGTTGTCTGCTTTGGCCCATCCTTTGGGCTTCGTGCCACCTTTAAGTCGAGCTAGCTTCTGGGCCGTAAGGAAGCGTAAACTTGACAGCTCCCTGTCCCCAAGTTCTTTAAACTGAACCACAGTGAACGCAGGCCAAGGGTCAGAGCCGACGGTGCCTGGCAGATGGTGGGTGAGGAGGGGGGCAGCGGGTGGGGATTGCGGGGGAAAAATGGCAGACAGTGGAGCTGGGTCCGCTTCAGCTCAGGCTGACATCAGCTATAGCGGTTCAGAAGCTCCCGCTCTGGTCCAGTGAAACCGGTAAAGCTTCTTCAGTACGCCCGACGTCCTCATGGGAGGAAGGTGTCTTTGGTGGCTCCTGCTGTGTAGCATGGCGTGTGCCGACTCTCCAGCGTACTTTCACATTAGATTCTTTAGCCGGTATCCCTGGCTGACCCCTTCCCCACCAATATGAACATGCACACACGTCACCCTCTGGGTCAGCCATCCCCAGATGTGCTGCCTGTGATGTGCACATGGTAACAGGATCAACACCTTCCAGAACAGAGTGATTTTTATGTAAGAGGTGAGCTTTATGTGCAGATGACGAATGCCGATGGCTGATGAATGTCCTTCACTTCTTAGCTTCCCTTCCAGTGCTGTGTCACCCTGAAGGTGACGGGTGAAGACAGAAGTCATCATCGGCGATCTGCGTTACCTTAGGTCTCGGTGTTTTGGAAAACAGACACTTCTTCTGGCTGCTTGACAAATAATTGGCCAAATAAAACCCAGTATAGCAGGTGTGGACGGTAAGCTCCGTGAAAGTAGGGGTCCCCAAGGGCTCCCCTCACCCCCGAATCTAGCTGGTACCGTCACTGTTAGCACTCGTGGCTGTCTGTGGATAAATGAATGAGGCGTGACCTGCTGAAGGGCATAACCCTGGTGAACAGCCCTCCAGGAGAGCTGAGCACACAGGTGGTAGAGGGATTTGGACCACTTACTGGTTCACAGGAACAAGGGTCTGGACCAGTCCAGGCCACATCTGGAAACACATGACCTTGTCAAGTTTGTGTACTTTGAGAAGAGTTTAATAAGGGAGCTGTTTGCACGGGAGTGGGCAGGACATAGAAAAACCCACCGGGGACGCTGCAGTGCCTCAGGGCCAACAAGGGCTCCTTTATGCAGAAGGTCTGAGGGCTGAGGGAGGGAGGAGCCGTCTTTGAACCTGGAGACCAAGCAGATGGTGTGAGAGCGCTTCAGGGAGGGAGGCAGCCAGCTGCATGCGGGAGCTGGGGGGACAGACACCCTTCCCTCAGCCCCCTCCGTCTGCAGGCTTGGCCAGTGCACCTGTGGTCCTCACCACCCAGCGGCCAGAGGCAGGGGAGCCTGGGGACCAGCCCACACGGCAGCCCCCAGGGCTCAGCGCAGGGGCAGGATGTTCCCGCGCAGTCCGTCAGATCGTGCCCAGGTCTCTGCCGTCGGTGGCGGATTTGAGCAGCTGCCATCCAGTGCGTCGGTCCCCTCGGGCGTTGTGCGCCTGAGCGCAGCAGAGTGGTCAGTGACGGGTGTTCCCGAAAGATCATCCGGCTCATGAGGGCAGCTTGCGCAGCTCCCCAAGCGCGTGGCCACTAGCGAATTGTTGGTAGCCTGTGAGATGGTCTTTGCCCAAAGTGGCTGTAACAATATTTCCAGTCCCATAGATGCTTCTAGAAACTTGCCACTCTCCCACTGAGGGGCTGAGTCTATGTCTCTTCCCCGTAAACACGTGCAAGCCTTGTGACTGCTTCTGTGAAGAGAGTGTGGTAGGAGTGTCATAGTGTGACCTCCTCTAGGTTAGAAGAGGTCATACAGCTTCCGTTTCTCTCTCTCTGTGTCTCTCTCAGTTTCTCTGACTCTGTTTCTCTGTCTCTCTCTGCACCCCTAGAGCCCTCAGCTGCCATCTAAGAAGTTTGGCTTCTTCGAGGCTGCCATGCTGGGAACACCACACAGAGACAGAGAGAGATGTCCCAGGGCCCCCAGCTGCCAAGGTCATGAGCCTGAATGAACCTGTCTATGAGACCAGCCCCAGCTTTGACCTCTGATGCCTAGTGGAGCAGAGATGGGCTGTTTCTGCTGAGCCCAACCCAGATTATAGATTTGTGGGCAAAATCACTGTCGTCATTTTTTTAAGCCTCTAAGTTTTGGCATGGTTCATTACGTGCCCGTAGATAACAATCAGAAAGAGTAGCCTGAGAAGCTGCTGGTTGAAGTTTTGATTTCCTTTTCTCTTATCTCAACGATACATTTCTGCAAATTTGCCCTACTTTCTTCCCACAGACCAGAGAGCTTTGAAGTGTAATAACAGCTAGTGTTGAGCCTGTCTACTTGTCGGGCACTGAACTCAGTGCTTTACCTCTGTTATTTCATATGGAGTCTCATAGCTCCACGAGGTCTCCTATTACTGCCCCCCTCGAATGGCAAACAAGGAAGCAGATGTAGAGAAGAAGGTAGTTATTATCTACCCAGATCGAAGCTGGCAGCTTGACCCCAGAGCCCATCTATCTCTCGTATGTAAAATATGAAAAAGCAGGGTTCTCTGTGAAGTGTGGAGACCGTAGCCATCCATTCAGTGGGCATACATGGAGCAGCAGTAAACTGCAGACACTGTGCTTGGTGGTGGGCAGAAGGCAATGAACAAAACAGACAAGACTTCTGCTCGCTTGGAGCTTGTATTCTAGTTCAGGGAAAATGGATAGCAAACAAGTAAATTAAATAGAAAATAAGATAGTGAGAAGTGCAGTGCAGAGAATGAGATGAAGTGACACTATAGTAGGTGACTGGTTGACTCCACTGGGTAGGAGACAACATTTAACCTGAGAAGTGGATTTTAAGCAGCCAGAGAGGAGGTTTGGAAAGATTGCTTATAGCGGGGGGACAGCTTCAGTGGCCTTATGGGAGACAAGCTTGGCACATTCAAGTACTCAGATGAAATCTAGCGTGGCTGGAGCAATGTGGGCTATGGGTGGATCTGAACCTGGAGCCTCTTGATGAGTGACAGTTATGTGGACACCAGCAGTGGTTTCATCATCTATTGGTTATTGATCAATAATTTTACAGTAGCTTCAGCTAAATAGAATGGCAGGCACTGGATACAGGAATTGTGGAAGTTGTAATGTCTTGTCCTTTTAATATTTTTAACATACGTTTATTTTTATTTTTCTGATTACAAAAGTACATGTGCTTCTTGTTAAGAAGTTTCCAGCAATCCCATTCCTGGACATATATCCAGAAAAGATGAAAACTCTAATTTGAAAAGATACATGCACCCCAGTGTTCATTGCAGCACTATTTACAATAGCCAAGACATGGAAGCAACCTAAGTGTCCACTGACAGATGAATGGATAAAGAAGACGTGATTTATATGCACAATGGAATATTACTCAGCCATATAAAATGAAATAATGCCATTTGCAGCAACATGGATGGACCCATAGATTATCATACTAAGTGAAGTAAGTCAGACAGAGAAAGGCAAATATTGTGATATCAGTTGTGTGTGGAATCTAAAAAATGATACAAATGAACTTATTTACAAAACAGAAATAGACTCACAGACATAGAAAACGACCTTACGGTTACCAAAGGGAAAAGGGCAAGAGAGAGGGATAAATTAGGAGTTTGGGATTAACGGATACACACTACTGTACATAAAATAGATAATCAACAGAGACCTACTGTATAGTGCAGAGAACTATACTCAATACTCTGTAATAACCTATATGAGAAAAGACTGAAAAAGAATATATGTATATAATATATATAATATACATATAACTGAATCACTTTGCTGTACACCCGAAACTAATACAACATAGTAAATCAACTATATTTCAATAAGAAAAAATTTGGAAATGTAGGAAAAGTATAAAAAAGAAGAAAAACTTTGCCCACAGGCAGCCACTATTAACATTTCACACATTTTGCCAGTCTTCTTACTGTGCCATTTTTTCATAGTTGAGATCAGATGTCCAATACGGTAGACAGTAGCCACGTGTGTATGGTCATTTAAATTAAAATTAAACTAGTTGTAAAAAAAATTCAGTCTCTCAGTCACAGTAACCACATTTCAAGCGTTCAGTAGCCACCCTGGCTGGTGGCTCCCACGTGGACCGTGCAGAATAGAAACTTTCTGTCATTACAGAAAGTCCTATTGGACAGTGCAGTCAGTGCTAGGCACCAGCCCGCTTCTGGGCTTTCAAGTGTAAGAGGATTTTTCTTAGTGCGTTTGTGGATCCTGTGAAGTTTTGACTTACTGCAGAATCAATGTTGCCTACTGTTTATTTCGATATCCATGGCTCATGCAGTAATATCAGCTTCCCTTCGTAAGGCTCTGGTTCCTTGGGGAACCCCATGGAAAATCTGTTTCATTCCTACAGTCAAGCTCATCTGATGTTTCGAATGCCTCAGACGTATTTTCCCAGGGGTGCAAACCAGCTACTGCCCCAGAGTCTTTGTCACTTGCTTCCTGAGATGAATGGGCTTTGCTGGGATTACTCTCAAGTACTGCCACATGCAACTTCTAATAGCACGAATCCCGAGGACACAGGTGTAGTCGTGAAGCCATGGGGGCCTCACCCACCTTGGTCCTGTGGGAGACTTAGTGAGGGCCCTGCGTGACAGAACCAGACTGTAGTCAGCTTCAGCTCTGCATGAGCGTCAGTCAGGCCTGAGCCACGCCCGTGAATCTGGCCTGATCCTTTGACCAGAAATAACCACGATTTCCTGATGCCTGCCGAGGATGGCGGCAATACCAATTCTAGAACCTTAATGGTTTCTGAATGACGTAAGGTCTCCAGGGGCCCTGTCTCCACCAGAATGTGGCCTAGAAGCATTGATTTGAAGGCAGAGCACTGAGGCAGCTCTCTGCAGCCTGAAAGAAGATTGGTGTTCTTGGGCTGCTTACAGCCCTTCTGGAACGGCATGGCCTGTGTCCTCGTACTCACTTACTGAGAACTCTCTGCTGTGGGTTTTTGTTTTTTTGTTTTTTTAAATTAGTTTAATTCTTCTACACTATGATTGAATTCTGTCTTTTTTGGATGTGGTGACGGGGCACCACGGGCAGTATAGACGCCTAAATAACAATAGCTCAAATGTCTTAGAATTTTTTAAAAATAAATTCATTTATTTATTTTATTTTTGGCTGCATTGCGTCTTTGTTGCTGCGCGCGGGCTTTCTCTAGTTGCGCTGAGCGGGGGCTACTCTTCGTTGCGGTGCACAGGCTTCTCACTGCGGTGGTTCCTCTTGTTGCAGAGCCCGGGCTCTAGGTACGCAGGCTTCAGTAGTTGTGGCTCACAGGCTCAGTAGTTGTGGCTCGCGGGCTCTAGCGCGCAGGCTCAGTAGTTGTGGCGCACAGGCCGTAGAGCGCAGGCTCAGTAGTTGTGGCACACAGGCCCTAGAGCTCAGGCTCAGTAGTTGTGGCTCACAGGCTCTAGAGCGCAGGCTCAGTAGTTGTGGCTCACAGGCTTAGTTGCTCCACGGCATGTGAGGTCTTCCCGGACTAGGGCTCGAACCTGTGTCACCTGCATCGGCAGGCGGACTCCCAACCACTGCGCCACCAGGGAAGCCCTATGTTCTTGTTTTGTATGGAGACTCTGTACCCTTTCTGAACTGAGGTGTTAGAAGCTGCTCCTTCACCTCCTGTGCCACACAGCGATGCACAGTCTGCCTGGTAAAAACCTTTCCTTGGGCGAATATTAAAGCAAATTAGGTTAAGGCCGTGTGAGAGCGTCCTGGGTCTACATCATCCCACGGGGCAGCCTTTCAGAGAAGCCTCGCATCAGGAGGCCGAGCCCACTGAAGCTGCCTCCGCTAGACGCCTCCTTCTGGTTGGGAGAGCTTGTTTCTCATGGGTGCTGGACACTGACATGAGGGGGTGGCCTCAAAATTCCCTCCGTTCTGTAAGATGCACTAAGTCCGGATGAAGTGAGGGACACGGTTTGGCACACTTTCAGAAACTCTCAAGGCTACAGCACATCTCTTTTGTTAGCTACAGTATGGCATCAATTCTCTGAGTTCAGGGACCCCAGAAAGCGTGATTGCTGACGTGTAATTTCCTACGGACCCCTCCGGGGCCACATGTACAAACGGGCCCGTTCCCATTCCCGCGTGGAGGCCGGAGCTTGTTGTTCCTGGGGCTGAGAGGAAATGATTCCTCTCTGCTGTTCACAGGCCCACCTACCCACCTACCTCCTCCTTCCTTCTTTTTCCTCTTTTCTTTCTTCCTTCCCTCCCTCCTCCTTCCTTATTACGTTAACATTTTAGTTTCTCTCTTTTATTATAAACAATATGCTCATGTTACTGAAAATATTTAAGCCATATGGAGGTATCTTAGCTGTCGCTTTAACAGACAACTCCCCTGTCAGGAAAGGCAGTAGCAGCAAGTGTGGGGACACACAGCTCTGAAATGGCTGTCACTTATTGGGGGCACATACGATGGTGTAACTGTGCCCCAAATTGGGACAGGGTAAAACCAAAGAAACGATGAATAAAAATGCTGGTGGTGAACACCGGCACCGCCACGTGCACGTGACCCTGGGCAATTTGTGTAATAGTCATTAAAGGTGTCTGTTTGCTCCCAAGAACTTTTTGATTAAAACCCTATGCTTAGCATTCCCACAGGCACTGGTTTGTCAGAAACTCCCTGCAGCTTCATCCGTTGCTTCCTTTTCCCACGTTTCTGTGTGTCACTTTGCAGAGTGGTCAAACTGAAATGCTGTTTTGGGCAGGGGCATCTCTGCATCTGGGTGGATGGTGCCGGACAGTCCTTTCAAGTCATTCGTTACTCCGATGGGCATTTTGTTGCCGATGAATCCTGTGGGCCCCTCCAGATGCTACAGTCCTGATGAAATGAAATATTGGACAGGAGCCATTACCTGAGCCACTTGCGACAGAGCGGACGTTTGGGTCATTCTGCCCACGGAAGCTCTTCCACGTCTTTGACGTAGGAGACGAGTCCTGGGCAGCTGAGTGCTTGTTTGAGCATCAGACACAATATGGAGATATTTTGGAGACAATCTTAGATTAGTCTTCAGGCTTTTCTGGTGATGCATCTCCCCAAGGATATCACGTCAAGGTGACTCTTACATTTTCCTGCCCAAACAAAACATTTGTTGGCTTCGTCCTCAGAGGAATAGCATTTGGTCACTTCATTTCAGGTGGTTGCTGGTGACTTCCATTGTGAATCACCTGCTATCTCACCCCAGTAAGAACGACTCCTTTAGGGGGGGCTGTTCCAGTACCAAGTCTCAGAACTATAAAACGACGCACCTGGTATTTTTCTAGCTCCCAACAGAATTGTATTAATAGAATAAGGTTAACATTATGCCCTCGGGTTTTTAAATTTTATTTTAATTTTCTTAAATTGAAGTGTAATTGATTTACAATGTTGTATTAGTTTCAGGTTTCCAGTAAAGTGATTCAGTTATACATACATATATATCTTTTTTTCAGATTCTTTTCCCTATTACAGTATTACAAAATATTGAGCATAGTTCCCTATGCTATACAGTAGGTCCTTGTTGGTTATCTATTTTATTTATAGTAGTGTGTGTACATTAATCCCAAACTCCTAACTTATTTCTCCCCCTCTCTTTCCCCTTTGGTAACCATGTTTATTTTCTAGGTCTGTGGGTCTATTTGTTTTTATGTAAGTTCAGTTGTATCATTTTTTTAAGGTTCCACATGTAAGTGATATCATAGGATATTTGTCTTTCTCTGTCGGACTTACTTCACTTAGTATGATAATCTCTAAGTCCATCCGTGCTGCTGCAGATATGCCCTCAGTTTTTATTGAGGGTCATGGTAAGAAATGGCCCTATGAGTTCGCACTTCCTGTAAAACAGCTGTTGAGGATATTATCCATCATGTTAAATGTATTTAATGATACACGGACATTTCTTTTGAATTTGGAGCTGGGGAAATTGTATCTCAACTGGTGAATTTGTATGATTAAAGTCAGATTAAAAACTAGTTATCATGTTTCATCTTTGCCTTGGTTGCTGTGAAGCTCAGAGATGATTTTTGTGCTCAATAATAGAAACTTTTCTAAGTTTGGTTTTTAAAAATATGATCTCCCATCCTTCTTCACTTTATTTTTGTGTCTTGTCTTTGGGTTACTGATAAAATATTTGGTTTGTTCTATTGTAACTATGCTTTTCATGATGAGCCATATAAAATTGTTTTTGGAAATGGGGGTTGGAGAGATACCAATGATCTGTTCTAGAGGTTCCCCCGTTGTTCTTGATTTGTCATCACTGTTAGAGAGAGAGAGAAGGGGAGATAAAGGAGGAGGAGTTTTGAGTGGGGAAGGGAAGAGGATATCAGATAATTAAGGGATGTTATGAACAAAGGTGGGAAGTGGGACTTGGGCAGGAGGTTGTGAGGTGAGCAGTTGGGCCATGATGGGAAGTCATGGAAGATAGGATGGGAACCCCGTGCTAAGAGGAGCTGGGGCGGGGTCTCAGAGTCAGGGGTTTGGAGACCAAGTCCACTTAGGAATAGGTTAGGTGGGGTCTGAGAAGTTTAGGTTTTTGAATAGAGGAGGGATAGGATAAAAGTGTGATGCAGGCTATCTGCAGTGCATAATGATTGGAATTGAGTTGAGATTAGATTGGGAAGATCAGCTAGGAGGAGGTTACCTGTATATCTGATAACGATTTGCAGAGATGGAGAAGGAAAGAACTCTGAGCCACGATGCCTAAAAAAAGAGAGACCCTAAGTATTCGGGACTCTTCTTCAGCCCTGTGTCAAAGAAGGTCCCAGAGCTGACAGTGTCAGACATTTATATCAGGCCCTATTCTAATTGGACTTCAAATCCAGCTTGGCATTGCTTTGGTGGACTATCTATATCTAATGCTGAGTAGGGTGAAAATACTAAGCACTGACATTTTGGCATTCTTTAATATTGCATTATAACTATTTTGAGGTCAACATTTAGTTATATATTAAAATTTTTTTATTGCATGCTGATTATATATTGTGCCCATATCGTATTTTCTAATAGATGCTTTAGAGAATCGCTTAAAAAATGTTGGTGTTATTGGCCATTTTATGTCTCTGTTTTTGGTGGCTTGCCCATTTCCTCAGCTCTTTGTAGAGCTGTGGGGCTATGCTGGCCAGCTCTGCCCCCCATCTGCCTTGACCATTCATGGAGTTGGTGATCGACCCTTGGAACAAGGACTGGCTTTCCTGGAATCCCCTGACACTACAACACTACAACTTTCTTTCTTCTGGATCCTTCTTTAATGAGTGTCTTAAATCTGGCAAGATTTGCTGTCTTGAATTCATTTTCTTATCTTGATGACTTTTCTTAGGATTTCCACTCGGGTCATCTTGTGAGAGCTTCTTAGCCTTCACAGGCTTTCAGAAATCAGATCTAGCTGGTAATAGCCCCAGCTACTGTGCAAGAGGAAATTTGCTTTAATGAGGTTCACATCCCCCAGAGACACGTGACCTGAGAAGCTAGTCAGGAGCTAGTCCACAAATTAAAGGGCCTGGCCTGAAGCTGCTTGAGTGATTTGGCTGAAGGGGGGTTGTTTTGCTACTTTTCCTGATTAAGGATTCTGAAGTTTGCTCAGTGGACTCAATCGTTCAATATAACTTTTTTTCTTTTTTATGCTTGCACAGAGTTCAATTTTATTTTCTTTTTCATTTCTTTAGAAATTTAAAATTATGTATTACTAGAGCTTAAAGGGAAATTATGTCAAAAAGCTGGTAAGGCAGAGTAAGATACCAGGTGTCCTGACCCAGGCTCAGGGCCTTTTCATTGCATTGCTCTGTGGCCTCAGGCCAGACTGCTCTGAAAGTGCCCTTTCTTCTATCCAGTAAAGGAATTCAGTAATCTTTGCAGAATGCCCTGTTCTCAGTTTGGATGCCAAGTTTTTTGTTTTTCTGGGTTTTTTTTGAAGGAAGGCAGTGTGAAATAGACTTATCGTGGGCATTGGGATCAATTCCTAGATCCTTAATGTATCACTTAAAAGTCGAATTATTGAGCTTTGTGCTTCTGTTTGCCTGTCTGGGGACCGGGGATGAGCATAACGAGCTGGTCTTTGTGGTCAGTTTTTATGCTGCTTCTAGAGTGGGGCCCTTCGCAGAGGACACATCTGCTCCCTCAGTTCTTGGCCCTACCGTTCTTGATGCCCTGGACTCTGCTTGCATCCTTCCAGTGTCTGCCAAATGGCTCTTAGTGAAAGCTATATTTATTTTAGCGATTTTACTTTGCTGACGTTGGGTAAATTGCTTACTCAACATATACTTTGGGAGGAAACTCCTATTCGGTTTGGAATAATTCAGTATTGAATACAAATCTTTGCAGTTGAGAAGAGACAAATGCATGTGATTTAAAAATCACTTCAAAATCGATGCAAGGCAAGGACTGAAATGTGAGCAGGGATAATGAAGCAATTACTGGTACAGTGCCAGTTAACTTCAAGGACTTTTTTCTTTATTTTCTTTCTTTATTTTTGGCTACGTTGGGTCTTCATTGCTGCACGCGGGCTTTCTCTAGTTGCACTGAGCGGGGGCTACTCTTCTTGCGGTGCGCGGGCTTCTCATTGTGGTGGCTTCTCTTGTTGCAGAGCACGGGCTCTAGGTGCATGGGCTTCAGTAGTTGTGGCATGAGGGCTCAGTAGTTGTGGCTCACGGGCTGGAGAGCACAGCCTCAGTAGTTGTGGTGCATGGGCTTAGTTGCTCTGCGGCATGTGGGATCTTGCCGGACGAGGGCTTGAACCCGTGTCCCCTGCCTTGGCAGGTGGATTCTTAACCACTGCGCCACCAGGAAAGCCCAAGGACTTTTTTCAGTGTCAGATTCATCTGGAATATAGAGGTCAGAGGGAGACGCAAGAGGGAGGAGATATAGGGATATATGTATATGTATAGCTGATTCATTTTGTTATAAAGCAGAAACTAACACACCATTGTAAAGCAATTATATTCTAATAAAGACGTTAAAAATAAATAAATAAAAAGAGTTAATTTCCAGGTTAAAAAAAAAAAAAAAGTGTGCCCTCTTGGATAATGCTGCTCCAGGTCTCAGAGTTAGTGAACTAAGTATAGCCCGCATCTCTACCGGGCAAAGTGGCCTTGGACGTCTTCACTGTGCTGCCTCGCAAAGTTCTGCCCTAGTTCCTCTGATGACATTGTGCTCTTCTCTCACCAATGAGTTTATTGATTTCCTTTGTCAACCTAGCACTTTGGAGAATAGTACACTCTTGCAAAATTGACATAAATATGCCTAAATTTAGTGCTGTACATTATTCCAAGTCTTTGGCTCTAACTGTACAGTGCTAAACCAAATACTAATTGAATTAAAAAATCAGTCAAACAAATTATTTGATGTCATGGACAAGAAAAGCCAGAATTTTTCCATTTCTAGATCTTGGTATTGCACCGTGAGGATGCAGCCATGGAGTTTCATTTCTCTTGATTATGAGTCATGAATCCCAGCACCAATAAATGATGCATTTCCTCCACTTGTCTCGGGGGGGGGGGTCACTATGGAATGATGGCAACTGAATGTTCCACGTAAACATTTAATTAAAAAACAGATTTGTACTCCTGCCGTCTTATGGTAGTTGCTCTGATTTTAAGGTTAATTTTGGTAGGTTTGATTTCATGCTGCTTTATAAATGAGATATTTGCTTGTTTTCTTAACATTTGGTCTCTTTTCATGAATGTCTTTCTTATGAAGTCTTCTCTTTAGTCTCTCTGATGTTTGACTGAGGACCATGGTCCAGGTCATCTTTCTTTGGGTCATCCATAAAGAGCTGAATTCTGAAGAACCAGTTAAAATCAGATCTCCTTTTCTGCTTTTGGTAATTCTTGATCTTGGAACATTAGGATTCAATATGTGATGGCTCTTGGGTTCCATAGGAAGCCTCAGCACATACTCTCTGCTGCAGTGAACCCTGTACAGAGTGACCAGTTTCTTTTTCAGGCTCATATACAGGGAATTTGGGGAGGCAGTTCTCCATTTTGTACCTGGTTATAAAATCTAGGTAACTATGGATACATGTAATTGTGGGTTATTACTCATAGCCACCCCTCAGAACCACCTTGAGTTCTTTAGCACGAGTAAAAGGACTTTGTTTCATTCTTTCAAGGAGTATTTTGCTGTGCAAGGCAATGTACTACGTGCTTAGGATTCATCAATAAACACAAAAGATAGAAGTCCCTTCCCTGATGGAACTGACATTTAAGAAGGGGCTGGGGGATTCAGGTGGCGAAGGGGTTGTGGGTTGGAGAGAAGCAGGAAACAGAATAATTAGGGTTCCAGCAGCATCCCCATGCTAGCTTGTTATTTATTTTCTCTTAATTTAAATTGTTTTTATTGAATGCAGTGACCTTTCTTCTGATGGGCTGCAGTCTTCCACAAACTCCACAGAGCAGCTTTAAGACATAGCTTCCTCTTTCGGTTTGTGTCTCTAGAAATTGCTGAATGTAGGTGTAGAGTTTCCCTAGGTCAAGGCTAGTGGATTTACCACCCTCTCCACCCATCCCCAACTAATTAGACGTGGAGCCAATCACCATATTTTAACTTTTTGCTAATTGTCCTTGGGCATAGCTTCAGATATGTTGTTGGAAGAGGTCATTGAGAGGATGAGACTGCTGGTTGACCAAGCTGGACCCAAGCATTCGGAAGCTCCACACCCTCTCCTCTGTCATTGGAATGTACATTCTGCCCACTGTTCCCACAGTAGGAGCTGTTTCAGGGATGTAGCCTTGAGAGAGTATGGTGCTGTTGAGACCGTCTGGACTGAATACGTGACGAAACCCTGTTAAGGCCTCTATATAAACTCTTAGCATTTTCGCAGTGAGTGCAGCCACCCAAGACGAGCCTCATATGTAAGTTCCCTCGCTTATTAAACCTACTACCTACCAACCTGAAGCAATCTGCCTCTTTCTTGGGTCTCTCCTTGCCCTCAGTGTATGGGGGCCAGTTTGTGCACCAACATATGTTCATTCGTATCACATGTAGCTGTCGCATCACAGGTTAGGGTGGTGGCCACTCATGTTCGTGATGGGACCACTTTTGTACCAGGCTTGGGGAGCAGAATCTTAGAAAAAGTCATGTAATTGATAGACAACAAATTCTCAGTCACTGAAGGAGCACATGTCTGGTCCATTAAAATAAGTCATTAAAAAATGTCAGCTATTCTATACGATGGGCCAGAGCATAGCCCAGCTACTTTATTTGAGTTCGGTCTATTTTTATCTATACCTAAGGCATGAGCCTTATTATTACAGATGTAATAAATACAGTAAGATGCAGGCATAATATAGTAATTATATTAATGTAGTATCATATAATATGTTATATATTGCATACATAATATAATATGGTAACACTTATATGTTATACGGTATGTAATATATAACATATACAATAACATATAGAGCAGGTTGCCCTCCTGAATAATAGTAAAATTTCAGCTCTGGAGGGATCATGGAGATTCTTTAGATCTGTCTTTTTTTTTTTTTGCGGTACGTGGGCCTCTCACTGTTGTGGTCTGTCCCGTTGCGGAGCACAGGCTCTGGACGCGCGGGCTCAGTGGCCATGGCTCACGGGCCCAGCCGCTCCACGGCATGTGGGATCTTCCCGGACCGGGGCATGAACCCGCATCCTCTGCATCGGCAGGTGGACTCCCAACCACTGTGCCACCAGGGAAGCCCTAGATCCGTCATTTTCAACCTGAGATCTGTGGCTCCTTCTGAACTTCATGGAATTGATAGTAAACTTCAGTGTCTGTGTGGAGATGATCCTTAACGTACATCAGACTCTCAAAGTGACTGTTTAAGAAATGCTCATTGAGATCAGATCATACCAGATCTGAGTGGTAAAAGTATTGACTCACTCAAGGTCACATGGTTTTTGGCAGCCTAGGTCCAGGACTTACAGTTCAGATCTTGTGACCAAACTACAAATTAGAAATGTTTATATCATGGTGAGGTTAAATTAAGTCAAACGTCTCTGTCCTACATAAATATCAAATGCTTGTCAGGAGTTGGGGACTTGCTACCGAATGGGGTAGGAAGCTGTCCTTTTTGCAAATGTAAGCTCTTCAGAATCTTCTTGAAATTTTTAGTGATTTATAGGTATGTCTATAGTGAGTATGGAAAGGCGTAAACTTACTGTTTAAAAAAAAGTTTAATGGCTGAAAAATCTAGTTCTTCCATGTGGCCCCCATTTCCAATGTTTACTAAAGTCTGTAGTTTCAGAGACCTTGAAAAGATACCTGACCCTTGTCTTAGGACAAAGAAACACACTCTTGTTTAGCTTTGAAACTCCAGGATGCCTCTGTAGCTGTAGCTTTTCTTCATCAATGACTGCCAGTTCTGGGTGCTGCAGAATCCTGATAATGAGAGTGTCAGTTCTATATAGGTCACTGCATCCTTCAGGACAAAATTCAGATGTAGAAAAGTGATAAGTTTTAAAAAAAGTATCACATTTCTTTTAATAGAAAACTGGCTAATTTTGTAATCTTTATTTTTTTTTAAGGTCTACTTTTTAAACTTTCCATTATTATCTCATTTTTAATGACGTGTTGTACAATTTGAACTACAAAAGTTAAGCCCATTTTTTTCCCAACCACGGTAGCCTTAGAAATTGGCCAGAATGTTTCTAATGTTTCTGAATCTAGAAAAGTAGGGGATCAAGGCAAGGTATTTTCTGATTAGATTTTTGGTATCTGGGTACTGATTCTTTGAATTGGTTGTCATTCAGATTAGGGGGTAAAATACATCGATTTATTTATTTATTTATTTTTATTTTATTTTATTTTATTTTTTGCGGTACACGGGCCTCTCACTGTTGTGGCCTCTCCCGTTGCGGAGCATAGGCTCTGGACGCGCAGGCTCAGTGGCCATGGCTCAGAGGCCCAGCTGCTCCGCGGCATGTGGGATCTTCCCGGACCGGGGCACGAACCCGTGTCCCCTGCATCGGCAGGCGGACTCTCAACCACTGCGCCACCAGGGAAGCCCACATCTATTTATTGAAGGTCTTTCTGATGGGCAGTTGGAAAGTAAAAACACCCCTCCTTTCCAAAATATCCCTAAATAACAGGCACATTGTTAGTGCTTAATAAAGTCTTACTGAATGAATGAATTCATGTTGAATGACTGACAAGTCTTCATTTTTAATTTGTGGGAATCGTTGGAAGCACCATTCCAAGATGGAACCAGGCTCTTACTGTGGAGAGGTCCTGCTTGGGTCTCGCAGAGCTGTAGAAGGATACTGCTTTTGTCATGGTGTACCTGAGGGCTCTTCGAGTGTTATTAACACCCCAGATCCAAGGTACCTGGGCAACTTGCATCTTCAGCCAGAGTTAAGTGGGACCAATAGTGTCAGTTGGATGTCCTGGCTTCTCTGACATCTTCAGGCAAAATAAAAACTGCTTCAGAAGACACCTGGATAAAATTTGCGTATATTAAGGTGATGTAATCAGGTGAGAGAATGAGAGTAGGGGGAACTGAGTCAAGTCAGACCCCTCCACATCTACGGCTGGTGTGCTTGTGAAGGCTGGGCCTTCGTTCCTCCCCAGCCAGAAAGAGGTCTTCCTAGAACTTCAGCTGGTTTTGCTTGACGTTGGTAGCATTCTGTTTTTCCAATTTAATTCACTCTTTTCTTTTTTCTCTTCTTGTCTGGAAGTAATTGGCTTGGGAAATTTTAAATGTCTCTAAGGCCTGTAAGGAAGAACTATTTTTTTATTAATTCCCATGAAGTTTACTTGAAATGCAGGTGAGATGGTTAATTTTATGTGTCAACTTGACTGGGCTAAGGGATGCTCAGGTAGCTGGGGAAAAAAAAATAGTTCTAGATATGTCTGTGTGGGTGTTTCCAGAAGCGATTAGCATTTGCATTAGTAAACTTTGAGTAAAGACATGTCATTTTGGGGGACAATGTGGGTGGGTGTCGTCCAATCCATTGAAGGCCCAAATAGAGCAGAAAGGTAGAGGAAGGGCAAATTCGCTCTCTGCTTGAGCTGGGTCGTCCAGCTTCTCCTGTCCTTGGACATCCATAGTCCTGGTTCTTGGGCCTTTGGACTCAGACCCGGACTTACACCATTATTCTCCCACCCCATTTTGGGGCCTTTGGACTCGGACTTATACTATCAGTTCCTCTGGTTCTCAGGCCTTTTGACTCAGACTGAATTACACCACTGGGTCTCCAGCTTATAGATGGTAGGTCATGGGACCTCTTAGCCTCCATAACCACATAAGCCAATTCATATAATAAATCTCCTCTTACACCCATCTGTCTATCTGTCTATCTATCTATCTATCTATCTGCCTACCTACCTACCTACATACCTATCTCTCTCTCCTATTGGTTCTGTTTTTCTGGAGAACTCTAATACAGCAGGCATGCCTCAAAATTAGGGAGTAGCAAGCCTGACCCCATTATTGCACTCTTGAATGAATTTCTCCCTTCCTCTGAATTTAGGAGAGGGGCCGGCTGGCCTGTGTATGACTGATTTTCTACACCAGGCAGGTATTTCAGTTCTGGGATGGAGAAGCTGCTTTGAAGGTCTGGACACGAAATCTAGGTTGAAGGTGGCATGTTTCCCAAAATGAATCATTCCCAAAATCACGATTTTTATATACTGTTGTCTTGTCACATAGTAGGTGCTAAGCAAACATTTGAATGAATGATGACTGTTACTTAGCTAACCGCGATAAAACATCATGGGGTAAATATCTTTAGGATCATAGTGACTTTTATTTTGTTACCTGTGTAATTATGAAACTGAAAAATTGTTGCCTTTATGTTTTTCGGAAAGTAAATGAATTACATTATAGGTTCATAACTCCAGGACATCAAAACATCTCAACAACACATTTCCTGAAATTAAAATCCTCCTGAGAGCATTAATGAGTAAGTGCTTAGGTGTGATAGTGAGAATGAAGCTGGTAATTTTAAGTATTATAAATAGAAGCGCAGATATCAAGACTTGGGAATTATTTTAATTATTGACAAGAAGTTCACGGAGAAGATGCCATTAGCAGTGAGCTTTCCTTTTTATGTATGTATGTATGTATGTATGTATGTATTTAATGAATCCCCAGCACTCACATCGAGGGTGGCACTGAGTTTGAGTTGAGCCCATGCTTGGCTGTTTGCACTGTATCTCACCATTGGTCTGCCCCTGGACCACTCACTTTTATAGGGATGATCTCGTTTATTCCTAACAACACTGTGAGGCAGGGACCTTTTTGGAGGTGACACTGTGGCACAGAGAGTTTAAGGAACACATCCAAGGTCACACAATGAGTGACTGGCAGAATCTGGATTCGGCTTGGTCTCCTTAATCTGAAAGCTTCTGCTTCCAGCCACTAGGATACCTCCTTCCCGCTAGATTGCAGGCTATGGTGATGCTTTTTCTGGTTTTAGTTATTAACACGGGCACAGGATGGCTTTTCACTTATTTCGTTAATGGCCAAGGTGCTTTGTGTTAGTTTCCTGGGCCTGCAGTAACAAACCACGCAAACTTGGAGGCTCAAAACAGTGAAAAGTGACTCTCTTACAATTCTGGAGGCAAGAAGCTGTAGATCAAGGTGTGGGCAGGTCACACTCCCTCCAGACGCTCTAGGGGAGGATCCTTTTTTGCCTTTTCCAGGGACTGGTGGTTTTTTGAGTTCCTTGGCCTGTGGTAGCATAACAATCTGTGCCTTCATCTTCACGTGGGTTTTCACGTGGCCTTTCCTGTGTCCCTGTGCTGGTCTCCCCTCCCCTCCCCTCCCATCTCCTCCCCTCAGCTCAACTCATCCCTAAATAACAGGCACATTGTTAGTGCTTAGTAAAATCTTAGTGAATGAATGAATTACATTTTCAAACCCCCCTTTTCCAAACAGTCACAAATTTTTTTTTTTTCGGTACGCGGGCCTCTCACTGTTGTGGCCTCTCCTGTTGCGGAGCACAGGCTCCAGACGCGCAGGCTCAGCGGCCATGGCTCACGGGCCCAGCCGCTCTGCGGCACGCGGGATCCTCCCGGACCGGGGCACGAACCCGCGTCCCCTGCATCAGCAGGCGGACTCTCAACCACTGCGCCACCAGGGAAGCCCCCAAAGTCACAATTTATAAGCTCTGGGAGTCAGGAGACGGACATATCACTTTGGGGGGGCCATGATTCAACCCACTACAGTATACCTTTTCATCCTTTTTATGCACCCCAAATGAAACCAAGTTACTTTTTTTTGAAGGAATGAAAGTATTCATTTGCCTCTGCACTCCTGGATCTTAGGATTGTGAAGACCTTGTGAAATTTCTTTTCTTCTCCTGGATCTGATGGTGTTTAAATGGCTATTTCCTCCGTCTCCCCAGAAGTTCTTTAAGATGCTTTTTTCTGATCTTAGTTATTAACATTTTATTTCCTGTTTTTACTAGTCCCTCCTTTGATTTCATTTCTTTTACATCCTTTTTTATCTATTAATTTTTTAACTTAAAAATTCTTTTTTGCTATTGTTTTGTATATTTGATTCCATTCTTTCTGATTTTTCTTGATTGTGCATGGCCTTAACTAAAGATACTGTGCCGCTTCGAGGGTTGTTGCTCGTGGTGATAAGGGGTCCACTGTACGTTTCAGTGAGTGCCACACAATTATGGGGAAATGTCCTGAGATTTGGCAGTGTTTTAGAGCTAGGTCAGTAAATTGTTCATTCCCTTAGATTTATCTCAGTAGCAGTATCTGAAAGATCTTCTACAAGTTTCCAGATGTTAGTTAATGATGCTTTTGGTATTTCTTTATGCAGACTTTTTTTCCCTTGTAGAGTTTGAGACTATAAAGTCAACACCTGCAGTTGGGTTAAAATTAAACTTTTCACTTGTGTAAGGTGACGCATTGGTGTTTTGGTTAATGTGACCTCAGTAATGTGTTCAGGCTGAGTTTCAGGTGGCTCCCTAGGACATTCTGATTTGACCTCAAAGGTGTGAAATGTGTTAATTTGTTGGTAGTTTCTGTAGCTAAGAACTCCTTGGTCTTGTTGTAGGGACTGGAACCTTCTATTCCAATCCAAAATCTGAGACTTTTCTGACCCGTAAGCTTAACAGTACTCAAGGGCCAGATGGTTGGAATTCAGGACCATCTTGGGAAAGGGTTCACCTGCCACAACCATTAGTAATGAACCAGACGAAATATACTCTCAGGATGGGATTTCCCAAATGACTCCTTTTCTCCTTAGGCGTTATTATTGTCTTTGTAATAAACGTATCGAAATAAAACCAAATTCCCTCCCATACCCTTTGCCTAAACCTCCCTCTAAATATGGATTTAAGACAATCTTGCGAACCTTCCTCGTGGCTTTTGTATTTTTCTTTGGTGTCCTGCAGCATGGCTCATCTTACAGCAGGGATTCTCAACCATTAGCCAGTCCTAACCCCTCATATTTTTTCTGCTGTTGTTTACTTCCTCTTAGACTAACCAGATGGTGTGAGGCTTAGGAAACACATGCGTGGCTGTGAATGTTAAGAAACGGCATGAAAAGCAAAGAAGTCAGTCTCAGGAGGTGGATTTATGGGAGCTTAACGGGAGCTGGTCTGACTCCATTGTTTCCTGCTTGGTGATGGGGGTGGGGGTGTGTTTTGCTAGCTAATTTAGTGTAAAATGAGCCTCAGATAATATTTTTTCTCGTCAGTTTGAACTGCTTAGGAAAGGAGTGGAAAACACTTGGGTTCGGCAGGGAGCTGTTGAAGGTAGGGTGATCATCACAGTTTCTGTGATCTAGCGTGGCTTGGTTTATATATTTATGAAAAGTGCACACGGTGCGGAAGATACTGGCCATTCACAGAGAAAGGTAACTGTAGATGGAGAATTTGTTTACTTTTTATTTTCGTGGCAAGTGGCTCAGGGGAAGCCATGAGCTCCCAGTGGGGTTGGGGCCAATGGTTCTCAACTCCACGGAAACAAAAACCTGAATTTGCTTTCATGGCTGACTGTGGGGCCCCGGAGAGCTAACACCTTTCCCACTGCTCTCCCCCCGAAGATGCTTCAGTCTCGGCTACCCGGCTCCAGCAGGACTGGGTGGCAGCTGTCAACAGCAGGGGTGCTGCCTCCCAGAGCCGGAAATGCAGATGGTTTTCTCCCGACACCTCTGACTCTCGGGCTCTGAGTGCTTCTAAGGTACTGTGTTCCACATGAGAAGAAACCTTGGGTTTCCAGAGTGTGATGGGGAAGACTCCAGAAGCCAATGGAAATGCTCACCGCGTGCCCACTGAGCTGTGGCTCGACATTAGCATGCTGATGCCGGAGCTCTAACAAATTCCAGGGAGAAGAAAGATCGTGTGTTAGCGATGGAGCTAATCGTCACCAACCCCACTCATTAACTACTCCCGGGGCCCTGCCTCTCTGTGCTCCCTTCTGCACCATGTGAACAGCTTTTCACAGCTTCTTTTCCATCTGCTGAAATAAACAATAGCCTTTGTAACCAGTGGAAAAAGGAGCAGCAGGTGAAGAACTATTTTTAGACATGCTGAAAGCTCAAGGTTGATTACTGCATTTTCACGCCTAAAACACAAGATGCAAGGCTGAAAAAAAGGGATTTTTTTTTTTTTGCCCTCGGCTGTGCTCACGCTGTCTGCTGTCTTTCACATGCTGCTTTCTGCCTTGCGCTTCCTTCTGTCACCGGAGATGCTGGAGGGACAGTGGTTCAGGTCACCTCCTTTTCATGGATCTCTCCCATCCCCCACCTGGTGGCATTTTATAACAATGACTGCTCTTCTTTTCTCCCACCTCTCTCTTTAACATAATACTGAAGAGATTGGTTTACTGTACATTGATGTGCACGTGGTCCATGGTTCATTCCCCTCTGTGGTGTTCTGATATATTAGCCCCTGGTGCCCTCGCCAGATCACGTGGAGAACTTCATACGCAAGTCGGCCTTACCTGTTATCTCATGTGTTCTGCAGCATACCTCTGCAGGGTGGTGGTCTTATCCATTGCACAGATGAGGAAAGTGAGACGGGGGCTTGGAGAGGGTCAGAGGCCAGCTCAGCCCATCTGCCTAATCATGGCAGAGCTCGAGTCTGAACCCAGGTTTTTCTGATCCCAGACCTGTTCTGCTCATTTTTCCTGCTGCCTTTCTCACTGACTTAATTTCAAATCGTTCTTGACTGCCGGGGGCAGGAAAAATGAGCAGAACAGGAGGTCTCCATTTTTCTTTTGATGTTTTGTTGTAGCTCTTTGATTCTATCATTAAGTAAATCTCTTTTGAGTACAGTGTTCCTTTTTTGAAGCGCTACAGTAATGACCAGTCATAGCTAGAATGTCAAATGCCTGTCATTCTCCTTTTCTATTTGAGACAAATCCATTATGTCCCCCACCGATTTTCTCTCTGCCATCAGGGTGCCTGATTCAATTGTCCCTACTGCTGCTTTGTGGCTGTAACGCTGCATCTTAAGAGCATCGTGGTTGTTGGCACTTGGACGCTTGGATTGTTCCCGTGGATTGTGCTAACCTGTATGTTGCTCAGTGTCTAGTCTCCGTTTGACTGCTCGTTGCTTCCTCGTGATCGCCTTTGAAACTCAGGGACTTACTCTGAGATGTCACCTACAGAAGGTCCTTGAGGTCCCCTTGGCTAATGCTGTGCTCATTCATTGTTTGGGAATAAAAGACTCCTCCATCTCTATCCTGTTAAAATGCGCTGTCTTTTATCATCTTTTGCTCCATGCTGAGTTACCTGAGACAGACCCCAGAGGGTAGAGAAGGGAGGGACTCTGAGCTTGAGAACAGACTGAGATCTGAATCGGTCCTTCTCCACCCCTGCTTCCCAAAGGGGGTTTTCTCCTGCAATTCTGCTTTCTCTGAGACCCAGATAATGTCCTGAGACCTTGCAGAGCAAAAAAAAAGAGAGCGATTCCAGGGCTTGCTCGCAGCCAGAGCTTGGATGAAGACACTCAGGTGTCTTCTGAGAACTGTAGGAAAACACAGAGGATTAAGACGTTATTCCCTTTTACCCCAGTCCGTCCTGGAGTCATTCATAAATGTGTTTATGCCAATAAGAGTCCTTTGGTTGCAAGCAACAGAAATGCACTCTTGTTAATTTCAGCATAAAAGGAATTGACTGGACTGAAGGGCAGCTCTCAGAGTTGAAGGTGAAGCTGAGTGATTGACCTTGGCAAGAAGGGGAGCCAGGGCGGGTCAGGAAGTAGGGACTGTCCTTGCCTGGAGCCATCCTTTCCTGGAGCTGCCCTCAGGAAAATTCATCCTCGGTCCTCCAGTCACTTGATTCCCGACTGGAATTAGAGAGAGGCTGAACGGACTGGGCATGTCGTGGACCAAACTTTGGGCCAGATTGACAGTGCAGTAAACCTCCCCAAGGGAAATCTGGCGCTCATTCCAGATGAAGGGCAAATGGAGGAGAGGCAAGCGAAATCATTACATGTCCCCTACATTCTGTGTTTATCCCCGGTTCTAGGGATTCTATGGAAAGCATTTCACGGCTGTCCACAGTGATGGGTCCTAGGGCTCTTCAGAACCAGCAGGAAAGTGAGGAAGGGACTCAGAGAACAGACACTGTCAGGTGAGGCGAGCACCATCTTGGAAGTAACAGTGGACAGTGTTGGGTAACTCTGGGCAGGCAGGTAGAGCGCATTCTGGTAGGAGAGTGGCACCAGGTAATGCAAATCCACAGAAAGAAATCTGCAAGCAGACGTGTAGAGGCCGGTGGGGAGGTGGTGGGTTCATGGAGGGTTGGTTGCAAGAGTGAAGGGCTGGGCTTTAGCATCAAGATGCCCCTCTTTTCAGGAGAGAGGATCTGGCATTGCAAGCCTGGTCTTCTCCCCAAGAAGTTCTGTTCTGATAGGGTGAAGGCCGCTTTGCAGGACTAGCCCCAGGTAAGATTGCCAAATAGGGAAATGCATTTTCATTTGTAAAACCCTTTCCCTTTCCTTGGTGATGATCATCTCCATTAGAGAGTAGAAGATACCCTTTTTGTTACGTCTCCTCTAAGCTGCCTTCACAACCCAGGCTCAGACGCTTCATTCACGCTAGGGCATAAGTACATGAGAATAGCTTAGTGGGGATTTTTGCATTTTTCACCAGGAGTGGGGAAGCCCAAGAGTTGACTCTCTAGCTGATGGAATCTCTTTAGTTACTGTGTGTGGGAGAGTAGGTAACTGGTGAATTTGTTTTGTGGGCATAGGGTTCATCTGGCGGTTAAGCTATTGATTTTTTTAATTTTTTTTTTTTTTTTCGGTACGCGGGCCTCTCACTGCTGTGGCCTCTCCTGTCGCAGAGCACAGGCTCCGGACGCGCAGGCTCAGCGGCCATGGCTCACGGGCCCAGCCGCTCCGCGGCACGGGGGATTTTCCCGGACCGGGGCACGAACCCGTGTCCCCTGCATTGGCAGGCGGGCTCCCAACCACTGTGCCACCAGGGAAGCCCTAAGCTATTGATTTTGATGCTCTTCCTTCAGAGAAGATGTGAGAAGGGAGAGCAGAAAGGGAAGAGTTAAGGACAATTCTCCTTCACTGTATAGAAAGTGTAATGACCTCCAGCTGTTAGACATTTTCTGTCATCACATTGAAGGATGTAAATATAATCCTCCTTTTGATGCTCTCCGTTGCTGTAGTCCTGGTGTCATTCCACAGTGCTCTTAGCTGAAATCAATGGTGTGTAGGAGCTGGCTTCTGACAGCTTGCTTGCAGGGGTGACCCCGGGCATCTCCTTCCAAGCTGGAGTTCAGTGACATCACATTGGTAGCTGAAAATTGGACATGGTGGGAGTATTTACACCGTGGAAATCGGAAATGCTGTAAAGCAGGAAGTGTTTTCAGAGAGTTGGCTGTTAAACGTGTATCTGCATATAACTGGATATAATTCATTTTGAAGTATTGCTTTTACATTCCTAACGCTCTCCCTGCTATGGAGGATAACATTTTAAAAAGTAATACTGATAAGCATGTAAACGTATAGTTAAGCTTACAAAGCATCTTTGTACTCAACCTTCGCTATTAACTTTTTTTACCTTAAAAAAAGAAATAAAGAAAATGCTGTTTTCTGAGTGTAGTAGGAATGCATCCTGAAATGACTGTGGATTAGACAAGTCGAGAGTCTTAGCCGAGACCCTTTTAACCTGCTGTTGTGGTCTAGCCTTTTCTCACCTCCTCCTCTCTTCTGGTCTCTGTCAACTGGAAAGAATGCCAAGTGTCAGCCACCTGTTCAGTCTAATGAGTTCAGGACAACATATGCTTCATTCATGGATTTTGGCCTCTTGACACAGGTTAGTGGAGACACATTATCTCTGGGTCAGAAGAAGCCTACTGTAATTGCAAGCACGTTTTCAGCAGAGGAAGATTTTGCATATTAAAAAAAAAGTGTTTGGAACAGCGAGTATGTAGGATATGAGTTACTCTGTGGCAAAGTGCACTCTTCAAAGAAAGGTCTATTAGCTTTTGTATTTGAATCAGAGAGAAACAGTGTCATAGATACTCACAGCATATATATGGAGCGATGTTTACCATTTAGTAGCTGTTATGACTTGCTTTCATTATCATAATGACTATCATGCATATGCTTAAAATTCCCAACGCAAGACTCAAGACTGGAAAAAGAGAATTCTTTAGAAAATGACATATTCTAAAACATCTAAGTCATTTGCTATCTCTGAAGTGAAGTAATGAAAAAAGGTTTGGAGAAATGGAATAACTACAGTGCCTTTGAACAGGTTCAATACAGAACTTACCAGTAACACAAAAAAGCTTGCAGTTATTTCAGGCACTCAAAGGCTCTGCAGAGAGAAAGCCCTAAATACTGAATCTGATGCAAAACAACTTAAGTGTTACCCTAAGAATAGTATATGCTCTGACTTAAATACAAAATAATGATCTCCATTTAGACAGTGGATAGAAGATTCTAAATAGTAGGGCTAACTACCTCGAGCTTGTAACTTTACATGATTCAGTTAGCATTTATCGAGCATTTACTATGTACCACACATGGTGAGATCCTCGGGATGCACACATGATTATCATGGGAAAGCAACCACACGAGTAAATGGGAGAGAAAAATCCAAACTCAGGAGTGGAGGTGAAGAACTCAGTCCTCAGCTTCCCCAGTACACTAAAATTATACCCTAGTCTTCCTGAGGACATTTCTAATGTTTTCCTAATACATTTCGAACTGCGGGCCCCTCCTTTTTATATAAAAAGGCAAATGCTGTAAGATTGTATACTTTTATTGCTTTAACTTTTTTTCTGATACACGTACATCATGCTCTTTGTGGAACAATGAGAACTTTTAGAGGAGTCTAAAGAAAACAGATCGCTTGCAATCTCTCAGGTCTGAGATAACCACCTTTTAGCACATTTCCCCAGAATATTGTTTATATGTATATGTAAATATGTCATAGATTTCAGGTTGGAATCATTTATATACACAATTTTACATTCTGCCTTTTCCCTTAAATTTCTCATGAGCATTTCTGCATGTCATTAAATTTTGTACAAAAACCTGTTTTTTAATTATTGGCTATTTCATCATACAGACATTGTAATTCATTTAGTATTTCTTCTGTTGTTAGACTTTGAGGTCGTTTCCATTTTTTTGCTATGGTAAGTTATAGATAGCTTTGATGTAGATATTCATAGATACTCTTGTATAAAAATCTTTGTGCACATTTCTGAATGCAATCATACTATATCTTCTTAGGAACAGAATTACTGAATCAAAGAATTATGATAATTGTAATAGCTTCCAATAACTTATTTCCAGACTGCATTCTCCAAGTGTTTCCTAGTTTATATTCCCATATGCAATGATGTGAATATTCTCAAAATGTACGTTTTAATATTAATGTAATGGATACAAGTGAGCAAGTTGAGTTCTGAAAAAAATATTTTGCAATGATTAATTTTTACAGAGGTGAGATAAATATCGTCCTTGCTTTTCCCGTTGCCTGATTTGCTCTCCCTCAGATCACTGCATTACATTCAGCTCTCTCTTTACACACCAACCCCTACGAGAGACCATTCTGGAACCCTCTGACCACTTCTCTCCCCATTTTGTCTTCTTCTTACTAGCATCACTTGGTTTTAAATAGTTATTACGTATCTCTTGTCTCTGTGCTACTGCATGTTAAGCTCCATGAGGCTGGTGAGATCATCGGGTCCCCTAGCACAGAGAGTGTTCAGTCAGCAGACGTTAAATGGATGCCCTGAAATACTTGAAGAATTTGATTGCTTTTATGTTGTTTTTTTTTCTTTATTCCTTCAGAAAACCCGAGTGTAATGTTACATAACAAGCAACTGTCAGATGTTTAGTCTATCCTATTAGTAACACAGAGATGGCTGGCTCCAGCCTTTACCCCGTAAATTATGCCAACAGCACAATTGCATAGAGAAGCATAATGTACTGGCTCAGCATCAGCAAGATACGGATAAAAATGTATGGTTATTTGACTTCCCAGTTTTGATATTTGGGATTCTGGATTAAACTAGGATAGCACTATTTATTTTATGCAGTGAGCCATCTGTGTTTACAATGTTTTTCCAAATCAGGTTTTTTGGACTATTTTATTATTTATTACAGATTTTTCTTGGCAGTCCAAGCTGTGTACTAGTCTGCACTTGGGACTGGTTTAGTCACAACTTCTTGTAATAATGTCTTAAAATTAGCAGGTGAAAATAATTCACACTCACGGTGGGCTAATTGGGCACTTGAACCCTGGTTGTCATTTACTCACTGAAGTTTTTGTAGGAGGCATGGAGAGGAAACAGGATGTGGAGGTTCAGATTCAGGTGGCAACAGGAAAAGGATTAAAAGCCCCATGGCCAAGGTTTTACGTGACTGTGTGTTGCAGAAATGACACTGCATGTGCCGTGATGACATACAGCCAACATTTACTGGCTCCCCTGGTTTTCCAGGCTCTTAGGCACTTTACGTGGATTTAACTTAATCCTCGAAAGTAGACATTGTCAGTGTCATCATCAAGACCCTTGTTCTGCCAGGGAGGCATGGGGAGCTTAAGTAGTCCACACAAGGTTAGACAGCTAGGAAGCTAAAGAACTGGGATCGAAGCCCTGGCAGGCTGGTTCCAGGGTCTGACCTCCTAACTGCTATGCTACCCTCTTCCCTGGTGCAAGGCTCATCGGAGGTCAGACTACTACTCAGGAAGGCCCATGCGGTAATTCTAAGTGCATGATGCTGTCTAGACTACAAAGACCCCGTCACACATAGCATCTCCTCTGGTTCAGACAGGTGCCCTCACGATAGATATCATGACGTCCTTCCTTGCGAAACTGAGGCCCATGGAAGATGTGACTTGCTCAAGACCACACAGCTAGTAACTCTTGAAGCCACTATTTGAATTCCTGATTATTATTTGTAAGCTTCCATATTCTATGTGCTTCCATGGCCCTCCATGGCCTCGGGTAATATGTAAGTAACGTTCTCATCTACTCAGCCTACTCAGACCACTGTTGGAATATTCCTCCCGTTCAGTTCCCTGCATTTGTAGGGTATGTTTTATCCCAGAGCAGATTTGGTGTGATGTAGGGGGAAACTTCTGATTTTATTGGGGACGTCTATTGAGGAAGACTGGCTATCCTGTCCCCAGAGGAGCCACACAGCTCGGGTGATTTTTATACCATGTGTTCACAGGAGGGACAGTGGGTCACGCAGGGACCTGCCACTTCTGTGACTAAGTTAGCTTGAAGGAAGGGCGTCCCTATTCTTTTTTTTAATTTTTAAAAATAAATTTATTTATTTATTTTTGGCTGCGTTGGGTCTTCCTTGCTGTGCACGGGCTTTCTCTAGTTGCGGCGAGCGGGGGCTACTCTTCGCGGTGGTGCGTGGGCTTCTCATTGCGGTGGCTTCTCTTGTTGCGGAGCATGGGCTCTAGGCACACAGGCTTCAGTAGTTGTGGCACATGGGCTCAGTAGTTGTGGCTCGAGGGCTCTAGAGCGCAGGCTCAGTAGTTGTGGTGCACAGACTTAGTTGCTCTGCGGCATGTGGGATCTTCCTGGACCGGGGCTTGAACCTGTGTCCCCTACATTGGCAGGGGGATTCTTAACCACTGTGCTACCGGGGAAGCCCCAAAGTGAGTTTTTATAATCGTATTTCTTCGTATTTTTTGCTCCTTCTTCCTCAGCTGTGCTCCCTTTCTCCCCCTTCTCTGGTAACTTTCTTCTTCTTTCCCATCCTGATGTACTGACATGACATCTCAGTGTGGGGAAGGTTGGCCAGGCCTCCGGAGTCTATAGATTTCACCGGGCAGGCCATCAAAAATCAATATTCCAGAGGGAACTGAGTAGTAAAGAGGAGACCAGCTTGCAGAAATGCAGAATTTTATATTATTTTCTAATTTCCATAAAAAGAAAAATTTAAATGTCCCAGGAGAGTGCCATGATGTTTTTCCTTTTTGATCTTGTTTCTTTTCTTGGAGGACCATTCATATAACATGTATCTATATGCTTCATTTATTTCAGTATGAAGGGTGCAATATTGCTAATGGATCAGGAGATCAACAACGTAGTTCCCTGCGTCCGTGTCAGGTGGGGTTGCTTAACTTAAAAGACTCTGAAGTATATGCAAGGGAAATAAAATTGGTATCTCAAAGAGATATCTGTACTCCTGTGCTCATTGCAACGTTATTCACAATAGCCAAGATATGGAACACACATAAGTGTCTGTCGATGGATGAATGGGTAAAGAAAATGTGATTATCTATCTGTCTATTGATATCTATCTATTGATATCTATCTGTCTATCTATCTATCTGTCTATAATGGAATACCACTCAGTCATAAAAAGGAAGGAGATTCTGCCATTTGTGACAACATGAATGGACCAGGAGGGCATTACGCATTATGTTAAGTGAAATAAGCCAGACAGAGGAAGACAAATACTGTATGTAGAGTCTAAAAAAGTTGAACTCAGAAACAGTAGAATGGTGGTTACCAGGGGCTGGGAGGGGGGAAATGGGCAGATGTTGGTCAAAGGGTACAAACTTTCAGTTAGAAAGATGAATAAGTTCTGGAGATCTAGTGTACAGCATGGTGACTATAGTTAACAATATTGTATACTTGAAATTTGCTAAGAGAGTAGACCTTAAGTGTTTTCCCCACACACGTACCAAAAAAGGTGATAGATGTGTTAATTAAGGTGATTGTGGTAATCATTTCACAGTGTATACGTGTGTCAAATCATTGCATCATACACTTTAATATATATGATTTAGTTAATTATACCTCAATAAAAGTAGAAAAAAATAAAAGCCTTGAGGATCACAGGTTTGGGGCCTAATATTAATTTGTTGGGTGATTAAGTTTGTGTGTGTGTATGTGTGGTGTGTGGTGTGTGTGTGTGTGTGTGAGAGAGAGAGAGAGAGAAAGAGAAGAGAGAACATTCTCCTAGATTCCCAGTGTAACGTGAAAATATTGCTCTTTCACATCTTTCACATATATGCAGTTGTACTTCTTGGGGGCTTTTTTTTCTGCCATTACCTTCCCTCTGTCACGTATACATGTTCCTCAAAATCTTCCATGTCTGATTTCATTTTCTTCTCCAGCCTTAAGTCACAGTGTCACTGGATCTGATGTAACATCCTTGTGGAAAACCCATCTAACTCTGCAGCCTCGTTGCATCCCTGTCCCTTCAGCTGCATCTGCCTTCACACCTGCCCTGTTTCAGCCATTCTCACCCCTGACCATGTCCCATACCATTGACCTCTGGAATCTCCAAGTCCAATGTCCCATGTGTACCATTGCCGTGCATTCTCCAGCTCCTCACTCACTCATTCCCACCACCCCTCTGCCAACTTTGCCCAGATCTCCAGGGCTTTTAAGGTTTCATTTTCTCCCGCCCAGTCCCTCCCAGACCCCAGACAACTCTTTTCTATCTTCCTTTCCCATCTGCCAGTTAGGATCTCCTGATCCATCACTTGGCCCAGCCTCTTGCCAATGCTCTCAGCATCCTTACCCCTTTGGACATTCTGCTGCACCAGCTCGGCAAACCACAACCCACGTCTGTCCAGGTGTTGACCTTCTTTGTTCCAAATCCAGGCTGATGAGCTCTGCTAGGGGAAGTCACCCATCCTGGAGATGGGTGCCACTGGGTGTGCCTGGCCTCCAACCTCTCCTGGGTCCTCAGCCTGTCCAGAGAGCCTTCCACGGCCCCAGTAACCTGTCCGTGCCATCCAGTTCCTGGCGTAGCCTCAGTTCCATCATGCACACATTGCTCTGAGACAACTACCACCTCACACGCTGAGAGCCTGTTGTGATATCTTTCTCTTCGTGTTGACTCTGATGGAAAAGAAGTACAGTAAAAATAAACTGATTTGAAATTTTTCTTGATTCGAGAAACTATCATAGATATTTGAAATTGCCTTGAACCTTCCCACTCGTTGTACAGCACGAGCAGAGGAAAAGGTGTTTCTGCTGAAGGCTTTTTTGTGGGACGGGCTGAGCTACTTTCTCTTGTATCAGCTGATGGTAATGTTTTGCTCCCTGTTCACCTATCTTTAAATAATTTGGCACAATTCTATATTAATCCTTCAACAAAGCTATGATTCCATGAGTGGGAAGTATCACATTGTAGTGTAATCTTGAAACATGCAGATCAGAGCTTAGAGCTGAGGAGACAAAGACCTTCCACAATAGAATCAAAGTTGAGCTGACCTTACTTTGTGAAAGCACCCCTGGGTTGATATTAGCCTTTTATAGTTTCTTTAGTCTTGTAACCTTTTAAAATAGCCTCTGCAGAGGGGTGGGGGGAGAAGGATAAATTAGGAGTTTAGGATTAAAATATACACACTACTATATATAAAATAGATAACCAACAGCTACCTACTGTACAGCACAGGGAACTTTACTCAATATCTTGTAATAACCTATAATGGAAAAGAATCTAAAAAAGATTATCTATCTGTCTATCTATCTGAAGCACTTTGCTGTACACCTGCAACTAACACAACATTGTAAATCGACTATATTTCAACAAAAATAAAAAAAATAAAATAGCCTCTGCACAGAGCTCACAGTGCTGTAGTGTAAGAGGCATATTGGAAGAGGGCCCAATGAAAAGCAATCGGGGCTGGCGCAGGGGTTGAGGGGGGCTGGTTCTGCTGATGCAGTTTCTTCAAGGACTCTTTCATAAATATCTGTTGGTAACTAAGGTCCAAGTTCAAATGGAGGCTGACCCTTGGAGGAGGAAGCCAGAGTTTGCGGTCCCCGTTACTTAATTGGTGAAAATATACAAGTTCTGTGAACTCTTGATTCCAGCGTGGAGCTACTGTCAGAGGCCTGCTCCTGAGTCCTGGGGGGTTTGAGCCCTGGTCTCCATTTCCTGGCTCCATCCTTTGGTGGCCAACTGCTTGGGTTTTACGTATTGAGCCTGAGGTCCCGGCCTTGTTAGAGCTTTGCTCTTAGCCTCTTTCAAGATGTAAAGATAAAGCATCAGAAGCTTATTTTTAGTTCTATAATGTATTCAGAAATTGCCTTCAGTGCTCTTATTCTTTATTGAATGTCCATAAGTTTTCAGAGAAGACGTTTCAATGTGTAAAAAACTGTCAGAGGGAAAACAGCCTAAGATAATTTGTATTCTAGTAGGAAACGCTGTTTTCTCATTTCCAAAAGCTGCTTTTCCATAGCTTTGTCTTGTTTCTCCGTGCTTTTCTTGGAGACTTCATGGTATGGTCATAGAGGTCCCTAACTTCCGTGTGTATTAGTCCTAATTGGAGAGCATGGTGGGTGAATAAAGCTTGGCCCACTTCTGGTGGCTGCCATTCAGGAGGCTGGGATGGGGCCCAGGTGTCCACATGTCATAGGGATTCCCCAGATGGTTCTGCTGCAGGTGGATCACGTGATCACAGACACTGAGAAACTCTCTGGAATCCAGCCCTGCAGCAGAAGCCTGGACACCTGGCCCTGAGGCTTTGGGTTCTTTGGATTAGTGAGTTCATTGCTTTGGAACTTCTTAATCTGTGAAGTGGGTTGAGTGAGATTATTTCACCCACACAGTTTTCTAGATAATCTCTGATAGTTTGTTCCAAAGAAATGACTGTCTGACTTAGTAGTGAAAGGGTAAAATTCTTATTAGTATTTTTGTTTTATTTTAGACTTTTGGCCACAGGTTTAGCAGGTCCTGGTAGATAAGTAGGTCCTGCATTTGATCAAGTTATTTAAATAATTAGAAAATATCTCTGCATATTTTGATTGAAATTAAATTCATGTCACATGGGAAGATACACCTTTGTAAGCCTTTCTTTCCTTCTACTCATGCAGGTCTCCTATGACAAGGTGCAGACTGAAAAAGAGAGTTGAAGTGTCTTCCATATGGATAGCCAATTATCCCACACTATTTTGTTGAAAAGAGTATTCTTTTTCCATTAATTTACCTTGATGCCTTTGCCAAAAATCAGTTGACCATTTGTTTGTGTCTGCTTTTGGACTCTGTTCCACTGATCTCTTTGTCTGTCTTTAGGCCAATACTACACTTGCCTTGCTTACTGTAGGTAATCTGTACTATCTGGTAGTTTCGAGATCACATAGTGTAAATCCTCTAACTTCATTCTTCTTCAAAAATCAATTGGTTCTTTTAGTCCTTTATATATTTCCTTATAAATTTTAGAATCAGTTTTTTTCAATAGCTGGAAAAAGCCTGCTAGGATTGTAACTAGGATTGTTTGGAATCTGTAGCTCCATTGAAAAGAATTGATATGTAAACCGCTGCAATCCGCCCCCCCCCCCACCACATCATGTTAGCTTTTGGTTTTAAGGGATTTCTCATAATTTAAGGAAGAGAAATTCTGATTAGAAAATGTATACTCTGAATAGAAAATAGATAATGAGTTCAAATTTTCACTAGTAGGCTCCATGTGGCATCTATCCAAGCTATTAACATGGTAATAGGAATGTTAAATGATTTTCTTAAAGCAACTTAGTAATTTTTGAAAGAAACTAACTGAAGTAAAATGTGCAAATTAAAAATGATGGTATTTTCATGTTAACCAAAAGCCAAATGCCTTCATGTCCGTTTAAAATAATTAAGAGGATAGTATAGGATTGGCCAAAATGTTCATTCGGGTTTTTCCATAACATCTTACTAACAATATTAGAGCTCGGCTTTTCCTCTTAAGAGCAGTGGTAAATATTAACAACCGACTAAAGAAAAAAAAAAGAGCCCTGATTTGTAGCATTTGCCAATTTCTGTGGTGTAAATACTTCCACTACAGCTGATTTCAGGCTACCAAGGTGAAGGCTCTCAACACAGAGATGCATACTAGCACTCCATTGTATAGAATTTCCATCATCCAGGTACAATAGATGTAAGTAACTTCGAGAGCATAGATGACAATAAAATGTAAAATAATTAGGAAGAGATGGGTTTGAGTATTTATTGCCTTTGCTTTTAATATAATTTACTTAATTGTAAGTTTGTTTAATTTTTCGTAATGGCTGTATTTAACAACTGGCTCACAGAGTTCTTAAAAATTTCATAATTAGCAAGTTGGAATAAGCCACTGTGGGCCAAGAGTAAACAGTAAAGCATTTTTCATATCAAACTGAACTAGTAGTTAACGAGTTAATGTCAAATAAAGCAAAATACAAGGAGGCTTGTTATGTTTTGTAAATTTAAATTCTTGATTCAACAATTCTGAACTGATGAGGTTGAGTAGGCATTATCTTTTTATTAATTAAGTCATTGGTGCAACTGTGTGTGTGTGTGTGTCTGTGTTTTGAGGGGGTGGGAGTGGGTCAGGGAAGATCAGCTGGAACTTTTCCTTAATTCAGGTGGGATGCGTGAGGTAACAGATTGATCCAAACATGTAATGGCTCCTCATAGAAATTTATTTCTCACTCATGCAGTAATGGTAGTCCAGGCCAGTTCCAGGTGATTATGGTTGATTTTGTTCCTTTTTTGGAAGGTGTCTGCTCCACTCAGTCATTCAGGGACCAGGCTAAAGACAGCTCTGCAACTTTATGCAGGGTCACATAGAGGTTTCATTCTGGTCATCGGAAAGAGACTGAGCCTGGAGGCACAGTAGGTGGGGGGTGGTTTGTATGGCCAGGCCTAGAAGTGGTTCTAGCACCTCCTTCTTCCATTTCATTGGCTACACCACAGTCACGTGACCACACTCAGCTGCAAGAGTGGCTGGGAAGTGTAGTCCTTTGGTGTACGAGGGAGAGGAGCAAGGCAGATTTGGGGGAACAGGTCGCAGTTCCTGTCATGTCATTGCTTCATACTTTTTTAGCTGTCCTGATGCAGCATGATTTGGGGAGTGTTGGCCTAGAGGTCAGAGGACTTGAGTTTAGGTAAGTTTAATCAATAACTCTTCTTGGGCAAGCCCAATCCTCTCTCTGAGCCTCAGTTTCTTCCTCTGTAAAATTCAGGGATTGAACTAGCTCCTCCCTAGTTCTGTGACTCTGCTAATTCATTCCCTACTCAGCATTCGCTGTTCTTTCCTTTCTGGTCTCCTGGGGGTGGCTTTTGTTTATCTGTTGGTCCTGATGTGAACCTTTTTCTGCAGTGGAAACTTGTATTTCCTATGACTTGGCAGCTCTGTCCACCTGCCTGGCTTGGGACCAGGGCCATGGAGCCCAGGGCACTCCTGACTCCGGGGTTCTGACTGCACCTGTTCTGTCTGGGGAGAACCGTGCGTGGTGCAGGTCAGAGGTTTGTCAGGAAGCTATTCTCATTTTGCTTCACTCAGGAAAGTGCCAAGTTCAATATGGAGGTGCAGACATTTTGCCCCAGCAAACAACATCTTGGAGGAATTATAGTTGCCATGGAGGAACGCAACCTCTCGAGTCAGATTGCCTGGGTTCAAATCCCTGCTCTGCTTTTCTGAGTTGTGTAACTGAGGCCACATTACTTAGCCTTTCTGTGCCTCGGTTTCCTCCTCTGTAAATGTTGTTTAAGATAAAATTTAAAAAATAAGATAAATGTATAATTTAAAACATTTTTATATAAAATAACCCTCAGAGTGTTTTTTGAGGAGGAGGGAAACTAATACATGTAAATGCTATAAAAAGTATTGTTTTTGGTGGTGGTGTTATTAATACCATTATTATTGCACAGAGGATTTAAGGAAATGGTGCTCTTATGGGCATTGTGAACAGGAAATAAAAAAGGGTCAAGATCTGGTGATTTTAAAATTGTCAGTTGGTTCAGTAGGTTGTGCAGTGTCGCCTGTTCACCAGAAATAGAAAACTGCCCCCCAGTTATGCCATGGGTGCTCTTCCCCTTCTTTTCCTACTGCCTTTACCCTCATCCTCCCACCCTCCTTCAATCCCTTTTCCTCCATGAGAAGTAAAGACAGTGGGACTTAGGATGGTACTAAAGTGTCAGACTGAGTGCTGCAGACATTTAAATCAGTTGAGCATCTTTCAGCATGTCTAGCCCTCTTCCCACTTCTATACTCTTTGCAGACATTGCTAATCAATGTGGGAATTTTTTCCTGCTGAACCTCAGGGCCTCCAAAGGAAGAGGTTATAGTCAAAACACTTAACATGTGGTATTGTTTGACCAAGCAGAGCCAACCCTAGCCAGAGGGCTGGAGGTCCCCTGTGGCACCAGGCATTAACCCCTTAGTTGCTGGGCTTGTTGGGAGATCAAGGGGTTTGTAGGGAAAATGTGAGGGCGTCCAAGGCAGTGGGAGTCAGGGAGAGGGGAAGACATGGGTGTGCTCAGAGCAGCACGGAGCAACGGAAGTATTTCACTATGTTAATAATTGGTATAGCTGTCCTCGTACGGAATACTAACCTTGCACAGAATCGTTTTCAACACCTCCACTGCCACAGACCACACTGCAGCTTGAGAAGAAACGCAGCTGACAGTCAAGCATTATAAGATGTGGTTCAAAGAAGCGGGTCACTGCTGTTCTTGAAAGTTACGGAGAAGACTTTGTGGAGAGGATGGATTTGGTCTGGGCCCTGAAGGGTCCATTGGCAGAAGGGAAAAAGGGCATTTCAGGTGAGGGAAAAGGATGAACAGACAGGCCACTGTGAGCCTGACAAGGGAGGCAGGCCCCTCTTCCTGGCTTCCTGGAAGATGCTGTGCCAGGTTGCCATGGTGACAACAGACTCCTTTGGGCCAGCAGCCTTGTGAAGCCACCAGAGCAGAAAAGATGGGCAATTCCCCAGTTCCCATTTTTGCCCAGACTGAAATGGCAGTAAATGCCAATCTGTTTTCCTCCAGAAAAAGTGATTTCTCTTTGAGTCTTACATCATCAGTTCCAAAGAGAAAATAATTCACCAAAAACAAATGTAAATATATCACTATAAAATGCACTCCTTTTCTGTTTTTCTCTTCTTTGGGTAGATGTGTCTAGTATTCACAAGTAAAATCATACTACTTTCAGAATTAGCCTGAAGACAACCTAACTGCTTGAGAAAAATCATTTCTCCAAATTTATTAAGTAAGAAATACTGCAGGGGTGAAGTGAGGCTATAGTGAATTTTATACTGGGAGTGAGAAGGCTTGAGCGGTACCCTTGGTTCTCCTCCTAAACAGGAGATTTTTACCTCCTGCCAATTAATTTCCTCCTTACAAAGTGAGTTAACATCATCATTTCAGAGAAAGTTTGGCAGAAAAAAAAAAAAGAAAAGGAAGGAAAGTAGGAAGGAAGGAAGGATGGAAGGAAGGAAGGAAGGAAAAATCCGTTAACTCAAACACAGCTCTATAATGTTTTGTTTATTTTCCCTTCGTATTTGTTTAAAAGTTTTAAGCAAGCTTGTAATCATAGTCTACTTTTAATTTTGTATCCCGCCTCCTCACTTCACCCGCTGTTGTTTACATTTTTCCTAGGCTGTATATGTGTGGCATTGTCTCTTGGTTGAGGGAAAGTCATAGCATGGATGCTGAGTGATGGAGTTTATAATTTACTCATTAAGCTCAGAATCTTCATGGCATTTTCACTTGGATAGATATTCTGGTGTCTTGTGTTTTAAGGCAACTGCTAATATGCTTAGCTTCAGGCCCTCTTTGCTTGAGGCCCTCTGCATGAATGAGATACTGTCCCCAGCCTCCTGTGACCTGAGTCAAGTTCCCCAACAGTAGGAGTCCAGGGGACAGAGTAGCCTTGCCCAGAGAGGGTGCTGTACTCATGGGTGGAGCTGGCCTCTCTTGGATGTGGGTTCTTTGACCCAGAGGGGCCAGAAACTAGGGTGGCTTGGGCCCTGCTGTCCTCTCTGCCCTGGCCCTGGGGCAACAGCCATTGAATGGTGGGCTGCTGGGTAGGCATGCTTCCCCAGGCTTGGAGGGAGCCTTCCTATTTCTGCACCAACCTGCACAAGCTTAGATTTCATGTGTGTCCTTGTTTCAGCCTTAATATTTGGGGTTGATTTTTAGTGTCCTCAATTTTTAAAATCATTGTTTTTATTACTTTAGATTCACTTTAGCTTCTCAAAGGAGTTTTATTCCTTTATTTGTTTAGTCCTTAAGAAAGCTTTTATTTCTGTATTACAAAAGTGGGATCATACCATGACAAGAAGTTCAGCAAAAAAGAGAAAAATACCCATAATCTAAATACAACTCATGTTTTTTGTTTATTCCCTGTTAACGTTCAACCTGTTTAACCAAGTCGTAAGCATGGTGTATGAATAAATTTATATCTTGCTTCTTCACTTAACCTGCCATTGTTCATATCTTTCCATGTTGTTTGAGAGTTTATGACTTTTCATGGTTGCAGTATTCTATGTGGTGATCGTACCACCATTGATTTAACAATTGTTCTTGTGTCACACATTCAGTTTTCCCCAAATTTGCTATGAAAACATTTTTTTGATGTTCGATGTTGAACTTATAACTTTTCCTATATGAAATTAAAGCTGTTTTATGCCACTTGTTTACTTATGGCCTGATGGGTTTCCCAAAAGATTTTACCGATTTGCAGTGGCATAGACAGTGTTGAGAACAGCCATTTCATTGAACACTTGCTGACATTTGATACACTACTCCTAATTAGTAATTTATTTGCTTTTGCTAATTAAGTAGGGAAGGAGGCTATCTTGTTTTAATTTGCATTTTTAATTGCTGGTAGGCTTGAACTTTCTCCCAAGTTTGTTCATTTTGTCGAGCTTTTACTTTGTGAATTATCTTTTTAGATTCTTTGAATATTTGGGCCTAATGTTTTTCTTACTGTTTTAGATAAGAAACATGTTAACACTTTGCTGCGAATACCGGTTTGTTTCCCATTTAGCATCCTTTCTGGACTGATATTTCTGTTTCAATGATCTGGACTTCCTGTATTAATACCACAATTTAAGTGGTGCTGCTTTGTAACTCTTTTAGAACCTCCTATATATGTGTTCTGTCCTCCTCACTTTTTTTTTTTGCGGTACGCGGGCTTCTTACGGCCGCAGCCTCTCCCACTGCGGAGCACAGGCTCCAGACGCGCAGGCCTAACGGCCATGGCTCACGGGGCCCAGCCGCTCCGCGGCATGTGGGATCCTCCCGGGCCGGGGCACGAACCCGTGTCCCCTGCATTGGCAGGTGGACTCTTAACCACTGCGCCACCAGGGAAGCCCCCTCCTCACTTTTTATATGAAAATTATAATTGTTCAGTGAGTTGCCCCTACCCCACATCCCAAAAGATTCTGCTTGAGTTTTGATTGTACATGAGTGAAATATGCATATTAATTTTGGAAGAACAGACATCTATTAGTCCTTTATCAAGGAGATGAGTCTTGGTACATGTTTGTAGAATTGAGTTCTTCAGATGCTTCATTCCAGTCTCAGTTCCAGATTTGCTTTGTGAGCTGCTGGATGTTTAGTATGCAAGTGCTGTATTATAGTTAGCGTTTATTTAGCTTTGGAATGTCTGTGTCAGAATCTCCTACTCAGTGTTTTGTAAAATGTTGATAGAAAACATGAGTAACTTTGAATTTGCACAGCCTTCTGTAGGAGCTCTTCTTCCAGAACTCCTTGGAGGTTGGAATGCTTTCTTTACTATTTCATTGGTATTGAAATGATGCAATGTTTGACTTTTCATCCTTATCCGCTAAAATCACTATCTTGTGTTCAATGTGGCACTGCTTGGTGCTAACATTTTAATCAGAGAGATATACTTAATCATAGCTATATTTTGACAGAATAATTTATTTTAGCTCAAAATATTCTACAGTGCTTATATTAGTAGGCTTAGGGAAAATACTGGCAGAAATATTTTATTGCTTGATATAGAATCAATAATTATGACAATAATAAAAATAATCCTAGCTGACATCTGATGTCTTTTGCCAGTTATTTTTCTTACCTAATTTAATTCTAAAACAACCCTATGAGGCAGATGCTGTTATTATTCCCATTTTGCAGATGAGGAAACCGAGTCACTGAGAGATTAAGCGACTTCTGTTTTTCTTCTTTGCCTTTTCACTAAGATGTGGAAATGTAAGTCCTGGTAAGTCGCTGTGTGCGGAGCATTTTTGATCTCACAGGATTTAAGAGCTGGAAGCAATGTTTTCATATCGTTTAGTTATGGTCTGCTCTTGTCATCTTTCAGGTGAGAAAAATCAGAGTCCAGAAAGTTTCGGTAATTATTTAGTTTTTTTTTAGTTATGAAGACAAAAATGTTCAGTATGCAGAAGTACACAAAGTAAGAATTCCCTCATTTTCCTTTCTTCTTATCTATTTCACTCACCAAGAAAGTCTTATTGGTAGTTTGAAGTGTCTTCTTCCAGACATTCTTCTTCTGTATTTAAATAGCATTTCTAAATTTCAGAGAGAGTTGGGGGGCACAAAGTACGTAGAAGGCAGAGCTTATGACTTGAGGGAAGCGTGCCCCTGTTGGCTTCTGTTCCAGGCAAGTACTGGGAGGAAGGAGATGGTCGGGATGTTCCTGTCACCACCAGATACCGTCACTGGGAATAAACCCTGGTCATAAATTAGCTGGTCTTTTCCAGGCAAGCCAATAGCTTTCAATGATTTTTTCCCTGCAGGTATGAAAAGAAGGCGCTATCGATAAAAAGTGTTTCTCCTGTGATATATTAGCTTTCAATCTATGTGTCACAAGTAAAGGAGACTATTTTAAACATCTGGTCAGAAGATTTTACTTTCTGTGAGTCTATAACACTACTAGGGCCCCCTGGTATAGTCGGTGTTGACAGAATGAATGAATTCTGCTGGAGTTCAGTGTGCTTTTTAAGTGGTCGCCTGTTGAAAGAAGGTGCACGAACCTTGTCCAAATAAGCTTCGGAAAATTATTAGGGATAATAGATTGTGCTCACAAATGAGATTGCTAAAACAGGCACAAATTCTGTAGTCTCTTAACTTGAGACATATTTTCTACAGCTCTAATAACCTTACAATGTCACGTTGGATACTTTTTTGTCACCCTTTCTAAAAATGTCCAAGTCCCTCAAGAAGCAACAACAATAAACGTTGCTTTGAAGACGGATATACCAGAGATCAGGGCACCCACAGGTGTGAACACAGAGACAGTTCGAACGCCACCTTGCTGCATTTCTGGGTGCTCTCCCAGAATGTCCAACTCAGAGTTTTCAAACATGAACATCTTTTCCTTAGCTTTGCTGTGATACAGGGAAAATGAATCAACCCTGTGTTGCTTTCCACAGACATTTTGCTTTGTTTGCCATGTTCCAGGTCTTCTTATCTAGGAAGACTTCCAGTTTGGAAGGACGGGAAGCGCTCTGTCTCTCTGCTACACTAGGCTCCACGTATTGCTTGAGGGTCCTTGAAGGGCTGGCTCATCTAAACCGGTGCCCTGGCGTTGCTAACTTGATTGGCCCCAGTAGAGACAACAATTTCGAAAACTCCCCTTAGCATTTCCCCCCAGTGAGGCCTTCGTGTGGTGATTGCAGTGCTGTTGAGCCACCTTAGTAAGTCCTCCTCAGCAAAATGCAAATAAAGTCTTTGAAAGGCCAATAATAATGTGTAAAGAATCTTGTACCTTATGTAAGAGTAATTATCTATGGTACATCTCAGGTGTTACCTACAACGTTCTCCGTACTAGAATATTGGAAAGCTGTAAGCTTTAGTTAGGATAATAATCATGACCTAACATTTATTGAGCCCTGACTATCACATATTACACATTTAAGTATTGCATTAATTCTATGAGCAGGGTTCTGTTATTATCACACGCATCTCACAGCTTAGAAAATGGAGGCCCAGCGGCCCAGCTAGTGACTGGTGAAACTAGGACAGAAAGCTAGAGAGTTTGGATTCAGAGTCCAGTCGCCCAACTACCATGGAAAACCATGCAAAACAATTCTCCATTTCTTTTCCTCCCTTCCCTTATGAGAGCAAAAAAGAGTAAGGGGAAGGAGGAGGAAAGGGGAAGAAGCAGGGTGAGGGATTGCTGGGATCTTTTAAAGACTGTTAAGATGATTTGAAAATAAGTCAGAGGAATCATGCCAAATGGGAGTTGGATGAGTCAGTGGTCAGACCCCGAGACAGGGGAAGGGGCTAGTCAAAGGGCAGTATCTTTTTCTGACTCTCACCTACTATTAGAACCAGGCTCCTTCTGGCTGTGGAGGCCAAGATTAAGGGCTTTCCACCTGCATCTGGGTGCTGCCTTGGCGAGCTGGGTCACAGTCAGGGCTTCTTGCACGAGTGTGGTGGGTCCTCTTTCTGGAGCTGACATATTCAGAATGAATTCGTTTTAGGATCATACTGCACTACAGTGCAGAGCTCCTGGGGCTCCTGCCACCTTGCCCCCCTAAATCAGAGCACCTCTGTTTTTTTTTTCTGTTTTATATCTTTGGGTTCCAAATAAGGTATCTTTTGGACAAAACATCCAGCAGTTCAAAATCTGTTGAAAATTGCTTCTCTGTAAGACTTGACTTGTTACTATGGTACTCTCAGTATTTTGGGTATCTATTTTTGTGTAGCCAATTACTCCAAAATTTACTTGCTTGAAACTGCCAATTTATTTTGCTCAGGATTTTGTGGGTTGGGAATTCAGGAAGGGCTCTGCTGAGGAATTTGTCTCAGATCCGTGAGGTGTCGCTTGGAGTCCCTGGGGCTGAGGTCCACTGCTAAGATGGCTTCTTTCCGCATAAGTCTGGTGCCTCGGTGCTCTCAGCTTGTTTCCCCTTCCCCCTCCACCTCCAACCTTGAGGTCTTGTGCTTTATGGTGTCTCCATGTGGTTTAGGCTTCTCATGGTACGGTGGTTTCCGGAGAGTCTTCTTTTGAACATGGTGGTTGCCTTCCAAGAGGCAGGAAGCAGTAGCTACTTGGCCAGGTAAGAGCCTTCCTGGAATTGGTGTGACCTTACTTCCCACCTTGCTCTATTGGTCAAAGCAGCCATAGGCTCTCCCACATTCAAGAATGTAGAGAAAGACTCCATCTCCTGATGGGAAAGAGGAGAGGTCACATTGCAGAAGAGGGTGCTGGCTGGGAGCCATTGCTGCGCCATCTTGGAAGATACAGACTATCGTATCTCACCACCACTGCATGCAATTTCAGTGTCTAACCCCTCCCAGATGCTGGAGTTTCTCCCTGCCACCTGCTTCTCTCCATTTCCCTTAGTCCTTTTGTTTCCTTTTCTGTGAGAGACTCTCTCTCCTTCCCTACTCACACTGCTCACACCTTGCTGCGCATGTCAGCTCATTAATGGCTCCTGGAATGGCTTTCCTTCTCTTCTCCTCTCACCACTTGTCTTCTTTCTGTTTGCAGCTTGTTTTCTTCATGTCCTGACTTTTAGTAAACAAGGGCCATTTATAAAGCATCACCTATTCATCAGCCCTCTTTCTTCCACAGGGCATTCTAATCAGTCATGGCTTTATTCATGTAATCTTTGTGTCTTTACTTCCTTCCATGGTGTTAATAGGTGGTAAATACCTGTTTATTTGCTTTAAATATTTAAGAATTGATTTCCTTTGGAACTAAGTAGAAGCCTAGAAGTTTGGGGGCATATATATATATATTTGCAGTAGGTAACTATATATATGTATATGTGTATATTTGCAGTAGGTAAATATATATGCGTATATATGTATATTTGCAGTAAGCACTCTCTAGGCACTTGTGCAGAAAAGAATTGAAAGAGTAGAAGCGTTCATATGGATGCATCACTCGTTCCCTGTCTAAGTTTGGGACCGAGCCTTGTTTCTGGGGGCTAATTTGAAGGGCAAAATAAGTCCAAGTTGAGGTACCTGAACGATTTACTCTGCATACAAAAAGACATTCTGGTAAACTCATTGGGAAAGTGTGCTTTAGTGAAAAGAAAAAAGGCATTGCCTGCTCTGGGATTTTGGGTGAGTTATTTAAACCCTCGTGACCTGTTTTTTTAACCTGATTGATAACGGGGTCATCTCGATGATCTGTGGTTCTATTAACTCTAAAATCCTCTTATATTTTAAAAAGGTGACTTGAGTCGGGTAGGCTTTCTCTTATTCTCAAATGGACATTTCTACATGATCTCTTTTTTCTTAGTGTGGAGAAAATGTATGTACTATATTCAAAGACAGTTTCAGTTCTTGAACTACTCAGTGTTTACTTGGAGTAAAGAGACAGCTGGGAACAAGGCCAGACTTTATGATGAATCAGTTAAAATAGCTAATAACAACAAGCAGCTTTTTGTTGAATGTATGGATTTATTGATTTGCCTTCACACGTGGAAAGCTCGTGTTGTTTCCCAAACAGGCAAATGTGGGAAAGGAAAATGCTTCCTCTTTTCTAGCTTCTATATGCTCCTTCCCTATCATTAGGCTTTTACAATAAAAGGAACATTGATTCTCTGTAATGGCTTGATTCTCTCTAACTGCTTTGGTAATGTATTTGGATTTTTTAAAAGGCCTAAAGAAAAGGTCGTAAATAATGGCTGTACAGGCAAATAGGAGAAACTATTAAAATTGTGCTTTGTCTAGCTCTCCTGTGCATATAATTTAAAAAACCAGTCTATACGTATTTTGCTTAGCTCGCAAAATATATATTAGCTTCCGATCAATTTTATGGAGTTGAATGTAATGGTTTGAATGATGTGTTTCTGCATCTCTCAGCATTTCCCTTTTAGCCCTTGGAGTAAACAGAAACTTCTTGTCCAGCCGTTGTCATCAAAGTTACAGAGTGGATAGCTCTTCCAGCCTCCCCAAGCCTGTGAGCTTTTTATCTCCAGCAGTGTTTCAACTCTCTTGTTCTAGTCTAACCCGCTGGAATTCTTTTACTGGTCTTCAGTGGTACTTTATGCGTTCCCACTTCCAAACCTTACTTACCTTGTTTTACACACTGGGGACAACGTTCCTGGCATACCCCATAGGCTCTCCTCTCGATTCAAAGTCAGATTCATTTCCTCAGTAATTTATGTTTTCTGCTGATAACATATTTGAACTTAGAACCTGTAAGCTTTCTGAGAAGAGGCTCCGTGTCGGTCCTAGAGTTTGAATCCTGCCTACACAGAAAGTGGACTTGGCCTCTGGCTTTTGAGCCCTTCCTCTCCCTCCATGTCCTGTGTCTTCCAGCCTTTGACAGTGACTGTGGTCCATTCCGGCTGAGGCAGTCCTGTTTTATGTGATCTGTGGAGGAGGTTGGGTTGATAAGGTCTGATATCAGTGAGGATGGAGGAAGTGGCGATAAGGGGAGAAGCAGGGGACTAAAAGAGAAAGTGTGGGATTAGATGGAGAAAAGAAGGACCCTTGGGAGGAATAAGGGCTGATCTCAGCCTGCATTCAATCATTCATACTCGGTCTCCCCTCCCCCACTCCTCCCTCCCAGCCGTCACTGACTTTCCATGAAAATAAAATGAAAGAACTACAGGGGGAAGCAGGGTTTCTTGGTTTCGTTGCAATTTCTGTTTAGCTTTGGGCTCAGGGTCTATTTTAAAGAAATGCCATCATCCTAGAGAATTCTCATATATAATAAAATATAATATAATAAAATGAAATAATAGTGGATTTCTTACCCTCACATAGAAAGCCTCTAGGAGATTTGCTTACATATTGGAAAGCTGAGGAAATGGACTGAAAAAGGAGTAATAGGAATTGGAGTCCCAGAGTACACTGAGCTAACCTCAGCAGGATAAAACGAAGGGGCATGATTTGAAATGATAATTTTGTGTAGCCTACAGAAATGTACACAAATACAAAAGTGTGATGTAGTTCAACTCTGGCTCCGTCAAGATTGCATGGGAGTGAGGGCTAAATGTCACAGCCTAAAAGATGCAGAGAGAAAAACAGTTTTAGGTTATCTTAGTACTGGTGGAAAGTGCTGACTGCGTGCAGCAAATGTACCTGCTCTTGTGAAATCAGGACACGCCGCTATATTTAAGAGAGGGACTATTTTATGCCCTGTTAATTTGCTAGAGGTATGGGTATTTTGGTTATGGAGAAAAGTTTTGAAAGTCTCTTAAGCACATTATTATTTTTTTTAATTGAAGTATAGTTGATTTACAATGTTGTGTTAGCTGCTGGTGTACAGCAAAGTGATTCAGTTATACATATATATTGTTTTTCAGATTCTTTTCTCTTATAGTTTATTATAAGATACTGAATATAGTCTCCTGTGCTATACAGATACGGTAGGTTCTTGTTGTTTATGTCATGTATAGTACTTTATATCTGCTAATCCCAAACTCCTAATTTATTCCCTCGTTCTTTTTCCCTTTTGGTAATCATAAGTTTGTTTTCTATGTCTGTGAGTCCGTTTCTGTTTTGTAGATAAGTTCATTTGTATCATATTTTAGTTGCCACATATAAGTGTTGTCATATGATATTTGTCTTTCTCTGTCTGATTTACTTCACTTAGTATGATAATCTCTAGGTCCATCATTCTTTTTTTTTTTTTTTTTTTTTTTGCGGTACGCGGGCCTCTCACTGCTGTGGCCTCTCCCGCCGCGGAGCACAGGCTCCGGACGCGCAGGCTCAGCGGCCATGGCTCATGGGCCCAGCCGCTCCGCGGCATGTGGGATCCTCCTGGACCGGGGCACGAACCTGTGTGCCCTGCATTGGCAGGCGGACTCTCAACCACTGCGCCACCAGGGAAGCCCCCATCATTCTTTTTTATGTCCTAAAGCCATTAGTTAACTTAAAAAAAATAGTTTATTGTATTGCTTCAAACACTCTTGTCTTTTTATTTTTTAGTGCAAAGAGAAAAAATTATAAGAGCCTGTTGAAAAGAGAAATGACTTGTGGCTTCTTGTAATAGTTTTCTAGCATAGGGTGTCCTAGTCAAGAAATCCCCTTGTTGCAGAATTGTTCTTTTCCATCAATGAAAGACCAGAGCTGCTACCATAGGATTTGGGGACCTGTAAGGTCTCTCATGGTTTACTCCACTTTTCTGCTTTTTCTCTTCCTTAACTTCGCTTCTAACTTATGCTTGTGCTTTCCCTCTTGTTACATTTGTACCTTCCTTCTCTGCTATTCCATTTTTCTGACACACCTCTTTACCAGGTGCTCGGGAAGAACAGCTAGGTGAGTACCAGCTTTCTGCTGTCCCTCTAGAGGCTTTTAACACACTGTCGGAAGCATGTTTGGGAAGCAGCTGGGATGGCTGGAGAGCTGGCGCTTAAAGCTTTCTAAAGTCTGTTCTAACCTAGAAGCTCTGTGATTCTGTGAAGCCCTGTCTGAGCTGTTAGGTATTCATGTGAAACCTGATGGACCAGGTTAATGGATAACACCCAATACTGGACAATACTGAACATTTAGGAGTTGCCTTTTAGCAATGGAATGTCTGTTTCCTAGAGACGAATGAATGCAACAGGGTGAGGTGCAGGGTGGGCAGGAAGCCTGCAGATTTCCTATCTTGCCTTTGGCCTGTCAAGGTCCATTTTCAAGGTTTTATCTCGTCTCCATGGGTAACGATGAGATTGATGGGAAGAAAACGATCTTTTCTGACAGTAAATTAAAAGCAAATTCTACCTTAAAAAAGGAATTCGAACTAGGCTAGAAAAGGGGAAGGTATATTGGGGACAAATCCTGTGAACAGTGCAATGTCCAGGCGAATAGGAAGCTTTTAATAGCTAAAAGCTGAGGGACCAAGAGCTGGGCCTCTACAGAGGACAACGGGAAACTGGAAGCCATGACGTTGGCATGGGGGCGGGGAGGGGACCCGTGGGGACTTGTTGAAGCACCGCCCTTAGAGCGTCGGATTTAGTTGGTTGAAGTGGGATTCAGGAACCTGCATTTTAGGTACACAGTCCAAGTGATTCTGATGAAGGCGACCTTCCAAGCCAGGCCTCGACAAACACTGAGTTGAGATGTGTCTCTGGGTTGTTTTCCTCACCTTGGGCTGCGCACTGGAACCACTGGGGATGCTTTAAGAATGCTGGGTCTGGGGCTTTCCTGGTGGCACAGTGGTTGAGAGTCCACCTGCCAATGCAAGGGACGCGGGTTCGTGCCCCGGTCTGGGAAGATCCTACGTGCCGCGGAGCGGCTGGGCCCGTGAACCATGGCCGCTGAGCCTGTGTGTCTGGAGCCTGTGCTCCGTAGCGGGAGAGGCCACAGCAGTGAGGCCCACGTACCGCAAAAAAAAAAAAAAAAAAAAAAAAAGAATGCTGAGTCTGGTCCCCACCCCAGAGATTCTGGTATGCTGGGCCCAGGGGCCTGTATCAGCTCCTGGGGGGATCTGACATCAGAGGAAGTTTAGAGCCCCTGCTTCTTTGGAGTAGAACCGCAGACTGATGGGACAGCGATACGATTAATTTGGACTTCATTATGGCGATCCAAATACAGATGGAGCTGAAGTTTATATTTGTATAATTTATGAGAAAATGGTGTGCTAAGATTAATAGTGTTTCTAATGTTGTAAAGAGATTATATAGGCCATTTACAAAAATAAATTCAAGCCTTCTTCAAAGACCTTAGCATTTACATGCAATCCACGTGATACACAACTGGTCTCAGCATTGTGCTTATTCTAGGTGTTTTTAATTTATTAAAGAAGGTCAGGATTTCTGTGAGCTCTCACACTGTTTGCTGTTTATTTATGTTATTGTTACATAATTGAAAATTAAGAAAATGATATTTCTCAAATGCTCCAAAATCGAGACTCCCCCCACCCCCGGCCCTTTAGAAGCGGTGATGGCTATTCCTTTACGACAGGGTTCCACACTGTGAGACTGTATGATACTGCCGAGTAGAATTCGAATTTGGATTTGTTTTTGTTAAACCACTAGGGAGAGAACATTGGCTCCTTTTATAACTACTTTTTTCCTAATTAATTTAAAATGTGAGATATTTACAAATATCAAAATGTTGAGCAATCAGTATAACAAATAATACCTTGGCATCCCCAACTTGTGTGTTTTTCCCCAATTATTTTCTGTTATTGATAGAATCAACTAAATCATGACACTAGTAACACTAAAGCTATTAACTTTAGTGAATTCTAAAGTTGCTTTCACTCACTCAAGTGAAGGGAACTCTGCGCCCGTCTCCGTGTCCTGGTCCACGGACTCCTTCTGTCACCTGCGGTGGAGAGTGATCAAGACCTGTCCAGCGTTTTCTGCCTTCTTCTCTATTGTGGTTTTTGAAACCTGAAAACCATGATTCGGCACCTCCTTTCTCTGTCCCTGGTAGCAGCCCTCCTCTAAGGGCGGGTGGCTCAGGCCTGGGCTGGGGGCAGAGATCTTGGAATACAAGGAGGTGTGGGGGTAGAGAACTCACTGGTTAATACTTTAACATTGTTCTCCTGCCCCTTTCTGCTGGTGAGAGAGGAGGCAGACAGGATGTGTGGGGAAATGGCCTTGCAGGATGGCTGGGCCTCAGGCAGTTTGCAGGGAGGGAGGATGGAGACCCGTTTCTTAACCAGTTAGGGACTGAAGAGCTTGTCAGGTAAAAAACAAACCTGGGCTTAGGTAAGGAGAGGCTTCATTGGAAAGGGCTATTGCAGCCAAGAAGGGGAGCTATTGCATAAGAGGAGGCGGCTTTTGTAATAGGGAGAATGTGCTGACTGTAAGTTCAGCAGACGTCTCAAAGGGCAGGCAGAAAGGGGCTAGACAGGGAGCAGACAGGGCTAGAAGGACTGTATGTACAGGGGTAGCATTCACAGGTAGACTCATCTGGCAGTGGAACAGCTCTTTTTTTTTTTCTGTATTAATTTGCTGGGGCTGCTGTAACGAAGTACCACAAACCAGATGCGTTAAAACAGTAGAAATTTATTCTCTCACAGTTCAGGAGGCTAGAAGTCCAAAATCAAGGCATTGGCAGGGTTGGTTCCTTCCGGAGGCCCAGAGGGAGACTCCTTCCCATGCCTCTCTCCTGGCTTTCGGTTGTGGCTGGCAGGCCTTGGCCCTCCTTGGCTTATAGATGCCTCATTCCTGTCTGCCTCTGTCTTCACGTGGTGTTCTCCCTGGGTGTCTGGGTGTTTCCTCCTCTTCTAAGTTTGCCAGTCATGTTGGATCAGGGCCCACACTAATTAGTGTGACCTCATTTTATCTAATTATATCCACAAAGACCCTGTTTCCAAATAAGATCACATGCTGAGGTCCTGGGGATTTGGACTTCAAATAGGGGAACACAGTTCAGCCCATAACCTTGTAGTTAGGGGCCCTTAAAGAGGTCGTTCTGTATTCTGATGCTGGCTCAGGCTGAGGATGGATCCAAGTTCAAAGGTTTGCGGGGGAGAAAGCCTGATTAGAGTTTGGTCAAGTCAAGTTAGCAGATTTTGTTCAGATTGGTCTGTGGGGACAGTTCAGTTCAGCTATCATTTATGAGACAAAGAATGGGAATTTGGAGGGTCTGTGTCTGGCCTTGTCATTGGCGAGTGTTAGATTTAAGTCATATGTGGAAGGTGGCTCGTTGCTGTAAGGAGTTTCCTGGAAGTTTCTCAGCCATCACTGTTTTCCAGGACCATAGGCTCAGGTTAAATTCAACTTCGTCGATTTCTTTGAAAATCTGATGAGAATTACGGGCTCTCTTTCTGGAAGAACGCTCATATGTGGAGATACAGGAATGTCTGCACACAATTTCAGTGGATTCTTAGACCCTTTGGAGCCTTCTGAGCTGTAGAGGTCCATGGGTTCCAGGTTAAGAAAAAAATAAATAAAGAAAGAAAGGCAAGGAGTAAGGGCAAGTCCAGGGGTGACCGGGTGGCAGCAGGCAGTCCTGTTGGAGGATGCGGGAAGTGTAGGGAGTGTTGTAGTAGGCGTGGCTGGAAAGGTAGTGTTGGGGCCAGAGTCTCCAGGGCCCTGCATGGGAGTCTCATTTGGTTGGCAACGAGAAGCCCGTGGAAGTTTTTGAGCAGAAATTTTCAAGACTGTGCTTTGGGAAGATTTTATTTCGACAGTGTTATACTGAAGTGGGGAAAAGACTGACCGTGAGGAGAGGCAGTAGAAAGTTATTGCAGTAAATTCTCATGCCACACATATTCATGGAGTTATATTTATCACTTCTGTTTTAATATCTGTAATACTAAAGCACTTAGTAAAAGCACTTAGTCTTGTGGTCGTTAAGGGTTTGCTTATTGTTGGAAACTCATAGAACCTTCATGTATTGGTCTGCTAGGGCTGCCATAACAAAATACCACAGACTGGGTCGCTTAAATGTCTGAGATTTGTTTCTTACAGTTCTGGAGGCTGGAAATCCAAGAGTAAGGTATTGGCAGGTTTGCTTTCTGCTGAGACCTGGCTCCTTGGCTCACAGTGGACCACCTTCTGGCTGTATCCTTAATGGTCTTTCCTCTGTGCACCCACATCCCTGGTGTCTCTTTGTTTTCTTATAAGGAGACCAGTCCTATTGGATTAGGGCCCCACCCTAACAATCTCATTTTAACTTCATCACTTCTTTAGAGACCTTATCTCCAAATACGGTTCCATTCTGAAGTACTGGGGGTTGGGACTTCGACGTATGAATTTTGGGGGAACACAATTCAGCCCATAACACTTCCCAAAGGACCAGTGCCCCATCAGAGCACAAGGTTGGTATTTCTCCCAGGATTATGCAGGGATCTCTGCCAGGAAAGCTAAAGAGAACAGTGCGTATCTCCGGAAGACACCAAGCACCCAGCACCATAGAGGGATACTTCTGCCTCGATTCTGTGCCTTATTTCATCACACATAGTAGGATGATTGACATGAGCCCTTTTTGGAAAGGATGCTGATGGCTGAAACTGAACGGATGACATTTAATTGGTTGGGGCAAGGAGACTGTCAATGGTGAGGCCAGTGTGTGGAGTGTAGTGATATCCATAATTATCATTCTGATATGAAAGTCATTTGAGCCAAAAAGATACCTGAAAAAAATGAAATGGTAATGTTAAGGTCTGGTTTTGCTCAATCCTTCCTGTTGACAGTTTCTTAATTGCTTTTGGAATTATTCCTTTTCATTATTTTCTATTCGTTGAGTCTCTTGGGAGCAATGCCCTTCTCTCACCCCCATTCAGGCCTCAGAGGGCTGGCAAGCCTGTGCTTCTCCACCTGAGTCACTTTAGTTCAGAACAAAGTCCCGTATTAGTGCCATGAACCTGCTTTCTCACGTGTGAAGAAACTGCACCCTGGTGATTTTTCTCTTCCTCTCAGTTTCCTAATAATAAAAGTACCCTCAATTACATAATCTCACAAGGTTTTTCCTTGTTCAAAAACAATGGTGAGGATGGACTAGCAGAGCAGGCTGAGAATGACCTGTGGGACAAGAGACTAGAAAAGAAAGTTACTTACCCATAAACTCATTGCCGTTGAATCCATGCATCCTTAGAATTCAAGATAATGTTAATGCTGGCTGACATACTTAAGTATTTCCTCTGTACCTGCACTCTGTTAGGTGCCTTTTTTTTTTTTTTTTTTTTTTTTTGCAGTATGCGGGCCTCTTACTGTTGTGGCCTCTCCCGTTGCGGAGCACAGGCTCCAGACGCGCAGACTCAGCGGCCATGGCTCACGGGCCCAGTCCGAACCCATGTCCCCTGCATTGGCAGGCGGACTCTCAACCACTGCGCCACCAGGGAAGCCCTGCTAGGTGCCTTTTATGCACTCTCTTAAGCAATCCCAAACAACCTTATGAGTTGCATTCTGGGATTAGCTATATTTTAAGGCTTAGAGACATAGGAAACTTGCCTTGAATTTTACAGCTAGAAAGGCACAGGGGCAGGACTTGAAGCCAAGAGGGACAGATTTCAAAACCTGGGCCACTTTCTTGTTTAAAACCTGATTCTCTTCTTTCAGACCAGATTAACCTGCCCAATGCAGAACAAGCAAACACAGTATGTCTAGCAGTATTGCTGTCATTTCTAAGAAACCTGCATGAAAGACCACCTAGTGATTAGACTGCTGAGAAGTAACTGTTAATTGCTAATAACCAATGTAAAATTATGATCAGTAATTCCTATTTTCGTATTATATTTTCTTCAAAGATGCTGAAGGAGAGGGTAAGGTTTTAAAGTGTCCCACGTTTGAAACCATCAGCAGCATTGGGTCCCCATTCATTCATCCTTCCATTCTTTCAATAAAATACATGCAGGTGTTCTGTAAACATCTGTCCCTGTTTCAGCTGCAGCTTTTCACAGATTGTCCACGTCCACAACTCCTCCAGCTGTGACCTTCAAGACTTCAAAGACCTGGGGTGCTTTTCTTTCACTCGGCCCCTTGAGGGTTTGATAGTATCCCGGTGGGGCTGTCCTTTGAGTGAGCACAAATTAGGCTTGTCCTTTGTGAGTGACTTCACCCTGAATAGCAAGTCATTAAAACCATGGGGACCTCCAAAGGCTGTGTGGATACATCCAGAAATGATCAGATCACTCATTTCTGAGTAACATTATTGCAAATCAAGGTATGGGAAGTTTATCTGTTTTTACCTCATTAAAACTTTAGCAAATTTCAAAATCACTTTGATATTTTTTTGATTAAAACTTTTGGGAGGAAGATTTAAATATATTTGTTTGCGTATATGAAATACAGATTAGGTAGAAAGCCCCTGAGTTTGATTCAGTTTTAATATTCGAGCATTGTGACTAAGGATTATGTTGTTATCACTGATGCCTTAACTGTGAAAGCTCACAGTTGTGTGGTATATATTTTGAAGCCGATTAAAGGTATACTTCTTGCCCTCATTATAATTAGAGAAATCATACATAGTGCCAGTCAACTTCAGGGGTCAGAGGCATTCCTTAAATGGTTAATGGACATTTAAACATTTTTTTCCTTTTTTTTCAAGGTATTTAAAAAAGATTTTATTTTATTTACTTACTTAAAAAGTATGCTTTGAATCTTCAAGATGAAAACATTTGGAATTTTCAGAAGAGTGGGAAAAAGGAGTTTGGGACTCAAACTGTAAAAGAGTGACCTAACAATGTTGAGAAGTGAGCATTTCTACAAAATGAAATTTCCAGATAAATGAAGCTTTCCTCCTTAACTATCAAAGCATTCTTTGTTAGTGTCAGTTTCTAAATTGTGTTCCACGCTTCCTCGCCATTGTGTAAATAGTGGATAATGTAAGGAATATGTCAGTGTTACACAGTTAAAACCTCAGGCTCTGGACACTTCCTGGCTTCCAATTTTGTTTTATCACTTGTAGCTGTGTTCCCTTGGCAAGTTGTCCAACGACTTGACCTCAGTTTCCTGGTCTGTGAAATGGGAATAATGATAGTGTTTCCCTGGTAGGTACATTGGGAGGATTAAATGAGTTAATATTTGTCAAGTGCCTGGTGTGCACTAAGCACACAGTAAATGTTAGCTGTTATTATGTAAATTTTTTGATTTATATTATGAACATAACTTAGATACTGTACAATGCTCTGATGTGGCAGTGATCTCAGGGATGATCATACGACTCCTGATTTTTCTTCATTCTTTCTATTGCTTTGGATGAGTTTTCTCCCCCACATGTTTTTGTTTCTACTTTTGTCATTGATTCATTCCATGGTGGTTAGGAGGACAGGTTTTGAGAATGAGAGATCAGGGTTTGACTTTTGACTTTATCATTCCCCAACTCTGAAAACCTGTGCAAGTTATTGCACCTCTCTGGGTCTCAGTGCTCTTATATGTGACCTGGGCTAGTTGCGCCATTCTCTTCAGAGGAAAAGTTCGGCACGGGGTAATAATAGCTGCCTTACTGTCCTTAATTTTTATGTATGCATAGTTGCCTAGAAAAGATATTTATTCATAGTTGCCTAGAAAAGATCCTGAAGGTAATCTTGTGATTCTCCTGCAGAATAAAGTTTGTAAATGTATACGTATATATATAGTTATATATATTTATTTATATATAGTTACATATAAATATATATATACACATATATAATTTTTTCCTTTACTTTTTTTTAAAGTAATATCGTTTTAATAGTACACATTTTATTTTTCTGTTAGTTTCTGCTTTATAACAAAGTGAATCAGTTATACATATACATATGTCCCCGTATCTCTTCCCTCTTGCGTCTCCCTCCCTCCCACCCTCCTTGTCCCACCCCTCTAGGTGGTCACAAAGCACCGAGCTGATCTCCCTGTACTATGTGGCTGCTTCCCACTAGCTATCTATTTTACATTTGGTAGTGTATATATGTCCATGCCATTGTCTCACTTTGTCTGAGCTTACCCTTCCCCCTCCCCGTATCCTCAAGTCCATTCTCTAGTAGGTCTGTGTCTTTATTCCCGTCTTGGCCCTAGGTTCTTCATGACAATTTTTTTTTTTTTAGACTCAATATATATGTGTCAGCATATATATCGTTTTTCTCTTTCTGATTAACTTCACTCTGTATGACAGACTCTAGGTCCATCCACCTCACTACAAATAACTCAGTTTCATTCTCTTTATGGCTGAGTAATATTCCATTGTATATATGTGCCACATCTTCTTTATCCATTCATCTGTTGATGGACACTTAGGTTGCTTCCATGTCCTGCCTATTGTAAATAGAGCTGCAATGATCATTTTGGTACATGACTCTTTTTGAATTATGGTTTTCTTAGGATATATGCCCAGTAGTGGGATTGCTGGGTTGTATGGTGGTTCTATTTTTAGTTTTTTAAGGAACCTCCATACTGCTCTCCATAGTGGCTGTATCAATTTACATTCCCACCAACAGTGGAAGAGGGTTCCCTTTTCTCCACACTCTCTCCAGGATTTACTGTTTGTAGATTTTTTGGTGATGGCCATTCTGACAGGTGTGACATTATATCTCATTGTAGTTTTGATTTGCATTTCTCTAATGATTAATGATGTTGAGCATTCTTTCATGTGTTTGTTGGCAGTCTGTATACCTTCTTTGGAGAAATGTCTATTTAGGTCTTCTGCCCATTTTTGAATTGGGTTGTTTGTTTTTTTGTTATTGAGCTGCATGAGCTGCTTGTAAATTTTGGAGATTAATCCTTTGTCAGTTGCTTCATTTGCAAATATTTTTTCCCATTCTGAGGGTTGTCTTTTGGTCTTGTTTATGGTTTCCTTTGCTGTGCAAAAGCTTTGAAGTTTATTAGGTCCCATTTGTTTATTTTTGTTTTTATTTCCATTACTCTAGGAGGTGGGTCAGAAAGGATCTTGCTGTGATTTATGTCATAGAGTGTTCTGCCTATGTTTTCCTCTAAGAGTTTGATAGTTTCTGGCCTTACATTTAGGTCTTTAATCCATTTTGAGCTTATTTTTGTGTATGGTGTTAGGGAGTGATCTAATCTCATACTTTTACATGTATCTGTCCAGTTTTCCCAGCACCACTTATTGAAGAGGCTGTCCTTTCTCCACTGTACATTCCTGCGTCCTTTATCAAAGATAAGGTGTCCATATGTGCGTGGGATTATCTCTGGGCTTTCTATCCTGTTCCATTGATCTATCTTTCTGTTTTTGTGCCAGTACCATACTGTCTTGATTACTGTAGCTTTGTAGTATAGTCTGAAGTCAGGGAGCCTGATTCCTCCAGCTCCTTTTTTCGTTCTCAAGATTGCTTTGGCTATTCAGGGTCTTTTGTGTTTCCATACAAATTGCGAAATTTTTTGTTCTAGTTCTGTGAAAAATGCCGGTGGTAGTTTGATAGGGATTGCGTTGAATCTATAGATTGCTTTGGGTAGCAGAGTCATTTTCACAGTGTTGATTCTTCCAATCCAAGAACATGGTATATCTCTCCATCTATTTGTATCATCTTTAATTTCTTTCATTAGTGTCTTATAGTTTTCTGCATACAGGTCTTTTGTCTCCTTAGGTAGGTTTATTCCTAGATATTTTATTCTTTTTATTGCAATGATAAATGGGAGTGTTTTCTTGATTTCAATTTTAGATTTTTCATCATTAGTATATAGGAATGCCAGAGATTTCTGTAAATTAATTTTGTATCCTGCTACTTTACCAAGTTCATTGATTAGCTCTAGTAGTTTTCTGGTAGCATCTTTAGGATACTCTATGTATAGTATCATGTCATCTGCAAACAGTGACAGCTTTACTTCTTCTTTTCCGATTTGGATTCCTTTTATTTCCTTTTCTTCTCTGATTGCTGTGGCTAAAACTTCCAAAACGATGTTGAATAACAGTGGTGAGAGTGGGCATCCTTGTCTTTTTCCTGATCTTAGTGGAAATGCTTTCAGTTTTTCACCATTGAGGATGATGTTGGCTGTGGGTTTGTCATATACGGCCTCTATTATGTTGAGGAAAGTTCTCTCTATGCCTACTTTCTGCAGGGTTTTTATCATAAATTGGTGTTGAATTTTGTCAAAAGCTTTCTCTGCATCTATTGAGATGATCATATGGTTTTTCTCCTTCAATTTGTTAATATGGTTTATCACATTGATAGATTTGCGTATATTGAAGAATCCTTGCATTCTGGGAATAAACCCCACTTGATCATGGTGTATGATCCTTTTAATGTGCTGTTGGATTCTGTTTGCTAGTATTTTGTTGAGGATTTTTGCATCTATGTTCACCAGTGATATTGGCCTGTAGTTTTCTTCCTTTGTGACATCCTTGTCTGGTTTTGGTATCAAGGTGATGGTGGCCTTGTAGAAGGAATTTGGGAGTGTTCCTCCCTCTGCTATATTTTGGAAGAGTTTGAGAAGGATAGGTGTTAGCTCTTCTCTAAATGTGTGATAGAATTCGCCTGTGAAGCCATCTGGTCCTGGGCTTTTGTTTGCTGGAAGATTTTTAATCACAGTCTCAATTTCAGTGCTTGTGATTGGTCTATTCATATTTTCTGTTTCTTCCTGGTTCAGTCTCAGAAGGTTGTGCATTTCTAAGAATTTGTCCATTTCTTCCAGGTTGTCCATTTTATTGGCATATAGTTGCTTGTAGTAATCTCTCATGATCCTTTGTATTTCTGCAGTGTCAGTTGTTACTTCTCCTTTTTCATTTCTAATTCTATTGATTTGAGTCTTTTCCCTGTTTTTCTTGATGAGTCTGGCTAATGGCTTATCAAATTTGTTTATCTTCTCAAAAAACCAGCTTTTAGTTTTATTGATCTTTGCTATCATTTCATTTCTTTTTCATTTATTTCTGATCTAATCTTTATGACTTCTTTCCTTCAGCCAACTTTGGGTTTTTTTTGTTCTTCTTTTTCTAATTGCTTTAGTTGTAATGTTAGGTTGTTTCTTCCCATAAGTTTTGGGTTGTCATGTTTTCATTGTCATTTGTTTCTAGGTATTTATTTCCTCTTTGATTTCTTCAGTGATCTCTTGGTTATTAAGTATTGTTAAGCCTCTGTGTTCGTATTTTGTACAGATTTTTTTCCCTGTAATTGATATCTAGTTTCATAGTGTGTGGTCGGAAAAGATACTTGATACAATTTCCATTTCCTTAGATTTACCAAGGCTTGATTTGTGACCCAAGATATGATCTATCCTGGAGAACGTTCCATGAGCACTTGAGAAGAATGTGTATTCTGTTGTTTTTGGATGGAATGTCCTATAAATATCAATTAACTCCATCTTGTTTAAGGTATCATTTAAAGCTTGTGTTTCCTTATTTATTTTCATTTTGGATGATCTGTCCATTGGTGAAAGTGGGGTGTTAAAGTCCCCTACTATGATTGTGTTACTGTCGATTTCCCCTCTTACGGCTGTTAGTATTTGCCTTACGTATTGAGGTGCTCCTAAGTTGGGGGCATAAATATTTACAATTGTTATATCTTCTTCTTGGATCGATCCCTTGATCATTATATAGTGTCCTTCTTTGTCTCTTATAATAGTTTTTGTTTTAACGTCTATTTTGTCTGATATGAGAATTGCTACTCCAGCTTTCTTTTGATTTCTATTTGTATGGAATATCTTTTCCCATCCCCTCACTTTCAGTCTGTATGTGTCCCTATGTCTGAAATGGGTCTCTTGTAGACAGCAAATATATGGGTCTTGTTTTTGTATCCATCCAGCCACTCTATGTCTTTTGATTGGAGCATTTAATCTATTTACATTTAAGGTAATTATTGATATGTATGTTCCTATTCCCATTTTCTTATTTGTTTTGGGTTTGTTATTGTAGGTCTTTTCCTTCTCTTGTGTTTCCTGCCTACAGAAGTTCCTTTAGCATTTGTTGTAAAGCTGGTTTGGTGGTGCTGAATTCTCTTAGCTTTTGCTTGTCTGTAAAGGTTTTAATTTCTCCATTGAATCTGAATGAGACCCTTGCTGAGTAGAGTAATCTTGGTTGTAGGTTTTTCTCCTTCATCACTTTAAATATGTCCTGCCACTCCCTTCTGGCTTGCAGAGTTTCTGCTGAAAGATCAGCTGTCAACCTTATGGGGATTCCCTTGTGTGTTATTTGTTGTTTTTCCCTTTCTGCTTTTAATACTTTTTCTTTGTATTTAATTTTTGATAGTTTGATTAATATGTGTCTTGGCGTGTTTCTCCTTGGATTTATCCTGTATGGAACTCTCTGTGCTTCTTGGACTTGATTAACTATTTCCTTTTTAGGGAAGTTTTCCCTATTAGGGAAGTTTTCAACTATAATCTATTCAAATATTTTCTCAGTCCCTTTCTTTTTCTCTTCTTCTTCTGGGACCCCACTAATTTGAATGTTGGTGCGTTTAATGTTGTTCCAGAGGTCTCTGAGACTGTCCTCAATTCTTTTCATTCTTTTTTCTTTATTCTGCTCTGCAGTAGTTATTTCCACTATTTTATCTTCCAGGTCACTTATCCGTTCTCTTGCCTCAGTTATTCTGCTATTGATCCCTTCTAGAGAATTTTTAATTTCATTTATTGTGTTGTTCATCAGTGTTTATTTGCTCTTTAGTTCTTCTAAGTCCTTGTTACACGTCCCTTGTATTTTCTCCATTCTATTTCCAAGATTTTGGATCATCTCTACTATCATTATTCTGAATTATTTTTCAGGTAGACTGCCTATTTCCTCTTCATTTGTTTGGTCTGGTGGGTTTTTGCCTTGCTCCTTCATCTGCTGTGTGTTTCTCTGTCTTCTCATTTTGCTTAACTTACTGTGTTTGGGGTCTCCTTTTTGCAGGCTGCAAGTTTGTATTTCCCGTTGTTTTTGGTGTCTGTCCCCAGTGGCTAAGTGGGTTGTGTAGGCTTCCTGGTGGAGGGGACTAGTGCCTGTGTTCTGGTGGATGAGGCTGGATCTTGTCTTTCTGGTGGGCAGATCCACGTCTGGTGGTGTGTTTTGGGGTGTTTGTGGCCTTATTATGATTTTAGGCAGCCTCTCTGCTAATGGATTGGGTTGTGTTCCTGTCTTGCTAGTTGTTTGGCATAGGGTGTCCAGCACTCTAGATTGCTGGTCCTTGAGTGGAGCTGAGTCTTGGCGTTGAGATGGAGATCTCTGGGAGATTTTCGCCGTTTGATATTACGTGGAGCTGGGAGGTCTCTTGTGGACCAGTGTCCTGAACTTGGCTCTCCCACCTCAGAGGCACAACCCTGACTCCTGGCTGGAGCACCAAGACCCTGTCATCCACATGGCTCAGAATAAAAGGGAGAAACAAAAGAAAGAAAGAAAGAAAGAAGAAGATAAAATAAAATAAAATAAAGTAAAATAAAATAAAGTTATTTTATAAATAACTTTATTTTAAGATAAAATTATTAAAATAAAGTAAAATAAAAATAGTTATTAAAGTAAAATAAAATTATTAAAATTAAAAGTAAATAATAATTATTAAAAAATTTTTTTTAAGTTATCAAAAAAAGAAAGAAAGAAGGAAGAGAGCAACCAAACCAAAAAACAAATTCACCAATGATAACAAGTGCTAAAAGCTATACTAAAAAAAAAAAATGGACAGACAGAACCCTGGGACAAATGGTAAAAGCAAAGCTATACAGAAAAAATCACACACAGAAGCATACACATACACACTCACTAAAAGAGAAAAAGGGAAAAATAAATAAATAAATAAATTAATTAATTAATTAATTAAATAAATATATATATATATATATAATTGCTCCCAAAGTCCACCTCCTCATTTTGGGATGATTCGTTGTCATTTCAGGTGTTCCACAGATGCAGGTACATCAAGTTGATTGTGGAGATTTAATGCGCTGCTCCTGAGGTTGCTGGGAGAAATTTCCGTTTCTCTTCTTTGTTCACACAGCTTCTGGGGTTCAGCTTTGGATTTGGCCCCGTCTCTGCGTGTAGGTCGCCTGAGGGCGTTTGTTCTTTGCTCAGACTGGACGGGGTTAAAGGAGCCGCTGATTTGGGGGCTCTGGCCCACTCAGGCCGCGGGGAGGGAGGGGCACGGCATGCAGGGCGGGCCTGCGGTGGCAGAGGCCGGCGTGACGTTGCACCAGCCTGAGGCGCGCCGTGCGTTCTCCTGGGGAAGTTGTTCGTGGATCCCGGGGCCCTGGCAGTGGCGGGCCGCACAGGCTCCCCAGGAGGGAGGTGTGGATAGTGACCTGTGCTCGCACACAGGCCTCTTGGGGGCGGCAGCAGCAGCCTTAGCATCTCCTGCCCGTCTCTTGGGTCCGCGCTTTTAGCCGCGGCTCGCGCCCATCTCTGGAGCTCATTTAAGCAGCACTCTGAATCCCCTCTCCTCGCGCACCAGGAAACAAAGACGTAAGAAAAAGTCTCTTACCTCTTCGGCAGGCCCAGACCTTTTCCCGGACTCCCTCCCGGCCAGCCGTGCCGCACTAACCCCCTGCAGGCTGTGTTCACGCCCGCCAACCCCAGTCCTCTCCCTGCGCTCCGACTGAAGCCCGAGCCTCAGCTCCCAACCCCGCCCGCCCCGGCGGGGGAGCAGACAAGCCTCTCAGGCTGGTGAGTGCCTGTCGGCCCTGATCCTCTGTGCGGGAATCTCTCCACTTTGCCCTTCGCACCCCTGTGGCTGTGCTCTCCTCCGCGGGTCCGAAGCTCCCCCCTCCGCCACCCACCCTCCGCCACCCGCAGTCTCCGCCCGCGAAGTGGCTTCCTAGTGTGTGGAAACCTTTCCTCCTTCACGGCTCCCTCGCACTGGTGCAGGTCCCGTCCCTATCCTTTTGTCTCTGTTTATTCTTTTTCCTTTTGCCCTTTCCAGGTACGTGGGGAGTTCCTTGCCTTTTGGGAGGTCTGAGGTCTTTGCCAGCGTTCAGTAGGTGTTCTGTAGGAGTTGTTCCACGTGTAGATGTATTTCTGGTGTATCTATGGGGAGGAAGGTGATCTCCGTGTTTTACTCTTCCGCCATCTTGAAGCTCCTCCTCTCCGTTACTTCTGTTTAGATGCTGAGGCAGCCGGATGTTTGACTTACAGGCAAATAGGCTATTAATATACATTAATGGATTTCAGGTATTCCACAAAATATTATAAAATATTCATAAATAATATAAATATCTATAAATAATCTATAATAATAATCAGACTGGAAATCACTGTAGTAATATTATATCCACTATTATTCAATTATTAAAAAATACAGTATTGACCATTTTCCTAGCATGTGGTAAGTTACTTTAAATGAGTTTTCCAGATACCTGAACTCTACTCTTTAAGTTCTGATATTTTTCTTTGCAGTCATTTTTCAGGAATGGCCCCCAGTGCACTATATGTGTCAGCAGAACATATAGAACATAATTTAACCTTATTGTTGACTCAAGAGCATGGTTTTGAGCATTAATTGTGGATTGTTCAGTAACTACAACCATATGCAAGTGATCAGAAGGCTGTGGGCTGGTGGTGCCTCTCCACCCAGCGGCCTCAGACGGCCAACATGTTGATTCCATGTTTCTCCCTTTTATATGTTTTGCTGCTTCTCCGTGCTTATGTCAGTGAGTCAGTCTATAGCAACAACTTCTCTTTCTAATGTGTTGCTTCTAATTTATTTTGGGCTGTGAAACCAGATAGTCAATTTTGTTAGGTTCGTCTTCAAAATGAGAATAAACTATTCTGATCAAAAGCCATGTCTGTGAGTAGACTGTATGGTTGTTCAATGAGTTTAAAAATCATTAGGATTTTAAGTTATGTTTAATGGCATATGCTAAGTAGGTGAATTAATATACGAAATTTTGATTGGACTGTGAGACCACATTGAGGTGTTAAAAGAAAAACACAAAGGAGTTTAAAAAAGGGAATATCATTTCATTTGGTTTGTCTGAAAGTTCCTGAATTGGCATACCTCCAAATTACTAAGTTAAGCAAATTTACTAAATGAGTCAACCTCAGTCTACAAATAGTCACAAATAGAATATGAAATACGTAACATTAGAATTTGAAAGGCCACAGGAGCATGATGCAGGCGGAAGAACTAAGGCTTATGGAGTCAGAATTCAAGGACGTGGACTGCGTGTCCTCTTTAGGTCACCTGGGCACCAGCTCTGTGATGCTGATTAAATATGGTGAGCTACATTTTCACTTAACGTGAGGGTCCTTGAAAATGGGTCTTCGTGAAGCCAACAGAGGTTGCATTGAGAATTACTGAGCTGCCAATATTCTGGAATCACATGTAAGGCACACATTAAAAAATACCTGGTGTGGTTCCCTTTTTCAGTCCTGTATTTTTCTCAGGGAGGAAGTGGTGAGAACTCTTGCCCAAGTGAATTGTTTTGGCTTTGCGTTATCTTCTTCCTAGACTGGGAATGTTGTCTTCTTTGGGACCTTCATACTGAGTAGCTTTTTGTTGTATAACAACACTAAATATTTCCTTCTACCTCCAGAAAGTATGGAATTTTGGATCCACTATTTCCTGGCCGGTACCATATGTGATTTAAAAAAAAAGAGCTGTTATGATCTTTCTGCATGTATTATTTTCCTCTTAGGATATAGGGCTGGCGGGCTCTGGAGGCCATTAGGTGCAACCCTTCATGCAGGGAAAGGGTGGTTATTTTCATTTGACAGATGCAGAAAACCAAAGCTTAGGGACAGGTGACTTGTCCAAGCTCAGAGGACTGGGGACTGACTTTCTGATCTGGGACCCTTTTCTTGCTTATTACACACTCTTTTTCTCTGGCTTCTTTAAGAAGTACAGAAATAAATTACTTAAAATATTAGAAAAACAAATGCCAACTTTTTTTTTGATAAAAAATTGAAGTATGAAGGAATACAGCTAATGTGCTTGATATGATCCCTTTTCAGAGGGCTGTTAGTTGTTGAGGACAGTTGTATCTAAGCAAAAGTAATTTGAAAAATAATTAATTTTTCATTATCTAAATTATGAGAACTTATTTGGAATAATTGTCACAGGTGACAAAGTTTTAATTCAAATGAGAAGCAAATCAGTGTTTTAAATAGTTCTATATAATTAGGTTGCAATTATTTGAATAAATTAGATCTAAATCCTGGAAACTGTGTCATAATCTCTATTCTAGAATGCAAATTTTTTGTTATAGAATCAAGAAAGGGAGCTTTTTCTTTTTTTGTTAATTTACCATTATCTCTATACTGATTTTTGTCATCACGCTAATGTTGAGCTTTGATAAATAAGATCAAGTGGGATAAAGGATTTCCTATTTACTGAGTTGGATTTGTGTAATGTGAAATTAATGTGAGGTTGAAATGCCTGCTTTTCATTTGTTAGTATCTCTATGGTGGATGTGCTCTGGTGTCAGCAAGTATCAGTCATATTCAGGGCCTCTCTGTGGCAGGTTGTCACACCAGCGCTAGAGCAACCTGCATCAGTCCCTCTACATAACCAGGCCAGTTCTCAGCCCAGTGACCAGGATGGGCCACACGTCCAGGCAGACACTATGATTTAAGGTACATCAGGAATGGCATCACCCCAGGGTATTAGGGATTAATATCATTGTAGATGTCAGACCTTCCAAGGGCCTAGACTTTATCTAGACTCTAGACAACTCTATCCTTTTTACCTGTGATACCCAGAGACGGGGATGAC